>NC_087342.1:86603520-87853520 GCF_030014295.1 Loxodonta africana | reverse complement strand
ATTGGTGATTTGTTTCTCTATCCCCTTAAAATATGACATTGGAATTTGGATCAGAAGTGCATTGTATGTATAAATGGCTTTTGGTAGAATAGACATTTTTACTATATTAAGTCTTCCTATCCATGAGCAAGGTATGTTTTTCCACTTAAGTATGTCCTTTTGAATTTCTTGTAGTAGAGCTTTGTAGTTTTCTTTGTATAGGTCTTTTACATCCTTGGTAAGATTTATTCCTAAGTATTTTATCTTCTTGGGGGCTACTGTGAATGGTATCGATTTGGTTATTTCCTCTTCGGTGTTCTTTTTGTTGATGTAGAGGAATCCAAGTGATTTTTGTATGTTTATTTTATAACCTGAGACTCTGCCAAACTCTTCTACTAGTTTCAGTAGTTTTCTGGAGGATTCCTTAGGGTTTTCTGTGTATAAGATCATGCCATCTGCAAATAGAGATAACTTTACTTCCTTCTTGCCAATCCGGATACCTTTTATTTCTTTGTCTAGCCTAATTGCCCTGGCTAAGATTTCCAACACGATGTTGAATAAGAGCGGTGATAAAGGGCATCCTTGTCTGGTTCCCGTTCTCAAGGGAAATGCTTTCAGGTTCTCTCCATTTAGAGTGATATTGGCTGTTGGCTTTGCGTAAAAAAAAATTTGCATAGATGCCCTTTATTATGTTGAGGAATTTTCCTTCAATTCCTATTTTGGTAAGAGTTTTTATCATAAATGGGTGTTGGACTTTGTCAAAAGCCTTTTCTGCATCAATTGATAAGATCATGCGGTTTTTGTCTTTTGTTTTATTTATGTGATGGATTACATTAATGGTTTTTCTGATATTAAACCAGCCTTGCATACCTGGTATAAATCCTACTTGATCATGGTGAATTATTTTTTTGATGTGTTGCTGGATTCTATTGGCTAGAATTTCGTTGAGGATTTTTGCATCTATGTTCATGAGGGATATAGGTCTATAATTTTCTTTTTTTGTAATGTCTTTACCTAGTTTTGGTATCAGGGAGATGGTGGCTTCATAGAATGAGTTGGGTAGTATTCCATCATTTTCTATGCTTTGAAATACCTTCAGTAGTAGTGGTGTTAAGTCTTCTCTGAAAGTTTGGTAGAACTCTGCAGTGAAGCCGTCCGGGCCAGGGCTTTTTTTTGTTGGGAGTTTTTTGATTACCGTTTCAATCTTTTTTTGTTATGGGTCTATTTAGTTGTTCTACTTCTGAATGTGTTAGTTTAGGTAGGCAGTGTTTTTCCAGGAATTCATCCATTTCTTCTAGGTTTGCAAATTTGTTAGAGTACACTTTTTCGTAGTAATCTGAAATGATTCTTTTAATTTCATTTGGTTCTGTTGTGATGTGGTCCTTCTTGTTTCTTATTCGGGTTATTTGTTTCCTTTCCTGTATTTCTTTAGTCAGTCTAGCCAATGGTTTATCAATTTTGTTAATTTTTACAAAGAACCAGCTTTTGGCTTTGTTAATTCTTTCAATTGTTTTTCTGTTCTCTAATTCATTTATTATTTGTTTTCTTTTTGTATGTGTGCATTTATCGATCTAAATTGGCCTCTGAGCACTGCTTTTGCTGTGTCCCAGAGGTTTTGATAGGAAGGAAAAAAATTTTTTTTTTTTGTTTTCATCCTCGTTGCTTTCTATGAATTTCCTTATTCCCTCCTTGATGTCTTCTATAACCCAGTCTTTTTTCAGGAGGGTATTGTTCAGTTTCCAAGTATTTGATTTCTTTTCCCTAGTTTTTCTGTTATTGATTTCTGGTTTTATTGCCTTGTGGTCTGAGAAGATGCTTTGTAATATTTCGATGTTTTGGACTCTGCAAAGGTTTGTTTTATGACCTAATATGTGGTCTATTCTAGAGAATGTTCCATGTGCGCTAGAAAAAAAAGTATACTTAGCAGCAGTTGGGTGGAGAGTTCTGTATAAGTCAATGAGATCAAGTTGGTTGATTGTTGTAATTAGGTCTTCCGTGTCTCTATTGAGCTTCTTACTGGATGTCCTGTCCTTCTCCGAAAGTGGTGTGGTGAAGTCTCCTACTATAATTGTGGAGGTGTCTATCTCACTTTTCAATTCTGTTAAAATTTGATTTATGTATCTTGCAGCCCTGTCATTGGGTGCATAAATATTTAATATGGCTATGTCTTCCTGATCAATTGTCCCTTTTATCATTATATAGTGTCCTTCTTTATCCTTTGTGATGGATTTAAGTCTAAAGTCTATTTTGTCAGAAATTAATATTGCTGCTCCTCTTCTTTTTTGCTTATTGTTCGCTTGATATATTTTTTTCCATCCTTTGAGTTTTAGTTTGTTTGTGTCTCTAAGTCTAAGGTGTGTCTCTTGTAGGCAGCATATAGATGGATTGTGTTTCTTTATCCAGTCCGTGACTCTCTGTCTCTTTATTGGTGCATTTAGTCCATTTACATTCAGCGTAATTATAGATAAATAAGTTTTTAGTGCTGTCATTTTGATGCCTTTTTATGTGTGTTGTTGACAATTTCATTTTTCCACATACTTTTTTGTGCCGAGACGTTTTTCTTAGTAAATTGTGAGATCCTCATTTTCAGAGTGTTTGACTTTATGTTAGTTGAGTCGTTATGTTTTTCTTGGCTTTTATCTTGAGTTATGGAGTTGTTATACCTTTTTGTGATTACCTTATTATTTACCCTATTTTTCTAAGTAAAAACCTAACTTGTATTGTTCTATATCGCCTTGTATCACTCTCCATATGGCAGTTCAATGCCTCCTGTATTTAGTCCCTCTTTTTGATTATTGTGATCTTTTACCTATTGCCTTCCATGATGCCCTGTTATGTGTATTTTTTTTTTAAATTAATCTTAGTTTGTTTGTTTTTGTGATTTCCCTATTCGAGTTGATATCAGGACGTTCTGTTTTGTGACGTTGTGTTGTGCTGGTATCTGATATTATTGGTTTTCCGACCAAACAATATCCTTTAGTATTTCTTGTAGCTTTGGTTTGGTTTTTGCAAATTCTCTAAGCTTGTGTTTATCTGTAAATATCTCAATTTCGCCTTCATATTTCAGAGAGAGTTTTGCTGGATATATGATCCTTGGCTGGCATTTTTTCTCCTTCAGTGCTCTGTATATGTCGTCCCATTCCCTTCTTGCCTGCATGGTTTCTGCTGAGTAGTCTGAACTTATTCTTATTGATTCTCCCTTGAAGGAAACCTTTCTTTTCTCCCTGGCTGCTTTTAAAATTTTCACTTTATCTTTGGTTTTGTCGAGTTTGATGATAATATGTCTTGGTGTTTTTCTTTTTGGATCAATCTTAAATGGGGTTCGATGAGCATCTTGGATAGATATCCTTTCGTCTTTCATGATGTCAGGGAAGTTTTGTGTCAGGAGTTCTTCAACTATTTTCTCTGTGTTTTCTGTCCTCCCTCCCTGTTCTGGGACTCCAATCACCCGCAGGTTATCCTTCTTGATAGAGTCCCACATGATTCTTCGGGTTTCTTCATTTTTTTTAATTCTTTTATCTGATTTTTTTTTCAGCTATGTTGGTGTTAATTCCCTGGTCCTCCAGATGTCCCAGTCTGCATTCTAATTGCTCGAGTCTGCTCCTCTGACTTCCTATTGCGTTGTCTAATTCTGTAATTTTATTGTTAATCTTTTGGATTTCTACATGCTGTCTCTCTATGGATTCTTGCAACTTATTAATTTTTCCACTATGTTCTTGAATAATCTTTTTGAGTTCTTCAACAGTTTTATCAGTGTGTTCCTTGGCTTTTTCTGCAGTTCGCCTTATTTCATTTGTGATGTCTTGAAGCATTCTGTAAATTAGTTTTTTATATTCTGTATCTGATAATTCCAGGATTGTATCTTCATTTGGGAAAGATTTTGATTCTTTTGTTTGGGGGGTTGGAGAAGCTGTCTTGGTCTGCTTCTTTATGTGGTTTGATATGGACTGCTGTCTCCAAGCCATCACTGGGAAACTAGTTTTTCCAGAAAATCCGCTAAAAAAAATACAGTCAGATCCCTATCAGAGTTCTCCCTCTGGCTCAGGCAATTCGGATGTTAATGAAGCCGCCTGGGGAGGGTGGGGGAGGGATCAGAGAGATAGGAGAGTAGCACCTCAGAATATAGCCAGAGTTGCTTGTCTTGCTTGGAATGACTATTATATCTGAGATTCCTGCGGGGCACGTCGCCTATGTGTGCTGGCTGTGTGGAGATCGCCCCCGGAGGATCTGGCCTGCTGGAGTCATGGTCAGATCCTCCGCTGCTAGCCCCATGCCCAACGTCGAGGTTCCCCTGCTTGGACGGTGCACTCTCGACTCCAAAATCAGTCGCTGCCTCCTGGGGACTTCTTCCACCGGCTTTGTCACCACTCCGCCCACGCGAACCGGCTGGGCCCCCTCCCGGGGTTAGTTCAGGGGAGTGGAGCAGCTCTCTGTGCTTGTACCATGCCTGCGCCCAGCCAAAATCCCAGTGGGACGGTTCCCCGGCTGGGATGCTGCTCTCCCTGCTCCAAGATCAGTCACTGCCTCCCGGGGACTTCTCCCACTGGCTGCGTCGCCACGCCGCCCGCGCGAACTGGCTGGGCCCTCTCCCGGAGTGAGTTCGGGGGCTAGGGCTGGGCCCCTTTTTTGTGCCGTCTGCTCCCCTGGGCTCTGCCCTAAGTCGGGCGCTGAAGGTTACCTGACTGGTACGCTGGCTCCAGGCTCTGAAAACATTCGCTGCTTCCCCGTATTTTTCGTTCTCCATCTCTAAATCTGTGTTTGTTGTTCAGGGTTCATAGATTGTTATGTATGTGATCGATTCACTTGTTTTTCCGAGTCTTTGTTGCAAGAGGGATCTGAGGTAGCATCTACCTAGTCTGCCATCTTGGCCCCGCCTTACATACTTCTTTAAACACTGACTGAAGTGGCCATTACATTTTGACCAGAACTGGCATTCAAGATGTGACTTACTTTCCATCCTGTATAGCAGGAAGAGTACAGTGTGTTTGGATTTAAAATGAGATCAAGTACTTTTCGTGTTTTTTCACCAAACCTGGGACATAAAAGATGTTAATTTTTCTGTTCTTAAGTGTTCTCTCTATCAGGAAGTGGTTTTAATAACCAATTCCATTGATGTTATCTTTATTTCCTAGTCTAAGAGGCATGGAATCTGTTCCAGGATGCCACTATTATTTACTTCATGAATTTCTCCAAAGACATAATCTGGTACCACCTTGTTTTTCACATCTTCTCTTTCTCTCCCATCATCTTTAATATATAACTTACTATAATATGAAAACTATAAAGAAAAAAAACAGTCCTCAAGAAAAGACAAGGAAGCATCACGAGTTGAGGCTCAAATAACTGCCCAACTCTTATGCAAACTATCTGATGATAATCCTCATCATTCATTTTCAAGAAACAATGGGGTATGAGGGAAGGGGCCTGCCACTCCCTATTTTCATAAATAGCCCTTAAGCTGCTGTATGTGGACTCTTTAACATTTACTTTTCTTGCAAAGGTTCTGCTAATGTTCTGTAAGAGATGTGTCCCACAGGAAATGTTAAATATGTGGGTTTTTTCATGTGATGCTTGGTGGGTACCACAATAATTTGTCATGGATTCTATATGCCCTAGAATTTATCTTGATGTAGACAATGATTCTCTCATCTATAAAATCTTTTTCTTGTTTTGTAGATTGTTGCTGTTGTAGCACATGAACACTATAATTTGTGCTACACTTTTCCCAGTTCCCAAGAGGAAACGTCATGGAAGGAGAAAACCAAACGACTCTGTCTGAATTTATCATCATGGGATTCTCCAACCTAAATAATTTGCAATTTTTACTCTTCACCATATTCTTTATGATCTATCTCTGTACCCTGGGAGGCAATATCTTCATTATTTTGGTCATCTTGGCTGATCCCAGACTACATACCCCCATGTATTTTTTTCTGAGAAATTTAGCCTTTCTTGACATCTGCTACACCACCACTAATGTCCCCCAGATGATGGTCCATCTCCTATCGGAGAATAAATGCATTTCCTATGGAGGCTGTGTGAGTCAACTTTTTGCATTCCTTTTCTTTGTGGGGGTAGAGTGTCTTTTGCTGGCAGCAATGGCATATGACCGTTACATTGCAATTTGTAAACCTTTAAGGTATTCAGTTATTATGAGCAAGGTCCTGTATAGCCAGTTAGCAGCCTCCTGCTGGATTGGTGGTTTTCTCAACTCAGTGGTGCACACGGTGTTGACCTTCTTCTTGCCCTTCTGTGGCAATAACCAGATTAATTATTTCTTTTGTGACATCCCCCCTTTACTCATCTTGTCTTGCGGGGATACATCTGTCAATGAGCTGGTGCTACGCATCACTGGGGTCTTCATTGGATGGGCTCCTTTCCTGGGTATCATCCTCTCCTACCTCTATATCATCTCCACCATCTTGAAAATTCGCTCTTCAGAGGGGAGGCAAAAGGCCTTTTCTACATGTGCATCCCACCTGGTCATTGTCCTTCTCTATTATGGCAGCTCCATCTTCACATATGCACGGCCCATCTCATCTTACTCATTGTCAAAAGACCGACTGGTCTCAGTACTGTACAGTGTTGTTACACCCATGCTAAACCCCATAATTTACACTTTGAGGAACAAGGACATAGGAAAGGCCTTGAGAACTGTGAGAGAAAAAGCAGCAGCCTCCAAATTTCAATTCTCTTGAAATGTAACTTTTGTTTTTCTGTGTTTGTGTAAATAATATTAGAAAATTATCTGTCCTACTGATATTATCTGTTTACCTCTTGTGAACACTACTAATAAAAAAGTTAAGAGTTAATTTCAATGATAAAGCAAATAGGGAAAAGTGTTAAAAATAGATGAATTTAGGTACAGTGTGTATGGACATTCTTTGTACTCTTCTTATTCTTGAAATATGTCTGTGTGTTTTACATTATTTCTGAATAAAAAGTTTTAAAAATTTAATCTGAAGTTTTTGACCGTAATGACTATATAATGTGTTACCTCTACATTGATTGTGTATTATCATTGTTATTTGTTTTAAAGCCCTGTTAATAATATTTTTCAGTTAATCTGCTATTTTTAATTTTTGCTCTTGTCCTGTGGTGAATTATTCATTGACTTATGCTTCTGTTTCTTGTAACATTTGTCTGAAAGTTATCTTCCTTTGTCACCTTCCTTCTTATATTTACCATACTTTGAAAATCGTGAGAACATTTTCTCTCAGGGAATTCAGAATCTTCCCCATTTTCATATACCATGAACCCATTTTTCTACTGGGATTACCCAAATAATGCTTATCTCAATATGTCCTAATTTAGTTTCATAAAATGATTTCTTTACTGCTGCTTCCATGGCTGTTGATTGCGGATCCAAGTAAAACGAAATGCTTGACAACTTCAATCTTTTCTCTGTTTAACATGATGTGGCATTTTGGTCCAGCTGGAGGATTTTTGTTTTCTTTATGTCGAGGTGTAATCTATATTGAAGGCTATGGTCTTTGATCTTCATGAGTAAGTGGTTGAAGTCCTCTTCACTATCAGCAAACAAGGATGTGCCATCTGTACAACACAGGTTGTTAATGAGCCTTCCTCCAATCCTGATGCCCCATTCTTCATATAGTCCAGCTTCTCAGATTATTTGCTCAGCATACAGAATTGAATAGGTATGGTGAAAGGGTACTACCCTGATGCACACCTTTCCTGACTTTAAGCACTCAGTATCCCTTTGTTCTGTCCGAACAACTGCCTCTTGATCTATGTACATGTTCCTCACAAGCACAATTAAGTGCTCTGGAATTCCCATTTTTGGCAATGTTGCCCATAATTTGTTATTATCTACACAATCGAATGCCTTTTCATAGTCAATAAAACACAAGTAAACATCCTTCTGGTATTCTCTGCTTTCAGCCAGGATCCATCTGACAAAAGCAATGATATCCCTCGTTCCACATCCTCTTCTGAATTCAACCTGAATTTTTGGCAGTTCCCTGCTGATATACTGCTGCAGCCACTTTTGAATGATCTTCAGCAAAATGTTGCTTGGTGTGATATTAATGATATTGTTTGATAATTTCTGCATTCGGTTGGATCACCTTTCATGCGAATAGGAATAAATATGGATCTCTTCCAGTCGGTTGGCCAAATTTCTTGGCATAGATGAGTGAGCACTTCCAGAGCTGTGTCAGTTTGTTGAAACATCTCAATTGATATTCTGTCAATTCCTGAAGCCTTGTTCTTTGCCAATGCCTTCAGTGAAGCTTGGACTTCTTCTTTTGGTACCATCGGTTCCTGATTATATGCTACCTCTTGAAACGGTTGAACATCGATTAATTGTTTTTGGTATAATGATTCTGTGTATTCATTCCATCTTCTTTCGATGTTCCTGTATCATTTAATATTTTCCCCATAGAATCCTTCACTATTACAACTCGAGGCTTGAATCTTTTTTTATTAACTTTTATTGAGCTTCAAGTGAACGTTTACAAATCAAGTTACAAATAAGTTTATATACACCTTACTCTGTACTCCCACTTGCTCTCCCCCTAATGAGTCAGCCCTTCCAGTCTCTTGTGACAATTTTGCCAGCTTCCAACTCTCTCTATCCTCCCATCCCCTCTCCAGACAGGAGATGCCAACACAGTCTCAAGTGTCCACCTGATATAATTAGCTCACTCTTCATCAGCATCTCTCTCCTACCCACTGTCCAGTCCCTTTCATGTCTGATGAGTTGTCTTCGGGAATGGTTCCTGTCCTGTGCCAACAGAAGGTTTGGGGACCATGACCGCCGGGATTCCTCTAGTCTCAGTCAGACCATTAAGTATGGTCTTTTTATGAGAATTTGGGGTCTGCATCCCACTGATCTCCTGCTTCCTCAGGGGTTCTCTGTTGTGCTCTCTGTCAGGGCAGCCATCGGTTGTGGCTGGGCAGCATCTAGTTCTTCTCGTCTCAGGATGATGTAAGTCTCTGGTTCATGTGGCCCTTTCTGTCTCTTGGGTTCTTAGTTATTGTGTGACCTTGGTGTTCTTCATTCTCCTTTGCTCCAGGTGGGTTGAGACCAATTGATGAGGCTTGAATTTTTATTCAGTTCTTTCAGCTTAAGAAATGCTTAGCATGTTCTTCTGTTTTGGTTTTCTATCTCCAGCTCTTTGCACATGTCATTATAATACTTTACTTTGTTTTCTCAAGCCAATGGAAAAGCTCAATATCATCAGTCAGAACAAGGCCAGGGGCTGACTGTGGAACAGAGCATCAATTGCTCATATGCAAGTTCAAGTTGAAACTAAGGAAAATCACAGCAAGCCCACAACAACCAAAATATGACCTTGAGTATGTCCCACCTGAATTTAGAGACCACCTCAAGAATAGATTTGACTTGTTGAACACTAATGACCGATGACCAGATGAGTTGTGGAATGACATCAAGGACATCATACATGAAGAAAGCAAGAGGTCATTGAAAAGACAGGAAAGAAAGAAAAGACCAAGATGGATGTCAGAGGAGACTCTGAAACTTGTTCTTGTACATCGAGCAGCTAAAGCAAAAGGAAGAAAAGATGAAGTAAAAGAACTGAACAGAAGATTTCAAAGGGTGGCTCGAGAAGACAAAGTCAAATATTACGATGACATTTCAACTCATTGCTAGGTGCCTCAAAATGATAAACTTATTTCATTTAACCCCCACAGTATAAACTTAAAATTTCAGAAAAATTAACTCCTTGTTACTGTTATGTTTGCTCCCGAAAACAATGGAGTATGTCACTACAGTGAATGAGTTTCTTTTACTTGATCTGACCAGTGTTCAGGACGTACAGCCTTTCTACTTTGTGATTTTCTTTATCATTTACCTGATAAATTTGGTTGGAAATGGAGCTATACTAGTAATTGTTTTCTTGGAGTCCAAACTCCACTCCCCTATGTATTTTTTTCTGGGAAACCTTTCTTGTCTGGATATTTGCTATTTTTCAGTGACACTGCCTAAGGTGCTTATAAACCTCCTCTCCGTTCGGAGGACCACATCCTTCCTAGGCTGCATTGCTCAGCTCCACTTTTTCCATTTTCTGGGAAGCACAGAGGCCATCTTACTAGCTACGATGGCCTTTGACCGATTTGTGGCCATCTGCTACCCACTCCGCTACATGGTCATCATGAGCCCCCAGGTGTGTATTCTGCTGGCAGGTGTGGCCTGGCTCACCAGCTTGTTTTACACCCTGATGCATTCAGTCATGACCGCACACCTGAACTTTTGCAGCTCTCAGAAAGTCAATCACTTCTTCTGCGATGTTAAGCCCCTCTTGGAACTGGCCTGCAACAACACACTACTCAATCAATGGCTTCTTTCCATTGTCACAGGCATCATATCCATGGGAGCTTTCTTCCTGACTCTCCTTTCCTACTTTTATAATATTGGCTTCCTTCTGTTCAAGCACCTGCCCTGCAGTGTGCTCCGCAAGGCTCTGTCCACTTGTGCCTCCTCTTTCATGGTGGTTTGACTCTTCTATGGACCTGTGGGCTTCACATACATTCGTCCTGCCTCAACTTTCTCCATGATTCAGGACCAAATGATGGCCATCATATACAGTGGAGTCACCCCAGTGCTGAATCCACTGATACACACCCTTAGGAATACAGAAGTGATACTGGCTCTGAAGAAAATCTTTATGAGGAAGTTTTTGTTTAAAGACTGCCAGCAGCACCACTAGGACTAATGATACTTATATCTGGTTTCCATTAAGGTTTTTATCCCTTTATCTGCAATAAATGAATATTCTACCTGATTTCTATTTTTCTCTCTGGAATTTGCACCACCTGTAACTGTGTTCTGCATTGATTTCTGCATAATAATTCAGTTTTTATTCATCCACTCATTTACTTAGAGGTAGTTATTGCACATGTATTATGTTTTAGGCAGTGTAGTAGGTGCAGAAAACACAGAAGTAAATAAAACAAATTCTCAGTCTAATGAAACATATTAGTATAGTAGATGGACCCACAAAAAAACAAATGTGTGTCAGGGCAATTAAGCACTGTTGTTAGCTGCCATCCAGTCAGTCCCAACTCATGGCTACCTCATGTACAACAGGACAGAATGTTGCCTGGTTCCTGCACCATCTTCATGATGGTGGGCATGCTCAAGTCCATTGTTGTGGCCACTGTATTTTGAGTGGCTTCCAACCCAGGGCCCGATTTTCCAGCACTATATCTACTATATCTACAACAATGTTCTGTTTTAGATCTGTAGATAGGTTTTGGTTGGCTAATTTTAAGAAGTAGATTACTAGATCTTTCTTCCTAATCTGTCTTAATCTAGAAGGTCTTCTGAAGCCTGTCCATCATTGGTGACCCTGCTGGAATTTGAAATGCTGGTGGCATAGCTTCCAAAATCGTAGGAACATTAAGCCACCACATAGGCATGACAATAAGCTAAAATTTCACTCAATAAGCCTGCATGCCTATATATAACAACTACAGCATGCAGTGAACACTCATTCTCATAAAGAAGTAAAGACAGTGCCCTACACTATTTTGCACCCTTTTGCCACCAGTGCATTATAAAAGAAGGAAGAAAAAAAGTGACTAATGAGGTGGGCTTAAATTTGTGAAATTATGCAATAATTAAAATACACACATATATGTGTCAGATTTCTTTCAGATTCTGCCTGTTGGTATTATTACTGTTGTTGCTGAGAATATAAACAGCAAAACATACACCAATTCAACAGTTTCTACATGTACAATTCAGTGACATTGATTACATTCTTTGAGTTGTGCAACCATAGTTGCCTTCCTTTCTTGTTCCTGACCCATTAACATAAACTCACTGCCCCTTAAGTTTCCTATCTAATCTTTTGAGTTGCTGTTGTCACTTTGGTCCTATATACATAGTTCTTAAAAAACGTACTTCTCAAGGATGACATTTTTTACTGGTTAAGCTAAACAATTGTTTTGTTTTAAGAAGACTTCAGGAGATATTTTTGGTCTAAGGCTTAAGATTATCTCAGGGCTATAGTTTCAGGGGTTCATCCAGCCTCCATGACTCCAAAAAGCCTATAAGATTTTGAAATTCTGGTCTTCATTTCCCTCCTTTTGATCAGGATTCTTCTATAGAAACTTTATTCAAATGTTCAATAATGGCAGCCAGATACCATCTAATTCTTCTGGTTTCATGGCAAAGAAGGCACTTGTTCATGAAGGCAATTAGCCGCAAATTCCAGAGCCTCCTAATCCTGACTCTCCTTCTGCTGTTGCTGTAGGCTAGTAGAAACCAATTGTCATGCCTTGGATAGCCTCTTGCAAGCTTTTAAGACCCCAGGCAATACAAAATGAACTAGGAGGTAGAGCAGAGGCACTAAACATATTATTAGGCCAATTAACTGGGATGTCCCATGAAACCATGATCCTAAACATCCAAACTAAAGAACTAAATCCCATGAGCTGTATGGTTGTACACAAGCAGCTCCAGCAGCTACTCTTTTTTTTTTTTTTTTATTGTCGTTGAAAATATATATATCATGCTTGTACCAATTCAACTTTTTACAGGTATACAATTTATTGACAAAATTACAATAACTAGTTGTGCAACTCTAGCCTTAATCAATGCAATTTTTCCACCACCATTACCAACCCCGTTTTCCCCTTCCTTCTGCCCCTGGTAACCACTAATAATCTGTGGTCTCTATACATTTGTCTTTTCTTATCTTTTTATATAAGTGAGATCATACAATATATGCCCACTTGTGATTGACTTATTTCACTCAGCATAAAGTCTTCAAGCTCCATCAATATTGTAGCATGTATCAAGACTCTTTCTTTTACTGACTGAGTAGTATTCCATTGTGTATATGTACCGTATTTTGTTTATTTATTCATCCTTTGATGGGCATGTGGGTTTTTCCCATTTTATGGTTACCATGAATAGTGCTGCAATAAACATTTTTGTACAAGTTTCTGTTAGAGACTCTGCTTTCAAGTTTTCTGGGTCTATACTGAGGAGTGGAATTGCTGGGTAAAACTTTGAAAAGTCTTCAGAAGATTGGAAGAGTAAAATCGTGCAATTTTGAGGTTTCATCAGTTTAACTCAGTTCGTTTAACCACAGTTGAAAAAGAAGAACTTGAATATGTGAAGTCTGAAGTCTCTGTGGGACAGGAGAGGACGGAACCCATTTAACTCTCAAGGCTCTTACAAGACTTATTCTCTTTACCGCGACAGGCCACTGCAGTGGCAATCATGCTGAAGCCTTTTTATTCCTGAGATCGGAACTAACCATGAGCAATGGATATCTGCTTTGTCTGGAAAGTGGGTGCCTTGTAGTTCCTGTAATCAAGTTACTAGTTACTTGGGAAAATGCCTTTTGTGAGACAATGTAATTGTATGTCCCATAGGGTATCATTAGAAAGGAAGCACGTAATATGTATTACACAATTGTGTATTATAAGTTAATTGGTTTCTATGAGGCTATAATACTTAAAATTCTTTCCAGTGTTGAAACCATTTTCTCTGAAGAGCTCCATAAGCCCACAGGCCACACCACACTCTTTTCAAGACGTTTTCCAGGAGTTGTAGGTTTTCTAGAAATTCCCCGACGTTATCAATGCAACTTTGACTGGCAATTGAACCAAACGCTGCCTCTACCGGCAGGCTACATAACATGCAGCTTTGAAAGAGTCATTCAGAATAAGGCTTCCCAGAGGGAGCAGACTTATTACTTGCACACAATGCACAAGTTTTGTAATTACAAAGAAAGTTACTGCTATTGAAAAGGGAGAGGAATTTTAGAAACCTTCCTAGGTGTTTATTGTGTCTCTAATCAGAATAGAAACACTGCATAACATTTTGAACTCTATAACATGTTCATAATCGTAACAATATCCATTGATTTATTCAAACATTGAGTTTGGTCTGCCCTGCCAGATCATCTCTGTAATAATGACACAGTCCCATTACAAAACAGTCTCCCATTTGTACTGCTTTCATTGAGCCAAAGAATGAACTCTATGCAGTTAAAATAACATTAGACAGAAGTTTCTAGGATTTTCCCTTTTGATATTTATATTGTAGTATTTGTAATGTGAAACTTTACTGTTCTGTTATTCAATAAGAAATTTCATGCTTTCCAAAATTGTGGAGGACAATTTTCGAAGGTGATAATACAGTTGTCCCTCAAATATACTGGTCTGTGCCTAATTCATGGTCTATGTCTAATTACTTTATCTGTAACTGAATCATTTCCAATTACTTGTATTTAGTTTGAGAAAGCTATGTATATGTTATAAATTTATGCTTTCATAATTATGTAAGTAAGTGTTAAATTCACTTTTTTTTGAGGCCTCAGGCCAATAATAATTTGAGTTTTATTAGACAGCAAGAAAATTGATAGAGGAAGATGATAGGAAAGCTGTAGTATGTATACTCCTAATATTTTATAATTAAGAGTTCTCATACCCCTCTTTTTTTCCCAGAGTAAATTACATATATATGTTTCCCAGGTATTTCGATATATTTATTACAAATAATAAATATATATATTTGTAAGCTTTTCGACTCTAATTTCCATTATATCAAAGGTCTGAATCTGCCACATACACAAAACAATTAAACATTATGCTCCTTACATTTATCCAAGTTAATGCATAAATTATTATATGCATTATAATATATATATTTTAATGCATGTGTGTGTGTATTATTCATAATTATATAGTTCAAAAACTGAGATCAACATGTAGAAAAGAAGAGAATTCTAGAAGGAATAAATGAAAGTAAAAGAAAATCTTTTATTTTTTCCTATTCTTAATTGATTTAACAGATAACGGTTTGTTCAAAATAATAATAGCAACAATGTATTAGGTGATTATTGCTTATGGGTAAGTTAAATGAATGATAGAAATGCTATAAGAGAGAGGAAGGAAGACCTGGGAATACTCTTATAAAGTACTTGCACTAATGATGAAGTCGTATAGTGTTATTTGAAAGTGGACTTGAATTAATTATAAATGTATATTGTGAACACTAAAGCAACCACGGAGAAATTTTGAAAAGAAGTATAATTGACATACTAATAAGGAGAGAAAATAGAATCATATAAAATGTTCAATTAAAATCAGAGAAGGCAAAAAGAGTTGAAGACAAAAAAGAAAAGCAAGACCACAGGCAATGAACAGAAAACAGTTACAAATATGGTTGATAAAATAGTAACTGCAAACATGAATTGTCTAAACACATCAGAAAAAAGATAGACTGTTAGAGTAGATACAAAAGAATATCCTCGTTGTCTACAAGAAACCCAATTTAAGTATAAAGACACAGGTAGATTAAAAATAAAAGGCTGAAGAAAAAATATTTCACAACACTCATCAAAAGAAACCTAGAGTGGTTATATTAATTTGAGACAAATCAAACTGCAGAGCAAGGAAAATTATCAGGAATAAAGAGGAGAATTACATAATGATGAATGAGTCAATCCTTCAGGAAGACATAAACAATCCTTAATGTGTCTTCAAGGAGCCCTGGCAGTGCAACATTTAAGCACTCGGATGCTAATCAAAAGGCTGGTAATTCAAACCCACCTAGCAAATCCATGGGAAAAAGACTTGGTGATCTGTGCCTGTTAAGATTACAGCCTAGAATCTCACATCGGTGAGTGGCATCTGGGGTCTTAAAAGCTAGCAAGCAGCCATGTAAGATGCATCAACTGGTATCAACCCACCTGGAGTAAAGGAGAATAAAGAACACCAAAGATACAAGGTAATTATGAGCCCAAGAGACAGAAAGGGCCACATAAATCAGAGACTACATCAGCCTGAGACCAGAAGAACTAGATGGTGTGCGACTACAACCGATGACTGCCCTGACAGGGAACACAACAGAGAATCCCTGATGGAGCAGGAGAGCAGTGGGATGCAGACCTAAAATTCTTGTAAAAAGACCAGACTTAATACTTTGACTGAGACTAGAAGAACTCCGGAGGTCATCGTCCCCCGACCTTCTGTTAGCCCAAGACTGGAATCATTCCCAGAGCCAACTCATCAGACAGTGATTGGGCTGGATTATAAGACAGAAAACGACACTGGTGAGGAGAGAGCTTCTTGGCTCAAGTAGATATATGAGACTATGTGGGCCACTCCTGTCTTGAGGGGAGATGAGAAGGCAGGGAGGACAGGAGCTGGCTGAATGGACATGGGGAATACAGGGTGGAGAGGAGTGTGCTGCCTCATTAGGGGGAGAGCAACTAGAAGTACATAGTAAGGTGTATATAAATTTTTGTATGAGAGACTGACTTGATTTTGAAACTTTCATTTAAAGCACAATAAAAAAAAAAGATCATACCCTAGAAATCTCATGGGGCAGTTCTACTCTGTCACATGGGTTCACTAGTTGAAAATTGACTCAAGGGCACCTAATAACAACAACAACAACGTGTATGCACCTAACAACAAATCATCAAAATACATGAGACAAAAACTGATGGAAGTGTAAGGAGAAACAGACAAATCCACTGTTATATTGGAAGACTTCAACACTTTTCTAACAGTAATTGGCAGATCCAGCAGGCAGAAAATCAGTAATGACATACTTGAACTGAACCCCACAAGTAATCAACTGGATCTAATTGATATTTATAAAAAACTTCATCTAACAACAGCAGAATAAGTGTTCTTCTCAAGCTCACATGGAACACCAAGATAGATCACATTCTAGGCCATAAAATCCACCCTAACAAATTTATAAGAATAGAATGCACACAAAGCATACCGTGAAACCTCAGTGAAATTAAACTAGAAATCAAAAGCAGAAAGACAGTTGAAAAATCCCCAAATATGTGGCAATTAAACAACACGCTTCTTAATAACAAATGAGTTAAAGAAGTATCAAGAGAAATTAAATACATTTTGAACTAAAAGAAAATGAAGTACAACATATCAAAATTGTGGAATGCAGTGGAAGCTGTGCATAAAGAGAGAAACTGATAGCACTGAATGCATACTTTAGGAAAGAACAGTCGAAAACCCAGAACCTAAACTTCGGCCGTAGAAAAGTAGAAAAGGAAAACAAATGAAATTAGAACACAAATGAGTGGAAAAAAGAAAAATAAATGAAACCAAAAGCTGGTTCTTCGAAAAAAAAATTTATAAACTTTTAGTCAGCCTACCCAAGAAAAAAAGAGAAAACACAAATAGCTAATATCAGAAATGAAAGAAGTCCATCAGTACTGATCCTATGGATGTTAAAGGATAATGAAAGAATATTATGAACAAGTGTATGCCCACAAATTTGGTAACCAAGATAATACAGCCCAATTTCTTGAATGAAAAAAATCTCTCAAAACACACAAGGCGAAACAGATAATCTGAATAGGATACATCTGCTAAAAAAAAAAGAATTGATAATTAAGAAGCTTCCAAGACAGAGAGCACCAGGGCCAGTTGTTTTCCCTGGTCAATTCTACCAAAACTTTATAAGGAAAAATTCTTCGCATTTTGTTCCAGAAAATAGAATCAGCGGAAAACTTTGTAATTTATTCTAAGGGGAATTCCTATTATCAAGACCAGAAAAAAAACATTGCAAGAAAGAAAATATATAGATCGACATCTATCACGAACATTGATGTAAAAATTCTCCACAAAACATTTGCAAATTGAATGTTACAATCTATAAAAAGACTTATACACCACTACCAAGTAGTGGGGTGTGGGGGAGTGGGGGACAGACACACACGTGGCGTTTCTCAAGCTGAAAGAACTGAAGAAAAAATTTAAGCCTCGAGTTGCAATAGCGAAGGATTCCATGGGGAAAATATTAAACGACGCAGGAAGCATCAAAAGAAGATGGAAGGAATACACAGAGTCATTATACCAAAAAGAGTTAGTCGATATTCAACCATTTCAAGAGGTGGAATATGATCAGGAACTGATGGTACTGAAGGAAGAAGTCCAAGCTGCTCTGAAGGCATTGGTAAAAAACAAGGCTCCAGGAACTGATGGAATATCAATTGAGATGTTTCAATAAACACGCAGAGCTGGAGGTGCTCACTCGTCTATGCCAAGAAATATGGAAGACAGCTTCCTGGCCAACTGACTGGAAGAGATCCATATTTATGCCTATTCCCAAGAAAGGTGATCCAACCGAATGTGGAAATTATAGAACAATATATCATTAATATCATACTCAAGCAAAATTTTGCTGAAGATCATTCAAAAACAGCTGCAACAGTATATCGACAGGGACTGCCAGAAATTCAGGCCGGTTTCAGAAGAGGACGTGGAACCAGGGATATCATTGCTGTTGTCAGATGGATCCTGGCTGAAAGCAGAGAACACCAGAAGCATGTTTACCTGTTTTTTATTGACTATGCAAAGGCATTTGACTGTGTGGATCGTAACAAAATATGGATAACACTGCAAAGAATGGGAATTCCAGGACACTTAATTGTGCTCATGAGGAACCTTTACTTAAATCAAGTGGCAGTTGTTCGGACAGAACAAGGGGATACTGATTGGTTTAAAGTCAGGAAAGGTGTGTATCAAGGTTGTATTCTTTCATCATAATTCTTTAATCTGTATGCTGAACAAATAGTACAAGAACCTGGACTATATGAAGAAGAACAGGGCAACAGGGTTGGAAGAAGACTTACTAACAACCTGCATTATGCAGATGATACAACCTTGTTTGCTGAAAGTGAAGAGGACTTGAAGCACTTACTAATGAAGATCAAAGACCACAGCCTTCAGTATGGATTGCACCTCAACATAAAGAAAACAAATATCCTCACAACTGGACCAATGAGCAACATCATGATAAATGGAGAAAAGATTGAAGTAGTCAAGGGTTTCATTTTACTTGGATCCACAATCAACAGCCATGGAAGCAGCAGGCAAGAAATCAAAAGACGCATTGCATTGGGCAAATCTGCTGCAAAGGACCTCTTCAAAGTGTTGAAGAGCGAAGATGTCACCTTGAAGACTAAGGTGCGCCTGACC
Organism: Loxodonta africana; assembly: GCF_030014295.1. Lineage (NCBI taxonomy): Eukaryota > Metazoa > Chordata > Mammalia > Proboscidea > Elephantidae > Loxodonta > Loxodonta africana. The sequence goes on along the minus strand of NC_087342.1, from coordinate 87,834,572 downwards.
CAAGCCATGGTTTTTTCAGTTGCATCATATGCATGTGAAAGCTGAACAATGAATAAGGAAGACCGAAGAAGAGTTGACGCCTTTGAATTGTGGTGTTGGCAAAGAATATTGAGTATACCACGGACCGCCAAAAGAAAGAACAAATCTGTCTTGGAAGAAGTGCAGCCAGAATGCTCCTTAAAGGCAAGGATGGCGAGACTGCGTCTTACATACTTTGGACATGTTGTCAGGAGGGATCAATCCCTGGAGAAGGACATCATGCTTGGCAGAGTACAGGGTCAGCAGAAAAGAGCAAGACCCTCAACGAGGTGGATAGACACAGTGGCTACAACAATAAGCTCAAGTATAACGATTGTAAGGATGGCGCAGGAGTGGGCAGTGTTTCATTCTGTTGTGCATAGGGTCGCTATGAGTCGGAACCGACTCGACGGCACCTAACAACAACAACAACCAAGTAGTATTCATTCCAGGTGTGCTAGGGTGGTTTCTGTGTTATATAAAGCTCAATATTCTCATAAGAACACATACAAAAGGAAATAATCTAATATAAATGGAAAGAGAAAAATAGAATAAAGACTTTTGAGAGGAAATCCCAAGACATCTATGCCTGGGACACCACTGGGATATTCAGAGGGGACTCAGCTTGTTTATTTTCTGGTTAGAAGAGGAATGAAAGCAAAGTCTTCTGAGATTTATTCCTATGCTTAAATGTAAGCTGATTGTCATATGAGGCTTTGAGCGGCCCCAAATCTCCTTGTTACTTTTATTGAAGCAGATGATCAATACATCCCAGTCCTAATTCCTGGACTTCCTTATGCACCCAGAAGATGCATTCATTCCAAGATGAGAGAGAGTAGGGTGCATTGGCACAGGTAGGAGGCAGAACAAAAGAGGTTAGATTAGAATGAGACTTTTTTGATGGAAAGGAATTGAAAAGGTGGGTTAGGGTAACTGGGAAACCTCTTTGAAATTAGGCTGTGGAAATTTAAGGTGGAGACAAGTATACTTCTGGCACAAGTCAACCTAGAAAAGCTTTGACTTTTCTGATCTGTTTGATCATTCTTTTTTTAAAGTAGATATAGTTTAAAGTAGGTATAGTTGCATTGTGACTTTATATGTATGTATTTGTGAGGTTTTTTTTTTTTTGTATGTATGTTGCTGAGTATAGTATACATAGTGCTGCCTTGTTTATTTTAAGATTTCTTTGTATTGAAAATTATTTAACCAATTCCGTATGGCTGGACATTTTGTTTCTAATCTTTTCCGTCTTGCAGTGCTTAAATGAATATATAAATGAATGGTACATATATAATTTTTGACATGTGTAAATACATCTGAAGAACAAATTCTAGGAAGTAGAATTGTTACTTCAAAGTCTGTGAGCATTTCCAGTTTTGATAGTTATGAAAACTGGCCTTTTTTAGAGGTTGAATCAGTTGGCATTCCCACTTGTGTATATAACCACCTCAAGCAAATACAATGTCATCACGAAGATTTTGATCTTTGTCAAAATGCCATTTCATTGTATTTTAATTTGCATTTCTGTTTTTCATATTTGTATATTCTTTGCCCACTAAAAAAATTCTGTTACAGCTGCAATTTGAAACACATTTCTGTAGGTTTCCTATGCTTCACAACAACACTTTTCAGGTGAGATTTCTTCTGTTGAGAAATTACGATTTTCTTTTTTTCTTTCTTCTTGTACCTTACATGGATGCAGAATTTTTTCCTATGTATTGTTCATATTCTGGTAAGTTTTATTTTGGGGGACAAGTAATTAGCAGGAGATTCCTATGGATGGAGAAGATGAGGTAGTTTTGCCAGGTTTTTGCCTCAAAGGCCCTTCTTCATTGCCACGCCTTTAATCTCTTTGCAGTCAGCAAGCTTTTCTCTCTACTTCCTCAGAGCCAGTACCCCGCCTTGGTCTTTCATGACATTCCCACAGCAAATCACTGGTGTTGGGCGGGGGGAACTCTCTTTACAAGGTTGGTTATTTTCTGGTGTCTTCAAAATCGTCCTGCTTCCAGTACGTCTCAGAAGTTTGGGTTCTTCCTTTCTGCATGTGAAGCCTTGCTGCTACTGTGATGTACTGTGGTGACTACCCGTGCCAATTCTGCTAGTATGTAGCCCTTCTTCCTACGCGTTATTTGAAATTCAAGAATTTTATTTACTTACTTTTTTAATGTCTTCTAGATTCAATGAAGGCTTGGGTTGTGGGAAAGTTTATTCTCTTTGTCTTTTGTTTTTATGTTAAGTGGGGGGAGATTTGGGTCAAGGTACTGCCATACTTCTACCACTACCCAAGAATAATAATTTCTGTTACTGCCATGTAAAAAAAAAAAAAATCAAATTTTGCAAATCCACCTTTGACAGACTTTAATTGGATAAATTAATTTTCATGCTACAGATGATGCTACTGTTGAGTCCGACTCTTCTAACTTTTTAAAATGTCGTCTCTGAATATCTGACTTTATTCTTTATGAGCTGCTTTTTAGGTTTAACTAAGCATTTTTGAGTCTCCTTCTTACTTCTATGTATCACTTATATCACAGTTACTCAGAATTTATCATGTATTTGTTTTCCTTAATTATGTTGCAGATGAATTCATCTCCAGAATTCCTAATCATTCTGCTCACCATAGCTCATTCTGATAGCCTCCAAGAAGATAAACTTTCTTCACTTAACCCTGCAAGATAGACTGAAACCAATTTGCTAATTGTCACTGTTATGTTTCCTTCCCAAAGCAATGGAGAACATCACTAGAGCAAATGAGTTTCTTTTGCTGGGACTGACCTGTATTCAGGAGCTGCAGCCAGTAATCTTCACGGTATTCCTCGTTCTATACCTGATAATTCTATTTGGAAATGGGGCCATACTAGTGATTGTTATCTCAGAGCCAAGACTCCACTCCCCTATGTATTTTTTCCTGGGAAACCTTTCTTGTCTTGATATCTGCTATTCCTCAGTGACACTGCCCAAGCTCATGTCGAACCTCCTTTCCACTCGAAAGGCTATCTCCTTCCCAGGCTGCATCACCCAGCTACACTTCTTTCACTTCCTGGGCTGCACCGAGACCATGTTGCTGACCATCATGGCCTTTGACCGATTTGTGGCCATTTGCTACCCACTCCGCTACAAGGTCATCATGAGCCCCCAGGTGTGCATTCTGCTGGCAGGTGTGGCCTGGCTCACCAGCTTGTTTTACGCCCTGATACATTCAGTCATGACTGCACGCCTGAACTTTTGTGGCTCTCAGAAGCTCAACTACTTCTTCTGTGATGTCAAGCCTCTCTTGGAATTGGCTTGTGGTGATAAGCAGCTCAATCAGTGGCTCATTTTCATTGTCACTTGCAGCCTAGCCATGGCAGCTTGCTTCCTGACCCTCCTCTCCTACTTTTACATTATTGGCTTCCTTGTGTTCAAGCACCGGTCCTTCAGTGCACTCCACAAGGCTCTGCCCACTTGTGCCTCCCATTTCATGGTGGTTTGTCTCTTCTATGGAACTGTGGGCCTTACCTACATTCCCCCTACCTCCACCACCTCTGTGATAAAGGGACGGTTTGTGGCTGTCATACACACTACCATTACCCCAGTGCTGAATCCACTGATATACACGCTTAGGAATAAGGAAGTGACATTGGCTCTGAGGAAACTCTTTGGGAGGAAGCTGTTCTCTAAGGATGGCTGGTGGCAAAACTAGAACAAATGAAAATTGCATGTGATTTTTATGAGACTCATTTTATCATCTATAATTACATTTCTTGAATTTTATTTTCCTTTTAGAATTTGTACCATTGGTAATTAGGTTCTTCACTCACATGTGTCCAATTACTATTCATTTGGTTGTTTACTCCTTTTGTCATTCTTTCAAAATATTGTTTGAGCAGAAAAATGTTCAAGGATATGATACAGCATACGGTAGTTCAAAAAATCCAGAGGCATGCCATGAGGTCTTAATATGGTTATTTAGAAGATGAATAAGTAAATGTGTGTTGCTGTCAGAAGGTCATACATGTTAGGGAAGGTAAAGAAGAAACAGTGTGCTGAGGTTGGTACCCTTTTGTAAGGTTGAGTCAACAAAGCCTTCTCCAAGAAGGTGACATTTGAGCATAATTCTGAAGGAAATGAGGGAGTGAGTCATGCAAGCATCTGAGGATATATTAACATCTGAATATCTGATTTTATTCTATGCAGAAAGAACAGCAAAGAGCATTGGGGTAGAGTGTGCTTGCTGGGTGTGAGGAAAAGCAAGATGGTCAATGTGCCTGAACTCAGTGGGCAATAGAGAGTGAGGGAAGTTAAAGGCAGAGACAAGGCTATGTCATAGGCCTGTCATGGATTATTATTATTTTTTAATTTAGCATTTACACTGAGTGATATAGGATGACATTAGGGTGTTTGATCAATGAACTGACTTGATATAACTTCTGTGTTGCTATGAATGCTATGCTGAGAATAAAGAGTAGGGCAGCAAATTGGTTTTTGTGTGCTATGCAGATGATTGCAACTTATAGAGACCCTGTAGGACAGAGCAGAACTTCCCTATAAGGTTTCCTAGGCTGAAATCTTACAGGAGCAGATTGCCAGGTCTTCACTCCCGTGGGGCAGCTGGAGAGTTCAAACCTTTCTGTTAGCAGCAGAGTGCTTAATCATTGTGACATCAGGGCTCTTCGGAATTGGTTACCAATCCAAACTGAACCTGTTGCCACTGAGTCAATTCTGACTCATAGCGACCCTGTAGGACAGAGTAGAACTGCCCTATAGAGTTTCCAAGGAGCACCTGGTGGATTCGAACTGCCAAACTTTTGGTTAGCAGCTGTGGCATTTAACAACTACGCCATCAGGGTTTCCTTGGAATTGGTTAGGATTCCCTTGTTGTCCTTTAGATGAGACTTGATGGTGGCTTAGACCAGGGTGATAGTGGTGGAGCTAAGAGAGGTAGTTAGATTCTGGATGTATTTTGAAAACATAACTTTTAATATTTGCTGACAGCTTAGATGTGTGCTGTGAAAGCTAAGCATCAAGGATTATTCTTAATTTTTACTCATCTATGTTAACCCTAAAGAAACATCTGTAGTAAAAATAAATTAGGCTATTTTTTTATGGACAGCACAAAGATATGATGTTGACTTGAATTTGTTCTTCTCAGCAATTCAGTTGTCCTCTTTATGTCCTGAACAATATATTTTTAGGACTTTTAGCTTGAGATAAAGCTGCAGTCTTTACTATCAAAGATAACTTTGTGGCAAATTAACTTATTTGAGCATGGTTCAGTCAATTTTTCAGATGATAAGAGTAATAATAAATAAAATATAGTCTTAACCTTTAGGGAATTTATACTCTATTAAGAGGAGTTAATAAGAATAGAAATGACCTCAAGTAAGACAGAATGTGGTAATTAAAGAAGATGCTATAGATTGAGATAAAATCTAGGGTGAATAGAGAATGTCTAAAGGGGAAGTAGTATTCTTTTTGGTATCTCATACCATTATCACAAAGGTATAACAGTCTAGGTTACACCTAGGCCCACAAGATATTAATAATTATAAAATAATCATCAATTATAAATAATAAAAGCTCCTTAAGTATTTTCTTTTATATTTGAACTGTCCTCAGATATACTGGTTGTATCTCTACACACACATACACACACACGATTAATATTTTGACAGTTATTTACTGTTCTTGTATAAAATGATACCAAATGACCAACTCGACTTTATTTTTTCTAGTAAATATATTGATTGGCATAGGTATTAGATCATCGTGAATACCCAGGACCTCTGGTTCTCTATCTTTTTTTCAATTTAACTTGTCTGTCTCTAAATCTTGGTATTGTCCTTTCTTTCTGTCACTCTTGCTGTTTTTTTTTTTCCTTGCTCGCTGTCTCCTAAACACCATATTCACTTTTACACAAGTCACAGTTTTAACAATTTCTGTTAATAACCTATAAGTGTGTTTCTAGCTACTTACTGATGGAGAGGGACTTTATACATTCATAAAAATGTGATTTACAGGACTCTGCGGAGGTTTACTAAATATATTTGTATGTATTCGAACTAGAGTGATAAACAACAATATCCTTATATTAACATATAGTTTTGTACCTAAGATTGGTTTGTTGGCACACGAATAAAATGTCATAATAGAAATCCATTATTGTTGTTGTTGTCAGATGGCATTGAGTCAGTTTTGACTCATAACCACTCTACGAACAGCAGAACGAAACACTGCTGGGTCCTGAGCCATCCTTACAATCGTTGTTATGCTTGAGCTCATTGTTGCAGCCACATGTCAATCCACCTCCTTGAGGGTCTTCCTCTTTTCCGCTGACCCTGTACTCTGCCAAGCATGATGTCCTTCTCCAGGGACACATCCCTCCTGACAACATGTCCAAAGTATGTAAGACGCAGTCTCGCCATCCTTGTCTCTAAGGAGCATTCTGGCTTTACTTCTGAGACAGATTTGTTTGTTCTTTTGGCAGCCCATGGCGTTTTCAATATTCTTCACCAACACCACAATTCAAAGGCGTCAACTCTTCTTCAGTCTTCCTTATTCATTGTCCAGCTTTCACATGCATATGATTCAATTGAAAATACCATGGCTTGGATCAGGTGCACCTTAGTCTTCAAGGTGACATCTTTGCTCTTCAACACTTTGAAGAGGTCTTTTGCAGCAGATTTACCCAATGCAATGCATGTTTGATTTCTTGACTGCTGCTTCCATGGCTGTTGATTGTGGATCCGAGCAAAATGAAATCCTTGACAACTTCAATCTTTTCTCCATTTATCATGATGTTGCTCATTGGTCCAGTTGTGAGGATATTTGTTTTCTTTATGTTGAGATGCAATCCACACTGAAGGCTGTGGTCTTTGATCTTCATTAGTAAGTGCTTCAAGTTCTCTTCACTTTCAGCAAGCAAGGTGTGTCATCTGCATAACCCAGGTTGTTAAGGAGTCTTCCTCCATCCCTGATGCCCCGTTCTTCTTCATATAATCCAGCTTTTCATATTATTTGCTCAGCATACAGATTGATTAAGTATGGTGGAAGAATACAACCCTGATGCAAACCTTTCCTGACTTGAAACTAATCAGTATCCTCTTGTTCTGTCTGAACAACTGCCTCTTGATTTAAGTAAAGGTTCCTCAAGAGCACAATTAAGCGTTCTGGAATTCCCATTCTTCTATTCTGCTCCACATAAATATAAATTTTTGAGTGATTTTCTACAGATTTTTGCTAATTTCAGTTCCATTTTTCCACACAAAATAGTCAATATATTTTTTACTTTAATGTTTATACGCATAGTTAAAGAAGATTGTGAATTTAAAAAGCCAGCTGCCTAAATTACAAAAATAAGTGAATTTAACTTGTGCCATCAGAATCAGAATACTGATTGCCTCTGAGGTGGATGTTCTGAAAAAGAGGAAAAGACGGGCTTCTAGGAGTACTGGTAGTTCTTTACCTATTGACTGGGAGGCTGGTTGCATGGGTGTGTTCACTTTATGAAAAGTTATAGTGCTGTACAGTTATGACAAGTACAATTTTGAATTTCTATATTAGAATGCAATAAAATACTTAAAATATAATTGCCTGCATGCAATAAAAACTCAAATAGTGTAGAAGCCTGCAAGCAAACATTCCATCTTCCCCAGCTCTCTATGCCTGTCCTTGGCCTGAAGGCAGTTATTCAAGTTGGTGGTACAACACTGCCATTCCTGATATGGAGTCTCTAGAAGTCACAGTAGACCCCATTATTTATCTTGAATTACGGGAAGAGACTGGTCGGATAGTATCGTGGCATCAGCATAACATCTGAGCTTGGGTTTCCTTACTCTGGTTGTGAAGCCACTCACCCACAGTCACAGGGTTTCCTTGGCACTTACCCTGAGTAGTCATCCAATTCTCTTGGTTGGTTCAGAGCATATGATATACTGAAGGTCATCAAAGTATAATAAATCAAGTGATAAAAAAATACCAGATCAGAGAAAAATATCTGGACATAATCATCCTGCATCAAAGCCTCTTAGAACAAGATTTTGAAGAATGCTTTAAATTAAGTCCTTGCTGATGGCCAGAGACCCACAAGGAGCTCTAGGTTGCTAACCGAAAGGCAGGATGTTAGAACCCACCAGCTGTTCTACAGGAGAAAAGACCTGGCGATCTGCTCCCATAAAGACTACAGCCTAAGAAACTCAATGGGGCAATTATACTCTGTTATATAGGGTTGTTATGAGTTGAAATTGACTCGATGGCACACAACAACAATAACAACAAAGGGACCTGTACACATAAGAAAATGATTCTGTGTGTGCATATGAACGCAAGCAAGTAACTTAAGCTCTGTAACTGTCAGTTCCCTTCCCTATAAAGTGGATATACTAGAAAAATTGTCTCATCAGTTGGGAAGATTAAATGGAATTATCTATATAATAATCTATAATGTAGTTGTTGGAACATGGTAAAAGCTACATAAATAATACGTCTCCTTATTGCTTTTGTTATTTTTGGATAAATATGGTTATATACAAGTTTGAAGGCTTTTTAAGGGTCTAATTTAATAAAGATCCTCACCTCATGGTACTGAGCTAATTAATTTGAAAGTTATTTGAAAATTTAACATTTGAAGATAGTGCCTTTTGATCCATGGTGACATTGCCAAGCATTTCTTATTTCTCCATGCCATTTTTTAAAACCAGATTCTTCATTGAAGGTATTTTATGCATGAATATTCCCATCTTATTTTGGTGTGAGCATATGTACTTGATACATTTTTAGTTAATCATTGTAAATGGCTTCAGGCAAGGATCCAACTTCATTCTTTTATAAGTGGCTATCGAGTTTTCCCAGCATCATTTGGTGAGAAGATTATTTTTTCCCCCTTCAAGTGGTCTTGGGATCTTTGTCAAAAATTAGTTTACCACTCAGCACAATTGGACTAAACCAAAAACAAAGATGTTTTCTGAATAAACTGAATGCTTTGAAGGCCAGCAGAGCAGGGGCAAGGGTCTGGGGATCATGGTTTCGGGGGACATCTAAGTCAATTGGCATAATAAAATCTATTAAGAAAACATTCTGCATCCCACTTGAAGAGTGTCATCTGGGGTCTTAAACACTAGAAAGCAGCCATCTAAGATACATCAATTGGTCTGAACCCACCTGGATCAAAGGAGAGTGAAGAACACCAAGGACACCAGGTGATTACGAGCCCAAGAGACAGAAAGGTCTACATGAACCAGAGACTGCATCATCCTGAGACCAGAAGAACTAGATGGTGCCCAGCTACAACCAATGACTGCCCTGACAGGGAACACAACAGAGAACCCCTGAGGGAGCAGGAGAGCAGTGGGATGCAGACCCCAAATTCTCATAAGACCAGGCTTAATGGTCTGACCGAGACTAGAAGGACCTCAGTGGTCATGGCCCCCAGAACTTCTGTTGGCCCAGGACAGGAACCATTCCCAAAGCCAACTCTTCAGACAGGGATTGGACTGGACAATGGGTTGGAGAGGGATGCTGGCGAGGAGTGAGCTTCTTGGATCAGGTGGACACTTGAGACTATGTTGGCATCTCCCGCCTGGAGGAGAGATGAGAGTGTAGAGGGGGTTAGAAGCTGGCGAAATGGAAACGAAAAGAGAGAGTGGAGGGAGAGAGCAGGCTGTCTCCTTCCAACGACTCATACAGACCCTATAGGACAGGGTAGAACTGCCCCATAGAGTTTCCAAGGAGCACCTGGTGGATTCAAACTGCGGACCTTTTGGTTAGCAGCTGTAGCACTTAACCACTACACCACCAGCGTTTCTGTGTCTCTTTAGGGGTAGAGTAATTGGGAGTATGTAGCAAAGTGTATATGGGTTTTTGTGTGAGAGACTGACTTGATTTGTAATCTTTCACTTAAAGCACAATGAAAATTATTGTTGACCACAGATATATGGATTTATTTCTGGGCTCTCATTTCTATTCCTTTTATGTTTAAAGCTTATTTTTTCTGATACTTCAGCTTTCTTGAAGTGATAGCTGCAGTGTTAGCCTACGATGTTGCCCCTCAGGAGGGTACAACCTTGGGTACACCCATAGTCACCTTGGGTTGAGAGTGGTTTTCCTAGGCTGTTTCTGCCTATCTGTTTCCTTGGCCACCCCTAGCTGTTAAACTCCACTAATGGCTGATTGATTGCTGTATTGTTTTCAATAATGCCCTGGGGGCCTAAGTTGCTCTGTGGGCTAACCCAATTAAATTTGGGCTCCACTGACAGGAGTGGTTTCCAGGTCAATGGTTGAAATTTGTTCTAAGTCTGGTGGGCTTTTTCCTTCTGTCTCTCTTCCAGGTTCTCTGCTTCTCCTCCATGCAAAATTTCTGAGACAATGACTCTGACCCCTGGTGTGGAGACAATGATGTTGTTGTCAGGTGCCATCGACTCATAGTGACCCTATGTACAATAGAACGAAACACTGCCCAGTCTTGCGCCATCCTCACAATCATTGCTTTTTGAGCCCATATTTGTAACCACTGTGTCAATCAATTTTGTTAAGGGTTTTCCTCTTTTTCACTGACCCCCTACTTTACCAAGCATGATGCCCTTTGCTAGGTTGTCAGGTCCCTCCTGACAACATGTTTAAAGTATGTAAGATGAAGACTTGCTATCCTTGCCTTTAAGAAGCATTCTGACTGTACTTCTTCCAAGACAAATTGGTTCGTTCTTCCAGCAGTCGATGGTATATTCAATATTCTTTGTTAACCCCATAATTCAAAGGCATCAATTCTTCTTCAGTCTTCTTTATTCATTGTCCAGCTTTTGATGCATATGAAGAGTAAAAAAATATGGCTTGGATCAAGCGCACCTTAGTCCTCAAAGTGACACTTTTTCTTTGTAACACTTTACAGAGGACTTTTTATCAGATTTGCCCAAGGCAATATTTTGTTTGATTTCTAGATTCCTGTTTTCATGGGTATCGACTGTGGATCCAAGTGAAATGAAATCCTTGACAACATCAATCTTTTCTCCATTTATTATGATGTTACTTATTGATTCAGTTGTGGGGATTTTTGTTTTCTTTATGCTGAAGTGTAACCCATACTGAAGGCTGTAGTCTTTGATCTTCATCAGTAAATACTTCAAGTCTTCTTTACTCCCAGAAAGCAAGACTGTGTCATCTACATATTGCAGGCTGTTAATGAGTCTGTCTTCAATCCTGATGCCCATTGTTTTTCATATAGTCCAGCTTCTTGGATTACTTGCTCAGAATAAATATCGCATAAGCATGGTGAAACGATTCAACCCTGATGCACAACTTTCCTGATTTTAGACCACGTAGAATCCTCTTGTTTTCTTCGAATGACTTCCTCTTGATCTATGTGCAGTTTCCACATAAGTACAATTAAATGGTCTCTAAATTCAGGTGGGATATACTCAAGTTCATACATTGACTCTAATGGACAATGGTGAACCCACTGTGTGAGTGATATTCTGCTTTAAAAGCTGAGTGCGCATTGGGAGTGGGTGGGCCAATAGCCACAATCTTCTCAGCTTGCTTTTCCCAGTGTGTTAGCACGGTCTGCAAATCAGGACAATGACAATTGGCCCGCCTATTTTCATTGGCACCACACCCAAGGTAGAGCCTCCATACCACTAGTGAGGGCTAAGTGGAAACAGAGAACCCCTATCTCAGCTGTACTCACACTAAAATTAGCTTCAGCAACAGAAATCTGGGGCCAGGCTGAGAAATGCTGATGATCTGCCACTTCTGAAAAGATAGTCCACTGATGGGAAGCTAGAACAAGATGGAGCCCTGTACTCTTGGCTGCATTAGTGTGCAGTAGAGTTTCTCTCCCGCTGAGCTGGGAGGGAGAAGGTAGAGGGTGGGTCCTGAGTGAAACACCACAGATTCTTGCCATTCTTACCAAGCTCTAGTGGATTTTCTTGAATAAATATTTCTTCATTTTCTGCATGCCACAGGACCATTTATATGTATACATACATAAATAATCCCCAAACTCAGTGGCTTAAAGTAACAGAAATCTAATTTTTGCTCATGCTGCATGTTCTGATGATGTTTGAGAAAGAGCTTTACTTTGTGTGGCTTTACTTTGTCTCAACAGCCTGACATGGTCCAATTGGAAAAACATGGTTCATGTACGGGTACCTTGCCTGCTGTTATATAAGTAATTGAGAAATGTGTGTTAAAATATCTTCAACTATGATTGCAACTCATATTTTCTCTTAATTCTATTAATGTTTACATTATATAATGTGAGGTTATATTTTAGTTGAGTAGAAGCTTACAATTATGTCTTCCTGGAAGATGGTCCACCTTATCTACATGAAACATTTTTCTTTACCTCTAGTAGTTATGCTTTGTTTTCTTATGCTTCACTTTATCTGATACTATTATAGGTCTACCAGATTTATTTTGATTATTGTTCACATGGTATTTTTTTTGTTCTCTTACTTTTAATCTTGTTTTTTTTTGTCTATTTAAAGTCTGTTTTTTGCAAGCAGCCTAAAGTTAGCTATTTTGATACATCCTGAAAATCTTTATCTTTTGATTAGAATGTTCTGTTTGCATTAAAAATATTAACAGATATGTTTAGGTTTAAATATATCATTCTCCAGTGTACTTTCTATTTGTCTTTCAACTCTTATTTTCCTTTCTCTTTTTTCTTGAATTATCTTGTATAAACTGTGAAACATACACACATATATATATTTTTCTTTATCAATTTGTTAGATATACCATTTTATTATTCTTTTAATAGTTATCCTAAAATTTACAGCATGTATCCTTGGTTTATTAAAATAGTGTATAAATTAGTATGCTAACTACTTTCCAGATAACATAAGGATGTTAGAACACCTTAACTCCATTTGCTTCCCTCCTGACTTATGTGTTATTTTTTCCTTTAAATTAATTTTGTATGTAGGTTAGAATTTAGGGCACTATTGTTAATGTATTATTCATCAATATTTATTTACATTTACAATTAAATTTCATATTGCCATTCGTTCATCTCTTTTTTGCCATATAAGGTAATATGATCACAGGTGCAATATCTCGTCATATTTGCATGTTTTGTTTTGTTCACACTCTAGGGTAGGAGCTTTTACAATGGTGAGGGTCTTTGGGAGTCATCTTAGAATTCAGCCTACCACACACACACCTAATTCAAAAGTTGTTTTCTGGTTCAAATTAGACAAAGAGTTACAAAAATATAATGAGACATATGCAATTTAAATTTCTCTAATTGTATGATGAAGCTCACATTAACATCAGTTATCATAATAATATTTCCATCAATATCCAATATTAAGGAACAAAATTTACTACAGAAACTGATAACTTTTTTTATGGAAGTATTATTTTTAAAGAATTTTGCCACCTGGACTATTTTACAATACACCCTATTCACTAGTAAGATTCTCAAAGTCCCCAAGGTCTCTTTTGTTGCTGTTTAAGGAAAAGTAATTAGATTTTCACTATAGAATGGTGTTTATATATATATATAAATCATACAAACAGAAGAAAAGAAGAGGGTTCTTTAGTTTGACATATGAATTGGGAGAGAGGAAAGACAGTGACAGCTTCTTGCTATAGTCAGGGTGGTTCCAAAGGTAAGTGGGTAGGGATGGTAGCAAAAAATAATAAAGAGAATTTCAGCCTTGCTCACACATACTGAGGAAAAGAGTACTTTTTCTTTATAAAGGTTACAGTATTTTTCTCCATGAAAATTCCTGGTTGATTCATCACCACTGAAAAGCAAACTGAACCAAACCGAACAAACAAACAAACCTGTTGCTGTCGAGTCAATTCCAACTGACAGCGACCCTATAGGACAGAGTAGAACTGCCCCATAGAGTTTCCAATGGGCTCCTGGTGGATTTGAACTACTGACTTTTTGGTTAGAAGCTGTAGCACTTAACCACTACGCCACCAGTGTTTCCAAACTGGGTAATTGGGGCTAAATTAAGTTGTGTTGGTGCAACAAAGAAATTATCCTGTGTTTTGGCTCATGTTCATTTTGCTTTCAGCATAGAGGAATAAGTTTTCCAAGTTAATTTTTAATGAATAATGACCCTGAAAATTGATTCAACATTTACCAAATGTTCGTTGTGTTCAGATACTGTTCTAGGTGCCTGGGACGCATCATTAACAAAACTAGCCAATACAATGATGTTGAAGCTTATATTCTGGAGGGAGAACAGGCAATAAACAACAAACATAATAAATAGGTAAGGTATTTGGCATCTTTGTTGTTATTAGCTACCATCAAGTTGACTCATGGTCACTCCATGCACAATGAAAGAAAACGCTGCCCTATCCTGCACCATCCCCATGATCAATTGCAGAGAAGACTGCTGTGATCCACAGAGTGGCAAAGGTCAGTGAATTGCTCTCAATGTTGTTCCATTCATGGTTTATTTTGCTTAGTGTTTCACCTAGATTTTCTCATTGGAGTCTGATCTCCTAAAATCATAATATCAAACGTGAAGAAATAAGTTAACTGTTACTTTGGCAAAAATTTGAGTAAAAAGTGACAAATTGATTTAAGCATTTGATTTTTTAAAAAAATCTTTATTACACTAAACAACTAGAGTGACTGATTAATTTTTGTCATATAATCAAAATAATTTCCTAGAATCCTGGAGTCAGCATATTTCGTTAATTTTATAAATGAGTCCTCTGAGTATCAGAAAATCTAAATGACTTTCCTGAACTGAAAACGTTAGTTGGTGGCAGAGATAAGGACAAAGACTGTGGTCTCCTTACTCTCTTGCTCTGCCTCTCTCATCTCTGATATATTGTCTAAGATCAACCAATATGATCCTTATGCCATTCTCTTCAGTGAAACATCAAAATATTATAATACGACCAGTAGCACCAAAATCCTAGAAATGGTCCCTTTTGCCAATTCGAAGAAATTATTTTCACAAAATACTTAAAGAGGGACCTAAGGATATTTGTTATCATCATTTAGATGTTCATTATAACATTAATTATAATAACAAAACCTTCGATAAAACAAATATTAACAGCACGTTATTTCCATATAATGGAATCATATAAAACTCTAAAAAAATTATGTTTCAAGAGGATATTTATTGACATGCATGCCAAGGTGAAGACATAAACCAAAATGTTAGCAGAAGTCTTCTCTGGTGCTGGGATAATGGATTATTGTAATACTTTATTTTTCGGTATTATCCACACACATTCTATAATAAACACATTACTCTTATAGTCAGTGGCCCTGGTGACACATGGTTAACTTGGCTGCTAACTAGAAGGTTGGTAGTTTGAATTACCCAGGCACTCCACAGGAGAAAGCTCTAGTGATCTTCTCCTGTAAAGGTTACAGCCTAGAAAACCTTATTGGGCAGTCATACTCTATCAAATGGTGTCACTATGAGTCAGATTCTACTGGACGGTACCTAACAGCAACAACAAATTTTATAATCCAAAAAATCCAAGCCAATCAATTTGGGGAATACAAACTAACCATGCTCCTTGAGTGTTTTCCATATTATAAACATTAAAATCATCTTTTTATGGTTGACACTCACTTCCATCTTGTGCATTAATTTATAAAGAATAACTCTCCTTTCCATATCACTTTACAATCTGGAAAACACACTCTACAAAAACTCCCATTCTTTTGACTATATAGCACATGTGGATAGTTATCAACAAATAACCAGATATTTATATAGTCACAAATATAAATTTATGTGTTCATTTAATTAGGTAGTTGATGATGCTGAGTTTGTCACAGTTTTTGCTCTGATGTGCTTTGCCTCTTTTCCTTTTACTATTATAGCTATGAAGTTATGAAATATTTTTTAATAAACTTGATGCTGTTATGATTACTACTGATGTATGATGACTGGCATGATTAACCTGAGTACCAGGATCTGGCTGGCCCATGTTCCTTCTGACTGGGAAGAGGTGTTCAAGAGAAGCTAGTAGCAAGATAGAGGACAACCTTCAAAAGCTAATTTTATTGCTCGTATCCTCATTATCTAAGTCTAATTTTCCTTTGGTAGGGATTTCTCCTAAAAATTCAGGTGTATGTGTGTGTGTGTGTGTGTGTATGTGTGTACAAGGGAGAAGGAGAGATGGGAGTGACAGCAAGAGCAACAAAGAAAAAAAAAGGGAGGCTGTTCTCTGGCAAGTTTTAAAAACACTATGTTCCAGAAAATATGCCATTGAATGAAAAATTGTAGAATGGGGTATATTATATGCTGAGCTATGAACTGGGGTATATCTTCACTCAATTTATCCATACAGTGTTATAAGGCAGCCTCTACCAATAGGTCAGAATTGGCATGCAGAATAAAACCTATTTGTATTTTAGGTTGTTGAAAGAGCTCGGACTGTGGTTCCAGACCTAATTAACTTGGAATCATCAGGTTGGTGATTACTTGCTCTGTGAATTTGGGCAAGTTCCTTACTGCTCTGAACTCAATCAGGTAACCAGAAAGAGAGGCAGTACCTTCAAAAGCTGTAGTCAGTGATGGGCTAGTAAACGTTTCAACAACTGCCTTTCCAAGGAGGTAGGGAAATATACAGGCATACACTCACACACACAAATGTATATTATAAAGTTAACTGATGTAAAGAATGTGTCATATACAATTTACAAGTAATAATAAAATATACAATACTCTTTATTGTCAATTACATATAGATAATTGATACTCATGGAGTGTTTTTGTTGATTTTTGCTGAATACTTGTATCTGTAACCCAACTATGGTTGAAATCCAATAATGATTTGACAAAATCAGACTACGAATAAATGCTTGAATTCTATCCATTTCAACAAATAAGTCACTCACATCATCGATGAATGCCATGGATGTTGGTTGATGTTTTTCTTTATGTTAAGAAGTGAGACAAAAGTGAATCAATGGAGTTGTATGCCTGGATTTCACTCATTGCGGACTTGAGTGACATTTTTGATAAAGCGGATAACAGTTTTTGAATACTTACCAATGGCTGTGTTTAATAACCAGCTTAGAAAAGTCTTGAAAATTTAACAATGGGCTCTCATGAGCCACTACGATTTCAGGAAAACAAAGCAGATGGGTCTTTATTTCCTCTCACTAGCAGATTGTCCTTACGGTGCATGTATCCTTTTATGGTTTATTTTCAACTTCAAAACTGCGTGCTCTGTTCATTTTAAGGGATTTGACCTAAAGGTGAATGGATGTGTTTATATTTATGCTGGATGCTAGATTGCAGGGTTCATTTGTTGTGGGATTGTGAATTTTTACAGCCACACCAGACATTGTTGTTGATAATAATCTTACTCTTTTATTTGTGAAGTTTTTTCTTGTTTTGTAGGCTATTTCTGGAGCAGTACATGATTACAGAAGCCTGTGGTTCCCTGTCCCCAATTTCAAAAAGCAAACCAGATCTGCATTATGGAAAGAGAAAACCAAACAGCTCTGTTTGAGTTTATCATCTTGGGATTCTCCAACTTAAATGAGTTGCAATTTTTACTTTTCACCATCTTCCTAGTAACTTATATCTATACTTTGGGAGGAAATATTTTTCTGATTTTGGTAACCATGATCGATACACATCTACATATACCCATGTATTTTTTTCTGGAAAACTTAGCATTTATTGACATCTGCTATAGCACCACCAACGTTCCCCAGATGATGGTGCATCTTCTGTCAGAGAAGAAAAGCATTTCTTATGGGTGTTGTATAGCTCAACTTTTTGCATTTATTTTCTTTGTGGGGTCAGAGTCTCTGCTCTTGGCAGCAATGGCATATGATCGTTACGTAGCAATCTGCAAACCCTTAAGATATTCAGTTATTATGGACAAGGCTATGTACAGTCAGTTAGCAGCCTCGTCTTGGGCTGGTGGTTTCCTCAACTCAGTGGTGCACACAGTACTGACATTCCGCCTGCCCTTCTGTGGAAATAACCAGATTAATTATTTTTTCTGTGACATCCCACCTCTGCTGATCTTGTCTTGTGGGGACACTTCTATCAATGAGCTAGTGTTGTTCTCTGCTGGAGTCTTCTTTGGTTGGACTCCTTTCTTGTGTATCACTGTTTCATACCTTTATATCATTTCTACCATTTTAAGGATCAGTTCTTCAGAAGGAAGGCAAAAGGCATTTTCTACATGTGCCTCCCATCTGGTCATTGTTCTTCTTTACTATGGAAGCGGTATCTTCACATATGCAAGACCTATCTCAGCTTATTCACTAGAGAAAGACAGGTTGGTATCAGTATTGTACAGTGTTGTAACTCCCATGCTAAACCCTATAATCTACTCTTTAAGGAATAAGGATATTAAAGATGCTATGAAAGTTATGGGGAGAAAGTGGCAGGCTTCCAGTCCCCTGACTTTTGAAGTATAAGCTTTACTCTTCTGAGGAAAATCATATATGTCACAAAACTGTGCATCTTACTTTTAGGAGCTGATTTTTCCTAGTGACTCTTCAACAAAATTAAAAGTTAATTGTAAATTTTCACATCCAGTACAAGCGGGCTAGTTAAGTTAGTACAAACATCTCTGCTAAAATAATCTATAGGAAATATTTTTAAAATATTCAAAACAATCAGTGAAGTAAAAAGATAGTGAGAAATCACCAGGCCAAGATTGCACATAAGAAGAGAAAACAATAATGTGAGTTGGCATTTGGGACTTTTTCTCAGTGGGACATTTGTTGATCTTGAAGAAGTGACTGAGGTTCTGAATAGCATTTTGGCACCTTTGTAAGATTAGATGTTCAACAGTGGGACCCTGGGCTTGCCAAGAGGGCATTCCTAATACATCACTCTATTTTCAGGGGTAGGAATCTGAAGAGTTGCACCCAGTTATAAGCGTGAACCAGAAATAAACCAGTCTTTACCTAGCTTACAGCTAGGCTTTGAATCATGTGGATGACTCAGAAGATTTCATATACTAAAATTGGTTAAAGTTATTTCAAATTGATAGTGTCCTGGGCACTTAAAGGCAGTAAATTAAAATCCTTTCAAAGAAAAGTAACATCACACAATGCCTACCACAAAATCTAGAATAAGTAGACACAGAAGTAGATAAGAAAAATGAAAAGAAACAGCAAAAAAAAAAAAAAAAATACAGCAGAAACATGACCACAGTAACTATAAATTATTGAACTACACAAAATAGACTGAAAGACGAGCACTCACACAATGCTTGTAGAGATAAATTCTAGACTTAGAAAATTAGACAGAGAACTAGAAGCTATCAAACATGAAACTTCAGATTTGGAAAACAAAATAACAACAACACTAAAAAACAAAACTAGAAATTAAAAATTTCAGAATGGAAAATTATAAGAATCCAAATTAGGAACTAAGTGGATGGGTTTAATAACAGATTAGACATGAGTGAAGAGAAAAATTAGTGAATAAGGTGATGTTTTCTAGAACAAAGCACAAACAGAAGAACAGAGAGTATTCTGTTGTAGATAGGAAATATAGAGAGTACTGTGGGTTCTAGCCTAAATATAAGTATAGCCCCAAGAAGTAGAAAAAGAATGAAACTTAGGCAATATTTGAAAAATTCCAAAACTGAAAAAATAATTCATTACTCAAAAATCCCAACCAATTTTAGGCATAACAAATGACAAATTCCAGTCACAGACACATCATATGGAAATTTCAGAAAACCAGGATCAAAGCAAATTTTACAATAAGAGAGGAACTGTATTAAGATTGAAAGATAATCTTTTTCAACAGTAACAACAGAATACAGTCCAGAAGAGAATAAAATAATATCTTCGACGTATGAAAGGAAATAACTATGTGTTTAGAATTCTATGCCTAGCAAAATGTTCTTCAAGAATAAAGGTTAAATAAAGACAATTTCAGATAAAGAATAATTCGTAGGTTTCACCACCAGCGCATCTGCATTAAAGAAGGCATCAAAGGGAAGAATAAAAAGGTCATGGAAGGAATGATGAGAATTGACAGTTATGAATATGTGGGTAAAACGAAATGAAGCTTACTGCAATAAATATGATATTTTGTGAAGGTTGAATATTTATGGGATTAATACCTTTACAACAATGGCTTAAAAGTCAGGAGGGGTTAAGTCGAATTCCACAGTCCTAAGTGTTTTTAGAAAATCCTGGTGGCAAAGCACTTAGTGCTACAGCTGCTAACCAAAAGTCTGGCAGTTGGAATCCTCCAGGAGCTCCTTGGAAACTCTATGGGACAGTTCTGTCATATAGAGTCACTAGGAGTAGGAATTGACTCAAGTCAAGTGTTTTTAGGAGCCCTGCTGGTACAGTGGTGAAGTGATAAGGCTGCTAATCAAAAGGTCACAGTTCACATCCACCAGCCGCTCTTTGGAAACCCTATGGGGCAGTTCTACTCTGTCCTCTAGGGTCGTTATGAGTCGGAATCGACTGGATGACAACTTTTAATTTTTTATGGTGTTTTTAAGGAGCCTTGGTGGTGCAGTGGTTAAGAGCTTGGCTGCTAACCATAAGGTTGGTGGCTTGAACCCATTCTACTCTGTCCTATAGGGTCGCTATGAGTCAGAATCAACTCAAGGACAAGGTTTTTTTTTTTTTTTTTTTTTTTTTATGGAGTTTTTATTGAAGGAAGGTAAAATACCACTAACATTAGACTTTAATCAGTCAAGGATGCAATTTATTATTTCAGGCGTAACCACATATATACTAGTTAAAGAGTATATAACTTCCAAACTCATAGAGATTAAAGAATAAAAAAAGGAAAAAAGAAATAATACAGAATCAATAAAAGAAAAGTAACAAAGGAGAGGAAAGAAATAAAGGACATGAGACGAGTAAAAAATAGTAGGTCAAATATTTCAGTTCTTACTTTATTTTGTTGAAAATATACACAAATTCAGTAACTACTACATGCACTATGCAGTGACATTGATTACATTCTTCAAGTTGTACAACCATTCTCCCTCTCTTTTTTAGAATTGTTTGTCTCCTAAAAACATAAACTCACTGCTCCAGAAGCCTCCTATCTAACCTTTCAGTTGCTGCTGTCAATTTGATGCCATACAGACAGTTTGGAAAAGAGGACAATGTTAAGGCAGACATTTGTTACTAATGAAGCCAAAGTATTGTTTTGTATAAAGTCAGTCCTTCCTTTAAGCGTAAATGGCCTTGAGTTAAAAGACCAATGCTGCCAGACTGGAACAGAAGAAGAAGGGAAAAAGCAAACAAATCAAAACACCAAACAACCATATGCTGTTTACAAAGAGACACATCTGAAACATAAAGGCACAGAAAGACTGAATATAAAAACAAGGAAAAATATCATGCAAATACTGATGTCTCTATACTTAAACAAAATAGTTTTTTAGGCTAAATTTGTGTGCACTTGCTATTAGGTGGCTTCAAAGTATATAAAGAAACAATTGACATAAACACAATGACCCAGAAACCCAACCCAGTGCCGTCGAGTCGATTCCGACTCATAGCGACCCTACAGGACAGAGTAGAACTGCCCCACAGAGTTTCCAAGGAGCACCTGGCGGATTTGAACTGCTGACCCTTTGATTAGCAGCCGTAGCACTTAACCACTACGCCACCAGGGTTTCCAAACACAATGACAGATATACGAATTCATCATCGTATGATGAAATGATTAATTACACTTCTCTCAGTAACTGATAAAATAAGCAGACTAAAATAAAGACACATACTTAACACTATTTTTACAGTCGACATAGGAAATTGAGTTCATCATAGGACATTGAATTCAATAGTGCAGAATACATGTTTTTCAAGCCCTACATGGAACATTTGTAAAAATTGATTATAAATTGTATCAGGAAAACGTCAGTAAATTTAAAGGACTGAAATTAAGTTAGGAACCAATAACAAAAAGATAATACAAAAAAAAAAAAACCCATGTAACAACTATACTAATAAACAATACATGGGTCAATACACATTATATTGGAAATTAAGAAACATTTTGACATTAAAGATAAATTATAAAATTCCACATGTATAGTATTCTGCTAAAGCCATGCCTATGAGAAATTTATAGCTTTCAATGCATACATTAGAAAGAAAAGAAGGCTAAAAATCAATGATCTAAATATCCATCTCAAGAAATTAGAAAAAAGAAAAGGAAATAAACTTAAAAAAGGATTTTAAACAATAAAGATAGGAACAGGAATTAATAAACTACAAAACAAACATACAATAGTGAAGATTTACAGAGTGCTGGTTCTTTAAAAAGTTAATAACATTTACAATTTCAGGCAATATTGATCAATTATAATGAGAAAAGGCACAAATAACCAATATCAAAAATGAAGAAAGGGCTACCACTAAAGATTCTGCTGACATAAAAATATCAACTTGTGTCAGGAGCCTCAGAGATGTAGGGTTGCTTCTGTTGGGTAATACCAGTGCATGCGGCAATAGAAATGGAGGAACCAACAGTTATTCAAGCCACTGGGTTGGTAAAGTCATCCTCTTTCCTCCTTTCTTTTCTTCCCTCTGCTCATACAATGGCTGATCAGATGACTAAAGAACAGATTTCAAAATTCATCTCTGTCAAAAATGATGACGACACTGTAAAACAAAAAGCAAAAACCAGCTGCTGTTGAGTTGATTCCAACTCATGGCTATCCCATGTGTGTCAGAGTAGAACTGTGCTCCTTTTGGAAACAGATCACCAGGCCTTGATTCTGCGGCACCTCTGGATGACCAACCTTTCAGTTAATAGTTGAGCACTTAAATCTTTGCACCAGCCAGGGACTCCATGATGACAGTATTAGAACAAAGGAAATTTGAACTTTCATACATTCTCTCATTTGGAAACCAGCGGAAGTATACTTATAGTCAAAGAGATGAATATACCACTGATTTGACAGAATGTTTACCATGATGGCTAGAAAATAAAAAAATACAGAGAGTGAAAAAGACACCTATGAGGAATTCTGAGGTTCTGACAAGGATGATAATGGCTGCATACTGCTGAGGCAGAACTACATCACAAATGATAAATTTAGGAGCGAGTCTAGTGGCTGAAAAAGAAGATCAAACGATCAGAAAGGCAGGTATTATGGATTGAATTGTGGTCCCCAAAATTGCGTGCCAACTTAGCTAGGCCATGATTCCCAGTATTGTGTGATTGTCTACCATTATAACATCTGATGTCAATTTCCTATGTGTTGTAAATCCTACCTCTGTGATGTTAATGAGGTGGGAAGATTGATAACAAGGACTTTCCCGCAGAACTGACAGAGAGAGAAAGCCTTCTCCTAGAGCTGGCATACTGAATTTGGACTTCTAGGCTCCTAAGTTGTGAGAGAATAAATATCTCCTTGTTAAAGCCGTTTGCTTGTGGTATTTGTGTTAGAGCAGGACTACATAACTAAGACAACAGGTGTTGATAGAAATGGACAAGGCAGTTACGAAGAATTAGTAGAGATGATGGTTTGAAAATAAAGTCATACTTTCAACTCCTTCTTTTCTCCATTAGAATAAAATTAAATCTTTTGCTTATCTCTTGCAAAATTAATTCCGGTCCAAACACACAAACTACCTGCATATATTGTTTGGCCGACTCATAGAGGCCCTATAAGGAAGAACAGAGAAGAACTGCCTCATAGGGTTTCCAAGGTTGTAAAGTTCTTGCAGAAGCAGACTGCCACATTTTTCTTCTGTGGAGCAGCTAGTGGGTTTGAACCACTGACCTTCCAGTTAGCAACCAAATGCTTTAACCACTGTGCTGCCAGTGGTTAAAATTAGCTTAGGATCTGGATGATATAAAGAAAAGTGAATGTAAGTTTGTTTTTTTATTTTTTGTAGAGTAGTTCTTTTATACTTCAGTGTGCCCTGCCAAATAGTGATAGTTTTTAAGCCTGGCTAGCATGCCCTTAAGAAGTCCTCACGGCACAGTGGTTAAAGTGGTCAGCTGCTAACCAAAAAGTCGGTGGTTCGAACCCACCAGCTGTTCCCTGGGAGAAAGGCGTGGTAGTCTGCTTCCTTCCATAAAGACTTACAGCCTTAGAAACCCTATCGGGCAGTTCTACTCTGTCCTGTAGGATTGCGATGAGTTGGAATCAACTTGACGGGTAGGTTTTGGGGTGGCATGCCCACCTGTTGTTGGGTTAACACTGTCTGCAGTGAACCACAGGGGAAAGAATGTCAGGCTGCTACTGGGCACACACATTTTTAAAAAAGAATCCTCTACTAATGCAGCATCTTTGTAGTCTGGTAAAAAAAAAAAAAATCCTCAACCATGGGTTGGATTCAGCAAAGTAGGATATAAAATTCAGCTACCTTGCAACCTTGTTGTTCAAGAAATTATAAATTATGTCATTTCCAAATTAATGCTATTTTTCCCAATTAAAGAATATAAACCTAAAAAAATATGAATAACTGTTATGAATAACTTTGAGAACTCATAAAAAATTAGATAAAAGTGACAAATTCATTGAATAAAGCCCGATTTACAAAAATGACACAAAGAGAAACTTGATCAGTCATATAACTATTAAATGAATTGAATCTGTAATTAAAACTATTTCACAAAGAAAGCTCAGAGCGGTGGATGGCTTCACTGGTGAATTCCATCAAAATTTTAAAAAAGAAATAATGTCAGTCTTACCAAAGTCTTCTAGAGGATAGAAAAAGCAAGAATCCTCAAAACAGTCAATGAGGCTAACCAAAACCAAACCAAACCAATTGCTGTTGAGTCGATTCCGACTCTTGGCAACCCTATGTTTGTCAGAGTAAAACTGTGTTCCATAGGGTTTTCAACATAGTGAAATGTTGAAAGCTTAACTTCTGACTTGGGTTGAAAGACAAGAATTTCTTAGCCTATTTTTTTTTTTGATTGTAAGAATTTCTGCTATCAACACTTGCGTTCTACAGTATACTGAAGATTCTAGCAAGTAAATTAATACAAACAAGCGAAAATAATAACGATTTTAAAGATTAGGTAGGCAATTAAGCTAAAATGGCATGAAAATCTGGGATAATTTTAACAATAGGTGAAGGAGACCACTCCATGGAAAAGTACAAAATATTTTTGCAAGTAAATTAAAAAGATATAAATGAAAAGGAAAACCATTTTAATGGACTGCAATATTGATCATGATTGAATGTAATTCCTATAAAAATCTCAACCAATTTGTGGAACCTGAAAATACGGTTCTAAATTTTATATGGAAATTCAAAATGCCAAATACAGCTAAGGATACTTTAGGATTTCATTGACCAATAACCACTAATCACAAGTTTAAATTTAAATAAAAAAAAAAATATTCAGCTCCTTACTCGCTGTATATACATACCAGCTGCTGCTGAGTCTATTCTGACTCCTGATGACCTCATATGTGTCAGAGTAGAACTGTGTTCTGTAGCGTTTTCAATGGCTGTGACCTTTCAGAAGCTGATTGCCAGGACTTTTGTTCAAAGTGCCTCTGGGTGGATTTGAACCACCAACCTTTTGGTTAGTAGCTGAGAACTTAACTCATTGCACCAACCAGGGTTAACCACTACAGCTACATTTATTTGCAAGATTTGGAAAATAAATAAACATATAGGACACCAGTTAAAATTGAATTTAAAACAAACAAGGAATAATTTTTAGTGTAAATATGTCCACAAAACTGCATAAAAATTTACTTGATTACCTGCAATTCAAATTTAACTGGTGTCCTGTATTTTATCAGGAAACCCTATCAATAACTGATGTGGCCAGTGAACATCAGATTGGACAGTGAAGATATAGAACATTTCCATCATTGCAGAAAGTTCTTTTGGACAGTGGTTCTCTAGAAAAAGAAGAAGATAAAAGAACTTGCTTTACTGAACATCATAACCAATTATACCAGGTCAAACCAGTTGCTGTTGGGTGGGTCAATTCCAAGTCCTGGTGACCCACATGTTGCAGAATAGAACTGGGCTCCATAGGATTCTCCTAGCTGTGACCTTTTGGAATTAGATTGCCAGGCCTTTCTCCTGAGGCACATCTGGGTATGTTTGAACTGCCAACTTTTGATTAGTTAAAAAAAAAAAAAAAAAAAAAAACTGTTGCCTTCAAGTCGATTTGGACTTACAGCAACCCTACAGGAGCAGCTGGTGAATTTGAACTGCTGACATTTTCGTCATCAATCATAGCTCTTAACCGCTGCACCACCAGGGCTTCTTCAGTTAGTAGCCAAGTGCTTAACCATTTGTGCTCCCTAGGAACCCTACAACCCATTATAAGTGACAGCCTTTAAAAGGGTATAGGAAAGAGAGAAAAAGAGGAGAAAACAAGTGATTATACAAAATAAGTAATAAGCTGTAAGTTATAGTGACAGGAGCTGCTTCCTATTCTGATTAATTTCCTAACTTTGTATTAGGATTATTCTTAGTTGATGAGAAAAGTTATTATGCACCAAGAAGGGAAAGAAAGAGTCCATTCAAATCTGTTGTGTGACAAACTTAGTTTTAGCTTTAAGGCCACATCCTTCCCTCAGACAAGCCTCTGGTCCTTGACAGGATGGACTTGCTACTAGGGCATCCAATTTTCTTTGTGATATCTGGGATTATCACACTTCCCTTCTCTCACCACCCCATTATCAACTATGTCTATTTGCCTGTGTTCTCCTGCCTTCACCCCGAAGAGCACAGTGCATAGTGACTATGCTCCTCAAGAAACCATGGAAGCTCTTAAGCTTTAATAGTAATAAAACTTTCTTTTCAGATATTTGACCAGACAGATGTGCAACATTAAATTTCAAAAGTGTCATCGAAGAGAACTGAATCATTAATAAAATACTTGCCTTGTGTCCTAGAAATCAGTTATTTATTGTATCAGAAGTACACGCCAGGTGGTATGGTGGAACTTGGGAGGTTATTTGTGATTCTGGCAGGAGCAGTTCTGGTAAACTTAATGGGCAGAATGCAGGCTGGATTGGACAACAAGAGAGACACAGCTCAGGCCCTCATGTACAGGAGGTGCAGTGTGAGGTAGTGTGGCAGGACGTGCAGTGTAGTACAGCATACAAGCAGTGAATGAGAAATAACTA
This sequence comes from Loxodonta africana, assembly GCF_030014295.1. Classification (NCBI taxonomy): domain Eukaryota; kingdom Metazoa; phylum Chordata; class Mammalia; order Proboscidea; family Elephantidae; genus Loxodonta; species Loxodonta africana. The sequence goes on along the minus strand of NC_087342.1, from coordinate 87,807,560 downwards.
TTAGGACGCTTATTATGAGAGGTAGCCTGGTTGTGCAGTGGTTAAGATCTCATCAGCTAACCAAAAAATCGGCGGTTCAATTCCACCAGCTGTTCCTTGGAAATCCTATGTGGCTGATCTATTCTGTCCTGTAGGGTCACTATGAGTCAGTATCAATTTGAGGGCAATGGATTTGGTTTGGTTTTTATTATGAAAGACAAAGTACATGATGCCATGTGAAATGGAACTGTGGAATCCAACTCTTTCTGGGAGTGAAGGGCAGTGCCTTGGAAAATAGATACTTAAGCCGAAATCAGAAGATTAAGTTGAAATTTAACTACTGGAAAGAATAGAGGAAGAAACAAGCGCTCCAGAGAGAGGGATCAGTATGTGCAAAAGACATTAGGTACATAACAGTGACACTTAAAAATAAACTCAAAGAAGTCAAGCACAGTGGGAGTTTAGGGAGATTCGACAGTGTGGTATAGAGAGGTTCAAGACCATGCTGGAGAAGAGGACAGAAGCTGGACTGCAGTGGTTTTGGCAAGCTACACTAGAGGCACTTTTACTACGTAAGAAAAGTTAGTACTTGTACAGTTTGTAAAACATCTAATTTAGAATCCGTAAGCTTCATTTTTTAAGAGTGTTATAATATTGCCCTGCATAAAAGTGAAACCCTGTTAGCATAGTGGTTCAGAGCTTAGCTTCTCACCAAAAGGTCAGCAGTCTGAATATGCCAGCTGCTTCGGAAATCTTGGGAGGCAGTTCTCTAAGTACCTACCATAATTTATTTAATTTGACACACATTGATTAACTTATTTTTTCCCCAAATCTTTTGCTGCTAAAAAATGCTAAAAATAATATAGATGTACATCAGGAGCCTACCATTTTATACATTACAAAAGAGGACATGACCTTATTTTTCTCCTCATTGTGTTAGGAAACCATCTCCTGAACAATCTTGTCATTTCACCATTTATTTATTTATTTATTTTTTATTAACTTTTATTGAGCTTCAAGTGAACGTTTACAAATCAAGTCAGACTGTCACATATAAGTTTATATACACCTTATTCCGTGCTCCCACTTGCTCTCCCCCTAATGAGTCAGCCCTTCCAGTTTCTCCTTTAGTGACAATTTTGCCAGCTTCCAACTCACTCTATCCTCCCATCCCCGCTCCAGACAGGAGATGCCAACACAGTCTCAAGTGTCCACCTGATATAATTAGCTCACTCTTCATCAGCATCTCTCTCCTACCCACTGTCCAGTCCCTTTCATGTCCGATGAGTTGTCTTCGGGGATGATTCCTGTCCTGGGCCAACAGAAGGTTTGGGGACCATGACCGCCGGGATTCCTCTAGTCTCAGTCAGACCATTAAGTATGGTCTTTTTATGAGAATTTGGGGTCTGCATCCCACTGATCTCCTGCTCCCTCAGGGATTCTCTGTTGTGCTCCCTGTCAGGGCAGTCATCGACTGTGGCCGGGCACCAACTAGTTCTTCTGGTCTCAGGATGATGTAGGTCTTTGGTTCATGTGGCCCTTTCTGTCTCTTGGGCTCTTAGTTATCGTGTGACCTTGGTGTTCTTCATTCTCCTTTGATCCAGGTGGGTTGAGACCAATTGATGCATCTTAGGTGGCCGCTTGTTAGCATTTAAGACCCCAGATGCCACATTTCACAGTGGGATGCAGAATGTTTTCATAATAGAATTATTTTGCCAATTGACTTAGAAGTCCCCTTAAACCATGGTCCCCAAACCCCCACCATTGCTCCGCTGACCTTTGAAACCTTCAGTTTATCCCAGAAACTTCTTTGCTTTTGGTCCAGTCCAGTTGAGCTGACTTTCCGTGTATTGAGTATTGTCCATCCCTTCACCTAAAGCAGTTCTTATCTACTAATTAATCAGTAAAAAATCCTCTCCCACCCTCCTTCCCTCCCCGCCTCGTAACCACAAAAGTATGTGTTCTTCTCAGTTTATACTATTTCACAAGATCTAATAATAGTGGTCTTATACAATATTTGTCCTTTTGCCTCTGACTAATTTCGCTCAGCATAATGCCTTCCAGGTTCCTCCATGTTATGAAATGTTTCACAGATTCGTCAGTGTTCTTTATCGATGCGTAGTATTCCATTGTGTGACAATACCACAATTTATTTAACCGTTCATCCGTTGATGGACACCTTGGTTGCTTCCAATTTTTTGCTATTGTAAACAGCTGCAATAAGCATGGGTGTGCATGTATCTGTTTGTGTGAAGGCTCTTAATTCTCTAGGGTATATTCCGAGGAGTGGGATTTCTGGGTTGTGTGGTAGTTCTATTTCTAACTGTTTAAGATAACGCCAGATCGATTTCCAAAGTGGTTGTACCATTTTACATTCCCACTAGCAGTGTATAAGAGTTCCAATCTCTCCGCAGCCTCTCCAACAATTATTATTTTGTGTTTTTTGGATTAATGCCAGCCTTGTTGGAGTGAGATGGAATCTCATGGTAGTTTTAATTTGCATTTCTCTAATGGCTAATGATCGAGAGCATTTTCTCATGTATCTGCTAGCTGCCTGAATATCTTCTTTAGTGAAGTGTATGTTCATATCCTTTGCCCACTTCTTGATTGGGTTGTTTGTCTTTTTGTGGTTGAGTTTTGACAGAATCATGTAGATTTTAGAGATCAGGCGCTGGTCAGAAATGTCATAGCTGAAAATTCTTTCCCAGTCTGTAGGTGGTCTTTTTACTCTTTTGGTGAAGTCTTTAGATGAGCACAGGTGTTTGATTTTTAGGAGCTCCCAGTTATCTGGTTTCTCTTTGTCATTTTTGGTAATGTTTTGTATTCTGTTTATGCCTTGTATTAGGGCTCCTAAGGTTGTCCCTACTTTTTCTTCCATGATCTTTATCGTTTTAGTCTTTATATTTAGGTCTTTGATCCACTTGGAGTTAGTTTTTGTGCATGGTGTGAGGTATGGGTCCTGTTTCATTTTTTTGCAAATGGATATCCAGTTATGCCAGCACCATTTGTTCAGAAGACTATCTTCTCCCCAATTAACTGACACTGGTCCTTTGTCAAATATCCGCTGCTCATATGTGTATGGTTTTATATCTGGGTTCTCAATTCTGTTCCATTGATCTATGTGTCTGTTGTTGTACCAGTACCAGGCTGTTTTGACTACTGTGGCTGTATAATAGGTTCTGAAATCAAGTAGAGTGAGGCCTCCCACTTTCTTCTTCTTTTTCAGTAATGCTTTGCTTATCCGAGGCTTCTTTCCCTTCCATATGAAGTTGGTGATTTGTTTCTCTATCACCTTAAAAAATGACATTGGAATTTGGATCAGAAGTGCATTGTATGTATAGATGGCTTTTGGTAGAATAGACATTTTTACTATGTTAAGTCTTCCTATCCATCAGCAAGGTATGTTTTTCCACTTAAGTATGTCCTTTTGAATTTCTTGTAGTAGAGCTTTGTAGTTTTCTTTGTATAGGTCTTTTACATCCTTGGTAAGATTTATTCCTAAGTATTTTATCTTCTTGGTGGCTACTGTGAATGGTATTGATTTGGTTATTTCCTCTTCGATGTTCTTTTTATTGATGTAGAGGAATCCAAGTGATTTTTGTGTGTTTATCTTATAACCTGAGACTCTGCCAAACTCTTCTATTAGTTTCAGTAGTTTTCTGGAGGATTCCTTAGGGTTTTCTGTGTATAAGATCATGTCATCTGCAAATAGAGATAATTTTACTTCCTCTTTGCCAATCCGGCTGCCCTTTATTTCTTTGTCTAGCCTAATTGCTCTGGCTGGGACTTCTAGCACAATGTTGAATAAGAGCGGTGGTAAAGGGCATCCTTGTGTGGTTCCCGTTCTCAAGGGAAATGCTTTCAGGCTCTCTCCATTTAGAGTGATGTTGGCTGTTGCCTTTGCATAGATGCCCTTTACTATGTTGAGGAATTTTCCTTCAATTCCTATTTTGGTGAGAGTTTTTATCATAAATGGGTGTTGGACTTTGTCAAATGCCTTTTCTGCATCAGTTGATAAGATCATGTGGTTTTTGTCTTTTGTTTTATTTATATGGTGGATTACATTAATGGTTTTTCCAATATTAAACCAACCTTGCATACCTGGTATAAATCCCACTTGGTCGTGGTGGATTATTTTTTTGATATGTTGTTGAATTCTATTGGCTAGAATTTTGTTGAGGATTTTTGCATCTATGTTCATGAGGGATATAGGTCTGTAATTTTCTTTTTTTGTGATGTCTTTACCTGGTTTTGGTATCAGGGAGACGGTGGCTTCATAGAATGAGTTGGGTAGTATTCCATCATTTTCTACGCTTTGAAATACCTTTAGTAGTAGTGGTGTTATCTCTTCTCTGAAAGTTTGGTAGAACTCTGCAGTATAGCCGTCCGGGCCAGGGCTTTTTTTTGTTGGGAGTTTTTTGATTACCGTTTCAATCTCTTTTTTTGTTATGGGTCTATTTAGTTTTTCTACTTCTGATTGTGTTAGTTTAGGTAGTTAGTATTTTTCCAGGAACTCATCCATTTCTTCTAGGTTTGCAAATTTGTTAGAGTACAATTTTTCGTAATAATCTGATGTGATTCTTTTAACTTCAGTTGTGTCTGTTGTGATGTGGCTCTTCTCGTTTCTTATTCGGGTTATTTGTTTCCTTTCTTGTATTTCTTTAGTCAGTGTGGCCAAAGGTTTATGAATTTTGTTAATTTTTTCAGAGAACCAGCTTTTTGTTTTGTTAATTCTTTCAATTGTTTTTCTGTTCTCTAATTCATTTAGTTCAGGTCTAATTTTTATTATTTGTTTTCTTCTGGTGCCTGATGGATTCTTTTGTTGCTCACTTTCTATTTGTCAAGTTGTAGGGACAGTTCTCTGGTTTTGGCTCTTTCTTCTTTTTGTATGTGTGCATTTATCAATATGAATTGGCCTCTGAGCACTGCTTTTGCTGTGTCCCAGAGGTTTTGATAGGAAGTATTTTCATTCTCGTTGCATTCTATGAATTTCCTTATTCCCTCCTTGATGTCTTCTATAACCCAGTCTTTCTTCAGCAGAGTATTGTTCAGTTTCCAAGTATTTGATTTCTTTTCCCTAGTTTTTCTGTTATTGATTTCTAGTTTTATTGCCTTGTGGTCTGAGAAGATGCTTTGTAATATTTCGATGTTTTGAATTCTGCAAAGGTTTGTTTTATGACCTAATATGTGGTCTATTCTAGAGAATGTTCCATGTGTGCTAGAAAAAAATGTATACTTTGCAGCAGTTGGGTGGAGAGTTCTGTATAAGTCAATGAGGTCAAGTTGGTTGATTGTAGTAATTAGGTCTTCCGTGTCTCTATTGAGCTTCTTACTGGATGTCCTGTCCTCTGAAAGTGGTGTGTTGAAGTCTCCTACTATAAATGTGGAGGTGTCTATCTCACTTTTCAGTTCTGTTAAAATTTGATTTATGTATCTTGCAGCCCTGTCATTGGGTGCATAAATATTTAATATGGTTATATCTTCCTGATCAATAGTCCCTTTTATCATTATGTAGTGTCCTTCTTTATCCTTCGTGGTGGACTTAAGTTTAAAGTCTATTTTGTCAGAAATTAATATTGCTACTCCTCTTCTTTTTTGCTTATTGTTTGCTTGATATATTTTTTTTCCATCCTTTGAGTTTTAGTTTGTTTGTGTCTCCAAGTCTAAGGTGTGTCTCTTGTAGGCAGCATATACATGGATCGTGTTTCTTTATCCAGTCCGAGACTCTCTGTCTCTTTATTGGTGCATTTAGTCCATTTACATTCAGCGTAATTATAGATGTCATTTTGATGCCTTTTTATGTGTGTTGTTGACAATTTCATTTTTCCACTTACTTTTTGTGCTGAGATGTTTTTCTTTGTAAATTATGTGTTCTTCTTTTTCATAGTATTTGACTTTATGTTTGTTGAGTCATTACGTTTTTCTTGGCTTTTATTTTGAGTTATGCAGTTGTTATACCTCTTTGTGGTTACCTTAATATTTACCCATATTTTTCTAAGTAAAAACCTAACTTGTATTGTCCTATATCGCCTTGTATCCCTCTCCATATGGCAGTTCTATGCCACCTGTATTTAGTCCTTCTTTTTGATTATTGTGATCTTTTATATATTGAATTCAATGATTCCCTGTTTTGAGCATTTTTTTAAAATTAATCTTAATTTGTTTTTGTGATTTCCCTATTTGAGTTGATATCAGGATGTTCTGTTCTGTGACCTTGTGTTGTGCTGGTATCTGATATTATTGGTTTTCTAACCAATTTCCTTTAGTATTTCTTGTAGCTTTGGTTTGGTTTTTGCAAATTCTCTAAGCTTGTGTTTATCTGTAAATATCTTAATTTCGCCTTCATATTTCAGAGAGAGTTTTGCTGGATATATGATCCTTGGTTGGCAGTTTTTCTCCTTCAGTGCTCTGTATATGTCATCCCATTGCCTTCTTGCCTGCTAGTCTGAACTTATTCTTATTGATTCTCCCTTGAAGGAGACCTTTCTTTTCTCCCTGGCTGCTTTTAAAATTTTCTTTTTATCTTTGGTTTTGGCAATTTTGATGATAATATGTCTTGGTGTTTTTCTTTTTGGATCAATCTTAAATGGGGTTCAATGAGCATCTTGGATAGATATCTTTTCGTCTTTCATGATGTCAGAGAAGTTTTCTTTCAGCAGATCTTCAGCTATTCTCTCTGTGTTTTCTGTCCTCCCTCCCTGTTCTGGGACTCCAATCACATGCAAGTTATCCTTCTTGATAGAGTCCCACATGATTCTTAGGGTTTCTTCATTTTTTTAAATTCTTTTATCTGATTTTTTTTCAGCTATGTTGGTGTTAATTCCCTGGTCCTCCAGATTTCCCAGTCTGCATTCTAATTGCTCGAGTCTGCTCCTCTGACTTCCTATTGCATTGTGTAATTCTGTAATTTTATTGTTAATCTTTTGGATTTCTGCATGCTGTCTCTCTATGGATTCTTGCAACTTGTTAATTTTTCCACTATGTTCTTGAATAATCTTTTTGAGTTCTTCAACTGTTTTATCAGTGTGTTCCTTGGCTTTTTCTGCAGTTTGCCTTATTTCGTTTGTGATGTCTTGAAGCATTCTGTAAATTAGTTTTTTATATTCTGTATCTGATAATTCCAGGATTGTATCTTCATTTGGGAAAGATTTTGATTCTTTTGTTTGGGAGGTTGTAGAAGCTGTCATGGTCTGCTTCTTTACGTGGTTTGATATCGACTGCTGTCTCCGAGCCATCACTAAGATATAAAAAAGATATAGTAGTGATTTATTCTATATTTGCTCACTGAGTCTTATCTTGTTTTGTTTTCTTTCAATATACGTGGATGGGCTACTAGATTGTGCTGTCTTGATTGTTGTAGCCCTTGACTTACTTATGACCTATTACCAGCTGGTTTGGACTGTTGCCAGATGTATATGCCTGAGTCTATTCACTATTCTTGAGTAGAATCTGATTTTGGGTTATCAAGTGTGTGCTGCACCCTAACTCCTATCCACCTTGAGAAGTAGTGGTGATAGTTGTGTGCACCAGATTCTATTAGCAGCTGGGGTTCACACTCCGGGGAGGGGGCAGGATGCTGACAGGCTTCCCCCAAGTGTCAGTGAGGTAGGTGTGTCTCTATTCCTATAGCACCTTTCATTTCACCATTTCTTTGTGGTGTCCACATATCACACACACACACACACACACACACACACACGTCTTTTTTCTTAGCTCAGTATTCTGTTCCTTTCTTCCCTTTGACTGTTCTTATGCTTGTACCTATATTTAACTTATATGAATATGTTGCCATATTGCTTCATGTATGTTTTTTGCCAAATTATTTAAAAAAATTGCAGACAGCATATATTTTACCTCTAAATACTTTAGTATGATACCTGAAAATAAAATCATCTTTTATTTAACCGGGATGCTATTATCATACCAAAGTAATAAATCAAGTCAATACTGAAATTTCTCATTTATCCTCAAAATGCCTTTTTAAAGTTTTTGTTTTAAATTAAGACCTAAACTAGTTCCACCATTGCATTTGTTGTTGTTGTTTGTTGTCAAGTAGATTCTGTCAGTTCTGACTCATGGAGAACCCATGTGTGCCAGAGTAGAACTCCTCCACAGGGTTTGCAAGGCTGTGATCTTTTGGAAGCAGATTGCCAGGCCCATATTCCCAGATTCTTCTGTGTGGGTTCAAACTGCCAACCTTATGGCTAGTAGTTGAGTGCTTAACCATTTGCCCCACCCAGGTACTTTGCTTAACCATTGCATTTGGTTATTATATATCTTAAGACTCTTTTATTCTAGACCAATCGTGTCTCTTTTTTTATACCATCAACTCATTGAATATGCTGCACTGCCTTTTTCTCAACCACACCTCTGTGACTGAGGAAGAAAGCATTTGGGCCTTTTTTATGGACTAGTCCACATGATGGACTGACACTAACCAGGAGTAAACTGCTACAGGTTTACAGCCTCACTCTGGGAGTGACACTAAGGCCAGTGAATTGGGAAAATACTCTCAGTGAGATAAATTTGAAACAGTGAATCTCATTGTACTTATTGCAAGGAGGAGACATTGCCCAAAGTACAGATATACATTGGGCAGAGGCTCAGGGTTGGCTAGATGGTTAGTAGTTTGGAAAGAAAAAAATTGTGGTATTTTCAACAAGGTGATCTGGGGGAAAATTATGTGGTTGGACATCTCAGAATGAGCCCAGAGAGTAAGTGATAATAGTTCCACTTCATTTCTCTCCAGTGGTACCCACTGGAGAGGAAGCCCCCAGTTAGTAGTTTAACATTACTCATCCTGTGGATTTCTGGAATCTTTCCCTAGTCACCGCACTGTGTACTCAAAGAGATCATGAACAACAGAGGCTTGATGGAGGTGTACAGTTCATGTGCAATGTTGATAACATTGGCTACTTTACCAGGTTTCACATGGCTACCAACACTGTGAGTGCCCAACCAGTTAGTACCATATACCAATGTTAAATCATTGATCTGACACCATAACACAAGGAGAGCCAGTCAACAGCCTACTTTACTTTGCCCAAAGCGTCAAAAAGGTGGAGAGTGTTTTGTCCTGATTGGAAAAGATACTTAGACTGAATAATTACTTTCCTTGACAGTAATGCTTCTGTTAACATCACCATATATGGATTATAGAATGCTTTATTCACTGTGAAAATATCTCAGATAAAACTATTCCTGACAAGAAAGCATTTTGTAGCAAATGAAATTAGTCAAAGGACTTACATCCGGAAGCAGTTGGCCTTATTTGATGATAGAATGGCCTATGGAAGACTTAGTCACTGTACCAGCTGGGAGACAACATTTTACAAGGTTAGGGTAGTGTCTTACACTATGTGGTATCTGATCTGAACCAGGCACCAATATGAGGTGCTCTTTTTGTCATAGCTAGAAGACGTGGGTCTTGTAATCAAGGAGTGGAAGTGTGTGTGGCTTCTTTTACTATTACACTTAAGCAGAGTTTTGGCTTCCTAATCCTGTCCTTGGACTATTCTATGTATTAGTTCTCAAGAAAGGATTACTTCACCAGAGTGTGAAGAATGGCTCCTTATGCCACTGAGCCAGCAGATAAAGAAAGGGATGCTGTAACAGTTAGGGTGATTAATTCTGCAAGTGGAAATTATTTTCAAGTGACAGCAGAAAGTAGTGTGTTTGGATTTCTAGAGTCTGTTAAAATACCACATCTGGGGATAAGAGGTAATGGAAATCAGCTGTCAATATCTAAAAGTTGTTAAAAAAAAAAATAAGGAGTCCTTGGGCAGGATTGATGAAGAAACATAAAGACATAAATAAAATACAGAATGATTAAAGAGATAGTAACCATGGACATCAGAGAAATAAAAAAATTATAAAATAGCTTTGCAGATAAATATATGCTAACCAGTTGAAAACTCAGATAAAATAATATTTCTGACAAAATATAAAATGTCATATTAAAAAATATGATGTTAAAATTTATTCAAGAAGTAATATTAAATGTGACTAAATAAGTATCCAATAATGTAAAATGATAAAGAATTTCCATCCAGAAAGATTCAGGTCAATAGGGTTTCTACAAATAAAAAAATAAATAAGTTACATATAATACTTAAAAATAGCGAAGAATTCTTATCTTATACAAATTGTTTCATAATATATACCTAGAGGAAATGTTTTCCAAATCATTTCATGGGTTAGTATAACCTTGATTTTGAAACAGGGTAAGGACATTACAATCATAGGCTCATTTCAGTTAAGAACATGCATGCAAATTACCTAAAGAAATTATTAGCTAGGAGAATCCAACAATGTCCCTTCAAAATTATTATGATCAAGCAGTAGTCACACTTGAGATACGAAAGCTGGACATTGGATAAGGAAGGCTGAAGAAGGATTGATATATTTAACTTATGATGTTGGCAAAGAATATTCTCTATGCCACAGACTGCCAGAAGAACGAATAAATCTGTCTTGGAAGAAGTACAGCCAGAATGCTCCTTAGAAGCAAGGATGGTAAGACCGTCTCACTCACTTTGAACATGTTATCAGGGGGGCTCAGTCCCTGGAGGACAACATGCTTGGAAAAGTAGAGGGTCAGTGAAAAAGAGGAAGACCCTGGACAAGATGGATAGACACTGTGGCTGCAACAGTGGGCTCAAACACAGCAACAATCATGAAGATGACAGGGACCCAGGCAACATTTCGTTCTGTTATACCTAAGGGCACTATGAGTCAGAACCAACTCAACAGCACATAGCAATAACAACCGAGTTCACACAATGAATGTGAGCCTGGGTCAACATTAGAAAGCCTTTCAATATAATTTAACACATTTGTAGATTATAAAGGAGCCCTAGTAGTGCAAAGTGTTAAGAACTTGGCTCCTAATTGAAAGATTTGCTATTCAGACTCACCCAGCAGGGAGAAAGACTGGATGATCTGCTTCGGTAAAGATTATAGCCAAGAAAACCCTATAGGGCAGTTCTATTCTATCACATGGGGTTGCTGTGAGTTGAAAACAACTTGACTGCACCTAACAACAAGTAGACTATTAGGAAAAAGCTTATGGTTTTCTCATTAGTCTCAAAAAGCCCTTATTGAAGGTCAGTGTGTATTTAGGACTATAAATACTCTTGCCAAATAGGAATAAATAGGAATTGTGTTATTAGATGTTACATGTAAAAAATTAGAGCCATCATTATACTTAATGAGGATACTACTTAACATACTCTCCTTTAGGACAATAAAGAAGAAAACAATACCCACTATCACTGTTAGCATCTAATGTAGTTCTGCAAATCCTGGTTAATCCTGTAAGGTAAGACACAGAAATATATGATGCAAAGATTAAGAAGTGGAGGTGGAGCCAAGATGGCGGAATAGACAGACTCTTCTGGCGAGAACTCTTTGCAACAAAAACCCAAAAAAAAAGTGAAATGAGTATATTTATCACAAGCTAGGAGCCCTGAACATCAAAGGTAAACTTAGAAAATGAACTGAGGGGCAGGCGGAGGAAGAGTTGGTTCAGAAGTGGAGAGGGGTTACCGGGCCTGAATCGTGGGGAGCCCTCAGGCAGCATTCCTGGGAGTAGCAAGAGAGGGCTGGTACTAGCATTGGCGGCAGTTTCTTCAGGGAGAAGCAGCCAGCCACACAACCTACTCACACCTCTGGAACCAGAGAAGAAATGCACTCTCAGCAAAAGCTAAATACTTGCGTATATTTTACCTCACCCCATGCTCTCAAGCCAGCTTCAGTGGCTGACTGCCCTGGGCCTAAGATAGACCCTGCTGAGCACCCAGAGTCATCCTCCCAGCCTTGAAGAATGAATAAATTTGCAACTGGGGGAAAAGATAATTTTCCAGCTCCACTAACTGGGGGAGATCAGGACTGGAATGGCTCCTGTCCAGGCATAAACTATCTGTGGACTTTGAGTACCTTTTCCATCTGCATGGACCTGTGTGGGCCTATTTCAGGAGAATAAGCCCTTAGTGGCAGAATCCAACCATTTCAGCTGTGTGGTGGAGAGGGGGGTGTTTGATGTTTGACATTGCTTTGCCTATTAAACAGGGTCCTCACCTATCCACATCAGGGACCAAAGGACTGTTAGCTCCACTCAGGTCATCCAGCGAACCATGACAGAGGTCAAAGGATAACTGGTACCTCCCAGTCCTTACAACCAAAAACATTGGGAGCTCATTGTCTGTCTGCAGTAACCACCCACCTATACACTCTGGGAAACAGGGATGCGCTTTCCTCAGAGACACGTGGGGGATGAGTCTTAGCCCCCAGCCTTGTTCAGAGTGTGCTCCCTGCTGCAACCAGATACTGGTACCTACACCAGTCACCCCTGCCCCTCTAAGACTGTAGGACAGAGCCTGTACCACACACTTGATGATCACCTACCTGGGCACCTGAGCTGAATTCATGTAAGAAAAGTGAATGGACTCCTAGACTGGTATACTTGATAACACCTCTAACCATCTGGGGACAGGACATCAGAGCTCCAAAGGCAAATATAATCAAGCTAGCTGACTCAAGCAACCAAAATAGGCACATCAAAATAAAACAAAGCAAGAAGCTATGACAGTAAGCAAACAAAAAATAAATGAATAAAAAAACTTATAGATGGCTCAGAGACAACAGCCAATATCAAGTCACATAAAGAAACAGACCATAATTGCCTCAACAAGCTCTCAAAACAAAGAATCAAGGGATCTTCTAGATGAAAGTGCCTTTCTGGAATTACCAGAGGCAGAATATGAATGATTAATATACAAAACCCTTCGAGACATCAGGAAGAAAATGAGGAAGCACACAGAACAAGTCAAGGAACACACAGATAAAGCAATTGAAGAAATTAAAAAGATTATTCAGGAACATAATGAAAAATTTAATAAGCTAGAAAAATCCATAGACAGACTGCTATCAGAAATTCAGGAGATTAACAATGAAATTACAGAAGTAGACAGTCACTCAGTAGAAAGTTGGAGAAGCAGAATTGAGCAGATGAAAGGCAGAATTTCTGAACTTGAAGATAAAGTCCTTGGTACTAATATATTTGAAGAAAAATCAGGTAAAAGAAAAAATAACAAAGAAAACTTAAGAATTATTTGAGACTCTATCAAGAGAATTAACCTACGAGTGATTTGACTGCCAGATCAGGGAAGGATAACAGAAAATACAGAGAGAATAGTCGAAGATTTGTTGGCAGAAAATTTCCCTGATATTGTGAGAGATGAGAAGATATCTATCCAAGATTCTCATTGAACTCCACATAAAGGAGATTTTAAAAATCACCAAGACATATTATAACCAAACTTATCAAAACCAAAGATAAAGAGAGAATTTTAAGAGGAGCTAGGGATAAACAGAAAGTCACCAACAAAGGAGAACCAATAAGAAAAAGCTCAGACAACTTGGCAGAAACCATGCAGGCAAGAAGGCAATGGGATGACTTACATAAAAAGTTGAGGGGAAAAAAATTGCCATCCAGGAATCATATATCTGGCAAATCTGTCTCTCAAATATGAAGGTGAAATTAGGACATTTCCAGATAAACAGAAGTTTAGGGAATTGGTAAACACCAAACCAAAACTGCAAGAAATGCTAAAGAGATTTCTTTGGCTAGAAAATCCATGATATTAGGTATCAATCCAAGATTAGAACACTGGGCAGAGCAACTAGAAGTCAACCCAGACAGGGAAATAATAATAATAAAAAAAAGATAAAAAAACTGCTCAAAACAGGGTAACAGTGATGTTATGAAAAAGAAGATAACATTAAAACAAAAAAGGGGGACTAAGATAAGCAGTCATAGATCTTCCTTATGGAGAGGAAGGTAAGATGATACAAAGAAACAAAAGTTATGCTTAAATTTAGAAAAATATGGGTAAATAATAAGGTAACCACAAAGGAGACAAACTACCCTACACATGAAAATAAATTACAAGGAAAAAATAGAGACCCAGCAGAAACAAAATCAACAACAACAAATAAGAGAAAAGGACAATACATAAAGATAACCTACTCAGCACATAAAACAAGTGGGAAAAGGAAAATGTCAACAACACACAACAAAAGACATCAAAATGATAGCACTAAATTCATACCTATTCATAATTATGCTGAATGTAAATGGACTAAATGCACCAATAAAGACACAGAGAGTGGCAGAATGGATTAAAAAACAAGATCCACCTATATGCTGCCTACAAGAGACACACCTTAGACTTAGAGACACAAACAAACTAAAACTCAAAGGATGGAAAAAAAATATATCAAGCAAACAACAATCAAAAAAGATTAGAAGGGGCAATACTAATTTCTGAAAACGTAGACTTTAAAGTTAAATCTACCACAAAGGTTAGGGAAAGACACTATATAATAATTAAAGGGACAATATACCAAGAAGATATAAACATATTAAATATTTACACACCCAATGACAGGGCTGCAAGATACATAAGAAAAACTCTATCAGCATTGAAAAGTGAGATAGACAGCTCCAAAATAACAGTGGGAGACTTCAACACACGACTTCTGGTGAAGGACAGGGCATCCAGAAAGAAGTTCAATAAAGACGCGGAAGATCTAAATTAACCAACTTGACCTCATAGACATATATAGAACACTCCACCCAACAGCAACCAGGTATACTTTCTTTTCTAGTGCACATGGAACATTCTCTAGAATGGACTACATATTAGGTCATAAAGCAAGCCTTAGTAGAACCCAAAACATTGAAATATTACAAAGCATCTTCTCTGACCATAAGGCCATAAAAGTGAAAATCATTAACAGAAAAAGCAAGGAAAAGAAATCAAACACTTGGAAACTGAACAATACCCTGCACTAGAAAGACTGGATTATAGAAGACATTAAGGATGGAATAAAGAAATTCATAGAATCCAATGAGGGTGAAAACACTTCCTATCAGAACCTTTGGGACACAGCAAAAGCAGTGCTCAGAGGTCAACTTATACCAATAAATGCACACATCCAAAAAGAAGAAAGGGCCAAAATCAAAGAATTATACCTACGACTTGAACAAATAGAAAGAGAGCAACAAAAGAAACCCTCAGGTACAAGAAGACAATAAATAATAGAAATTAGAGCTGAACTAAATGAAATAGAAAACAGAAAAACAATGGAAAGAATTAACAAGACCAAAAGCTGGTTCTTTGAAAAAATCAATAAATAAAATCAATAAAATTAATAAACCATTGGCCAAACTGAGAAAAAAAAAAAAAAACAGGAGAGGAAGCAAATAACCTGAAAAAGAAATGAGATGGGGGATATTATATCACACCGAACTAGAATTAAAAGAATCATATCAGATTACTATGAAAAATTATACTTTAACAAGTTTGAAAACCTAGAAGAAATGGATGAATTCCTAGAAACACACTACCTACCTAGACTAACACAAACAGAGTTAGAACAACTAAAAAGAAACAAAAGAAGAGATTGAAAAGGTAATTTAAAAAATCCCACCAAAAAATAGCCCTGGCCTGGCCAGCTTCACTGCAGAGCTGTACCAAAATTTCAGAGAAGAGTTAACACCACTACTAAAGGTATTTCAGAGCATAGAAAAGGACGGAATACTCCCAAACTCGTTCTATGAATCCACCATATCCCTGATACCAAAACCAGGTAAAGACACCACAAAAAAAGAAAATTACAGACCTATATCCCTCATGAACTTAGATGCAAAAGTCCTCAACAAAATAATAACCAATAGAATTTATCATATTAATAAAACAAAAGACAAGAATCACATGATTTTATCAATTAATGCAGAAAAGGCATTTGACAAAGTTCAACACCCATTCATGATAAAAACTCTCAGCAAAATAGGAATAGAAGGAAAATTCCTCAACATAATAAAGGGCATTTATACAAAGCCAACATCATCCTAAGTGGAGAAAGCCTGAAAGTATTCCCTTTGAGATTAGGAACCAGAGAAGGATGCCCTTCATCACTGCTCTTATTCAACATTGTGCTGGAGGTCCTAGCCAGAGCAATTAGGCTAGATAAACAAATAAAGGGCATCCAGATTGGCAAGGAAGAAGTCAAAGTATCTCTATTTGCAGATGACATGATCTCATACACAGAAAACCCTGAAGAATCCTCAAGAAAACTACCAAAACTAATAGAAGAGTTCAGCAGAGAATCAGGATACAAGATAAACATATGAAAATCAGTTGGATTCAAGAACATCGAATAGGAAATCACCAAATAAATACCATTTACAGTATCCCCCAAGAAGGTAAAATACTTAGGAATAAATCTTACCAGAGATGTAAAAGACTTATACAAAGAAAACTACAAAACACTTCTGCAAGAAAACAAAAGATACCTACATAAGTGGAAAAAGATACCTTGCTCATGGATAGGAAGACTTAACATTATAAAAATGTCTATTCTACCAAAATCGACCTCTAGATTTAATGCTATTCTGATCCAAAATCCAAAGACATATTTAATGAGAAGGAGAAACAAATAACCAACTTCATATGGAAGGGAAAGAGGCCCCAGATAAAGAAAGCATTATTGAAAAAGAAGAACAAAGGGGGAGAACTTACTCTACCTGATTTTAGAACTTATTATACTGCTATAGTAGTCAAAACAGCCTGGTACTTATACAACAACAGATACGTAGAACAATTTAACAGAATTGAGAATCCATACATAAATCCATCCACAGAGGAACAGCTGATATTTGACAAAGGTCCCAAAACAGTTAAATGGGGAAAAGACTTTTTAACAAATAGTGCTGATATAACCGGATATCCATCTGTAAAAAAATGTAAAAAAATGAAACAAGATCCATACCTCACTCCATGCACAAAAAGGAGCTCAAAATTGATCAAAGACCTAAATATAAAATCTAAAATGATAAAGATCATGGAAGAAAAAATAGGAGCAACATTAGGAGCTATAATACATGGCATAAACAGTATACGAAACATTACTAACAGTACAGAAGAGAAACTAGATAACTGGGAGCTCCTAAAAATCAAACACCTATCTCATCCAAAGACTTCACCAAAAAATTAAAAAGATTACCTACAGACTGGGAAAAAGTTTTTAGCTATGACATTTACGACCAGTGCCTGATCTGTAAAATCTACATGATAGTACAAAAACTCAACCACAAAAAGACAAATAACCCAACTAAAAAATGGGCAAAAGATGGGAACAGACACTTCACTAAAGAAGACATTCAGGTAGCTAACAGATACATGAGAAAATGTTCATGATCACTGGCCATTAGAGAAATGCAAATCAAATTTACAGTGAGATTCCATCTCACTACAACAAGGTTTATACACCGCTGATGGGAATGTAAAATGGTGCAACCAGTTTGGAAATTGATTTGGTGCTTCCTTAAAAAGCTAGGAATAGAACTACCATAAAAAAAAAAAAAACAATCCCACTTCTTGGAATATACCCTAGAGAAATAAGATCTTTTACACGAACAGATATATGCACACCCATGTTTATTGCAGCTCTGTTTACAATAGCAAAAACATGGAAGCAACCAAGGTGCCCATCAACAGATGAGTGGATAAATAAATTATAGTACATTCACACAATGGAATACTAAGCACCGATAAAGAACAGTGAGGAATCTGTGAAACATTTCATAACATGGAGGAACCTGGAAGGTATTATGCTGAGTGAAATTAGTCAGTTGCAAAAGGACAAATATTGTATAAGACCACTATTATAAGAACTTAAGAAATAGTTTAAACAGAGAAGAAAATATTATTTGATGGTTATGAGATGGTGGAGGGAGAGAAGGAGGGAGGGAGAGAGGTATTCACTAATTAGATAGTAGATAAGAACTACTTTAGGTGAAGGGAAAGACAACACACAACAGAGGAGGAGTCAGCACGACTGGAATAACCATTCCTGAATTATCTAAATGCTTCCAAGACGGGCGTAGCAGGGGTGGGGGTTTGGGAACCATGGTTTCAGGGGATATCTAAGTCAATTGGTGTAATTAAATCTATTAAGAAAACATTCTGCATCCCACTTTGGAGAGTGGTGTCTGAGGTCTTAAACGCTAGCAAGAGGTCACCTAAGACGCATCACTTGGTCTCAACCCATCAAGGACACAAGGTAATTACAAGCCCAAGGGACAGAAAGGGCCACATAAGCCAGAGACTACATCAACCTGAGACCAGAAGAACTAGATGGTGCCCGGCTACAATTGATGACTGCCCTGACAGGGAACACAACAGAGAACCCCTGATGGAGCAGGAGAGCAGTGGGATGCAGACCCCAAATTCTCATAAAAAGATCAGGTTTAATGGCATGACTACATTTCTTAATCCCTCTTTATAGTTTTAATGTTGTCTTCTTTTACATTATGACATGGTTGTTTCCTTGTGCTGAGTGTTTTTTTTTTTTTTAATCCTTGTTTATTTTTGTGATTTTCCTATCTGGGTTGACATCTGATTGCTCTGTCCTGTGTCTTGGGTTTATATATGATATTACTGATTTTCTAACCAGAATAATCCCTTCAGTATTTCTCATAGTTTTGGTTTGATTTGTATGAATTCCCTAAAGTGCTGTTTATCTGGAAATATCCTAATTTCACCTTCATATTTGAGACAGTTTTGCCAGATATATGATTCTTGGCAGGCAATTTTTCTTCCTTCAATGGTTTATATAAGTCATCCCATTGCCTTCTTGTCTGCATGGTTTCTGTCAAGTAGTGGGAGGTTTTTCTTATTGACTCTGTCCTTTGTAGGTGACTTTTCTTTTATCCTTAGCTGCTCTTAAAATTCTCTTTTTCTTTGGTTTTGGCAAATTTGATTATAATATGTCTTGGTGACTTTCTTTTGAGATCTACCTTATGTGGAGTTCTATGAGCATCTTGGATAGATATGTGTTCATCTTTCACAGTATCACAGAAATTTTCTTCCAAGAAATCTTCAACAATTTTGTCTGTATTTTCTGTTATCCCTCTGTATTCTGGTACTTCAATCACTTGTAGGTTATTTCTCTTGATAGAGTCCCACATGATTCTTAGGGTTTCTTCATTTATGAAAAAAAATTCTTATATGATTTTTCTTCAAATACATTGGTTCCAAGTGCTTTATCTACAGTCTCACTAATTCTGCTTTCCAAGTCCTCAATTCTGCTCCTCTGCTTTTCTTTTGAGTTATCTAATTCTGTAATTTTATTGTTAATCTTCTGAATTTCTGATTATCATCTCTCTATGGATTCTTGCAGCTCATTCAATTTTCCATCATGTTCTTGAATAACCTTTTTAATTTCTTCAACTGCTTTATCTGTGTGTTTCTTGGCTTGCTCTGCATTTTGCCTGATTCCATTCCTGATGTCTTGAAGAGTTCTGTGTATTAATCTTTTGTTTTTTGCATCTGGTAATTTCAGGAATACACCTTCATCTGGAAGATTCCTTGATTCTTTGTTTTGAGAGCTTGTTGAAGTGATCATGTTCTGCTTATTGACATGGTTTGATATTTACTGTTGCCTCTGAGCCATCTAAAGTTATTGTATTATTTTATTATATGTTTGCTTACTCTATCCTTCCTTCTTGCTTTGTTTCATTTTGATATGCCCAAATAGGCTGCTTGAGTGACCTAGCTTGATTATTTTTGCCTTTGAAGCTCTAACAACCTGTGACCAGATGGCTAGAGCTGTTACCAGGTATATGAATTTAGGTGTCCTTTCACTTTTCCTGTATTGATTCAGCTCAGGTTTCCAGGTAGTTGGTCATCAAGTGTGTGGTATAGGCTCTGTCCTACAGTCTTAGCGGGGCAGGGGTGATTGGTGTAGGTACAGGTGTCTGGTTGCAGCAGGGAGTCATGATCTGAACAATGCAGGGGACTGACAACCATCCCCTGAGTGTCTGTGAGGAAAGCATGTCCCTGTTCTGCAGAACACACAGGTGGGTGGGATCTGCAGCAGACCATGAGCATCCAATTCTTTTGGTTGTAAGTACTGGGAGTACCACTACTCCTTGGTCCACTGTCATGCATAGCTAGGTGACCTGGATGGAGCCACTAGTCCTTAGACCCCTGATGTGGGTAGAAGAGGACCCTGTTTAATAGGCAAAGCGGTGTCAAACATCAAACACCCACCTCTACACTGCACAGCTGAAACAGCTGTGATGTGCCAACTAGGACCTATTCTCCTGAAATGGGCCTACACAGGCACATTCAGGGGTGAAAGGTATTCAATGTCAGCAAACCATTTGTGCCTGTACAGGAGCCACTTCTGTCCTGAGCACTCCAGCTTAGAGAACTGGCAGGTTATCTTTTCCCCTAATTGCAAATTTGTTCCTTCTCCAAGGCTGGAAAAATGGCTCAGGATTTGAAGCTGGATCTGTCTCAGGCCCAGGGAAATTGACAGCCACCAAAGGTGGCATGGGGGCTCAGAGCGCAGTAAAATAAACACAAGAACTTAGCTTTTTCTGAGAGGACCATTCTTCTCTGGTTCTGGAGGTTTGAGTAAGCTGTGAAGATCATTGTCTCTTCCTGGGGGAATGGCATCAGGAATGCTACTGCCAGCCCTGCTGTGGTTGCTGCAGGGAATGGTGCCTGAGGGTTCCCAGTGATTTAGGTCCAGCAACTCCTCACTGCTTCTGAACCATCTCTTCTTACCCCTGCCACTCAGTCCATTTTCTAACTTTGCCTTTTGTGTTCAGGTATCCTAGATTGTTATATATATAATGATTTCACTTGATTTTTTCATATCTTTGTTGTAAGAAGGATCACTGGAGGTGTCTGACTACTCCCCTATCTTGGCCCCAGGAAAGTGCTTCTTAACTCAGTCACGTAAATGAGAACAAATGGGCAACGCCTGCCCCAAAGCAAAGACGAGGATGTAGGAAAACAGGCTGAATGGAAATTGGGAACCTGGGATGAAGAAGGGGATAGTGTTGATGAATTGTAAGGATTGTAACCAATGTTACAAAACAATTTGAGAATAAATTTTTGAATGGGAAACTAATTTGGTCTGCAAATATTCACCTAAAGCACAATAAATAAAGGCGGGGGAAGGGGAATTCTCATGGACTTCAGACTGCCTGGAGCCATGGAGGGTGGATGAACCCCTGAAATTATTACCCTGAGATAATCTTTAAACGTTAAACTAAAAATATCCCCTGATTTTGTCTTAAAACCTAACGGTAGTTTACCTTAACTAGTGAAAAAGGTCTGCCTTGGGCATTATGCTCTTTTAAGAACTATCTTTATGGGATCAGACTGAAAACAGCAACAGGAAAGGTTAGATAGGAACCTTAGGTGGTAGTGAGTTTATGTTAATGGAAGAGGAACAATACAGGAAAGGAGGTTGAGAATAATTGCACAACTGAATATTGTAATAAATATCACTAAATTCTACATGTAGAAACTGTTGAATTGGTGTATGAACATATATGTTCTCAACAACAACAAAAAAATAAATACAATTGCTTAAAAAAAAACTCTGAGGAAGATTTTTCACACCACATTCTTCCTCACCACACACACCAGCTCTTGTCAAGTCAATTCCTACTCACGGTAACTCCATAGTGTTTTTACTCGCTTTGACCTTTTTGGAAATAGATCACCAGACCTTTCTTCCAAGGGTTTTTTGGGAAGGCTGGAATGCCAACCTTTGATTAATAGTTCAGTGCTTAACCATTAGTGTCACCCAGGGACTCCACATTCTTTCTACCCAACTAAAACAGCAAAATTTTGAGGAAACACTTTTTTCTGAAACAATTTACCTACAGTAATTGTTGAAAATCCATTTTTCCTGTATCAGTCTTTGAATGTGGTAGTGTGAATAAGTGTGCATAGAAATGCCAAATGGTTCCATGTCAGAAAAAATTTTTTCCAATATATCTTTTTTTCAGAATGCTTGGTTACTTGTGACTTGAGGATGCAGGGTATTAAAAGAGCATTGAAGGCTTGGAAAGAAACTGGTATCAGACTCTGTCACTCTTAGGAGCAGCCCTGGTGGCACAGTAGTTAAGAGTTCAGCTGCTAAGAAAAAGATCAGGCATTTGAATCCACCAGCCAGTCTTTGAAAACATTATGGGGCAAGTCTACCCTGTCCTTCAAAGTCAACTTGTTGGCAACATGTTCTCTTTTTTTGTGTGTGTGTGTGTCATCCTTAGGTAGAGCTGCACTGGGACTAATTTCGAAATGGAGTGACTCTGCTCTTTGGAAATCCTGTGGGACAGTTCTACTCTGTCCTGTAGAGTTGCTGTGAGTCAGAACTGACTTGGAAGTAATAGGTTTTTTGGGGAGTTGTAGGTTTCAGAGACTTCTTTTTCCTCTAGTGTCCTTGATTTTTGTTTCCCAGGCTATCTTTGAACTTCCTTAGAAGGTCTTTCTTAAGTAGAGTCTAAGCCTTGAATTTCTTCCAGCTGTGAAATATTGTTATTGTATAGCAGTCCTGTTAATGTGGTAGTCAGGTGTGGAAGGCAGAGAAGCATTCTATATTTTTATGATTAGTTCTGAGCCTTGTAGGGGGCCTGTGGCCCTGGGCTGTTACTTTTACAAGTACTTCTCAGTTTTTTCCCCCTCGGTGAGACAGGAAGACTAGAGTAGATTGGGCATTTTCTTTTCTCCCTTTTAGATAGGGCCTTGGTAAAGTAATTTCCCTCGAGAGAAGATCTTTGATATAAAGAATGCTCTAGCTTTTTTCAAAATAGTTACTTTTCTGTTCTCCCTAGCCAATCAAAAGGGGAGTTTTCCTCTGATCTTTGCTATGAGAATCTGGTGGGGTTCCTGGAGGTAAAACCCACAAAAGTGTGGCATCCTCCCCCCTCCAGATTAGGCCCCACGTAAGTTTTTAACTCTTAAGCTAGTCCATTTGTTGATGTTAACATTTGTGATGGTTAAGCTTGTGTGTCAACTTGGCTAGGCCGTGATTCTCAGTGTTTATATGTGATCACCTCTATGATGGGATCTGCTGTGAGTAGCAAGTAAGTTGAAAGGGAGTTTCCTTGGGGATGTGGACTGCACCTGAATATAAGTGGATGTTCTGCTTTTTGCCTCCTCTGGATCCTTTGGCTGCCTCCCGTCTGTCTGACCTCTGGTTCTTGGGACTTGAGCAATCAGCTTATCTGCCAATCTTGGGGTTTGTAGATCTTCACAGCCTATGAGTGGAGCCCTACTTTGCAGCCTGCTGATCTTGGGTCTGCCAGCTTATGCAGCTGCAAGAAGCCTTGTGGTCTTGCCTGCCAATCTTGGTATTCATCGATATTCACAGTCTGTTTTGTAATTAAAATAGAGTTACTGCTATTGAAAAGGAAGAGGAATATTAGAAACCTTCCTAGGTGTATATTATGTCTCTAATCAGAATGTAAAAACTGTATAATATTTTGAACTCTATAATATGCTCATAATTATTACAATATATGTTGATTTATTCAAACATGGAGCTTGGTCTGCCCTGCCAGATCATTTTTGTAATGATGACAAAGACCCACTGCAAAGCAATCTCCCCATTTGCATTGGTTTAATTGAGCCAAAGAATGAACTCTATTTAGTTAAAATAATATTAGACAGAGGTTTCTAGGGTTTTCCTTTTCGATATTTATATTGTAGTATTGGTAAAGTGAAACTTTACTGTTCTTTTATTCAATAAGTCATTTCATGCTTTCCAAAATTGTGGAGGACAATTTTCAAAGGTGATAATATAGTTTTCCCTCAAATATGCTGGTCTGTGTTTAATAAGTGGCCTATGATTAATTAGGTTATCTGTAAATAAATCATTTCCAGTTACTTCTATTTAGTTTGAGAAAGCTATGTACATGTTATAAATTTATGCTTTCATGATTATACAAGTGAGTGTTTAATTTACTTTTTCATGTCTCAGGCTAAGAATAATTTGAGTCTTATTAGACACCAAGAAAAGTGATAGAAAAAGGTGTTAGGAAAGTTGTAGCATATGTACTCTTAGTATTTTGAAGTGCTGAAGTTCTCATGGAAACGCTGGTGGTGTAGTGGTTAAGTGGTATGGTTACCAACCAAATGGTCAGCAGTTCAATGCACCAGTTGCTCCTTGGAAACTCTATGGGGCAGTTCTACTCTGCCTTATAGGGCTGCTATGAGTCAAAATCGACTCAATGGCAATGAGTTTGGATTTGGTTTTAAAGTTCTCATACTCCTCTTTTCTTCCCACAGTAAATTGTATGTGTGTGTGTATTTCCTATGTATTTTGATATTTTTATTACAAATATATTTATTCTCTAATAATATAAGCATTTGTAAGCTTTTCAACTCTCATTGCCCTTATATCAAAAGTCTGAATCTGCCACAACAAAAATTAAACAGTATGCTTCTTACATTCATCCAAGTGGATATGTGTGTGTATTATTCATAATGATATAGGTAAAAAAAACTGAGATCAACATATAGAAAGGAAGAGGATTCTAGAAAGAATAAATTAAGGTAAAATAAAATCTTTTATTTTTTTCATATTTTTAATTGATCTAACAGATAACAGTTTGCTCAACAACGTATTAGAGGATTTTTGGTTATGGATAAGTTAAATGAATGACAGAAATGGTATGAGGGATATGAGAGGGGAATTGGGAATACTCTGTTATAAAGTCCTTGCACTACTGATGAAGTTGGATAATGTAATTTGAAAGTGGACTTGAATTAATTGTGGATGCATATTCCAAACTCTTTATAGGGTAGCTATGAGCCGGAATAGACTTGACAGCACTGGGTGGGTTTAGGGCAAACCTGGAAAAAAATTTAAAAAGAAGTACAATTGATATACTATTAAGGAGAGAAAATAGAATCATATAAAATGTTCAATTAAGACTGAAGAAGGCAAAAAAGAGTTGAAGACAAAAAAAAAAAAAAAGACCATGGGCAACGAACAGAAAGAGTTACAAATATGGTTGATAATAATCCAAATACATCAATAGTAATTGCAAACATGAATTGTCTAAATATACCAATTGAATGATAGACTGTCAGAGTGGATAGAAAAGCATATCTTCTTTGTCTACAAGAAATCCAATTTAAATATAAAGACACAGTTAGATTGAAAATAAAAGATTGAAGAAAAAATACTTTACAATGTCATCAAAAGAAACCTAAGGAAGAGGCAGGGCCAAGATGGCAGAATAGCCAGATGATTCCTGTGAACCCTCTTACAACAAAGACCTGAAAAATCAAGCAAAACAATCATATTTTTTTAGTAGCCCTGAACATCAAAGGCAATTTAGAAAATGGATTGAGTGGCAGAGGGAGCTACTGTTTGGAACCAGGGAGGAGTTGCTGGACCTGAATAGCGGGGGTCCCTCAGGCAACATTTCTGGAAGCAGGTGCAGAGGGCTGGTAGTAGAGCTCGGCCGCAGTTTCCTCAGGGAGAAGAAGCCAGCTGCACAGCCTACTCACACCTCTGGAACCAGAGAAGAATAGTGCTCTTGGTGAAAGCTAAGTACTTGTGTGTATTTTACCGTGCCCCTGCCCTAAAGCCAGCTTCAGTGGCTGTTGATTTCCCTGGGCCTGACATAGGCCCTGTTGAGCACCTGGAGCTATCCTCCCGGCCTCGAAAAAGGAATAAATTTGCAATTGGGGAAAAGATATTTTGCCAGGTCCACTAACCAAGGGAGCTCAGGACAGAAGTGGCTCCTGCCTAGGCATAAATGGACTTTGAATAGCTTTCCCCACTGCATGAACTTGTGTGTGCCTATTTCAGGAGAACAGACCCTTGTTGGCAGACTACAACTGTTTCGGCTGTGTGGTGGAGAGGTGAGTGTTTGATGTTTGACACTGCTTTGCCTATTAAACAGGGTCCTCACCTACGCACATCAGGGGCCTCAGGACTTGTGGCTCCACTCAGGTAGCCCAGCCACCCACGACAGGGGTCCAAGGTAAATGTTACCTCCCAGTCCTCAGACCGAAAAACATTGGGTGACCATTTTCCATCGGCAGAACACACCCACTTGTACATGCTAGGGAAGAGGGACCCACTTTCCTCAGAGACACTTGGGGGATGATTCTCAAGCCCTGCCTTGTTCATAACATGACCCCTTGCAGCAACCAGATACCGATACCTGCACCAATCACCCCTACCCCTCTAAGACAGTAGGACAGAGCCTGTATTACACACTTGATGATCATCTACCTGGACACCTGAGCTGAATTCATACAAGAAAAGTGAATGGACTCATAGACTGATATACATGATTATAGCTCTAGCCATCTGGTGACAGGACGTCAGAGCTTCAAAGGCAAAAATAATCAAGCTAGCTCCCTTAAGCAACCCATTTGGGCATATTAAAACAAACAAAGCAGAATGCTAGAATACAACAAGCAAAGAAAATAAACTAACACAATAACTTATAGATGGCTCACAGACAACAGGCAATATCAAGTCACATAAAGAAACAGACCACGATCACCACAACAAGCTCTCAAAACAAAGAATCAACTAATCTTCTGGAGCAACGTACCTTCCTGGAATTACCAGATGCAGAATTCAAAAGCTTAATATACAGAACTCTTCAAAACATCAGGAATGAATTTAAGAAGGAGATCAGGCAATAGGCAGAACAAGTCAAGGAACACACAGATAAAGTAGTCGAAGAAATTAAAAAGGTTATTCAAGAACATAATGAAAAACTTAATAATCTGCAAGAATTCATAGAGAAACAGCAATCAGGAATTCAGAAGATTAACAATGAAATTACAGAATTAGACAACTCATAAAAAAGTCAAAGGAGCAGAATTGAGCAACTAGAGGGCAGAATTGGAGAACTTGAAGATAAAGCACTTCACACCAATATACATGAAGAAAAATCAGATGAAAGAATTTGAAAAAATGAAGAAAACTTAAGAATCATGTGGGACTCTATCAAGAGAAATAACCTATGAGTGATTGGAGTACCAGAACAGGGAGGGATAATAGAAAATACACAGAGAAGTTTTGAAGATTTGTTGGCAGAAAACTTCCCCAATATCATGAGAGATGAGAAGATATCTATCCAAGATGCTCATTGAAATCCACATAAGGTAGATTTTAAAAGAAAGTCATGAAGACATATTATAATCAAATTTGCCAAAACCAAAGAAAAAGAATTTTAAGAGTAGCTAGGGATAAACGAAAAGTCACCTACAAAGGACAGTCAATAAGAATAACCTCCAGCTTCTTTGCAGAAACCATGCAGGCAAAAAGACAATGGGATGACTTACATAAAAAACTGAAAGAAAAGGATTGCCAGCCAAGAATCATATATCCATCGAAACTGTCTCTCAAACACGAGGGCAAAATTAGGACATTTCCAGATAAGCGGAAGTTCAGGGAATTTGTAAAAAAACAAACCAAAACTACAGGAAATACTTAAGGGAGTTCTTTGGTTAGAAAATCAATAATATCTGGTATCAACCCAAGAAGAGAACACCAGACAGAGCAATCAGATGTCAACCCAGACAGGGAAATCACAAAAATAAATCAAGATTAAAAAAAACACTGAAAACAGGGAAATAGCGATGTTATTATAAAAAATTAGCATTAAAACAAGAAAGAGGGATTAAGAAATGTAGTCATAGATCTTTCATAAGGAGAGGAAGACAAGGTGATACAGATAAATAAAAGTTAGGTTTAAATTTAGAAAAATATGGGTAAATAATAAGGTAACCACAAAGGAGACAAACTATCCTACACATCAAAATAAAATACTAGAAAAAAATAGAGATTCAGCAGAAAGAAAATCAACAGTGAGTGTGTGGAAAAGACAATATATAAAGATTAACTACTCAGCACATAAAATTAAGTGGTAAAAAGAAACTGTCAACAACACACAAAAAAAGACATCAAAATGACAGCACTAAATTCGTTCCTATTCATAATTACACTGGATGTAAATGGACTAAATGCACCAATAAAGAGACAGAGAGTGGCAGAATGGGTAAAAAAAATGACCTGTCTGTATGCCACCTACAAGAGACACACCTGAGACTCAGAGACACAAACTAAATCTCAAAGAATGGAAAAAAAATATCAAGCAAACAACAATCAAAAAAGAGCAAGTGTGGCAATATTAATTTCTGAAAAAATAGACTTTTAAGTTAAATCCATCACAAAGGATAAGGAAGGACACTATATAATGATGAAATTGACAATATATTGGAAGGATAAAACCATATTAAATACTTATGCACCCAGTGACAGGGCTGCAAGATACATAAAACAAACTCTAATAGCACTGAAAAGTGAGATAGACAGCTCCACAATTATAGTAGGAGACTTCAACACACCACTTTCAGTGAAGGACAAGAGATCAGAAAGAAGCTCAATATAGAAAGGGAAGCTCTAAATGCCACAATCAACAAATGACATCATAGACGTATACAAAACACTTCACCCAACAGCAGTCAAGTTTACTTTCTTTTCTAGCGCACATGGAGCATTCTCTAGAATAGACCACATATTAGGTCATAAAAAAAGCCTGGCAGAATCCAAAACATTGAAATACTACGAATCATCTTCTCTGACCATAAGCCCATAAAAGTAGAAATCAATAACAGAAAAAGCAGTGAAAACAAGTGAAACACTTGGAAACTGAACAATACCCTGCTCAAAAACAACTGGGTTATAGAAGACATTAAGGATGGCATAAAGAAGTTCATAGAATTTAACAAGAATGAAAAAACTTCATATCAGAAGCTTTGGGGCCCAGCAAAAGCAGTGCTCAGAGGTCAATTTAAATCAGTAAAGGCTCACATCCTAAAAGATGAAAGGGCCAAAATCAATGAATTATGCCTACAACTTGAACAAATACAGAGAGCAACAAAAGAAATTCAGGCACCAGCTGAAAGAAAATAGTAAAAATTAGAGCAGAATTAAATGAAATAGAAAATAAAACAAACAAAAAAATGGATTAGCAAGAGCAAAAGCTGGTTCTTTGAAAAAATTAACAAAACTGATAAACCATTGGCCAAACTGACAAAAGAAAAACAGGAGAGGAAACAAATCACCTGAATAAGAAATGATATGGGTGATAGTACAACAGACCCAACTGAAATTAAAAGAATCATATCAGATTACTATGTGAAATTGTACTCTAATAAATTTGAAAACCTAGAAGAAATGGATGAATTCTTAGAAACACACTACCTGCCTAAACTAACACAAACAGAGTTGGGACAACTAAAGAGACCCATAAAAAAAAAAAAAAGAGATCAAAAAGGTAATTGAAAACATCCCAACCAAAATAAAGCCATGGCCTGGATAGCTTCACTGCAGAGTTCCACCAAACTTTCAGAGAAGAATTAACACCACTACTACTACTAAAGGTATTTCAGATCACAGAAAAGGATGGGATACTCCCAAACTCATTCTATGAAGCCAGCATATTCCTTATATCAAAACCAGGTAAAGACACCACAAAAAAAAGGAAAATTAAAAACCTATATCCCTCATGAACACAGATGCAAAAATTCTCTACAAAATTCTAGCCAATAGAATTCAACCACATATCAAAAAATTAATTCCTCATGACCAAGTGGGATTACTACCAGGGATGCAGGGATGGTTCAACATTAGAAAAACAATTAATGTAATAAAACATAAGACAACAATCACTTGGTTTTATCAATTGATACAGAAAAGGCATTTGACAAAGTTCAAAACCCATTCAGGATAAAAGCTCTCAGCAAAACAGGAATAGAAGGAAAATTCTTCAGCATAATAAAGGGCATTTATACTAAACCAATAGCCAACATCACCCTAAATGGAGAGAGTCTGAAAGCATTCCCCTTGAGACTGGGAACCAGAAAAGGATGCCCTTTATCACCACTCTTATTTGACATTGTGCTGGAGGTCCTAGCCAAAACATTTAGGCTAGATAAAGAAATACAGGGCATCCAGATTGGTGAGGAAGATATTAAAGTATTTATATTTGAAGATGACACAATCTTATACATAAAAAGTCCTAAGGAATCCTCAAGAAAACTACTGAAACTAACAGAAGAATTCATCAGAGTATCAGGATACAAGACAAACATACAAAACCACTTGGATTCCTCTACACCAACATAAAGAACATTGAAGAGGAAATCACCAAATAAATACCATTTACAGTAGCTCCCAAGAAGATAAAATACTTAGGAATAAATCTTACCAGAGTTATAAAAGACTAATACAAAGAAAACAACAAATTACTTCCGCAAGAAATCAAAAGAGAACTACCTAAGTAGAAATACATACCTTGCTCATAGATAGGAAGACTTAACATTGTAAAAATGTCTGTTCTACCAAAAGTGATCTGTACAAACAATGCAATTCTGATCCAAATTCCAACAACATTTTTTAATGAGTTGGAGAAACAAATCACCAACTTCATATGGAAGGGAAAGAGGCCCTGCATAAAGTAACGCATTACTGAAAAAGAAGAAGAAAGTGGGAGGCCTCACTCTACCTGATTTTAGAACCTATTATACAGCCACAGTAGTCAAAACAGCCTGATACTGGTACTACAACACATACATAGACCAATGGAACAGAATTGAGAATCCAGACATAAATCCATCCACATATATGCAGTTGATATTTGATACAGGCACCAAATCAGTTAAATAGGGAAAAGACAGTCTTTTTAACAAATGGTGCTGGCTGAACTGGATATCGATCTGCATAAAATGAAACAAGACCCGTATCTAACACCACGCACAAAAATGAACTCAAAATGGATCAAAGACCTAAATATAAAATCTAAAATGATAAAGATCGTGGAAGAAAAAATAGGGACAATGTTAGGAGCCCTAATACATGGCATAAACAGTATACAAAACATTACTAACAATGCAGAAGAGAAACTAGGTAACTGGCAGCTCATAAAAATCAAACACCTATGCTCATCCAAAGAGTTCACCTAAAGAGTAACAAGAATACCCACAGACTGGGAAAAAGTTTTTAGCTATTACATTTCCGATCAGGGCCTGCTCTCTAAAATCTACGTGATACTGCAAAAACTCAGCAACAAAAATACAAGGAAGCCAATTAAGAAATGGGCAAAAGATATGAACAGGCACTTCACTAAAGAAGACATTCAGGTAGCTAACAGATACATGAGAAAATGCTCACAATCATTAGCCATTAGAGAAATGCAAATCAAAATTACAATGAGATTTTATCTCACTCCAACGAGGCTGGCAATAATCCAAAAAACACAAAATAATAAATGTTAGGAGAGGCTGTGGAGAGACTGGAACACATACACTGCTGGTGGGAATGTAAAATGGTGAAACCAATTTGGAAATCGATTTGGCGCTTCCTTAAAAAGCTAGAAATAGAATTATACAATCCAGCAATCCCACTCCTTGGAATATATCCTAGAGAAATAAGAGCCTTTACACGAACAGATATATGAACCCCTGTGCTCATTGCAGCACTGTTTACAATAGCAAAAAGATGGAAGCAACCAAGGTGCCCATCAATGGATGAATGGATAAATAAATTATGGTATATTCACACAATGGAATAGTATACATTGATAAAGAACAGTGAGGAATCTGTGAAACATTTCATAACATGGAGGAACCTGGAAGGCATTATGCTGAGTGAAATTAGCTGGTTGCAAAAGGACAAATATTGTATAAGACCACTATTATAAGAAGTCGAGAAGTAGTTTAAACAGAGAAGAATATGTTCTTTGATGGTTATGAGAGGGGGGAAGCAAAGAGGAAGGGAGAGGAGTATTCACTAATTAGATATTAGATAAGAACTACTTTGGGTGAATGGACAGACAACACATAATATAGGAGAGGTCAGCACAACTGGCGTAAACCAAAAGCAAAGAAGTTTCCTGAAGAAACTGAATGCTTCGAAGGCCAGGATAGCAGGGATGGGGGTTTGGGACCATGGTTTCAGGGGACATCTAAGTCAATTGGCATAATAAAATCTATTAAGAAAACATTCTGCATCCCACTTTGGAGAGCAGCGTCTGGAGTCTTTAATGCTAGCAAGCGGACATCTAAGATGCACCAGTTGTTCTCAACCCACCTGGACCAATGAAGAATGAAGAACACCAAGAACACGAGGTGATCATGAGCCCAGGAGACAGAAAGGGCCGCATAAACCGGAGACTACATCATCCTGAGACCAGAAGAGCTAGATGGTGCTGGGCTACAACTGATGACTGAACTGACAGGGAACTGAACAAAGAACCCCTGATGGAGCAGGAGAGCAGTGGGGTGCATACCCTAAATTCTCGTAAAAAAAAAACCAGACTTAATGGTCTAACTGAGACTAGAAGGACCCCGGTGGTCATGGTTCCAAGACCTTCTGTTAGCCAAAGCAGGAAGCATTCCCAAGGCCAACATCTCAGACAGGGATTGCAGTGGACAATGGGATAGGAAATGATACCGGTGAAGAATGAGCTTCTTTGAACAAGTAGACACATGAGAATATGTTGGCATCTCCTATCTGGAGGGGAGATGAGAGGACAGAGGGGGTCAGAAGCTGGCATAATGGACACGAAAAGAGAGAGTGGAGGGAAGGAGCAGGCTGTCCCATTAGGGGGAGAGCAATTAGGAGTATATAGCAAGGTGTATATAATTTTTGTGTGAGAGACTGACTTGATTTGTAAACTTTCACTTAAAGCACAGCAAAAATTAAAAAACAGAAAAACAAAAACCTAAGGTGGCTATATTAATTTGAGGCAAATCAAACTTCAGAGCACGGAAAACTGTCAGGAACAAAGGGGAGAATTACATGGTGATGGATGAGTCAATCTTTCAAGAAGGTATAAACAACCCTTACTATGTATTCAAGGCCCTGGTAGTGCAACATTTAAGCACTCAGCCGATAATCAAAACATTGGTAGTTCGAACCCACCCAGCAATTCCATGGGAGAAAGACTTGGTAATCTGCACCTTTTAAGATTACAGCCTAGAAAACCCTACGGGGCAGTTCTACTCTGTCACCTGGGGTCGCTAGTTGAAAATTGACTCAAGGGCACCTAATAACAACAATATGTATGCACCTAACAACAAATCATCAAAATACAAGAGGGAAAAATGATGGAATTGTAAGGAGAATTAGGCAAATCCGCTGTTGGATTTGAAGACTTCAACACTTCTCTAACAGTGATTGACAGATTCAGCATGCAGAAAATCAGTAATGACATACTTCAACTGAACTGCACAAGTAATCAACTGGGTATAATTGATATTTATAAAATACTTCATCTAACAACAGCAGAATCAGCATTCTTCTCAAGCTCACATGGAACACCAAGATAGGCCACATTCTAGGCCATAAAATCCACCCTAACAACTTTATAAGAATAGAATGCATACAAAGCATGCTCTCAGACCCCAATGAAATTAAACTAGAAATCAAAAGCAGAAAGACAGCTGGAAAATCTCAATGTGGTGATTAAACAACATGCTTCTTAACAACAAATGAGTCAAAGAAGAAATCTCAAGAGAAATTAAAAATATTTTGAACTAAAGGAAAATGAAGGACAACATATCAAAATTGTGGGATGCAGCGAAAGCTGTGCATAGAGAGAAATTGAGAGCATTGAATGCAAACTTTAGGAAAGAACGGTCGAAAACCCATAACCTAAACTTCCACCATAGAAAACTAGAAAAGAAGAGAAATTAAAAGTAAGCAGAACAAATGAAAAGATGGAAATTAGAACATAAATTACTGAAAAAAAAAAAAATAAATGAAACCAAAAGCTGGCTCTTTGAAGAAATCGATAAAATTTATAAACTTCTAACCAGCTTAACTAAGAAAAAAAGAGAAAACAAAAATAGCTAATATAAGAAATGAAAGAAGGCCATCCATACTGATCCCATGGACATTAAAGGATAACCAAAGAATATTATGAACAACAGTATGTCCACAAATTTGGTAACCAAGATAAGACAGACCAATTTCTTGCATGAAAAAATCTATCAAAACTCACACAAGGAGAAACAGATAACCTGAATAGGATATACCTGTTAAAAAAATTCAATTGATAATTAATAAGCTTCAAGACAGAGAGCACAAGGGCCAAATGTTTTCACTGTTGAATTTTACTAAACCTTTATAAGGAAAAATTCTTTGCATTTTTTTTTTCCAAAAAAGAGAAGCAGGAGAACACTGTCTAACTTATTCTAAGGGGACTTCCTATTACCAAGACCAGATAAAGACATGGCAAGAAAGGAAATCTAGAGCTCAAATCTCTCATGAACACAGATGTAAAGATTCTCAACAAAATATTTGCAAATCCAATCTTATAATCTGTAAAATGAATTATATGCCATGACCAAGTAGGATTCATTCTAGGTATGCAAGGCCAGTTTCTTTGTTAAATAAAGCTCAATATTCTCATAAAATGGAGATAAACTAATGTGCATGGAAAGATAAAAACAGAATAAGGACTTTGAGAGGAAATCCCAAGACATCTATGCCTGGGACACCACTGGGATATTCAGAGGGGACTCAGCTTGTTTATTTTCTGGTTAGAAGAGGAATGAAAGCAAGGTCTTCTGAGATTTATTCCTACGCTTAAATGTAAGCTGTTTGTCATATGAGGCTTTGAGCGGCCCAAAATCTCCTTGTTACTTTTATTCAAGGAGACAATCAACGCATCCCTCTCCTGATTCCTGGATTTCCTTATGGATCAAAAAGATGCATTTTTTCCAAGACGTGTAGACAAGAGCAAAGAGTAGGGTGCACTGGCACATGTAGGGCGTAGAACAAAAGGGGTTAGATTAGAATGAGACTTTTTTGATGGAAAGGAATTTAAAAAGTGGGCTAGAGTAACTGGGAAACATCTCTGAAATTAGGCTATGGAATTTCAAGGGCGGAGACAACAAGTATGCTTACGGCACAAATCAATCTAGAAAAGCTTTGAATTTTCTGATCTTATGATCATTCTTTGTTTAAAGTATAGTTTAAAATAGGTATACTTGCACTGGGTATTTATATGTATGCATTCGTGAGTTTTTTCTTTTTCTTTTGCATGTATGTGAGGCTGAGCACAGTATATATAGTGCTGCCTTGTTTATTTTAAGATTTCTTCAAATTGAAAGTTATTTAACCAATCCCCTATGGCTAGACATTTTGTTTCTAATCTTTTTTGTCATGTAGTACTTAAACAAATATATATACGAATGGTACATATATATTTATTTACTTATTATTAACTTTTATTGAGCTTTAAGTGAACGTTTACAAATCCAGTCAAACTGTCACATATAAGTTTATGTACACCTTACTCCGTACTCCCACTTGCTCTCCCCCTAATGAGTCAGCCCTTCCAGTCTCTCCTTTCGTGACAATTTTGCCAGCTTCCAGCACTCTCTACCCTTCCATCCCCCCTCCAGACAGGAGATGCCAACACAGTCTCAAGTGTCCACCTGATACAAATAGCTCACTCTTCATCAGCATCTCTCTCCTACCCACTGTCCAGTCCCTTTCATGTCTGATGAGTTGTCTTCGGGCATGGTTCCTGTCCTGTGCCAACAGAAGGTTTGGGGACCATGACCGCAGGGATTCCTCTAGTCTCAGTCAGACCATTAAGTATGGTCTTTTTGTGAGAATTTGGGGTCTGCATCCCACTGATCTCCTGCTCCCTCAGGGGTTCTCTGTTGTGCTCCCTGTCAGGGCAGTCATCGATTGTGGCCGGGCACCAAGTAGTTCTTCTGGTCTCAGGATGATGTAGGTCTCTGGTTCATGTGGCCCTTTCTGTCTCTTGGGCTCTTAGTTATCGTGTGACCTTGGTGTTCTTCATTCTCCTTTGATCCAGGTGGGTTGAGACCAATTGATGCATCCTAGATGGCCACTTGTTAGCCTTTAAGACCCCAGATGCCACATTTTAAAGTGGGATGCAGAATGTTTTCATAATAGAATTATTTTGCCAATTGACTTAGAAGTCCCCTTAAACCATGGTCCCCAAACCCCCGCCCTTGCTCCGCTGACCTTTGAAGCATTCAGTTTATCCCAGAAACTTCTTTGCTTTTGGTCCAGTCCAGTTGAGCTGACCTTCCATGTATTGAGTATTGACTTCCCTTCACCTAAAGCAGTTCTTATCTACTAACTAATCAGTAAAAAACCCTCTCCCACCCTCCTTCCCTCCCCGCCTCATAACCACAAAAGTGTGTGTTCTTCTCAGTTTATTCCATTTCACAAGATCTTATAATAGTGGTCTTATATAATATTTGTCCTTTTGCCTCTGACTTATTTCGCTCAGCATAAAGCTTTCCAGGTTCCTCCATGTTATGAAATGTTTCACAGATTCGTCACTGTTCTTTATCAATGCATAGTATTCCATTGTGTGACAATACCACAATTTATTTAACCATTCATCCGTTGATGGACACCTTGGTTGCTTCCAGCTTTTTGCTATTTTAAACAGAGCTGCAATAAACATGGGTGTGCATATATCTGTTTGTGTGAAGGCTCTTTTTTCTCTAGGGTATATTCCGAGGAGTGGGACTTCTGGGTTGTATGGTAGTTCTATTTCTAACTGTTTAAGAAAATGCCAGATAGATTTCCAAAGTGGTTGAACCATTTGACATTCCCACCAGCAGTGTATAAGAGTTCCAATCTCTCCACAGCCCCTCCAACATTTATTATTTTGTGTTTTTTGGATTAATGCCAGCCTTGTTGGAGTGAGATGGAATCTCGTCGTAGTTTTAATTTGCATTTCTCTAATGGCTAATGATCGAGAGCATTTTCTCATGTATCTGTTAGCTACCTGAATACCTTCTTTAGTGAAGTGCGTGTTCATATCCTTTGCCCACTTTTTGATTAGGTTTTTTGTCTTTTTGTGGTTGAGTTTTGACAGAATCGTATAGATTTTAGAGATCAGGTGCTGGTCGGAGATGTCATAGCTGAAAATTCTTTCCCAGTCTGTAGGTGGTCTTTATACTCTTTTGGTGAAGTCTTTAAATGAGCATAGGTGTTTGATTTTTAGGAGCTCCCAATTATCTGGTTTCTCTTCGTCATTGTTGGGAATGTTTTGTATTCTGTTTATGCCTTGTATTAGGGCTCCTAAGGTTGTCCCTATTTTTTCTTCCATGATCTTTATCGTTTTAGTCTTTATGTTTAGGTCTTTGATCCACTTGGAGTTAGTTTTTGTGCATGGTGTGAGGTATGGGTCCTGTTTCATTTTTTTGCAAATGGATATCCAGTTATGCCAGCACCATTTGTTCAAAAGACTATCTGTTCCCCAATTAACTGACACTGGGCCTTTGTCAAATATCAGCTGCTCATATGTGGATGGATTTATATCTGGGTTCTCAGTTCTGTTCCATTGGTCTATGTGTCTGTTGTTGTACCAGTACCAGGCTGTTTTGACTACTGTGGCTGTATAATAGGTTCTGAAATCAAGTAGAGTGAGGCCTCCCACTTTCTTCTTCTTTTTCAGTAATGCTTTGCTTATCCGGGGCTTCTTTCCCTTCCATATGAAGTTGGTGATTTGTTTCTCTATCACCTTAAAAAATGACATTGGAATTTGGATCAGAAGTGCATTGTATGTATAGATGGCTTTTGGTAGAATAGACATTTTTACTATGTTAAGTCTTCCTATCCATGAGCAAGGTATGTTTTTCCACTTAAGTAGGTCCTTTTTAGTTTCTTGTAGTAGTACTTTGCAGTTTTCTTTGTATAGGTCTTTTACATCTTTGGTAAGATTTATTCCTAAGTATTTTATCTTCTTGGGGGCTACTGTGAATGGTGTTGATTTGGTTATTTCCTCTTCGATGTTCTTTTTGTTGATGTAGAGGAATCCAAGTGATTTTTGTATGTTTATCTTGTAAGCTGAAACTCTGCCAAACTCTTCTATTAGTTTCAGTAGTTTTCTGGAGGATTCCTTAGGGTTTTCTGTGCATGAGATCATGTCATCTGCAAATAGAGATAATTTTACTTCCTTCTTGCCAATGCAGATGCCCTTTATTTCTTTGTCTAGCCTAATTGTTCTGGCTAGTACCTCTAGCACGATGTTGAATAAGAGTGGTGATAAAGGGCATCCTTGTCTGGTTCCCGTTCTCAAGGGAAATGCTTTCAGGCTCTCTCCTTTTAGAGCGACATTGGCTGTTGGCTTTGTATAAAAAAAAAAAAGAATTGTATAGCTGCCCTTTATTATGTTGAGCAATTTTCCTTCAATTCCTATTTTGGTGAGAGTTTTTATCATAAATGGGTGTTGGACTTTGTCAAATACCTTTTCTGCATCAATTGATAAGATCATGTGGTTTTTGTCTTTTGTTTTATTTATATGGTGGATTACATGAATGGTTTTTCTAATATTAAACCAGCCTTGCATACCTGGTATAAATCTCACTTGGTCATGGTGGATTAATTTTTGATATGTTGTTGAATTCTATTGGCTAGAATTTTGTTGAATATTTTTGCATCTATGTTCCTGAAGGATATAGGTCTGTAATTTTCTTTTTTTGTGATGTCTTTACCTGGTTTTGGTATCAGGGAAATGGTGGCTTCATAAAATGAGTTTGGTAGTATTCCATCATTTTCTATGCCTTGAAATACCTTTAGTAGTAGTGGTGTTAACTCTTCTCTGAAAGTTTGGTAGAACTCTGCAGTAAAGCCATCCGGGCCAGGGTTTTTTTTTGTTGGGAGTTTTTCGATTACCGTTTCAATCTCTTTTTTTGTTATGGGTCTATTTAGTTGTTCTACTTCTGATTGTGTTAGTTTAGGTAGGTAGTGTTTTTCCAGGAATTCATTCATTTCTTCTAGGTTTGCAAATTTGTTAGAGTACAATTTTTCATAATAATCTGATATGATTCTTTTAATTTCAGTTGGGTCTGTTGTGATGTGGCCCTTCTCGTTTCTTATTCAGGTTATTTGTTTCCTTTCCTGTATTTCTTTAGTCAGTCTAGCCAATGGTTTATCAATTTTGTTAATTTTTTCAAAGAACCAGCTTTTGTCCTTGTTAATTCTTTCAATTGTTTTTCTGTTCTCTAATTCGTTTAGTTCAGCTCTAATTTTTATTATTTGTTTTCTTCTGGTGCCTGATGGATTCTTTTGTTGCTCAGTTTCTATTTGTTCAAGTTGTAGGGACAGTTCTCTGCTTTTGGCTCTTTCTTCTTTTTGTATGTGTGCATTTACCGATATAAATTGGCCTCTGCGCACCGCTTTTGCTGTGTCCCAGAGATTTTGATAGGAAGTATTTTCGTTCTCGTTGCATTCTGTGAATTTCCTTATTCCCTCCTTAATGTCTTCTAGAACCCAGTCTTTTTTCAGGAGGGTATTGTTCAGTTTCCAAGTATTTGATTTCTTTTCACTAATTTTTCTGTTATTGATTTCCACTTTTTTGGCCTTGTGGTCTGAGAAGATGCTTTGTAATATTTCGATGTTTTGGATTCTGCAAAGGTTTGTTTTATGACCTAATATGTGGCCTATTCTAGAGAATGTTCCATGTGCGCTAGAAAAAAAAGTATATTTTGCAGCAGTTGGGAGTTGGGTGGAGAGTTCTGTATAAGTCAATGAGGTCAAGTTGGTTGATTGTTGTAATTAGGTCTTCCGTGTCTCTACTGGATGTCCTGTCCTTCTCCGAAAGTGGCGTGTTGAAGTCTCCTACTATAAGTGTGGAGGTGTCCATCTCACTTTTCAGTTTTCTTAAAATTTGATTTACATATCTTGCAGCCCTGTCATTGGGTGCATAAATATTTAATATGGTTATATCTTCCTGGTCAATTGTCCCTTTTATCATTATGTAGTGTCCTTCTTTATCCTTTGTGGTGGATTTAAGTTTAAAGTCTATTTTGTCAGAAATTAATATTGCTACTCCTCTTCTTTTTTGCTTATTGTTTGCTTGATATATTTTTTTCCATCCTTTGAGTTTTAGTTTGTTTGTGTCTCTAAGTCTAAGGTGTGTTTCTTGTAGGCAGCATATAGACGGATCGTGTTTCTTTATCCAGTCTGAGACTCTCTGTCTGTTTATTGGTGCATTTAGTCCATTTACATTCAGCGTAATTATAGATATGAATGTGTTTAGTGTTGTCATTTTGATGCCTTTTTATGTGTGTTGTTGACAATTTCAATTTTCCACTGACTTTTTTGTGCTGAGACGGTTTTCTTTGTAAATTGTGTGTTCCTCATTTTCATAGTATTTGACTTTATGTTTGCTGAGTCATTACCTTTTTCTTGGTTTTTATTTTGAGTTATGGAGTTGTTATACCTCTTTGTGGTTACCTTAATATTTACCCCTATTTTTCTAAGTAAAAACCTAACTTGTATTGTCCTGTATCACCTTGTAACCCTCTCCATATGGCAGTTCTATGCCACCTGTATTTAGTCCCTCGTTTTGATTATTGTGATCTTTTACATACTGACTTCAGTGATTCCCTGTTTTGAGCATTTTTTTTTTTAATTAATCTTAATTTGTTAATGTGATTTCCCTTTTTGAGTTGGTATCAGGATGTTCTGTTCTGTGACCTTGTGTTGTGCTGGTATCTGATTCTGACCAAACTTTTTCCTTTAGTATTTCTTGTAGCTTTGGTTTGGTTTTTGCAAATTCTCTAAGCTTGTGTTTGTCTGTAAATATCTTAATTTCGCCTTCATATTTCAGAGAAAGTTTTGCTGGATATATGATCCTTGGCTGGCAGTTTTTCTCCTCCAGTGCTCTATATATGTCATCCCATTGCCTTCTTGCCTGCATGGTTTCTGCTGAGTAGTCTGAACTTATTCTTATTGATTCTCCCTTGTAGGAGATCTTTCTTTTCTCCCTGGCTGCTTTTAAAATTTTCTTTTTATCTTTGGTTTTGGCAAGTTTGATGATAATATGTCTTGGTGTTTTTCTTTTTGGATCAATCTTAAATGGGGTTTGATGAGCATCTTGGATAGATATCTTTTTGTCTTTCATGACGTCAGGGAAGTTTTCTGTCAGCAGATCTTCAACTATTCTCTCTGTGTTTTCTGTCCTCCCTCCCTGTTCTGGGACTCCAATCACATGCAAGTTATCCTTCTTGATAGAGTCCTACATGATTCTTAGGGTTTCTTCATTTTTTTAAATTCTTTTATCTGATTTTTTTTCAGCTATGTTGATGTTAATTCCCTGGTCCTCCAGATTTCCCAGTCTGCATTCTAATTGCTCGAGTCTGCTCCTCTGACTTCCTATTGCATTGTCTAATTCTGTAATTTTATTGTTAATCTTTTGGATTTCTGAATATTGTCTCTCTATGGATTCTTGCAACTTATTAATTTTTCCCCTATGTTCTTGAATAATCTTTTTGAGTTCTTCAACTGTTTTATCAGTGTGTTCCTTGGCTTTTTCTGCAGTTTGCCTTATTTCATTTCTGAGGTCATCCCTGATGTCTTGAAGCATTCTGTAAATTAGTTTTTTATATTCTGTATCTGATAATTCCAGGATTGTATCTTCATTTGGGAAAGATTTTGATTCTTTTGTTTGGGGGGTTGGAGAAGGAGTCATGGTCTGCTTCTTTATGTGGTTTATCTACTGCTGTCTCCGAGCCATCACTAAGATATTGTAGTGATTTATTCTATATTTGCTCACTGAGTCTTATCTTGTTTTGTTTTCTTTCAATATACGTGGATGGGCTACTAGATTGTGCTGTCTTGATTGTTGTAGCCCTTGACTTACTTATGACCTATTACCAGGTGGTTTGGGCTGTTACCAGATACATATGCCTGAGTCCATTCACTATTCTTGAGTAGAATCTGATTTTGGGTCATCAAGTGTGTGATGCACCCTATCACCTATCCACCTTGAGAAGTAGTGGTGATAGTTGTGTGCACCAGATTCTAGTAGCAGCTGGGGTTCACACTCCAGGGGAGGCAGGATGCTGACAGGCTTCCCCCAAGTGTCAGTGAGGTAGGCGTGTCTCTATTCCTAAAGTACCTTGGTGGGTGTGCTCTGCAGCTGTACCTTAGGCCCCCAATGCAAGTACCTCTACAGATTGGTAGGTGTCACCCTCCTTAAACCCCTAAGGCAAGAGGCTAGGTCATCTGGGGGGAGCTTCAGCCCTCAGTTCCCTGTTGTCGGTCAGTGAGGGCTCTGTTGAATACACAGACATATTAGACCTGGGAAGTTTGTCTTTGCAGTAAATCCGCTAAAACAATTGCACTCAGATCTCTATCCGAAATGCCTTTGCATTATAATAGCCACCTTGTTCCCTGTAGGGATGAAAGCCGGAGACTGTGGTTCACATATGCTTGGCTGGAGCTGGTTCTGTGTTTTTAGTCCAATTAGGGAAGGATTTTTGGTCCCTGGGTTTTTTGTGGTTGCTTCTCTCAGGCCGGAAGAATGGGTTAGGAAAAGACCAAAAAAAAAAAAGGAAAAGAAAAACCACGGAGCAGTTCTCCCTCTGGCTCAGGAAATTCCAATGTTAATGAAGCCGCCTGGGAAGGGGAGGGGAGGGCTCAGAAAAACAGGAGAGAGTAGCACCCTGGAATATAAACAAAGTTACTTATCTTGCTTAGGATGACTATTTTATCTGAGATTCCCGAGGGGCATGTCGCCTATGTGTGCTGGCTGGGTAGAGATTGCCCCCAAGGGTCAGGCCCGCAGAAGCCCTGGTCAGTTCCTCTGCTGCCAGTCCAAAGCCCATTGTCGAGGTTCCCCGGCTGGGATGCTGCACTCCCGGCTCCAAAAACAGTCGCTGCCTCCTGGAGACTTCTCCTCCCGCCAGCTGCATTGCCGCGCTGCCCGTGCTGACCAGCTGGGCCCCTTCCTGGGGTCAGTTCAGGGGTGTAGGGCTGCGCCCCGTGTTTGCACCATCACAGGATGTGGTGCTCAGCTCCCCTGCGCCCAGTCCAAAGCCCCTCGCCAAGGTTACGTGACTGGGACACTGGCTCCAGGCTCCGAAAACAGTCTGTGCTTCCCCGTGGTTGTTTGTTCTCCGTCTCTGTCGCTCAGATCAACTCTTTAAATCTGTGTTTGTTGGTCTGGGTTCATAGATTGTCATGTATGTGATTGATTCACTTGTTTTTCTGAGTCTTTGTTGCAAGAGGGATCCGAGGTAGCGTCTACCTAGTCAGCCATCTTGGCCCCCCTCCACATATATAATTTTTGACATGTGTAAATACATCTGAAAAACAGATTCCAGGAAGTAGAATTGTTAGTTCAAAGTCTGTGAGAGTTTCCAGTTTTGATAGTTATGAAAACTGGCCTTTAGAGGTTGAATCAAATGGCATCCACACTTGTGTATATAACCATCTCAAGCAAATATAATGTCACTTTGTCAAAATACCATTTCGTTGTATTTTAATTTGCATTTCTGTTTTTCATATTT
This sequence comes from Loxodonta africana, assembly GCF_030014295.1. Classification (NCBI taxonomy): domain Eukaryota; kingdom Metazoa; phylum Chordata; class Mammalia; order Proboscidea; family Elephantidae; genus Loxodonta; species Loxodonta africana. The sequence goes on along the minus strand of NC_087342.1, from coordinate 87,764,370 downwards.
GTATATTCTTTGCCCATTAAAAAAATTCTGTTACAGCTGCAATTTGAAACACAGTTCTGTAGGTTTCCTATGCTTCACTATAATAAATACTCTTCTGGTGAGATTTTCTCTGTTGAAAAATTATGATCTGTTTTTTTCTTCTCGTACCTTATGTGGATGCAGAAGTTTTTCCTACATATGGTTCATATTTGAATAAGTTTTCTTTTGGGGGACAAGTGATTAGTAGGAGATTCCTATGGGCAGAGGGAATGGGGTAGTTTTGCCGAGTTTTTACCTCCAAGGTGCCTCTTCATTGCCATGCCTTTAATCTCTTTGCAGTCAGCAACCTTTTCTCTCTACTGCCTCAGAGCCTATACCCTGCCTTGGTCTTTCCTGATATTCCCATAGCAATTCACACTCAGCGGGGGGCACTGTTTTTCCAAAGTTGGTTATTTTCTGGTGTTTTCAAAATCATCCTGCTGCCAGTATTTCTCAGGAGTTTGGGTGGTTTCTTCCTGCACAGGCCGCCTCCTTGCTGTGATGCACTGTGGTGACTACCCGTGCCAATTCTGCTAATTTGCAGCCCCTCTGCCTACATGTTATTTGAAATTCATGAGTTTTATTTATTTATGTATTTAATGTCTTCTAGGTTCGGTGAAGACATATTGTGGGGAAGTTTATTCTCCCTGTTTTTTTTTGTTTTTTTTTTTTTGCTTTGTTTTTCTGTCAAGTGTGGGGGGAGATTTGGGTCCAGGCTACTGCCATATTCCTACCACTAGCCAAAAATAATAACTGTTTCTGTTACCTCTATTTAAACAAAAAATCAAATTTTGCAAATATCTCATTGACAGACTTTAATTAGATACATTAATTTTAATGCCACAGATGATGCTACTGTTGAGTCCGACTCTTCTTTTTAACATGTTGGCTCTGAATATCTGACTTTATTCTTTATGAGCTGCTTTTTAGGTTTAACTAAACATTCTGAGTCTCCTTCTTACTCCTATTTATCACTTATGTCACCGAAACCAAAGCCAGCGCTGTCGAGTTGATTCCGACTCATAGCGACCCTATAGGACAGAGTAGAACTGTCCCATAGAGTTTCCAAGGAGCACCTGGTGGATTCGAACTGTCGACCCTTTGGTTAGCAGCTGTAGCGCTTAACCACTACACCACCAGGGTTTCCATTATATCACAGTGACTCAGAATTTATCATGTATTTGTTTTCCCTTAATTATGTTGCAAATGAATTCAACTCCAGAATTCCTAATCATTCAGCTCACCATAGCTCATTCTGATAACCTCCCAGAAGATAAACTTGCTTCACTTAACCCTGAAAAATAGACTGAAACCGATTTGCTAATTGTCGCTGTTATGTTTCCTTCCCAAAGCAATGGAGAACATCACTAGAGCAAATGAGTTTCTTTTGCTGGGACTGACCTGTATTCAGGAGCTGCAGCCAGTAATCTTCATGGTATTGCTCATTCTATACCTGATAAATCTGTTTGGAAATGGGGCCATACTAGTGATTTTTATCTCAGAGTCAAGACTCCACTCCCCTATGTATTTTTTCCTGGGAAACCTTTCTTGTCTTGATATCTGCTATTCCTCAGTGACAGTACCCAAGCTCATGTCGAACCTCCTTTCCACTCGAAAGGCTATCTCCTTCCTAGGCTGCATCACCCAGCTACACTTCTTCCACTTCCTGGGCTCTACCAAGGCCATGTTGCTGACCATCATGGGCTTTGACCTATTTGTGGCTATTTGCTACCCACTCCCCTACAAGGTCATCATGAGCCCCCAGGTGTGCATTCTGCTGGTAGGTGTGACCTGGCTCACCGGCTTCTTTTATGCCCTGATGCATTCAGTCATGACTGCACACCTGAACTTTTGTGGCTCTCAGAAGCTCAACTACTTCTTCTGTGATGTCAAGCCTCTCTTGGAATTGGCTTGTGGTGACAAGAGGCTCAACCAGTGGCTCATTTTCATTGTCACTTGCAGCTTAGCCCTGGCAGCTTGCTTCCCGACCCTCCTCTCCTACTTTTACATTGATGGCTTCCTTGTGTTCAAGCACTGGGCCTGCAGTGCACTCCACAAGGCTCTGTCCACTTGCGTCTCCCATTTCACGGTGGTTTGTCTCTTCTATGGAACTGTGGGCCTCACCTACATTCCCACTACCTTCACCACCTCTGTCATACGGGAAAGGTTTGTGGCTGTCATACACACCACTGTCACCCCAGTGCTGAATCCACTGATATACGTGCTTAGGAATAAGGAAGTGTTGTTGGCTCTGAGGAAACTGTTTGGGAGGAAACTGCCTAAGGACAGTTGGTGGCAACACTAGAACAAATGAAAACTGCATGTGGTTTTATGACACTCATTTTGTTATCTGTAATAAATATATTTCTTGAATATTATTTTCCTTTTAGAATTGATATCATTGGTAATTAGATTCTTCACTCATATGTGTCCAGTTGCTATTCATTTTTTTTCTTTATTCCTTCTGTCATTCTGTCAAAATATTTGTTGAGCAGAAAATGTTCAAGGATACTATAGAGGATATGATAGTAAAAAAACAAAAACAAAAAGCCTACAGGCTTTTTACTTATTCATCTCCTTAGAGTTCACCTCCTTCACTAAAATTTAATATAGATATTAAATTTTAGTGGAGGAGGTGAACTCTAAGGAGATGAATAAGTAAATGCATGTTGCTGTCAGAAGGTGATACATGTCATGGAAGGGAAGGGAGAAGCATTGTGCTGAGGTTGACACTTTTTGTATGGTTGGATCAACAAAGGCTTCTCCAAGAAGGTAACGTGAGCATAATTCTGAAAGAAATGAGGGAGTGAGTCATGCAAATATCTGAGGATATATTAACGTCTGAATATCTGATTTTATTCAGTGCAGAAAGAGAAGCAAATGAAAGAGCATTGGGGTAGAGTGTGCTTGCTGTATGCAAGGAAAAGCAAAATGGTCATTGTGCCTAGAACCCAGTAGGTAACGGAAAAAGTGGCAGAAGATAAAGGCAGAGACAAGGCTATGTCATGGGCCTCTCGTGGATTATTTTTTTTTAGTTTAGCATTTACACTGAGTGCTATAGGATGACATTAGGGTGTTTGATTAATGAACTGATCTGATATAACTTCTGTGTTGAAAGAATCACAGTGAATGCTATGTTGAGAATAAAGAGTAGGGCAGCAAATTGGTTGTTGTGTGCTATCCAGTCAATTCCTACTTAGGGAGACCCTATAGGACAGAGTAAAACCACCCTATAATGTTTTCCAGGCTGAAATCTTACAGGAGCAGATTGTCACGTCTTCACTCCCATGGGGCAGCTGGTGAGTTCAAAACTTTTGGTTAGCTGCCAAGTGCTTAATCATTGTGCCACCAGAGCTCTTCAGTTTTTTTTTTAGGATTTCCTCATTGTCCTTTAGATGAGAATTGTTGGTGGGCTTAGACAAGGGTGATAGTGGCAGAGCTAAGAGAGGTAGTTAGATTCTGGGTATATTTTGAAAACATTACTTTTAATATTTGCTGACAGCTTAGATGTATGCTGTGAAAGCTAAGCATCAAGGATTATTCTCAGTGTTTACTTACCTCTGTTAACTCTAAAGAAATGTCTGTAGTGTAAACAAATTAGGCTATGGACATAGCAAAGATGTGATATAGACTTGAATTTGTTCTTCTCATAATGGGTTGACTTGAACTCAGGCAATCCTTCCCATTAAGTAGCCCTCTTAATGTCCTGAACAATGTATTTTTAGGACCTTTAGCTATGAGTCTTAATTGACTCTAAGGGCATTGACTCTAAGGGCAATAGATTTAGTTTTGGTTTTTCAGCTTTGATGCTTCCTGTGTCACTCAAGATTTTCCGCGTAGAATCCTTCAGTATTGCAACATAAGGCTTGAATTTTTTCTTCAGTTCTTTTAGCTTGAGAAATTCCAAGTGCGTTCTTCCCTTTTGGTTTTCTAACTCCAGGTCTTTGCCATTTCATTGTAATACTTTACTTTGTCTTCTTGAGCCACCCTTTGAAATCTTCTGTTCAGCTCTTTTGCTTTATTATTTCTTCCATTTGCTTTAGCTACTCCACGTCCAAGAGCAAGTTTCAGAGTCTCTTCTGACATTTATTTTGGTCTTTTCTTTTTTTCCTGTCTTTGCAATAATCTTTTGCTTTCTTCATGTATGATGTTTTTGATGTCATCTCACAACTTATCTGGTCTTCAGTCATTAGTGTTCAATGCATCCAATATATTCTCAAGATGGTCTCTAAATTCAGGTGGGATATACTCAAGTTCACACTTTGAATCTCGTGGACAATGGTGCACCCATTGTGTGAGTGATATTCTCCTTTAAAAGCTGAGTGCTCATGGGTGTGGGTGGGCAACAGCCTCAATCTCCTCAGCTTGATCCTCCCAATGTGTTATCATGGCTTGCAAACCAGGACAATGACATTTGGCCCCAGTATTCTCAGTGGCACCACACCCAAGGTAGAGCCTCTGTACCACTAGTGAGGGCTAAGTGGAAACAGGAAACCCCCATCTCAGCTGTACTCACACTAACATTAGCTTCAGCCACAGAGATCTGGGGCCAGGCTGAGAAATGCTGATGTCCTGCCACTTCTGAAAAGATAGTCCACTGATAGGAAGCTGGAACAAGATGGAACACTGAGATCTTGGCTACATTCGTGTCGAGTGCAGTTTCTGTCTCGCTGAGCAGGGAGGGGGAAGGTAGAGAGTGTGTCCTGAGTCAAACACCACAGATTCTCACCATTCTTACCAAGCTCTAGTAGATTTTCTTGAATAAATATTTCTTCATTTACTGCATGCCACAGGACCATTTATATGTATGTAAATAAGTAATCTCCAAACTCAGTAGCTTAAAGTAACAGAAATCTAATTTTTGCTCATGCTACATGTTCTGATGATGTTTGAGAAAGAGCTTTGCTTTGTGTGGTGACTTACAGATCTCAACAGACTGACATGGTCCAATTGAAAAACACGGTTCATTGACTGGCACCTTGCCTGCTTGTTATATAAGTAACTGAGAAATGTGCATTAAATTATCCTCCACCAAGATTTCAACTGATATTTTAATTCTATTAATTTTCACTTTATATAGTGTCAGGTTATATTGTCAGTTGTGTAGAAACTTACAATTATTATGACTTCCTGGGAGATGGAGCACTTTATCTATATGAAACTTTCCTCTTTACCTCTACTAGTTATGCTTTGTTTTCTCATAGTTCACTTTATTTGACACTATTATACATCTGAGTCGGAATCGACTTGGCGGCAGTGGGTTTGGATTATACATCTACCAGATTTATTTTGATTATTGTTCACATGGTATATTTTGTTCTTTTACTTTTAATCTTGTTGTTTTTGTCTATTTAAGGGCTGTCTTTTGCAAGCAGCCTAAAGTTAGTTATTTTGATGCATCCTGAAAATCTTTATCTTTTAGTTGGAATCTTTATTCTGTTTGCATTTAAAATATTAACAGATATGTTTAGGTTTAAATATACCATTCCTCAATGTACTTTCCATTTGTCTTTCTACTTTTATTTTCCTCCTCTCTTTTCTTGAATTCTGTTGTATAAACTGTGAAACATATACATATATATATTTTTGTCTATCAGTTTGTTAGATATACCATTTTATCATTATTTTAATAGTTATCTTAAAATTTATAGCATGTATCCTTGGTTTATTAAAATACTGTATAAATTAGTATGCTTACTACTTTTCTGATAACATAAGGATGTTAGAATACTTTAACTCCATTTGCTTTCCTCCTGACTTATATGTTATTTTTTTCCTTTAAATTAAATTTGTATGTAGGTTAGAATTTAGCATTATTAATGTATTATACATCAATATTTAAAATTACAATTAAATTTCGTATTGCTATTCGTTCATCTCTTTTTTGCCATATAAGGTAATATGATCATAGGAGCAATGTCTCATCATATTTGTATGTTCTGTCCACACTCAAGTGGAGGAGCTTTTACAATGATGAGGGTCATTGGGCGTCATCTTTGATTCTGCCTACCATACACAACTAACTCAATAATTGTTTTCTGGATCAAATTAGACAAATAGTTATAAATATACAATGAGACATATGCAGTTTAAATTTCTGTAATTATATGATGAAGCTCACATTAACATCATTTATCATAATAATATTTCCATCAATACCTAATATTGAGGAACAAAATTAACTGTGGAATCTGACAACTTCTTTTATGGAAGTATTATTTTTTAAAAATTTTGCCACTCTGGGCAATTTTACAATATACCCTAGTTGCTAGTAAGATTCTCAAAGTCCTCAAGGTCTCTTTCATTGCTGTTTAGGGAAAAAGTATTTAAATTTTCAGTACAGAATGTTTTTTTTTTTTTTTGATAAATCATACAAACAGGAGAAAAAAGATGATTCTTTGGTTGGACGTATGCATTGGGAGATAGGAGACAGTGGCACCTTCTTGCTATAGTCAGTGTGGTTCCAAAGGTAAGCGGGCAGCAATGCTAGCAAAAAATAATAATAAAGAGAATTTCAGCCTTGCTCACACATAGTGAAGAAGGGAGCACTTTTTCTTTATAAAGGTGACAGTGTTTTTCTCCACAAAAATTCCTGGTTGAGTCATCACCACTGAAATACAAACTGAACCAAACTGAGTAAAAGCAAGCAAACAAACCCATTGGGGTCGAGTTGATTCCGACTCATAGTGACCGTGTAGGACAGAGTAGAATTGCCCTATAGAGTTTCCAAGGAATGCCTGGTGGATTCGAAATGCTGGCCTTTTGGTTAGCAGCTGTAGCACTTACCTCTATGCCACCAGGGTTTCCAAGCTCGGTAAGTGGGGATAAATTAAGTTGTGTTGATACAACGAAGAAATTATCCTATGTTTTGGCTCATATTCATTTTGCTTTCAACATAGAGGATATAAGTTTTCTGAGTTAATTTTTAATGAATAATGATCCTTAGTATTGATTCAACATTCTCCAAATATTCATTGTGTTCAGAGACTGCTCTAGGTGCCTGGGATGCATCATTAACAAAACTGGTCAATGGAATGATGTTGTGAAACTTATATTCCGGTGGGAGAACAGGAAATAAATAACAAACATAATAAATAGGTAAGGTATTTGGCATCTTTGTTGTTGTTATTAGCTACCATCAAGTTGGCTCCCTGACTCATGGTCACTTCATGCACAATGAAAGGAAACGCTGCCCTATCCTGCACCATCACCGTGATCGGTTGCAGATAAGACTGTTGTGATCCATTGAGTGGCAAAGATCAATGAATCACTCTCTCAATATTGTTCCATTCATTATTTAATTTGCTTAGTGTTTTACCTAGATTTTCTCATTGGAGTCTGATCTCCTAAGATCATAACATTAAATGAGAAGAAGTAAATTAAACCAAGTTATCTGTTACCTTGGCAAAATATTTGAATAAAAAGTGACAAATTGTTTTAAGCATTTATTTTTTAAATTCTTTATTACACTAAAAAACCAGAGCAACTGATTAATTTTTGCCATATAATCAAAATAATTTCCTAGAATTCTGGAGTCAGCACATTTCCTTAATTTTATAAATGAGTCCTCTGAGTGTCAGAAAATCTAAATGACTCCTGAACTGAAAATGTTAATTGGTGGCAGAGTTAGGGACAAATATTCTGGTCTCCTTACTCTCTTGGTCTACCTCTCTCATCTCTGATATATTCTCTAAGATCAACCAATATGGTCCTTAAGCCATTCTCTTCAGTGAAACATCAAAATATTATAATATGAGCATTAGTGCCATAATCCTGAAAATGTTGACTTTTACCCATTCTAGGAAATTATTTTCACAAAATATTTAAAGAGGAACCTAAGGACATTTGTTATCGTCATTTAGATGTTCACTATAATATTAACCATAATAAAAAAAAACCTTTGATAAAACAAATATTAAGAGGTATGGTACTTCCATATAATGGAGTCATATAAAACTCTAAAAAATTATGTTTTAGGAGAATATTTATTAACATCCATGTCAAGGTAAAGACATAAACCAAAAGATTAGCAGAAGTCTTCTTTGATGCTGGGATAATGGATTATTATAGTATTTTAGTTTTCTGTATTATCCACACATTCTACAATAAACACATATTGCTCTTATAATCAGGAGCCCAGGTGACACATAGTTAACTTGGCTGCTAACTAAAAGGTTGGCAGTTTGAACTACCCACCCACTCCACAGAAGAAAAATCTAGTGGTCTTCTCCTGTAAAGATTACAGCCTAGAACACCTTGTGGGGCAGTTATACTCAGTCAGATGGGGCCACTATGACTCAAATTCTACTGGAAGGTACCTAACAGCAACAACATCATTTATAATCCAAAAAAGTTCAAGCCAATTAATTTGGAGAATACAAACTAACCATGCTCCTTGACCATGCTCCGTATCGTAAACATTAAAATCATCTTCCTATGGTTGACACTCACTTCCATCCTGTGCATTAATTTATAAAGAATAATTCTCCTTTCCATGTCACCTTCCAATCTGGAAAACACACTCTACAAAAACCCCCATTCTTATGACAATATAGCACATGTGGATAGTCATCAACAAATAATGAACCAGATATTTATATAGTCACAAATGTACATCTGTTAATCTATTCTTAAGATAATTTGTGTGTTTATCTAATAAGGCAGTTGGTGATGCTGAGATTATCACAGTTTTTGTTCTGATGTGCTTTGCCTCCTTTCCTTTTATTATTATAGCTATGAAGCTATGAAATATTTTTTAATAAACTTGATGCTATTATGATTCCTACTGATGTATGATGACCAGCATGATTAACCTGAGCACCAGAATCTCGTTGCCCCATGTTCTTCATGACTGGGGAGAGGCATTCAAGAGAAGCTAGTAGCAAGATAGAGGACAACCTTCAAAAGCTAGTTTTATTGATCATATCCTCAATATCTAAGTCTAATTTCCCTTTTGGAGTGATTTCTCCTAAAAATTCAGGTGTGTGTGTGTGTGTATAAGACGGGAGTAAGTGCAAGAGCAACAAAGGGAAAAGAAGAGAGATTGTACTCTGGCAAGTTTTAAAAAACCTGTGTTCCAGAATATATGCCATTGAATGAAAAATTGTAGAATAGGGTATATTATAGGTTGAGTTGGGGTGTATCTTCACTTAATTTATCCCTACAGTGTTATAAGGCAATCTCTACAAATACATCAGAATTGGCATGCAGAACGAGACCTATTTGTCCTCTTAGGTTGTTGAAAGAGCTCAGACTATGGGTCCAGACCTAATTAGCTTGAAATCATCATCTTTGTGATTACTAGCTATGTGACCTTGGGTACGGTCCTTACTGCTCTGAATTCGGTCAAGTAGCCAGAAAGAGAGGCAGTACTTTCAAGAGCTGTAGCCAGTGGTGGGATAGTATATGTTTAAACAACTGCCTTTCCAGGAGGTAGGGAAATACACATACACATGCTCACACACACAAATGCTTATTACAAATTTAACTGATATAAAGAATGTGTCATATACAATTTACAAGTAATAATAAAATACACAATACTTTTTAATTGTCAATTAAATATAGATAATTGATGTTTATGGAGTGTTTTGGGTGATTTTTGCTGAATACTTGTATCCATTACCAAACTATGGTTGAAATCCAATCATGGTTTGACAAAATCAGACTATGAATAATTGCTCGAATGCTATCCAATTCAACAAATAAGTCACTCACATCCTTGATGAATGCCATGGATGTTGGTTGATGTTTTTGTTTATGTTAATAAGTAAGACAAAATTGAATCAACGGAGTTGTACGCCTGAATTTCACTGATTCAGGATATGAGTGACATTTTTAATAAAGCAGATAACAGTTTTTCAGTATTGGAAGAAAATTGCTTCATTGCTTTTTGAGTTATTCACACTGTAATGGCTTTGGACATGACATTTTAACCAACAGGTGAGTGGATGTGTATATATTTATGCTGAATGCTAGAATGCAGGGTTCATTTGTTGTGGGATTGTGAATTTTAGAAATACACACACTCTCAGTGTTTCCTTTAATTTATTCCTTGGCTGCCTCTCAGCCTCTTCAAAGCAGAGAATGTTCTTTTCTTTTTAAATAGGATACCAAATATTCAAGATTGTCTCTCTTTTCTCATTTAAATAGATCCAGAAACGCCACATTTCCCAGAAGTCTCCTCAGATTGCTTAGAGTGGAGAACTTGGCATCAATGGTTCCTGCTAGACTGAACATGTAGCATAGGTTGTATAGGTTGAACCATAGGTGAAATTGTTGGTATTTAACTTTTTTTTTTCACCTCAAAAATAGCTATTTATATGATTCTACCTAGCATCTCTAAGGACTAGCATCTCTAAGGACTGTTTAGTGTGTGCCCTGTGTTCTCTCTGACTCTAAGCTTCTTTAACCTTTGAACTTGGTTGTTCTCTGTTGTTAGTTGCCACGGAGTTGGTTCTAACATATAGTGGCCACATGTGTTATAGAATAGAGCTGCTCCATGGGGTTTTCTTGGCTGTAACACATGAGGTCGCCATGAGTTGGAACTGACTCAATGGCAACTAACCACAATCTTAATGGAAGATTTCCCAGCCTATCTTCTGTGACACCTCTGGTAGGTTTGAATTGCCAAACTTTAGGTTAGCAGTCGAACACAAACCGATTGTGCCACCTAGGGACCCATTTGGGACTTGGAGAAGATATGAAATCTTATTGCTCTTTTCTCTGTCTGTCCTGTACACAAGACTCTGAGTCAGTGGCTCTGTCTCATGCCATCAGATCACAGTGGTAGGGATGTAATGCGTGTTTGACTCCCTTTGTACATCTTCCAGCCTGGCAGGGGACAGAGGCACTTCACAGAGACTTCCAGATTCTGGGTATCAGAGGCAGAGTAGGAGATATCTGCCCAATGGAAGATTGGAATGGGAGAAAACACAGTTTAGAACGAATGGGTAAATTTAGAATCTCAGGTTAGAATTTTTGGATGGATCAGGATCTTTGAAGTTAGAATACGTTGTTATTAATCTGTGTTTAAACTCAAATTGACCAGAAAAGCAAGCCTCAGAGGAAACTCAGGCCTTCAGGTTTAAAAATTTAAAACTGGGATGGATGAAGATGACAGTATTGAAGTTATCAGGACATGAGTTTTACACAGATTTCCAATCCTTGAAGTGTTCGTCCTTGGACGTATCTCTAAAAATGGAAATATTAGAAATATTTGTCACTAGGAGTAATGTTAATACAGTATGTGTTAAAACACAGGGGAATTGTTTTGAGAAAATGTAAAGTGAAGAAAAGGTATAATACAAAACCTTAAATTCAGTGTGATCTGGCATATATTCTTAAGATTCAAATTACCAGTGATTTTTTTAAACTGTAGATTTCTATATTTACAAATTTTTATAATGAATACATCTTTAATATCATAATAAGTTTTAAAAATTTTCTGTTAAAACATTTTATTTTGGTGTCATAAATATGTTGCTAGTTGAGAAAATGTGATTAATATTAAAATGAAAAACAAGAATCAACTGAAATTCTTCCATTTAGTAATAAACATTACTTACATTACAGGCTATTTTAGTTGTCTATATGCACTTACACATGCTTGCAATACACATTTGAAGCCATAAGAAAAAAATATCTTAATTGTTCATCCTTTAATTTCCATTCTTTCATCCCTACCCTGGCCCAAAACTTAGTACCATCTCTCTAGTTAATGGTGCCAGCACCCAACATGTTCCCCACAATAGAAATGTGGATTCATGTTTGATGACTCTTTCCTCTACTTCCCTGTCCCCCCTGCTCCAATCTTTTGAAAAATTCTGCTTACTTTATGTCAGAAAAATTTCACAGTTAGGTTCCTCTTCTCTACTCCTATTACAATAGTTTAAAATAAATCCTAATCATAATTTACTTTGGCTAATGTAATAGCTCCCTGAAACTAGTTGGTCTCATTTATACACAGTTATGAGTCTTTGAATTTTTTCATGCTATTCCTATGTTTAAAATTCTCTATTGATTCTGTATTATTGAAAAATAACAGAGGAACTTCTGGAACTTTAATTATTTTATGTATATGTATAATATATATTACACTTTTCTTATCTAATCTTCACAACAACCCTGCAAGGTAGGTATTGTTACCTTCATGACACAGATGAAGAATTGAGATTCAGAGATGTTATTTAGTAAAAGGTGGAACAATGACTCGAACTCAGATCTTTACGATTCTAAGGACTCTGGTGTTTCTGTAAACCAGATTGCCTAGTCTACAAGGTCCAGACTGCTTAGTAAAGCATATAAGATCCAACCTACCATTTCAGTCTCATGAATCTGCACCCCCCACATCAAGTCTGGTAACTGGCTGTATGAACTTCTCCCAGTTTTCATTTCATGCCTCCATCTCTTTGTCAACACAGTACCCTCTCCTACCTAATAGCTCCAAGATATCCACCAAGACTCAGGTTGAATTTTACCTCCTCTGTGAAGCCTTTCTCTGTTGCTTTGTGAGAGTTACATGCTTCATCCTTCAAGCTTCTCTATAGCACTTTGTTTATTCCATGTTTATGACATTTATCACACTGCTTCACACGACATTCATTTATATCTGTTTCTACTATTAGACTTAAGCTCCTTAAAGGTAGAAGCTGTATGTTATTCATGATCATATTCTCAAAGCCTATATTCAAAGCCTGGGGTACCACCTGGAAGATTAAAAAGGAAAAAAAAAAATTGCTTTTGAGATGGTTCCGACTCATGATGACTCCATGTGTTGCAGAATAGAATTGCTCCATAGGGTTTTCAAGACCTTTTGGAAGCAGGTCACTAGGCTTTCTTCCAAGGCATCTCTGTATGGTGTTAAACTGCCAACCTTTCGGTTAGCTGTTGTTCTTGTTAGGTGCCATCGAGCTCGTTCCGACTCATAGTGACCCTATGCACAACGGAACAAAACACGGCTTGATCCTGCACCATCCTTACAATCGTTGTTATGCTTGAGATCACTGTTGCAGCCACTGTGTCAAGTTGAGTGCTTACCCGTTTTTACCACCCAGGCACTCACCCAGAATATGGAGCAGTAAAAATCAAGTGTTGAGTGAAGGAATTAATTGACATATCACTGAAGCTGTTTCCCAACTGCTATCCAGTTTCTACCACCTACAAAGTGTCTTGCATTCCCTGCCAGATGGATATTCTTGGACACACTTTCATCCCGTCATTCCTCTACTTAAGGTACAATGATTCCACTATTTGTTTATATCTACGTGTAAATTATCAAGTTCCAATTCCATTGCTTAGCATTCCTTTACAGACTCTGTATAATATGGCCCCACAGCATCTAACTGTAAAAGTGTAGTTTTAGGTTTATCAATGGAATTTTTCCTGTTTCCCCCAAAATACTATAAACCCAAACTTTCTATGGGGTCCAGCTACCTTCCAGCAGGGATTTCTGACAGGTGTTGTGTTAGTAGAAGGAGAACTATCTCTCCACCCTCTCCAGCCCCAATTATTGTTAGAGGAGGGCTGGGAGGAAGGGGAGGGTTTGTGAAGACGGGTTATCTCCATCCTTGGCCTTTTGATATGGTAAGAGGGTGTGTTTGCAATTGGTTTTCTTCCTAGAAGCCAAGGGAAGGACGAGTGCCTGCAGAGAGAGGGGGACTGACTTCTGGTTTCCTAGTCAGATGCCCACTAAGCTACTGGGCTTGCTGGCCAGCAGCATATTGGAAGAGTTAGGGGAGGAGCTTTGGGAGAGATGTTGTGGTGTGGCAACCAGATGGAGAAGGAACATACCCTGCTTCCTGAGCTACTGCTTTCCCAGGAGTATGGAAGATAGATCCTACTCATGGGTACAGTCCCCAGAGTTAGGGTCCTGGGAGGCAGGTGATTTTAGGGGCTACACTAGATCATAGAGCAGAGTCTTGGGCATCAGTAATTCAATCTGAGGTCACTAGCTGGAGGTCAAATGGAAGATGAAGCTGAGTTGTTGGCCAAGAATTAGGGGAGCTGGTCACCGCCTGTCTAAATTAATCATATGAAGAGCTAGAGCAGAAGCTACCACAACCAAGAAGAAGATACAACATTGCCAGCATATTCTCTTCACCTCCCCCAGATCAGAAGAGGAAGCTACTGGACCAAATCTAGTACTAATAAAAGAACCTTGAAGTGAAAATGTGATTGAAGCTTAAAAATTACACCCAAATTAAAAAAAAAAAGGACAAAAGTAAACAGTCTTAATAACTAGAACACTTTCAAAAGCTAAAAGTGAAAATTAGGTAATCTGACAAATTAGGGAATCTGACTGAGGGTCATTCATGGGAAAGAAAGGGTGTCAATAGATCATAAAAATAGCTTGTGGCAATTACCATAAAAATAAAACTGTTCCATTTTCATACCTTAAGATTTCTTAGTAAACTCTATATTTCATTAATTCCAAACACGTATTTAACATTCCAAGAATCTAATGGTTGGCATCAGTTCAGGCAGCTTTTCCGATTACGCACTGCAGCTTTTCCAGTTACACACTGATCCATTAGGCACCTTCCTGCCTCAGTGCCTTTGCTCATACTTGGCATCCTTCTCTGTTTTGTAAAAGAGGAACCATCCTTCTCAGCTCATTCACGAAGCCTTATCCAACTGTTTCGAGGTCACTACGTGGTGCAAATAGTTAAACACTCGACTACTAGCTGAAAGGTTGGCAGTTGAACCCACCCAGAGGCTTCTTGGAAGATAGCCCAGACAATTTCACTTCCAGAGTTCACAGTTTTGAAAACTCTATGGAGCACAGTTTTACTCTGCACACATTTGGTTGCCATGAGTCAGAATCAACTCGAGAGCAACTAACAACAACAACAATATCCAACTGTTCTAGTCCACTGACCTTTAATCATTGAGTTCTTACAGTCCTTCCAGAGAGGTTCCATACAGACTGTCAGAGTGGTAATTGGACTTGAATGTTCTTGTCCAATGACCTCATCTATAATGAGTGGACTGAAGGCCAGAGAGGAGGTGGCTTGTTGAAGGTCACCTTGGTGGTGCATAGTAATGTGGGAACTGGAACCCAACTCTTCTGGTTCCTGGGCTCACCTATTGGCTTGACACCTTGTTTTGAATTCTCTTGTGAATGAGTTTATCTTTCCATTGGCACTGTAAACTCAGTATCTATGTCTCATAAGGCCCTTATAGAGCTTTCTATGCCTACGGTCTCAGCAGTCCACCAGGCTCAGAATGGCAGGGTTGGATTTACTCTTTAACATTTCTGTTTTTCCCTCATTTATATTTCTTTCCCTGTGTGACAAACAGCAAACATCTGTGACACTACTGGTCAGTGGGGAGTGTAACCATGGAAAAGGTTGAAGTTAGGGAGTTTTACAGTGAATAAACCAAAAAACTCAGCTGTATCCACTGAGCTAAATCACATAGAGGACAGAGACGATAAGTGAGAAGTTACTTTCTCCATTTTCCTCCTCCCTTGTCCAAATAAACAAAAATGTATAAACCACTAGCATAAACATGAAAATCTGCACTGAGCTTTTTTTTTTTTCTTTTCCTCATCCTTTTCTTGATTATCAGATTTTGTGCTGCCAGCATCACCTGTACCTAACATCATTCCTTCCAATTGTCATTCCAGGATGTTTATACACCTGCCCGGATGTGCACAGGTTAGCAGCTCCTTGGCATTCTCTTCTCCACAAAGAACAACCATGTCTCATCTCCTCTATGCTGAAATCTGAAAGAGAGAACTGATTGGGGTGCATTTCAGTGTTCTCTTGGGCCCCTAGAACTAGTGTCATGACATGTTAGCTTTATATTTCTCTGTTCGCATCCTTGGTGTTTTTTACGTTTTAGGATGGGAGTGAGTGGGAGGGAGTATGGAGAGTAAACCAGACTCTGCTTTCATTTCTTTTGCTTTAAAAATAAGTAACCTTATGGTCCCTTTGCCTCACCCTGTCCATTCTCCAATATGCTCATAGTTGCTTGCTTAATGCTTATGCCTAGAAGCTGAGCTAGTAGTTGCATTTATCAGCTCCCTTGTGGTCGTCTTAGAGAACTCACTGAATTCCCTGAGTCAAGTTTTCCCCTGAAACCTGAGGCAAATCATCTCTGATTCTTGCTCTAAGGGCTCTTCAGAAATGTGGAAATATTATAAATACTTTTCACTTTACACTTACCCTTATTATTAACTTTTTAAACCAGGTGAATATACAATTTATTAGAAATAAATCTCAAGGTATTACTGAAATAGAGCCACTGATATTATCACTTCTCTTCATGAAACTGTCGACAAAGTTGAACCAGAGGAGATAGACGTGAAAACAGTTAATCCTTAAAAATATAAGATAGAGGCGGAGCCAAGATGGCGGACTAGGCAGACGCTACCTCGGATCCCTCTTACAACAAAGACACGGAAAAACAAGTGAATCGATCACATACATAACAATCTACGAACCCTGAACAACAAACACAGATTTAGAGACGGAGAACGAACTAATACGGGGAAGCAGCGATTGTTTCCAGAGCCTGGAGCCAGCGTACCAGTCAGGTACGGCACAAGCACAGAGAGCTACTCCCCCCCCCGAACTAACCCCGGGAGGGGGACCAGCTGGTTCCGCGGGCGGCGTGGGACGCAGCCAGTAGGAGAAGTCCCCGGGAGGCAGTGACTGGTCTTGGAGCAGAAAGAGCAGCGTCCCAGCTGGAGAACTGTCCTGCCGGGATTTGGACTGGACGCAGGTACAGCATAAACACGGAGAGCTGCTCCACCCCCCTGAACTAACCCCGGGAAGGGGCCCACCCGGGTCCCGCGGGCGGCTTGGGACGCAGGCGGTAGGAGAAGTCCCCGGGAGGCAGAGACTGGTATTGGAGCTGGGAGAACAGCGTCCCAGCTGGGACACTCGGTCACGGCACAAGCACGGGGAGCTGCTCCACCCATCTGAACTAACCCCGGGAGGCGGCCCAACTGGTTTGCGGGGACGGCACGGCCACGCGGCTGGAGGGACGAGAAGTCCCTGGGAGGCAGCGACTGATTTTGGAGTCGAGAGTGCACCGTCCCAGTAGGGGAGCCTTGACGCTGGGCGTGGGGCTGGAAGCGGAGGATCTGACCGTGACTCCAGCAGGCCAGACCCCCCGGGGGCAATCTCCACACAGCCAGCACACATAGGCATCGCGCCCGCGGGAATCTCAGATATAATAGTCATTCCAAGCAAGACAAGCAACTCTGGCTATATTCTGAGGTGCTACTCTCCTATCTCTCTGTTCCCTCCCCCACCCTCCCCAGGCGGCTTCATTAACATCCGAATAGCCTGAGCCAGAGGGAGAACTCTGATAGGGATCTGACTGCATTTTTTTTTTAGCGGATTTTCTGGAAAAACTAGTTTCCCAGTGATGGCTCGGAGACAACAATCCATATCAAACCACTTAAAGAAGCAGACCATGACAGCTTCTCCAACCCCCCAAACAAAAGAATCAAAATCTTTCCCAAATGAAGATACAATCCTGGAATTATCAGATACAGGATATAAAAAACTAATTTACAGAATGCTTAAAGATATCACAAATGAAATTAGGCTAACTGCAGAAAAAGCCAAGGAACACACTGATAAAACTGTTGAAGAACTCAAAAAAATTATTCAAGAACATAGTGGAAAAATTAACAAGTTGCAAGAATCCATAGAGAGACAACATGTAGAAATCCAAAAGATTAACAATAAAATTACAGAATTAGACAATGCACTAGGAAGTCAGAGGAGCAGACTCGAGCAATTAGAATGCAGACAGGGACATCTGGAGGACCAGGGAATCAACACCAACATAGCTGAAAAAAAATCAGAGAAAAGAATTTTAAAAAATCAGAGAAAAGAATTAAAAAAAATGAAGAAACCCTAAGAATCATGTGGGACTCTATCAAGAAGGATAACCTGCGGGTGATTGGAGTCCCAGAACAGGGAGGGGAGACAGAAAACACAGAGAAAATAGTTGAAGAACTCCGGACAGAAAACTTCCCTGACATCATGAAAAACGAAAGGATATCTATCCAAGATGCTCATCGAACCCCATTTAAGATTGATCCAAAAAGAAAAACACCAAGACATATTATCATCAAACTCACCAAAACCAAAGATAAAGAGAAAATTTTAAAAGCAGCCAGGGAGAAAAGAAAGGTTTCCTTCAAGGGAGAATCAATAAGAATAAGTTCAGACTACTCAGCAGAAACCATGCAGGCAAGAAGGGAATGGGACAACATATACAGAACACTGAAGGAGAAAAACTGCCAGCCAAGGATCATATATCCAGCAAAACTCTCTCTGAAATATGAAGGCGAAATTAAGATGTTTACAGACAAACACAAGTTTAGAGAATTTACAAAAATCAAACCAAAGCTACAAGAAATACTAAAGGATATTGTTTGGTCAGAGAACCAATAATATCAGATATCAGCACAACACAAGGTCACAAAACAGAACGTCCTGATATCAACTCAAATAGGGAAATCACAAAAACAAACAAATTAAGATTAATTAAAAAAAAATACACATAACAGGGAATTATGGAAGTCAATAGGTAAAAGATCACAATAATCAAAAAGAGGGACTAAATACAGGAGGCATTGAACTTCCATATGGAGAGTGATACAAGGCGATATAGAACAATACAAGTTAGGTTTTTACTTAGAAAAATAGGGGTAAATAATAAGGTAACCACAAAAAGGTATAACAACTCTATAACTCAAGATAAAAGCCAAGAAAAACGTAACGACTCAACTAACATAAAGTCAAACACTATGAAAATGAGGATCTCACAATTTACTAAGAAAAACGCCTCAGCACAAAAAAGTATGTGGAAAAATGAAATTGTCAACAACACACATAAAAAGGCATCAAAATGACAGCACTAAAAACTTATTTATCTATAATTACGCTGAATGTAAATGGACTAAATGCACCAATAAAGAGACAGAGAGTCACAGACTGGATAAAGAAACACGATCCATCTCTATGCTGTCTACAAGAGACACACCTTAGACTTAGAGACACAAACAAACTAAAACTCAAAGGATGGAAAAAAGTATATTAAGCAAACAAGAAGCAAAAAAGAAGAGGAGTAGCAATATTAATTTCTGACAAAATAGACTTTAGACTTAAATCCACCACAAAGGATAAAGAAGGACACTACATAATGATAAAAGGGACAATTGATCAGGAAGACATAACCATATTAGATATTTATGCACCCAATGACAGGGCTGCAAGATACATAAATCAAATTTTAACAGAATTGAAAAGTGAGATAGATACCTCCACAATTATAGTAGGAGACTTCAACACACCACTTTCGGAGGACAGGACATCCAGTAAGAAGCTCAATAGAGACACGGAAGATCTACTTACAACAATCAACCAACTTGACCTCATTGACTTATACAGAACTCTCCACCCAACTGCTGCAAAATATACTTTTTCTTCCAGCGCACATGGAACATTCTCTAGAATAGACCACATATTAGGTCATGAAACAAACCTTTGCAGAGTCCAAAACATCGAAATATTACAAAGCATCTTCTCAGACCACAAGGCAATAAAACTAGAGATCAATAACAAAAAACTAGGGAAAAGAAATCAAATACATGGAAAATGAACAATACCCTCCTGAAAAAAGACTGGGTTATAGAAGACATTAAGGAGGGAATAAGGAAATTCATAGAAAGCAACGAGAATGAAAATACTTCCTATCAAAACCTCTGGGACACAGCAAAAGCAGTGCTCAGAGGCCAATTTGGATCGATAAATGCACACATACAAAAAGAAGAAAGAGCCAAAATCAGAGAACTGTCCCTACAACTTGAACAAATAGAAAGTGAGCAACAAAAGAATCCATCAGGCACCAGAAGAAAACAAATAATAAAAATTAGAGCTGAACTAAATGAATTAGAGAACAGAAAAACAATTGAAAGAATTAACAAAGCCAAAAGCTGGTTCTTGGAAAAAATTAACAAAATTGATAAACCATTGGCTAGACTGACTGAAGAAATACAGGAAAGGAAACAAATAACCCGAATAAGAAACGAGAAGGACCACATCACAACCGAACCAAATGAAATTAAAAGAATCATTTCAGATTACTACGAAAAATTGTACTCTAACAAATTTGAAAACCTAGAAGAAATGGATGAATTCCTGGACAAACACTACCTACCTAAACTAACACAATCAGAAGTAGAACAACTAAATAGACCCATAACAAAAAAAGAGATTGAAACGGTAATGAAAAAACTCCCAACAAAAAAAAGCCCTGGCCCGGACGGCTTCACTGCAGAGTTCTACCAAACTTTCGGAGAAGACTTAACACCACTACTTCTGAAGGTATTCCAAAGCATAGAAAATGACGGAATACTACCCAACTCATTCTATGAAGCCACCATCTCCCTGATACCAAAACCAGGTAAAGACATTACAGAAAAAGAAAATTATAGACCTATATCCCTCATGAACATTGATGCAAAAATCCTCAACAAAATTCTAGCCAATAGAATTCAACAACACATCAAAAAAATAATTCACCACGATCAAGTGGGATTTATACCAGGTATGCAAGGCTGGTTTAATATCAGAAAAACCATTAATGTAATCCATCACATAAATAAAACAAAAGACAAAAACCACATGATCTTATCAATTGATGCAGAAAAGGCTTTTGACAAAGTCCAACACCCATTTATGATAAAAACTCTTACCAAAATAGGAATTGAAGGAAAATTCCTCAACATAATAAAGGGCATCTATGCAAATCCAACAGCCTATATCACTCTAAATGGAGAGAACCTGAAAGCATTTCCCTTGAGAACGGGAACCAGACAAGGATGCCCTTTATCACCGCTCTTATTCAACATCGTGCTGGAAGTCCTAGCCAGGGCAATTAGGCTAGACAAAGAAATAAAAGGCATCCGGATTGGCAAGGAAGAAGTAAAGTTATCACTATTTGCAGATGACATGATTATATACACAGAAAACCCTAAGGAATCCTCCAGAAAACTACTGAAACTAATAGAAGAGTTTGGCAGAGTCTCAGGTTATAAAATAAACATACAAAAATCACTTGGATTCCTCTACATCAACAAAAAGAACACCGAAGAGGAAATCACCAAATCAATACCATTCACTGTAGCCCCCAAGAAGATAAGATACTTAGGAATAAATCTTACCAAGGATGTAAAAGACCTATACAAAGAAAACTACAAAGCTCTACTACAAGAAATTCAAAAGGACATACTTAAGTGGAAAAACATACCCTGCTCATGGATAGGAAGGCTTAACATAGTAAAAATGTCTATTCTACCCAAAGCCATCTATACATTTAACGCACTTCCAATCCAAATTCCAATGTCATATTTTAAGGGGATAGAGAAACAAATCACCAATTTCATATGGAAGGGAAAGAAGCCCCGGATAAGCAAAGCACTACTGAAAAAGAAGAAGAAAGTGGGAGACCTCACTTTACCTGACTTCAGAACCTATTATACAGCCACAGTAGTCAAAACAGCCTGGTACTGGTACAACAACAGGCACATAGACCAATGGATCAGAATTGAGAACCCAGACATAGATCCATTCACGTATGAGCAGTTGATATTTGACAAAGGACCAGTGTCAATTAATTGGGGGAAAAGATAGCCTTTTTAACAAATGGTGCTGTCATAACTGGATATCCATTTGCAAAAAAATGAAACAGGACCCATACCTCACACCATGCACAAAAACTAACTCCAAGTGGATCAAAGACCTAAACATAAAGACTAAAACGATAAAGATCATGGAAGAAAAAATTGGGACAACCTTAGGAGCCCTAATACAAGGTATAAACAGAATACAAAACATTACCAAAAATGGCGAAGAGAAACCCGATAACTGGGAGCTCCTAAAAATCAAACACCTATGCTCCTCTAAAGACTTCTCCAAAAGAGTAAAAAGACCACCTACAGATTGGGAAAGAATTTTCAGCTATGACATCTCAGACCAGCACCTGATCTCTAAAATCTGTATGATTCTGTCAAAACTCAACCACAAAAAGACAAACAACCCAATCAAGAAGTGGGCAAAGGATATGAACACACATTTCACTAAAGAAGATATTCAGGCAGCCAACAGATACATGAGAAAATGCTCTCGATCATTAGCCATTAGAGAAATGCCAATTAAAACTATGATGAGATTTCACCTCACACCAGCAAGGCTGGCATTAATCCAAAAAACACAAAATAATAAATGTTGGAGAGGCTGCGGAGAGATTGGAACTCTCATACACTGCTGGTGGGAATGTAAAATGGTACAACCACTTTGGAAATCTATCTGGTGTTATCTTAAACAGTTAGAAATAGAACTACCATACAACCCAGAAATCCCACTCCTGGGAATATACCCTAGAGATACAAGAGCCTTCATACAAACAGATATATGCACACCCATGTTTATTGCAGCTCTGTTTACAATAGCAAAAAGTTGGAAGCAACCAAGGTGTCCATCAACGGATGAATGGGTAAATAAATTGTGGTATATTCACACAATGGAATACTACGCATCGATAAAGAACAGTGACGAATCTGTGAAACATTTCATACCATGGAGGAACCTGGAAGGCATTATGCTGAGCGAAATTAGTCAGAGGCAAAAGGACAAATATTGTATAAGACCACTATTATAAAATCTTGAGAAATAGTAAACCTGAGAAGAACACATACTTTTGTGGTTACGAGGGGGGGAGGGAGGGAGGGAGGGAGAGGGTTTTTTATTGATTAATCAGTAGATAAGAACTGCTTTAGGTGAAGGGAAAGACAACACTCAATACATGGAAGGTCAGCTCAGTTGGACTGGACCAAAAGCAAAGAAGTTTCTGGGATAAAATGAATGCTTCAAAGGTCAGCGGAGCAAGGTCGGGGGTCTGGGGAACATGGTTTGCGGGGACTTCTAAGTGAATTGGCAAAATAATTCTATTATGAAAACACTCTGCATCCCACTTTGAAATGTGGCGTCTGGGGTCTTAAATGCTAACAAGCGGCCATCTAAGATGCATCAATTGGTCTCAACCCACCTGGACCAAAGGAAAATGAAGAACACCAAGGCCACACGACAACTAAGAGCCCAAGAAACAGAAAGGGCCACATGAACCAGAGACCTACATCATCCTGAGACCAGAAGAACTAGTTGGTGCCCGGCCACAATCGATGGCTGCCCTGACAGGGAGCACAGCAGAGGACCCTTGAGGGAGCAGGAGATCAGTGGGATACAGACCCCAAATTCTCATAAAAAGACCAAACTTAATGGTCTGACTGCGACTAGAGGAATCCCGGCGGCCATGGTCCCCAAACCTTCTGTTGGCACAGGACAGGAACCATCCCCGAAGACAACTCATCAGACATGAAAGGGACTGACTGGTCAGCGGGTGGGAGAGAGACGCTGATGAAGAGTGAGCTAATTATATCAGGTGGACACTTGAGATTGTGTTGGCAACTCTTGTCTGGAGGGGGGATGGGAGGATAGAGAGAGAGGGAAGCCGGCAAAATTGTCACGAAAGGAGAGACCGGAAGGGCTGACTCAAGAGGGGGAGAGCAAGTGGGAGTAGAGAGTGAGATGTATGTAAACTTATATGTGACAGACTGATTGGATTTGTAAACGTTCACTTGAAGCTTAATAAAAGTTATATAAAAAAAAATAAGATAGTGGGTTGCTGATCAGCTGTCTCTGAGCGTAATTCAGAAGTGAAAGATTTCAAGTGTTCTCACCTCCTCCACCTCTCTCCCCTCCTCAGAAGATGATCAAGGATTTTCTCTTACCCATCACTCCAGACATTAATTCTCTGAAAACAAGTAGGGGGAGAAATACTCCAAGTTTTCTCCTCTTGGGTGAAGGTTCAGGTTTCCTTGGGAGCTTCCTGCCCTGGCCTTCCTGAGTTTTAGTTTTTTTTCTTCTTGTTTTTCAATAGGGACAACTCTTTTTGATTCTGAGCTATAGGAGGGAAAATCTGGCTCACCATCATTAATTACACTCTATGTTTCTTTCCATTCCTAATCTCTCTGGCATGATCAAAGACCCTGATCCCCGCAAGCGTTAGGCAGCAGAGCAGGAGCGGATAACATTTGCAAAAGATGGGAAAGAGAACCAGGATGATTTATTGCTTGGTTCTGTAGGATGAAGAGATAGGGCTCAGCTTTTGTCTTAGGAAACAGATTGAGAAAGACTAACTGAGGAAGAGTGGTTTGGAGAGATGCTCTGCATGTCCTCTGTTCCCATCCCCCCTTTTGGAACCATATCCTACCTGGAGTATCAAGGGGTGCTGGAGACCAAGGAATCTCCAGAAGCATCCTTCAGTTTATTTTTCAGTCATTGAGCCTCCAGGTTCTGAGCTGGTCACCCTGGGAGAGAGAAATGTCATTGATGTGAGCCTCTTCTCCTCTGAGGAACTATCCTCCCTAAGACCCACGCACACAGAGGGTTCTCACAGAGATGATTGGTGTCAGGAGCACAGCAGTCACACAATTCCCTCAGGCTCAAAGAGCCCTGCCAGAGCTGGTAGCTCCCTAAAGAGGGACCACATCTACCTCTCCATCTGGGGAGCAGATTGTTGGGGGCCAAGTTTTGCTCTCTGGCCCTCTTAAATATCAGCTCTGAAGCTATGGGTTCTAGAAGTTCTTACGATGTCATACTCTTCATTCCACAGCTGCTGAACAAGGCCATGCCTCACACAGGGTTCTGTACTTCCAGAGGCTACCACTACAACCAGCAAACACGATTATTAATGAGAACTGTGTCTAACGTACACTTTTTTTGATGTTGAGTTGAAAATTTTCCTCTCAGAAAATTTTTAAAATTTAAAACAAATTAGAGAATTTAAGAAACATCTTTGTTGGGAATAAAGACAATCAGGGAAAGCATGCAAAAGGTAGCAGCAATAACCCCAACTTCAGCAATGAGGGTTTCAGGAACTCTTTTCTGTACAGAGGCTGTGACAGGAAAGGAAGAGACCTACTGAGTATGAAGAATAATCATGGCAGTGGATTTTTTATTTTTTAGTGTTTTTCACTATGAAGATATACTACTTTCAATTACCTAACTAGAGAGTTTCTTCAGAGCCAACTCTTTTGAAATTTGGAAGTCCCCAAAAGTTTGTCTTTGATGCCTTGTCACCCTCCTTCTCATCTTTTTGTGTTTCCTCTTTTCTTATGGCATCCCAGGAGCTGAATATATGGTAGAGAGAACACTAAACTAGTTCAGGGATTTAATCTTGGCCATACGACTGATCTACCCTATAACTTTCTACAAGTCACTTCAGTTTCATGGACCTCAGACTTTTCACCATTAAAATGGAGATACTGCTAATCATGTCTACTGTTGGGATCTTTGGAGTTTTCTTTCAATTTGACCATGTTGTACATTTTCAAAAGGCCAGAGGTTATGCAACAGATGAGCAGTTTTATTCTTTCATCCATTTATTTATTTATTTTTATTGTACTTTAGATGAAGGTTACAGAACAAACTAGTTTCTCATTCAACAATTAGTACACATACTGGTTTCTGACATTGGTTAACAACCTCCACAATGGGTCAATACTCTCCGCTCGAAACCTTGGGTTCCCTATTACCAGCTTTCCTGTCCCCTCCTTCCTTCTAGTCCTTGCCCCAGGGCTGGTGTGCCCCTTTAATCTCAATTTGATTTATAGGCCTGTCCACTCTTTGGCTGAAGGGTGAACCTCAGGAGTGACTTCCTTACTGAGGTGAAAGGGTGTCCGGTGGCAATACTCTCAGGGTTTCTCCAGTCTCTGTCAGACCAGCAAGTTTGGTCTTTCTTTTTCAGTTAGAATTTTATTCTACATTTTTTTCTCCAGCTCTCTCTGGGACCCTCTATTGTGATCCCTGTCAGAGCAGTTAGTGGTGGTAGCCGCGCACGATCTAGTTGTACTGGACTCAGTCTGGTGGATACTGTGGTAGATGTGGTCCATTAATCCTTTGGACTAATCTTTCCCTTGTGTCTTCAGTTTTCTTCATTGTTCCTTGCTGCCTAAGGAGTGAGACCCGTGGTGTAACCTAGATGGCTGCTCACAGGCTTTTAAGACCCCAGATGCTACTCATCAAAGTAGAGTGTAGAACATTTTCTTTACGAACTATGTTATGCCACCTGAGCTAGATGTTCCCTGAGACCACAGTCCCCACAGCCCTCGGCCCAGTAATTCAGTCCCTCAGGGAGTTTGGATGCGTCTTTGAAGCTTCCATGACCTTGCCTTCTATAAGTAGTGCTGGCTTCCCCAGTATAGTGTACTGTCTTACCCCTCACCAAAGTTACCACTTATCTTTTGTCTATTAAGTGTTTTTCCATCCCCACCCCTCCCCTCCCTTGTAACCATCAAAGGTTGTTTCTTTTTGTGTGTAAAAGTTTCATGAGTTTTTACAGTAGTGGTCTCATAAAATATGTCGATTTGTAATTGACTTATTTCACTTAGCATAACGCCCTCCAGATTCATCCATGTTATGAGATGCTTCACACATTCATCGTTGTTCTTTATTGTTGCATAATACTCCATTGTGTGTATGTACCACGGTTTAATTATCCATTCATCTGGTGATAGGCATCTAGATTGTTTCCATCTTTTTGCCATGCTGAACAAGGCTGCAACAAACATGAGTGCATGGACCCATTTTTACTTAACTTAGATACTCCATTAAATTTATTAGGAAGAGATCTGTTATCTAAAAAGAATTCCTAAATAAAATTTTCAGAGACAGGAGAAATGCTATTAGATTTACCTTAAGCCAATCATTAGACAATAGACTCCACAATAGAAAATACTTCAAGTGACAAAACCTATTGCTATTTACAAAGCATTTAGCTTACCACCACAAGAAAGTCATTCTCTTACTGTATGCAATTCTATGGAATGTCTTTCTTCTGTACCTGAAAGTTTATAGGCCACTACTTCTACTCGTGTTTGTCAGGGCCTATCATCTGAAACAATTAAAATTAAAATAGATATCTTTTTTAAGCCCTTACCTAAAATTTCTTAATACCCTTTAAAATGAAAAGCTAAGGAAAGAATTGTTCCTCTAATTCAAGACTTTTTGGCTAAAGGCTTAATAATACCTGGCACCAGTCCTTGCAACACTTCAGTTTTCCCTGTTAAGAAACCCAATAATCAGGGCTGGAGATGTGTACAAGACCTGCATGCTGTTAATTATACAGTAATTCCAAGATTCCCCATAGTTCCTAACCCTCACCTCTCCTCTCTAATGTACCCCCTGAAGTGACTCACTTTACAGTAGTTGATCTTTGCAGTGTTTTCTTTCTTTCTTTTTTAAGCATTCCAGTCCATCCGGATAGTCAATATTTGTTTGCCTTCACTTGGGGGGGGGGGACCAAAAATTCACCTGGACTGCCATGCCCTGAGGTTTTACTGAGTCCTTTTTTTTTTTGCCTATATTCCTCAGATTTTACATAAGGATTTACAGACTTTACAGTTCATTCAGGGGTCTACATTATTACAATATGTGGATGATTAACTGGTCTCTTCTAACTCTCAGCAGGCATATGTTACTGAGTATCTTGTTGTTAGAACTTTTGGCCAGAGGTGGTCACAAAGCCTCCAGAGAAAATTATAGTTAGCCCAAACATTTGTTAAGTACTTGGGACATATTATTTCAGCAAAAGGGGTCACAAAAAACCCCAAAAGAAAAGAAACCATCTTAGCTTATGCAGTCCCTACTACCAAGAAACAGTTAAGAGGATTTCTAGGAATCTGTGGATATTGCAGAACTTGGATACATAATTTTTCTTTGCTGGCTCAACCTCTTTATCATTATTTAAAGAATTCAGAGCCTGACCCCTTCCAGTTATCTGAAGATGGCCAAAGAGCCATCACTCAATTAAAAGAAGCATTAATTGACACTTCTCCTCTAGGATTTTCTAATTATAATTTAGACTTTTCATTCCTTATCCATGAGATTTTTCGGAACACTCTAGGAGTCCTCACTCAAAAAAGTGGAGAACAACTGAAATCCATTGGTCATCATGACCTCTAACTTGACTCCATGACAGAGGCTTACCTCCCTTGCCTTAGAGCAGTCACTGCAGCCACTAGACTAGTTGAGACCACAGCAGATATTGTTTTAGGAAATTTTCTTGAAGTTTGTGTCCCTCATGTGATGTTGACCATTTTAAATTCAACACTTACTCAACACGTGTTGGCCAGCAGGCTGACTTCTTATGAAGTTCACCTTTTGGTCACTTCTAATATTCGGTTACATACTATAGCTTCTCTGTGTCCAGCTACATTGTTACCTTTATCTAATCATGCTGACTACCTACCCCATGATTGCTTAAATCTTACTGAACAACTTTTGTTTCCTAGACCAGATTTACAAGAAATCCCAATATTGAATCCTGATTTAGTTTTATTTGCTCTATACTTAAAGCCTGAACCTACCTGCTCCCACTACAAGGGAGGTTATGCCGTGACTACCTGAACTAAAGTCCTCAAAAGTGGCACCCTTCCTGAAGGCATTTCACCTCAGCAAGCTGGACTAATTTTACTCATGAAGCCTTGCAAACTGGCTTCTGGATTGTCAGTAAATATTTTTAAGGACTCAAGGTATGTTTTCTGGAGTTACTCATGAATTTGACATGTTATGGAAACAAAAGGGATTGCTAATTTCTTCTGGGACCCAAAATAAAAAGGGATCCTTAGTAGAAGACTTTTAGAAGCCCTGTTGCTACCCCATGAGATTTCTGTAATTAAAATCCAGCCCGCCAACCCAAAGAGATCCATGAACAGAGGAAGTTAAAGGAAGTGACTTAGCTGACAGAGCAGCTAAGCAAGTTGCTACCCAATCACCATTTAAAGACACTACCCTCATTCATGATCATGATAGTTCCACTAGTGATCATAATGAAAAGGAGGGAATAGGTATTAATAATAAAACAGTTAAGAGGCCTATAAATACGGCACCTGTAAAATGTTGCTGATCAAAATTTGATCCAAAAGAAATTTCAGAATCACTTTTTTAAACACCAACAATTACCCCCCGTGGAGGAGAGTAGAGAATGGGGACAGGCTACTTGTCATTGAGACCCAACCACTGGCATGGGGAATGGGCCTAATAAAAAATACCCATCTTGCCAGAATGCTTACATATTCCTATGGTTAGGAATTACTGTCATGATAATATAGGAATAACCAGACAAATTAATCAGGTCTTCAGAAGCCCATTGGTGGGGAGGTTTTTCTGTCACTGTAGACCATGTTATTCTCATAGTTTTAAAGATCATACCCTCCCTCTTCAATCCTGTCAATGCTTCTCATAAGCTTTCAACAGTTACGCATGGTCCCTTATGTTGGGGGACTGTTTCAGATGATGAGTGACCTTTTAACATGATTTTTAGATAATCCTTCTAGGCCTTGAAGAATTGCCTTAAAGGATTTATTTGAACATCAAAAATCAGCCCTACATGATGAAGTTGAAAAATGGAAGAAACATGGTTATTCCTAATGCCCCACCTCTGGACTATGGATTGGTCCCAATGAGAACTTAGTTCTCCCCAAATCCCTGCAAATCCCTTTACTAGAGGCTTTGCTCATGAATATCCATTTAGCAAGAGATAAGATGATAGAGATTTTAAAGAAATATTGGTGGGGGCATTTTTATGAAGCAGCTGAAAAAGTGGCTTCCCAATGTTCGATTTGCTCTCAATTCAGGTAAACCTTATAAAGCTCCACCTAGGAGATCTCCCTTGCTGTTGGGACCAATGCTTGAGTGGCAGATTGATTTTTCCCAAATTTCCACATCAAGTGGTTAAAAGTTTACATTAATAATGATTTGTAGATATTCTCACTGGGTAGGAGCTTTCCCCAGTTGTTGAACTACTGCCATGTTTTTGGCTAAGAAACTTCTTGAGAACACTATCCCCACTTGGGGAGCCCCAAGGTCCTTTGTAGTGACCAAAGCACCCATTTTACTGGGCAAATAATTAAGGAAATATGTAAAATCTCCCTCATTTTTTGAAGACTTCATTGTTCTTATCACTCTCAATGCACTGGTTTAGTTGAAAGAAGTAACAGTATAATAAAAACTAGCCAAACTTTCCAAATCTTTACAAGTGCATTGGACTAAGGTGCTGCCACTGGTCCTTTTAAATTTAAAAACTATTCCATTTGGACCTCACAAATTGACCCCTCATGAAATTATCACTGGATGGCCAATTACCCTTTCCTATTGGGTGACATGTCCTGCTTCAAATTTAGTTCAAACTAATTTGTTACAATGTTGTAAATCTTTGATCCAATTTCTAAAGAATGCAGAGGCTAAGGAAGTTTTTGATAATCAAAAGCAAGAAATATCTAAATTACCTAATGTTCAACCTGGAGGTAGTGTTTACTGGAAAAGACACTAAATTAAAAGAGTCTCAAACTTTGACGGAAAAGACTTTATTTGGTCCTTCTCACTAATCCTTGTGATATTAAATTACAGGGAGTTAAGGCCTGGATTCATTTACACCAACTGAAGAAAACCCCAACTCCTGAATGTCAGGAAGAGAAGCAGATGAAGGCTGGGTAGACTGCTTTCCCAAGATCTTTGGAGATGACCTGAAACTACCTAAGCAGCCTTCAGTAAAAGTTGGACTATTTGACTTTTTCTTTGTCATTTTTGAAATCTTTGTATTATTAGCTGTTATGCACGGTTGTGGAATTATATCTTGGTAATTTTGGTGACTATATTATGCCAATTGGTATCTGGCCAATGACCAGAAATAAGTGAAACTGTGAAAATAAGTTGTTTCAATGAGGGCTTCAACTCTTTTTGAATTTTTCTTAGTCACCAGGATCAAATTTTTAGCTGTGGATATTTTGTTAGTTTTAATGATCTAACTCATTTGTAGTGCTGCCATCTGACCCTGATGGCCATTTTTGTTAATTTGAAATTATAACTTGCCATTGCTTTTGAAATAGTTTTTTTGTTATAAACTCAAACTTTTAGCTGTAGAGTTACTAGGAATTTGTTTCCCAATTTTCCTAATTCTTTTTCTTGTCATTGGACTCCACCTGTGGAGTATTCTTTGTTTTAATACCACAAGTGGATGGCTTTAAAAAAGGGTAATTTATTCTCTCACAGTCTAGTAGGCTACAAGTTCAAATTCAGGGTGGGTGTCAGCTCCAGGGGAAGGCTTTCTCTGTTGGCTCTGGAGGAAGGACCGTGTCATCAATCTTCCCTTCATCTAGGAGTTTCTCTGCCCAGGAACCTCATGTCCAAAGACATGCTCTACTCCTTGCACTG
Organism: Loxodonta africana; assembly: GCF_030014295.1. Taxonomy (NCBI): domain Eukaryota; kingdom Metazoa; phylum Chordata; class Mammalia; order Proboscidea; family Elephantidae; genus Loxodonta; species Loxodonta africana. Next base: position 87,733,051 of record NC_087342.1, on the reverse strand, counting down.
CTTTTTTGGTGGCATGAGGTTCCCATGTCTCTCTACTAAATTCTCTCTTTTATATCTCAAAAGACACTGGCTTAAAACACTATCTAATCTTGTAGATCTCATCAATATAACTACCACTAATCCATTTCATTACATCATAGTGATAGAATTTACAAGAGATAGGGAAATCACATCAGATGACAAAATGGTAGACAATCATATAATACTGGGAATCATGACCTAGACAAGTTGACAGATACTTTTTGGGGACACCGTTCAAGCCATGACAATTACCTATCAAGTAAAGTATTTCAATGACCTAAGCCTGTAATCACCAATCAATTGTCTTTTAATGATCTAAATTTGTAAATACCAATCAAGCAACGTGTTTCATATTCCTTGCTCCCCCTCTATGAAATATCACTGCTGAGTTGCCATTTTGGATTACTAGATTCTCCTGCATGGAGTTCAGTCTATTCCCAGCTTGAGCTGACTCTTTTCTTCTAATAAATCTCTCAATTTTACATTAATCAGATTAAGGATGGTTACTCTATGACACTATGCAATGAAAATTACATCTTTTTACTACCTTAGATCCCTGGTATCCTATCCTATAATCTACATGCAGCTGGTGTTAATAGTTTCTTAACTATGTACGTATAAATATATGTGCATGTTATATTGTTCTTTTAAGGAAATAAGAACAAACTAAAACACACTTTAGCGCCTTATTTTTTCATGTAACAAAATATCATGGAGATCTTTGACATCTATGGAAATAGTCATAGAGTCAAATGTTAGCATAAATAAAGTATGTAAAGACAGACACCAACATCTTAACAGTGGTTTTATCAGTTGGATAGAGTGTTTGGGGGGAAGAAAGAGACTGTCCATTTTTCTTTAGAGACTACTATTCTACTTGAATTATTACAATAAGAATATATTTATGACTTAAGATATTAAATTAAAAAACGTAGCGTGGCTCAGTGATCAATGTAATCAATTAATGTCACTGATTTGTACATGTAGACATTGTTGAATTTCTATAGATTTTGTTTTGTATATTTTCATCACAATAAAAAAAATAGGGTGACTGTCATAGTTTCCTAGTGCTGCTGTAACAGGAATACCATAAATGGGTGGCCTTAAAGAACAGATTAATTATTTTCTCATAGTTCCTGGGGCTAAAAGTCCAAATTCAGGGAGAGGGCCTAGTCTACTTTAGCTTCTAGTAAGTGACAATACTAGGAGTTCCTGGGCTTGTAGATTCATCTGCCCTTGTAGTTATCAGATAACATCTATTTTTTCCCTGTGCCTTCTTTTATTCTCTGAATGGCCTCATTAGCATGAGAAAGAAAACCCTGTTCACAAAGGAGATTACATCCACAGGTATATGGGTTAGGATTCCAACGCATATTTTGAGGGAACACAATTCAATCCATTACATTGGCATTTACTGTGGACTACAGACAACAGACCCTATAGTAGTTCAGAGGAAGGAATTTTAACCTGTGTCTGTTGGTCAAACAGAAAGTGGGGCTAAAGTAAGAGTTTGATTTAGGTAAATGACAGAGAAGTGCCTTAAACACACTCCTGGGTCTGAGAAGTGAACAGATCAGTCTGATTTCTCAGGCGAGTTCTCAGTAGCGAGTATAGAGAGACAGAGGTGTCAGGCAGGCTTCAGGGCATGGGAGATGCTGAAGCCACATGATCCTTTGGAACTTTACTTTGTAGCAACATGACAGCTTCTTTTTAAAGCAGGCCCAGCACTGGCAAGCCTTTGCAGATCTATATAAAGCACTCCTACTAATGGAGCTCTATGTTGAAATTGTTGCTTGGGAAGGTGAGAGCAGTGACGAATGAGAATTAAGAGAAGGCTTCTGGAGGACCACTATGGCAAGTGGGCGGGGGGGTGGTGGCGATGGTTAGGGATGCTGCAGAGGAATGAGGAAAATTTGCTGATGAGTTCTGGGGAAGATACTGGGAATTGGGAGATAAGGTGCTGGTGGAGTGGACAGCATTAATCCTCATAGGGATGGAAAGATGGGTTCCCATGTAACTCTTGGTTTCTGTTCCATTTTTGATCAAGCTAACAGCTCAGGAAAAAGACAGCACCTCAGGGATTGATTTTTCTTGTTCATTTAAGCCTGCTCCCAATAAATCATTAATTGGTTCTCAGGGGCACCTCTGTTCTCAGCAATTGTAAGCCCTCCCTGTGATAAACGGAAAGAACTGCCAGGAAAGGACAGAATAGTCTGGGAGCTAGAAAAAGGGATGTTAGGTAGAGGACAGAACAGCTCCAGGCAATGGAGAATGACAAAGGTGGCATTTCTAGTTAATATCCTACTTTATTTCAGATTGAGCTCAAGAAGGGAGGGAGCTGAAGGTAGGAAACTCCAACATTATGATGTCTTCAGCAAGTCTCAGTATATATTCTCCTCATCAAAGTCTTGTCATTAGAGAGCAGGGTTGCCGTTTCAGCTGGATTTCCCTTTTTGTATAATTCTTTACAGCTTAGTTCACAGATCTCTTAAACAAGATAAAGATTTCTTCTTTACAGACTTTTGCACTCTAATCAGCAATGTATTTCAATTAACCCAGAGACTCTAAACATCTCTTTTTCAAAGGCATTTTAGGATATCCTCCAGTGTTCTTCTGAAATGCTAGAGTTTCTACTTCCTTCACTAGCTCTTAAAAAAGTTGATTTCCAATGCTTCCTGTTTCATTCCAGCTAATTTCCTTTATATCCTCTCTCTTGGAGACAGAGAACAGTAGATAGTCTTGCTTTCAAAGCTTCATGATATGTTATGGAGTAGGATGAGGTAGGGCACCCTCCTGCCAGTTTTTTCATGGTAGAAATTTGTCCTTTTGCCTTCTTGTGGGATGACAAAAATGGGATATATGTAAATTAGTGCTGTTTTCTTTTAAAACTTTTAGAAGTATATTTTTCTGCTTTATTATTGAATATTTGAAGAATAGGTTTGAAGGGTGTTAACAGATTGAAAAACAGACTGAATGAAAATTTCTTTACTTTTTTGTAGTTTATAAAAAATAGCTTATGTTTAGCAGATATTGCAAAATATATAAACCAGACCCGTTGCCTTTGAGTTGATCCTGACTCATCCCTATGTTGAACTGAATAGAACTGCCCCATAGAGTTTCCAAGGCTATAATCTTTACGGAAGCAGATGGCCAGGGCTTTTCTCCCACAGAGCCCTTGGTGGATTTGAACTGCCAACCTTTTTGTTAGCAGCCGAGTGCTTAATCATGGTGCCACCAGGACTCCAAATGTATTTTATATATATATATACACACATATATATATATATATAATCAATATGAGTGTAGGAAATGAAATTTTTCTTCAATTTGGGATTGATTAGGTCATCTAGCTCATGTACAATAGACTTCATGACCTTGGCCTTGTTTTCAAGCATCTGACCTTGGCTTTGTTTTAAAAAAGCAGCTTAATAACCTGAACTGCCCATTATATTTATATTTCACTCTGTTTCCATTCCCAGTCTAAGCTGTCAGTTTTTAACCACACCCCTGGACAATCAGCATTGTTTGGCATCTTTTCAGTGGCATAATAAAAGTAAACGATGCCTGGGGATACTGTAATGTACTTATTCTCCCCCAACCCCTGGTGCTTAAGAGCTCAGCTGCTAATCAAAAGGTCAGCAGTTCAAATCCACCAGTCGCTCCTTGGAAACCCTATGGGACAATTCTACTCTGTCCTGTAGGGTGGCAATAAATAAGAATTTACTGGACAGCAATGGGTTTGGATTTTTTTTTGTTGTTTTCCATATGGGGAGGGTGGAATGAGAAGACTGGAGTCTTTGTGGTACCTTCTAGATTGGCACCCGGGAACATATGCCTTGTACTGGTATCCCCCTTGCAGTTAGAGGGCAATGGAATTTCTTTTCCTTTGATTTACTCTGATTTACTCTGGTCATCATTCTGTATTATCTGAAATAGTCTCTCCAGGATGGTAGGAAGGAGAGAGATGAAACAACTTTTATTTTGAACAGTCATGAAAGGAATTAGAATAGGCACATGTTTGTTACACAACAGAATAATGAAATTTATGTTTGTTGTTAATGTGCTATCCTCTACTTTACTTCTTCCTGATTTCAAGGCACTGATGGGCTGTCATAGAAAATAAGGACTATATTTATTAGCCAGAGGATGAATGAGTGGAAGTCACAGGAAGGCAAATCTTGGGTCACTATAGGAATAAATTGCTAACAGTCCAATGGACCAATTATGGCATTGATTGCCTGGGGATGTTAAAAAAAAAAAAGTAAACCAAACCCAGTGCCATCGAGTCGATTCTGACTCATAGCGACCCTGTAGGACAGAGTAGAACTGCCCCACAGAATATCCAAGGAGCACCTGGCAGATTCGAACTGCTGGCCCTTTGGTTCATAGCTGTAGCACTTAACCACTATGCCACCAGGTAGGGAGGTTTATATTCCTACCTTTCCTCTTGGGCAAGAATGCAGTAGAAAGAACCCAAGCCTCAGATTGTGTTTGGAGTAGATAAAATGATCTAAGAGTTAAATGAAATCCACAAAAGGAGTGCCAAATTCATGTCACAAAGAAGTAGAGATGGAAGTAGAGAGTAAAGGAATAGCTTCTAGAGGCAGGAGTTGGAGTATGGGAACAGAACCTATGGGATTTGTAGGGCAATAAAATACAAAACCCCTCACAGATCAATGAAAGCTGACTATGAGATAGTGAACTCAGACAGAATTTTTGAACCACACATAGAAGACTTTGTTGTGACTGGGGAAGTTAAGAGAATTTGGTGTTAGACTCACTGATTTTGAGCTGGTGATACGATATTCCAGTAGATAGGTCTAGAAGGCAGTTGGGGGATATTAAACTGCTGCATGGTGCTCAAAAGAGAGGTTATGGCTGGATATAAAGATTAGGATGTGCATTTCATTGTATGATAGAGATGTTAGACTGAAATAATAGGGCAAAGGGGGTTGAAAGACTGAAATTGTAAGTTTGAATAAATTCTCTGAGCTTTTTTGGAGAATATTCACAATTAAGGAATGCAAGGAGGAGCAGGAGTTTAGGAGGAAGTAAGGACTTAAAAGAGGGGATAAATGAGGACTGGTGCAAGTGACTCTTGTTTTGAAGACACATTCTTATCTTTTTCATTTTAGCTCTGCTAATTTTAGGTTTAGTGTAGAAGATACAGAAATGCCATGAAATTTTCCCCTAATCACTGCCAAGCAGAAATGTGGATGATTCACATGAAAGCCATCTCCATAGAAAACCAGACTACTACTGGATTTGTCCTCCTTGGCTTCCATGACGTCCCTGAACTGCATCTCCTTTTCTTTATTGTGTTCACAGTTGTCTATGCCTCTATTATCATAGGGAATATGCTAATCATTGTGGCAGCAGTTAGCTCCCAGAGGCTTCACACACCCATGTATTTCTTTCTGGCCAATCTGTCCTTCCTGGAGATCCTCTACACCTCCACAGTGGTCCCAAAAATGCTAGAGGGCTTTTTGAAGGAGGCAGCCATTTCTGTGGCTGGTTGTTTGCTACAGTTTTTTATCTTTGGCTCTCTAGCCACAGCTGAATGCTTCCTGCTGGCTGTCATGGCATATGATCGCTACCTGGCAATCTGCTACCCACTCCACTACCCACTCCTGATGGGGCCCAGATGGTGCTTGGGGCTGGTGGCCACAGCCTGGCTGTCTGCTTTCATGGTAGGTACACTTATTGTGGCTCTGATGTCACAGCTGAGGTTCTGTGGCCCTAACCACATTGACAACTTTTACTGCGACTTCATGCCTTTGGTGGAGCTGGCTTGCTCAGATCCCAGAGTGGCCCAGGTGACAACCTTCATGCTCTCTGTGGTCTGTCTCACTGTTCCCTTCGGTCTGATTCTGACATCCTACGTCCGGATACTGATGGCTGTGTTAAGAGTTCCTGCTGCGGCCCGCAGGCGAAAGGCTTTCTCCACATGCTCCTCTCACCTAGCTGTAGTGTCCACATTCTATGGAACCCTTATGACCTTGTACATTGCACCTTCTGCTGTCCACTCCCAGCTTCTTTCCAAAGTCTTTGCTCTGCTTTACACTGTGGTCACCCCCATCTTTAATCCTGTGATCTACACCCTGAGAAACAAGGAGGTTCATCAGGTACTGTGCAGACTTCTCCATATTAAGCAAACTGAAACACTTGATTGAAGGAGGAAGGTGGTGAAGATTATATTTTGGGCTTTGGACACCTCCATTAGGAAGTCTTCCAAGATTGTCTGAAGAAAAGTTACTTTATTCTATTCTGACATTCCCTTCTGACCCCTTCTATAGCTACTCTAAAACTGAGGATGGTAGCGCAATAATTTTCATGTGCTAGATTAAAAAAAATTTTAAGTTCTATTAGTTTTTATTTAATAGTCCCAATATTTAATATAGAAATATTTAGTATAGAAATATGGAAAATTAAGATAAGCAATAATAGCAACATCAAAACGAACTTAGAAATACTAGATATTTATATTACTCTTGAATGACATTTCAGAATTTTGTTTTATATATAAAACCAGAAACCAAACTCGTTGCCTCCGAGTCCTTTCTGACTCATAGAGTTTGTGATCTGGTTTTCCAAGGAACACTATGTTGTGAATGTCTTTCTGTATCACTAAGTATCTACTTTATCTTTCTAAGCTTCCTTCTATGGCTAAGTAATCTTCTATTTTTAGGAATTTTTAGTAGCATTTAATTATTTCAGAAACCCTGGTGGAGTAGTGGTTAAGAGCTGCAGCTGCTAACTAAAAGGCTGGCAGTTCAAATCCACCAGGCACTCCTGGAAATCCTGTGGGGCAGTTCTACTTGATCCAGAATTGACTTGATGGCAATGGGTTTGGTTTTGGTTAATTCTTCCACTGTAAAAACATCCTTTACAGCTATGATTTTCATAGGGTAAATTCTCAGGAGTTGAATTGCCAGTTCCAAGGATGTACATATTAAAAAAATTAAAGCTGAATATATTTATTTATTTTTAACTCTTTATTATAGAAAATTTCAGACATATACCAAAGTAGACAGAATAGTATAATGAATCCCTATGTAGCCATCACACAGCTTCAACATAATTTTGCCAATCTTGTTTTAACTACCTACAACTTTTTTCTTTGCCAGAAAATTTTAAAGCAAATTTAGACATTGTGTCATTCTACATGTATTTTAGTATGCTCTACTTAAAAAAACAAACATGTCCACCATGCCATTATGATACATAATGCAATCATCAATATTTTCTTAGTATCATCTAATAGTCATGTTCAAATTTTTCCAGAGATGTCTTTAAATAATTTCTTACAATTGGGATCCAAACAATGTTCATACAATGCATTTTATTGTTATAGTTATTAATTCCTTTTATTTTATAGCAGTTCTTGTCCTCCTTTTCTTTATGACACTAGCTTTTTGGAAAAATCAGGTTATCCTTTTCTTTATGACACTAGCTTTTTGGAAATATCAGGTTTTTAAACTACTTGTAGTTTTTTTTTTTTATTATTTCTATCCTTATACCCTGTATTTCATATAAGTTTGTAGTTATATATAGAAGCTTGATTAGATCTTAGTTAAATTTATTTTTTTTTCCAGCAAGTGTATGCCAACATTGCTATGTTATTCTATTGCATCATATCACGAGCCATACAATGTTTGGCTGTCCCACATTTAATGATGCTATTTATATTATTGATAGTGGGTTCACATAGAATCAGACTGATTCATCTATTACTCAGTTCCCAACTAATCTTTCTTTTAATGTATTTGCATCCATTGATGAAAGTTGGTGATTAATTCATACAGTAATTTAACTGTTTGAACATATTTTCTTTTATTATTTTGAATATATTTGTAAATACCTGTTGTAAAATCTTTGTTGAGTCCTATATCTCAGCCATCTCAGGTTCTGTATGGGGAAAATCATATTTCTAAGTCTGTATTTCGATTGACTATAAGTCAATGTAGAAACTCTGAATTCCGTTATCTTCTACTGAAGAATGTTGGTTTTCTTCTAGCAGGCATTTCAATTTCAGGAGGATCACCTTGAACTTGCGTAGACTTTGTTTTATGCTTTAGTAGTATGGGCCTGTGGAAAGCCCAAGGTATTTTGTAAGCCCCCCGAGTTGGTGTGACTCAACCTCCAAATTTTCATTTCCTAGTGGACATTGTCAAGGCTTGATTTTAGGGTGTTTTAGGCCAGATGTAGAATAGATATTACTCTAGGCTATGGTTATTACTTCTAATATGTGACCTTTCAGTGTCTCAGCTGGATGGTGGGTATATTAATGAGATTTTCTTACTTTAGCAGGATCAGAACTTCCCCGTACTGCTCTTTTCCAAGCCCTGCTCCATCTCTAGAATCTATTTCATTTTTATCCTTAACAGCTTCTCTCTGGTAAATCTTGAGAGGTTTTTTACCTTCACATGTACAGTGTAGTTATCAGTCAGAGCTCATAGGTCCCTCTTCAAATGTACCAGCAGAGTACTTTCTGCACAACTCCCTCCTTTCTAATACCCTACCTCATAGTTTCCAGCTGCTTCTGCTGCCACAAACTCTAATTCCTGCTTTCTCAGGTCAATGGGACTGCCCCTTTACAAAGGGAGTTCTTGTACTCTTTCTCAGGAACCTGTTGTTATAAAAGAAACCTTCCTTGTGTCCACATGTTCTCCTTTATCTCCATTTGTTATTCTCAGGCCAGTTAGGTTGAGCTTTGGTTCTTGCCCTCAGAAATCTTATAATATATCCTGCAAAGAAGCATAGAATGAACCTGGTATTACATCTTAATCTGCTACTGGTACTCCGGATTATTGTCACCCTTACTAGTTTCTTGACCCCTTATTGAAATTTTGACTTCTATTGTTCAGTCTTTATTTTTCTTGTCTTCTCTGGATTGTTGTTTCTTGTATGATTGGCATTTGAATGTTGCCTTCTGCTCAGCCCTTGAATACTGTACTTGCCTATAACTAACAGTTCTAACCCACATTGTGGCCCAATTTAGCTCAGTTTTACCCACGTCCCACCTGTGGATCACTTTAAATGCCTCTTGAAGTTTTCTAGCCCATGTAATCTTTGCTATAGTGACTGCAGTCCAAAGCATTTCTCTTCCTTTGATCTCTTTCTGTCACTTTTGATCAGCTGCACACTTTTGATCATTGGGTGCCACTGAACAACAATCTATCAAAGGGAAGTCAACCTGTTGGTGTTGTGGGGTGAATTTGGGATATGGTTAGGTATACAAAAAAAATGTATTCACCAGATCTGTAGGAACAGGAGAGTGCTTGTAGGGCCAAAGGAGAGCTCAACTTGGATTATGCATTTAATAATCATTCTTTGGAAAATAATTTCCTGAACATGTGCTGAGACAAGACATTAGATCAGAACTGGGAAAAAAAATTACTTCTAAATGATCCAAAAAGCAAGTCTTAGCTGAGCATTGGTCAGATACAGATGCTGAACAGAGAATCTAGTCTAAGAATTTCAGTGTGCTCTTCCTAAATCAGAGTGCTATCTAATTCATGCATCTAGATTTGTCCTGAATAGAACTAGTCATCATAATTCCTCGCTAAGTGTTTAATAAGACCCTATACCTCACAAGGCACAATAACATGAATCACACAGGGTGGTACAAAGAAACATGTTAAATGTATATGGTCTGTACTTTGAGCTACTATGTGGTTATATGCTGGGACAAGCTTGACAAACCATAGTGGCTGAACTAGTTAGACTACATTTTATTTATAATGAAATTCAACAAATCCAGACAATATTTCCTTCTGTTATAAGTAATGTCGCTATGAATCAGGGCCTACTTGGATGGCGCCTGACGACAACAGAGTGGGACCTAGAATGTAGTTCTCCTGATTTCTGTTTTAATATTCTTTCCAATCAATCATATAATGCTCTGTGACAGCCTTGGTGTTAACAGACTTACTTTGCAAATATGGCAATGAAATGGGGAGTGATTTTTTCCAAAGTGCTTGGTTATGGGGATTATCTTTAATCCTGAGAACTCTCCATGCCCAGAATTCTTTTCAGGGAGCCCTTCATATCTTCATTTTTCAGACTATAAATGAAAGGGTTTAGAGTAGGAATTACCAAGGTATACATGACAGCAGCAGTCAGCTCCCCAGGAGAATGAGACATTGATGGAGGCTTCAGGTAGGCAGCAAAGACTGCTGTAGAAGAGAATGACCATGGAGAGGTGGGAGCTGCATGTCCCCAGAGCCTTTTTTTTCCCCTGTGCTGATGGAGCCCTAGCCACAACATGGAAAATATAGGCATAAGAGCTTATGATGCAGAGGAGAGGACTGATTCCTAAAAACCCAGTCAGAACCATCACCAGCTCCTCACTGAGGTGGGCAGCAGAGCAGGAAAGCCTTAAAAGTGGTTCTAGATCACAGAAAAATTATGGAATCTCTTGATTAGTATAGAAGGATAGCCAGGAGAGCAAGAAGGTATGGGTCAGAGAGATGGAGTGGGCCAGTCCCCATGACCCAACCACCAGCAGTCCACATCTGCAAGGAGTCATGAGGAATGGGTAATGCAGAGGATGGCAGATAGCAGCATAGTGATCAATAGCCATGGCAGTCAAAAGCAGGTTGTCCATATCAGCAAAAACAGCAAAGAAATACAATTGGACTAGACATCCAGAGAAAGAGATGGATCCATTGCTGGTCCACAAAGTCTCCAGCATTTTGGGATCTGTGGTGGAAGTGAAGCAAAGATCTACCAGGAAGAACTGGCCAAGGAAGTAGCACATGGAAATGTGAAGGTGGGTATCAGTACCAATAGCCAGCGGAAGCAGCAAGTTGCCTAGGAGACCCAGCAAGTAGAGGACCAGGAAAAGACCAAAGAAGTAGTGCTGTTGCTCTGGGTGACTGGAAAACCCCAAAAGAACAAAGTCAGGGGTCTTGGTGCGGTTCATTGCTTTGGTGTGCTGCAAGAAAGGGATCAGTGTGAAGAGGATTCACTTACTATTAGGCACTGGGGTGGGTTGCACACTGGATCACATCTCTTGGCAATGGGTTTCCCTTACATCACTTCTCTGAGGAATGGGGAAAAGAAACTAAAATAGCAATGGAAGGGACAAGAGTTGGATTTCATGAAGGATGGCCAAAGTGAGGAGGAACAAAGACGAAGGAATGAGGGGAAAAACAGATGCTTCGTGGAGTTCTCTAAGTATGAAAGAGCTCTCTTAATTAAACTTGGTATTACAGGATGGAGCCCTGTTGGCAAAGTGGTTAAAGAGCTTGGCTGCTAACCAGAAGGTCAGCAGTTCAAACCTACCAGCTGCTCCTTGGAAACCCTATGGGGGCAGTTCTACTCTGTCTTATAGGGTGGCTATGTGTTGGAATTGACTTGATGGCCTTGGGAATGGGTGTTACAGGATGATATAACTACATGTTTGTGAATCTGTTTTCACCACTGAGCTCTTTGAAGACACAGGCTGCATGCGAGTACTTAGACACTGTAGAAGGTCAATAAATGCTCCTATCCATCTATATACAGTCACTGTTCTAGTTCAAGGTATTGTCGATTGCCTAGTGTACTGCTAACCTCCTAAATAGTTTACCCTGTCCACTTTTGCCCCATCCAATATATTCTCCGCACTGCAGCCAGGGTGATCTTTTCGAAAAGAAAATCTATTCATGTCACTTCTTTGTTTGAAAATAATGCATTTCTTTTTTTTTTGTTTTAAATAATCTTTATTGTGCTTTAAGTGAAAGTTTACAAATCAAGTCAGTCTGTCACATATAAGCTTATATACACCACACTACATACTCCCATTTACTCTCCCCTTAATGAGTCAGCCTGCTCCCTTCTTCCAGTCTCTCCTTTCATGACCATTTTGCCAGTTTCTAACCCTCTCTGCCCTCCCTTTTCCCCTCCAGACAGGAGATTCCAACACAGTCTCAAGTGTTCACCCGATACAAGCAGCTCACTCTTCATCAGCATCTGTCTCCAACCCATTGTCCAGTCCCTTCCATGTCTGATGAGTAGTCTTTGGGAATGGTTCCTGTCCTGGGCCAATAGAAGGTTTGGGGATGATGACCAGTGGGATTCTTCTAGTCTCAGTCAGACCATTAAGTCTGGTCTTTTTATGAGAATTTGGGCTCTGCATCCCACTGTTCTCCTGCACCCTCAGGAGTTCTCTGTTGTGCTCCCTGTCAGGGCAGTCATTGGTTGTGGCCGGGCACCATCTAGTTCTTCTCGTCTCAGGATGACGTAAGTCTCTAGTTCATGTGGCCCTTTCTGTCTCCTGGGCTTATAGTTATCATGTGACCTTGGTGTTCTTCATTCTCCTCTGATCCAGGTGGGTTGAGGCCAACTGATGCATCTTAGATGGCTGCTTGTTAGCATTTAAGACCCCAGATGCCACAGTTCAAAGTGGGATGCAGAATGTTTTCGTAATAGATTTCATTATGCCAATTGACTTAGAAGTCCCCTTAAGCCATAGTCCCCAAACCTCCACCCTTGCTCCGCTGACCTTTGAAGCATTCAGTTTATTCTGGAAACTTCTTTGCTTTTGGTCCAGTCCAGTTAAGCTGACCTTCCCTGTATTGAGTGTTGTCCTTCCCTTCACCTAAAGTAGTTCTTATCTACTAACTAATCAGTAAATAACCCTCTCCCACCCTCCCTCCCTCCCCGTCTCATAACCACGAAAGAATGTGTTCTCAGTTTACACTATTTTTCAAAAGCTTATAATAGTGGTCTTATACAGTATTTGTCCTTTTGCATCTGACTAATTTCACTCAGCATAATGCCTTCCAGGTTCTTCCATGTTATGAAATGTTTCACAGATTCATCACTGTTCTTTATCGATGTGTAGTATTCCATTGTGTGAATGTACCATAATTTATGAAATCATTCATCTGTTGATGGACACCTTTGTTGCTTCCAGCTTTTTGCTATTGTAAACAGTGCTGCAATAAACATGGGTATGCATATATCTGTTTGTGTGAAGGCTCTTATTTCTCTAGGGTATATTCCGAGGAGTGGAATTTCTGGGTTGTATGGTAGTTCTACTTCTACCTTTTTAAGAAAACACCAGTTAGATTTCCAAAGTGGTTGTACCATTTTACATTTCCACTAGCAGTGTATAAGAGTTCCAATCTCTCCGCAGCCTCTCCAACATTTATTATTTTGTGTTTTTTGGATTAATGCCAGCTTTGTTGGAGTGAGATGGAATCTCATCGTAGTTTTAATTTCCATTTCTCTAATGGCTAATGATTGAGAGCATTTTCTCATGTATCTGTTAGCTGCCTGAATATCTTCTTTAGTGAGGTGTGTGTTCATATCCTTTGCCCACTTTTTGATTGGGTTTTTTGTCTTTTTGTGGTTGAGTTTTAGCAAAATCATATAGATTTTAGAGATCAGGCGCTGGTTGGAGATGTCATAGCTGAAAATTTTTTCCCAAACTGTAGGTGGTCTTTTTACTCTTTTGCTGAAGTCTTTAGATGAGCATAGGTGTTTGATTTTTAGGAGCTCCCAGTTATCTGGTTCCTCTTCGTCATTTTTAGTAATGTTTCTTATTCTATTTATGCTGTGTCTTAGGGCTTCTAACCTTGTCCCTATTTTTTCTTCCATGATCTTTATCGTTTTAGTCTTTCTGTTTAGGTCTTTGATCCACTTGGAGTTAGTTTTTGTGCATGGTGTGAGGTATGGGTCCTGTTTCATTTTTTTGCAAATGGATATCCAGTTATGCCAGCACCATTTGTTAAAAAGACTATCCTTTCCCCAATTGACTGACACTGGCCCTTTGTCAAATATCAGCTGCTCATATGTGGATGGATTTATATCTGGGTTCTCAGTTCTGTTCCATTGGTCTATGTGCCTGTTGTTGTACCAACACCAGGCTGTTTTGACTACTATGGCTGTATAATATGTTCTAAAATCAGGTAGAGTGAGGCCTCCCACTTTCTTCTTCTTTTTCAGTAATGCTTTAGTTATCCGGGGCTTCTTTTTCTTCCATATGAAGTTGGTGATTTGTTTCTCCATCACATTAAAAAATGTCATTGGAATTTGGATCGGAAGTGTATTGTATGTATAGATGGCTTTTGGTAGAATAGACATTTTTACTATGTTAAGTCTTCCTATCCATGAGCAAGGTATGTTTTTCCACTTAAGTATGTCCCTTTTAGTTTCTTGCACTAGTACTTTGTAGTTTTCTTTGTATAGGTCTTTTACATCTTTGGTAAGATTTGTTCCTAAGAATTTTATCTTCTTGGGGGCTGCTGTGAATGGTATTGATTTGCTGATTTCCTCTTCGATGTTCTTTTTGTTGATGTAGAGGAATCCAAGTGATTTTTGTATGTTTATTTTGTAACCTGAGACTCTGCCGAACTCTTCTATTAGTTTCAATAATTTTCTGGAGGATTCCTTAGGGTTTTCTGTGTATAAGATCATGTCATCTCCAAATAGAGATAATTTTACTTCCTCCTTGCCAATCCGGATGCCCTTTATTTCTTTGTCTAGCCTAATTGCTCTGGCTAGGACCTCTAGCGCAATGTTGAATAACAGCAGTGATAAAGGGCATCCTTGTCTGGTTCCCGTCCTCAAGGGAAATGCTTTCAGGCTCTTTCCATTTAGAGTGATGTTGGCTGTTGGCTTTGCATAGATGCCCTTTATTATGTTGAGGAATTTTCCTTCAATTCCTATTTTGCTGAGAGTTTTTATCATGAATTGGTGTTGAACTTTGTCAAATGCCTTTTCTGCATCAATTGATAAGATCATGTGGTTTTTGTCTTTTGTTTTATTTATATGGTGGATTACATTAATGGTTTTTCTAATATTAAACCAACCTTGCATACCTGGTATAAATCCCACTTGGTCGTGGTGGGTTTTTTTTTTTTTTTTTTTTTTGATATGTTGTTGAATTCTATTGGCTAGAATTTTGTTGAGGATTTTTGCATCTATGTTCGTGAGGGATATAGATCTGTAATTTTCTTGTTTTTTGTGGTGTCTTTATCTGGTTTTGGCATCAGGGATATGGTGGCTTCATAGAATGAGTTAGGTAGTATTACATCATTTTCTATCCTTTTAAACACCTTTAGTAGTAGTGGTGTTAACTCTTCTCTGAAACTTTGGTAGAACTCTGCAGTGAAGCTGTCCGGGCCAGGGTTTTTTTTTTTGTTGGGAGTTTTTTGATTACCTTTTCAATCTCTTTTTTTGTTATGGGTCTATTTAGTTGTTCTACTTCTGATTGTGTTCGTGTAGGTAGGTAGTGTTTTTCTAGGAATTCGTCCATTTCTTCTAGGTTTGCAAATTTGTTAGAGTACAATTTTTTATAATAATCCAATATGATTCTTTTAATTTCAGTTGGATCTGTTGTGATATGGCCCATCTCGTCTCTTATTTGTTTCCTTTCCTGTATTTTTTTAGTCAGTCTGGCCAATGATTTATCAATTTTGTTGAGTTTTTCAAAAAACCAGCTTTTGGTCTTGTTTCTTTCAATTGTTTTTCTGTTTTTTATTTCATTTAGTTCAGCTCTAATTTTTATTATTTGCTTTCTTCTGGTGCCTGATGGATTCTTTTGTTGCTCGCTTTCTATTTGTTCAAGTTGTAGGGACAGTTCTCTGATTTTGGCTCTTTCTTCTTTTTGTATGTGTGCATTTATCAATATAAATTGACTTCTGAGCGCTGCTTTTGCTGTGTCCCAGAGGTTTTGATAGGAAGTGTTTTCAGTCTCTTTGCATTCTATGAATTTCTTTATTCCCTCCTTAATGTCTTCTATAACCCAGTCTTTTTTCAGCAGGGTATTGTTCAGTTTCCAAGTATTTGGTTTCTTTTCCTTGATTTTTCTGTTATTGATTTCCACTTTTATGGCCTTGTGGTCTGAGAAGATGCTTTGTAATATTTCGATGTTTTGGATTCTGCAAAGGTTTGTTTTATGACCTAATATGTGGTCTATTCTAGAGAATGTTCCATGTGCACTAGAAAAAAAAGTATACTTTGCAGCTGTTTGGTGGTGTTTTCTGTATAGGTCTATGAGGTCAAGTTGGTTGATTGTAGCAATTAGGTCTTCTGTGTCTCTATTGAGTTTCTTACTGGAAGTCCTATCCTTCTCCGAAAGTGGTGTGTTGAAGTCTCCTACTATAATTGTGGAGGTGTTTATCTCACTATTCAGTTCTGTTAAAGTTTGTTTTATGTATCTTGCAGCCCTGTCATTGGGTGCATAAATATTTAATATGGTTATGTCTTCCTGGTCAATTTTCCCTTTAATCATTATGTAGTGTCCTTCTTTACCCTTTGTGGTGGATTTAACTTTGAAGTCTATCTTGTCAGAAGTTAATATTGCTACTCCTGCTCTTTTTTGATTGTTGTTTGCTTGATATATTTTTTTCCATCCTTTGAGTTTTAGTTTGTTTGTGTCTCTAAGTCTAAGGTGTGTCTCTTGTAGGCAGCATATAGATGGATCATGTTTCTTTATCCAGTCTGAGACTCTCTTTCTCTTTATTGATGCATTTAGTCCATTTACATTCAGTGTAATTATAGATATGAATGTGTTTAGTGCTGTTATTTTGATGCCTTTTTGTGTGTGTTGTTGACAATTTCATTTTTCCACTTACTTTTTTGTGCTGAGACGTTTTTCTTTGTAAATTGTGTGTTCCTTATTTTCATAGTAGTCCAATTTATGTTTGCTGAGTCTTTATGTTTTTCTTGGTTTTTATTTTGGGTTATGGAATTGTTAGACCTCTTTGTGGTTACCTGAATATTTGCCCCTATTTTCTAAGTAAAAACCTAACTCGTATCATCCTATATCACCTTATTTTCCTCTCCATATGGCAGTTCTGTGCCTCCTGTATTTAGTCCCTCTTTTTGATTATTGTGATCTTTTACGTAATAACTTCAATGATTCCCTGTTTTGAGCATTTTTTTGTTTTTGAAATTAATCTTAATTTGTTTTTGTGATTTCCTTATTTTGAGTTGTTCTGTTCTGCGACCTTGTGTTGTGCTGTTATGTGATGTTATTGATTTTCTGACCAATTTCCTTTAGTATTTCTTGTAGCTTTAGTTTGGTTTTTGCAAATTCTCTAAGCTTGTGTTTATCTGTAAATGTTTTAATTTCACCTTCATGTTTGAGAGAGAGTTTGGTGGATAAACGGTCCTTGGTGGCAGTTTTTCTCCGTCAGTGCTCTATATATGTCATCCCATTGCCTTCTTGACTGCATGGTTTCTGCTGAGTAGTCTGAACTTACTCTTATTAATTCTCCTTTGTAGGAGACCTTTCTTTTACCCCTGGCTGCTTTTAAAATTTTCTCTTTATCTTTGGTTTTGGCAAGTTTGATGATAATATGTCTTGGTGATTTTCTTTTGGATCAGTCTTAAATGGGGTTCGATGAGCATCTTGGATAGATATCGTTTCGTCTTTCATGATGTCAGGGAAGTTTTCTGCCAACAGATCTTCAACTATTCTCTCTGTATTTTCTGTTATCCCTCCTTGTTCTGGAACTCCAATCACATGCAAGTTATTCTTCTTGATGGAGTCCCACAGGATTCTTAGGGTTTCTTCATTTTTTAAAATTCTTTTATCTGATTTTTCTTCAACTACATTGGTGCCAATTGCTTTATCCTCCAACTGCCCTACTCTGCATTCCAATTCCTTGATTCTCCTCCTCTGACTTCCTATTGAGTTGTCTAATTCTGCAATTTTACTGTTAATCTTTTGGATTTCTGAATGCTATCTCTCTATGGATTCTTGTAGCTTATTAATTTTTCCACTATGTTCTTGAATAATCTTTTTGATTTCTTCAACTGCTTTTTCAGTGTGTTCCTTGGCTTTCATTGTAGATAGCCTTATTTCATTTTTGAGGTCATCCCTGATGTCTTGAAGCATTCTGTAAATTAGTTTTTTACATTCTGCATCTGGCAATTCCAGGATTGTATCTTCATTTGGGAAAGATTTTGATTCATTAATTTGGGGAATTGTAGAAGCAATCATGTTCTCTTCTTTATGTGGTTTGATATCAACTGCTGTCTCTAAGCCATTTATAAGATACTGTAATGATTTATTTTATATTTGCTCACTGAGTCTTGTTTTGTTTTCTTTCAATGTACATAGATGGGCTACTAGATTGTGCTGTCTTGATTATTGTAGGCTTTGAATCACTTATGTCCTCTTACCTGCTGGTTTGGGCCATTATCAGAAATATAAGCCTTAGATTCCATTCACTATTTTTGAGTAGAATGTGATTTTTGGTCACCAAGTGTGTGGAGTAGACTGTTACCTATTTGCTTAGAGGAGTAGTGGTGATAGTTTTGTGCACCAGATTCTAGTAGCAGCAGGGGGTCTCATTCCGGGGGGGGGCAGGATGCTGACAGACTTCCCTCTAGTACCAGTGAGGTAGGTGTGTCTCTATTCCTAAGCACTTTGGTGGGTGGGCTCTGCAGCTGTACCTTAGGCACCCAATGCATGTACCTCTACAGATTTGTAGATGTCACTATCCTCAGACTCCTATGGCAGGAGGTTAGGCGGTTTGGGTGGAGCTTCAGCCTTCAGTTCCCCCATTGTGGGTCAGTGAGGGCTCTGTTTAATAGGTAGAGATATCAGACCTGGGAAACTTGTCTTTCCAGTATTCCACTAAAACAATTACAGTGAGATCCCTATCAGAATTGCTTTTGCATTATAATAGCCACCTTGTTCCCTGTAGGGATGAAAGCCCAAGACTGTGGATCTCATATGCTTGGCTGGAGCTGGTTCTGTATTTTTAGTCCAATTTCAGGAAGTCAGGGAAGGATTCTTTGTCCCTGGGTTTTTTGTAGCTGCTTCTCTCAGTCCAGGAGAATGGGTTAGGAAAAGACAGAACAAACAAACAAACAAAAAACTGCAGATCACTTCACTTTCTGGCCGAGGAAATTCCAATGTTAATGAAGCCACCTGGGAAGGGGAGGGGAGGGATCAGATAGATAGGAGAGAGTAGCACCCAGGAATATAGACAAAGTTATTTATCTTGCTTGGCGAGAACTGTTTTATCTGAGATTCCCTAGGGGCATGTAGCCTGTGTGAGTTGGCTGGGTCGAGATTGCCCCCGAGGGTCAGGCCCGCGTCCTGTGCATGTGCTGTCTCAGAAGCCATGGTCAGTTCCTCCGCTCCCAGTCCAAAGCCCAGTGCCACGGTTCCCCAGCTGGGATGCCGTACTCCCAGCTCCAAAACCAGTCGCTGCCTCCCGGTGACTTCTCCTGTCAGCCGCATCACCGCGCTGCCTGCGTGCACTGGCTGGGCTTCCCCCAAGGCCACTTCTGGGATCTAGGGCTGCGTCCTGCATTTGCTCCGTCTCAGGATGCTGGGCTCAGCTGCCCTGTGCCCTGTCCAAAGTCCGGCGCCAAGGTTTTATGACTGGGACACTGGCTCCAGGCTCTGAAAACAGTCACTGCTTCCCCATGGTTGCTCGTTTGTTCTCTCCTTAGCTGTGTCAGTGTGCAGCCTGTTTGCACTGGCTGAGTCTCTAAGGACTCTAAGGAGGTTACCCCAGGGGGCTAGGGGTTAGGGCTGTGTCCAGTGCCTGCCCTGACTCAGCAAGCCGCTATCAGCCCCGCCACTTGGCACCAGGGAACCGCGAGGGATCAAGGCTGTGGAGTGGGTTGTGGGTTCCAGAAGTGGTCGCTGGTTCAGGGCACAGCTTTTCGCTCATCTGTCACTCAGGTCAACTCTTTAGATCTGTGTTTGATGGTCCGTGTTCGTAGATTGTCATGTATGTGATCGATTCACTTGTTTTTCCGAGTCTTTGTTGCAAGAGGGATCGGAGGTAGCATCTACCTAGTCAGCCATCTTGGCCCCTCCCATAATGTATTTCTTAAAAAGAAAACGAACAATGGAGAACCATTGCTCTTGTGAAAAATAAAATAAAATCCCTGATATTTCTTACAAAGCTCAATGTGTTTTGACCCGAAGACACCTTACCAGCCTTGTTTTGCACCATAGTCAACTCAATTTTTGCTCCCCAACTACACTGACTGCTTTTCATTCCCTCACATGCACCATGTTCCTTCCCTTCACTCTGAGTCAGCTGCTCATCATTTCAAATCTCAGGTCAGCATGAAGAGTCTATAATAGAAGTTTAATGATGGATTGTGTGAAAGGCACAGTTTCCTTTTCCTTTTCCACTTACACACTCATTAACTCTTTGATTCTACCAGTCTTTAAATGTTCCAATGGATAATTGATTTAGGATAAATAGACATAACCTTTTCCATCTTTGCACGGATTGTATTTGAACACTTGAGAACAGTGTTTCTCAAACCTGGGTGTGTGTCAGAATCACCTGGAGAGCTAGTTAAATCAAAGATTCTTGAGTTCCACCCCAAAGATTTTGATTTAGTAGATTCAGAATGAGATGTGAGAATTTACATTTCTAACATGCTCCAAGGTGATGTTGATGCTGCCAGTATGCTGAGTAGAAGTCAAAATATAGGGCACCATATCAACCATACTTCTATCACTCTTCCTTTCCTTTCCCCTCTCTGTAAACTTTCTCTCTGTCTCTTTCTTTTTTTTTAATTGAGAACTGGAAGATTTCCCTTCTCCTACAAGATTAAGACTTTTCCTACTCCTTTATCTTTCCGGACAATACTTCCTTCAGCTGAGACAGGGCTGCACTTCTCATATTTTCACATCTTCTCCCAGGTTGGGTCTTCTTGATGATTTTCTTTGAGCGCTCTCACTGTTATTATATCCACCTCCAGGTTATTCATTTGGAAAAAATATTGTTCAAGTTGGATCTAAGGTCAGGTGTAGCTCAGTACTGAGGTTATCTGAATAATATTTCAGCATCTAGGAGTTGTGAGATCCTTTCTGTTCTCTAAAATTTCAGTCTCGGATGAACTGTATCCTAATACCCTGGCGTGTCTCCATAGCTTTTTCCAGCTACCGCACTACTTCTCTGCTATGTACAGCCAAACTCTTCTAAAAGCTCATTGTCTGCATATTCATTGTTAATTACTCCCCAAACTCATTGTTTTACCTTCCATTCTCTCTTGAACTCACTTCAATCAAGATTTTGCCCTTACCATTCCACTGAAATTTACTCTTGTTAATTTAGAGTTCATTTCTTAGTCCTTTAGTTACTTGGCCTCTTAAAAGGTTTAATACAGTTCGATCTTTCCTTACTTCAAGCATTTTCTTTGCCTTACTTCCAGGACAACACCATACTCTTCTAGTTTTCCAGTGAACTCACTGACAGCAACTTCCCAGTCTCCTCAGCTGCTTCCTCCTCCTCTTTCATTACTCACTTTTGAGCCTCTTTTCTATCATCTAGTTCCTTGCTTTAAATATATATAAACACATAACTCTCAAATTTTATCTTCAGTTCCAGCCTCTCCTCTAAACTCCAGATGCACTTATTTACCTTCCTACTAGGTATTTCCATTTAAACTACCTGGTAACAGTTTTACCACATAAGATATTTTTTTACAGCTGAAATGGTATGGAAATAGACACACAAAATAAGTGGACTTTCAAGGATATCTAGGCCTCAAAGTGTTGAATTTACACCCTCCGAGCCCTGGTGGCATAGTGGTTAAGGGTTTGACTACTACCTAAAAAGTCGGTAGTTCAAATCCACCAGCTGCTCCTTGGAAACCCTATGGGGCAGTTCTACTCTTTTCTACAGGGTTGCTATGAGTCAGAATCAACTCATGGGCAACAAGTTTGGTTTGGTTTTGGTTATGGTCCACTTTAAATCCTGAGCCCATTAATTTGTCAAATGCCACTTCCCATTCTTACCTGATGGATTCTCTAATCTCCATTCCATGAGAGATAACTTTAGAAACCTCCACTCTGTCTGATACTCTTGGTGGGCAGATGGAACAGACCAGTGAATCCAGGGCTTTTGCCTACGTTCCCAAGACCATGTCAGAAAGTAGATCTGACACATCTTGGGAGCCAAACATTATCAATCTTTATGTCTCTTGGGACTAGATGGAATCTTTCTGGACCTTGGAGACCGAGTTCCCAGAGTTATTCATTAGCAGCGAATCTTGAGAAATTTTTCATTGAGAAAATTGCCCATAGGTGATGTTGAGGAAGTAAATTAATAATTAAACAGAAATCTAATGATAACACTGATTAGGAAGTGAAATCAGAAAGATTACTTAAAACTCACAACCCCTCTCTAGTCACTACCCTGTCTCATAAAATCAGAAAAGATTGATGAGGTTGACATATGGCCATAATATTTCATGGCCTTGATAGAAACCACTCCTATTGATAGATACATTTGGACAGCCTTCCTCTAAATAAATACAAATTCATATATTCAGGATGCCCATTTGTTATCTCCCCTTAGATATTTTACTGGCATATCAAACTTAATTCCATCCAAATGTAAACTTTATTCCAATCTCTTTCCTTCTTCCTGTTTCTCATCCAATATTCCCCTTTTAATAAGTGGCTCTATGATGCATCTATTTGCTGAAGCCAGACAGGGATCACATTTAGCTTTTAGTAAACAGACTGACAATATAGAGTTTTAAACAAGTAAAAGTTTATTTTTCTCTCATAAAAAAGTCCAGTGTGTGACATAGTTTCTCATTGAGGTTTTGATATGCATTTCCCTGATGACAAATGATATTGAACATTCTTTCATGTGCTTATTGGTCATTTGTATATCTTCTTTGGATTGATGTCTATTCAAGTCCTTTGCCCTTCTTGTAATTAGATTGTCTTTTTGTTGTTGAGTTTTAGAAGTTATCTATCTATCTTTCTTACTAGAGTGTCTCAACTGCAGATCTGAGTATGCAGTTTGAGTTGCTGACTGATGGCTAGCTTGTGCTTTGAGCTGTGTTGCTTTGGGATGCATTTGCTGAGTTCTACTGAGCCTCTGTTATAGATTTAACTCATCTATGTTGGAAGTATAATTGGTGTTTAAGGACAGAAATACGGAGTGGGACCCTCCTTAAAGTGGCTCAGGGTCATGTGCCTTCATCATACCTATTTGTATGTCTTGTGTGTCTCAATTGAAGCATAAGGTATGACTGATGCTAGGTTCAGGAGAAAAGTTCTTACCCTGTGACCATTGTTTGTGTGCTTCAACCAGGCACTGTCTCTCATTATGTAGAGTGCTCAAGGGAAAGACTGATGCCCTGTGCAATATATGGGTCCACTGGGTCGTCACTTGTGTGGAAGAAGAGCAGTTACTATGTGGCATCATGAGGTCACACTCCGACATGCAGATGGCTCACTTAGATCCTACTGTATACCTTTGCTGCTTCTGCCACCTGTGCATCTGTTGCCAGAAAGACCCTGACCCTGAGGGCTATATGGAAAAACACCCATGTCATCCTATGGCACAACCACAGAGTTAATTCAAACCTGACTTAAGGTCAAAGTGCTTAAGTCCAACAAAACAACCATTGATATAAGATTCTGTGGAGAAAGAAACTTATAAATGTGAGCAGGGTAAAGAGAATGCCCCACCCATTTTGAAGTAAAAAGCGAGTAAAAATCAAATAAAAAAAACCTAGATAGAAAGAAAGGAAACAAAAACACTTAAACAGAGGTCTATAATTTGCCCCAACTCAAAAGCCAAAATTTACTGAAAGAATTTATAAAGCCAAAGATAAAAGGGTGATGATTGGGTTTTGTGCTTATACAACATAGGCTCTGAACTAACTTCAATATCTATTGAAATGCACCAACTGGCAAACTTTCATGGCCTTAATCAGTACTGGGGCTCACAATACAGCTATACCGGAGGATTCCACTCAATTTAAACATAGTACTCCCTATAATCTTTATTTACTCCCTATAATCTTAGTGGAACTACTGAATATAAATTAGAGAAAAAATGAATGTGCTTTACCTTAACCATCAGAACTACTGCCTTGCCTAAATTCCCCGTAGTCATAATACCCACTGCTCTGAAATATGCCATAATGACCGTGAATAGTCTGACCTAATAAGTAATAATTTAAAACTAATAATAATAATTTAAAACTAAGTCTTTGGCATTTACAATTGGCTTGACAAAGGGACCCCATGAGCCTACTCACCATCAACCCCTGGTTAAAACAATTAATGCACTCCAATGTAAATCAAAACAGAGACTTCAAGAATTAAAATCTATCAAATAAGATCTGTTTAGAGAAGTGGTAATTATTTTCACTACTTCTTTATTTAGCAGTCCGATTTGGCCTATTCTTTTCCAGCATGAAAAAGCACATTTGTGAGATCATAGCTTCTAAAGAATATATGATTTGGGATACTGAGGAGCCTTGCTGGCTCAGTGGTTAAGATTACTGCTGCTAGCCAAAAGGTCGGCCGTTGGAATCTACCAGCGGTTCCTTGGAAACACTATGGGGCAGTTCTACTCTGTCCTACGGGGTAGCTATGAGTCAGATTAGACTAGACAGCAACAGGCTTTTTTGAGGGGGGTATTATATTAATTAATGTTTAAATAATATGAAAATTTTTAAATTTTATTAATCGGATAATAGCAGCAGGAGTTTGGAACTTTCAGTATGCCTAGGATGGGAATCTTATACAGCATTGTCCTCAACCTCCTTAAGTATTTTGTCTCTATTCTGGTTGTCTATTGCTGCATAACAAACCATCCCAAAATTTGGAGACTTAAAACAATAATTTGTTATTATCTGTGTAATGTGTGGGCATCAGGATTGGAGGAAGACTCACTAACAACCTGCATTATGCAGATGATACAACCTTGCTTGCTGAAAGTGAAGAGGACTTGAATCACTTACTGATGAAGATCCAAGACCACAGCCTTCGGTAAGGATTACACCTCAACATAAAGAAAACAAAAATCCTCACAACTGGACCAATAAGCAACATTATGATAAATGGAGAAAAGATTGAAGTTGTCAAGGGTTTCATTTTACTTGGATCCGCAATCAACCCGATGGAAGCAGCAGTCAAGAAATCAAAAGACGCCTTGCATTGGCAAAATCTGCTGCAAAAGACCTCTTTAAAGTGTTGAGAAGCAAAGATGTCTCCTTCAAGACAAAGGTGTGCCTGACCCAAGTCATGGCGTTTTTAATCATTTCCTATGCATGCGAAAGCTAGACGATGAATAAGGAAGGCCAAAGAAGAATCGATGCCTTTGAATTGTGGTGTTGGAGAAGAATACTGAATATACCATGGATTGCCAAAAGAATGAACAAATCTGTCTCGGAAGAAGTACAGCCACAGCGCTCCTTAGAAGCAAGGATGGTGAGACTACGTCTCACATACTTTGGATGGGTTGTCAGGAGGGATCAGTACCTGCAGAAGGACATCATGCTTGGTAAAGTAGGGGGTCAGTGAAAAAGAGGAAGGCCCTCAAGGAGATGGACTGACATAGTGGCTGCAACAACGGGCTTAAGCATAACAATGATTGTGAGGATGGCACAGGACCGGGCAGTGTTTTGTTCTGTTGTACAGTGTCACTGTAAGTCAGAACTGACTCAAAAAAAAAAAAAATGACTCAAGGCACCTAAAAATAACAAAAAATGTGTGTGATTTGATTAGGCTCAGCTGAACAATTCTTGCTTGGGGTCTTTTATGCAGTTACAGGCAGATGTCAGCTATTACTATAGTCATCTGAAGACTCAGTTGAGCTGGATGCCCGAAATTGTATAATCACATAACTGGTAATTGATGCTGGCTGTTGGCTGAAAGCTCAGTTGGGCGTCTATAGGACCTGTACATGACCTCTTGTGTGTTGGCTTCTCACAATATGGCAGTTAGGTTTCCAGAAGGAGAGTTTCCAGAGTGAGCATTCCAAGAGATATAAGTAGAAGCTGAGGGCTTCTCTGACGCAGCCTCAGAAGTTACAGAACACTACGTTTATTGCATTCTCTTGGTAAAGTAAGTCATTTACCCCAACCAAGATTCCAGGCCAGGGCAATTAGACTTCACTGCTTGATATGAGAAGCAGCATGTATACAATGAGAAAGAAGATTTTTTTTTTCCCCCAGATGAGCTGGCATTTTTATTTCAAAAAAAATTTTTTTTTAAGGAAGGTGCTTTTGAAGTGAAAGTTAACAAATCAAGCCAGTCTCTCATACAAAAACTTATACACACCTTGCTATGTACCCCTAGCTGCTCTCCCCCTAATGTGATAGCACACTCCTCCTCTCCACTCTATATTCCCTGTGTCCATTCAACCAGCTTCTGTTCCCCTCTGCCTTCTCATTTCACCTCCAGACAGGAGCTGCCCACATAGTCTCATGTGTCTACTTGAGCCAAGAAACTCACTCCTCACCAGTAGTATTTTCTGTCTTATAGTCCACTCCAATCCATGTCTGAAGAATTGGCTTCGGGAATGGTTCCAGCCTTGGGCTAGCAGAGGGTCTGGGGACCACGACCTCTCAGTCAGACCATTAAGTCTGGTCTTTTTATGAGAATTTGAGGTCTGCATCTCACTGTTCTCCTCCATCAGGGATTCTCTGTTGTGTTTCCTATCAGGGCAGTCATTGGTGGTAGTTGGACCCCATGCAGTTCTTCCAGCCTCAGGCTGATGGAGTCTCTGGTTTATGTGGCCCTTTCTGTCTCTTGGGCTCATATTTACCTTCTGTCTTTGATGTTCTTCATTCTCCTTTGCTCCAGGTGGGCTGAGACCAATTGATGCATCTTAGATGGCCACTTGCTAGCATTTAAGACCCCAGACACCACTCACCAAAGTAAGATGCAGAACATTTTCTTAATACATTCTGTTATGCCAATTGGCCTAGAAGTCCCCTGAAACCATGGTCCCCAGAAGCCCATCCCTGCTACTCCGGCCTTTGAAGTCTTTGGTTGTATTGAAGTAACTTCTTTGCTTTTGGTTTAGTCCAGTTGTGCTGACCACCTCCCCTGTATTGTGTGTTGTCTTTCCTTACACCTTAAATAGTTCTTGTCTACTATTAATTAGTGAATACCTCTCTCCCTCCCTCTCCACTCTCTTAACCATCAAAGAATATTTTCCTCTGTGTTTAAACTTTTTCTTGAGTTCTTATAATAGTGGTCTCATACAGTAGTTGTCCTTTTGTGACTGACTAATTTCACTCAGTATAATGCCTTCCAGAGTCCCCCATGTTATGTTTCATGGATTCATCATTGTTCTTAGTCATTGAGAAATATTCCATTGTGTGAACATACCACAATTTATTTATCCATTCATCCATTGATGGGCACCTTGGCTGTTTCCATCTTTTTGCTATTGTAAACAGTGCTGCAATGAACATGGGTGTGCATATATCTGTTTGTGTGAGGGAGCTTATTTCTCTAGTATATATTCCAAGGAGTGGGATTACTAGATAGTATGGCAGTTCTATTTCTAGCTTTTTAAGGAAGTGCCAATTCAATTTCCCAAGTGGTTGTACTGTTTTACATTCCCACCAGCAGTGTGTAAGTGTTCCAGTCTCTCCACAAGCTCTCCAACATTATCATTTTGTGGTTTTTGTATTAATACTAGCCTTGTTGGGGTGAGATGGTATCTCATTGTGTTTTTGATTTGCATTTCTCTAATGGCTAATAATCATGAGCATTTCCTCATGTATCTGTTAGTGGCCTGAATGTCTTCTTTGGTGAAATGCCTGTTCATAGTCTTTGCCCATTGAGTTAATTATCTAGTGCTGCTATAACAGAAATACCATAAGTGGCTGGCTTTAACAAAGAGTGATTTATTTTCTCACAGTCCACTAGGCTTGAAGTCTGAATTCAGGGTGTCAACTCCGGGGGTGAGGTTTTCTCTGTCTCTTGGCTCAGGAGGAAGGCCCTTATCCTCAATCTTCCCCTGGTCAAGGAGCTTCTCAGTCTCAGGCACCGCAGGTCCAAAGGATGCACTCTGCTCCCGGTGCTGCTTTCTTGGTGGAATGAAGTCCTCAGCTCTCTGTGTGCTTCCCTTTCATCTCTTGAGAGATAAAAGGTGGTGCAGGCCACACCCCAGGGAAACTCTCTTTCCATTGGATCAGGGAGATGACCTGAGTAAGTGTGGTGTTACAGTTTATGTCACAATTACATTATAAATTTATGTTACAATTATGTTACAAATTTATGTTACAATCGTAACATAAAATTACAATCACAAAGCGGAGGACAACCACACATAGCCTAACCGAGTTGACACATATTTTTCAGAGGACAGAATTCAATCCATGGCACCCATTTTTAATTGGATTATTTGTCTTTTTGTTGTTGAAGTTTTGGAGTATCATGTAGATTTTTGAGACCAGAGGCTGATTGGATTTGTTGTAGCCAAAAACTTTTTTCCAGTCTGTAGGTGTTCTGTTTACTCTTTTGGTGGAGTCTTTGGGTGAGCATATGTGTTTGATTTTTAGGAGCTCCCAGTTATCTAGTTTCTCTTCTGTTTGTGCATTGTTAGTAATGTTTTGTATAATGTTTATGCCATGTATTAAGGCTCCTAGCATTGTCCCAATTTTTTCTTCCATGATCTTTATAGTTTTGTATTTTATATTTAGGCCTTTGACCCATCCATTTTGAGTTAGTCTTTGTGCATGGTGTTAGACATGGGTCTTGTTTCATTTTTTTGGCAGAAGGCTATCTAGTTACGCTAGCATCAATTGTTAAAGAGGCTGTCTTTTCCCTGTTTAACAGACTTTGGGCCTTTGTCAAATATCAGCTGCTCATATGTGGATGGATTTATGTCTGGATTCTCAATTCTTTTCCACTGGTCTATGTATCTGTTGTCGTACAAGTACCAGGCTGTTTTGACTGCTGTGGTGGTATAATAGGTTCTAGAATCAGGTAGTGTGAAGCCTCCTTCTTTGTTCTTCTTTTTTCAGTAATAGTTTACTTATCCAAGCCCTTTTCCTGAGAGGGCAGAAATTTACGGCAGGCATTTTTTGGAATATCTGTACCCAGACCAGTATCCTCTGGCCATAGCAATTTATAACATTTTTATCTCTTCCACATGTTATATATACTCACCTTCTCTTCATAATACCTCCCAATGTCTCTTTTCATTAAGGATTGGTTCAAAAGTCTGGGCTTTCATTTAAGTATAAATGTAAATCTCATCTAAATTAACTCCAGGGGCAAGTGAAGCTCCCTATGTACTATCCTTGGGTTCAAGTACTCAGTCTGAAGACCAGAAACTAAAAGGGAAAGTTATCTGCACTCTATATATATAGCATATATTGGTTAAAAAAAAAAAAAAAAGTATAGGGAACTGAAATCGACACTCCTTTTCAATATGAGAAAGGGAAAGATGGCACACAGCAGTTACTGGTACAAATCAATTCCGTCATCCAAATTGGCGTACATATTATCACCAGTTCCATAATCAGGGCTCAGTTCTGCTTGGTGGGAGTAATTCTCATAGTACTTGGCTCTGCCCTCTGGACTCTTGTTTCCATGCACATTTTTCATTTTCCATACGAAATGGCCTGTGTTTTCAGATGACTAGCTATTCCATCCTGCTTACTGCCCATGAATGGTTGAGGGCCCAGAGGTGTCTTTTCATTTTGAACTGATTCTGTGCCTTTTAGCACAACCTGGCACAATTCATTTTTTAAGCAAGTGATATGGAAAGTCATAGTTTCTTATATATCAAATGATAATCCATTGCATTAGACAAAAGCCACATAATTTTTTTTTTCTTGAGTCTGGCCCTTTTCTACGTTAGGCCAACTGTCAGGATGAAGTGGTACAATGATCTTATGATTCTTGATAGTTCTGTTGTCCAGTAGAGATTATCTACCAGACATTCCCTTATATCTTTCCTGTTCTCAATAAAAGGCCATGAAACCAGACCCTTGACTTCATCTTTATATATGGAGACCCCTGGCAGTGCCCTAGACTTTATTTTGGCTCATGGGTAATTTCATACTCTGTATCATTTCTTTGAGCTCAGGTCCCTTTATGAATCATAGAAACACACACACATACATGCATATGTGTGTATATATATATATATATATATACACACACAGTCAAAATAAAAATGTCAGTAGATTATGTGAATATAATGAGCATAGCTAAAGAGAAAAATTACAGATTTTAAAGGTAGACCAAACCTTTTATCAGAATATGGAAAAAAGGACTAAATGCTGAAAAGGAAAAAGAGATTATAACAGAAAGTTTCAAATCCCACCTAAAATATATTGTTTTAGGAGAAAAGAGAAAGAAATTATCCAATACAAAAGAGAAAAGTGTTTTCCAGTGTTTAACAGAGACATGAATCCACAGATAGAAATATCTTATTGAAATGCAAGTGTGTGAGTAAAGGAGTCCTTGGATGGTGTAAACTGAAATGTTGGATGTTCGAGTCTACCCAGAGGTGCCTTAGAAGAAAGGTCTGGGGATGTACTTCTGAAAAATAAGCCAATGAAATTCCTATGGAGAGAGAGACAAAAAAACAAAAAAAAACAAAAAAAGAATAGTTACTGAGGCTGCTTATGTACAACCAAACACCTCATGGGATTTGGTTTCTTGGTTTGGAGGTTTAGGGTCATGATTTCGTGGCATATCCCAGTTAATTGGCCTAATAATGTGTTTACTGCTTCTGTTCTATCCCCTAGTTCATTGCATAGTGCCTGGGATCTTAAAAGCTTGTATGTGACCATTCAAGGCACAACAGTTCAACTCTATTCACCTGGAGCAACAGAGGAATAAGGAGATTCAGAAATAGGAGCAGGATACAGAATGTCTGGGTAACTGTCTCCATGAATGACAACCTCCTTTGCCACGAGACCAGAAGAAATAATGGTGCCTGGCTACCATTACTGAACATCTTAATCAAAGATTCTATAGAAAAATCCTAATCAAAAGGGGGAAAACATAGAGCAGAATTTCAAATTCTCGTGGACTCCAGACTTCCTTTGAGGCATGCAGAGTGGATGTATCCCTGAAACTATTGCCCTGAGATCATCTTTAAACCTTAAATCAAAATATCCCCTGTAGTCTTTTTAAAACCTAACAATAGATTAGCTTAACTAGTAAAAAATGTCATCCTGGAGCACTACGCTATTTAAAGAACTATCTGCATGGGATCAAAGTTATAACAGCAACTCTAAAGGATAAATAGGAACCTTAGGAGGCAGTGAGTTTATGTTAATGGGGGAGGAACAACTCAGAAAAGGAGGATGAGAATGGCTGCACAACTCAAAGAATATAATCAATGTCACTGAATTGCACATGTAGAAAGTGTTGAATTGGTGTATGTTTTGCTGTATATATTCTCAACAACAACAACAAACCCTGTGAAGTACAATTCTACTCTGACACATGGGGTCACCATGTGTCAAAGTCAACTTGATGACAACTGATTTTTTATCTTTGAATCTAAAGTGTGTCTCCTGTAGACGGCATATAGTTGAATCTTGTTTTGGATACAGTTTGACAATCTCTTCCTTTGGATTGAATTGTTAAATTCATTCATATCTGATGAATCCACAAAACATCTCATAACATGAATGAATCTGGAAGGGATTATGCTGAGTGAAACTAGTCAGTTGCAAAAGGACAAATACTGTATGAGACCACTATTATAAGAACTCGAGAAAAGGTTTAAACCCAGAAGAAAACATTCTTTGTTGGCTATGAGGGTGGGGAGAGTGGAAGAGGGGTATTCACTAACTAAATAGGAGACAAGAATTATTTTAGGTGAAGAGGACAACACACAATACAGGGGAAGTCAGCACAACTGGACTAAACCAAAAAAAGTTTCCTGAATACAACAGAACATTTCAAAGGACAAGGAAGAGGGGAAGGTGGGTGGGGGAGTCGGGGAGTCTGGGGACTATGGTTTTTGGGCGACATCTAGGTCAATTGGCATAACAAAGTTTATTAAGAAAATATTCTGCATCTCAATTTGGCAAGCAGCATCTGGGGTATTAAAAGCTAGCAAGCGGCCATCTAAGATGCATCAATTGGTCTCAACCCACCTGGAGCAAAGGAGAATGAAGAACACCAAAGACAAAAGGTAAACTTAAGCCCAAGAGACAGAAGGGGCCACATAAACCAGAAACTCCATCGGCCTGAGACCAGAAGAACTCGATGGTGTCCAGCTATCACCAATGACCACCCTGACAGGGAACACAACAGAGAGTCCCTGATGGAGTGGGAGAGAAGTAGGTTGCAGAACTCAAATTCTAGTAAAAAGACCAGCCTTGATGGTCTGACTGAGACTGGAGGGACTGCAGAAGACATGGCCCCTGGACTCTCTCTCTGTTAGCCCAGAACTAAATCCATTCCCAAAGTCAACTGTTCAGACAAAGATTAGGCTTAATAAAATGATATTAGTGAAGAGTGTGCTTCTTGGCTCAAGTAGATATGTGACACTGAATGGGCAGCTCTTGTCCAGAGGTGAGATGAGAAGGCAGAGGGGACAGGAGCTGGTTGAAGGATCACAGGAAATACAGCATGGAGGGGAGGAGTGTGTGATCACGTTGTAGGAGAGCAACTAGGGTGACATAACAATGTGTGTATAAGTTTTTGTATGAAAAACTGACTTGAATTGTAAACTTTCACTTAAAGCATAATAGTAATAATAATAATGTTTCAGAGTCCAGGAGAGGGCAGACTTGGCTGAAGAGTAAGAGTTTCCTGAGAGTGTGTCTCCTTTGGGTAGAGAGTAGCCCCATCTCATCCCTCCAAGGTACAAACTAGGCATTTTACAAATGGCAGCCTCTGGAAATCAGGCTGCTAATTTAATGTTATAGCTTGAATCTTCATTATCTGTACCCAAAAACCACAGAGTCAGGTCTTGCTGTTTGCCAAACACCACACCTGTTCAAGTTTGGGGCTGTTGTCATATGGAGACTATTTCAAGAGTTTCAGCAGGAGTAATGGAGCCAGCCAGGGAAAGCTTTCCTATTTATCTCACCAATACTGACCTCCCCACACCCCTGTAAAGCCAGCCAGCTGCAACACTAGGGCCAGGGACCCAGAGCAATGCTCTCACAGCCACACAGGAAGCAGACAAGCTTTCTCACATTGGATTTAATTGCAGGACCATACTACTATTTTATCTACTTGCTACAACTACAAAAGAGCAGGTTAAGTCCCTTGTAAACAATCATTTCCAAGAGGAAGGCCCACTTTATTTACATAAGCACAAGGAAACAGGCAGAAAAGGATGTCACTCAAGAGACTTAATGTTCCCTGACAGCAATGAACTGGCATGCATTAGGACATTTTGCACATTTACCAGGAAACTGTCCTGGCACAAGGATTATCAAATGGCTCAAGACTGCATTAGCCAACAAGTGAATATCTATCTCTAGCTGCTCCAAAGCAAGGCTATGGCCATGATCAAGTACCTCCCTATCTGGACCACTTTCATTCCTTTACCCCCCATACCCAGAGCCTCAAATGCTCCATGGGTTCAACGCCAAAGAAAATGACATTTCTTGTGATCAGTGTCTCTATTTACGGTAATCAAGAGAAGTGCAGGCAGTGAGCAAGCCTCAGGATGCCAAGTGATTGCTTGTTTCCAAGATAATCAATAAGATACTTATTTTGAAAGAGTCATGCAAGTTTGGAATCAATTATGAATGGGATGATAATAAAACTCTGCAAGAAGAAAAAAATTTTTTTCTATATGTCTTGTTTTTTTTGTTGTTCTTCTGTTGCTCCTTTACATTTTAATCCTTTTAATGATTTTAAAGTATACTTCTCAGGTATTTGTTAATGGTTGCTTTAGGACTTAAAATGCACATGTTAATTTATGAGAATGTACCTAGGATAGATGCTCACTTAGTTACTATGAGATACAGAAACTTAGTCCCTATACGTCTACTCTCTTACCCCCAATTTTCATTGTTATTGTTACACATATTGATCTATGTGTGTTACAAATCCAACAGTACCTTGTGGTAATTATTACTTTATATAACCTTTTTTTGTCTTTCAAAGTAGCTGAGAAAGGAAAGGAGAACAATTATCTATCCTGAGAGTTTATTATAATAACTTTCTTATTTCCATTTCTGATTCTTTTATTTCTTCCTGGGGATTTGTGCTACCATTTGGTGCCATTTCCTTACTTCTTTACAGCTTTCTTCTCACTTACATTGTTTGTGATATAATTGTCAAATATGCTACATTTTTATACATTATAGGCCCACCACTACAATTAATACATACTTTTATGCATTACTCTTTAAATCAGTTAAGAGAAGAAGAAATATTCTATTTCACTGTCGTTTATAATTACCTACGTAATTACATTTACTGACATATACTGAGATTCAAATTACTACCTGGTGTTATTAGCTTTCAGCCCAAATAACTTTTTTCAGTATATCTGGTAGGTGGGTCTACTAGCAAAAAATTACCTGTTTTTCTTATCTGATAATTTTTTTCATTTCACCTTCATTTTTGAAAGATAGTTTTGATGCATATGAGATTCTTTCTTGGTAGATTTTTCCTGTATTACTTTGAATTTGTCATCCTACTGCCTTCTGGCCTTCATTGCTTCTGATAAGAATTCAGCTCTTAATTTTATTTTCCCTTGTATATGATGAGTGATTTTTCTCTTGCTACAGTCAAGATTTTTCCTTTGTCTTTGTCTTTAAACCGTTCCACAGTGATATGTCTAGGTATGGATCTCTATGTATTCATTCTACTTGGAGCACACTGAGCTTCTTGGATGTGTAGACTAATGTTTCCATCACATTTGGGAAGTTTGAAGCCGTAACTTATTTGAATACTTTTTTCTTTCTCTTTCTCTCTTATTTTTTACTCCCGTTTTGCATAGGTAGGCATGCTTAGTGGTGTCTCACCATTCTCTGAGGCTTCCATAATTTTTTTCATTCTATTTTTCCTCTTTGTTCTAGAGATCGCATTATTTGTATCAATCTTCTGGTTTTTAAAATTATTTTTTTCTACCAGCTTAAATCTACTGTTGTGCCCCTGTAGTAAATTTCTTATTTCAATTTTTGTGCTTTTCTCTTTCAAAATTTCCATTGGGTTTTTTTTATATATATATATAATTTCTATTTCCTTTCTGATATTGTCTGTTTGATAAGATATTGTTATTGTGTTGTTGTATGCCATCGAATTGACTTTGACTCATATTTGAAGATATTTGAAGACTGGATCGGTGGTATGATGACAATTGATAGGAGCCCTGGGGCACAATGGTTAAACACTTGGCAGAAATGTTGGTGATTTGAACCCACCAGCCACTCTGGAGGAGCAAGATGTGGCAGTCTGCTTTTGTAATGATTTAAAGCCTTGGAATCCCTATGGGACGGTTCTACTCTGTCCTGTAGGATTAGTATGAGTTGGATCAACTTGATAGCTACAGATTTGGTTTGGTTTTTTGGTACGATGACAAGCTTATAAGATGATTGTCATCATGCCACCTTTTAGTTGCTTAAACATGTTTTCTTTGAACATATTCATAATAGAGACTTTGAAGTCTTAGTCTGCTAAGTCTGAGCTCAGTTATAGACCCTTTTGTTGCCTCCCTTTTATAGGTCACACTTTCCTATATCCTTGCATGTCTCAGATTTATTCGTTGAAAACCAGATATTTTAGGTAATATACATTGTAGCAACCTGAGATACTGATTCTCCTCCACCCCTTGGGCTTTTGTTATTTTATTTTGCTCGATTATTTATTTAGTGACCTGTTTGGACTAGTTCACTGATGTCTACTTATTCCATAGTGTGAAGCCTCTGATATCTGTGGTGATTTTTTTCTCTCCTTTTTGCCTTTTAAGTTTGGCTTCCTAGGAGTCTCTCTGGGGACAGCACTGTTTAGTGGTCAACCACAGATTGGTTAAGAGGTGTCCTTAAGCCCCTGAACAAGAAAGATTTTCATTTATTTATGTCAAATATATGTAAGACTTGAGACTACTTTCACTGTTCAGAGAGTTTATGATTTTGTTCCATGTTCAACCAAACCCACTACCGTCAAGTCAATTCCGGCTCATAGCTACCCTATAGGAGAGAGAAGAACTGCCCGATAGAGTTTCCAAGGAGTGCCTGGTGGATTCAAACTGCTGACCTCTTGGTTAGCAGCCATAGCACTTAACCACTATGCCACCAGGGTTTCCCCATGTTCAACCAGGGACTAGTAACTAAGAAGTTCCCTCTTGGTTAGCTCTCAGAGGGCACGGCCCTTTTGGACCATCAGGGATTAATTGGTCTTAGCTGGATTCTCTTTGACTGTCTCCTGCCCTGATCTTCACGTTAAGCTTCTGGCTGGTCTGCCTGTAGTTGTGTCACATAGAGATCTTAACCTCCACTAATTGGAAGCTGGTTTCCATATTGTTTTCAGCAATGTGCTGGGACATATAAAGATATTAATATTTTCCATGCTGCTGGAACACCTACAGTTTATCTTCTTACTCATATTTAATAAAAGTCCTAGAATTACTGTTAGTCACAAGATTAATATTAATTTAGCAATTAATTATACTCAATACAAATAATCAAAAACACTGAACTTCATGCAAAGTTAAGCTTCACTCCTTACCCAACTCAGGCCTATTCCAAGCTGGAAGTCTTCAGGGAGTGTAGGGGTGATTGCCACATTTTGTATATTTACCAGCCTCACAGTTATGTGTCTTTTCTCACACTTTCTAGGTTGTCTCTGATTTCTTAATGTGGAATTTGATGAGGCCTGTGGTGAGAAGGGCCTGAGGTGAGAAGTGGTTATGTTTGACTAGCAGAACGGCTTGCTTTGGCATCTTTCTTCTGGCTGTGTCAGATATTTAAAGTTAATTTTTTCTCCTTTGGGCACATCCATGAGCTCACTGATGACGTCCTAATATTAGTAACCTCCTTAGTTAACTGCTTGAAATATTGAGTGTGTTTCTGTGTAATGTGAGCACAAAATAAGAATATCCACTATCACCATTTGATCAACATTGGCCTGCATTTCCTAGCCAGCACAAAAACAAGAAAAAGAAATAAATTTTTTTTTTTAATTGGAAAGGAAAAAATGAAGCTCTTTATTCACAGATGACATGATGTGTAGTAGAAATTCAAGGGAATCTATAAAGATCTATTAGAATTTATGAGTAAATTTGCAAGGTCACTGCATATAAGGTCAATATACAAAAATCAAATGCCTTTCTAAATACAGCCACAAAAATACACAATAAAATTTAACAGTAACATCAAATACATAAAGGTAAACCTAATAAAACACGAACAAAACCACTACCCTGAAAGTATGTATCATTTCTGAGCAGATTTTTAAAGACCTTGATAAATACAGACAAATACTCTGTTCATGAATTGGAAGATACAATCTCTAAAAGAAGGCAATTCTTCAATATTTGCTGTATTGATTAAATAGAATTCTAATCAAAATCTTGCCAGATGTTTTTTGAAAATTGAAAAAATGAACTAAAAGTTATATGTCTATGAAAAAGATCTAGAGTAGCTCAGAAAAATCTGAAAAAATAGCATTAGGAAGTTTAGACCACCAGATATTAAATTATTATAAATTTACAGTAATTAATAGAATTTGCTATTATAAACATGATCAATTGAACATAACCACACAGAACAAATGAACAGGTTAGAGAAACCCACACATATACGGTCACTTGATTTATGACAAAGATACCACTGCAATTTAGTGGAGAAAATATTTTGTTTCTCAATTAATGATGCTGGTTTAATTAGATATCTATTTGAATAAAATGAGCAATGACACCTATCTCACAACATACACAAAAATTATGTTCTATGGATTAGAGAGCTAAATGTGAAAAGTAAAGCAAGAAAGCTTCTAGAATATAACACTAACATTATTTTTAAGTCTCTTTCTATGTTGAGATTTTAAAAATTTCTGTCACTGTTATTCTATAATTTCAGTATTATATAACTACATGTGAATTCATTCTACTTATACTGACCAATTTTTGTTGTGCTTCTTAAACCTGAAGACGTGTGTATTTGTTAATTCTGTAAAAAGTCTTGAAGTTATTTCTCTGAATATTGTCTGTCACCGATTCCCTTAAAAAATGGACAAATAGAGCAATAGATCTTCCTGGAACTATTATTAGATAAATTTTGCACCCTCTTTTTCATTTTGGTACTGAAATATATTTTTTATGCTTTTTAAAATAACTTCATTTATTTTTATTCATTCTGCAGGAAAAAAACTTTGATCTATCTTTCAGTTTACTAACTCTGGTTTGCTTTGTATTTTGTCTGCTGCTTAATCCATCTGTGGAGTTTTAAATTTCAATCATTATACATTATACTTATATAATGGTTTGCTTATTTTTCAAATGCACTTTTTCTTTTTCCTAGCATATTGTTTTTTAAAATGTTGTTTGTATTTTTTCTTTCATTCGTTTTATGATTGAAAAGCATATATTTCAGAGTCTCTTTCAGATTGTTACATTAGTTAAATCATCCATACAAGTGACAAAGTAATTCATTGCCCCCGAGGAAACAATGTAAATGATATAATGAGACTTTTCAAGGGTGACCTTTGTCTGATTGAAGCACTGAGTGTGTTTCCCTTGCAGAGTGAAACCTTAATAGAATCTTAGTAGACCCCTAAATTCCCAGAGGACATTGAGCCAGGTGACTCCTCAATGCTTGTATACTATGTAATACCCCAAACTGCAGTGCAACTCAGGAAAAATGAGGAAGGAATCTTAAATTGACTGAGTTTTCTGTCACCCTGATAAAAAGGGGTAGGGAAGGGAAATTAAATTGGAGTCTGTAAAAGTAAAGAAATTTACATTTTTCTACACCTGGCTTTGTGGGACGAAATTTAAATCTACTGTATTAACAAGAGTAACTCACTTGTAATTCTATGTTCTATGTTTCAGTGTTTTTATTGCTCAATGACAGTTCATTTATATAATAACTTTCCCTATTATGAGTTCTTTATTGCTTTAATTTCTCGATTGGCTTTGTTATGTTTTCGAATGTGTTTTGAATTTGTCTCCCAACCAGGAATTAAAAGATTTGTTTCAGCAAAACAGGTAGGATGTTCTTTCTTTTAAAACCTTTCTTAAAGCTACCTTCATGGCTTTATTCCTCAGGCTATAGATCACTGGATTGAGTGTTGAGGGCACAACAGTAAAAAAAACAGTGAGGAAAAAGTCTAGCTCAGTCGGAGAGTTAGAAGGTGGGTTTAGAAACTCCAAAGCTCCAGTAGAGATAAACAATATGATAACACCAAGGTGGGGGAGGCAAGTAGAGAAAGCTTTGGCTCTGCCTTTAGCAGATGGGATCCTCAGCACAGTAGAGAACATGTGTGTGTAGGAGAGGCCAATAGAGATGAAACAAAGAAAGGCCACCAAGGACAGGAAGCCAGTGACCCCAAGCTCACTGACATAGTCATTGGAACAAGAGAGTTTCAGGAGCTGGGGGACATTGCAGAAGAACTGGTGAATGATATTTTCACCACAAAAGTGAATAGAGAAAGTAGCAGCTGTATGCATGACTCCAGAGATGACTCCACTTATCCAGACAGCTAAAACTCCATGAACACAGGTGCTGACATCCATGATGGTTTCATAGCGCAGTGGAAGGCAGATGGCCACGTAGCGGTCATAGGACATCACTGTGAGCATGGCCATCTCAGAAGAACCACAGACAGTGAATGCAAAACACTGCAGTATGCACTCCCAGAGGGAAATATTGCCGCTATGCATGAAAGAGTTGCAAATGGACCTTGGTACAGTCACAGAAATATAGCATAGATCCAAAAAGGAGAGATGTTTCAGGAAGAAATACATAGGTGAGTAGAGACTATTGTCCACGGAAGTTGCAGTGATAATGAGAATATTACCAGTTAAAGCCCCCAAGTATAAGACTAAAAACAAAGAAGCATTTAAGATTTCTATCTCAGGATTGCTAGAGAAACTCATGAGAAAAAACCCACTCATCGTAGTGAAATTAGCCATATTCTTTATTTCCAAAAGTGATGCTGGCTGCAAGACAAGGTGGACACCCATAGGAAAAAAAATATATATTATTTAAAGGTAGAATCCACTTATTCAGTGAAGTTAAGGCATGAAGTTAGGATAGCCAGTTCATCACTGTAAGTGTGAAGTAGCTTCAAATACTAATAATTATGCTGAACAATTTTAAATGATGTTGACTCAGTCATAAGGAGGATTGCATAAGGTAGATTATAAATTTTCATGTCACCTATTTCAAGTAAAGGGAAGGACAATACATATAATTTTGCTATTGGGACATATATACCACCAAATTTTATATACATTAAAAGTTTCATTCAGTTCACAGACATACGGATTTATTAAGTAGTTTCTGAAGCCCTATTCTTTCCATTAATCTTTCTGTCTATTCAAATATCCCACCACCCCACTGGTTCTGTTACTGCCATTTTATAATTTTGTTTCATGTTTGAGAGAAAAATTCTTATTTTTTTCTGAACATTTATTGGAAAAATAGATAAAACTAAGAGAACATTGTGTATTGATAGTATCTATCCAACTATTGTGATAATCAAAAATCATTACCCTTAACATATAATATCATATAAACTGATCTGAAAAATTCTAAGTTTCTACCAGAAAAGTGGCAGGCCAGACCTTTCTCAGTGTATTCTTAAAAAGAAAATAAAATGGCCAATAAACACATGAAACAATGTTTGTCATAACTGAATTAAATAATGCTTAAAGTGACAATGAGATAGTATTTGTCCTAATTAAATTTTCAAAGATTCAAAAATAAAATGCTTAGAGCCATTGAGTATGAAGCAAGACAAAATGTAAAGCATGAAGCTAGAAAGGTCAAATTTATGTATACTTCCTAGAAACAACAACTCATTGAACAGGAGTGTTAAAACAGTCTGTACTTTAAACCAATTAAACTTATGCTAAATATTTTGATTAAATCATGTGAATAAAATGTGTTAAGAAAAAATATGTTTATTTGGAATTATTACATTAGTAAAAAAATGGACAGCTCTTATAATGTTCAAATCAAGTTTTATGCAATTAATTGTTTACCTACTGATATTTAAATGGCTTTGAAAAATATGATTATGAAGTAAGATACTGAACACTATTTTGGTTTAAATTAAATACTGTAGACTACATACATTGTATACAAATATGTATGAATAAATAAAGAATGAAGAGTCAAAAGGAATACAGCATATGGCAATTATTTCTAGATGGTTTAAAGGTTTATTATCTCTGGACAGCACTAAGTCCAGAGATCTGCATACAATAGATTATATAGCTCAAAGTGATTGATTTTTTGTGCCTTGTAAAATGCTATGTAATTATACTATGAATTGTTTAAGTCCAAGATTGATAGAGGGCACCTAGACCAGAAGAGGTAGTCATCAGCACACATCTAGTCTAAACCTACGTGAAAATTGACTCAATCTTATAGTGTGTGTGTGTCCATGTAGACATTGATCAGACGTTGAGGATGACACTTCATGCTTCTAAAGATTCTAACCACACATTTAGGAGTTCTTGGGAGGTGTAAATTTTAAGTGCTGGAATACTTCATGCTTCTAGAGATTCTAATGGCACATTTAGGAATCCCTGGGTGGTACAAAATGATTAAGTGATCTAACCAAAACTTGTAGATTTGAATGCAGCAAGAGGTGCTTTGGAAGAAAGTGATTTACATTTGAAAGGTCACAGTCATTGAAAATCCTAGGTAATGCAGTTTTACTCTGAAACATGTGTGGGTGCCCTGAGTCAGAATACTGACTTAGTTTCTCCTGCAACAATAACTCCCTTGGTGGTGTTTTCAGGGACTCTGGAAGGTTCCATTTCTATGTTTCTGGAAGAATGTTGCTGATTTTTCTGTCATGTAACCCAGCAGAATGGACTTCATTCAATGTATATGGGAATATTTTCTGTTTTACCCCAAAATGACCCTATTTGTTCTTTCCAGGATTTTCTTGTGTTTTATTTACATCAGGATTTCTTCCTAAAATAGAGAAGACCACTGGATAACTGGTTGAGATAACTGGTTGAGATAGAAAATATGCTCTTACATGCTTCTTACAATTCTTATGCTCTGAAAGTGTTTATCATTGGGGTCTTTTTTTATCCTTATTTTGTGCAGAGGGAAAGTATGGTTATTTTTCTGACATTATAATATTTTGATCTATCTTTTTTTTTCATTTTTCTACTGTTTTTGAGAAATTCATCTGTGATCTCTGGTATGCGAAGGAACTCACATCTCTTATAAACCACTCTTAAGGTCAATGAATAGTAAGAATACAAGAAATATCAAGTTATGTCATCCCAAGTGTCTTCTTCAATAGTCACACAAAGGAAAGCATTGCTGGGGAGATGAGAGTTACACTCCACTCAAGGTTCCTGTAAAGTAAATAGTTTACAGCTTTCTCATTTGGATTCCTAATTTTCATTGAAACAATTTACATTTGATAACTTTTTAATTTCAGCTTTTATGGATTAAATAGCAATGCCTGGCTTTATCACATCCCCTCAAACTCTATAACTCATTGGCATTCTATTGTACAGAATAATCTCCCCTTCTAGAGTCCAAAAATAAACTCACCAGAGCACATCCAGGATCTTCCACCCTAAACTTAGGGAGCAGTTGTCAATGTGAGTAGCTACCACTACGCGGAGGCTCATATCTCTGTATTTCACCCACTCCCTGTAAAATCTTTTCTGTGGGGAGAAGAAAAATAAGGTCACATTAATCTTCCTTTGGCCACTGAAGATTAGGCTTTGTTGTTCCTCTGACGTAAGCAGAGAAGTTCCTGTGTGCTCTGGGCATTTGGGGCTCCTTGTAAATACCCTAGGACCAAAACTTGCAATTACTTGAAGTTTCTTGTGATGTATTTTTCAGTTGAGTTGAGTTAATGGTCACATCTAGTTACTGGAAATTTTAGTTTATTTTGTTAATTGGACAAAAAAGCTGAAAACTGTTGTAATTTGTTCTTTAGATCCAAGAACACCCAATTAAAAAGGAGTTATATACCTTTGTCAGTATGTTCATTGCAAAATAAGTTCATGCTGAGAGTATTAATGTCCATTTTTTGCAACACTACAAAGCCAAGATAACTTCGATTGCATGTTTCTTATGTTTACAATTTATATATTATTACAAATATGTAAAATTTTAGAATTGGAAGAAACTTTAGACATCGTCTCAACTAACATCCCACTCAAATTATAAATTCGTTTTCCACTTCTATGTAGGTTTCCATCTATCCTTTGCTTGAATACTCAGTTACAAATCCCTGGTTGAAACATCAAAAAGATAAAGGGGTAGCTTTGTATAAAATTATTAAGGGCAGGCCTCCTGAACACGCTATGCTAGACTAGAAGGCCTCTAAGAATCTTAAGGACATGTCTTGTAGACCCTTTCAAACAGATAAAAAATGTTTCTAGGACATTTAAAGGCATTGGCTCATAGTATCTTGACAGCCCAAGCCAGAGTGGGGTCTTTCTCAAAGAAATTTGTGAAAGTGTCACTTATCTAACTGAGCAAACTTAAATAAGATTATAAAATCCTAATATGTTTTAAAGAGAATTTCATTGGCATCATCAATTCAACTTCATTGTCTTGACTGTAAAGGACAGAATTTGAAAAAGTCCCCAATTAGAAGAATTGCTATGTGACTGTTATGTGCCGCCCATTTTCCCCTTATGGAATGAGATTGGCTAGCATAGTCATCCTATATCTATCTTACCATTGTGCATTTAGTATGTGATGAACAGATAATTTGACCCTTTAGTTCAAAGTTCTTGGTTCTAAAGGAACCATACTTCAGGAACTATACATAAGAGGCTCCATCTGCACCTGATTTAGATGAAAAGACCTAGACTTTGAGGTAATGCTATACAACAACAACAATGCTATAGTGAGATGAAATTTTAGGATTACTAGGAGGAGAAGTAAGCATACTTTGCTTGTGGGGACAATGTAAATTATTTGCAGCAGGGGGTGGGACTGTGTTGGATTAAGGGTATTCATAAAGTCTTGATTCTGTTCTTGTTGAGAAAAAACCAGCTGTCATTGAGTTGACTCTGACTTATGTCGACCCTATGTGTTTCAGAGTAGAATGGTCCTCCACAGGGTTTTCAATGGTAATTTTTTTGGAAGTAGATCATCAGACCTTTCTTCTGAGGTACCTCTCAGTGGATTCAAACCTCCAACCTTTCAGTTAGCAGCTGAAAGTGTTGACCGTTTGCACCATCCAGGGAGTCAAGTGGGGTCTATTTTCTCTTACCCTGAAGCTGGATTGGCCAGTGACTACTTTGACTAATAGACTATGGAACAGGTAATGTTAATGCCATTTCTGGACCTAGACTTTAAGAAAACTGGAAGCTTTTGACTTGGTCTGTTGGCCCCTGAGCCACCACGCAAAAAATCTGCTCTGAGACTTCCCTGCTGAAGAATCACATGCTAACCACATTGAGAAGCTGGAGAGAAGGAAAGAGAGACTTTGTCACCTCCTACCTATTCAATACCCAGCTGTTCAAATCATCCCTGCTGAGGCTCCAGACATGATTAAGTAAAGTCAACCCCTCCAGGCTGTGCTCTTCCCAAATTTTGGCCCACAGAATCATGCAATTTAATGAAATAAAAGCCTTTAAGCCACTAAACTTTGGGGTACTAGTTCATATATTCATTAGGCAGCAATATATAATCAGACCCCCATGAGAATCTCAGTTCCCCGTCTCTATGCAGATTATGTCATCTGACAAATTCTCACCAAGAAAAATGCTAGCAGAAATGATGTATTACCGCTACTTTGAGACAGTTCAGAGGGGAAAGTGCCTTCTCAACACAAACATCTTCTCATCAACAAAAATAGAATTGAAAGACCAAAGTAG
The DNA here is from genome assembly GCF_030014295.1 of Loxodonta africana. Lineage (NCBI taxonomy): Eukaryota > Metazoa > Chordata > Mammalia > Proboscidea > Elephantidae > Loxodonta > Loxodonta africana. The sequence continues at coordinate 87,688,355 of NC_087342.1, read as the reverse complement.
GTGGAATTGAAGATAGAAAAAGCACAGGGCAGAGGTCAGAGTCAAATTTTTTGGGTTTGTAAAAGTGGATGTCGAGACTGTGAATAGTCAGTTCAGCAGTTCAAGATTGTTTTGCAGTGTTGTCTGTCTACCTAAACAGTTATAAATACTGGCACCCCTCATTCTTTCAGGGACAGCAAGCACTTCTAGGTACTTAGAAAGTGGGGAACATATTACCTTTTGTCTATTAACTCAAGAAATACCTCAGCAACTACAACTTCAACATTTTCAGTTTAGATAAAGTTTGTTCCAAGAAAGAAAAACAAATGAAAAATTTGATGCATTATTCATATTTATTTGTATTACATCATATTAGAATCTGTCAAAAATGGGGATAAAACCCAGTGCCGTCGAGTCGATTCCTACTCATACCGACCCTATAGGACAGAGTAGAACTGCCCCAAGGAGCACCTGGTGGATTCGAACTGCTGACTCTTTGGTTAGCAGCCGTAGCACTTAACCACTACGCCACCCGGGTTTCCAAAAATGGAGATAGAAATAGAAAAACAAATAAAAAAATGGGAAGGGTTTTGAAAATCATCATTTTCTGTCACCAAGTGCTAAGGAGAAAATAACACACTAATGAGACGGTAAGGGATTTTTGAGTTTTTCTTTCAACCTAACTCCACTTTTAACTATATTTCACAGGAGTCATTGATAGCTTGGTCAGTTCGCTCTGGCGATAGAGGTGCCAGAACTCTTTAGATGAGTCATTAGTTATTTTATTTCTGTTAATTAGTGATTACAGTTCATTTGTTTTAATTACTTATTTGCCTTCCTGTCTGGCAAATCAGAAATCATGACATACCTCTTAAGAATTCTTACTCATATGTGAATTAGCATTTGCGTTTACAATTAAACAATCATGGTCCTAAATTAAAATCCTCAAAATAGAAAAGCGTAATAATTTCATTGTTCACATTGAAATGTGTTAACCTAAATGGATCACATAAATAAACAAATCTGAATATTGTCCATACACCCAATACTTGGGTAATATAGTCGTATTTCTACACCTGATTTCACATCAGAACACATCAGAATATACAATAAATCAATTATATCAGCTGATATCCCAAAAACCAGTTCAGCATGAGGGTTGCATGTTTAGTGTCCAACTTGTTTAAGTTTCTTTTATACTACCTACCTACTAGTATTGTTGGACTTTACCATTTATATTTCTTTTATTCAGTTCTCAGTTTCATACATATTCCAAACAATTTGAGAAGCAGTACAAATTCAAATCTCAACTTTCTCATTGCCTGCTTATTTATGCCTCAGAAGAGTTTTCTAGATCCTTCAAGTCATAGCTTCCTTCTGATCACCCTGATCAAAGCCTTCTTCACTTCCTTGTTCCTCAAAGTATAGATTAATGGATTTAGTACAGGAGTGACCACAGTGTACATGATGGCAATGACCCTGTCCTCATCCATGGAGCTATCTGAGGTGGGATGAATATAGGTGAAGACAACAGGAGCATAGAAAAGAATGACTACCATGAAGTGGGAGGCACAGGTGGACAATGCTCTGTGAAGCATCCTGCATGAATAGGTCTTGAAGAAGAGGCATGTGATGATATAGAAATAGGAGAGAATTGTGAGAAGAAATGAGCCCATGGCAATGGTCCCTGTGACGGTATTGAGCAGCCACTGGTTGAGGTCAGTGTTCCCACATGCCAACTCCAGCAAAGGCTTAATATCACAGAAGAAGTGATGGATTTGGTTGGAGCCACAGAAGTTCAAGTGAGAGGTCATTATGGAATGCAGCATGGCATGGAAAAACCCAATGACCCAGGTTGTACTAGCCATCTGGATGCAGCGCTGATGATTCATGATGACATTGTAACGAAGTGGTTTGCAGATAGCCACGAAGCGGTCCAAGGCCATCACAGCCAACAACATGGCCTCTGTGCTGCCCAGGAAGTGAAAGAAATGAAGCTGGCTTATGCATCCCACAAAAGAAATTGCTTTGTGTATAGAGAGGAAGTTCTCTAGCATCTTTGGCAGTGTCACTGTGGAGTAGGAGATATCTAGACACGAGAGGTTTCCCAGGAAGAAATACATGGGTGAATGGAGTCTTGGATCAGAGATGACAATCATCAGGATAGCTCCATTCCCAGCCACAATGCCAAAGTAGATGGTGAGGAAAACCACAAAGAGAACAGGTTGCAGTTCTTGGATGTCTGTCACTCCCAGGAGGAGAAATTCAGTGACTGAGGTTTGATTTAGCATCACTTAAAAGAAAAGGTAAAATAATATATGGAGCACTATCTCTAATGAGGAAAAGAATCCTCTCAGCCCAGGATTTTCTCTCCAAGACAAAAATGTCTTGAGGAAGAATATGGTTGTTTGGAAGGATCCCAGGTGGTGCAAATGGTTTGTCTTCCACTACTAATGGAAATGTTGGTGGTTTGGACTCACCCACTGACTTGGTAGAAGAAAATAGGACTTAAGGATTTCAACTAATATCAGTCTTATAGGACAGAGTAGTACTGCTTTATAAGGTTTCCAAGGAGCAAGTGGTGGACTTGAACTGCCAACCTTTTGTTTAGCAGCCAGAGCTCTTAACCAGAGCTCTTAACCACTGTACTAACAGGGCTTCACAAATGGTATAGTGCTTCCATGTTCTAGTTGCTCTGGGACTTGTCTTTCTTTATCATATCCCTGATTCCCTGAGTAAATGAAGTTCTTCCTCCAATCGGCTCATCAGTTCCTCCCTTAGATCACCCAACACTGGCCGGTTCTCGAAGTACCTATGGCTTCAGTCCCCTTGAAGTCCTATCTTCTCTTGTGATCTATTTCCTTAAGTCCTATTCTTACCCTGCCTGCAATGACATCACTCTTCAGATATTAAGGAATATTCTGCCTCAAGTCAATTTCATCATGTTCACTTCTAGCTCCACTGATCTGGCAGTCAAGTTGCCTTCCATCACCCCAAAAGCCTATAGGCTGCATATTGGTTCTTTCCAAAGTCCCCATAGATTTCCAGTTCTTCTCATTCAAAAAGCATGTTTTGTCTTTTTTGCCGTTTCCATCAAAAAAAAAAAAAAATTCTGTTTTCTACTAAAGAAACACATTTTCATTTCACTCACAGAATGGAAATGATAGTGTTTTCTTCAGTGACTGTTAAAATGCTTGATAAAATTGTAAATAAGTTAATTTCAAGAAGGTTTAATGCTTGACTGAACTCAGGCAATTTACTGAAAGGCATCAAAACATTTTAATTTTTTTCTTCCATTATTTGAAAAGTTGTTTTTGTTTTAGTTGCCTTGCATCGATTCCAACTAATGGCATCCTTATTTGTGCAGAGTGGATCTACTCCAGATCGGAATCCCAGACATAGTGAGGGAGGGGAGTTCAAGCAGGACATTGGCCCTCAGATGCAAGTCCAAGAGGGTACCAGATGAGGCGTGCAATGGCATCTGGGGTGCCACAAATATGAAAGGCACCTGACTGAGGCAGCCGGACAAAAAGGGGAAAGGCATTCTGCTGATGCATCACAGCCATCAACGTCAATTCATCTTGAAATTGGGAAGGGCACAACTTAGAGATTGCCCCTGGGTCCTTGTTACCCTTTCTAGGCCTCTATTTGGAAGTAGATCACCAGGCCTTAATTCCAAGGTGCCTCCGGGTGGGTTTAAACCTTTTGGTTAGTAGCCTAGCTCTTAAACTGTCTCCTTTAGGTACAATGACAAATGCAGACATACTTTTGTGAAATAGCTTCCTCTTTGTTCCTTTCATTTTCAGATGTAGTGGATTAGCATTTGCTCAATGGAGGAGGGGATGAAGCAAAGATGTGATAGAAATTTATAAGAATGGGAGGCACTGAGAGAAGTGTAAGAACTGTAAGGAAGATGCAGATTGGGTAGTTTCCTATAAAACCCAGTACCCAGACTCATTTAAAGTTGGAGAGGCCACTGATTGTAGGTGAAAGTGATCTAAGGTGAGCAAGAGTGAAAAAGTGAATGAATTAGGGAACACTTTTAGGGAGCAAATGAGGTTCTGGGTTTTTAATATGTGGGAGCAATTTTGAGAAATTAACTAGAACACCTTCATGAAGGGCTGCCTTCAAATCATTCAGTGTAACTTTTTTCGAGAGCCATGTATATTTTGTGTATTTAAAAAAATTTGACCATTGCTGTTTAAAATACAGGTGACATGGCCAAAAATCATTTTTGACTCTCTGGCCCACAAAGCAGTATTATATATACATATATAAAAAAAGAAGGAAGAAATTAGACTCCTCTGTTCTAAATGATTTCTTTCAGTGAAATTTTAACATTTAGAGATTACTGACTTTGCTTTGGAGGCATGTTGAACTGAGAATGATGAATGGCAATAAAAATGTGGGCAGTAAAGTGCCTTCATAATGCGCAACCATAATTTATTTATAAAATAGGCTTTCTGCTTTCAATGTTGGGCATTTGTCTTTAATACTAGCAAGCACAGGTCACTCACTAACACAAAATATGGACAACTGTGCAACCTGTCTCCTATTTCAGTCTCTTACCTGATAGAGTTTTCAGATTCATAGGTATGAAAAATTTTCGCTTTTCAGGTGTAGACTCAAGTGATTATAAATAGAAAAATATCTGAAGTGAGAATCCATGTTGGAATTGCAGCATAAGCTTTTCATCTTCAAAATCTGCTTTTTTCCCTTCCTGAAATTCTGCCTGCCCTTTTATGAGCCACAGATCTCTAGGCATAAAAGTCCTGAGAGACCATGTTGCTTAAGTAATGAGAAGACTTGTTCTAAGAATAAACAAGATACTTTTCCACACCTGCAGTAGGAAGAAGCAACCTTGGGGAATTTTAACTTCAGTTCCATTAAGAAAAAAATTCTTCCTATTCTTTCATCTTACTACTTTAATTCCTTAGTATCACCACAAGTGTCAACTGCCTAATAAGATTTCTTAGTGAATTTCCTTGGATAGAGGTGTGGATTCACTTTCTCATCTTGGAGGTTCCCTTGGGGTATGAAAAATTAATAACAGACATCTTATTTTGATTTTAAGGATTTTTTTCTTACCTAGGAAACCAAAAATTAACCGTAAAAAAGCCTGACCCAAACTGCTAAACATTGACTTGTTTCTTTCACCAGAAGCTGTTCTGGAGCATTGTAAATTTATCCGTCTGTAGAAAACAGTAATCAGTAATAAACCCATTACCTCATGATTTAATGAAAAAGACTGTAAGCTTCTTCAATTTCATTTTTTATTGTATTTTAGATGAAGGTTTGCAGAGCAAACTAGCTTCTCATTAAACAATTTTTACACATGTTGTTTTTGACGTTGGTTACCAACTCCACGATGTGTCAACATTCTTCCCTTCTGGACCTTGGGTTCTGCATTACCAGATTTTCTGTCCCTCCTGCCTGCCTTCTAGTCCTTGCCCCTGGGTTGGTGTGCCCCTTTAGTCTTGTTTTGTTTTCTGGGCATGTCTAATCTTTGGTTGAAGGGCGAACCTTAGGAGCGACTTCATAACTGAGCTAAAAGAATTTCTAGGAGCCATACTCTTGGGGTTTCTCAAGTCTCTGTCAGACCAGTAGGTGTGTTTATTTATTTTTTTTAAGTTAGAATTTTGTTCTACATTTATCTCCAGCTCTGTCCATGACCCTCTATTGTGATCCTTGTCAGACCAGTTGGTGGTGGTAGCTGGGCACCATCTAGTTGTACTGGATTCAGCCTGGTGGAGACTGTAGTACTTGTGGTCCATCAGTCATTTGGACTAATCTTTCCCATGTGTTTTTGGTTTTCTTCATTCTCCCTTGCTCCATACAGGGTGAGGCCAGTGGAGTATCTTAGATGGCCGCTCACAAGCTTTCAAGACGCCACATGCTACTCACCAAAGTAGAATGTAGAACACTTTCTTTTAAACTATTTTATAACAATTGAGCCAGATGTTCCCTGAGAACATGGTCCCCACAGCCCTCAGCCCAATAATTTGTTCCCTCAGGGAATTTAGAAGTGTCTATGGAGCTTCCATGACCTTGCCTTGGACAAGTTGTGTTGGCTTCCCCAGTATTGTGTACTGTCTTACTCTTCACCCAAGTTAACACTTATCTATAGTCTATTCACCGATTTTCCATCCCATGCCTCGCCTCCCTTGTAACCATCGAAGATTGTTTCTTTTAGTGTATAAACCTTTTCATAAATGTTTATAGTACTTGACTCAATATAATAATTGCCTTTTTGTGATTAACTTATTTTGCTCAGCATAATGCACTCCAGATTCATCCACGTTGTGAGATGTTTTCCAGATTCATTATTGTTCTTCATCGTTGTGTAGTACTCCATTGTGTGTATGTACATAGTTTGTTTATCCATTCATCTGTTGATGGGCATCTAGGTTGTTTCCATCTTTTTGCTGTTGTGAACAATGCTGCAATGTACGTGGGTGTGCATATGTCTATTTGTGTGTGATGGTTCTTATTTCTCTAGGATGTATTCCAAGGAGTAGAATGGCTGGAGCATATGGTATTTCTATTTCTAGCTATCTAAGAATGTGCCATATCATTTTCCAAAATGGCTGTACCATTTTGCATTCCCACTGGCAGTGCATAAGAGTTCCAATCTCCCTGGAGCCTCTCCGACGTTTGTTACTTTCTTTTCTTTTTTTTTGTGCCAGTAATGCCTGGGTGAGATGGTATCTCATTGTGGTTTTGATTTGTATTTCTCTAATGGCTAGTGATTGTGAACATTTCCTCATGTGTCCGTTTGCCACTTGAATGTCTTCTTTGGTTAAAGGTCTGTTCATTTCCTTTGCCCATTTTTTAATTGAATTATTTTTCTTTTTGAGTAGAGGTGTTGGATTTTCCTGTAGATTTTAGAGGTCAGACTTTTGTCGGATTTGTTACAGCCAAAATTTTTTTCCCAGTCTGGAGGTTCTCTTTAATCTTTTGCTGAAGTCTTTTGATGAGCATAAGTGTTTAATTTTTATAAGATCCCAGTTATCTAGTTTATCTTCTGGAGTTTGTACATCAGTAGTTATAGTTTGTATCCTGTTAATACCGTGTATGAGGGCTTCTAGTATTGACCCTATTTTTTCTTCTATGAAACTTTATAGTTTTTGGTATTACATTTAGGTCTTTGATCAATTTTTAATTAGTTTTTATGTATGGTATTATGAGGTATAGGTCTTTTTTTTTTTTTTTTGCAGATGGGCATCCAATTTTGCCAGCATTGTTTATTAAAAAATCTGTCTTTTCCACATGTAGTGGACTTTGGGCCCTTGTCGAAGATCAGGTCACTGTAGGTGCATGGATTTACATCTGGGTTCTCAATTCTGTTCCATTGGTCAATCTATCTGTTGTTGTACCAATATCAGGCTGTTTTTACTATCCTAGCTGTATAGTAGGTTCTGAGGTCAGGTAGTGTAAGCCCTCCTACTTTATTCTTTTTGAATAGTGCTTTACTTATTAGGGACTTCTTACCGTTCCATATAAAATTAATGCTTAGTTTTTCCATCTCTTTAAAGAATGCTGTTCATATTTGGATTGGTATTGCATTGTATTTGTAGATCGTTTTGAGTAGAATTGACATTTCCACAATGTTGAGTACACCTATCCATGAGCATGGCATGTTTTTCTAATTATGTACATCTCTTTTGGCTTCTTACAGTAGTGTTTTGTAGTTTTCCTCGTATACGTCTTTTATATCTCTGGTTAGATTTATTCTTAAGTATTTTATTTTTTAAGGCGCTATTATAGATGGTATTTTTTTTTTCCTGATTTCCTCGTCCTTGTTCTCTTTATTGGTGTATAGGAATCCTGCTGATTTTTGTATATTTATCTTATATAGTGCTCCTCTGCTGAATCTTTCTATTAGTCCCAGTAGTTTTTTCATGGAATCTTTTTGGTTTTCTATGTATAGTATCATATCATCTGCAAATAGTGACAGTTTAACTTTTTCATTACTGATTTGGATGCCCTTTATTTCTTTTTCTTGCCTTATTGCTCCAGCTAGGGCTTCCAGCACAATGTTAAATAGGAGTGGTGATAAAGGGCACCCTTGTCTTGTTCTTGTTCTCAGTGGGAATATTCTCAGCCTGTCTCCATTAAGATTCATGTTGGCCATTGGTTTTATATAGATGTCCTTTATTATGTTGAAAAATTTCCCTTCTATACCTATCTTATGGAGAGTTTTTACCAGGAATGGGTGTTGGGCTTTGTGGAATGACTTTTCTGTGTTGATTGAGATGGTCATGTGATTCTTATTTTGTTTATGTAGCGGATTATGCTGATTGATTTTCTAAAGTTGAAGTGTCCTTGCATACCTCGTATGAATCCCACTTGATTGTGGCATATTATTTTTTTCATACGATGCTGAAATCTATTGGCTAGAATTTTGTTGAGAATTTTTCCATCTATATCCACGAGTGATATTGATCTGTAATTTTCTTTTTTTGTGCTGTTTTTGCCAGCAAAACAGGGTTAGCTGGCTTCATAGAATGAATTAGGAAGTATCCCTCCCTTTTCTATGTTCTGAAATAGTTTGAGTAGTACCGGCGTAAGCTCTTCTTTGAATGCTTGGAAGAATTCTCCAGTGAAGATATCTGGGCAAGGTTTTTTTTTTTTTTTTTAATTATTTTTCCAATCTCTTCTCTTGCTATGCTTCTGTCCAGATTTTCAACATGTTTTGTGTTATTTTGGGTAGGTAGAGTATTTGTATAAATTTGTTCAGTTCCTCTACGTTTTCAAATTTGTTGGAGTGTAGTTTTTCACAGTACTCTGTTATGATTCTTTTTTATTTCAGTTGGGTCTGTTGTAATGTCCTACATTTAATTTCTTCTTTGGGTTATTGTGTTCTCTCCTGTTTTTCTTTTGTCAGTTTGGCCAATAGTTTGTTGATTCTTTCAAAGAACCAACTTCTGGTTTTGTTGATTCTATTGTTTTCCTATTCGCTATTTCATTTATTTCTACTCTGATCTTTATTATTTCCTTTCTTTGGTAGCTGTGGACTTCTTTTGCTGTTCTCTTTCTCTTTGTTCGAGTTATGGAGCTAATGTTTTGATTTTGACCTTTTCTTTTTTGATGCGTGCATCTATTGCTATAAATTGACTTCTGAGCACTGTGTTCCAAAGGTTTTGGTATGATGTGTTTTCCTTTTCGTTTGATTCTAGGAATTTTTTGATTCCATTTTTGACTTCCTCTAACACCTAGTGCTTTTTCAGCAGGATGTTATTCAGCTTCCATGTATTTTTTTTCCTTGTTCTTCCTGTGGTTAATTTCTACTTTGATGGCACTATTATCAGAAAAGATTCTTTGTATTATCTCAGTGTTTTGGATTTTGTAGACGGTTGATTTGTTGCCTAAGATGTGGTCTATTCTGGAGAACGTTCCATGTGCAATGGAAAAGAATGTGTACTTTGCAGCTGTTGGGTGGAGTGTTCTATATTTGCCTGTGAGATGAAGTTGACTGATTGCTGCCTTTAGATCTTCTGTATCATTGTTGAGTTTCTTTCTAGATATTCTGTCCTTTACCAAGAGTGATGTGTTGAAGTCTCCTACTATTATTGTGGAACTGTCAATTTCTCTTTTCAGTGCTGTTAGAGTTTGTTTTATGTAATTTGGAGACCTGTCTTTGGGTACGTAGATATTTATTATGGGTATGTGTTCATGATGTATTGTCCCTTTAATCATATAATGTCCTTCTTTGTCTTTTATGGTGGATTTTTTTTAAAGTCTATTTTATCTGAGGTTACTGTTGCCATTCCTGCTCTTTTTTGGTAGTTGCTTGCTTGATATATTCTTTCCATCTTTTGATTTTTAATAAATTTTTGCCTTTGATTCTAAGGTGTGTCTCTTGTAGACAGCATATTGGTGGACCCTGTTTTTTTTTTTAATCTATTCTGGTCAGTGTAATTATTGATAGGTGTGAGTTTATTGCTGTCGTTTTGTAGTGCTTTTTCTCGTGGTGCTGATGTTTTCTTTGTTCCTCTTACTCTCCGGTGCTGAATTCCCATTTGCGGATTTTTTAAAAATTTTGTTCTGTTTTTGTAGATTTTGTTTGTACTGACGCTTTATGTTTTTCTTCTTTATATTGATGAGCAGGTTTGTTAACTCTCTTTGTGGTTACCTTGAAATTTACCATTATCTTCCTAAGTTTGAACTAGTCTTTTATTACTTGGTAAAACCTTGCCTTTCTCTCCATTTGAAAGTTCTATACCTATACCTTTTATTCCTTCTTTTATTGTTTGACATTGATTTTATTTACTGATTAACCTGTCTTGTTCCCTGTTGTAAATCTTTTAGTTTTGATTAACCCTTGAGAGTTCAATACCTACTTTGGTATCTGGCTGGTGCAGTCTTGTGTCCTAAATTCAGCTTGTTGTCTTGTGTTATTTGTTCTCTAGCCAAAAAAAAAAAAAATTTTTTTTTTTTAAGCCCAAAAACTCCCTTTAATTATTCTTGTAAGTTTGGTTTGGTTTTTACATATTCCCTTAATTTCTGTTTATCTGGAAATGTCCTAATTTCACCATGATATTTGAGAGTTTTGCAGATATATCATTCTTCATTTACAATTTTTTTCTTTCAAGGTTTTATATATGTCATCCCATTGCCTTTATGCCTGCATGGTTTCCATCAAGTAATCTGGGCTTAGCAGCCAAATGCTAACTACTGTGCCACCAGAGACCCTCTAAGATTTGTTTACGTGAAAGGTTCCCTAGAAGATGTTTTCCAAGGTTGTCCTAGCTGTTGTTTTTATACCACAGGGCCCAGTTGATGTGTCCTTGTGAATCCAGCTCCAGCTGGGTCACATACTTTACTCTCAAGTACAGGGAATAATGGCTCCACATTCAACCCCTAAATTATCCTAGCAGTCATTCTATATGCATGCAGGAGGTAATTTTGTTTTTAAAAATAAGTAGCTCAAAGTAGAGCAATTATAAAAATATCAAAACAATAATATTTGACTGTATCATAATTTAACAAACAATTTCCTAATGGGTGGAGTAGAACCTACCTACATGTTAATGTGCCCCCATGTACTTTACTGTATATATAAATATATACATAGCTCACACACAGACACACAAGCACACATATGGTTACAGATACACCTCTATGTGAACATGTACATACACAAGTACCTTAATTTACATCTATATGCATACATATCTACCTATGTAACCACACACATATTTTATGGTTATTATTGCAAAATTGTATATGTTATAGCACTTACAAAAAATATCCTCTTCTTTTGTACTTTTTAGTGTCATTACTTACCTTGGTCAAGTTGTGCACACTTCAGCCACATTCAGTATTGCCTTTCAGCCAGTAAACTTTTAAAGTGTCTCTGGAGATAGAGATGTCAGATCACTTTAGAAGGACAACTGGCTATTTTATTTCTGCTAATTAGTGATTAGGGATCATTTGCTTTAATTACTGATTTGCTTCTGCTTGGTAAACAAGAAATCATAACATACCTCTTAGTAATTCTCCTTAATTCATATGTAAATTAGCATTTTTAATCAATTAAGGAACCATGACCCTAAAAATAATCTTCAAAATATAAAAGTATACTAATTTTATTGCTCACATTAAAATGTGCTAACCTAATGGGATCACACAGATAAACCCAGTAGATTACCCAGTACAAGGGTAATATAGGTTTGTAATGTGTAATATAAGACTCATTAACAACATGCTTTATGCAGATGACACAACCTTGCTTGCTGAAAGTGAAAAGGACTTGAAGCACTTACTAATGAAGATCAGAGACCACAGCCTTCAGTGTGGATTGCACCTCACAACTGGACCAATAAGCAACCTCATGATAAATGGAGAAAAGATTGAAGTTGCCAAGGATTTCATTTTACTTGGATCTACAATCAACAGGTATGGAAGCGGCAGTCCAGAAATCAAATGATGTATTGCACTGGGTAAATCTGCTACCTAGGACCTCTGTAAAGTGTTGAAGAGCAGAGATATCACCTTAAAGACTAAGGTGTTCCTGGCCCAAGCCATGGTATTTTCAATCACATCATATGCATGTGAAAGCTGGACAATGAATAAGGAAGACTGAAGAAGAATTGATGCCTTTGAATTGTGGTGTTAGTGAAGAATATTGAATATACCATGGACTGCCAAAAGAATGAACAAATCTGTCTTAGAAGAAGTACAATCAGAAATCTCCTTAGAAGTAAGGATGGTGAGGCTACGTCTTACATACTTTGGTCATGTTATCAGTCCCTGGAGAGAGACATCATACTTGGCAAAGTACAGGGTCAGAGGGAAAAGGAAGACCCTCAGCGAGGTGGATTGACACAGTGGCTACAACAATGAGCTCAAGCATAACAACAATTGCAAGGATGGCACAGGACTGGGCAGTGTTACGTTCTGTTGTACATGGGGTCACTATGAGTTGGAATCGACTCAACGGCACCTAACAACAACAACACCTACCTGCTCAGGAATAGCAAAAATTGTGAGGATGGGACAGGACTGATCACTGCTTTGTTCTGTTGTATGTAGGGCTGCAATGAGTTGGAACTGACTCGACAGCACCTAAGAAGAAGAACAACCTGCTAGACTGGACTTTACCATTTATATTTCTTTTATTCAGTTTCCACTTTTATAGTTATTCTAAACAAATTGAAAAGTAGTATAAACTCAAATCTCAACTTCTCATTGCCTGTTTATGTCTCAGAAGAGTTCTCTAGGTCTTTCAAGACATAGCTTCCTTCTGATTGCCCTGATCAATGCCTTCTTGATTTCCTTGTTCCTCAAAGTGTAGATCAGTGGATTTAGTACAGGAGTGACCACAGTGTACATGATGGCAATGACCTGGTCCTGGTCTAAGGAGCTGTCTGAGGCAGGACGAATATAGATAAAGACAACAGGAACATAGAAAAGAATGACTACAATGAAGTGGGAGGGACAGGTGGACAGTGCTCTGTGAAGCATGCTGCAAGAACGGGTCTTGAAGACAAGATAGGTGATAATGTAGAAATAGGAGAGAAGTGTGAGAAAGAAGGGGCCCATAGCAATGGTTCCTGTGACGGTATTGAACAGCCACTGGTTGAGCTCAATGTTTCTGCATCCCAGCTCCAGCAATGGTTTAATATCACAGAAGAAGTGATGGATTTGGTTGGAACCACAGAAGTTCAAGTGAGAGGTCATTATGGAGTGTAGCAGGGCATGGAAAAACCCAATGACCCAGGCTGTGCTAGCCATCTGGGTACAGAGCTGATGATTCATGATGACAGTGTTACAAAGTGGTTTGCAGATAGCCACAAAGCTGTCCAAGGCCACTACAGCCAACAACATGGTCTCTGTGCTGCCCAGGAAGTGAAAGAAATGAAGCTGGCTTATGCACCCTACAAAAGAAATTGCTTTGTGTGTAGAGAATAAGTTCTCTAGCACCTTTGGCAGTGTCACCGTGGAATATCAGATATCTAGATGAGAGAGGTTCCCCAGGAAGAAATATATAGGTGAAAGAAGTCCTGCATCAGAGATGACAATCATCAGGATAGCTGCATTTCCAGCCATACTGACAAAGGAGATGGTGAGGAAAACCACAAAGAGAACAGGCTGCAGTTCCTGGATGTCTGTCACTCCCAGGAGGAGAAATTCAGTGACTGAGGTTTGATTTAGCATCACTTAAAAGAAAAGGTAAAATAATATATGGAGCACTTACTCTAATGAGGAAAAGAATCCTCTCAGCCCAGGTTTTCCTCAGCAAGACAAAATGTCTTGAGGGAGAATATAGTTGTTTTGCATGATTCTGGGTTGGCGCAAATGGTTTGTGCACCACTACTATCAGAAATGTGGTTTTGAATTCACCGAATGACTCTGCAGAAAAAAGTCCTGGAGATCTGCTTCTGTAAAGATTACGGCAAAGAAAAGCCTATAGAGCACAGTTCTACTCTGTAACACATACAGTCCCCACCAGTCGAAATCTGCTTGATGGCAACTGGTTTTGTTTTTATAGTTGTTTTACATGATCCCAACCTCAGAGATTTTATAGAATGCCAGTCATTAAAGTGTGAAATATTAAGGCTACATGTCTATTCTTTGTCTGACCTAGTCAATGTCACTTTTCCTTTATTCAATTCATCATTAACATTTTTTTTCTCTCAGAGATTTAGATCATGTTGTAGGCCTCCCATTTTCTATGCCTGTGAACATCTACATTGTGATACACCTTTATTTCGTCTTCCTAAGTCAGCTCTAATAAGGCGTAAGTTTTATTTACTCCACCACACTTCTGTCTCTAAACCTACCATGAAGTCACCTGGAAGACTTTAGAATAATGAAAATAAAGAGGAAAGAACTCATTAATTTCTTTAAAGACCACAAGTTCTTCAAAGAAACAAAAAACCAACAAACAAAAACCTTTAAAATAGCAGTAGTCGATTTTCCTCCTCTTAGAATGTAAGTTGGGCTAGAAGTATCCTTTTACTGATCCCTTTATGAGCCACATCCATAGGAGGGTAATGAAGCCTTAGCTGGTGTAGGAAAGGAGGGCACATTAGTCAGATATTATTAGCCTGAGGTTTACTTGATATTTTATTATTGGTATATCTGCTGATAAGCTTAGTTTATTCCTATAATATAAGCCTTAATATTTTCTCAAAGTAAAATTCTCATATTATTACTTCTTTGACCACATATCGTGCTTCCATTTTGTAGTTAATCCGGGACTATTTTTTTTTTTAAATCATATCCCTGATTCCTGGGTAAATAAAGTTCTAAACCAATCAGCTCTTTTGTTCCTCCCTAAGATCAGCCAGTACTGACCTCCCCTTGATATTTATGGCTTCAGTCCCCTTGAAGTCCTATCTTCTCTTGTGATCTATTTCCTAAAGTCCCTTTTTTATTTGCCTCCAATGACATCACTCTTCAGATATTAGGGAATGTTTACCTCAAGTGAAGTTCATCATGTTCACTTCTAGTTCCATTAATCTGACTCTGGCTGTCACGTTGCCTACCATCACTCCAAAAGTCTATCTGCTGCATGTCTGCTCTCTCCAAAGTCCCCACAAATTTCCAGCTCTTCTCTTTAGAAAAACATGTTTTCTTTTTTTGCCTTTTCTATCAAATAAAATTTCTGTTTTCTACTAAAGAAACACATTAATTTTCATTTCACTCACAGAATTGAAATGATAGTGTTTTCTTCAGTGAATGTTAAAACACGATAAAATTGCAAATAAGTTAATTTTAAGAAAGTTTAATGATTGACTAAATTCAGATTGTTTACTGAGAGGCATCAAAACATTTTAATCTTTGTTTCTTCCATTATTTGAAAAGTTGTTATTAGTTGCCTTTGAGTTGATTTCAACTAATGGCATTCTTGTGTGTGCCGGGTGGATCTGCTGCGTAGGGCTTTCAGGGCTGTGACCTTTTGGAAGCAGAATCACAGTGCATAAGGGAAGTCCAAAGGGGGCACTTGCCCCAGGTGCAAGTCCAAGAGGGCACCAGATGAGACGTTGAATGGCATCAGAGATGCCACAAATATGAAAGGTGCCTGATTGAGGCAGCTGGACAAAAGGGGGAAAGGCATTCTGTTGCTGTGCTGCAGCTATCAATATCTATTCATCTTGAAACTGGGAAGGGCACAACTTAGAGATTGTCCCTGGGTGCTTGTTACCCTCACTAAACCTTTGTTTGGAAATAGATAACCAGGCCTTAATTCCAAGTTGCCTCTGGGAGGGTTTGAACAACCAACCTTTTGATTGATTAGTAGTCCAGCACTTAACCTATGTCCTTTAGGCACACTGACAAAAGCAGACATACTTTTGTGAAATAGCTTTGTCTTTGTTCCTTTCATTTTCAGATGTAGTAGATTAGCTTTTGCTTATTGGAGGGGAAGAAGCAAGGATGTGATGGAAATTCATAGGACTGGAAGGCACTGAGAGAAGTATAAGAACTGTAATTGAGTAGCAGATTGGATAGTTTCCTATAAAATGGGAATCATTCAAATTTGGAGAAGCCAATGACAGTAGATGAAAGTGATTTGAGGTAAGAGTGAAAAAGTGAATGAATTAGGGAACACTTTTGGGGAGTGCATGAGGTTCTCAGTTTTTAATGTGTGGAAGCGGTTTTGAGAAATTGTCTAATCTCTACAACACTTTCACAAAGGGCTTCCTTCAAACTATTCAGTGTAACTTTCCACTTTTTTGATAGCCATGTATATTTTGTGTTTTAAAAATTTGACCATTGCTGTTTAAAATACAGGTTACATGCCAAAATTACTTTTGATTCTCTGGCCTACAAAGTAGTATTGTATAAAAAATGAGTTTGGGAAAATAAAACTCTTCCTGTCTCTCAAAAACCAAACAAACAAAAATTAGAAATCAGACTCCTCTGTTCTAAATGATTTCTTTCACTGAAACTTTCAAAGTTTAGAGATAACTGACTTACTCTGGAGTATGTCTAGAGAACCAGGCATGTTGAACTGAGAGTGAGAATGGCAACAACAAAAATGTGGGCAGTAACGTGCCTTCATAATCCACAACCACAATACATTTATATAATAAGACATCTGTTTTCAATGCAAGGCATTTATCTTTAATACTAACATGTACAAATTAAGAAGTAAAACTGTCCCTAATGTGAATGATATAATAGTATACATAGAAAACCCAAAAGATTCCCCAACAAAACTACTGGAACTAATCAAAAGACTTAGCAGTGTAGAAAGATGCAAAATAAATACACAAAAATCAGTTGCATTCCTACACATCAATAAAGAGAACAACGGCAAGGAAATCAAGAAAAAATACCACTTATAATAGCTCCTTAAAAAAAAAAAACTTAGAAATAAACCTAATCAGGGATATTAAAGACCTAAACAAAGAAAACTACAAAACATTCCTGCAAGAAACCAAAACAGATCTACATAAATGGAAAAACATACCATGCTCATGGATAAGTAGACTCAACATTGTGACAATGTCAATTCTCCCAAAACAATCTACAAATACAATGCAATATCGATGTAGATACCAACAAAATTTGTTAAAGAGATTGAAAAACAAATCATTAAATTTATATGGAAAGGGAAGAAGCCCCAGGTAAGTAAAGCACTATTGAAGAAGGAGAATAAAGTAGGAGGACTCACACTACCTGACCTCAGATACTATACAGCTATGGTAACCAAAACAGCCTGGTACTGGTACAACAACATTTATATTGACCAATGACATAGAATTAAGATCCCAGATGTAAATCCATTCACCTGTAGTGACCTGGTCTTCAACAAGGGCCCAAAGTCCATCAAATGTGGAAAAGACATTTTTTTTTTAACAAACGATGCTGAAAAAACTGAATGTCCATCTTCAAAAAAATGAAACAGGACACTTATCTCACACCATACACAAAAACTAATTCAAAATAGATCAAAGACCTAAATATAATACCAAAAACTATACAGATCATAGAAAAAAAATAGGATCAATGCTAGAGGCTCTAATGCACTGTACTAACAGGATACAAACCATAAGTGACAACACACAAACTCCAGAAGATAAGTTAGATAACTGGGATCTTCTAAAAATTAAACACCTATGCTCATCAAAAGATTCACCAAAAGAGTAAGAACAGAACCAATAGACGTGGAAAAACATTTTTGGGTATGACGCATCCAACAAAGTTCTAATCTCTAAAATCTTTAGGAGAATCCAACACCTCTACAACAAAAAGATAAATAATTGAATTAAAAAATGGGCAAAGGAAATGAACAGACACTTCACCAAAGGAAACATTCAAGCAGCTAACAGACACATGAGGAAATGCTCAGGATCACTAGCCAAAGAGAAATGCAAATCAAAACCACAATGAAATAACCATCTCACCCTGGCATTACTGGGATGAATAAAAAAAAGAGAAAATAACAAATGTTGGAGAAGCTGCAGGGAGATGGGAACTCTTGTGCAGTGCTGGTGGAAATGCAAAATGGTGCAACCATTTTGGAAAATGATATGGTGCTGTTTTAGAATGCTAGAAATAGAAATACCATATGATCCAGCAATCCTACTCCTAGGAATATATCCTAGAGAATTAAGAGTCATCACACAAATAGACATATACACACCCATGTACACTGCAGCATTGTTCATAGCAAAAAGATGGAAATAACCTAGATGCCCATCAACAGATGAATGGATAAACAAACTATGGTATATACACACAGTGGAGTGTTATGCAATGATAAAGAACAATGATGAATGTGTGAAGCATCACACAGCATGGATGAATCTGGAGGGCATTATGCTGAGTGAAATATGTCAATCATGAAAGGGCAAATATTGTATGAGACCACTACTATAAAAACTCATGAAAAGGTTTACACACAAAAAGAAACAATCTTTGATGGTTATGAGGGAGGGGAGGTGTGTGGATGGAAAAACACTAAATAGTGGATGAGTGGTGACTTTGGTGGGGTTGGGACACTGCACACTGTTGGGAAGGCCAGCCCATCTTGTCCAGGACAGGGTCATGGAGGCTCCATGGATACATCCAGACTCCCTGAGGGACTGAGTTGCTGTGCTGGGGGTTGTGGAGGCCATGATCTCGGGAACCATTTGGCTCAATTTGCATAGCAGTGTGTAAAGAAACTGTTCTACATTCTACTTTGGTGAGTGGAATCTAATAACCCACCCAGTGCTGTTGAGTCGATTCTGACTCATAGCGACCCCATAGGACAGAGTAGAACTGCCCCATAGAGTTTCCAAGGAGCACCTGGTGGATTTGAGCTGCTGAATCTAGGGTCTTAAAATCTTGTGAGTGGCCACCTAAGACACTCCACTGGTGTCACCCCATCTAGACCAAAGGAGGATGAAGAAAACCAAAGACACAAGGGAGAGACTGGTCCAAGGACTAATGGACCACAATTACCACAGCCTCCAACAGAATGAGTTAAATGCAACTGGACGGTGCCCGGCTGCCACCACTGACTGCTCTGATAAGGATCAGGATGGAGCGTTCTGGACAGTGCTAGAGAAAAATGTAGAACAAAATTCTCACTCACAGAAAAAAAAAAAAAAAAGACCAGACTTACTGGTCTGACAGAGACTGGAGAAACCCTGAGAGTATGGCCCCCGGACACACTTTTAGCTCAGTTATGAAGTCACTCCTGAGGTTCACCCTTCAGACAAAGATTAGATAGGCCCATATAAAGAAACAAGACTAAAGGGGAATACCAGCCCAAGGGCAAGGACTAGAAGGAAGAAAGGGACAGGAAAGCTGGTAATAGCGAACCCAAGCTCACGAAGGGTGAGTGGTGACATGTCATGGGGTTGGTAACCAATGTCATAAAACAATATGTGTACTAATTATTTGATGAGAAGCTAGTTTTCTCTGTAAACCTTCTTCTAGAGTGCAAAAAAAAAAAAAAAAAAAAAAAAACCCAGCAATCACATATCACTCACTAACAGGCAGACAATATGGACAACTTTGCAGCTGTCTCCTTTTTCATTCTCTAACCTGATAGAGTTTTCAGATTCATAGGTAATAAAATTTTTCACTTTTCAGGTATACATTCAAGTGATTACAAATAGAAAATTATTTGAAGTGAGAATTCATGTTGGGATTGCAGTATAACTCCTCATCTTCAAAGTCCTCTTTTTTCCTTTCTGAAATTCTGCCTGTCTTTTTATGAGCCATAGATCTCTAGGCATCAAAGTCCTGAGAGACAGGGTCCCTTAGGTAATGAGAAGAATTGTTTTAAGGATAAACAGGATACTTTTCCACACCTGCAATATGAAGAAGTAGCCTTGGGGAATTTCTATCTTGAGTTCCACTAAAAAAAAAAAAAATTCTTTGTAATCTCTTGTCTTACTATGTTAGTTCCTTAGTTTCAGAATCATGGACAACAGCATGTGTCAATCACTCAGTATGTTTCCTTAGTCAAATTTCCGTCCTTCTCCTAGAACAGAGGTATAGATCCACTTTCTCATCTGGGGCAGTGGGGTGGGGGGAAGGGTGGCAGGGTCACATGGAAGGCACTTTGGCAGTTTAGAGATGGGGGCCAGTCATATACCATTGACTAGTAAAGAAAGACAATTATCCTTAATATTTAATTCACTTATTTCTGTGTTTCTTTAAAAACCAAAGTATAAAGAGAAGTAGTATTGCCTGTTACGTCGTCTAAATATGACTCTTCGCTTTTGGTAATAGCACTCAACTATTTCCTTTAATTTTGGGGTCCAAAAGCTCGGAGGCTTTTAAGATCCTAGATACTATTCACCACAGTAGAACACAGAACGTTTTCCCTATAAACTATGTTATGCCAATTGAACCAGATGTTCCCCGAGACTACGGTTCCCACAGGCCTCAGCCCAGCAATTTGGTCCCTCAGGGGGTGTGGACGTATCTATGGAGTTTCCATGATCTTGCCTTGTACAGATTTTGCTGGCTTCCCCAGTATTGTCTACTGTCTTACTCTTCACCAAAGTTGCCACTTATCTATTTTGCGTTTTTTCATCCCCATCCTTTCCCACCGCATAACCATCAAAGATTTTTTTCTTTTTGTGTGTAAACCTTTTCATGAATTTTTATGGTAGTAGTCTCATACAGTATTTGTCCTTTTGTGATTGACTTATTTTACTCAGCATAATGCCCTCCAGATTCATCCATGTTATGAGATGCTTCACAGATTCATCCTTGTTCTTTATTAATACTCTATTATGAGTTGGAATTGACCCAACAGCACCAGGTTTGGTGCTTTTTTTTTTTTTTAATTGTGTACCACAGTTTGTATATCCATTCATCTGTTGATGGGCATCTAGGTTGCTTCCATCTTTTTAGTATTGTGAACAGTTGTGCAATGAACATGGTTGTGCATATGTCTA
The DNA here is from genome assembly GCF_030014295.1 of Loxodonta africana. NCBI lineage: Eukaryota > Metazoa > Chordata > Mammalia > Proboscidea > Elephantidae > Loxodonta > Loxodonta africana. Next base: position 87,667,518 of record NC_087342.1, on the reverse strand, counting down.
TTCATGCAATGACTCTTATTTCTCCAGGATATATTCCTAGGAGTGGGATTGCTGGATCATACACTATTTCTATTTCTATCTTTCTAAGGGAGTGCTATATTGTCTTCCAAAAGGGTTGTATCATTTTGCATTCCCACCAGCAGTGCATAAGAGTTCTAATCTCCCTGTAGCCTCTCCAAGATTTGTTATTTTCTGTTTTTTGATTTGTGCCAGTAATGCTGGAGGGCGGAGGTATCTCATTGTGGTTTTGTTTTGCACTTCTCTAACGGCTAGTGATCATGAGCATTTCCTCCTGTGTCTATTGGCTGCTTGAATGTCTTCTTTGGTGAAGTGTCTGTTCATTTAATTTGCTCATTTTCTAATTGGATTTTTTTGTCTTTTTATTGTAGAGGTGTTGGACTTTCTTGGAGATTTTAGAGATTAGACCTTTGTCTGATTTGTAATAGCCACATTTTTTCCCCCATTCTGTAGGTTCTCTTTTTACTGTTTTGGTGAAGTCTTTTGATGAGCATAAGTGTTTAATTTTTATAGAGGATTCCAGTTATCTAGCTTATTTTCTGAAGTTGTGGGTTGTTGGTTGTGGTTTATATCCTGTTAATGCTGTGTATTAGGGCCATGTATTTTTTTTCTTCTATGAGTTTCATAGTTTTTGGCTTTATATTTATGTCTTTGAACCATTTTGTTTTAGTTTTTGAATATGGTGTGAGGTATGGGTCCTGTTTCATTTTTTTGCAGATGGACATCCAGTTTTGCCAGCACCATTTGTTAAAAAGACTGTCTTTTCTCCATCTGATGGTCTTCGGGCCCTTGTCAAAGATTAAGTGATCATAGGTGGATGGATTTACACCTGGGTTCTCAATTCTGTTCCATTGGTCTATGAATGTGTCATCCTATGAGTGACAGGCTGTTTTGACTACCATAGCTGTATAGTAGGTTCTGAGGTCAGGCCGTGCAAGTCCTCCTACTTTCTTTTTCTTCTTTCATAGTGCTTTACTTACCTGGGAATTCTTCCCTTTCCATATAAAGTTAATGATAACTTTTTCCATCTCTTTAAAGAATGTTGTTGGTATTTGGATCGGTATTGTATTTGCAAATCGCTTTGGATAGAATTGTCGTTTTCACAATGTTGAATCTACCTATCCATGAGCATGGTAAGTTTCTCCATTTAAGTAGATCTCTTTTGATTTCTTGCAGTAGTGTCTTGTAGTTTTCTTTGTATTGGTCTTTTACATCTCTGGCTAGATTCATTCCTAAATATTTTATTTTTTTAAGGGTTATTATAAATGTTATTTTTTTCCTGGTTTCCTTTTCATCATTCTCTCTGTTGGTGTACAGGAATCCAACTTATTTTTGTATGTTTATCCTGTATCTTTCTTCTGTACTGAACCTTTCTATTAATTCCAGTAGTTTTCTTGTGAAGTCTTTTGGCTTTTCTATGTATAGTATCATATCATCCACAAATAGAGACAGTTTAATTTTCATTGCCAATTTGGATGCCCTTTACTTCTTTTTCCTGCCTTATTCTCTATTTAGGACTTCCAGCACAATGTTAAGTAGGAATGGTGATAAAGGGCATCCTTGTCTTGTTCCTGTTCTCAAGGGGAATGTTTTTAGCCTCTCTCCATTAAGAATGATGTTAGCCATCGGTTTTGCATAGATGCCCTTTATTGTGTTGGTGTCTCCTTATTTCTGTTTATCTATTTCTGGGTGCATTCCACATCGGTCAGTGACCTTTGTAAATTTTCCTGTGTGCTTAGGTAAATCTATTAATCCTTGTCCTCAGTTTCCCTTTCTTTTTTTTAACAGAGTTCATATTAGCATATGCTGTGAGATAATCAGTCAGAATTGGCTCTGTTTTGTTTCTCTGTGCTCAGACTAATTAGCTATTCTTTCTTCCCAGATGTGCAATGCCATTTGTATAATATTACTAGTTCTTAAAAACACACTGCCTGTTCCTTCACTCTCTATTTTATTCTGTTGATTCATTTGTTTCTGTGTCAGTAACAAACTATATTTTAATTAATATGGCTTTATTGTAAATAAGCCATATTGGTTGAGTCCAACCTTTATTCTTCTTTTATTACATGCCTTGAGGAGTTTTGACAGCTCATTTCCCAGGAAATTTCAGTGTTAAAGGAAACTTTGTAGAAGAAAGTCCAAGGGCCAATAAAAAGCAACTGGTAAAAACTCAGATCCTTTGGGTAAAGCCAGAATTCTGGAAGGACATCATTGCAGTGAAAGGGGTGATTTTAAGAAAATGTATATGTCCTTTGCTCTGTACACCCTCCCAGTTTAAACTTAACCCTTACCCAAAACTAAAAACTTGTGATAAAGACAGCTTTGCAAAAATTTTAAATGAGTAGAAAAGCCACAACTAGCCTATAGAATGCAGACAAGTAAACTTAACCAATCCAAGCTGTCTCCTGCTGACTAAGTGAATGACAACCAATCATTTTGGGAAATTCCCTAACATTTTGTACTGTATATGAGCTGATCAAAATTGTACTGTGACGAGCTCATTTCTCTGGAGGCGTTTTCCCTGCTCTCAAACCTTTTTTTTCTGGTCAATAAAAACTTGTACCTAGTCAATAAAACTTTTTGTAGACTTATTGGTCATAATTTTCTTTTGATATGTATGATAGACAAAAGTCTATGCATAAACAAAAGAAAATATTGCAAAGAAGTTCCTCTGTTGTAGCCTAAGCTGTGAGTAAAACAACAAAAAACAAGAAAGAAAGTAGTAACTACAGGCCTGCCATTCCTAGTACTTGGAGTTTGAATTTACACTATTTGAGACCTCCAGGAATCCCCAAGACAAGAATATTATAACAATTGATCTTGGGATGGTTACGTCCCTGGGCTTAATGGCTGAAGTAAACACTTCAGAAAAGTATTCAATTGGGAGTGTCATGAAGAAAATTCAACAACCAGAATTGACTTGCTTGCAAGTGTTTTTTTTGGTTATAGTGAAGTAATTTAATATGTATCATTTGATCCTCTAATTGAACAGAAATATATATTATGAAACTACTTCCTAGGTGATATATTAGAGGCATAAATTATCCTTCAAATTGTTTTCATAATTTAAGATTTTTTTTAATTAAAAATTTTCTAGCTCTTTCCAATAGAGTAAAAAATTTATATATTTGGTATCTTTGAAATTGAAGAAGTCGCAATATTTAAATGAAATGTTTCATGCAATTAATTGAGTTAATTCTTATTAATTTTCGACTACTTTAAATTCTTAAACTTTAAAAATATGATTTGTACAAGTTTCAGGATTAAATAAATTGAAAGAATCAAAGCAAATTTCTATTCATCAAAAGACAACATCAAAGGAATAAAAAGGTAAACAATAGAGTCAGAGAATATATCTGTTATCTAGTTTTCTGACTGAGAATTTATAATTAGATTCATATTCTGTTAGGTTACTAAAAAGGCAGACAACCCAATAGAAAATGGGTAAAACACTTAAATAGGCAATTCATGAAAGAATATGGAAATGGCCAATAAATATATTAAAAAGTGCTTAGGGAAATGGAAATTAAGTCTATAACATGTTCCAACTATGCTGTTGTTGTTAGCTGCTGTCATGTTGGCTGCCAGCTCGTGATGATCCCATGCACAACTGAATGAAATGCTCCCAGTTTCTGTGCCATCCTTGTGATTAGTTGCAGATTGTTTCTATTATGATCCTTAAGGTTTTCTTTGGATGATTTTCAGATGTAGATTGCCAGGCCTTTCTTCCAAGTAGCCTATGGGTGGATTTGAACCTCCAATCTATTTATTAGCAGCTGAAAGTTTAACATGTTTGTACAACCCAGGGACTCAAATGTGATATACTAACTTTTTCCCTGAAACTGGGTTGGCCTGTGATTGCTTTGACTAATAAAGTATAGTAGAGATAATATTAATGCCACATCTGGGCTTAGTCTTAAGATGACTGGAAGGTTTTGCCTTCGTCTGTTGGTCCCTGAGCCACCATGTAAAAAGTCTACCATTGGAGGCTTCCCTACTGAAGAAGCACATGCTAACTGCATGCAGATGCTAGAGAGAGGGAAAAAGAGAGACTTTGTCAGCTCTCACCTATTCAATACCCAGCTGTTCTAGTCATCCCCGCTGAGAATCCAGACATTATTAAGTAAAATCAACCCTTCTGGGCTGTGCTTTTCCCAATTCCTGACCCACAGAATCATGCAATTTAATGCAGGATTTTAAGCCACTTTTGGGTACTAGTTTGTTATGCAGCAAGAGATCACCAGAATTCCATGGGGTCCTCTGTAGTTCACAGTGTCTGTGCAGATTATATCATATGACAAATTCTTCCCAAGAGAAATGAGAGCAGAAATGATATGTTACTGCTACTCTGTGACAGTTCAGAGTGTAAGGTGCCTTTTTTACATACATTTATTCTCATCAACAAAAATGGAACCAAAGGACCAAAGAAGGTAAAGTTGAAGACAGGAGAGACATCAGAACTAATGGGTTTTGGGTTCGCAAAAGTTAATGCAAAGACTTTGAATAGTCAGTCCACTGGTTCAAATTATCTTTTCATAGTGTTGTCTGTCTGCCTCTCTAAATAGTTATAAATGCTGGTACCCCACCATCCTTTCAGGGACAGCAGGCACATCTAGTTACTTAGAGAGTGAGGAACACAATTTGTCTATTAACTCAAGAAATACCTCAGTAACTAAGACTTCATTGTTTTTCCTAGTGGGAGTTTTGCGTCAAGAAAGGAAAAGAAAACAAAATTTGGATGGATTCTTCCTTTTCACCTCCCTTACATTACAAAAATCTGTCAAAAAAAGAAGAGGGAAAGGATAAAAATAGAACAAGATGAAAAAGTAGAAAAAGTGTTGAAACCGTTTTCATGAATGACATAGAAAAAGGTTCTTGAGATTTTTTTCAACCTGATTCCACTTTTAATTAGGTTTCACAGTCATTCTTTTTTCTTTTTATTGCAGTAAATATATATATAACACATTTGCTGATTTTGTACTTTCTGTTGTTCAATTTAGTGATATCAATTTCATTAATCATGTTGTGCTCGATAATTCAGTCAGTTGATTATTTTTTTAAGATGGGCAGCTGGCAGTTTTACTTTTTATATTTTATTGTGTTTTTACACACAAAGTTAGGTTCCCTTTGAACAATTTCTGTACAAGTTGTTCAGTGACATTGGTTACATTTTTCACAATATGTCAACATCCTTATTATTTCCATTATGGTTGTTTCTTTTCCATTAATCTAGTGTCCCTGGCCCTCTCCCTCACCTTCTCATTTTTTTGCTTTAGGGTAAATGTTGACTGTTTGGTTTCACATCGATGATTTTTTAAAGAAGTACAACACTCATGGGTGATATTTTTTATTTTATGAGTCAATCTGTTACCTAGCTGAAAGATGACCTCTAGGAGTAGATTCAGTACAAAATTGAAAGGATATCTCAGGACAATAGTCTCAAGGGGTTCTTCTAGAATGTAGTAGTCAGTAAGTCTGAACTTTTTTAAATAGTTGAGTTTTGCTCCACATTTTTCTCCCATTCTCTCCTGGACCATCTATTGTGTTCCTGGTCAGAACAGCTGGTAGTGGTAGTCAGACATGCTCTAGTTTTGTTCTCAGGATAGATGAGGCTGTGGTTTGTGTAGGCTATTAGCCCTGTGGAGTAATTTCTTCTTTGAGTCTTTGTTTTCCTTCTTTCTCTTTTGCTCCAGGCTTTAGATGGCTGATTGGAAGCTTTTAAGACCACAGACGACACTCACCAAACTAGATGTAGAACATAAACTTTATGAATTACGCTATGCCAATTGACTGAATTGTCCCATGAGACTATGGTTCTAAGCCTTCAAACCCAGTAAACGAATTCCATGAGGTGTTTTGTCATGTTTAAGAAGTACCTGTTACTGTGCCCCTTATATGCTTTATTATATACATGAATATATATGTAATAAAAAAATTTTTTTTTACACCCACATATATATGTATTGTGTGTGTATATATATATACACACACACATGCCAACAGGTACACATCTATGTGCACATGTATATACACACGTGTTCCTTTCTTTACTCATATATGCATACATATCTACCTATGTAACCACACATATATTTTATGGTTATTATTGCAAAATTGTATATGTTATAGCATTTAGCAAAAATGTCCCTTTCCTTGTGTACTTTTTAATATCATCAATTACGTTGATCAAGTTGTGCACACTTCACCCACATTCAGTATTGTCTTTCAGCCGGTAGACTTTTAAAAGATCTTTGGAGATAGAGATGCCAGATCTCTTTAGAAGAACCACTGGCTGTTTTATTTCTGTTAATTACTGATTACAGTTCATTTGTTTTACTTGTTAATTTGGCTTTGCTTGGTGAACAAGAAATCATGACATACCTTTTAAGAATTCTTAATTCATATGTTAGTTAGCATTTGCTTTAACAATTCAGTAACCATAACCCTAAAAAAATCTTCAAAATATAAAATCATAAAAAATTTATTGCTCACATTAATATGGGCTAATCTAAATGGATCCTGGAGATAAACAAACCTAAATATAATCTATTTAGCCAATATACGGATAGTACGGCACGTTTGTATACCTGATTTCATAAAACAGCATGAAGTTTCCATGGTTAGTGTCCAACTTGTTTATGCTACGTACATACCTGCTCAAGCATAACAACGATTGTGAGGATGGCACGGTGTTTCATTCTGTTGTACATAGGGCTTCTATGAATCGGAACCAACTTGATGGAACATAACAATGACATCTACTAGACTGAACTTTACCATTTATATTTCTTGTATTCAGTTCTGACTTTCATACATATTCTGAACAATTTGAGAAGCAGTATAAATTCAAATCTCAACTTTCTCATTGCCTGCTTATTTATGCCTCAGAAGAGTTCTCTAGATCCTTCAAGTCATAGCTTCTTTTTGATCGCCCTGATCAAAGCCTTCTTGACTTCCTTATTCCTCAAAGTATAGATCAGTGGATTTAGTACAGGAGTGACCACAGTGTACATTATAGCAATGACCCAGTCCTGATCCATGGAGCTGCCTGAGGCAGGACGAATATAGGTGAAGATAACAGGAGCATAGAGAAGGCTGACTACCATGAAGTGGGAGGCACAGGTGGACAAAGCTCTGTGAAGCATGCTGCAAGAATGGGTTTTGAAGATGAGATAGGTGATAATGTAGAAATAGGAGAGAAGTGTGAGAAAGAAGGGGCCCATAGCAATGGTCCCCGTGACAGTATTGAGCAGCCATTGATTGAGTTCAATGTTCCCACATGCCAACTCCAGCAATGGTTTGATATCACAGAAGAAGTGATGGACTTGGTTGGAGCCACAGAAGTTCAAGTGAGAGGTCATTATGGAGTGTAGCACTGCATGGAAAAACCCAATGACCCAGGTTGTACTAGCCATCTGGGTACAGCGCTGATGATTCATGATGACTGTGTAATGAAGTGGTTTGCAGATAGCCATGAAGCGGTCCAAGGCCATCACAGCCAACAACATGGCCTCTGTGCTGCCCAGGAAGTGAAAGAAATGAAGCTGGCTTATGCATCCCACAAAAGAAATTGCTTTGTGTGTAGAGAAGAAGTTCTCTAGCATCTTTGGCAGTGTCACTGTGGCATAGCAGATATCTAGACAGGAGAGGTTTCCCAGGAAGAAATACATAGGTGAATGGAGTCTTGGATCAGAGATGACAATCATCAGGATAGCTCCATTCCCAGCCACAATGCCAAAGTAGATGGTGAGGAAAACCACAAAGAGAACAGGCTGCAGTTCTTGCATGTCCGTCACTCCCAGAAGGAGAAATTCAGTGACTGAGGTTTGATTCAGCATCACTTAAAAGAAAAGGTAAGATAATATATGGAAACTATCTCTAATTAGAATCAGAATCCTCTCAACCCAGGATTTTCTTGTCAAGATGAAATGTCTTGAGGGAGAATATAGTTGTTTTGAAGGAACCTGGGTGGTGTAAACAGTTTATGTTCCACTATTAACAGAAATGTTGTCAGTTTGAACTCATCCAGTGACTCCGTAGAAGAAAGCCTGGCAATCTGCTTCTGTAAAGATTAGGGCAAGGAAAATCCTATAGAGCACAGTTCTACTCTGTAACACATGGAGTTCCTACCAGTTGAAATCTACTTGATGGCAACTGGCTTTGTTTTTGTGGTTGTTTTACATGATCCCAACCTCAGAGTTTTTATAGAATGTCAGTCATGAAAGTATAAAATATTAAGGCTACATATCTGTTCTTTGTCTGACTCAATGTTATTTTTCTTTATTTGATTTATCATTAATATTTTACTTTCTCTCAGAGATCTAGAGCATGTTGTTGGCCTCCCCGTTTCTCTGCCTGTGAACATCTACATTGTAATACACCTTCCTTTCATTTTCCTAAATCAGCTCTAAAAAAAAACCCAATAAGGTGTAAATTTTAAGTACTCCACCATGGCGCTACCTCTAAACCTACTATGAAGCCACCTGGAAAATTGTACCATAACGAAAATGAACAGGAAAGAACTCATTAAGTTCTTTAAAGACCACAAAGTCTTTAACGAAACACACAAACACAAAAACAAACAAACAAACCCCTTAAAATAGTAGTAGTAGCTTTTCCTTACCTTAGAATGTAAATTGGCCTTGAGGTATCCTCTTACTGAACCCTTTTGAGCCACATCCCTAGGACTTAGCTGGTATAAGAAAATAGGACTCATTAATGAGATATTATTAGCCTGAGGTTTATTTGACATTTTATCATTGATACATCTGCTGATAAGCTTAGTTTATTCCTGTGATATGAGCCTTAATATTTTCTCAAAGTAGAATTCTCAAATTACTTCTTTGACTACAAATGGTATAGTGCTTCAATTTTCTAGTTGCTCTGGAACTCTTTTCTTTATCATATCCTTGAATCCCTGGGTAAATAAAATTCTTCCTCCAACTGGCTCATCAGTTCCTCCCTAAGATCACCCGATACTGATCTCTCCCCTAAGTATCTATGGCTTCAGTCCCCTTGAAAAGTCTTATCTTCTCTTGTGATCTATTTCCTTAAATCCTATTTTTATCTTGACTGAAGCGACATCAATTTGTAGGTACTAAGGAATATTCTACCTCAAGTGCAATTCACCACGTTCACTTCTAGTTCCATTAATGTGACACTGGCAGTTACATTGCCTTCCCACACCCTAAAAAGCTATCCGGTGCCTATCAGTTCTCTCCAAAGCCCCCACAAAATTTGAGTTCTTCTCATTCAAAAAATGTTTTGTCTTTTTTACCCTTCCATCAAATAAAATTTCTGTTTCCTAAAGAAACACGTTAGTTTTCATTTCACTCAGAGAGTTGAAATAATAGTGTTTTCTTCAGTGACTGTTAAAACACTTGATAAATTGTAAATAAGTTAATTATAAGAACTTTTAATGTTTGACTAAATTCAGGCTGTTTACTGAGAGGCAACAAAACTTTTCAATGTCTGTTTCTTCCATTATCTGAAAAGTTGTTGTTAGTTGCCTTCGAGTCGATTCCAACTAATGGCATCCTAATGTGTGCAGAGTTGATCTGCCCCATAGGGGTTTTCAAGGCTGTGGCCTTTTGGAAGCAGAGGGGTAGCAGGGTGGGGCACCCCAGGGGGGCACTTGCCCCCAGATACAAGTCCAAGAGGGCACTAGAGGAGGTGTGGAATGACCTGTGGCATTTGAGGTGCCACAAATATGAAAGATACCTGACCGAGGCAGGAAGACATTCTGCTGACATGTCACACTAGCAATGTCTATTATCTTAAAATTGGAAAGGGTGCAAGTTAGAGATTGCCCCTGGGTGCTTGTTGCCCTCGCTATGCCTCTGTTTGGAAATAGATCCCCAAAAACACCAAACCCAGTGCTGTTGAGTCGATTCTGACTCATGAGACCCTATAGGACAGAGTAGACCTGCCCCATAGAGTTTCCAAGGAGCACCTGGCAGACTCAAACTGCCAACCCTTTGGTTAGTAGCCCTAGCACTTAACCACTATACCACACAGGCCTTAATTCCAAGGTGCCTCTGGGCGGGTTTGAACCACCAACCTTTTGATTAGTGGTCTAGCACTTAACCTACCTCCTTTAGGTACACTGACAAAAGCAGACATACTTTTGTGAAATAGCTTCTTCTTTGTTCCTTTCATTTTCGGACGTAGTGGATTAGCTTTTGCTGATTTGGAGGGAAGAAGGAAGGATGTGACGGAAATTTACAGGAGTGGGAGGCACTGAGAGAAGTGTAAGAACTATAATAGAGATGTAGATTGGGTAGTTTCCTCTAAAGGGAGAATGATCCAAGGTGGGAGAAACCACTGATAGTAGGTGAAAATGATTTGAGGATAAGAGTGAAAAAGTCAATGAATTAGAGAATGCTTTTTTTTTTTTTAGGAGCCCATGAGGTTCCAAGATTTTAATATGTGGAAGCAGTTTTGATGCATTATCTAATCTCTATAACACCTTCATGAAAGCCTGCCTTCAAATCACTCAGGGTAACTTTTTTGGTAGCCACGTTTATTCCGTGCATTTAAAAAATTTGACCATTGGTGTTTAAAATACAGGTGACATGCCAAATATCATTTTTTATTCTCCGGCCCACAAAGGAGTATTGCATAATAAATGTGTTTGGGAAAATGCAACTCTTCCTATCTTTAAAAAAAAAAATTATAAATCTGACTCCTCTGTTCTAAATGATTTCTTTCACTGGGATTTTAACATTTAGAGATTACTGACTTGCTTTGGAGGCATGTTGAACTGAGAATGAAAATAGCAACAAAAATGTGGGCTGTAAAGTGCCTTCATAATCCACAACCACAATTCATTTATAAAATAGGGCATCTGCTTTCAATGCTGGGCATTTGTCTTTAATAGTAGCAAGCACAGATCACTCACTGACAGACAGAAAATATGGACAACTTTGCAGCCTGTCTCCTGTTTCATTCTCTTACCTGATAGTTTTCAGATTCGTAGGTAAGAAAAATGTTCAGTGTTCAGGTGTACACTGGAGTGATTACAAATAGGAAAATATTTGAGGTGATAACCAATGTTGGAATTGCTGCATACACTCTTCAAAATTCTTTTTCCCTTCCTGAAATTCTGCCTTCCCTTTTATTATTCACATATCTCTAGGCATAAAAGTCCGCAGAGAGAGTGTCTCTAGGTAATGAGTAGAATTGTTGTAAGAATAAACAAAATACTTTTCCACACCTGCAATATGAAGAAATAGCCTTGGGGAATTTCTATCTTGAGTCCCACTAAAAAAAAAAAAAAAAAATTCTTCCTATTCTTTTGCCTTAATCTGTTTGTTCCTTAGTTTCAGAATCATGGACAACAATACAAGTGTCAATTGCCTAATATGTTTCCTTAGTCAAATTTCCTCTTATTCCCTATGATAGAGGTGTGGATTCACTTTCTCATCTTGGAGGGAGGGAGGGTCCCTTGGAAGGTACCCTGGTGTATAAAAAATTAATAACGGACATCTTACTTTGATTTTAAGGATTTTTTTTTAGCCAGGAAACAAGAAATTAACCATAAAATAGCCTGACCCAAACAGCAAAAACAATGACTTGTTTCTTTTGCCAGAAACTTCTCTGGAACATTGTAAATTTCTTTCTGGTAGAAAAGGGTAGTCAATAATAAACCCATTACGTCTTTTTACCTCATCATTTAAGGAAAAAAACTCTTCAGTTTTATTTTATTTTTTATTGTGCTTTAGATGAAGGTTTACAAACAAACTAGCTTCTTGTTAAACAATTAGTACACAGATTGTATTGAGATACTGGTTACCAGCCCCACAACATGTCAACACTTTCCCCTTCTCGACCTTGGGTTTCCTATTACCAGCTTTCCTGTCCCTTCCTGCATTCTAGTGCTTGCCCCTGAGCTGGTATGTCTCTTTAGCCTCATTTTCTTTTTTTTTTTTTTTTATAGTCCTGTCTAATCCTTGGCTGAAGGGTGAACCTCAGGAGTTAAGTCTGGTCTTTTTTTCTTGTGAGTTAGAATTCTACATTTTTCTCCAGCTCTGTCTGAGACCTTCTGCTGTGATCCCTGTCAGAGGAGTCGGTGGTGGTAGCCAGGTACCATCTAGTTGTGCTGAACTCACTCTGGTGGAGGCTGTAGTAGTTGTGGTCCATGAGTCATTTGGACTCATCTTTCCCTTGTGTCTTTGGTTTTTTTCATTGTCCCTTGCTCCAGATGGGGTAAGACCAGTGGAGTATTTAGATGGCCGCTCGCAAGTTTTAAGATCCCAGGCAGTACTCACCAAAGTAGAATGTAGAACATATTCTTTATAAAAAATGTTATGAAAATTGAGCTAGATGTTCCCTGAGACAATTGCACTACAGCCCTCAACCCAGTAATTTGGTCCCTCAGGGAGTTTGGAACTGTCTATGGAGCTTCCATGACCTTGCCGTGGACAACTTGTGCTGGTTTCCACAGCAGTACTGTTTACAGTCTTACCCTTCACCAAAGTCACCACTTAACGTCTATTTAGTGATTTTCCATTCCCATCCCTCCCCTCCCTCGTAACCATCAAAGATTGTTTCTTTTTGTGTCTAAACTTTTTCATGAGTTTTTACAGTAGTGGTCTCATACAATATTTGTCCTTTTGTCATTGACTTATTTTACTCAGGATAATGCCCTCCAGATTCAGCCACGCTGTGAAATGCTTCGGAGATTCATCATTGTTCTTTATCGTTGTGTAGAACCCCACCGTATGAAGGTATCATAGTTTGTTTCTTCATTCATCTGTTGATGGGCATCTAGGTTGTTTCCACTTTTTGGTTATTGTGATCAATGCTGCAATGAACATGGGTGTGCATATGTTTATTTGTGTGACGACTCTTATTTCTCTAGGATATATTCCTAGGAGTGGAATTACTGGATCTTATGGTATTTCTATGTCTAGCTTTCTAAGGAAGTACCATATCATTTCCAAAATGGTTGTACAATTTTGCATTCCCACCAGCACTGTGTAAGAGTTCCAATCTCACTGCAGCCTCTCCAACATTTATTTCCTTTTTTTTTTGATTCGTGCCAGTAATGCTGGGGTGAGATGGTATCTTGTTGTGGTTTTGATTTGCATTTCTCTAATGGCTAGTGATGGTCAGCATTTCCTCATGTGTCCATTAGCCACTTGAATGTCTTGTTTAGTGAAGCGTCTGTTCATTTCTTTTGCCCATTGTTAAATTGGACTGTTTGTCTTTATTGTGGAGGTGTTGGATTTTCCTATAGATTTTAGAGATTATATCTTTGTCACATTTGTCATAGCCAATGTCAGATTTGTCATAGGCAATTTTTTTCCCCAGTCTGTAGGTTCTCTTTTTGCTCTTTTGGTGAAGTCTTTTGATGGGCGTAAGTGTCAAATTTTTAGAAGATTTCAGTTATGCAGCTTGTCTTCCGTGGTTTGTGCGTTTTTAGTTATGGTTTCTATCCTGTTAATGCCATGTATTAGGGCCTCTAGTGTTGATCCTATTTTTTCTTCTGTGATCTTTACAGTTTTGAGTTTCATATTTGGTCTTCGATCCATTTTGAATTAGTTTTTGTGTATGATATTAGGTATTGCTCTTCTTTCATTTTTTTCCAGATGGACATTCAATTTTGCCAGGACAATTTGTTAAAAGGACTGTCTTTTCACCATGTGATGTATTCTGGGCCGTTGTAGGAGATAAGGTGACTGTAGGTGGATTAGTTTACATTTGGTTGCTCAATTCTGTTCCATTGGTCAATATATTTGTCGTTGTACTAGTACCAGGCTAGTTTGACTACCGTAGCTGTATCATAGGTTCTAATGTCAGGAGTGTGAGTCCTCCTACTTTATTCTTCTTCAATAGTGCTTTATTTATCTGAGCCCTCTTTCCTTTCTATATAGAGTTTCCATCTCTTTAATGAAGGCTGTTGGTGTTTGGATCACGGTTGCATTGTATTTGTAGATTGCTTTGGGTAGAATTGACATTTTCACAATATTGCATCTACTTATTCATGAGCATGGTATGTTTTTCCATTTACTTGGCTCTCTTTTGGTTTCTCGAGGTAGCGTTTTGTAGTCTTCTTTGTTTAGGTTTTTACATCCCTGGTTAGAGTTATTTCTAAGTTTTTTTGGGGGGGGATTATTATAAGGGGTATTTTTCATGGAATCAGTTATGTTCCCCCAAAAATGTGTGTATTGATTTTCCTGGACCATGATTCCGGGTATTGGGTGATTTTCCTACATGTTGTATGATGTTAATGAGGGAGGGTGGGCGGCAGTTGTGTCAGTAAGGCAGGACTCAATCTATAAGACTGGATTGGGTCTTGAGACAATCTCTTGAGCTATAAAAGAGAGAAGCAAGTAGAGAGACAGGGGGACTTCATACCACCAAGAAAGCAGTGTTGGGAGCAGAATGCATCCTTTGGATGCGGGGTCCCTGTGTGGAGAAGCTCCTAGGTCAGGGGAAGACTGATGAGAAGGCCCACAGAGAGAGAAAGCCTTCTCCTGGAGCTGATGTCCTGAGTTTGGACATTTAGCCTACTTTACTGTGAAGAAATAAATTTCTGTTTGTTAAAGCCATCCACTTGTGGCATTTCTGTTATAGCAGCTAGATAACTAAGACAGCATTGTTTTCATGATTTCTTTGTCATTGTTCTTTTTATTGGTGTATAGGAATCCAACTTGTTTTTGTATATTATATCCTGCTGCTATGCTGAATCTTTCTATTAGTTCCAGTAGTTTTCTTGTGGAGTCTTTTGGGTTTTCTATGCATATTAATATCATCAGCAAATAGGGACACTTTTACTTCTTCGTTACCAATTTGAATGCTCTTTATTTCTTTTTCTTGCCTTATTGCTCTAGCTAGGACTTCCAGGACAATGCTAAATAGGAGTGGTGATAAAGGGCATCCTTGTCTTGTTCCTGTTCTCAAGGGGAATATTTTCAGCCTCTCTCCATTAAGTTTGATGTTGGCTGTTGGTTTTGTATAGAAGCCCTTTACTATGTTGAGGAGTTTCCCTTCTATACCTATTTTATTGAGAATTTTTATCAGGAATTGGTGTTGGGCCTTATCAAATGTCTTTCCTGCACCTATTGAGATGATTATGTGATTCTTTTGTTTATGTGCTGGATTACATTGATTCATTTTCTAATGTTGAACCATCCTTCCATACCTGGTGTGAATTCCACTTGGTCATGGTGTATTATATTTTGATATGATGGTGAATTCTATTGGTTAGAATTTAATTGAAATTTTTTGCACCTATATTCATGAGAGATATTGACCTGTAGTTTTCTTTTTTTGTGGTGTCTTTGCCTGGTTTTAGTATTAGGGTTTTGCTGGCTTCACAGAATGATTTTGGAAGTATCCGTTTCTTTTCTATGTCCTGAAATAGTTTGAATAGTAGTGGTGTAAGCTCTTCTCTGAATGTTTGGCAGAATTCTCCAGTAAAGTCATCTGGCCAGAGCTTTTTTTTGGGGTGGGGGGGAGTTTTTTTTTTATTACCTTTTCAATCTCTTCTCTTGTTATGAGACTGTCCAAATTTTCAACATATTTTGTGTTAGTTTGGGAAGGTAGTGTGTCTCTAGACATTTGTCCATTTCCTCTAGGTTTTCAAATTTGTTGGAGTATAGTTTTTCACAGTACTCTGTTGTGATCCTTTTTATTTAGGTTGGGTCTGTTGTAATGTACCCCATTTCATTTCTAATGGGTTATTTGCATCCTCTCCTGTTTTTCTTTTGTCTGTTCAGCTAATGGTTTGTCCATCTTGTTGATTCTTTCAAAGAACCAACTTTTCATTTTGTTGATTCTTTGTATTGGTTTTCTATTCTCTATTTCATTTATTTCTACTCTTATGTTTCTTATTTCCTTTGTCTGGTGGTGGTGGGCTTCTCTTGCTGTTCTCTTTCTATTTATTTGAGTGTGTAGCTAATATTTTGATTTTGTCCCTTTCTTCTTTATTGATGTATGTCTCTACTGGTATAAATTAATCTCTGAGCACTGCCTTTGTTGTGTCACAAAGGTTTTGGTATGGTTTGTTTTTTATTCTCATTTGATTCTAGAGGTCTTTTGATTCCATCCTTGATATGTTCTATTACACAGTGGTTTTTAAGCAAGGTGTTATTCAGCTTTCATGTTTTGATTTTTTTCCTTGCTCTTCCTGTTGTTAATTTCTACTTTAATGGTGTTATGATCAGAGAAGATAGTTTGTATTATCTCAGTGTTTTGGATTTTGCTGAGGGTTGATTTGTGGCCTAAGATGTAGTCTATTCTGGCGAACATTCCATGTGTGTTGGAAAGAGTATGCACATTGTAGCTGTAGGGTGGAGTGTTCTATATATGCCTATGAGATCAAGTTTGTTGATTGTGGCCTCTAGTTCTTCTGTATCTTTGCTGAGTTTCTCCCTAGATATTCTGTCCTTTACTGAGAGTGGTGTGTTGAAGTCTCCTACTATTACTGCAGAACTGTCAGTTTCTCTTTTCAGTGCTGTTAGAGTTTTGTTTTATGTCCTTTTGGAGCTCTGTCAGTGTGTGTGTAGGTATTTATTATGGTTATGTCCTTATGATGGATTGTCCCTTTAATCATTTATGTAGTCCCCTTCTTTGTCTTTTATGGTAGATTTTGTTTTAATGTCTGTTTTATCTGAGATTAGTATTGCCACTCCTGCTCTTTTTTAGTAGCTGCTTGCTTAATGTATGTTTTTCCATCCTTTGATTTTTAATAAATTTTTGTCTTTGGTTCCAAGGTGTATCTTGTAGACAGCATGTTAATGGATCCTGTTTTTTTAATTTCAACTTTTTTAATCCATTCGTTCACTGTTTGTCTCTTAATGGGTGTGTTCAGGCCACTTATGTGCAGTGTAATTATTGATAGTTGTGCATTTATTGCTGTCTCTTTGTATGCTTTTTTTTTTTTTTTTTTTTGTAGTGGTGATGTTTTCTTCGTTCTTCTTACTCTCCTGTACTGAATTTGTGGATTTTTCTTTCATAAATTTGTCTAGACTTTGTATTTACTGAGACTTTATGTTTTTCTTCTTTATTTTGATGAGTAGGCTTTTTAAGTTTCTTTGTGGTTACATTGAGATTTACCCTTATCTTCCTAAGATTGAACCAGTTTTTTATTACTTGGTATCACTTTGCCTACTTCTCCATTTGAAAGTTCTCTACCTACACCGTTTATTCCCTCTTTTATTGTTCTAACATTGTCATTTACATTTTAACCTCTCTAGTTCCCTGTTGTAAATCTTTTAGTTTTAGTTAATCCTTGAGAGTTTATTACCTAGGTTGGTATCCAGGTGATGCAGTCTCGTGTCCTAGATTCATGCTGTTGTCTGATGTTTGTTCTCTAACCAAAAAACTCCTTTTAATTATCTTGTAAGTTTGGTTTGGTTTTTACATATTCCCTTTATTTCTGTTTATCTGGAAATGTCCTAATTTCACCACCACATTTGAGTGAGAATTTTGAAGGATATATTATTCTTGGTTGGCAAAGTTTTTTCTTTCAAGGTTATATATATGCCATCCCATGGTTTTTGCTGAGTAATCAGAGCTAGTCTTATTGTTTCCCCTTTGTATGTGACTTTTTGTTTTTCTCTAGGTCTTCTCAGGATTTTCTTTGTCTTCGGTTTTCACGAGTGTGATTATGATATGCCTTGGTAATTTTCTTTTGGGTCTATACTATATGGGGTTAGTTGACATTCTTGGATGTTCAGCTTTTCATCTTTCATGATATGAGGGAAGTTTTCTGTCAGCAATTCTTCAATGATCGCATCTGTGTTTTCTGACTTCTTCCCCTGTTCTGGGACTCTTATAACTTGCAATTTTTTTGCTTTTGATTGTATTCCACATAATTCTCAGGCCTTCTTTGCTTTTTTCCATTCTTTGATTTTTTTCCTCAAAGAAAGTAGTATCCATGTATTTTTCTTCAATTTCACTGATCCTATCTTCCATTGTTTCAAACATGCTACTCAAGCCTATGACACTGTGCATTTCTGAAATCTTGCTGTTTATCTTTTGGAGTTCTAGTTGCTGTTTTTGTATGATTTGTAGTTATGGATTTATTTTGACATTTTGTTCCTGTATTATTTTTTCTGAATTTCACTGTTTTGTCTGTCTTTTCCATGATTTTGTCTATTTTTTCCTTATTTTTGTCTGCTTTTTCCTTCAACTCTTGGATAACTCTGAATATTAGAAATTGGAATTCCCCCTATCAGGCACTTCCAATGTCTTTTCTTCTACTAGAAGGTCATCTGGTATTTTATTTTGTTTGCATGCTGGAACCATCCTGTCCCAGTTTTTTAATATGTTCTGATATTGTCTTCGGAACATTCAGTAGTTATTTTCTTTGTTTATTGATTGTAGATTTGTTTGTTTTGTCCTGACTTATTTGTTTTATTTGGCCATGTCTGAGCAGGCAGACGGGGCATTCTTTGTTGTTTGCTCATCTGTGTGCATGATACTTTTCATCACCTTTCCAATGGGCAGGACCAATCTCTCAGCTAGTGTGCAGCAGCTGAAATGGGTTGTTTGTAGCATGCACTGGGTCTGACAGGGTGAGATTGGTGGTTAGTGCAGGGTAGGTTCTGGTAGACCGTGTCTGTGCTGCTTGGGGGTGTGATTCTCAGAGCAAGATTCAGATAGGCAGGAGGGAGGGGATAGATTGTGATGTGTGGAGCTAAGTGGATGTGAGAAAGAAGAGAAAGTAGAGAGAGAAACAGGAGAGGAAAAAGTGCTGAGGGAGCCTAGCATTGGAGAAGCAGAGACCTGGGGAAGCCATGTGCTAGTGGCTTTGTAGCTGGATGGTGAAGCACAGCCCTTCAAAAGGGATAGATACAGCACACACAGGTAGGTGAACAGGAGTAAGGAAAGGAAGGAAGGTAGAGAGAGATAAGAAACTAGTTTTAAAAAAAGAGAAAAAAGTGCACATGGCTTGGTGGTTGGGAAGTGGAATGGAAGGAATGTAGAGAGAGGCAAGAAACTGAGGGGAAAAAAGAAAAGAAAGGATGACAGGTGGCTAGGTGGAAGGAAAGAAGGAATATAGAGAAAAGAAACTGAGAAAAGAAGAAAAAAAATGCCCCAAGGAGCCCACCAGAAGTGAGTCCCCAGCTGAGTGGCATTGCACAGCCAGTCAAGAAGGAGCAGAGATGGCACATGGCACCTGGATTTCAGAAGTGTAAGGAAGTAACATAGAGAGAGACAAGAAACCGAGTAGAAAAGAAAGAAAGAAAGAAAAAAATGACCTGAGGGAGCCCACCAGAAGTGGATCCCCAGCCCAGTGGCACTGCACAGCCTGTCAAGAAGGGGTGGAGATGGCACATGGCACCAGGTGTTCAGGAGAAGTGTAATGACAGAAGGTGGAGAGAGAGAAGAAAAGGAGAAACGAAAAGAAGAGCAAAAGGAAAAAAAAAAAATTCCCAAGGGAGCCTACTGGTGTGGTGAAAGTGACTCCCCAGCCAAGCAGCACTGCACAGTCTGGGTAGAAGGGGTGGAGATGGCACACAACACCAGGTATTCAGGAGACAGGAAAAGAAGGAAAGTAGAGACAAGAAACCAAGAAAGAAGCAAACAAAAAGTACAGGGAAAAGAAAAAAAAAATGCCCACAGGGATCCCACCTGAGTGACGGTACAGACTGGGGAGGTAGTTCCCCAACTGAGTGGTGCTTCACAGCCTGTCAAGAAGGAGCAGAGATGGCACACTGAGCCAGATGTTCTAGAGAAAGGAAGGGAAGGAGGTGAGAGAGAGAGAGAGAGGAAAAAACAAAAACAAAAGAAGCCGAAAAAGGCAAGAACAGGAACAACAACAACAAAAAAAAAATGGCACTGAAAGAGCCAGCTGGTGTGGGTGAGGTGAATCCAAGCAGCAAGGAGCCAATGCCTCCTCAGTCGAACCACCACGGCCTTCCCTGAAGCATTGGAGGCCAAGCAGGGGAAAGAAGGGCGGAGGGAGGGAAAGTGTATATTGCTGGTTACCAGGCACTCTGTCTCCTGCTGGAAGCTCCTTGAGTCTGTCTTCCTGTACTCTCTGTTCACTGTTCACAGTGGCTGAGGAGTCCAAGTTGGTGAATTCGTTTCACGTTAGGTGATAGGGAACCTCCACTCTGGATCCCTTCTCACTGTCTATTCTCTGTTAGTTTCTAATTCCATTTGATGCTTGGTTGAGTTCTTTATTTCTTCATTTGACACTTAGTGTTCCAGGATTGACACTTGTCTCTGTTTTACTTAGTTTTTCAGGTCTTTGCTGTGGCGGGATGATGTGGTGCTTCTATCTATAGTGCCATGTTGGCTCCGTCTCCTAAGCTTCAATTTTAATTTCAAGAGGTCTCATAGCTACAAATGGGTAAAGGGCCAAATCTTCACGAACTACTTTTAATGTTAACTCAATAACCATTAAGTACTTGGTTACCGTGGAAATTTGTATGCATTAAGAAAAACACTCAAGCTCCTGTGAAATCTCCAATCATCAGGAGCTTTCCTTTTTCTTCATTTCCTTTATGTAGAGAGACTCTGTTCCTCCTACTTGGAAATTGTTTATTAAATTATGAAACAGTCAAATACTATTTTTTTTTTTTTTTAACCATTGTAACCAACTTACTTCGAGACACTTGTTTTTAGATGCAAAATAATCTCCCTGCATGAATACAGAATGACTGCTAGGAATGATTTAGGAGTTGAAATTGAAGCCATTATTGTCTGTCCTTGAGCATAAAGAATGTGACCCAGCTGGAGCTGGACTCATGAGGACTCACAAGGACACATCAACTGGGTCCTGAGGTATAAAAACAACAGCTAAGTCAATCAGAATTGACTCGAAGGCACTGGGTTTTTTTTGTTTTTAAGACAATCTTGGAAAACATCTTTTAGGAAAATTTTCACATAAACAAATCTTACAGCACAAAAGACCCACATATTTTCCCATTCATATCATATTCTATTAGCATTCTTGAAGAACATCATTGTAGTGAAAGGGGTGTTTTAAGGAGAATGTGCTCATCCTCTGCCTACTACCCCCCACCCCCAAGTTTAAACTTAACTCTTTCCCAAAACTAAACACTCATGATAAAGACAGTTTTGGGAAAATTTAAAATAAGTAGAAAAGCAACAACTAGCCTATAGAATGCAGACATGCAAACTTAACTGATCCAAGCTGCCTCCTCCTGATTAAGAGAATGACGACCAATCATTTTGGGAAACCCCCTAACGGTTTGTACTGTATATAAGCTGATCAAAAGTATAATGTGACAAGGTCATTTCTCTGGAGGTTTTTTCCCTGTTTGATCATATTTTTCTTTTGATAGGTAAAATAGACAAAAGCCTATGCATCAACAAAAGAGTATTACAGAGAAGTTCCTCTGTTGTAACCTAGACTATGGTTAAGAAAAACAAACAAAAACAAAGAAAGTATCTTCTGGTAAGGTGTAACTATAGGCCTGCCATTCATAGTACTTGGAGTCTGAATTTATACCACTTGAGGCCTCTATGAATCCCCAAGATCAATTGTTAATATAACAATTGATCTTAGGATGGTTATATCCCTGTGCTTAATGGCTTAGGTAAATATATCTGAAGGTATTCATTCAGGGATGTCATGAAGAATATTTAAAAACCAGAATTGACTTGCCTGCAACTTTTTTTTTTTTTTGGTTATAGTGAAATAATTTAATGTGCATCATTCAACTCTCCAAATGAACTAAAATATATATTATAAAACTGTTCCTAGGTGATATATTAAAGGCATAAACTATTCTCCAAATCATTTTCATAATTAAAAAAATTTAAAATTAAAGTTTTCCTAGCTCTTATAATAAAACCAAACCCACTGCTGTTGAGTCGATTCCAACTCATAGCGACCCTATAGGACAGAGTAGAACCGCCTGACAGAGTTTCCAAGGAGCGCCTGGAGGATTCGAACTGCCGACTTCTTGGTTAGCAGCCGTAGCACTCAACCAATTCGCTACCAGGGTTTCCTGCTCTTATAATAGAACAAAAAATTTATACATTCAATATGTTTGAAATTGAAGAAGTCACAATGTTTAAGTGAAATGTCTTAGGAAATTAATAGACTTAATTCTTCTTAATTTTTTTAATCTTAAATCCTTAAACTTTTGAAAAACATAATTTGGACAACTTTCAGGATTCAATAAATTGAAAGAATCCAAGTGATTTTCTATCCATCAAAAGACAACACCAAGGAAATAAAAAGGTAAACAGCAGAGTCAGAGAATATATTTGTCATCCAGCTTTCTGACAGAGATTTTAAATTAGATTCATATTCTATTAGATTAATTAAAATGGCAGACAAATCAATAGAAAAATGGGTAAAACACTTAAATATGCAGTTCACGAAAGAATACCCAAATGGCCAAAAAATATATTAAAAAGTGCTTACGGAAATGGAAATTAATACCATGTTGTTGTTGTTAGCTGCCCTCGAGTTGGCTGCCAACTCATGATGACCCTATGCACAACTGAATGAAATGATCCCAGGATCTGTGCCATCCTTATGACCAGTTGCAGATTGTTTCTGTTGTGAGCCTTATGATTTTCAGAGGTAGATGGCCAGGTCTTTCTTCCTAGTCCATCTTAATCTGGAAGGTCCACTGAAACCTGTTCAGCATCATAGCAACGTACAAACCATAACTAAGAGGTGGGCAGTGGCTGTGCATAAGCTTCATTAGTTGGAACTGAACTTGATTCTCTTGTATGGGAGGTTGGAATTCTGCCATTGAACCACCAATGCCTCACCAGAAATAAGCATAAACCAGTTGATGTGACTTTGACTCATTGTGACCCATGTGTGTCAAAGTAAAACTTTGCACCATAGGGTTTTCAATGGCTGACTTTTCAGTAGTAGATTGCCAGGCCTTTTTTCCAAGTAGCCTCTGGGTGGACTTGAATCTCCAACCTTTACATTAGGAGCTGAAATTTTTAAGTGTTTGCACTACCAAGGGACTAACGTGGGGTCTATTACCTCTTCCCCTGAAGCTGGGTTGGCCTGTGACTGCTTTGACTAATAAAGGATAGCAGAAGTAATGTTAATGCCAGTCCTGGGCATAGCCTTAAGACAACTGGAAGGTTTGTCTTGGTCTGTTGGTCCCTAAGCCACATGTATAATGTCTGCCCTTTGAGGCTTCCCTAGTCAAGAAGCACATGCTAACCACATGGAGAAGCTAGAAACATGGAAAGAGAGAGGAAGAAAGAGAGACTTTGTCAGCTCTCACCTATTCAATACCCACCTGTTCAAGTCATCCTGGCTGAGAATTCAGACATTATTAAATAAAGTCAAGCCTTCCAGGCTGTGCTTTTTCCAGTATCTAACCCACAGTATCATGTAATTTCATGAAAGGATTTAAGCCACTAAGCTTTGGGATACTAGTTTGTTATGCTGCAAGAGGTCACCAGAACTCCGTGGTCCTCTGTAGTTGACAGTGTTTGTGCAGATTGTGTCATGTGACAAATCCTTACCAAGAGAAATGATGTGTTACTGCTACTCTGTGACAGTTCATACACTTATTCTCATCAGTAAAAATAGAATCAAAGGATCAAAGAAGGTGAAGTTGAAAATAGAAAAAAACGCAGAGAGACATCAGAACTAGTTTGGGTTTGCAAAAGTTAGTGCAAAGACTTTGAATAGTCAGTTCACTCGTTCAAATTATCTTTTCATAGTGTTGTCTGTCTGTCTCTCTAAATAGTTATAAAAGCTGGTACCTCACCATCTTTTCAGGGACCACATGCACGTCTAGATACTTAGAAACGTAGTTTGTCTGTTAACGCAAGAAATACCTCAGCAACTAAGACTTCATTGTTTTTCCTAGTGGGAGTTTTGTGTCAAGAAAGGAAAAGAAAATAAAATTTCGATGAATGCTTCCTTTTTACCTCTCTTATAACGATCTGTCAAAAAAAAAAAAAAAAAAAAGAAAGAGGGAAGGGATAGAAATAGAAAAACAAGACAAAAAAGTAGAAAAAGTGTTGAAACGATTCATTTTCATCCACCAGATGCTTAAGTAAAAGTAATGCATGAATGACATAGGAAAGGATTCTGGAGATTTTTTTCAACCTGACTCCACTTTTAATTATATTCCACAGTAATTCTTTTTTTTTCTTTTAATGTCTGTGAAAAAATGTATATATAACACATTTGCTTATTTTGCATTTTCTGTTGTACAATCTAGTGATATCAATTACATTAGTCATGTCGTGCTTGATAATTCACTCAGTTGATTATTTTTTTGAGAAGGCTCTGCTTGCAGTTTTACTTTTTATAATATTTATTTTGTGTTTACACAGCAAATCAGGTTCCCTTTCAAAGATCTCTACACAAGCTCTTCAGTGATATTGGTTACTTTTCTCACAACATGTCAACATTCTTATTATTTCCGTTTTGGTTGTTCCTTTTCCATTAATCTAGTGTCCCTGCCCTCCTGCTTACCTTCTCACCTTTTCTTTAGGATGAATGGTGAATGGTTTCATATACATGATTTTTTTAAAGGATTACAGCACTCATGGGTGATATTGTTTATTTTATGACTCAATCTATTACCTAACTGAAAGATGACCTCCGGAGGCAGATTCCTTACAAAATTAAAAGGGTTTCTCAGGACAGTAGTCTCGAGGGTTCTCCCAGAATGTAGTGGTCAGTAAGTCTGAACTTTTTTAAATAGTTGAGTTTTGCTCTACATTTTTCTTCCTTTCTCTCCAGATCATCTATTGTCCTCCTGGTCAGAATGGTTGGTAGTGGTAGTCAGGCAGAATCTAGTTCTGTTCTTAGGGTAGATGAGGCCGTGGTTCGTATAGGATGTTAGTCCTGTAGATTAATTTCTTCTTTGAGTCTTTGCTTTCCTTCTTTCTCTTTTACTCCAGGCTAGTAGAGACCAATAATTGTATTTTAGATGGCCGCTTGCAAGCTTTTGAGACCACAGATGATACTCACCAAACTAGATGTAGAAGGTAAACTTCATGAACTATGCTATGCCAAGTGACTGAATTGTCCCATGAGACTATGGTCCTAAGCCTTCAAACCCTGTAAACCAATCCCACGAGGTGTTTTGTCATGTTTAGAAAGTACCTGTTACTGTGCCCCTTATGTGCTTTATTATATACATGAATATATATGTAATACACACACATATATATAGTATTGTATGTGTATATATATACACACACACATATGCCAACAGATACACGTCTATGTGCACATGTATAGACACACATGTACCTTTCTTTACTCATATATGCATGCATTTCTATGTAACCACACATATATTTTATGGTTATTATTGCAAAATTGTATATGTTAGCATTTAGCAAAAATGTCCCTTTCCTTGCACACTTTTTAGTATCATCACTTACCTTGATCAAATTTTGCAGACTTCGTCCACATTCAGTATTGCCTTTCAGCCAGTAGACTTTTAAAATGTCTCTGGAAATAGAGATGCCAGATCTCTTTAGAACCATTGGCTGTTTTATTTCTCTTAATTAGTGATAACAATTAATTTGTTTTAATTACTGATTTGGCTGTGCTTGGTGAACAAGAAATCATGACACACCTCTTAAGAATTCTCCTTAATTCATATGTAAGTTAGCATTTGCTTTAACAATTAAGTAACCATGACCCTAAAAAAATCTTCAAAATATAAAAGCATAATAAATTTATTACTCACACTAAAATGGGCTAACCTAAAGGGATTACAGAGATAAACAAAGCTAAACATTTTCTATTTACCCAATACATGAGTAATATAGGCACATTTGTATACCTGATTTCATACAACAGCACGCGGTTTCCATGGCTAGTGTCCATCTTGTTTATACTACATATCTACCTGCTCCAGCATATCAATAATTGTTTGGATGGCACAGGACTAGGCAGTGTTTCATTCTGTTGTACAAAGGGCTTCTATGAGTAGGAACCAACTTGATGGAAAGTAATAACAATAACACCAACTAGACTGAATTTTACCATTTATATTTCTTTTATTCACTTCCCACTTTTATACATATTCTAAACCAATTGAGAAGCAGTATAAATTCAAATTTCAACTTTCTCATTGTGTGCTTCTTTATGCCTCAGAGGAGTTCTCTAGATCATTCAAGTTATAGCTTCCTTCTGATCACCCTAATCAAAGCTTTCTTCACCTCCTTGTTCCTCAAAGTATAGATTAATGGATTTAGCACAGGAGTGACCACAGAGTACATGATAGCGATGACCGAGTCCTGATTCATGTTGCTGCCTGAGGCAGGAAGAATATAAATGAGGATAACAGGAGCATAGAAAAGAATGACTACCATGAAGGGGGAGGCACAGGTGGACAATGCTCTGTGAAGCATGCTACAAGAATGGGTCTTGAAGACAAGATAGGTGATAATGTAGAAATAGGAGAGAAGTGTGAGAAAGAAGGGGCCCATAGCAATGGTCCCTGTGACAGTATTGAGCAGCCATTAGTTGAGCTCAATGTTCCCACAGGCTAGCTCCAGCAATGGTTTAATATCACAGAAGAAGTGATGGATTTGGTTGGAACCACAGAAGTTCAAGTGAGAGGTCATTATGGAGTGTAGCAGTGCATGGAAAAACCCAACGACCCAGGTTGTACTAGCCATGTGGGTACAGCGCTGATGATTCATGATGACCGTGTAATGAAGAGGTTTGCAGATAGCCACAAAGCGGTCCAAGGCCATCACAGCCAACAACATGGCCTCTGTGCTGCCCAGGAAGTGAAAGAAATGAAGCTGGCTTATGCATCCCACAAAAGAAATTGCTTTGTGTGTAGAGAAGAAGTTCTCTAGCATCTTTGGCAGTGTCACTGTGGAATAGCAGATATCTAGACACGAGAGGTTTCCCAGGAAGAAATACATAGGTGAATGGAGTCTGAGATCAGAGATGACAATCATCAGGATAGCTCCATTCCCAGCCACAATGCCAAAGTAGATGGTGAGGAAAACCACAAAGAGAACAGATAGCAGTTCTTGGATGTCTGTCACTCTCAGGAGGAGAAATTCAGTGACTGAGGTTTGATTCAGCATCACTTAAAAGAAAAGGCAAAATAATATGTGTGGAACACTTTCTGTAACGAGAATCAGAATCTTCCCAGCCCAGGATTTTCTTGCCCAGAAAAAATGTCTTGAGGGAGAATATAGTTGTTTGGAAGGATTCTGGGTGGCACAAATGGTTTGTGCTCCATTACTAACAGAAAGGTTGGCCATTTGAACCCATACAGTGGCTCCTTAGGAGGAAGGCCCAGCATTTTGCTTCTGTAAAGATTGCATCAAAGAAAATCCTATGGAGCTAGGTTCTAGTCTTTAACACGTGGAGTCATCATAAGTCGAAATCTACTCTCTGGCAACTGGTTTTCTTTTTACAGCTCTTTTACATGATCCCAACCTAGAGGTTTTATAAAATGTCAGTCATTAAAGTGTAAAATATTAAGGCTACATGTCTGTTCTTTGTCTGACTCAGTCTGTGTTATTTTTTCTTTATTGGATTTATCATTAATGTTTTACTGTCTCTCAGATATCTAGAGCATGTTGTCAGCCATCCATTTTCTCTGCCTGTGAACATCTACACTGCGACAGAACTTCCTTTCATCTTCCTAAGTCAGCTCTAATAAGGTACAAATTTTAAGTAGTCTACCACATTGCTATCTCTAAACCTACTATGAAACCACCTGGAAGATTTTAGCATAATGAAAATAAACAGAGAAGAACTCATTAAGTTCTTTAAAGACCACAAAGTCTTTAAAGAAACAAAAACAAAAAAGCCCCTTAAAATAGTATTAGTAGCTTTTCCTCATCTTCAAAAGTAAACTGGGCTAGAGGTATGCTCTTACTGGTCCCTTTCTGAGCAACATCCACAGGAGGGTAATGAAGCTTTAGTTGGTAACGGAAAGAAGGCGCATTAATCAGATATTATTAGCCTGAGGTTTATTTGAAATTTTAATGCATGTACTGACAAGCTTAGTTTATTCGTATAATATGAGCCTTAATATTTTCTGAAAGTAGAATTCTCATATTACTTCTTTAACTACAAATGGTATAATGCTTCCATTTTCTAGTTGCTCTTGGACTCTTTTTTCTTTATCACATTCGTGAGTTCCTGGGTAAATAAAGTTCTTCCTCCAGTAGGCTCATCAGTTCTTCCCTTAGACCACCCAATACTGACATCTCTTCGAAGTATCTATGGCTTCAGCCCCCTTGAAGTCCCCCTATCTTCTCTGGTGATCTATTTCCTTAAGTCCTATTTTTATCTTGCCAGTAATGACATCACTCTTCAGATATTAAGGAATATTCTGCTTCAAGTGAATTTCATCATGTTCACTTCGCTGTCAGTCATGTTGCCTTCCATCATCCCAAAAGGCTATCTGCTACATATTGGCTCTGTCCAAAGTCCTCACAAATTTCCAGCTCTTCTCATTCAAAAAGCACGTTTTGTCTTTTTTGTCCTTTCCATCAAATGAAGTTTCTGTATTCTACTAAAGAAACACATTAATTTTCATTTCACTCACAGGATTGAAATAATAGTGTTTTCTTCAATGAATGTTAAAATGCTTGATAAAATTGTAAGTAACTTTAAGAAGGCTTAATGTTTGACTGAATTGAGACCACTTACTGAGAGGCAGGAAAACCTTGGAATCTTTGTTTTTTCCATTATTTGAAAAGCTGTTGTTGTTATTAGTTGCCTTTGAGTCAGTTCCAACTAATGGCATCATTTTGTGTGCAGAGTGGATCTACTCCTTAGGGTTTTCAAGGCTGTGACCTTTTAGAAGCAGAGGCATAGTGTATAAGGGGAGCCCGAAGTGGGGTACTTCCCCAGGTGCAAGTCCAAGAGGACACCAGGCAAGGTGTGGATTGACTTCTGAGATGCCACATATGAAAGGTCCCTGACTGAGGCAGCTGGACAAAAGGGGGGAAGACATTCTGCTAAAATGTCCTACCTATCAACCTCTATTCATCTTGAAATTGGGAAGGGCCCATCTTAGAGGTTGCTGCTGTGTGCTTGTTACCCTCACTATACCTCTGTTTGGAAATAGATTGCCAGGCTTTAATTCTGAAGTGACTCTGGGTGTGTTTGAACCACCAACCTTTTGTTTAGCAGTCCAGCACTTAACCTATCTCCTTTAGGTATGCTGACAAAAGCAGAGATACTTTTGTGAAATAGCTTCCTCTTTATTTCTTTCATTTTCAGATGTAGTGGATTAGCTTTGTTTATTGCGAGGGAAGAAGCAAGGATGTGATGAAAATTTAAAGGCGTGGGAGGCACTGACAGAAGTGTAAGAGCCGTAACAGAGATACAGATTGGGTAGTTTCCTATAAAATGGGAATCATTCAAATTTGGTGAAACCACTGAGAGTAGGTGAAAGTGATTTGAGGTGAGTAAGAGTGAAAAAGTGAATGAATTAGGGAGCTCATGAGTTTCTGGGTTTTTAATATGTAGAAGCAATTTTGAGAAATTATCTAATTTCTACAACACCTTCATAAAGGGCTGCCTTCAAACTATGTAGTGTAACTTTTTTGATAGCCATATATATTTCACGTATTTAAAACATTTGACCTTTCCTGTTTAAAATACAGGCGACTTGCCAAATGCCAGTTTTAATTCTTTGGCCAATAAATCAGTATTGTATAAAAAATGTGTTTGCGAAAATAAAACTCTTCTTGTCTTTAAAAAAAAAATAGATATCAGACTCTTCTGATTTCTTTCACTGAAAGTTTAACATTTACAGTTTACTGACTTCCTTAGTAGTATGTCTAGAGAACCAGACATGTTGTATTGAGAATGAGAATGACAACAACAAAAATGTGGGCAGTAAAGTGCCTACATAATCCATAACCACAACACATTTATAAAATAGGACATTTGTTCTCAATGCTGGGCATTTATCTTTAATACTAACATGCAAAATGAAGAAGTAAAATTGTCCCTAATGCCGATCATATTATACTATACAGAGAAAACTCAAAAGACTCCACAAGAAAACTACTGGAACTAATACAAAGATTCAGCAAAGTAGAAAGATACAAGTTAAATGTACAAAAATCAGTTGCATTTCTATACACCAATAAAGAGACCAATGATAAGGAAATCAGGAAAATGATAGCATTGTTAGTCCCTAAAAAGATAAAAAAAAATTAGAAACAAATCTAACCAGTGTTGTAAAAGACTTATAAAAAGAAAACTACAAAACACTACTGCAAGAAACCAGAAGAGATCTACATAAATGGAAAAACATATCATGTTCATGGATAAGTAGACTCCATTTTGTGAAAATGTCAATTCTCCCCAAACCAGTCTACAAATACAATGCAAACCCGATCCAAATACCAACAGCTTTTGTTAAAAAAAGGGATGGAAAAACTAATCATTAATTTTATATGGAATGGGAAGAAGCCCCAGATAAGTAAAACACTACTGAAGAAGGAGACTAAAGTAGGAGGACTCACACCACCTGACCTCAGAACTTACTATAGAGCTATTGTAGTCTATACAGCCTGGTACTGGTACAACATCAGATACATTGACTAATGGCAGAGAATTGAGAACCTAGATATAAATCCACCCACCTATGGTCACCTAATCTTCAACAAGGGCCCAAAGTCCATCAAATGTGGAAAAGAGAGTCTTTTTAACAAATGATGCTGGAAAAACTGGATGTCCATCTGCAAAAAAAAAAATGAAACAGGATCCATACGTCACACCATGCACAAACACTAATTCAAAATGGATTAAAGACCTAAATATAAAACCAAAAACTGCAAAGATCATAGAAGAAAAAATAGGATTAACACTAGAGATCCTAACACACGGCATTAACAGGATACAAAGCATAAGTAACAACACACAAACTCCAGAAGATAAGCTAGATAACTGGAATCCTCCAAAAAGTAAACACTTAACGCTCATCAAAAGGCTTCACCAAAAGAGTGAAAAACAGACCCAATAGGCTGGGAAAAAAATTGTGGCTATGACAAATCCAAAAATTCTAATCTCTAAAATCTATGGGAAAATCCAACACCTCTACAACAAAAAGCCAATAACTCAATTAAAAACGGGCAAAGGAATTGAACAGACACTTCACCAAAGAAGACATTCAAGCAGCTAACAGACACGTGAGGAAATACTCAGGATGACTAGCCACTAGAGAAATGCAAAGTAAACCAACAATTAGTTAACACCTCACCTCGGCATTACTGGCATGAATCAAAAAAAGAGAAAATACCAAATGTTGGAGAGGCTGTGGGGACTTTGGAACTCTTACCCAGCGCTGATGGGAATACAAAATGGTACAACCATTTTGGTAAATGATATAGCGTTTTCTTAGAAAGTTAGACATAGAGATAGCATATGATCCAGTGATTCCACTTCTAGGAATATATCCTGGAGAAATAGGAGTTGACACATGAATAGACATACGCACACCCATGTTCATTGCAGCATTGTTCATAGCAAAAAGATGGAAACAACCTAGATGCCCTTCAACAGATGAATGGATAAACAAACTATGGTACATACACACAATGGAGTACCACACAACGATAAAGAACAATGATGAATCTGTGAAGGATCTCATAACATGGATGAATCTGGAGGGCATTATGGTGAGTGAAATTAGTCAATCACAAAAAGACAAATGTTGTATGAGACCACTACTATAAAAACTCATGAAAAGGTTTACACACAAAAAGAAACAATCGTTGATGGTTACTAGGGAGGGGAGGTGTGTGGATGGAAAAACACTAAATAGGCAGTGGATGAGTGCTGACTTTGGTGGAGGGGGTGGGACAGTGCACAGTGTTGGGGAGGCCAGCATATCTTGCCCAGGGCAGGGTCATGGAGACTCCATGGACAGCTCTGGACACCCTGAGGGATCAAATTGCTAGGCTGGGGCCTGTGGGGACCATGATCTAGGGAACATCTAGCTCAACTGGCATAACATGGTTTGTAAATAAAGTGTTCTACATTCTACGTTGGCGAGTAGCATCTGGGGTCTTAAAATCTTGTGAGTAGCCATCTAAGATGCTCCACTAGAATCACCCCATCTGGAGCAAGGGAGAATGAAGAAAACCAAAGACACACGGGAGAGATTGGTCCAAAGATTAATGGACCACAATTACCATAGCCTCCACCAGACTGAGTCCAATGCAACTGGCTGCCACCACTGACTTTTCTGACAAGGATCATGACGGAATGACCTGGACACTGTTAGAGAAAAATGTAGAGCAAAATTCTAATACACACACACACACAGACCAGAGTTACTGGTCTGACAGAGACTGGAGAAACTCTGAGAGTATAGCCCCCAGACACCCTTTTAGCTCTGTAATGAAGCCTTTCCTGAGGTTCACTGTTTAGCCAAAGATTAGACAGGCCCATAAAATGGAACAAGAGTAAAGGGGAACACCAGCCCAGGGGCAAAGATTGTAAGGCAGGAGGAGACAGGAAAGCTGGTAATAGGGAACCCAAGGTAGAGAAGGGAGAGTGCTGGCATGCTGTGGGGTTGGTACCCAGTGTCGTAATATACTATGTATACTAATTATTTGATGAGAAGCTAGTTTTCTCTGGAAACCCTCATCTAAAGTACAATTAAAAAAAAAAAATACCAGCAAGCACAGATCACTCACTAACAGACAGAAAATATGGAAAACTTTGCAGCCTGTCTCCTTTTTCATTCTCTTACCTGATAGTTTTCAGATTCATAGGTAAGAAAATATTTCACTTTTCAGGTGTACATTCAAGTGATTACAAATAGAAAAATACTTGAAGTGAGAATTCATAATGGGATTGCAGCGTAAACTCTTCATCTTCAAAATCCTCTTTTTCCGTTTCTGAAGTTCTGCCTGCCCTTTTATGAGCCACAGTCTCTAGGCATAAAAGTCCTGAGAGACAGTGTCCCCTAGGTAATGAAATGAATTGTTCTTAGAATAAACAAGATCCTTTTCCACACCTGCAATATGAAGAAGTAGCCTTGGGGAATTTTTATCTTGAGTCCTATTTAAAAAAAAAAAAAAAAATTCTTTGTATTTTCTTGCCTTATTATGTTAGATCCTAGTTTCAGAATCATGGACACTGCTCAAGTGTCAATTACCTAATATGTTTCCTTAGTCAAATTTCCTTTTGTTTCCTAGGACAGAGGTATGGATCCACTTTTTCATATTGGGTAGGGGGTGGGGGAGTTCCCATGGAAGGTACTTCAGGTGTATAAAGTGGAAAGAAAACTGGTCATGACACTTTAGGGATGGGGGCCAGTCACATCCCATTGACTAGTAAAGAAAGATAAATATCTTTAATATTTTATTCACTTATTTCTGTGTTTCTACAAAAACTGAAGTATAAAGAGTAGTATTGTATGTAATAAACATGACTTCTAAATATGACTTCACTTTTGGTAACAACACTAAATTATTTCTTTTAATT
Source organism: Loxodonta africana (assembly GCF_030014295.1). NCBI lineage: Eukaryota > Metazoa > Chordata > Mammalia > Proboscidea > Elephantidae > Loxodonta > Loxodonta africana. The sequence continues at coordinate 87,634,124 of NC_087342.1, read as the reverse complement.
TTGGAGTCCAAAAGCTTACAGTTCTCTCAGTTTGGCAGATTGATGCTCATGTCTCCAAACTGTATCCTCACTTTTTGCTGTATCTTTTAGGTAAAAAAATTCACCTGATTTATTCAAGGGAAATCTCTCTGTGATCTGCCATAAGTCCAAGCTTTCTAATAACAGTTGTCAATGGAATGTTCTTTGTCTGTCTTTCTACTGAGTTCCCATTCTGTTTGCTTTTCAGGAGTTCATTATATAATCATTGTGTTAACAATTCCTTGTTATTTTATATGTTGCAAATATCATACAAATAAATAACATTTATTATGTGTTCATTCCTTGTAAGGTATTTTTCTGAGTTCTTTGTATGCATTAGCTCATTTAATTCTTATGAAGATCCAGTGAAGGAAGTACTAAAATCATGCCCATTGTACCATAGGAAAACTGAAGCTCAAAAGAATTAAGAGAATTTCCCAGAGTTTTGTGATTAATTAGTGAGATTATGATTCAAATTGAGGCTCTCATGAGTCCTAATCAACTTAATGACACCTAACAACACAGCATCCAGTGCCAGAGACACCTTCCATGTAGTCACTGCTAGGTGCACAGGTGAGTTATAATTGCCCCGTCACTGTCTCCCCAGATGCTAATGGACACAGTAACTCCTAACGGACACAAAGTAAAGCATGGGCCTTAAGGGGACATGATCGCTCTTTGAAGAAACCCAGAGCTCTATTAAGCTATCTCTGTGGAACAAAGGGAAAAGGAATGCTCCTGACACCAAATAAATTTAGAATAGCCATCAGGAAATGGCAATTCCTTTCCCCCAAGCCCCGCCCAAGCAGAGGCAATGACTAATGTCCATTGCCCCGTATAAGGCCTTCCGCTTTTATTACCCCTTCTACTTTTACCTTTCATTGCCACCTTTAACTACTTCTTCTCTGTGTGTACTGTCTGGCACATGGATATGGCTGTCCTACTAGTATTTAACCTTGGGAGAGAGGGATTTCGGTGTTCTCCCAAGATGTGAAGTGGGGCATGCTTGGATGAGTTCTACTCATCCCTGTCCTGTTTATTCTGTGAGTAAAAAACAGTTGTTGACCACGTCATAAGAAGAGTGTCTGTTCGGTGCTCTTCTCTAAAAGGTCTTCACTAAGAACTTCTGAATATGGCACATAGGAGCCATCATTCTTTTCCAAAATTCCCTATCTTAATTTTATCTCCAGTTTCCTTTGTTGACTAGAAATCTATTATTTTATCAAGTCACAACAAGCAATTTTCCTCTTTATATTTGTCTTTCTGGAGTTTTGTTTATGAAATATTTTTCCTCCTCAAGTTGTAATGATATTGTCTTTTATAAGCAAGGGCAGCCTCTTTGGAATGTGGCCCATCCAGTGTGGGCTCTGTGCTCAGAAGGGCCCCAAACTTGGTTTATTACTTTACTTTTACCATCTTAAAATTCTTAATACTTTTTTAACAAGGGCCTCTGCATTTTTATTTCTACCCACAAAATTTTTAACTGTTTCTCTTTATTGAATTTAGAGCCTCATATTTGCTGTTTAGGCCTCTAGTCTTTTTTGAGTTATAAAAGTAATCAAAGCACAAAGAAATTAAGGCATATAGGGTTTATTTCAACAGTTAATCTGGATGCATATAATCTTAGCATGATTGCTTGAATCATTCTCCCCTCCATAAGATCAGCTGATGCTAGGCCACCAGGTGGATTTTTGTGGTCTGGTCATCCTCTACTCCTTTGCACAAATACTCAAGTGTTTTCGGTGGGTTACAAATAATAAAAGCACCTCAGCTACTCAGGACATTCCAAGGGTTATTTCTCAGGAAAGAAAGACTAAGTTGTTTTGAGTAAAGTTAAATTCTTTGCATAAGATAAACTTTGAGTAAGTTATAGTTAACAGAGAGGAATCCCTTTGTTGGCACAGAGGGTTAAGTGTTCAAGGTTGGTGCTCAAACTTATCCGTAGGTGTCTTGAAGGATAGGTCTGGAGATTTGCTTCCATAAGGTCACAGTCTTGAAAACCCTGTGGAGCAGTTCTACACTTGGGTCAGAACTGACTTGATGGCAATAAACAACAACATGGTTAACACATGTGTCAAAAAAAATCAAAACTCAAAGGAGTTGAAACATAAGGTTTATTCCTGTCCTACGGAAAAATCACCATAAAGTTATAGTAAAGCAAAAAAATTCTATTCACGTGTGTTCAAAGAGGCAAAAGTGAGAAATGGATGAGCATGCTGCCAGAGCCATGTCTGCCCAAGTCCAAGAAATGTCACAGAATAAGCAAAAGTGGGAAACTGACAAGCATTCTGCCAGAGTTATGTCTGTCCAAGTCCAAGGAACATTACCGAATCATCAGTATATATTAATATTATAAATCTGTAAAATCATCAAAAGTGTCACCTTTCCACAGATTGGCTAAAAACGGCTAAATTACCAGGACTCCATGTTGTTGTTTTTTTTAATTTATTGTGCTTTGGGTGAAAGTTTACAAATCAAGTCAATCTCTCATACAAAAAATTATACACTGTACTCCTAGCTGCTCTCCTCTTAACACATTCCTCTTCTCCACCCTGTATTCCCCTTGTCCATGTAACCACCTTCTGCCCTCCTCTTCCTTCTCATCTCGCCACCAGACAGCTGTCGCCCACATAGTCTTATGTGTCTCCTTGAGCCACAAAGTTCACTCCTTACCAGCATCATTGTCTATCTTACAGTCCAGGCCAATCCCTGTCTGTAGAGTTGGTTTTGGGAATGGTTCCAATCTTGGGCTATCAAAGGGTCTGGGACCATGACTGTCAGAGTCCCTCCGGTTTCAGTCAGACCATTAAGCCTGATCTTTTTATGAGAGTTTAAGATCTGCATCCCACTGTTCTACTCCATCAGGGGTTCTCTGGTCTCAGGCTGATGGAGTCTCTGGTTTATGTAGTCCTTTCTGTCTCTTGGGCTCACATATACCTTTCGTCTTTGGTGTTCTTCATGCTCCTTTGCTCTAGGTGGGTTGAGGCCAATTGATACACCTTAAATGGCTACCTGCTAGTTTTTAAAACCCCAGACGCCTCTCACCAAAGTGGGATGCAGAACTTTTTAAAATGCATTTTGTTATGCCAATTGACCTAGACAAACCCTGAAACCTTGGTCCCCAGACCCTTGTCCCTGCTACTCTGGACTTCTAAGTGTTCGGTTGTATTCAGGAAAATTCTTTCTTTTTGGTTTAGTCCAGTTGTACTGACTATTCCTGTGTTATGTGTTGCCCTTCCCTTCACCTAAAACTTTTTTTTTTTTGATAATTTTTATTGTGCTTTAAGTGAAAGTTTACAAATCAAATCACTCTCTCACACAAACACTTACATACTCCTTGCTACATACCCCCAGCTACTCTCCCCCTAATGATACAGCCCACTCCCTCCCTCCACTCTCTCTTTTAATATCCATTTCTCCAGCTTCTAACCCCCTCTATCCTCTCATCTCCCCTCCAGGCAGGAGATACCAACATAATCTCAAGTGTCCACATGATCCAAGAAGCTCACTCCTCACCAGAATCCCTCTCCAACCCATTGTCTAGTCCAATCCATGTCTGAAGAGTTGGCTTCGGGAATGGTTCCTGTCCTGGGCCAACAGAAGGTCTGGGGGCCATGACCACCTGGGTCCTTCAATTCTCAGTCAGACCATTAAGTCTGATCTTTTTATGAGAATTTGGGGTCTGCATCCCACTGCTTTCCTGATCCCTCAGGGGTTCTCTGTTGTGTTCTCTGTCAGGAGAGTCATCGGTTGTGGCTGGGCACCATCTAGCTCTTCTTGTCTCAGGATGATGTAGTCTCTGGTTCATGTAGACCTTTCTATTTCTCGGGCTCGTGATCACATTGTATCCTTGGTGTTCTTCATTTTCCTTTGATCCAGGTGGGTTGAGACCAATTGATGCATCTTAGATGGCTGCTTGCTACCCTTTAAGATCCCAGACGCCGCTCTTCAAAGTGGTATGCAGAATGTTTTCTTAATAGATTTTATTATGCCAGTTGACTTAGATGTCCCCTGAAACCATGGTCCCCAACCCCCCCTGCCCCTGCTTTGCTGACCTATGAAGCATTCAGTTTATTCAGGAAACTTCTTTGCTTTTGGTTTAATCCAGTTGTGCTGACCTTGCCTGTATTGAGTGTTGTCCTTCCTTTCACATAAAGTAGTTCTTATCTACTATCTAATTAGTAAATACCCCTCTCCCACTCCGCTCTCTCCCCCTCTTATAACCACAAAAGAATGTGTTCTTGTCAGTTTAAACTATTTCTCAAGATCTTATAATAGTAGTCTTATACAATATTTGTCCTTTTGCAACTGACTAATTTCACTCAGCATAATGCCTTCCAGGTTCCTCCATGTTATGAAATGTTTCACAGACTTCTTCACTGTTCTTTATCTATGCATAGTATTCCATTGTGTGAATATACCATAATTTATTTATCCATTCATCCATTGATGGGCACTTTGGTTGCTTCCATCTTTTTGCTATTGTAAACAGTCCTGCAATAAACATGGGTGTGCATATTTCTGTTCGTGTAAAGGCTCTCATTTCTCTAGGATATATTCCAAAGAGTGGGATTGCTGGATCGTGTGGTAATTCTATTTCTTGCTTTTTAAGGAAGCGCCAAATCGATTTCCAAAGTGGTTGTACCGATTGATATTCCCACCAGCCGTGTAGAAGTGTTTCAGTCTCTCCACAGCCTCTCCAAAATTTATTGTGTTTTTTGGATTAATGCCAGCCTTGTTGGAGTGAGATGAAATCTCATTGTAGTTTTGATCTGCCTTTCTCTAATGGCTAATGATCGTGAACTTTTCCTCATATATCTTTTAGTTACCTGAATGTCTTCTTTAGTGAAGTGTCTATTCATATCTTTTGCCCATTTTTTAATTGGGTTATTTGCCTTTTTGCAGTTGAGTTTTTGCAGTATCATGTAGATTTTAGAGATCAGGTGTGATCAGAAATGTCATACCTAAAAAATTTTTCCCAGTCTGTAGGTAGTCTTTTTACTCTTTTGGTGATGTCTTTGGATGACCACAGGTGTTTGATTTTTAGGAGCTCCCCGTTATCTAGTTTTTCTTCTACATTCTTTATAATGTTTTGTATACTGTTTATGCCATGTATTAGGGCTCCTAACTTTGTCCCTGTTTTTTCTTCCACGATCTTTATCATTTTAGATTTTATATTTAGGTCTTCGATCCATTTTGAGTTATTTTTTGTGCATGGAGTGGGGTATGGGTCTTGTTTCATTTTTTTGCAGATGGATATCCAGTTATGCCAGCACCATTTGTTAAAAAGACTGTCTTTTCCCCAGTTAACTGTTTTGGGGACTTCATCAAATATCAACTACTCATATGTGGATGGATTTATGTCTGGATTCTCAATTCTGTTCCATGGGTCCATGTATCTGTTATTGTACCAGTACCAGGCTGTTTTGACTATTGTGGCGGTATAATAGGTTCTAAAATCAGGTAAAGTAAGGCCTCCCACTATGTTCTTCTTTTCAGTAATGCCTTATTTATCTGGGGCCTCTTTCCCTTCCATATGAGGTTGGTGATTTGTTTCTGCATCTCATTAAAGACTGCCCTTGGGATTTGGATCAGAATTGCATTAAATGTATAGATCGCTTTTGGTAGAATAGACATTTTTATAAGGTTAAGTCTTCCTATCCACTAGCAAGGTATGTTCTTCCACTTATGTAAGTCTCTTGGTTTCTTGAAGAAGTATAAGTCTTTTACATCTCTGGTGAGATTTATTCCTTGGTATTTTATCTTCTTGGGGGCTACTGTAAATGGCATTGATTTGGTGATTTCCTCTTTGATGTTCTTTTTGTTGGGGTAGAGGAATCTGACTGATTTTTGTATGTTTATCTTGTATCCTGATACTCTGCTGAACTATTCTCTAGTTTCAGTAGTTTTCTGGAGGATTCCTTAGGGTTTTCTGTGTATAAGATCATGCCATCTCCAAATAGAGATACTTTGCATTCTTCCTTGCCAATCTGGATGCCCATTATTTCTTTATCTAGCCTAATTGCTCTGGCTAGGACTTCCAGCACAATGTGAAATAAGAGTGATGATAAAGGGCATCCTTGTCTGGTTCCAGATCTCTATGGGATTGTTTTCAGGCTCTCTCCATTTAGGGTGGTATTGGCTGTTGGCTTTGTATAAGTGCCCTTTATTATGATGAGGAATTTTCCTTCTATTCCTATTTTGCTGAGAGTTTTTTTCATGAATGAGTGTTGAACTTTGTTAAATGTGTTTTCTGCATCAATTGATAAAATCATGTGATTCTTGTCTTTTATTTATGTGGTGGATTACATTAATTGTTTTTCTAATGTTGAACCATCCCTGCGTACCTGGTATGAATCACACTTGGTCATGGTGAATTATTTTTTTGATATGTTGAATTCTACTGGCTAGAATTTTGTTGATGATTTTTGCATCTACATTCATGAGGGATATAGATCTATAATTTTCTTTTCTTGGGGTGTCTTTACCTGGTTTTGGTATCAGGGATATGGTGGCTTCATAAAACAAGTTTGGTAGTGTTCCACCCCTTTCCATGCTCTGAAATACCGTTAGTAGTAGTGGTGTTAACTCTTCTCTGAAAGTTTGGTAGAACTCTGCAGTGAAGCCATCTGGACCAGGGCTTTTTTTTTGGGTGGGGGGGAGTTTTTTGATTACCTTTTCAATCTCTTCATTTGTTATGGGTCTATTTAGTTGTTCTACCTTTGTTTGTGTTAGTTTAGGTAGGTAGTGTGTTTCTAGGAATTCATCCATTTCTTCTAGGTTTTCAAATTTGTTTGCATGAAGTTTTTCAAAGTAATCTGATATGATTCTTTTCATTTCAGTTCGGTCTGTTGTAATATTGGTCCTCTCATTTCTTATGCGGGTTATTTGCTTCCTCTCCTGTTTTTCTTTTGTCAGTTTGGCCAGTGGTTTATCAATTTTGTTGAGTTTTTCAAAAAACCAGCTTTTGGTCTTGTTAATTCTTTCAGTTGTTTTTCTGTTTTCTATTTCATTTAGTTCAGCTCTAATTTTTATTATTTGTTTTCTTCTGGTGCCTGTGGGTTTCTTTCGTTGCTCTCTTTCTATTTGTTCAAGTTGTAGGGATAATTCTTTAATTTTGGCCCTTTCTTCTTTTTGGATATGTGCATTTAATGATATAAATTGGCCTCTGAGCACGACTTTCACTGTGTCCCAAAGGTTCTAATAGGAAGTGCTTTCATTCTCATTGTATTCTATGAATTTCTTTATTCCGCCCTTATTATCTTCTATAATACAGGCTTTTTTGAGCAAGGTATTGTTCAGTTTCCAAGTGTTTGATTTCTTTCCCCTACATTTCTTGTTATTGATTTCCACTTTTATGACCTTATGGTCAGAGAAGATGCTTTGTAATATTTCAATGTTTTGGATTCTGCTAAGGCTTGCTTTATGACCTAATATGTGGTCTATTCAGAGAATGTTACATGTGCATTGGAAAAGAAGTGTACTTGGTTGCTGTTGGGTGGAGTGTTCTAGGTATGTATATGAGGTCAAGATGGTTGATTGTGGCATGTAGATCTTCTGTGTCTTTATTGAGTCTCTTTCTGGATGTCCTGTCCTTCACCGAATGTGGTGTGTTGATGTCTCTCACTGTTATTGTGGAGCTTTCTATCTCACTTTTCAATGCTGATAGTTTGTTTTATGTATCTTGCAGTCCTGTCATTGGGTGCATAAATATTTAATAAGGTTATATCTTCTTGGTGTATTGTCCCTTTAATCATTATATAGTATCCTATCTTATCCTTTCCGATGGATTTAACTTAAAAGTCTATTCTGTGAAGGAATACTACCCAACTCATTCTATGAAGCCACCACCTCCCTCATACCAAAACCAGGTAAAGACATTACAAAAAAAGAAAATTACAGACCTATATCTCTCATGAACATGGATTCAAAAATCCTTAACAAAATTCTAGCCAATAGAATTCAACAACATGTCAAAAAAATGATTCACCATGATCAAGTGGGATTTATACCAGGTATGCAAGGCTGGTTTAATATTGGAAAAACCATTAGTGTAATCCACCACATAAATAAAACAAAAGACAAAAACCACATGATCTTGTCAATTGATGCAGAAAAGGCATTTGACGAAGTCCAACACCCATTCATGATAAAAACTCTCAGCAAAATAGGAATTGAAGGAAAATTCCTCAACATAATAAAGGGCATCTATGCAAAGCCAACAGCCAACATCACTCTAAATGGAGAGAAGCTGAAAGCATTTCCCTTGAGAACGGGAACCAGACAAGGATGCCCTTTATCACCGCTCTTATTCAACATTGTGCTAGAAGTCCTAGCCAGGGCAATTAGGCCAGACAAAGAAATAAAAGGCATCCGGATTGGCAAGGAGGAAGTAAAATTATCTCTATTTGCAGATGACATGATCTTATACACAGAAAACCCCAAGGAATCCTCCAGAAAACTACTGAAACTAATAGAAGAGTTTGGCAGAGTCTCAGGTTATGAGATAAACATACAAAAATCACGTGGATTCCTCTACATCAACAAAAAGAACATCGAAGAGGAAATCACCAAATCAATACCATTCATAGTAGCCCCCAAGAAGATAAAATACTTAGGAATAAATCTTACCAAGGATGTACAAGACCTATACAAAGAAAACTACAAAGCTCTACTACAAGAAATTAAAAAGGACATACTTAAGTGGAAAAACATACCTTGCTCATGGATAGGAAGACTTAACATAGTAAAAAATGTCTATTCTACCAAAAGCCATCCATACATACAATGCACTTCCGATCCAAATTCCAATGTCATTTTTTAAGGTGATAGAGAAACAAATCACCAATTTCATATGGAAAGGAAAGAAGCCTCAGATAAGCAGAGCATTACTGAAAAAGAAGAAGAAAGTGGGAGGCCTCACTCTACCTGATTTCAGAACCTATTATACAGCCACAGGAGTCAAAACAGCCTGGTATTGGTACAACAACAGGCACATAGACCAGTGGAGCAGAATTGAGAACCCAGATATAAATCCATCCACATATGAGCAGCTGATATTTGACAAAGGACCAGTGTCAGTTAATTGGGGAAAAGATAGCCTTTTGAACAAATGGTGCTGGCATAACTGGATATCCATTTGCAAAAAAATGAAACAGGACCCATACCTCACACCATGCACAAAAACTAACTCCAAGTGGATCAAAGACCTAAACATAAAGACTAAAAGTATAAAGATCATGGAAGAAGAAATAGGGACAATGTTAGGAGCCCTAATACAAGGCATAAACAGAATACAAAACATTACCAAAAATGGCAAAGAGAAACCAGATAACTGGGAGCTCCTAAAAATCAAACACCTATGCTCATCTAAAGACTTCACCAAATGAGTAAAAAGACCACCTACAGACTGGGAAAGAATTTTCAACTATGACATCTCCGACCAGCACCTGATCTCTAAAATCTACATGATTCTGTCAAAACTCAACCACAAAAAGACAAACAACCCAATCAAGAAGTGGGCAAAGGATATAAACACACACTTCACTAAAGAAGATATTCAGGCAGCTAACAGATACATGAGAAAATGCTCTCGATCATTAGCCATTAGAGAAATGGAAATTAAAACTACGATGAGATTCCATCTCACTCCAACAAGGCTGGCATTAATCCAAAAAACACAGAATAATAAATGTTGGAGAGGCTGCGGAGGGATTGGAACTCTTATACAGTGCTGGTGGGAATGTAAAATGGTACAACCACTTTGGAAATCTATCTGGCGTTATCTCAAACAGTTAGAAATAGAACTACCATACAACCCAGGAATCCCACTCCTCGGAATATACCCTGGAGAAACAAGAGCCTTCACACCAACAGATATATGCACACCCATGTTTATTGCAGCTCTGTTTACAATAGCAAAAAGCTGGAAGCAACCAAGGTGTCCATCAACGGGTGAACGGGTAAATAAATTGTGGTATATCCATACAATGGAATACTACGCATCGATAAAGAACAGTGATGAATCTGTGAAACCTTTCATAACATGGAGGAACCTGGAAGGCATTATGCTGAGCGAAATGAGTCAGAGGCAAAAGGACAAATATTGTATGAGACCACTATTATAAGATCTTGAGAGATAGTAAAAACTGAGAAGAACACATACTTTTGTGGTTACGAGGGGGGGAGGGAGGGAGGGAGGGAGAGGGTTTCTTATTGATTAATTTGTAGATAAGAACTGCTTTAGGTGAAGGGAAGGACAACACTCAATACATGGAAGGTCAGCTCAATTGGACTGGACCAAAAGCAAAGAAGTTTCCGGGATAAAATGAATGTTTCAGAGGTCAGCGGAGCAAGGGCAGGGGTTTGGGGACCAAGGTTTAATGAGACTTCTAAGTCAATTGGCAAAATAATTCTATTATGAAAACATTCTGCATCCCACTTTGAAATGTGGCGTCTGGGGTCTTAAAGGCTAACAAGCGGCCATCTAAGATGCATCAATTGGTCTCAAACCACCTGGAGCAAAGGAGAATGAAGAACACCAAGGTCACATGATAACTAAGAGCCCAAGAGACAGAAACAGCCACTTGAACCAGAGACCTACATCATCCTGAGACCAGAAGAACTAGTTGGTGCCCGGCCACAATCGATGACTGCCCTGACAGGGAGCACAATAGAGAACCCCTGAGGGAGCAGGAGATCAGTGGGATGCAGACCCCAAATTCTCATAAAAAGACCATACTTAATGGTCTGACTGAGACTAGAGGAATCCTGGCGGTCATGCTCCCCAGACCTTCTGTTGGCACAGGACAGGAACCATCCCCGAAGACAACTCATCAGACATGAAAGGGACTGGACAGTGGGTAGGAGAGAGATGCTGATGAAGAGTGAGCTAATTATATCAGGTGGACACTTGAGACTGTGTTGGCATCTCCTGTCTGGAGGGGGGATGGGAGGATAGAGAGAGTTGGAAGCTGGCAAAATTGTCACGAAAGGAGAGACTGGAAGGGTTGACTCATTAGGGGGAGAGCAAGTGGGAGTAGGGAGTAAGATGTATATAAACTTATATGTGACAGACTGACTTGATTTGTAAACGTTCACTTGAAGCTCAATAAAAGTTAATAAAAAAAAAGTGTATTGGAAACGATTGCCTCTTTTCCCCATCTCTGAAAGAGTTGTGTAAGACTGGTGCTATTTCTTCCTTAAGTATCAGGAAGTATTTACCTCTAGAAGCGAGTGAAGTTTTTAAATCTGGTATGCAAATAAATATTTATGACTATTTAAAAAAAAAGTCTATTTTGTCAGAAATTAATATTGCCTCTTCTGCTCTGCTTTGATTTTTGTTTGCTTGATATATTTTTTTCCATGATTTGAGTTTTAGTTTCTTTGTTTCTCTGAGTCTAAGGTGTGTCTCTTGTAGGCAGCACATAGACAGATCTTGTTTTTTAATCTATTCTGCCACTCTCTGTCTCTTTTTTGGTGCATTTAGTCCATTTACATTCAGTGTAATTATGGATAGGTATGAATTTTGTGTGTTGTTGACAGTTTCTTTTTCCCACTTAATTTTATGTGCTGAGTAGATTATCTTTATATATTGTCCTTTCCTCATATTTGTTGCTGTTGATTTTGTTTCTGCTGAGTCCATATTTTTCTCTTGTATTTTATTTTGATGAGTAGGATCGTTTGTCTCTTTTGTGGTTACTTTACTATTTACAGCTATTTTTCTAAATTTAGACCTAACTTTTATTTCTTTGTATCACCGTATATTCCTCCCCATGTGGAAGGTGTATGATTACATTTCTTAGTCCCTCTTTATTATTTTAATGTTGTCTTCTTTCAAATAATAACACCGCTGTTTCCTGTAATGAAGTTGTTCTTTTTTTTGTAATCTCACTTTGGTTTTTTTGGATTTCCCTGTCTGGGTTGACTTCTGGTTGCTCTGCCCATTGTTCTAGTCTTGGGTTGATACCTGATAGTATTGATTTTCTAACCAAAGATTCCCTTCAGTATTTCTTGTAGTTTTGGTTTGGTTTTTACGAATTCCCTAAACTTGTGTTTATCTGGAAATGTCTTAATTTCACCTTCATAGTTAAGAGACAGTTTTGCTGGATATATGATTCTTGGCAGAAAATTTTTTTTCCTTCAATTTTTTAAATACGTCACCCCATTGCCTTCTTGCCTGCATGGTTTCTGCCAAGTAGTCTGAGGTTATTTGTATTGGCTCTAATTCGTAGTTGACTTTTCGTTTATTCCTTTGCTGCTCTTATAATTCTCTCTTCCTCTTTCATTTTGGCAAGTTTGATTATAATATGTCTTGGTGACTTTCTTTTAACATCTACCTTGTGTGGAGTTCAATGAGCATCTTGGATAGATATCTTCTCATCTTTCACGATATCAGGGAAGTTTTCTGCTAACGAACCTTCAACAATTCTCTCTGCATTTTCTGTCATCCCTCCCCGTTCTGGTACTCCAATCACTCATAGGTTATTTCTCATAGAGTCCCAGATGATTCTTAAGGTTTCTTCATTTTTTCAAATTCTTTTATCTGATTTTTCTTCAAATATATTAGTGCTAAGTGATTTATCTTTGTGTTCAGAAATTCTAGCTTCTACTTGCTCAATTCTTCCCCTCTAACTTTCTATTGAGTTGTCTACTTCTGGTAATTTTATTGCTAATCTTCTGAATTTCTGATTGCTGTCTGTCTGTTCATTTTTCCAGCTTATTAAATTTTTCCTTATGTTCCTGAATAATCTTTCTAATTTCTTCAATTGCTTTATCTGTGTGTTCCTTGGCTAGTTCTGTGTATTGCTTCATTTCCTTCCTGATGTCTTGAAGGGTTCTGTATATTAAACTTTTGTATTCTGCATCTGGTAATTCCAGGAAGGCAGTTTCATCTAGAAGATCCCTGGATTCTTTGTTTTGAGAGCCTGTTGAGGTGATCATGGTCTGTTTCATTATGTGACTTGATATTAACTGTTGTCTCCCAGCCATCTATAAGTTATTGTATTGGTTTATGCTTGCTTACTGTGTCATAGCTTCTTTTTTGGTTTTGTTTTGGTATACTTCAATGGGTTGCTTGAGTGAGCTAGCTTGATTTGTTTCACCTTTGTAGCTCTGACATTGTGTCCGCAGATGACTAGAGCTGTTGTCCACTATATCAGTCTATGAATCCATTCAGTTTTCTTGTATGAATTCAGCTCAGGTTTCCAGATAGCTGATATCAAGTGTGTGGTACAGGCTCTGTCCTACAGTCTTAGAGGGGCAGGGGTGATTGGCGTATATACTGGTATCTGATTGCAGCAGGGGGTCATGCTCTGAACAAGGCAGGGAGCTGAGAACTGACCCCCAAGCATCTGTGAGGAAAGCTTGTCCCTGTTCCCTAGAGTGTGCAGGTGGGTGGGTTCTGCAGACGGACCATGGGCACCCGATGTTTTTGGCTGTATGGACTGAGAGGTACCAGTTATCTTTGGACCCCTGTCACAGATGACTGGGTGACCTGAGTGGAGCTACAAGTTCTTAGGTCCCTGATGTGGGTACGTGAGGACCTTGTTTAATATGCAAAGCAATGTCAAACATCAAACACCCACCTCTCCACTGCACAGCTGAAACAGTTGGAGTCTGCCAACAAGGGCCTATTCTCCCAAAATAGACCCACACAGGTCCATGCAGAAAGGAAGTGTGCTCAAAGTCCCCAGATGGTTTATGCCTGGAGAGGAGCTGCTTCTGTCCTGAGCTCCCCCGCTTAGTGGAGCTAGCAATTTATCTTTTCCCCCAGTTGCAAATTTTTTCCTTCCCCAAGGGCAGAAGGATGGCTCTTGGTGCTCAACAGTGCCTATCTCAGGCCCAGGAAATTCAGCCGCTGATGCCAGCTTGGGGTGGGGGAAGGCAGTATAATATATCCAAGTACTTAGCTTCTGCTGAGAGCGCCATTCTTCTCAGGTTCTGTAGGTGTGAGTAGGCAGTGTGGCTGGCTGCTTCTCCCTGAGGAAACTGCAGCTGAACACTAGTACCAGCCCGCCCCTGCCACTCCAGGAATAGTGCCTGAGGGCTCCCTGTGATTCAGGTCCAGTAACTTCTCTCCGCTTCTGAACGATCTCTTCCTTCCCTGTTCATTTTCTAAGCTTGCCTTTGGTGCTCAGGGCTCCTAGCTTGTCATAAATACACTCACTTCACTTGTTTTTTCTGGTCTTTGTTGTAAAGAGGACTCACCGGAAGCGTCTATTCCTCCATCTTGCCTCTGTCTGGATCCTTATGATTTTCAGTGGATTATTTTTAGAAGTAAGTTGCCAGGCCTTTCTTTCTGGTCCATCCTAATCTGAAAGCTCCACTGAAACCTGTTCAGAAGCATAGCAACACATAAAATATCACTATCAGATGAGTGGTGGCTGTCCATGAGGTTCATTGGTTGGAACTGAACTTGGCTCTCCTGCATGGGAGGCAAGAATTCTGCCACTGAACCACCAATTCCTCACCAGAAATGAAGCATAAACCAGGTGAGATGACTCTGACTCATAGTGACCCATGTGCGTCAGAGTAGAACTTTGTTCCATAGAGTTTTCAATGGCTGACTTTTCAGAAGTAGATTGCTGGGTCTTTCATCCAAGTAGCATCTGGGTGGACTTGAACCTTCTAACCTTTCTGTTAGTACGTGAAAGTTTAAAGTATTTGCACCACCCAGGAACTCAAGTGGCATCTATTACTTCTTCCCCTGAAGCTGGGTTGGCCTGTGACTGCTTTGACTAATATAGGATAGTAGAAGCAATATTAATGCCAGTTCTGGGCCTACCCTTAAGAAAACTGGAAGGTTTTGCCTTAATCTGAGCTACCATGTAAAAAGTCTACCCTTGGAGGTTTCCCTACTGATGAAGCACATGCTAACTACATGGAGAAGCTAGAGAGAGGGAGAAGGAGAGACTTTGTCAGCTCTCACCTATTCAATACCCAGCTGTTCAAGTCATCCTGGCTGAGAATCCAGATGTTATTAAATAAAGTCAAGCCTTCCAGGTTGTGTTTTTTCTAATATCTGACCCAAAGAATCATTCAATTTAATGAAAGGACTAAAGCCACTAAGCTTAGGGTACTAGTTTGTTATGCAGCAAGAGATCACCAGAACTCCATGTGGTCCTCTGTAGTTCACAGTGTCTGTGTAGGCTGTGCCATGTGACAAATTCTTACCAGCAGAAATGATGTGTTACTGCTACTCTGTGACAGTTCATAGTGGAAGGTGTCTTCTTTGTGTACACTTATTCTCATCAACAAAAATAGGATCGAAGGATCAAAGAAGGTGAAGTTGAAGATAGGAAAAAACACAGGAGAGACATCACAACTAACTTGTTTGGGTTTGCAAAAGTTAGTGTGAAGACTTTTCACTGGTTCAAATTATCTTTTCATAGTGTTGTCTGTCTGTCTCTCTAAATAATTATAAATGCTGGTGCCCCACCATTCTTTCAGGGACAACATGCAGGTCTAGATACTTAGAGAGTGAGGAGCATAATTTGTCTATTAGCTCAAGAAATGTTTCAGCAACTAGGACTTCATTGTTTTTCCTTAGTGGGAGTTTTGTGTCAAGAAAGGAAAACAAAACAAAATTTGGATGAATTCTTGCTTTTCACCTCTCTTACAGTATAACAGTCTGTCAAAAAGAAAAAAAAAAAGAGGAAAGGGATAGAAATAGAAAAACAGGACAGAAAAGTAGAAAAAGTCTTGAAACTATTCATTTTCATTCACCAAATGCTGAACTAAAAGTAGCATATGAATGACACATGCAAGGATTCTTGAGTATTTTTTCAACCTGCCTCTACTTTTAATTAGATTTCACAGTAATTCTTTTCTTTAATTGCTGTAAAAATATATATAACACAACATTTGCTAATTTTGCTTTTTCTGTTGTACACTTTAATGTATCAGTTATATTTGTCATGTGCTTGATAATTCAGTTGATTTTTTTTTTTTTTTTGAGATGGCCCTGCTTGCAGTTTTACTTTTTTGTTGTTGTTATGATTTTTTTTTTATTAACTTTTATTGAGCTTCAAGTGAATGTTTATAAATCAAGTCAGTCTGTCACATATAAGTTTACATAAATCTTACTCCCTACTCCCACTTGCTCTCCCCCTAATGAGTCAGCCCTTCCAGTCTCTCCTTTCGTGACAATTTTGCCAGCTTCCAACTCTCTCTATCCTCCCATCCCCCCTCCAGACAGGAGATGCCAACACAGTCTCAAGTGTCCACATGATACAAATAGCTCACTCTTCATCAGCATCTCTCTCCTACCCACTGTCCAGTCCCTTCCATGTCTGATGAGTTGTCTTCGGGGATGATTCCTGTCCTGTGCCAACAGAAGGTCTGGGAACCATGGCCGCCGGGATTCCCCTAGTCTCAGTCAGACCATTAAGTATGGTCTTTTTATGAGAATTTGGGGTCTGCATCCCACTGATCTCCTGCTCCCTCAGGGGTTATCTGTTGTGCTCCCTGTCAGGGGAGTCGTCGATTGTGGCTGGGCACCAACTAGTTCTTCTGGTCTCAGGATGATGTAGGTCTCTAGTTCATGTGGCCCTTTCTGTCTCTTGGGGTCTTAGTTGTCGTGTGACCTTGGTGTTCTTCATTCTCCTTTGCTCCAGGTGGGTTGAGACCAATTGATGCATCTTAGATGGCCGCTTGTTAGCCTTTAAGACCCCAGACGCCACATTTCAAAGTGGGATGCAGAATGTTTTCATAATAGAATTATTTTGCCAATTGACTTAGAAGTCCCCTCAAACCATGTTCCCCAGACCCCCGCCCCTGCTCCACTGACCTTTGAAGCATTCATTTTATCCCGGAAACTTCTTTGCTTTTGGTCCAGTCCAATTGACCTGACCTTCCATGTATTGAGTGTTGTCCTTCCCTTCACCTAAAGCAGTTCTTATCTACAAATTAATCAATAAGAAACCCTCTCCCTCCCTCCCTCCCTCCCCCCCTCGTAACCACAAAAGTATGTGTTCTTCTCAGTTTTTACTATTTCTCAAGATCTTATAATAGTGGTCTTATACAATATTTGTCCTTTTGCCTCTGACTGATTTCGCTCAGCATAATGCCTTCCAGGTTCCTCCATGTTATGAAAGGTTTCACAGATTCATCACTGTTCTTTATCAATGCGTAGTATTCCATTTTGTGAATATACCACAATTTATTTACCCATTTACCCGTTGATGGACACCTTGGTTGCTTCCAGCTTTTTGCTATTGTAAACAGAGCTGCAATAAACATGGGTGTGCATATATCTGTTGGTGTGAAGGCTCTTGTTTCTCTAGGGTATATTCCGAGGAGTGGGATTTCTGGATTGTATGGTAGTTCTATTTCTAACTGTTTGAGATAACGCCAGATAGATTTCCAAAGTGGTTGTACCATTTTACATTCCCACCAGCAGTGTATAAGGTTCCAATCTCTCCGCAGCCTCTCCAACATTTATTATTCTGTGTTTTTTGGATTAATGCCAGCCTTGTTGGAGTGAGATGGAATCTCATCGTAGTTTTAATTTCCATTTCTCTAATGGCTAATGATCGAGAGCATTTTCTCATGTATCTGTTAGCTGCCTGAATATCTTCTTTAGTGAAGTGTGTGTTCATATCCTTTGCCCACTTCTTGATTGGGTTGTTTGTCTTTTTGTGGTTGAGTTTTGACAGAATCATGTAGATTTTAGAGATCAGGTGCTGGTCGGAGATGTCATAGTTGAAAATTCTTTCCCAGTCTGTAGGTGGTCTTTTTACTCATTTGGTGAAGTCTTTAGATGAGCATAGGTGTTTGATTTTTAGGAGCTCCCAGTTATCTGGTTTCTCTTCGCCATTTTTGGTAATGTTTTGTATTCTGTTTATGCCTTGTATTAGGGCTCCTAACGTTGTCCCTATTTTTTCTTCCACGATCTTTATCGTTTTAGTCTTTATGTTTAGGTCTTTGATCCACTTGGAGTTAGTTTTTGTGCATGGTGTGAGGTATGGGTCCTGTTTCATTTTTTGCAAATGGATATCCAGTTATGCCAGCACCATTTGTTCAAAAGGCTATCTTTTCCCCAATTAACTGACACTGGTCCTTTGTCAAATATCAGCTGCTCATATGTGGATGGATTTATATCTGGGTTCTCAATTCTGTTCCATTGGTCTATGTGCCTGTTGTTGTACCAATACCAGGCTGTTTTGACTACTGTGGCTGTATAATAGGTTCTGAAATCAGGTAGAGTGAGGCCTCCCACTTTCTTCTTCTTTTTCAGTGATGCTTTGCTTATCCGAGGCTTCTTTCCCTTCCATATGAAATTGGTGATTTGTTTCTCTATCACCTTAAAAAATGACATTGGAATGTGGATCGGAAGTGCGTTATATGTATAGATGGCTTTTGGTAGAATAGACATTTTTACTATGTTAAGTCTTCCTATCCATGAGCAAGGTATGTTTTTCCACTTAAGTATGTCCTTTTTAATTTCTTGTAGTAGAGCTTTGTAGTTTTCTTTGTATAGGTCTTGTACATCCTTGGTAAGATTTATTCCTAAATATTTTATCTTCTTGGGGGCTACTGTGAATGGTATTGATTTGGTGATTTCTTCTTCGATGTTCTTTTTGTTGATGTAGAGGAATCCAAGTGATTTTTGTATGTTTATCTTATAACCTGAGACTCTGCCAAACTCTTCTATTAGTTTCAGTAGTTTTCTGGAGGATTCCTTGGGGTTTTCTGTGTATAAGATCATGTCATCTGCAAATAGAGATAATTTTACTTCCTCCTTGCCAATCCGGATGCCTTTTATTTCTTTGTCTGGCCTAATTGCCCTGGCTAGGACTTCTAGCACAATGTTGAATAAGAGCGGTGATAAAGGGCATCCTTGTCTGGTTCCCGTTCTCAAGGGAAATGCTTTCAGCTTCTCTCCATTTAGAGTGATGTTGGCTGTTGGCTTTGCATAGATGCCCTTTATTATGTTGAGGAAATGTCCTTCAATTCCTATTTTGCTGTGAGTTTTTATCATGAATGGGTGTTGGACTTTGTCAAATGCCTTTTCTGCATCAATTGACAAGATCATGTGGTTTTTGTCTTTTGTTTTATTTATGTGATGGATTACGTTAATGGTTTTTCTGATATTAAACCAGCCTTGCATACCTGGTATAAATCCCACTTGATCAGGGTGAATTATTTTTTGATACATTGTTGAATTCTATTGGCTAGAATTTTGTTGAGGATTTTTGCATCTATGTTCATGAGGGATATAGGTCTGTAATTTTCTTTTTTTGTGATGTCTTTACCTGGTTTTGGTATCAGGGAGATGGTGGCTTCATAGAATGAGTTGGGTAGTATTCCGTCATTTTCTATGCTTTGAAATACCTTCAGTAGTAGTGGTGTTAACTCTTCTCTGAAATTTTGGTAGAACTCTGCAGTGAAGCCATCTGGGCCAGGGCTTTTTTTTGTTGGGAGTTTTTCGATTACCGTTTCAATCTCTTTTTTTGTTATGGGTCTATTTAGTTGTTCTACTTCTGATTGTGTTAGTTTAGGTAGGTAGTGTTTTTCCAGGAATTCATCCATTTCTTCTAGGTTTGCAAATTTGTTAGAGTACAATTTTTCATAATAATCTCATATGATTCTTTTAATTTCAGTTGGGTCTGTTGTGATGTGGCCCTTCTCATTTCTTATTCGGGTTATTTGTTTCCTTTCCTGTATTTCTTTAGTCAGTCTAGCCAAAGGTTTATCAATTTTGTTAATTTTTTCAAAGAACCAGCTTTTGGCTTTGTCAATTCTTTCAATTGTTTTTCTGTTCTCTAATTCATTTAGTTCAGCTCTAATTTTTATTATTTGTTTTCTTCTGGTGCCTGATGGATTCTTTTGTTGCTCACTTTCTATTTGTTCAAGTTGTAGGGACAGTTCTCTGATTTTGGCTCTTTCTTCTTTTTGTATGTGTGCATTTATCGATCTAAATTGGCCTCTGAGCACTGCTTTTGCTGTGTCCCAGAGGTTTTGATAGGAAGTATTTTCATTCTCGTTGCATTCTATGAATTTCCTTATTCCCTCCTTGATGTCTTCTATAACCCAGTCTTTTTTCAGGAGGGTATTGTTCATTTTCCAAGTATTTGATTTCTTTTCCCTAATTTTTCTGTTATTGATTTCCACTTTTATGGCCTTGTAGTCTGAGAAGATGCTCTGTAATATTTCGATGTTTTGGACTCTGCGAAGGTTTGTTTTGTGACCTAATATGTGGTCTATTCTAGAAAATGTTCCATGTGCGCTAGAAAAAAAAGTATATTTTGCAGCAGACGCTGGCTGTCACATTGCTTTCCATCACTCCAAAAGGTTATCTGTTGCATATTGGCTGTCTCCAAAGTCCCCACAAACTTCCAGCTCTTCTCATTCAAAACACATGTTTTTTTCCCTTTCCATCAAATAA
The DNA here is from genome assembly GCF_030014295.1 of Loxodonta africana. Classification (NCBI taxonomy): domain Eukaryota; kingdom Metazoa; phylum Chordata; class Mammalia; order Proboscidea; family Elephantidae; genus Loxodonta; species Loxodonta africana. The sequence goes on along the minus strand of NC_087342.1, from coordinate 87,613,717 downwards.
AATTTCTCTTTTCTACTAAAGACACACATTAATGTTCATTTCATTCACAGAATTGAAATAATAGTGTTTTCTTCAGTGAATGTTAACACTCTTGATAAAATTGTTAATCAATTAGTTTTAAGAAGGTTTAAATTTTGGCTAAATTGAGGCTGTTTACTGAGAGGCAGCAAAACTTTTGAATCTTTGTTTCTTCCATTATTTGAAAAGTTGTTATTAGTTGCCCTTGACTGGATTCCAACTAATGGCATCCTTTTGTGTGCAGAGTGGATCTGCTCTATAGGGTTTTCAAAGCTGTGACCTTTTGGAAGCAGAGGCATAGCGCATAAGGGGAGCCCAAGGTTGCACTTCCCCAGGTGCAAGTCCAAGAGGGTACCTGGCAAGGTGTGGAATGACATCTGAGATGCCACAAATATGAAAGGTCCCTGACTGAGGCAGGTGGACAAAAGGGGGGAAGAGGCAAGGATGTGATGGAAATTTAAAGGAGTGGGAGGCACTGAGAGAAGTGTAAGAGCTGGAATCATACCACACAACACATGCAAACACTAATTCAAAATGGATCAAAGACCTAAATATAAAACCAAAAACTATAAAGATCATAGAAGAAAAATACGATCAACACAAGAGGCTCTAACACATGGCATTAACAGTATACAAACTGTAACTAACAACATACAAACTCCAGAAGATAAGCTAGATAACTGGTACCTTCCAAAAAGTAAACACTTATGCTTATCAAAAGGCTTCACCAAAAGAGTAAAAAACAGAACCAACAGACTAGGAAAATTTTTTTGGCTATGACAAATCCAAAAAAGTTCTAATCTCTAAAATGTATAGGAAAGTCCAACACTTCTACAAGAAAAAGACAAATAATTCAATTAAAAATGGGCAATGATGCTTCACCAAAGAAGGCATTCAAGTGGCTAACAGACACGTGAAGAAATACTCAGGATCACTAGCCACTAGAGAAATGCGAATCAAAACAACAATGAGTTGCCATCTCTCCTTGCCATTACTGGCATGAATCAAAAAAAGAGAAAATAACAAATATTGGTAGAGGGGTGGGCCAGTGCACAGTGTCAGGGAGGCCAGTGCATCTTCTCCAGGGCAGGGTCAATGGAGGCCCCATGCACACATCCAGACACCTTTAGGGACCAAATTGCTGGGCTGGGGCCTCTGGGGTCCATGATCTCAGGGAACATCCAGCTCAACTGGCATAACAGTATGCAAAGAAAATGTTCTACAGTCTACTTTGGTGAGTAGCATCTAGTGTGTTAAACCTTGTGAGCGGCCTTCTAAGGTGCTCTGCTGGCATCACCCCATTTGGAGCAAGGGAGAATGAAGAAAAAAGACACAAGGGAAAGATTGGTCCAAGGACTAATGGACAACAATTACCGTAGCCTCCACTAGACTGAGTCCACTGCAACTGGATGGTGCCCGGCTGCCACCACTGACTGTTCTGACAGGGTCCTGGAGAAAAATGTAGAACAAAATTCTAACTCACACACACACAAAAAGACCAGAGTTACTGGTCTGACACAGACTGGAGAAACCCTGAGAGTATGGCCCCAGACACCGTTTTAGTTCAGTAATGAAGTCACTCCTGAGGTTCACCCTTCAGCCAAAGATTAGACGGGCCCATAAAATGAAACAAGACTAAAGGGGAACACCAACCCAGGGGCAAGGACTAGAAGGAAGAAGGGGAGAGGAAGGCTGGTAATAGGGAACCCAAGGTCAAGATGGGAGGGTGCTGGTGTGTTGCGGGGTTGGTATCCAATGTCATGATACACTATGTGTACTAATTATTTGATGAGAATCTAGTTTCCTTTGTAAACCTTCATCCAAAGTAAAATTCAAAAAAAAAAATACTAGCAAGCACAAATGACTCACTAACAGACAAAAAAACTTTGCAACCAATCTCCTTTTTCATTCTCTTACCTGATAGAGTTTTCAGATTCATAGGTAAGAAAATTTTTCACTTTTCAGGTGTACACTCAAGTGATTACAAATAGAAAAATATTTGAAGTGAAAGTTCATGTTGGAATTGCAGCATAAACTCTTTATCTTCAAAATTCTTTTTTCCCTTTCTGAAATTCTGCCTGCTCTTTTATGAGCAACAGATCTCTAGGCATCAAAGTCCTGAGAGACAGTGCTCCCTAGGTAATGAGAAGAATTGTAAGAATAAACAAGATACTTTTCCACACCTGCAATATGAAGAAGTAGCCTTGGGGAATTTCTATCTTGAGTTCCATTAAACAAAACAAAACAAAAAAATTCTTCCTATTCTCTTGCTTTACTATGTTAGCTCCTAAGTTTCAGAATCACAGAGAAGAGCACGTGTCAATTGCCTTATATGTTTCCTTTGCCAAATTTCCTTTGTTTCTTAGGACAGAGTTATGGATCCCCTTTCTCAACCAAGGTGGGTTGGGGGGCATGTCTTGGAAGGTACTTTGGTGTAAAAAGTGGAGAGAAAACTGGTCACGACAGTTTAGGGATGGAGCCAGTCACATCCCATTGACTGGTAAAGACGATTATCTTTAAAATTTTATCTTTATTCACTTATTTCTGTGTTTCTATAAAAACGAAAGTATAAAGAGAATTAGTATTGCTTGTTATTTCTTCTATATATGACTTCACTTTTGGTAATAGCACTAAACTATTTCCTTTAATTTTGGGGTCAAAAACTCAGAATTCTCTCAGTTTGGGGAGTTGCTGGTGTCTCCAATGTGTCTCCTCACTTTTTGGTGAATCTTTTATATAAGAGAAATCTCTCTGCAGTCTGCCATATGTCCAAGCTTTCTAATGATAGTTGTCATTGTAATGTTCTTTGTCCATCTTTTTATTGAATTTCCAGTCTTTTTGCTTTGCAGGAGTTCATTATATAATCTTTATGTTAATAGTTCTTGTTATTTTATATGTTGCAAATATCATACAAATAAATAACATTTATTTATGTGCTCATTTCTTGTATTTTTCTCAGTTCTTTATATGTACTAGCTCATTTAATTCTTACAAAGACCCAATGAACTTAGTAGTAAAATCATTCCCATTTTACCATAAGAAAACTGAAGCTCAGAGGTGGGTCCAAGACGGCAGAGTAGTCAGATGCTTCTGGTGGTCCCTCTTACAACAAAGACCTGAAAAAACAAGTGAATTGATTGACTATATGCCAAACTGGGAACACTGACCATCAAAGGTAAAGTTAAGAAATCAGACTGAGTGGCAGGGGGAGGAAGAGACAGTTCAGAAGCAGCAAAGAGTTTCTGGATCTGACTCAGTGGGAACCAGTGCCACTCAGACTCGATACCCTGGCATGACCAAGGCAGGGCTGGTGGTAGCATTCGGGACACAGTTTCCTCAGCAAGACAGAATGAGTGGCATCAGGTCTACTCATGCCTCTGGAATCAGTAAAGAACAAGGCTATTGGCAAAAGAAAAGTACTTGTGTCTAATTTACCGCAAGGACCAAAAAGCACCCCTTTTGAAAGAACTCTCTCCCATTTATCTGATCCCTCCTCCCTCTGCTTCAGCCTCTGAGCTGGCTTCACTGGCGGTTACCTTCCATGGGTCTGAGACAGGTTCTACTGCGTGCCCTGAGCCATTCTTCTGGTCTTGGAAAGGAACAAGTTAACAAATGGAGAACAAATATTCTGCCAGCTGCCCTAAGTTGGGAACTCAGGGCAGAAGTGGCTCCTTTACCTGGGCACAACCACAAGTAGTCCATGGACTTTGAATGCCTTTCACCCCTGCATGGACCTGTGGGGATCCATTTCAGAAGCTTCGGCCCTCATTGGCACAGTGCAACAGTGTGTTGTGCATGAGGTCTGACTTCAACTGTTTCAGCTGTGTAGTAGAGAGGTGTGTTTTTGACATTTGACACCACTCTACCTATTAAGCAGGGTCCTCACCTACCCACATCAGGGGCTTAAGGACTGGTGGTTACACCCATACCACCATGGCACTCATGACAAGGGTCCAAGGATAAGTGCTGCTTCCCAGTCCTTTTTGCTAAAAGCATTGGGTGCCCACAACCTGGCAACAAAGCCCACCCACTTATACACTATAGGGAACAGGGACTCGTTTTCCTCACAGACACTCAAGGGATACTGTCAGCCCCCTGCCTTGCTCACAGCCTGACTCCCTGCTGCAGCCAGATTCCTGTGCATACACCAATCACTCCTACTTCTTTAAGACTATAGGTGAGATCCTGCATTACACACTAGGCGACCAACTATCTGGACATCTGAGCTGAATCCATACAAGAAAATTGAATGGACTCATGCATATGCTAACAGCTCTAGCCATCTGGTGGACTGGATGTTAGAGCTTCGTAGATGCCAATGACCTAACTAGCTCACTCGAGTAACTTATTTGGGCATATCACACCAAAACAAAGCCAGAAATAGAACACAGTGATCAAACATAAGATAAATTAATACAATAACTTATAGATGGCTCAGAGACAACAGTCAATATCAAATCACATAAAGAAGCAGACCATGATCATTTTAACAAGCTCCCAAAACAAAGAATCAAGGAATCTTCCAGACAAAGATATAGTCTGGGAATTACCAGAGGCAGAATACAAATGATTAATATACAGAACTCTTCAAGAGATCAGCAAGGAGATCAGCCAAAATGCAGAACAAGCCAAGGAACAGACAGATAAAGCAGTGGAGGAAATTAAGAAGGTTATTCAAGAGCATAATGACAAATTTAATAGGCTGCGAGAATCCATAGAGAGATGGCAAACAGAAATTTAGAAGATTGAAAATAAAACTTCAGAATTAGGCAACACAATATAAAGTCAGAGCAGTAGAACTGAGGAACTGGAAACTAGAATTAGTGAGATTTAAGATAAAATACTTGGCAACAGTACATTCGAAGAAAAATCAGGTAAAAGAACTAAAACAAATGAGCAAACCCTAGGAATCATATGGGACTCTCTCAAGAGAAATAACCTACGAGTGGCTTGAGTACCAGAACAGGGAAGGATAACAGAAAATACAGAGAGAATTGTCAAATATTTGTTGGCAGAAGACTTCCCCGATATCATAAAAGGTGAGAAGATGTCTATCCAAGATGCTTATCAAACCCCACACAAGGTAGATCCCAAAAGAAAGACTCCAAGAGATATTATAATCAAACTTACTAAAGCCACATATAAAGAGAAAGTTCTAAGAGGGGCTAGTGGTAAAGAAAAAGTCACCTACAAAGGAGGGTCAGTAAGAATAAGCTCAGACTACTCAGCAAAAACCATGCAGGCAAGAAGGCAATGGGGTGTCATACATAAAGCCTTGAAGGAAAAAGTTGTCAGCCAAAAATCATATATCCAGCAAAACTCTCTCTCAAATATGAAGGTGGAATTACGATACTTCCAAATAAACAGAAATTTAGGAAATTTGCAAAAACCAAATGAAAACTACAAGAAATACCAAAGGAAGTCCTCTAGTTAGAAAATCAATAACATCAGATGATGACCCAAGACTAGAACACAGGACAGAGCAACCAGATATCAACCTAGATAGGGAAATCACAAAAATAAATCAAGATAAAAAACACTGAAAACAGGTAAATAGTGATGTCAATATGTAAAAGATGACAACATTAAATCAATAAAGGTGGAATAAAAATGTAGCCATAGATCTTTCATATAGAGAGGAAGTCAAGGAGATACAAAGAAATAAAAGTTTGGTTTAAACTTAGAAAAAATAGGGGTAAATATTAAGGCAACTACAAAGGAGACTAACAATCCTACACATCAAATAACACGCAAGAAAAACAGACTCAGCAAAAGAAATCAACAATGACAAAGCGGAAAAGACAATATATAAAGAAAACTACTCAGCACAAAAAATTAAATGGGAAAAAGAAACTGTCGACAACACACCAAAAAGACATCAAAATGACAGCACTAAACTCATACCTATCCATAATTATGCTGAATGTAAATGAACTAAATGAACCAATAAAGAGTCAGAGCATGGCAGAATGGATAAAAGAATATGATCCATCGATATGCTGCCTACAAGAAACACACCTTAGAGTTAAAGACACAAACAAATTAAAAGTCAAAGGATGGAAAAAAATATATCAAGCCAACAACAATCAAAAAAGAGCAGAGGTGGCAATATTAATTTCTGACAAAATAGACATTAAAGTGCAATGCACCACAAAGGATAAAGAAGTTTAGTATATAAAGACTAAAGGGTCAATATACCAGGAGGATATAAGCATAATAATGACAGGGCTTCAAGGTACATAAACGAACTCTAACAGCATTGAAAAGTGAGATAGATCGATCCACAATAATAGTAGGACAGTTCAACACACCACTTTCAGTGAAAGACAGAACATCCAGAAAGAAGCTAAATAAAGACACTGAAGATCTAAATGTCACAATCAAACAACTTAACCTCATAGACCTATATACAGAACACTCCACCCAACAGCAGCCAAGTATACTTTCTTTTCCAATGCACAAGGAACATTCTCCAGAATAGACTACATATTAGGTCATAAAGTAAGCCTCCACAGGATCCAAAACAGTGAAATATTACAAAGCATCTTCTCTGACCATAAGGCCATAAAAGTAGAAATCAATAACAGAAAAAGCAGGGAAAAGAATTCAAACACATGAAAACTGAACAATACCTTCCTCAAAAACCACTTGCTTATCAAAGAAATTAAGGACGGAATAAAAAATTTCATAGAATCCAATGAGAATGAAAACACTTCCTATCAGAACCTTTGGGACACAGCTAAAGCAGTGCTCAGAGGTCAATTCAGAGCAATAAATGCACACATCCAAAAAAGAAGGGCCAAAATGAAAGAATTATTTCTAGAACTTGAACAAATAGAAAGAGAGCAACAAAAGAAACCCTCAGACACCAGAAGAAAGTAAATAATAAAAATTAGAGCAAGATTAAATGAAATAGAGCACAGAAAAACAATTAAAAGAGCTGAAGAACAACAAAAGCTGATTCTTTGAAAAGATCAACAATATCGATACACCATTAGCCAAACTGACAAACACAAGAGAGGAAGCAAATAACCCGAATAAGAAATAAGATGGGAGATATAACAACAGACCAACTGAAATTAAAAAAATCATATTAGATTACTTTGAAAAATTGTACTCCAACAAATTGGAAATGGACAAATTTCTAGAAACACACTACCTACCTAAACTAACACAAACAGAAGTAGAACAACTAAATAAACCCATAACAAAAGAAGAGATTGAAAAGGTAATTAAAAAATTCCAACCAAAAAAAGGCCAGGACCCTGATGGTTTCAGTGGAGAATTCTACCAAACTTTCAGAGAAGAGTTAATACCTCTATGACTAAAGGTATTTCAGAGCTTAGAAAAGGATGGAATACTCCCTAACTCATTCTATGAAGCCAGCATATATCTCTTATACCAAAACCAAGTGAAGACACCACAAAAAAAAAGAAAATTATATACCTGTATCCCTCATGAATTTAGATGCAAAAATCCTCAACAAAATTCTAGCCAATAGAATTCAACAATATATCAAAAAAATAATTTACCACGACCAAGTGGAATTCATATTATGCAGGGGTGGTTTAATATTAGGAAAACAATCAATGTAATCCACCATATAAATAAAACAGAAGACAAGAATCACAAGATCTTATCAGTTGATGCAGAAAAGGCATTTGAAAAATTCCAACACCCATTCATGATAAAAACTCTCAGCAAAATAGCAATAGAAAGAAAATTCCTCAAAACAATAAAGGGAATTTATACAAAGTCAATAGACAACATCGTCCTAAATGGAGAGAGTCCGAAAACATTCCTGTTGAGAATGGACACCAGACAAGGATGCCCTTTATCAACACTTTTATTCAACATTGTGCTGGAGGTCCTAGCCAGAACAATCAGGCTAGAAAAAGAAATATAGCACATCCAAATTGGTAAGGAAGAAATAAAAGTATCTCTACTTGCAGATGACATGACCTTACACACAGAAAACCCTTGAACGATCCACAAGAAAACTACTGAAACTAACAGAAGAGTTCAGCAGAGCATCAGGGTACAAGATAACCACATAAAAATACTAACAAAGGGAATGTTTAAGAGGAAATCACCAAATCAATACCATTTACAATAGCACCCAAGAAGACAAAATACTTAGGAATAAATCTAATCAGAGACATAAAAGATCTTTAAAAAGAAAACTATAAGACACTACTGCAAGAAACCAAAAAAGACCTGCATAGGTGAGAAAACATACCTTGCTCGTGGATAGGAAGGCTAAGGATTGCGAAAATGCCTATTCTACCCAAAGGGATATGTAGATACAACGCAATCCTGATCCAAATACCAGTGACATTTTTTAATAAGATGGAGAAAAAATCACCAACTTCATATGGAAGGGAAAGAGGCCCCAGATAAGTGAAGCATTACTGAAAAAGAAGAACAAAGTGGGAGGCATCACACTACCTGATTTTAGAACACATTATACCGCCACAGCAGTCAAAACAGCCTGGTGCTGGTACAACAACAGATACATGGACTGGTGGAACAGAATTGAGAATCCAGACATAAATCCATCCACATGTGAACAACTGATATTTGACAAAGGCCCAAAGTCTATTAAATGTGTTAAAGACAGTCTCTTTAACAAATGGTGCTGGCATAACTGGATAACCATCTGCAAAAAAAATGAAACAAGACCCATACCTCACACCATGCACAAAAACTAACTCAAAATGGATCAAAGACCTAAATATAAAATCTAAAATGATAAAGATCATGGAAGAAAAAATAGGGAGAACACTAGAAGCCCTAATACATGGCATAAACAGTATACAAAACATGATTAACGATTCACAAACAGCAGAAGAGAAACTAGATAACTGGGGGCTCCTAAAAACCAAACACTATGCTCCTCCAAAGACTTCACCGAAAGAGTAAAAAGACTACCTACAGACTGGAAAAAAGTTTTTGGCTACAACAAACCTGCTCAGCATCTGATCTCTAAAATCTACATGATACTGCAAAAACTCAACATTAAAAAGACAAACAACCCAATTAGAAAATGGGGAAAATATATAAACTGGCACTTCACCAAAGAAGACATTCAGGCCACTAACATACATAAGCAAAAGCTCATGGTCATTAGCCATCAGAGAACTGCAATCAAAACTACAAGGAGATACCATCGCACCCCAACAGGGCTGGTATTAATCCAAAAACCACAAAATAATAAATGTTGGGGAGGTTGTGGAGAGACTGGAACACTTATACACTGCTGGTGGGAATATAAAATGGTACAACCACTTTGGAAATCAATTTAGTGCTTCCTTAAAAAGCTAGAAATAGAACTACTGTATGATCCAGCATCCCACTCTTTGGAATATATCCTAGAGAAATAAGAACCTTCATATGAAATAGGTATATGCACCCCCATGTTCATGGCAGCACTGTTTACAATAACAAAATGATGGAAGCAACCAAGGTGCCCATCAACGGATGAATGGATAAATTATGGTATACTCACACGAAGGAATACTATGCAATGATTAAAAAAATGAATCCATGAAATATCTCATAATACAGATGAATCTGGAAGGCATTGTGCTGAGTGAAATTAGTCAGTTGCAAAAGGACAAATATTGTATGAGACCACTATTTTAAAAACTCCAGGAAATGTTTAAACAGAGAAGAAAATATTCTTTGATGGTTACAGGGGTGGGGAGGGAGAGAGGGGTATACACTAATTAGATAGCAGACAAGAATTATTTTAGGCTAAGGGAAAGACAACACACAATACACTTAAAGCACAATAAAAATTATTTAAAAAAAAGTTAGAAATAGAACTACCATACTATCCAGCAATCCCACTCCTTGGAATATATACTAGAGAAATAAGCTCCCTCACACGAACAGATATATGCACACCCATGTTCATTGCAGCACTGTTTACAATAGCAAAAAGATGGAAACAACCAAGGTGCCCATCAATGGATGAATGGATAAATAAATTGTGGTATGTTCACATAATGGAATACTTCTCAATGACTAAGAACAATGATGAATCCATGAAACATAACATGGAGGACTCTGGAAGGCATTATGCTGAGTGAAATTAGTCAGTCACAAAAGGACAACCATTGTATGAGACCACTATTATAAGAACTCAAGAAAAAGTTTAAACACAGAGGAAAATATTCTTTGATGGTTACGAGAGTGGAGAGGGAGGGAGAGAGGTATTCACTAATTAATAGTAGACAAGAACTATGTAAGGTGAAGGAAAAGACAACACAAAATACAGGGGAGGTGGTCAGCACAACCGGACTAAACCAAACACGGTTTCCTGAATACAACCAAATGCTTAGAAGGACAGAGTAGTAGGGACAGGGTTCTGGGGTCCATGGTTTCAGGGGACATCTAGGTCAATTGGCATAATAAAATTTATTAAGAAAACATTCCACGTCCCACTTTGGTGAGGGGCGTCTGGGGTCTTAAACTCTAACAAGCGGCCATCTAAGATGAATCAATGGGTCTGAACCACCTGGAGTGAAGGAGAATGAAGAACACCAATGACAAAAGGTAAATATGAGCCTAAGAGACAGAAAGGGCTGCATAAACCAGAGACTCCATCAGCCTGAAACCGGAAGAACTAGATGGTGCCTGGTTACCACCAATGACTGCCCTGACAGGGAACATAGCAGAGAATCCCTGATAGATCAGGAGAATAGTGGGATGTAGACCTCAAATTCTAGTGAAAAAACCAGACTTAATAGTCTGACTGAGACTGAAGGGACCCCAGAGGTCATGGCTCCCGCACCCTCTGTAAGCCCAAGACTGCAACCATTCCCAAAGCCAACTTTTCAGACAGGGACTGGACTGGAGTACAATACAGAAAATGATACTGATGAGGAGCTAGCTTCTTGGCTTAGGTAGACACGTGAGACTATGTGGGCAGCTCCTGTCTGAAGGCGGATGAGAAAGCAGACTGGGACGAGACCTGGTTGAATGGACATGGGGATAGGGTGGAGAGGAGGAGTGTGCCGTCACTTTAGGGGGAGAGCAGCTAGGGGTACATAGCAAGGTGTATGTAAGTTTTTGTATGAGAGACTGACTTGCTTTGTTTACTTCCATTTAAAGCACAAAAACAAAACAAAACTGAAGCTCAAAAGAATTAAGTAAATTTCCTGGAATCATGTGATAAATTGGTGAAACTATGATTCAAATTGAGGCTCTCATGAGTCCTGACTGATGTGATGACAGCTAACAACACAACAACAAATGGTAGAGATACCTTTCATATGGTCATTGCTAGCTACACAGGTGAGTTATGTTATAATTGCCCCCTCACTGTCTCCCCAGATGCTAATGGACATAATAACTCCTAATGGACACAAAATAATGTATGAGCCATAAGGGGAGGTGATTGCTCTTTGAAGAAACCCAGAACTTGTTAAGCTATCTCTGTGGAACAAAGGGGAAAAGAATGATCCTGACACCAAATAAATTTAGAATGTTGTTGTTAGGTGCCGTCGAGTCCATTCCGACTCATAGCGACCCTACAACAGAACGAAACACTGCTCGGTCCCCACTGCACCATCCTTACGATCGTTGTTATGCTTGAGCTCATTGTTGCAGCCACTGTGCCAATCCACCTCGTTGAGGGTCTTCCTCTTTTCCGCTGACCCTGTACTCTGCCAGGCATGATACCCTTTTCCAGGGACTGATCCCTTCTGACAACATGTCCAAAGTATGTAAGACACAGTCTCGCCATCCTTGCTTCTAAGGAGCATTCTGGTTGTACTTCTTCCAAGACAGATTTGTTCGTTCTTTTGGCAGTCCATGGTATATTCAATATTCTTCACCAACACCATAATTCAAAGGCGTCAATTCTTCTTCAGCCTTCCTTATTCATTGTCCAGCTTTCACATGAATATGACGCGATTGAAAATACCATGGCTTGGGTCAGGCGCACCTTAGTCTTCAGGGTGACATCTTTGCTTTTCAACACTTTGAAGAGGTCCTTTGCAGCAGATTTACCCAATGCAATGTGTCTTTTGATTTCTTGACTGCTGCTTCCATGGCTGTTGATTGTAGATCCAAGTAAAATGAAATCCTTGACAACTTCAATCTTTTCTCAGTTTATCATGATGTTGCTCATTGGTCCAGTTGTGAGGATTTTTGTTTTCTTTATGTTGAGATGTCATCCATACCGAAGGCTGTGGTCTTTGATCTTCATTAGTAAGTGCTTCTAGTCCTCTTCACTTTCAGCAAGCAAGGTTATGTCATCTGCATAACGCAGGTTGTTAATGAGTCTTCCTCCAATCCTGATTCCCTGTTCTTCTTCATATAATCCAGCTTCTTGTATTATTTGTTGAGAATACAGATTAAATAGGTATGGTGAAAGAATACAACCCTGATGCACACCTTTCTTGACTTTAAACCAATCAGTATCCACTTGTTCTGTCCGAACAACTGCCTCTTGATCTGTGTAAAGGTTCCTCATGAGCACATTTAAGTGTTCAGGAATTCCCATTCTTCGCAATGTTATCCATAGTTTATTATGGTCCACACAGTTGCATGCCTTTGCATAGTCAATAAAACACAGGTAAACATCCTTCTGTTGTATTCTCTGCTTTCAGCCAGGACCCACCTGACATCAGCAATGATATCCCTGGTTCCACGTCCTCTTCCGAAATTTAGAATAGCCATCAGGAAATGGTGATTCCTTCCCTGCAACCCCCACCCAAACAGGGGCAATGATTAATGTCCATTGCCCCATAGGGGACCTTCCACTTTTATTACCCCGTCTACTTTTACCTTTCATTACCACCTTTGACTACTTGTTCTCTGAACATGCTATTTGACACCTCAATATGGCTGTCCTGTTAACATTTAACTCTGGGAAAGAGGGACTTAGGCATTCATCTCTCAAGACGCAAAGTGGGGCATGCTTTGATGAGTTCTACTCATCCCTGTCCTGTTTATTCTGTGAGTAATAAATGCTTGTTGACCATGTCATTAGAAGAGTGTCTGGTCTGTGTTCTGCTCCTAACGGTCTTCATTAAGAACTTGTGAATAGGGCACATTGCAGCCATCATTCTTTTGAAATGTCTCTTATCTTAATTTCATCAATAGTTTCCTTTGTTAACTAGAAATCTATTATTTTGTCAAGTCACAGCAAGCAATCTTCTTTTTTTTTTTTAAAGTAAGAAGAAAATTTTATTTGTCATATATTGAAAAAGGTAGAGGTGGAAAGTGGACAAGCATGTTGCTAGAGCCATGTCTGCCAGAATCCAAAGAAATATTACAGAACAGGCGAAGGTGGGAAAATGAAAAAGCATGCAGCCACAGCCATATCTGTCCGAGTCCACAATTTTTTTCAACAATTCATTTTTTTAAATTATTGTTCTTTAAGTGAAAGTTTACAAATCAAGTCAGTCTCTCATACAAAAACTTATATACACCTTGCCACCTACTCCCAATTGCTCTCTGCCTAATGAGACAGCCTGCTCTCTCCATCCACTCACTCTTTTCCTGTCCATTTCGCCAGCTTCTAACCCCGTCTCCTCTCTCATCACCCCTCCAGACAGGAGATGCCAAAGTAGTCTCAAGTGTCCATCTGATTCAAGAAGCTCACTCCTCACCGCATCCCTCTCCATCCCATTGTCCAGTCCAATCCCTATCTGAAGAGTTGGCTTTGGGAATGGTTCCTGTCCTGGGCCAACAGAAGGTCTGGGGGCCATGACCACCTGGGTCTTTCTAGTCTCAGTCAGAACCTTAAGTCTGGTCTTTTTATGAGAATTTGGGCTCTGCATCCCACTGGTCTGGTGCTACCTCAGGGGTTCTCTGTTGTGTTCCCTGTCAGGGCAGTCATTGGTTGTAGCTGGGTACCATCTAGCTCTTCTGGTCTCAGGCTGATGTAGTCTCTGGTTTATGTGGCCCTTTCTGTCTCTTGTGTCCTTGGTGTTCTTCATTTTCCTTTGGTCCAGGTGGGTTAAGACCAACTGAAGCATCTTAGATGGCCACTTGCTAGCTTTTAAGACCCCAGACTCCACTCTCCAAAGTGTGATGCAGAATGTTTTCTTAATAAATTTTATTATGCCAATTGACTTAGATGTCCCCTGAAACCATGGTCCCCAAGCCCCCGCCAGTGCTACGCTGGCCTTTGAAGCATTCAGTTTATTCAGGAAACTTCTTTGCTTTTGGTTTAGTCCAGTTGTGCTGACCTTGCCTGTATTGTGTGTTGTCTTTCTCAGCACCTAAAGTAGTTCTTATCTAGTATCTAGTGAATACTCTCTCCCACCCCCCTCCCTCCCCCGTCTCGTAACCGTCAAAGAATATTTTCTTCTCTGTTTAAACTATCTTGAGTTCTTATATTAGTGGACTTATACAATATTTGCCTTTTGCAACTGACTAATTTCACTCAGCATAATGCCTTCTAGGTTCCTCCATGTTATGAAATGTTTCACAGATTCGTCACTGTTCTTTATTGATGCATAGTATTCCATTGTGTGAATATACCATAATTATTTATCCATTCATCCATTGATGGGCACCTTGGTTGCTTCCATCTTTTTGCTATCGTAAACAGTGCTGCAATGAACATGGGTGTGGATATATCTGTTCCTGTAAAGGCTCGTATTTCTCTAGTATATATTCCAAAGAATGGGATTGCTGGATGGTATGGTAGTTCTATTTCTAGCTTTTTAAGGAAACGCCAAATCGATTTCCAAAGTGGTTATACCATTTGACATTCCCACCAGCAGTGTATAAGTGTTCCAATCTCTCCACAACCTCTCCAACATTTATTATTTTGTGTTCTTTGGATTAATGCCAGCCTTGTCAGAGTGACAGAGTCTCATTGTAGTTTTGATTTGCATTTCTCTAATGGCTAATGATCCTGAGCATTTCCTCATGTATCTGTTAACTACCTGAATGTCTTCTTTAGTGAAGTATCTGTTCTTATCTTTTGCCCAGTTTTTAACTGGGTATTTGGTTTTTTTCATAGTTGAGTTTTTGCAGTATCACATAGATTTTAGAGATCAGGTGCTGATTGGAAATGTCATAGCTGAAAACTTTTTCCCAGTCTGTTGGTAATCTTTTTACTCTTTCGGTGAAGTCTTTGAAGGAGCATAGTGTTTGATTTTTAGGAGCTCCCAGTTATCTAGTTTCTGTTCTGCATTGTTAGTAATGTTCTGTATACTGTTTATGCCATGTATTAGGGCTCCTAACATTGTCCGTATTTTTTCTTCCATGATCTTTATCATTTACGATTTTATATTTAGGTCTTTGACCCATTTTGAGCTCCTTTTTGTGCATGGTGTGAGGTAGGGTCTTGTTTCATTTTTTCGCAGATGGATATCCAGGTATGCCAGCATCATTTGTTAAAAAGAATGTGTTTTACCCATTTAACTGCTTTGGGGCCTTTGTCAAATATCAACTGCTCATATGTGGATGGATTTATTTCTGGATTCTCAGTTCGGTTCCATTGGTCTATGTATCTATTGTTGTACCAGTACCAGACTGTTTTGACTATTGTGGCATTATAATAGGTCCTAAAATCAGGTAGAGTAAGGCTTCCCACTTTGTTCTTCTTTTTCAATAATGCTTTACTTATCCAGGGCCTCTTTCCCTTCCATATGAAGTTGGTGATTTGTTTCTCCATCTCATTAAAAAATTTTGTTGGTATTTGGATCAGAATTGCATTAAAAGTATAGATAGCTGTTGGTAGAATAGGCATTTTTATAATGTTAAGTCTTCCTACCCATGCGGCAGCGGGCCAGGGGGGATCCATGAGCAATGTATGTTTTTCCACTTATGTAGGTCTCTTTTGGTTTCTTGCAGAAGTGTACTGTAGTTTTCTTTGTATAAGTCTTTTACATCTCTGGTGAGATTTATTCCTAAGTATTTTATCTTCTTGGGGGCTACTGTAAATTGTATTGATTTGGTGGTTTCCTCTTCAATGTTCTTTTTGTTGGTGTAGAGGAATCCAACTGATTTTTGTATGTTTATCTTGTATCTTGATACTCTGCTGAACTCTTCTATTAGTTTCAGTAGTTTTCTGGAGGATTCCTTAGGATTTCTTGTGTATAAGTTTATGTCATCTGCAAATAGAGATACTTTTACTTCTTCTTTGCCAATCTGGATGCCCTTTATTTCTTTATCTAGCCAAATTGCTTTGGCTAGGACCTCCAGCAGAATGTTGAAAAAGAGTGGTGATAACCGGCATCCTTGTCTGGTTCCCGATCTCAATGGGAATCCTCTCAGGCTCTATCCATCTAGGGTGACGTTGGCTATTGGCTTTGTATAAATGCCCTTTATTATGTTGAGGAATTTTCCTTCTATGATAAAAAACTTCTGAGAGTTTTTTTATCACGAATGGGTGTGGAACTTTGTCAAATGCCTTTTCTGCATCAATTGAGAAAATCATATGATTGTTGTCTTTTGTTTTATTTATATGATGGATTACATTAATTGTTTTTCTAATGTTGAACCATTCCTGTGTACCTGGTATGAATCCCACTTGGTCCTGGTGAATTATTTTTTTGATATGTTGTTATATTCTGTTGGCTAGAATTTTGTTGAGGAGTTTTGCATCTAAGTTCATGAGGGATATAAGTCCGTCATTTTCTTTTTTGTGGTGTCTTTATGTGGTTTTGGAAACCCTGGTGGTGTAGTGGTTAAGTGCTACAGCTGCTAACAAAAAGGTCAGAAGTTCTAATCTGCCAGGCAATCCTTGGAAGCTTTATGGGGCAGTTCTACTCTGTCCTATAGGGTCGCTGTGAGTTGGTATCGACTCAACGGCGGTGGGTTTGGTTTATGTGGTTTTGGTATCAGGGATATGGTGGCTTCATAGAATGAGTTTAGTAGTATTCTGTCCTTTTCTATGCTCTGAAATATTTTTACTAGTAGTGGTGTTAGCTCTTCTCTGAAAGTTTGGTAGAACTCTGCAGTGAAGTCATCCGGACCAGGGCTTTTTTTTGTTGGGAGTTTTTTGATTACTTTTTCAATCTCTTCTTTTGTTATGGGTCTATTTAGTTGTTCTACCTCTTTTTGTGTTAGTTTAGGTAGGTAGTGTGTTTCTAGGAATTCATCCATTTCTTCTAGGTTTTCCAATTTGTTAGAGTACAATTTTTCAAAGTAATATGATATGATTCTTTTAATTTCAGTTGGGTCTGTTGTAGTATCCCCTATCTCATTTCTTATTCAGGTTATTTGCTTCCTCTCCTATTTTTCTTTTGTCAGTTTGGCCAATGGTTTATCAATTTTGTTGATTTTTCAAACAAGCAGACCTTGCTCTTGTTAATTGTTTCTGTTGTTGTTCTGTTTTCTTTTTCATTTAGTTCAGCTCTAATTTTTATTATTTTTTTCTTCTGGTGCCTGAGAGTTTCTTTTATTGCTCTCTTTCTATTTGTTCAAGTTGTAGGGATAATTCTTTGATTTTGGCCCTTTCTTCTTTTTGGATGTGTGCATTTATTGATATAAATTGACCTCTGTGCACTGAATTTTCTGTGTCCCAAAGGTTCTGATAGGCAGTGCTTTCTTTCTCATTGGATTCTATGAATTTCTTTATTCCACCCTTAATGTCTCCTATAATCCAGTTTTTTTTGAGCAGGATATTGTTCAGTTTTCATGTGTTTGATTTTTCTTCCCTGCTTTTTCTGTTATTAGATTTCCACTTTTATGGCCTTATGGTCAGAGAAGATGCTTTGTAATATTTTAATGTTCTGGATTTTGCTAAGGCTTGCTTTATGACTTAATATGTGGTCTATTCTAGAGAATGTTCCATGTGCGTTGGAAAAGAAAGTACACTTGGTTGCTGTTGGGTGGACTGTTCTGTATATATCTATGAGGTCAAGTTGGTTGATTGTGGCATTTAGATCCTCTGTGTTTTTATTGAGCTTCTTTGTGGATGCCCTGTCCTTCACCAAAAGTGAGGTGTTGAAGTCTGGTACTATTATTGTGGCACTATCTCACTTTTCAGTGCTGATAGAGTTTGTTTTATGTACCCTGGAGCCCTGTCACTGGGTGTATAAATATTTAATATGGTTATATCTTCTTGGTATATTGTTCCTTTAATCATTATATAGTGTCCTTCTTTATACTTTATGATGAATTTAACTTTAAAGTCTATTTTGTCAGAAATTAATATTGCCACTCCTTTTTTTTTGATTGTTGTTTGCTTGATATAATTTTTTCCATCCTTTGAGTTTTAGTTTGTTTTTGTCTCTAAGTCTATGGTGTGTTCCTAGATGGATCTTGTTTTTTAATCCTTTCTGCCACTCTCTGTCTCTTTATTGGTGTTTTTAGTCCATTTACATTCAGGGTAATTATGGATAGGTATGAATTTAGTTCTATCATTTTGATGTGTTTTTTTGTGTGTTGTTGACAGTTTCTTTTTCTCACTTAATTTTATGTGCTGAGTAGGTTATCTTTATATATTGCCCTTTTCTCATATTTGTTTTTGTTGATTTCGTTTCTGCTGAGTCTCTATTTTTTTTCTTGTATTTTATTTTGATATGTAGGATCGTTTGTCTCCTTTGTGGTTACCTTATTATTTACCCCTGTTTTTCTAAATTTAAACCTAACTTTTATTTGTTTTTATCACCTTGTCTTCCTGTCCATGTGGAAGATCCATAGCTACATTTCTTAGTTCCTATTTATTGTTTTCATTTTGTATTCTTTTACTTAATAACATCATTCTTTCCCTGTTTTGAGCATTTTTGTGTTTGATTTGTTTTTGTGATTTTCCGGTCTGGGTTGACGTCTGATTGCTCTGCCCAATATTCTAGTCTTGGTTTGATACCTGATATTATCGATTTTCTAACCAAAGAACTCCCTTTAGTATTTCTTGTAGTTTTTGTTTGGTTTTTACAAATTCCCTAAACTTTCATTTATCTGGGAATGTCTTAATTTCACCTTCATATTTGAAAGGCAGTTTTGCTGGGTAAAAGATTCTTGGCTGGCAATTTTTTTCCTTCAATTTTTATATAAGTCACTCCATTGCCTTCTTGCTGCATGGTTTCTGCTGAGTAGTCTGAATTTATTGGCATAGACTCTCCGTTGTATGTGACTTTTGGTTTATCCCTAGCTGCTCTTAAAATTCTCTCTTTGTGTTTGGTTTTGGCAAGTTTGATTGTAGTATGTCTTGGTGACTTTCTTTTAACATCTACCTTATGCAGAGTTTGATAAGCATCTTGGATGGATATCTTCTCATCTTTCATGATATCAGGGTAGTTTTCTGCCAACAAATCTTCAATAATTCTCTCTGTATTTTCTCTTATCCCTCCCTGTTCTGGTACTCCAATCACTTGTAGGTTATTTCTCTTGATAGAGTCCCACATGATTCTTAAAGTTTCTTCATTTTTAAAATCTGTTTTATCTGATTTTTCTTCAAGTATATTAGTCCCAAGTGCTTTATATTCAAGTTCAGAAATTCTGCCTTCCACCTGCTCAATTCTGGTCCCTTGTGTTTCTACTGAGTTGTCTACTTCTGTAATGTTATTGTTAATCTTCTGTATTTCTGATTGCTGTCTGTGTATGGATTTTTCCAGCTTATTAAATTTTTCATTATGTTCCTGAATAATGTTTTTAATTTCTTCAATTGCTTTATCTGTGTGTTCCTTGACTAGTTCTGCATGTTGCCCGATTTTCTTCCTGATGTCTTGAAGGGTTCTGTATATTAATCTTTTGTATTCTGCCTCTGGTAATTGCAGGAAGGCACTTTCATCTAAAAGATCCCTTGATTCTTTATTTTGAGAGCTTGTTGAGGCAATCATGATCTGTTTCTTTATGTGACTTGATATTGACTGTTGTTTCCGAGCCATCTATAAGTTATTTTCTTAGTTTATTTTATGTTTGCTTACTGTGTCGTAGCTTCCTGCTTTTGGTTTTGATATGTCCACATGGGTTGCTGTGTGAGCTAGCTTGATTATAGTTGCCTTTGGAGCTCTGACGTCCTGTCCCCAGATGGCTAGAGCTGTTATTGGGTATATCAGTCTAGGAGTCCATTCACTTTTCTTGTTTGAATTCAGCTCAGGTGTCCAGGTAGCTGATCATCAAGTGTATGGTACAGGCTCTGTCCTATAGTCTTAGAGGGGCAGGGGTGATTTGTGTTGGTACCAGTGTCTGGTTGCAGCAGGTGTCACACTCTGAATGACGCAGCAGGCTGAGAACTGACCCCCAAGTGTCTCTGAGGAAAATGTGTCCCTGTTCCCTAGAGCGTACTGGTGGGTGGGCTTTGCAGATGGACCATGGGCACCCAATATTTTTGGTTGTAAGGACAGGGAGATACCAGATATCCCTGGACTCATGTCGTGGGTGGCTGAGTAATGTGATTGAAGCCACCAGTCTTTAGGCCCCTGATTTGGGTAGGTGAGGACCCTATCTAATAGGCAAAGGAATGTCAAACATCAAACACCCACCTCTGCGCTGCACAGATGAAATGGTTGGAGTCTGCCAAAAGGACATATTCTCCTGAAATAGGCCCACACAGGTCCATGCAGAGGGGAGAAGTACTCAAAGTCCATGGACCATTTATGCCTGGACAGGAGCCACTTCTGTCCTGAGCTCCCCCAGTTAGTGTAGCTGGCAAATTATCTTTTCCCCCAATTGCAAATTTATTTCTTCTCCAAGGCCAGGCAGATGGCTCTAGGCTCTCAACAGGGCCTATCTCATGCCCAGGGAAGTCAGCTGCTGAAGCTGGCTTGGGAGCAGGGGAGGAGGCGATGTAAAATATACACAAGTACTTAGCTTTTGCTGGGAGCACCACTCTTCTCTGGTTCCGGAGGTGTGAGTAGGCTGTGAGTGGCTGGCTGCTTCTCCCTGAGGAAACTGCAGCCAAACATTAGTACCAGCCCACCGCCACCACTCCTGGGAATGGTGCCTGAGTGCTCCCCACGATTCAGGTCTGGTAACTCCTCTCTGCTTCTGAACTGTCTCTCCTTCCCCCGCCCCTCAGTTCATTTTCTAAGCTTGCCTTTGTTGTTAAGGGCTTCTAGCTTGTTATAAATATACTCGTTTCATTTGTTTTTTCAGATCCTGTTTTTGTAAGAGTGCTCGCCAGCAGCATCTGTCTACCCCACTATCTTAGCTCCGCCCCACGATTTTTTTTGTCTTTTGGAGTCTTGTTTATGAAATAATTTTTCTCCTCAAGTCATAATGATATTGTCTTTTATAAGCAAGGGCAGTAGCATTGGAATGTAGCTGACCCAATGAGGTCTCTGTGCTCAGAAAGGCCCCATACTCAAATTAAGTCTTTATTGTTACCATCTTGAATTTCTTAATAATTTTTTAAAAAGGGGCTCTGTAATTTTATTTGCCCCACAAATTTTGTATCTGTTTCTGTTTGTCAAATTTAGAGTTTCATGTTTGCTTTTTAGGCCTCTAGTCCTTTTAGAGTTGTCAAAATAATCAAAGCACAAAGAAATTAAGGGAATATAGGGTTTATTGGAGCAGTTAATCTGGATGCATGTAAGGAGACCTCTGTATTCAGGAAAAAAAACAGAGACTGAGGCCAGTTACAATGAGTTTTTAAGGGGGAAGTAGGAAATGTAGAGTAGAAAATTAACTATTGGGTAATCTTAAGATTATTGATTGAATCATGCTGTCCTCCTTAAGATCAGCTGATGCTAGGCTACCAGGTAGATTTTTGTGGTCTGGCTTCTATTCGCTTGCAAAAATTCTCAAGCGTTTTCAGGAGGTTACAAATAATAAAGTCACCTCAGCTACTCAGGAAGTTCCAAGGGTTATTTCTGAGGAAGCAAGAAGAAAGACCAAGTTGCTTCCAGTAAAGTTGAATTCTTTGCACAAGATAAACTTTGAGCAAGTTTATAGTTTAAAGAGAGGAATCCCTCTCTTTTGACACAGATGGTTAAGTGTTCAAGGTTGGTGTTCAAACTTACCCACAGGTACCTTGAAGACAGGCCTGGAGATTTGCTTCCGTAAGGTCACAGCCTTGAAATCTCCATAGAGCAGTTCTACCCTGCACACACGGTGTTCCCGTGACTCAGAATTGACTTGATGGCAATGAAAAACAACACGGTTAAAACGTGTGTCAAAAATAATCAAAACTCAAAGCAATTGAAACATAAGGTTTATTCTTCTCTTAGGGTAAAATTACCATAAAGGTACACTAAAGCAAAAGGAAAGATTTTATTCACATATGTTCAAATAGGCAAAAGTGGGAAATGGATAAGAACGCTGCCAGAGCCATGTCTGCCTGAGTCCAAGGAATGTCACAGAATAAGGAAAAGTGGGAAACTGATAAGCATGCTACCAAAAGTTATATCTGTTCGAGTCCAAGGAACATTACTGAATCATCAGTATATATTAACACTAAAAAATATATAAATGGGTAAAATCATTGAAAGTGTCACCTTTTCACAGATTGGCTAAAAACTGCTAAATTACAGTGATTCCACATTTTGAATTGCCTTTCTTAACAATCATTGGTACAGGTTTCAGTAAGGACAGTCAGGAGGGTCTTCATTGGTCCAATAAATCTTCCTATTTACTAAAGGCTAAAAGAAAAAGAGGAGCCCTAGTGGCATAGTGGTTAAGAGCTAGGCTGCTAAACTAAAGGTCAACAGTTCAAATCTACCAGCTGCTCCTTGGAAACTCTATGGGGCAGTCGTACTCTGTCCTATAGGGTTGCTCTGAGTTGCAATCAACTCAAGGGCAATGGGAACAGAAATACAAAACAGTGAAAAAATAATTGCTTTTTTGTGTGTTTTGTCCATAAAAAATAAAATAATCTGTTGCCGTGGAGTCTATTCCCCTTGATAGCAACCTTATAAGACCAGGTAGAACTGCCTCATAGGGTTTCCAAGGAGCAACTATTGGATTCAAACTGCCGACCTTTTAGTTTGCAGCCATATGCTAACCACTGCACCACCAGGGCCCCTCTGTCTTAAGATATATTTATGTGAAAGATTCCCTAGAAGATGTCTTCTATACCTTAGGTCCCAGCTGATGTGTCCTTCTGAATCCTTGAAAGTCCAGCTCCAGCTGGGTCATGTTCTTTATGCTCAAGGACAGGGAATAATGGCTCCAATTTCAACCCCTAAATCATCCTAGCAGTCATTCTATCTGCATGCAGAGGTTATTTTGTTTCTAAAAACAAGTAGCTCAAAGCAGGCTAATTACAATGGTAAAAAAATTAAAACAATAATATTCAACTGTTTAAAAATTTAATAAACAATTTCCAAATGGGGAGAGCAGAGCCTACCTACATGAAGGAAATGAAGAAAAAGTAAAGCTCCTGAGAATTGACTATCTCACAGAAGCTTAAATATTTTTTTCTTAATGAGTTCAGATTTCCATGTTGACCAAATACTTAATAATATAAATGTGGTATAAAGACAATAGCTAGTTCCTGAAGATTTAGCCCTTCACCCATTTGTAGCTATGAGACCTCCTGAAATTAAAACTGAGGAAGCTCACAGTCTTTTTCATTAAATCAAGAGGTAATGAGTTTATTACTGACTACCCTTTTCTAGCCAGAAAGAAATTTACAGTGCTACAGAGCAGCTTCTGGTGAAAAAACCAAGTCAATGTTTTTGGCAGTTTGTGTCAGGCTTTTTTAAGATAAATTTTTGGTTTCCTGTGTGAGAAAATCCATTAAAATCAAAGATGTCTAGTATTAATTTTTTTTTTCTTTCACTTTTGTCACAGAAACGGATTTGTGTTATTTCTTAGTCACTGTGTCTCCTTATTTCTGTTTATCTATTTCTGGGTACATTCCACATTGGTCAGTGACCTTTGTGAAATTTCCCGTGTACTCAGAGGAATCTATCAATCGCTGTCCTCAGTTTCTCTCTTTTAACAGAGTTCACATTGATACATGCTGTGAGATAATCAATTAGAATTGGCTCTGCTTTGTTTCTCTGTACTCAGAATAATTAGCTATTCTTTCTTCCCAGATATAATATTTCTAGTCCTTATAAACACACTGCCTGTTCCTCCACTCTCTGCTTTGTTCTGTTGATTTATTTGTTTCTGTGTCAGTAACAAACTATATTTTACTTAATGTGACTTTAAGTAGATATCAATATCTTTTTGGTTGGGTCCAAACCTTATTCTTCTTTTATTAAATGCCCTGGGGAATTTTGGCAGCTCACTTCTAGGGAAATGTCAACGTTAAAGGAAACTTTATAGAAGAAAGACTAAAGGCCAGTAAAACCCACCTGATACAAACTGAGAGCCTTTGGGTAAAGCCAGAATTCTTGAAGGATATCGTTGTAGTGAAAGGCGTGTTTTAAAGAAAATGTGCACATCCTCTGCCCCCTGCACCCCCCTGCCCACTTTAAATGTAACTTTTAACCCTTGACCAGGACTAAAAATTCATAGTAAAGACAGTGTTCGGAAAATTTCAAAGAAGTAGAAAAGCCACAACTAGAATTTAGAATGGAGACACAAATTTAACCAGTCAAAGCTGCCTCCTGCTGATTAAGTGAATGACAACCAATCATTTTGGGAAATCTCCTAAGAGTTTGTACTGTATATAAGCTGATCAAAATTGTAATGTGACAAGCTCATTTCTCTGGAGGTGGCTTCCCTGTTCTCAAACATTTTTTTTTCTAGTTAATAAAACGTTTTATGGATTTATTGATCATTTTTTTCTTTTGATAGGTATAATAGACAAAAGTCTAGGCATAAACAAAAAAATATTACAAAGAAGTTCCTGTGTTGTAGCCCAAGCTGTGATTAAAACAAAAACAAAACAAAGAAAGTATCTCCTAGGAAGGTGTAACTACAGTCCTGCCATTCCTAGTACTTGGAATTTGAATTTACACCACTTGAGACATCTTGGAATTCCCAAGACCAGAATAGTATAACAACTGAACTTAGGGTGGTTACATCCCTGGACTTAATGACTGAACTAAACACTTCTGAAGGTATTCATTCAGGGGTGTCATGAAGAACATTTAACAACCAGAACTGACTTGCCAGCAACTGTTTTTTCTTCAGTTATAGTGAAATAATTTAATATGTATCATTTGACCCTCTAACTGAATTCAAATATGTATTATGAAACTACTTCCTAGGTGATATAGTAGAGGCATAAATTATTCTTTGAATCATTTGCATAATTTTAAGTTTTTAGCTATTTCCTATAGAATGAAAAATTTATATATTTGGTATCTGAAATTGAAGAGTCACAATATTTAAGTGGAATGTTTCATGTAATTAATTGACTTAAATCTTGTTAACTTTTGTTTATCTTAAATTCTTAAACTTTTAAAAATACAATTTGGACAAGTTTCAGGATTATATAAATTGAAAGAATCCAAGCAAATCTCTATTCATCAAAAGACAACATCAAAGGAATAAAAAGGTAAAAAACAGAGTCAGAGAATATATTTGTCATCTAGCTTTCTGACTGAGATTTTATAATTAGTTTCATATTCTATTAGATGAATTAAAAAGGCACACAATCCAACAGAAAAATGGGTAAAACACTTAAATAGGCAATTCATGAAAGAATATCCAAATGGCCAATAAATATATTAAAAAGTGCTTAGCGAAACGGGAACTAATACTATAATATCATCCAACTGTATTGTGGTTGTTAGCTGTTGTTAAGGTGGCTGTCAGCTCATGATGACCCCATGCACAACTGAATGAAATGCTCCCAGGTTCTGTGTCATCCTTGTGATGAGTCACAGATTGTTTCTGTTGTGATCCTTAAGGTTTTCATTAGATGATTTTCAGAAGTAGATTGCCAGGCCTTTCTTCCTAGTCCATCTTAATCTGGAAGCTCTGCTGAAACCTGTTCAGCAACATAGCCGAAGCCCAAGCCTGTTGCCATCTAGTCAATTCCGACTCAGCGACGCTATAGGACAGAGTAGAACTACCACATAGGGTTTCCAAGGAGCACCTGGTGGATTGGAACTGCAGACCTTTTGGTTAGCAGATGTAGCTCTGAACCACTATGCTGCCAGGGTTTCCATTCAGCATCATAGCAACTTGTAAACCATAACTAACAGATGGGCAGTGGCTGTTCACGAGGTTCATTTGTTGGAAATGAACTTGGTTCTCCTGCATGGGAGGCAAGAACTCTACCATCGAACCACCAATGCTTCACCAGAAATGAAGCATAAGCCGGTTGAGGTGACGCTGACTTATGGTGACCCATGTGTATCAGAGTAGGACTTTGCTTCACAGGGTTTTCAATGGCTGCCTTTTCAGAAGTAGACTGCCAGGCATTTCTTTCAAGTAGCCTCTGTGTGGACTAGAACCTCCAAATTTCTATTAACAGCTGAATGTTTAAAGTGTTTGCACAAACCCAGGGACACAAATGCGGTACATTAACTTTTCCCCTGAAGCTTGGTTGGCCTGTGACTACTTTGACTAATAAAGGATAGTAGAAGCAATATTAATACCAGTTCTGGGCCTAGTCTTAAGACAACCGGAAGCTTTGTGCTTGGTCTGTTGGTACCTGAGCCACCATGTAAAAAGTCTGCCCTTTGAGGTTTCCCTAGTGAAGAAACACACGCTAACCACATGGAGAAGCTAGAGAGAGGGAAAGAGAGAGGAAGAAAGAGAGACTTTGTCAGCTCTCACCTATTCAATACTCAGCTGTTCAAGTCATCCTGGCTGAGAATCCAGACATTATTAAATAAAGTCAACCCTTCCAGGCTGTGCTTTTTCCAATTTCTGACCCACAGAATCATGCAATTTAATGAAAAGATTAAAGCCACTAAGCTTTTGGATATTAGTTTGTTATGCAGCAACAGATCACCTGAATTCCATGTGGGTTCTCTCTAGTTCACAGTCTTTATGCAGATTGTGGCATGTTACAAATTCTAACCAACAGAAATGGGAACAGAAATGGTGCCTTACTGCTACTCTGTGACGGTTCAGAGTGGAAGGTGCCTTCTTTGTATTCACTTATTCTCATTAACATAAATAGAATCAAGGAACCAAAGAAGGTAAAGATGAAGACAGAAAAAACACAGGAGAGAGGTCAGAACTTACTTGTTTGGGCTTGTAAAAGTGAATGCAAAGACTCTGAATAGCCAGTTCAGTGGTTCAAAATATCTTGTGATAATATAGTTTGTCTCCCTAAATGGATATAAATGCTGGTACCCCACCATCCTCTCAGGGACAGCAGGCATGTCTAGATACTTAGAGAGTGACGAACATAATTTGTCTATTAACTCAAGAAATACCTCAGCAAATGGGACATTAATTGTTTTCCTTAGTGAGAGTTTTGTGCCAAGAAAGGAAATCGAAACAAAATTTGGACAATTCTTCCTTTCCACCTGTCTCACGTTGTAACAATCTGTCCAAAAAAAAAAAAAAAAGAGGGGAAGGGTAGAAATAGAAAAACAAGACAAAAAAGTTAAAAAGTGTTGAAACTATTCCTTTTCATCCACCAAGTGCTAACGGAAAAGTAACACATGAATGAGATGGGAAAGGATTCTTGAGATGTTTTCAACCTGACTCCACTTTTTTATGGGTCAATCTGTTACCTAGCTGAAGGATGACCTCCAGGAGCTGACTTGGAACAAAATTTAAAGGGTATCTCAGGCCAATAGTCTCGAGGGTTCTTCTAGAATGTAGTGGTCAGTAAGTCTGAACTATTTTAAATATTTGAGTTTTGCTCTACGTTTTTCTCCGATTCTCTCCAGGACCATCAATTTTGTACCTGGTCAGAATGGTTGGCAGTGGTAGCTGAGTGCCATCTAGTTCTGTTCTCAGGGTAGATGAGGCTGTGGTTTGTGTAGGTTATTAGTCCTTTAGAATGATTTCTTCTTTGAGTCTTTGTTTTCCTTCTTTTTCTTTTGCTCCAGAGTAGTAGAGATAAATAGTTGTATCTTAGATGGCTACTTGCAAGCTTTTAAGACCACAGACGATACTCACCAAACCAGATGAATGTAAACTTTATGAACTATGCTATGCCAATTGAATGAGTTGTCCCATGAGACTATGGCCCTAAGCCTTCAAAACCAGTAAACCAATCCCACGTGGTGTTTTGTCATGTCTAGGATGTATCTGTTGCTGTGCCCCCTATGTGCTTTATTATATACATGAATATAAAACACACACACATATATACTTATCTATATACACATATGCCTACAGATACACCTATATGTGCACATGTATATACACATATGTACCTTACTTTACTCATATATGCATACATATCTACCTATTTAACCGCACACACATTTTATGGTTTGTCGTTGTTGTTAGGCGCCATTAAGTCAGTTCCGACTCAGCAACCCTATGTACAACAAAACGAAACACTGCGCGGTCCTCACTATCCTTACAATCATTGTTATGCTTGAGCTCATTGTTGCAGTCACTGTGTCAATCCACCTCATTGAGGGTCTTTCTCTTTTCCGCTGATCCTGTACTTTGCCAAGCATGATGTCCTTCTCCAGGGACTGATTCCTCCTGACAACATGTCCAAAATATGTAGGATGCAGTCTCACCGTCCTTGCTTCTAAGGAGCATTCTGATTGTACTTCTTCTAAGACAGATTTGTTTGTTTTTTCGCAGTCCACGGTATATTCAATATTCTTTGCCAACAGCATAATTCAAAGGCATCAGATCTTCTTCAGTCTTCCTTATTTATTGTCCAGCTTTCACATACATATGATGTGATTGAAAATATCATGGCTTGGGTCAGGCGCACCTTAGTCTTCAAGGTGATATCTTTGCTTTTCAACACTTTAAAGAGGTTCTTTACAGCAGATTTACCCAATGCAATGCGTTGTTTGATTTCTTGACTGCTGTTCCATGGCTGTTGATTGTGGATCCAAATAAAATGAAATCTTTGACAACTTCAATATTTTCTCCGTTTATCAAGATGTTGCTCATTGGTCCAGTTGTGAGGATTTTTGTTTTCTTTATGTTGAGGTGCACTCTATACTGAAGGCTGTGGCCTTTGATCTTCATTAGTAAGTGCTTCAAGTCCTTTTCACTTTTCAGCAAGGAAGATTGTGTCTCTGCATAACCCAGGTCATTAACGAGTCTTCCTCCAATCCTGATGCCAGTTTTTCTTCATATAGTCCAGCTTCTTGTATTATTTGCTCAGCATACAGATTGAATAGTTATGGTGAAAGAATACAACCCTGACATACACCTTGCCTGACTCTAAACCAATCAGTATCTCCTTGGTCTGTCTGAACAACTGCCTCTTGATCTATGTAAAGATTCCTGAAGAACACAATTAAGTGTTCTGGAATTCCCATTCTTCGCAATGTTATCCATAATTTGTTATGATCCACAAAGTCAAATGCCTTTGCATAGTCGATAAAACACAGGTAAACATCCTTCTCGTATTCTCTGCTTTCAGCCAGGATCCATCTGACATCAGCAATGATATCCCTGTTTCCACATTCTCTTCTGAAACCAGTCTGAATTTCTGGCAGTTCCCAGTCGATATACTGCTGCAGCCGTTTTTGAGTGATCTTCAGCAAAATTTTTCTTGCATGTGATATTAATGATATTGTTCTATAATTTCCACATTTGGTTGGATGACCTTTCTTGGGAATAGGCATAAATATGGATCTCTTCCAGTCAGTTGGCCAGGAAGCTGTCTTTCATATTTCTTGGCATAGATGAGTGGGCACCTCCAGTGCTACATGTGTTTGTTGAAACATCTCAATTGATATTCCATCAATTCCTGGAGCCTTGTTTTTCGCCAATGCCTTCAGAGCAGCTTGGACTTCTTCCTTCAGTACGATCGGTTTCTGATCATATGCCACCTCTTGGGATGGTTGAATATAGACTAATTCTTTTTGGTATGATGACTCTGTGTATTCTTTCCATCTTCTTTTGATGCTTCTTGCATCGTTTAATATTTTCCCCATAGAATCCTTCACTATTGCAACTCAAGGCTTGAATTTTTTTCTTCAGTTCTTTCAGCTTGAGAAACGCCGAGTGTGTTCTTCCTTTTTGGTTTTTCGTCTCCAGCTCTTTGCACATGTTATTCTAATGCTTCACTTTGTTTTCTCAAGCCGCCCCTTGAAATCTCTTCAGTTCTTTTACTTCATCAATTCTTCCTTTTGCTTTAGCTGCTCGACGTTCAAGAGCAAGTTTCAGAGTCTCCTCTGACATCCACCTTGGTCTTTTCTTTCTTTCCTGTCTTTTCAATGACCTCTTGCTTTCTTCATGGATGATGTCCTTGATGTCATTCCATAACTCGTCTGATCTTCAGTCACTAGTGTTCAATGAGTCAAACTATTCTTCAGGTGGTCTCTAAATTCAGGTGGGATATACTGAAGGTGGTATTTTGGCTCTTGTGGTCTTGCTCTGATTTTCTTCAGTTTCAGCTTGAACTCGCATATGAGCAATTGATGGTATGTTACACAGTTAGCCCCTGGCCTTGTTATGACTGATGATATTGAGTTTTTCCATCACCTCTTTCCACAGATGTAGTCAATTTGATTTCTGTGTGTTTCATCTGGTGAGGTCCATATGCAGAGCCGCTGTTTGTGTTGGTGAAAGAAGGTATTTGCAATGAAGAAGTTGGTCTTGCAAAATTCTATCATTCAATCTCCAGCATTGTTTCTGTCACCAAGGCCATATTTTCCAACTATTGATCCTTCTTCTTTGTTTCCAACTTTTGCATTCCAATCACCAGTAATTATCAATGCATCTTGATTGCGTGTTTGGTCAATTGCAGACTGCAGCAGCTGATAAAAGTCTTCTATTTCTTCATCTTTGGCCCTAGTGGTTGGTGTGTAAATTTGAATAATGGTCGTATTAAATGGTCTTTTTTGTAGGTGTATGGTTATTATTGCAAAATTGTACATGTTATACCTTTTACCAAAAATGTCCCATTATTCTGTACTTTTCAGTATCATCACTTACCTTGGTCAAGTTGTGAACACTTCACCAACATTCTGTATTGCCTTTCAGCCAGTAGACTTTTAAAACGTCTCTGGAGATAGAGATGCCAGATCTCTTTAGAAGATCCATTGACTATTTTACTTCTGTTAATTAGTTATTACAGTTCATTTGTTTTAATTACTGATTTGGCCCTGCTTGGTGAACAAGAAATCCTGACATATCCCTTAAGAATTCTCTTTAATTCACATGTAAGTTAGCATTTGCTTTAACAATTTAGTAACCATGACCCTAAAAATATCTTCAAAATATAAAAGCAAAATAATTTTATTGCTCACATTAGAATGGGCTAACCTAAAGGAATCACAGAGATAAATAAAGCCAAGTAGTATCTATTTACCCAGTACATGGATAATATTTGCACATTTCTATACCTGATTTCACACAACAGCATGTGGGTTCCATGGATAGTGTCTAACATGTTTATACTAATAACCTATCTATTGAAGCATAACAATAATTGTGAGGATGGCACAGGGCTGGGCAGTGTTTATTCTGGTGTACATAGGGTGTCTGTGAGTCAGAACCAACTTGATGGAACCTAACAACAACACCTGTTAGACTGAAATTTAACATTTATGATTCTTTTATTCTGTTCTCGTTTCTATACATATTCTGAACAATTTGAGAAGCGGTATAAACTCAAATCTCACTTTCTCATTGCCTGCTTATTTATGCCTCAGAAGAGTTCTCTAGGTCTTTCACATCATAGCTCCTTTCTGATTGCCCTGATTAAAGCCTTCTTGACTTCCTTGTTCCTCAAAGTATAGATCAGTGGATTTAGTACAGGAGTGACCACAGTGTACATGATGGCAATGACCCGATCCTGATCCATGGAGCTGCCTGAGGCAGGACGAATATAGGTAAAGATAACAGGAGCATAGAGAAGAATGACTACCATGAAGTGGGAGGCACAGGTAGACAATGCTCTGTGAAGCATGCTGCAAGAACGGGTCTTGAAGACGAGATAGGTGATAATGTAGAAATAGGAGAGAAGTGTGAGAAAGAAGGGGCCCATAGCAATGGTTCCTGAGACAGTATTGAGCAGCCATTGATTGAGTTCAATGTTCCCACATGCCAACTCCAGCAATGGTTTGATATCACAGAAGAAGTGATGGATTTGGTTGGAGCCACAGAAGTTCAAGTGAGAGGTCATTATGGAATGTAGGAGGGCATGGAAAAACCCAATGACCCAGGTTGTACTAGCCATCTGGGTACAGCGCTGATGATTCATGATGACAGTGTAACGAAGAGGTTTGCAGATAGCCACAAAGCGGTCCAAGGCCATCACAGCCAACAACATGGCCTCTGTGCTGCCTAGGAAGTGAAAGAAATGAAGCTGGCTTATGCATCCCACAAAAGAAATTGCTTTGTGTGTAGAGAGGAAGTTCTCTAGCATCTTTGGCAGTGTCACTGTGGAGTAGCAGATATCAAGGCATGAGAGGTTTCCCAGGAAGAAATACATAGGTGAATGAAGTCTTGGATCAGAGACGACAATCATCAGGATAGCTCCATTCCCAACCACAATGCTAAAGTAGATGGTGAGGAAAACTGCAAAGAGAAAAGGCTGCAGTTCTTGGTTGTCTATCACTCCCAGGAGGAGAAATTCAGTGACTGAGGTTTGATTCAGCATCACTTAAAAAAAAAGACAAAATAATATATATGGAGCACTATCTCTAATGAGAATAAGAATCCTCCCAGTCCAGGGTTTTCTCACAAAGAGAAAATGTTTTGAGGAAGAATATAGTTGTTTTGAAGGATGCTGGGTGGTGAAAACAGTATGCACTCCACTACTAACAGAAATGTTGGCGGTTTGAACTGACTGAATGACTCTGTAGAAGAAATACTGGTGGTCTGCTTCTGTAAAGATTACAGCAAAGATAATCCTATAGAGCACAGCTCTACTCTGTAACACATAGAGTCTCCATGAGTTGAAAAGTAGTTGATTGCAACTGGTTTTGTTTTTATTGCTGTTTTACGTGATCCCAACTTCACAGGTTTTATAGAATGTCAGTCATTAAAGTGTAAAATATTAAGGCAACAGGTCAGTTCTTCGACTCAGTCAATGTTATTTTTCCTTTATTTGATTTATCATTAATATTTTTTTCTCAGAGATCTAGATCATGTTGTAGGCTTCCATTTTCTCTGCCTGTGCATATCTACATTGTGATACGCCTTCCTTTCATCTTCCTAAATCAGCTCTAACTCACTGCCGAGTCAGTTCTGACTCATAGCGACCCTACCGAACAGAATCGAACTGCCCCACAGGGTTTCCAAGGAGTGCCTGGTGGATTCAAACTGCTGACCTTTTGGATAGCAGCCGTAGCACTTAACCACTATACTACCAGGGTTTCCAAATCACCTCTAATAGGGTACAGATTTTAAGTACTCCACCACGCTGCTGTCTCTAAACCTACTATGAAGCCACCTGGAAGACTTTAGCATAATGAAAGTAAAGAGGAAAGAACTCTTTAAGTTCTTTAAATACCGCAGTCTTTAAAGAAACAAACAAGAAAACAAAAACCCTTAAAATAGTAGTAGTAGCTTTTCCTTGTCTTAGAATTTAATTGGGCTAGAGGTATCCTCTTACTGGTCCCTTTCTGAGCCACATCCATAGGAGGGTAATGAAGCCTTAGCTGGCATAGGCAAGGAGGGCACATTAATCAGATATTACTAGCCTGAGGGTTATTTGAAATTTTTATCATTGATACAGCTGCTGATAAGCTTAGTTTATTCCTATAATATGATCCTTAATATTTTCTCAAAGTAGAATTCTCAAATTACTTCTACAGATTGTATAGTGCTTCCATTTTTGAGTTGCTCTGGGACTCTTTTTTCTTTATTATATCCCTGAGTTGTGGGTAAATAAAGTTCTGCCTCCAATCGGCTCATCCGTTGCTTCCTAAAATCACCGGATACTGACCTCTCCTCGAATTATCTATGTCTTTAGTTCCCTTGAAGCCCTATCTTCTCTTGTGATCTATTGCCTTAGGTCCTTTTTTTTATCTTGACTGCAATGACATCACTCTTTAGATGTGAAGGAATATTCTGCCTCAGGTGCAATTCACCATGTTCACTTCTAGTTCCATTAATCTGACACTGGCAGTCATGTTACCTTCTACCACCCCAAAAGGCTATCTGCTGCATACCAACTCTTTTCAAAGTCCCCAAAATTTCCAGATCTTATCATTCAAAAACATTTTTTGTCTTTTTTGCCCTTTCCATCAAATGAAATTTCTGTTTTCAACTAAACCAAACCAAACCAAACCCACTGCCATCGAGTCAATTCCGACTCATAGTGACCCTACAGGACAGAGTAGAACTGCCCCATAGAGTTTCCAAGGAGCCCCTGGCAGATTTGAACTGCTGACATCTTTGTTAGCAGCTGTAGCACTTAACCACTATGCCACCAGGGTTTCTGTTTTCAACTAAAGGAACATGTTAATTTGCATTTCACTCACAGAATTGAAATAATAGTGTTTTCTTCAGTGACTGTTAAAACACTTGATAAAATTGTAAATAAGTTAATTTTAAGAAGGTGTAATGTTTGGCTAAATTGAGACTGATTACTGAGAGGCAGCAAAGCTTGAGAATCTTTGTTTCTTTCATTATTTGAAACAGTTGCTGTTATTTGTTGCTTTTGAGTTGATTCCAATTAATGGCATCCTTACTGGATCTGCTCCATAGGGTTTTCAAAGCTGTAACATTTTGGGAGCAGAAGCATCATGCTTAAGGGGAGCTCGAGGGGGACACTTGTCCCAGGTGCAAGTCCAAGAGGGTACCAGATGAGGCGTGGAATGGCAGTGAGGTGCTACAAATATGAAAGCCACCTGACTGAGGCAGCTGGACAAAAGATGGGAAGGTGTTCTGTTGAAAGTTGCCACCTATCAGCATCTATTCATCTTGAAATTGGGAAGGACACAACTTAAAGATTGCCCCTGGGTGCTCGCCACCCTTTCTACACCTTTGTTTGGAAATAGCTCACCAGGCCTTACTTCCAAGGCACCTCTTGGTGGGTTTGAACCACCAACCTTTTGACTAGTAGTCCAGCACTTAACCTATCTCCTTTAAGTACACTGGTAAAAGCAGCCATACTTTTGTGAAATAGCTTCATCATTTTCAGATGTAGTGGATGAACTTTCACTTATTGGAGGGAAAGGATCAAGGATGTGATAGAAATTTATAGGAGTGGGAGGCACTGGAGAGAAGTGTAAGAACTGTAATAGAGATGCTGATTGGGTGGTTTCTTAAGAAAGGGGAATCATTCAAGTTTGGAGAAACCACTGATAGTAGGTGAAAGTGATTTGAGGTGAGTAAGAGTGAAAAAGTGAATGAATTAGGGTGCCCATGAGGTACTTGATTTTTAATATGTGGAAGTAGTTTTGAGAAATTATGTATTCTCTACAACACCTTCACAAAGGGCTGCCTTCAAACTATTCAGTGTAACTTTTTTGATAGCCATATATATTTTTTTTAATTTAAAAAAATTGGACCATTGCTATTGAAAGTACAGATGACATGCCAAAATTACTTTTGATTCTCTGTCCTACAAAGCAGTATTTTATAAAAAATGTGTTTGGGAAAATAAAACTCTTCCTGTCTTTAAAAAAACAAAAATTAGAAATCAGACTCCTCTGTTCGGCATGATTTCTTTCACTGAAATTTTAACATTTAGAGATTCCTGACTTGCTTTGGAGTATGTCTAGAGAACCAGGCATTTTGAACTGAGAATAAGAATGGCAACAACAAAAGCATGGGGAGTAAAGTATCTTTGTAATCCACAACCACAATACATTTATAAAATAGGACATCTGTTTTCAATGCTGCTCATTTATCTTTACTACTAGCATGTACAAATGAAAAGGTAGAACTGTCCCTAATGTGGATGGTATGATACTAAACATAGAAAACCCAAAGTATTCCACAAGAAAACTACCGGAACAAATGGTAAGATTCAGCAGAGTAAAAAGATACGAGATAAACATAAAAAGATCAGTTGCATTCCCATACACCAATAAAGAAATCAATGACAGGGAAATTAGGAAAATAATACCATTTATAATGGCCCCTAAAAAAATAAAATACTAGAAAATAAATCTAACCAGGGATGGAAAAGACCTATACAAAGAAAACTACAAAACACTACTTCAAGAAACCAAAAGTGATGTACATAAATAGGAAAACATACCACGCTCATGGATAAGTACACTCAACATGGTAAAAATGTCAATTTTACCCAAAGCAATCCACAAATACAGTGCAATCTCTATGCAAATACCAACAGCTTTCGTTAAAGGATGGAAAAAACAATCATTAACTTTATATGGAAAGGGAAGAGGCCCCAGATAAGTAAAGCACTATTGAAGAAGGAGAATAAAGTAGGAGAACTCACACTACCTGACCTCAGAACCTACAATACAGCTATGGTAGTCAAAACAGCCTGGTACTGGTACAATGAAAGATACATTGACCAATGGCACAAAATTGAGAACCCAGATGTAAATCCATTCACCTACAGTGCCCTGGTCTTCAACAAGGGCCCAAAGTCCATTAAATGTGGAAAAGACAGTCTTTTTAACAAACGATGCTGGCAAAACTCAAATCCATCTGCCAAAAAATGAAACAGGACCCGTATCTCACACTGTATACAAAAACTAATTCAAAATGGATCAAAGACTTAAATATAAAACCAAAAGCTATAAAGATTGTAGAAGAAAAAATAGTATCAGCGCTAAAGGCTCTGATGCACTGCATTAAAAGGATACAAACCATAACTAACAACACATAAACTCCAGAAGATAAGCTAGATAACTGGGATCTTCTAAATATTTAACACTTATGATCAGCAAAAGACTTCACCAAAAGAGCAAAAAACGGAACTGACTACGAAAAAATTTTTCTATGAGAAATCTGACAAAGTTTTAATCTCTAAAATCTTTAAGGAAAATCCAACACCTCTACAAAAAAAAAGACAAATAATTCAATTAAAAAAATGGCAAAGGGAAGGAACAGACACTTCACCAAAGAAGACATTCAAGCGGCTGACAGACACGTGAGGAAATGCTCAGCATGACCAGCCACTAAAAAAATGCAAATGAAAACAACAACGAGGTACCATCTCACCTCAGCTTTACTGGCACAAACGAAAAAAAGAGAAAATAACAAATGTTGGAGAAGCTGCAGGGAGACTGGAACTCTTATGCACTGCTTGTGGGAATGCAAAATGATGCATCCATTTTGGAAAACAATATGGCGCTTCCTTAGAAGGTTAGAAAAAGAAATACCATATGATCCAGCAATCCCACTCGTAGGAATATATCCTAGAGAAAAAAGAGTCGACATAGGAATAGACATATCCACACACAGATTCATTGTAGCATTGTTCACAATAGCAAAAAGATGGAAACGACAACCTAGATGCCCATCAACAGATGAATGGATAAACAAGCTATGGTACATACACACAATGGAGTTCTATGCAATGATAAAGAACAATGATGAGTCTATGAAGCATCTCACAACACAGATGAATCTGGAGGGCATTATGGTGAGTGAAATAAGTCAATCACAGAAAGGCAAATATTGTATGAGACCGCTACTATAAAAACTCATGAAAAGGTTTACACACAGAAAGAAACAATCTTTGGTGGTTACAAAAGAGGGGAGGGGTGTGGATGGAAAAACACTAAATAGTGGATGAGTGGTGAGTTTCGTGGGGGGTGGGACAGTGCACAGTGTTGGGGAGGCCAGTGCATCATGTCCAGGGCAGGGTCATGGAGGCTCCATGGACAAATCCAGACTCCCTGGGAGATGAAATTCCTGGGCTGGGGGCTATGTGGACCATGATCTTGGGGAACATCTAGCTCAATTGGCATAACATAGTTTGTAAGGAAAATGTTCTACATTCTACTTTGGTGAGTAGCATCTGAGATCTTAAAATCTTGTGAGTGGTCATCTAAGATACTCCACTGGTGTTACACTCTCTGGAGCAAGGCAGAATGAAGAAAACCAAAGACACAAGGGAGAGGTTGGCCCGAGGACTAATGGACCACAACTACCACAGCCTCTGCCAGACTGAGTCCGACTCCACCGGATGGTGCCCAGCTGCCACCACTGACTGTTCTGACAAGGATCACGATGGAGGGTCCTGGACAGTGCTAGGGTAAAACGTAGAACAAAATTCTGACTCACAAAAAAAAGACCAGACTTTCTGGTCTGACAGATCCTCGAGAAACCTTGAGAGTATGGCCCCAGGACGCCCTTTTAGCTCAGTAATGAAGTCATTCCCGAGGCTCACCCTTCAGCCTAAGATTAGACAGGCCCATAAAATGAAACAAAACTAAAGGGGAGCACCAGCCCAGGGGCAAGGACTAGAAGGCAGGAGGGGACAGGAAGGCTGGTAATAGGGAACACAGGTTGGAGAAGGGAGAGGGCTGACATGTCATGGGGATAGTAATCAATGTCAGAAAACAATATGCGTACTAATTATTTAATGAGAAGCTGGTTTTCTCTGTAAAACTTCCTTTAAAGTACCATAAAAAAAAAAAAATACTAGCAAGCACAGATCACTCACTAACAGACAGAAAATTTGGACAACTTTGCGGCCTGTCTCTTATTTCATTCTCTTACCTGTTAGAGTTTTCAGATTCATACGTAAGGAAAATTTTCACTCTTCAGGTGTACACTCAAGAGATTACAAACAGAAAAATATATGAAGTGAGAATTCAAGTTGGGATTGCAGCATAAGCTGTTCATCTTCAAAATCTTCTTTTTTCCTTTCTGAAATTCTGCCTGTCTTTTTTGAGCCACAGATCTCTAGGCACAGAAGTCCTGAGAGACAGCGTCCCCTAGGTAAAGAGAAGAATAAACAGGATACTTTTCCAGATCTGCAATATAAAGAAGTAACCTTGGGGAATTTCTATCTTGAATTTCATTAAAAAAAAATCCTTCATATTCTTTTGCCTTACTATGTTAGAGTTGAAATCAACTCAAGGGCAATGGGAATAGAAAAATATAAGAGTAGAAAAATACGTGGGTTTTTTGTGTTAAAAAAAAGAATAACCTGTTGCTGTGGAGTCTATTCCTCATTGCAACCCTATAGGACTGAGTAGAATTGTCCCATAGAATTTCCACAAAGCAGCTAGTGGATTCAAACTGCCGACCTTTCAGTTAGCAACCAAATTTTAAGTAAGACAGGGAGCAAAGCCCCTGAGATTGGAGGGTCCCTGTTTGAGAAATAGCAGAGACTGGAGTGGTTAGAGGAGAAGCAATTAAAAGAGAAACAGACTATACTATCAAGAAGGTGGAAACTCTGGTGGCATAGTGGTTAAGTGCTATGGCTGTTAACCAAAA
The DNA here is from genome assembly GCF_030014295.1 of Loxodonta africana. Taxonomy (NCBI): domain Eukaryota; kingdom Metazoa; phylum Chordata; class Mammalia; order Proboscidea; family Elephantidae; genus Loxodonta; species Loxodonta africana. The sequence continues at coordinate 87,574,498 of NC_087342.1, read as the reverse complement.
GGTCGGCAGTTTGAATCCGCCAGGCGCTTCTTGGAAACTACAGAGCAGTTCTACTCTGTCCTATAGGGTCACATGAGTTGGAATCGACTCGACGGCAGTGGATTTGGTTTTTCTGTATCAGGGAGGTAATAGGGGGTTTGGTATGGAACCTAGGGACTTATTAAGCCAAGGAACAGAGGGGCCCCCAAATCTGCAAACAAAGTAACAAGAAAAGGGCCCGAGCGCAGAAACAAAGCTATTGCCCAGAACAACGGGGCAGGGTATCTAAAAATAGCCTTCAAACTTCTCTAAAGTTGCCTTTCAGAAGCAGATGGAGAAAACTAGGCCCAGAGACATGTGCAGAACATCCACCTGTGACCACTGTGTGATCTTTCACCAGGGGCAGTGAGGGGCTACAGCCCCAGCCAGGGAATTGAACCTGGGGAGCGAGAGACTGTGCAGGCGCAACACCCCATAGTAAGTCCTGCTACGAATCCCAGAGGCCTCTGGGACAGAAGCCATCTTGGAAAGTTGCTGTGCACACCTTAGTTAACATATTCCCTCCTGTGCCTATGAATAAACATGAATCTTTTCCCACCAAAGAACTTTTAAAAACTCAGGCCCATCTTTTGTTCTGTGAGACGGGGTATGCATTGCTCTAGGCCCTCCTCGTCTCTGCTTGCAAGCCTCTTCAATAAAGCTTTGCTCCTGTGGAAAACTACATGCCTTACCTGCTCATTCTTGACCAGTGAGAGGCAAGAACCTTATTCCGGTAACATAACCACGGCACCGCTAGGGCCCCTCTGTCTTAAGATTTGTTTATGTGAAAGGTTCCCTAGAAGATGTTTTCCAAGATCATCCTAGCTATTGTTTTTATACCTTAGGTCCCAGCCAATGTGTCCTCGTGAATCCTTGAAAGTCCAGCTCCAGCTGGGTCATGTTCTTTATGCTCAAGGACAGGGAATAATGGCTCCAATTTCAACCCCTAAATCATCCTAGCAGTCGTTCTACCTGCATGCAGGGAGATTATTTTGTTTCTAAAAACAAGTAGCTCAAAGCAGGCTAATTATAATCGTAAAAAAATCAAAACAATAATATTCAACTGTTTAATAATTTAATAAACAATTTCCAAATGGGGAGAGCAGAGCCTACCTACATGAAGGAAATGAAGAAAAAGCAAAGCTCCTGAGAATTGGCTATCTCACAGAAACTTAAATATTTTTTTCTTAATGAGTACAAATTTCCATGTTGACCAAATACTTAATAATATAAATGTGGTATAAAGACAATAGCTAGTTCCTGAAGATTTAGCCCTTCACCCATTTGTAGCTATGAGACCTCCTGAAATTAAAACTGAGGAAGCTCACAGTCTTTTTCATTAAATCACGAGGTAATGAGTTTATTACCGGCTACCCTACCCTTTCCTAGCCAGAAAGAAATTTACAATGCTACAGAACAGCTTCTGGTGAAAGAAACAAGTCAATGTTTTTGGCAGTTTGTGTCAGGCTTTTTGATGATAAATTTTTGGTTTCCTGCATAAGAAAATCTATTAAAATCAAAGAAGGTGTCTGGTATTATTTTTTTTTTCTTTCACATTTGTCATAGAAAGGGATTTGTGTTATTTCTTAGTCACTGTGTCTCCTTATTTCTGTTCATCTATTTCTGGGTGCATTCCACATTGGTCAGCGACCTTTGTGAATTTTCCTGCGTACTCAGAGGAATCTATCAGTCTTGGTCCTCAGTTTCTGTTTTTTAACAGAGTTCACGTTGACATAGCTATGAGATAATCAACCAGAATTGGCTCTGCTTCATTTCTCTGTATTCAGACTAACTAGCTCTTCTTTCTTCCCAGACATACGATGCCATTTCTATAGTATTTCTAGACCTTATAAACACACTGCCTGTTCCTCCACTCTCTATTTTTTTTGTTCTGTTGATTTATTTGCTTCCTTGTCAGTAACAAACTATATTTTAATTAATATGACTTTATTGTAGATGTGAATATCTTACTGGTTGAGTGCAACCCTTATTCTTCTTTTATTAAATGCCTTGAGGTGTTTTGACAGCTCGTTTCACAGGAAATTTCAATGTTGAAGGAAACTTTATTTGTAGAAGAAATACCTAAGGCCAGTAAAAACCAGCTGGTAATTACCGAGAGCCTTTGGGTAAAGCCAGAGTTCTTGAAGGGTATCACTGTAGTGAAAGCGGTGCTTTAAAGAAAAAGTGTAATTTCCCCTGTCCCCCTCCCCAGTTTAAAATGAACACTTAACCCTTGCCCAAAACTAAAAACTCATGATAAAGACAGTTTGGGGAAAATTATAAATAAGTAGAAAAGTCACAACTAGCCTGTAGAATGCAGACAGGCAAACTTACCAAGCTGCCTCCTGCTGATTAAGTGAATGACAACCAATCATTATGAGAAATCTCCTAAAAGTTTGCATTGTACATAAGCTACTCAAAATTGTAATGTGACAAACTCATTTCTCTGGAGGTGTTTTCCTTGCTCTCAAATATTTTTTTCTGGTCATAAAAACTTTTATTGACCTATTGATCATATTTTTCTTTCTTTTTTTTATTAACTTTTATTGAGCTTCAAGTGAACATTTACAAATCAAGTCAAACTGTCACATAAAAGTTTATATACACCTTATTCCGTACTCCCACTTGCTCTCCCCCTAATGAGTCAGCCCTTCCAGTCTCTCCTTTCGTGACAATTTTGCCAGCTTCCAACTCTCTCTATCCGCCCATCCCCCCTCCAGACAGGAGATGCCAACACAGTCTCAAGTGTCCACATGATACAAATAGCTCACTCTTCATCAGCATCTCTTTCCTACCCACTGTCCAGTCCCTTCCATGTCTGATGAGTTGTCTTCGGGAATGGTTCCTGTCCTGGGCCTACAGAAGGTTTGGGGACCATGACCGCAGGGATTCCTCTAGTCTCAGTCAGACCATTAAGTACGGTCTTTTTGTGAGAATTTGGGGTCTTCATCCCACTGATCTCCTGCTCCCTCAGGGGTTTCTCTGCTGTGCTCCCTGTCAGGACAGTCATCAGTTGTGGCCGGGCACCAACTAGTTCTTCTGGTCTCAGGATGATGTAGGTCTCTGGTTCATGTGGCCCTTTCTGTCTCTTGGGGTCTTACTTATCGTGTGACCTTGGTGTTCTTCATTCTCATTTGATCCAGGTGGTTTGAGACCAATTGATGCATCTTAGGTGGCCGCTTGTTAGCATTTAAGACCCCAGAGGCCACATTTCAAAGTGGGATGCAGAATGTTTTCATAATAGAATTATTTTGCCAATTGACTTAGAAGTCCACTTAAACCACGGTCCCCAAACCCCTGCCCTTGCTCCGCTGACCTTTGAAGCATTCATTTTATCCCGGAAACTTCCTTGCTTTTGGTCCAGTCCAGTTGAGCTGACCTTCCATGTATTGAGTATTGTCCTTCCCTTCACCTAAAACAGTTCTTATCTACTAACTAATCAGTAAAAAACCCTCTCCCACCCTCCCTCCCCCCCATAACCACAAAAGTATGTGTTCTTCTCAGTTTATACTATTTATCAAGATTTTATAAAAGTGGTCTTATACAATATTTGTCCTTTTGCCTCTGACTCATTTCGCTCAGCATAATGCCTTCCAGGTTTCTCCATGTTATGAAACGTTTCACAGATTCGTCACTGTTCTTTATCGATGTGTACTATTCCACTGTGTGAATATACCACAATTTATTTATCCATTCATCCATTGATGGACACCTTGGTTGCTTCCAGCTTTTTGCTATTGCAAACAGAGCTGCAATAAACATGGGTGTGCATATATCTGTTTGTGTGAAGGCTCTTATTTCTCTAGGGTATATTCCGAGGAGTGGGATTTCTGGGTTGTATGGTAGTTTTATTTCTCACTGTTTAAGATAACGCCAGATAGATTTCCAAAGTGGTTGTACCATTTTACATTCCCACCAACAGTGTATAAGAGTTCCAATCTCTCCGCAGCCTCTCCAACATTTATTATTCTGTGTTTTTTGGATTAATGCCAGCCTTGTTGAAGTGAGATGGAATCTCATCGTAGTTTTAATTTCCATTTCTCTAATGGCTAATGATCGAGAGCATTTTCTCATGTATCTGTTAGCTGCCTGAATATCTTCTTTAGTGAAGTGCGTGTTCATATCCTTTGCCCACTTCTTGATTGGGGTGTTTGTCTTTTTGTGGTTGAGTTTTGACAGAATCATATAGATTTTAGAGATCAGGTGTTGGTCGGAGATGTCATAGCTGAAAATTCTTTCCCAGTCTGTAGGTGGTCTTTTTACTCTTTTGGTGAAGTCTTTAGATGAGCATAGGTGTTTGATTTTTAGAAGCTCCCAGTTATCTGGTTTCTCTTCATCATTTTTGGTAATGTTCTGTATTCTGTTTATGCCTTGTATTTGGGCTCCTAAGGTTGTCCTTATTTTTTCTTCCATGATCTTTATCGTATTAGTCTTTATGTTTAGGTCTTTGATCCACTTGGAGTTAGTTTTTGTGCATGGTGTGAGGTATGGGTCCTGTTTCATTCTTTTGCAAATGGATATCCAGTTATGCCAGCACCATTTGTTAAAAAGGCTATCTTTTCCCCAATTACCTGACACTGGGTCTTTGTCAAATATCAGCTGCTCATATGTGGGTGGATTTATATCTGGGTTCTCAATTCTGTTCCATTGGTCTATGTGCCTGTTGTTGTACCAGTACCAGGCTGTTTGACTACTGTGGCTGTATAATAGGTTCTGAAATCAGATAGAGCGAGGTCTCCCACTTTCTTCTTCTTTTTCAGTAATGCTTTGCTTATGTGAGGCTTCTTTCCCTTCCATATGAAGTTGGTGATTTGTTTCTCTATCACCTTAAAAAATGACATTGGAATTTGGATCGGAAGTGCATTGTATGTGTAGATGGCTTTTGGTAGAATAGACATTTTTACTATGTTAAGTCTTCCTATCCATGAGCAAGGTATGTTTTTCCACTTAAGTATGTCCTTTTTAATTTCTGGTAGTAGAGTTCTGTAGTTTTCTTTGTATAGGTCTTTTACATCTTTGGTAAGATTTATTCCTAAGTATTTTATCTTCTTGGGGGCTACTGTGAATGGTATTGATTTGGTGATTTCCTCTTCGATGTTCTTTATGTTGATGTAGAGAAATCCAAGTGATTTTTGTGTGTTTATCTTATAACCTGAGACTCTGCCAAACTCTTCTATTAGTTTCAGTAGTTTTCTGGAGGATTCCTTAGGGATTTCTGTGTATAAGATCATGTCATCTGCAAACAGAGACAATTTTACTTCCTCCTTGCCAATCCGGATGCCCTTTATTTCATTGTCTAGCCTAATTGCTCTGCCTAGGACCTCTAGCACAATGTTGAATAAGAGTGGTGATAAAGGGCACCCTTGTCTGGTTCCCATTCTCAAGGGAAATGCTTTTAGGCTCTCGCCATTTAGAGTGATGTTGGCTGTTGGCTTTGTATAAAAAAAATTTTTCTTTTTTGTATAGATGCCGTTTATTATGTTGAGGAATTTTCCTTCAATTCCTATTTTGGTGAGAGTTTATATCATGAATAGGTGTTGGAGTTTGTCAAATGCCTTTTCTGCATCAATTGATAAGATCATGTGGTTTTTGTCTTTTGTTTTATTTATATGGTAGATTACATTAATGGTTTTTCTAATATTAAACCAGTCTTGCATACCTGGTATAAATCCCACTTGGTCATGATGGATTAATTTTTTGATATGTTGTTGAATTCTATTGGCTAGAATTTTGTTGAGGATTTTTGCATCTATGTTCATGAGGGATATAGGTCTGTAATTTTCTTTTTTTGTGATGTCTTTACCTGGTTTTGGTATCAGGGAGATTGTTGCTTCATAGAATGAGTTAGGTAGTATTCCGTCATTTTCTATGCTTTGAAATACCTTTAGTAGTAGTGGTGTTAACTCTTCTCTGAAAGTTTGGTAGAACTCTGCAATGAAGCTGTCCAGGCCAGGGCTTTTTTTTGTTGGGTGTTTTTTGATTACTGTTTCAATCTCTTTTTTTGTTATGGGTCTATTTAGTTGTTCTACTTCTGAATGTGTTAGTTTAGGTAGGTAGTGTTTTTCCAGGAATTCATCCATTTCTTCTAGGTTTTCAAATTTGTTAGAGTACAATTTTTCATAATAATCTGATATGATTCTTTTAGTTTCAGTTGGGTCTGTTGTGTTGTGGCCCATCTCGTTTCTTATTTGGGTTATTTATTTCCTTTCCTGTATTTCTTTAGTCAGTCTAGCCAATGGTTTATCAATTTTGTTAATTTTTTCAAAGAACCAGCTTTTGGCTTTGTCAATTCTTTCAATTGTTTTTCTGTTCTCTAATTCATTTAGTTCAGGTCTAATTTTTATTATTTGTTTTCTTCTGGTGCCTGATGGATTCTTTTGTTGCTCACTTTCTATTTGTTCAAGTTGTAGGGGCAGTTCTCTGATTTTGGCTCTTTCTTCTTTTTGTATGTGTGCATTTATTGATATAAATTGACCTCTGAGCACTGCTTTTGCTGTGTCCCAGAGGTTTTGATAGGAAGTATTTTCATTCGCGTTGCATTCTATGAATTTCCTTATTCCCTCCTTAATGTCTTCTATAACCCAGTCTTTTTTCAGCAGGGTATTGTTCAGTTTCCAAGTATTTGATTTCTTTTCCCTGATTTTTCTGTTATTGATTTCCACTTTTATGGCCTTGTGGTCTGAGAAGATGCTTTGTAATATTTCGATGTTTTGGATTCTGCAAAGCTTTGTTTTATGACTTAATATGTGGTCTATTCTAGAGAATGTTCCATGTGCTTTAAAAAAAAAAGTATACTTTGCAGCAGTTGGCTGGAGAGTTCTGTATAAGTCAATGAGGTCAAGTTGGTTGATTGTTGTAATTGGGTCTTCCGTGTCTCTATTGAGCTTCTTACTGGATGTCCTGTCCTTCTCCGAAAGTGGTGTGTTGAAGTCTCCTACTATAATTGTGGAGGTGTCTATCTCACTTTTCAGTTCTGTTAAAATTTGATTTATGTATTTTGCAGCCCTGTCATTGGGTGCATAAATATTTAATATGGTTATATCTTCCTGGTCAATTGTCCCTTTTATCATTATGTAGTGTCCTTCTTTATCCTTTGTGGTGGATTTAAGTTTAAAGTCTATTTTTTCAGAAATTAATATTGCTACTCCTCTTCTTTTCTGCTTATTGTTTGCTTGATATATTTTTTTCCATCCTTTGAGTTTTAGTTTGTTTGTGTCTCTAAGTCTAAGGTGTGTCTCTTGTATGCAGCATATAGACGGATCATGTTTCTTTATCCAGTCTGAGACTCTCTGTCTCTTTATTGGTGCATTTAGTCCATTTACATTCAGGGTAATTATAGGTAAGTATGTGTTTAGTGTTGTAATTTTGATGCCTTTTTATGTGTGTTGTTGACAATTTCATCTTTCTGCTTACTTTTTTGTGCTGAGACGTTTTTCTTTGTAAATTGTGAGATCCTCATTTTCATAGTATTTGACTTTATGTTTGCTGAGTCATTACGTTTTTCTTGGTTTTTATTTTGAGTTACGGAGTTGTTATACCTCTTTGTGGTTACCTTAATATTTACCCCTATTTTTCTAAGTAAACACCTAACTTGTATTGTCCTATATGGCCTTGTATCCCTCTCCATATGGCAGTTCTATGCCACCTGTATTTAGTCCCTCTTTTTGATTATTGTGATCTTTTACATATTGACTTCAATGATTCCCTGTTTTGAGCATTTTTTTTTTAAATTAATCTTAATTCGTTATTGTGATTTCCCTTTTTGAGTTGGTATCAGGATGTTCTGTTCTGTGACCTTGTGTTGTGCTGGTATCTGATATTATTGGTTTTCTGACCAAACAATTTCCTTTAGTATTTCCTGTAGCTTTGGTTTGGTTTTTGCAAATTCTCTAAGCTTGTGTTTATCTGTAAATATCTTAATTTCACCTTCATATTTCAGAGAGGGTTTTGCTGGGTATATGATCCTTGGCTGACAGTTTTTCTCCTTCAGTGCTCTGTATATGTCATCCCATTGCCTTCTTGCCTGCATGGTTTCTGCTGAGTAGTCTGAACTTATTCTTATTGATTCTCCCTTGTAGGAGACCTTTCTTTTATTCCTGACTGCTTTTAAAATTTTCTCTCTATCTTTGGTTTTGGTAAGTTTGATGATAATATGTCTTGGTGTTTTTCTTTTTGGATCAATCTTAAATGGGGTTCGATGAGCATCTTGGATAGATATCCTTTCTTCTTTCATGATGTCAGGGAAGTTTTCTGTCAGCAGATCTTCAACTATTCTCTCTGTGTTTTCTGTCCTCCCTCCCTGTTCTGGGACTCCAATCACACACAAGTTATCCTTCTTCATAGAGTCCCACATGATTCTTAGGGTTTCTTCATTTTTTTAAATTCTTTTATCTGATTTTTTTTCAGCTATGTTGGTGTTAATTCCCTGGTCCTCCAGGTTTCCCACTCTGCATTCTAATTGCTCAAGTTTGCTCCTCTGACTTCTTATTGTATTGTCTAATTCTGTAATTTTATTGTTAATCTTTTGGATTTCTGAATGTTGTCTCTCTATGAATTCTTGCAACTTATTAATTTTTTCACTATGTTCTTGAATAATCTTTTTGAGTTCTTCAACACTTTTATCAGTGTGTTCCTTGGCTTTTTCTGCAGTTTGCCTTATTTCATTTCTGAGATCATCCCTGATGTCTTGAAGCATTCTGTAAATTAGTTTTTTATATTCTGTATCTGACAATTCCAGGATTGTGTCTTCATTGGGGAAAGATTTTGATTCTTTTGTTTAGGGGGTTGTAGAAGCTGTCATGGTCTGCTTCTTTATGTGGTTTGATATCGACTGCTGTCTCCGAGCCATCACGAAGATATTGTAGTTATTTATACTATATTTGCTCACTGAGTCTTATCTTGTTTTGTTTTCTTTCAATATATGTGGATGGGCTACTAGATTGTGCTGTCTTGATTGTTGTAGCCCTTGACTTACTTATGACCTATTACCAGCTGGTTTGGGCTGTTACCAGATATAAATGCCTGAGTCAATTTGCTATTCTTGAGTAGAATCTGATTTTGGGTCATCAAGTGTGTGCTGCACCCTAACACCTATCCACCTCGAGAAGTAGTGGTGATCGTTGTGTGCACCAGATTCTAGTAGCAGCTGGGGTTCCCACTTCAGGGGGGGCAGGATGCTGACAGGCTTCCCCCAAGTGTCAGTGAGGTAGGTGTGTCTCTATTCCTAAAGCACCTTGGTGGGAGGGCTCTGCAGCTGTACCTTAGGCCCCCGATGCAAGTACCTCTACAGATTGGTAGGTGTCACCCTCCTTAGACCCCTAAGGCAGGAGGCTAGGTGGTCTGGGGGGAGCTTCAGCCCTCAGTTCCCTGTTGTGGGTCAGTGAGGGCTCTGTTGAATAGGCAGAGATATCAGACCTGGGAAACTTGTTTTTCCAGTAAATCAGCTAAAAAAAAAATGTAGTTAGATCCCTTTTGGAAATGCGTTTGCATTATAATAGCCACGTTGTTCCCTGTAGGGTTGAAAGCCGGAGACTATGGATCACATATGCTTGGCTGGAGCTGGTTCTGTGTTTTTAGTCCAATTAGGGAAGGATTTTTGGTCCCTGGGTTTTTTGTGGTTGCTTCTCTTAGGCCGGAAGAATGGGTTAGGAAAAGACCAAAAAAAAAGAGGGAAAAGAAAAGCCGCAGAGCAGTTCTCCCCCTGGCTCAGGAAATTCCAATGTTAATGAAGCCGCCTGGGAAGGGGAGGGGAGGGTTCAGAAAAACAGGAGAGAGTAGCACCCCGGAATATAGACAAAGTTACTTATCTTGTTTGGAATGACTATTTTATCTGAGATTCCCGAGGGGCTGGCTGGGTAGAGAATGCCCCCGAGGGTCAGGCCCGCAGAAGCCGTGGTCATTTCCTCCGCTACCAGTCCAAAGCCCTGTATCAAGGTTCCCCGGCTGGGACGCTACACTCCTGGCTCCAAAACCATTCGCTGCCTTCCGGGGACTTCTCTACCCGTCAGCCACGTTGCCGCGCCACCAGCACGGACCAGCTGGGCCCCCTCCCGAGGTCAGTTCAGGGGGGTAGGGCTACACCCCATGTTTGCGCCATCACAGGATGTTGTGTTCAGCTCTCCTGCACCCAGTCCTAAGCCCAGCGCCAAGGTTACCTGAGTGGGACGCTGGCTCCAGGCTCCGAAAACAGTCTCTTCTTCCCCGTAGTTGATCATTCTCTGTCTCTGTCACTCAGGTCAACTCTTTAAATCTGTGTTTGTTGGTCAGAGTTTGTAGATTGTCATGTATGTGATCGATTCACTTGTTTTTCCGAGTCTTTTTTGCAAGAGGGATCTGAGGTAGCGTCTACCTAGTCAGCCATCTTGGCCCCCGCCCCATATTTTTCTTTTGATGGGTATAACAGACAAAAGTCTACGTATAGACAAAAGAATATTACCCCAAATTTCCTCTGTTGGAGCCTAGGCTGTGAGTAAACAAACAAAGTATCTCCTGGAAAGGTCTGCCATTGCTAGTTACTTGGAGTTTGAATTTACACTACTTGAGACCTCTAAGAATCTCCAAGACTGGAATAGTGTAACAGTTGATATTAGGATGGTTATATCCCTGGACTTAATGGCTGAAGTGAACCCTTCTGAAGGTATTCAATCAGGGGTGTCATAAAGAATATTTAAAAACCAGAATTGCCTGATTATAGTGAAACAATTTGATATGTCATTTGATCCTGTAACTGAGCTAAAATATGTATTACAAAACTGCTTCCTAGGTGTTATATTAGAGGCATAAATTATTCTTCAAATCATTTTCATAATTTAAAATTTTTTAATTAAAAATTTTCTAGCTCTTAGAGTGAAAATTTATGTATTCTACATCTTTGAAATTGAAGAAATCCCAATGTTTAAGTGAAATGTCTCATGTAGTTAATTAACTTATTCTTGTTAATTTTTGTTTGTCTTAAATTCTTAAGCTTTTAAAAGCATAATTTGGACAAGTTTCAGGATTAAGTAATTTGAAAGAATCCAAGTGAATTTGTATTCGTCAAAAGACAAATCAAGGGAATAAATAAGGTAAACAAAAGAGTAAGAGAATATATTCGTCATCTAGTTTTCTGACTGAGAATTTATAATTAGATTCATATTCTGTTAGATTAATTAAAACAGAGACAACCCAATAGAAAAATGGGTAAAACACTTAAATAGGCAGTTCATGAGAAAATATCCAATGGCCAATAGATATATTTAAAAGTGCTTATGGAAATGGAAATTAATACCATGACTAGATCCAACTATGTTGTGGTTGTTAGCTGAGGTCAAGTTGGCTGTCAACTCATGATGACCCCATGCGTAACTTAATGAAACACTCCCAGGTTCTGTGCCATCCTGGTGATCAGTTGCAGATCATTTCTGTTTTGTTCCTTATGATTTTCTTTGGATTATTTTCAGAAGTAGAAGGAGGGCCTTTCTTCCTAGTCCATCTTAATCTGGAAGCTCCACTGAAACCTGTTTAGAATCATACCAGCATGATGGGAAAGAGATGGGAGGTAGCTGTTCACGAGGTTCATTGGTTGGAACTGAACTTGGTTCTCCTGCATGGGAGACAAGAACTCTACCAGTCAACCAGCAATGCCTCACCAGAAATGAAGCATAAACTAGGTGAGGTGACTCTGATCATAGTGACCCATGTGTGTCAAAGTAGAGCTTTGTTCCGTAAGGCTTTCAATAGCTGACTTTTCAGAAGTAGATTGCCAAGTCTTTCATCCAAGTAGCGTCTGGCTGGACTTGAACCTCCAAACTTTCTGTTACCAGCTGAAAGTTTGAAGTGTTTGCATAAACCAGGGACTCAAATGGGGCCTATTACCTCTCCCCTGAAGCTGTGTTGGCCTGTGACTACTTTGGCAAATATAGCATAAGAAATATTAATGCCAGTTCTGGGCCTAGTCTTAAGACAACTGGCGGGTTTTACCTTGATCTGTTGGCCTCTGAGCCACCATCTAAAAAGTCTACCATTGGAGGCTTCCCTAGTGAAGAAGCACATACTAACCACATGGAAAAGCTAGAGACAGGGAAAGAGAGACAGCAAAGAGAGACTTTGTCAACTCTCACCTATTCCATACCCAGCTGTTCAAGTCATCCTGGCTGAGAATTCAGACATTATTAAATAAAGTCAACCCTTCCAGGCTATGCTTTTCCCAGTTTCTGACCCACAGAATCATGCAATTTAATGAAAGGATTTAAGCCACTAAGCTTTGGGGTACTAGTTTGTTATGCATCAAGAGATCACCATAACTCCATGGGGTCCTCTCTAATTCACAGTCTTCATGCAGATTGTCTCATGTGACATATTCTTACCAACAGCCTTCCTGCTACTCTGTAACAGCTTACAGGGGAAGGTGCCTTCTTTACACATGCTTATTCTTATCAACAAAAATAGAATCGAAGGACCAAAGAAGGTAAAGTTGAAGATAGAAAAAGACACAGGAGAGACATCAGAACTAACTTGCTTGGGTTTGCAGGAGTGAATGCAAAGACTTTGAATAGTCGGTTCACTGGCTCAAAATATCTTTTCATAGTGTTGCCTGTCTGTCTCTCTACATAGTTATAAATGCTGGTGTCCCACCATTCTTTCAGGGACAGCAGACATGTCTAGATACTTAGAAAGTGAGGAATGTAATTTGTTTATTAACTCAAGAAATATCTCAGCAACTAGGACTTCACTGTTTTTCCATAGAGGGAGTTTTGTGCCAAGAAAGGAAAACGAAAAAAAGTTTGAATGAATTCTTCCTTTTCACCTGTCTTACATTATAAAAATTCATCAAATAAATAATTAAAAAGGGGGGCATAGAAATAGAAAAACAAGACAAAAAAGCAGAACAAGTATTGAAAGTATTCATTTTCATCCATCAAATGCTGAAGTAAAATTAACACATGAATGAGATAGGAAAGGATCTTGAGATTTTTAATTATATTTCACAGTAATATAATTATTACTTTTAATTACATTTCACAATTTTTTGTTGTTTTAAAAATATATATAGCACAAATTTGCTTATTTTGAATTTTCTGTTGTCAATTAAGTGATATCAATTACATTAATCATGTTGTTCTTGATAATTCAGTCAGCTGATTTTTTTTTTTTTTTGAGATGGGCATCCTTGAAGTTTTTTTTTGTGTGTGTGTGTGTGTGTGTGTGTGTGTTTTTACACAGCACATTAGGTTCCCTTTCAACAATTTCTACACAAGTTGTTGGGTCATATTGATTACACCTTTCCAATGTGTCAACATTCTTATTATTTCCGTTATGGTTTTCCCTTTCTGTTAATCTAATTTCCCTGCCCCTTCCCCTTACCTTCTCATCTTTGCTTTATGGTAAATGATGACCATTTGGTCTCATATAGATGATTTTTTAAAGTAGCACAACACTCATGGGTGATATTATTTATCTTATGACCCAATCTGTTGTTTATCTGAAAGATGACCTCCAGGAGTGAATTCAATGTAAAATTCAAAGGATATCCCAGGGCAATAGTCTTGGAGTTTCTTTTAGTATCTACTGGTCAGTAAGTCTGAATTTTTTTAGTATTTGAGTTTTGTTCTACATTTTTCTCCCATTCTCTCCAAGACCACCTATTGTGTTTTTGGTCAGAATTGTCAGTATTGGTAGTTGGGCTCCATCTAGTTCTTCTGTTCTCAGGATACGTGAGTCCATGTTTTTTGTAGGCTATTAGGCCTGTAGACTAGTTTCTTCTTTGAGTCTTTCTTTTCCTTCTTTCACTTTTGCCTCAGATTAGTAAAGACCAATAGTTGTATTTTAAATGGCTGCTTGCAAACTTTTAAGACCACAGATGCTATTCACCAGACTAGATATAGATCCTAAACTTTATGAACTCTGCTATGCCAATTGCTATTCATAAGCTTTTCACTGGCTAATGCTTTTCAGAAGTAGACTGCTGGGTCCTTCTTCCTAGTCTGTCTTAGCCTGGAAGCTCAGCTGAAGCCTGTTCTCCATGGGTGACCCTGCTCGTATCTGAATATGAGTGCATAGCTTCCAGAATCACAGCAACACACAAGCCCCACAGTATGGCAAACTGACAGAAACATGTATGTCAGGGTTGTATTCTTTCACCATACCTATTCAATCTGTATGCTGAGCAAATAATACAAGAAGCTGGACTATATGAAGAAGAACGGGGCATCAGGATTGGAGGAAGACTCATTAACAACCTGCGTTATGCGGATGACATAACCTTGCTTGCTGAAAGTGAAGAGGACTTGAAGCATTTACTAATGAAGATCAAAGACCATAGCCTTTAGTATGGATTGCACCTCAACATAAAGAAAACAAAAATCCTCACTACTGGACCAATGAGCAACATCATGATAAAATGAGAAAAGATTGAAATTGTCAAGGATTTCATTTTACTTGGATCCACAATCAACAGCCATGGAAGCAGCAGACAAGAAATCAAAAGATGCATTGCATTGGGTAAATCTGCTGCAAAGGACCTCTTCAAAGTGTTGAAGAACAAAGATGTCACCCTGAAGACTAAGGTGTGCCTGACCCAAGCCATGGTATTTTCAATCGCGTCATATGCATGTGAAAGCTGGACAATGAATAAGGAAGGCTGAAGAAGAATTGATGCCTTTGAATTGTGGTGTTGGCAAAGAATATTGAATATACCATGGACTGCCGAAAGAATGAACAAAGCTGTCTTAGAAGAAGTACAACCAGAATGCTCCTTAGAGGCAAGGATGGCGAGAATGCATCTTACATACTTTGGACATGTTGTCAGGAGGGGTCAGTCCCTGGAGAAGGACATCATGCATGGCAGGGTACAGGGTCTGTGGAAAAGAGGAAGACCCTCAACAAGGTGGATTGACACAGTAAATACAACAATGAGCTCAAGCGTAACAAGAATTGTAAGGATGGCGCAGGACCAGGCAGTGTTTCGTTCTGTTGTGCATAGGGTCACTATGAGTCGGAACTGACTCAACGGCACCTAACAACACCAACAACGACAACAACATGCCAATTGATTGAGTTGTCCCATGAGACTATGGTCCTAAGCATTCAAACCCAGTAAACCAATCCCATGAGTTGTTTTGTTATGTCTAGGAATATTTATATTAGGAAGTATCTGTTACTGTGCCACCTATGTGCTTTATTATATATATGAATATATACGCAGCACACACACGCATATATAAATGCATATGTCTACAGATACACCCATATGTGCACATGTATATAGACACATATGCCTTACTTTACACATATATGCATACATATCTATGCATGTAACCACACACACTTTTTCCCTTACTTTTTAAAATATTGCACTTTATGTGAAAGTTAACAGCTCAAGTTAATCTCTCATACTCAGTTTTATACACATATCATCATGTGACACTAGTTGCAATTCTTAAACTGTGACAGAACACTTCCCCTTTCCACCCTAGGTTTCCCATGTCCATCCAACCAACTCCTGTTATTTCCTGACTTCTCATCCTGCCTCCAGACAGAAGTCACCCATTTTGTCTCGTGTATCTGCTTGAACAAAGAAGCACACTCTTCACCAGTATTATTTTATGTTTTATAGTCCAGTCTAATCTTTGCCTGAAGAGTGGTCTTTAGGAATGGTTTTAGTTCTCGGTTAATGTAGCATCTAGGCCCATGGCTTTGGGGATTCCTCTAGTCTCAGTCAGACCATTAAGTCTGGTCTTTTTACGTTAATTTGAGTTCTGTTCCACACTTTTCTCCCACTCTTTCAGGGACTGTCTGTTGCATTCCCTGTCAGGGTGGTCATTGATGGTAGCCAGGCACCATCTAGTTCTTTTGGTCTTAGGCTGATGAAGTCTGTGGTTCATGTGGCCCTTTCTGTCTCCTAGGCTACTATTTTCCTTGTGCCTTTGTTGTTCTTTATTCTGCTTTGCTCCACGTGGGTTGAGATCAATTGATGTATCTTAGATGGCCGCTCTCTAACTTTTAAGACCCCAGATGCCACTCACCAAAGTGGGATGCAGAACATTTTCTTAACAAACTTTGTTATGCCAATTGACCTAGAAGTCCTCTAAAACCATGGTCCTCAGAACTCAGCCCCAGCTACTCTGTCCCTCAAAGTGTTTGGTTGTGTTCAGGAAACTCCTTAGATTTTGGTTTAGTCCAGTTGTGCTGTCTTCCCATGTATTGTGTGTTGTCCTTCCCTTCACTCAAGATGAATCTTGTCTGCTGTCTAGTTAGTGAATTCCCCTCCCACTCTTTCCTAACCACATACATACTTTATGGCCATTACTGCAAAATTGTATATGTTATTAAAAAAAAAAAATTTTTTTATATGTTATAGCATTTACCAAAAACGTCCCTTTTCTTGTGTACTTTTTAGTATCATCACTTACCTTTTTCAAGTTGTGCACACTTCACTCACATTCAGTATTGCCTTTCAGCTAGTAGACTTTTAAAATGTCTTTGGAGATAGGGATGCCAGACCTCTTTAGAGGACAATTGGCTATTTTATTTCTGTTAATTACTGATTACAGATCATTTGTTTTAATTGCAGATTTGCCTCTGCTTAGTGAACAAGAAATCAGGACTTATCTCTTAAGAATTCTCTTTAATTAATATGTGAGTTACTATTTACTTTAAAATTAAGTAACCATGACTGTTTTAGCCATTTAGTGCTGCCATAATAGAAATACCACAAGTGAATGACTTTAAGAAAGAAAAATTTATTTTCTCACAGTCTAGTAGGTTATAAGTCCAAATTTGGGGCATTGAGTCTAGGGGAAGGCTTTCTCTCTCTGTTGGCTCTGGAGGAAGGTCCTTATTCTCAATTTTCCTGTGGTCAAGGAGCGTCTTAGGTGCAGGAACCTCGTGTCCAAATGATGTGCTCTGCTCCTGGTGCTGCTTTATTGGTGGTATGAGGTCCCCATCTCTCTGCTTCCTTCCTTTTCCTTTTATCTCTTGAGAGATAAAAGGTGGTACAGGCCCCACCCCAGGGAAACTCTTTTTACACTGGATCAGGGTGGTGACCTGAGTATGGGTGGTGTTACAATCCTACCCTAATCCTCTTAACATAAAATTACAACCACTTACTGGAGAAAAACCACAGAATATTGGGAATTATGACCTAACCAAGTTGATACACACATTTTTTGGGGGGGATACAATTCAATCCATGACAATGACCCTAAAAAAACATCAAAATATAAAAGGATAATAAATATATTGCTCACATTAAAATGTGCTAACCTAAAGGGATCACGCAGGTAAACAAACCTAAATGTTATCTATTTACCCAATGCATAAGTAATATAGACATATTTCTATACCTGTTTTCATACAAGAACACAGTAGAATATATAACAAATCAGTTATATCAATTAATATCTCCAAAACCAATTCAGAATGAGGGTTCCATGGCTATCATCAAACTTTTCTAAGTTTCTTTTATACTACCTACCTACCTGCTGAAGAATAATCACAATTGTAAGGATGGCACAGGACCTGGCAGTGTTTCATGCTGTTGTACATAGGGCTGTTATGAGTCAGAACAGACTCAACAGCACCTAAAAACAACACGACCTACTAGACTGGACTATACCATTTATATTCCTTTTAGTCAGTTCTCATATTCATACATATTTTGAACAATTTGAGAAGCAGTATAAATCCAAATCCTGACTTTCTCATTGCCTGCTTATTTATGCCTCAGAAGAGTTCTCCAGATCCTTCAAGTCATAGCTTCCTTCTGATCATCCTGATCAAGGCCCTCTTTACTTCCTTATTCCTCAAAGTATAGACCAATGGATTTAGCACAGGGGTGACCACAGTGTACATGATGGCAATGACCCGTTCCTGGTCCATGGAGCTGCCTGAGGCAGGATGAATATAGGTGAAGACAACAGGAGAATAGAAAATAATAACTACCATGAAGTGGGAGGCACAGGTGGACAGTGCTCTGTGAAGCATGCTGCATGAATGGGTCTTGAAGACCAGATAGGTGATAATGTAGAAATAGGAGAGAAGTGTGAGAAAGAAGGGGCCTATAGCCATGGTCCCTGTGACAGTGTTGAGTAGCCACTGGTTGAGCTCAATGTGCCCACAGGCTAACTCCAACAATGGTTTAATATCACAGAAGAAGTGATGGATTTGGTTGGAACCACAGAAGTTCAAGTGAGAGGTCATTATGGAATGTAGGAGGGCATGGAAAAACCCAATGACCCAGATCGTGCTAGCCATCTGGGTACAGCGCTGATGATTCATGATGACAGTGTAATGAAGCGGTTTGCAGATAGCCACAAAGCGGTCCAAGGCCATCACGGCCAACAACATGGCCTCTGTGCTGCCCAGGAAGTGAAAGAAATGAAGCTGGCTTATGCATCCCACAAAAGAAATTGCTTTGTGTGTAGAGAAGAAGTTTTCTAGCATCTTCGGCAGTGTCACTGTGGAATAGCAGATATCTAGGCATGAGAGGTTTCCCAGGAAGAAATACATAGGTAAATGGAGTCTTGGATCAGAGATAACAATCATCAGGATAGCTCCATTCCCAGTCACATTGACAAAGTAGATGGTGAGGAAAACCACAAAGAGAAAAGGTTGCAGTTCTTGGATGTCCGTCATTCCCAGGAGGAGAAATTCAGTGACTGAAGTTTGATTCAGCATCGCTTAAAAGAAAAGACAAAATTATAGATAGAACACTATCCCCAATGAGAATTTTGTTGCCAAGACAAAAATGTCTTGAAAGATAATATAGTTATTTTACTTGATTCCAATTGCAGAGGTTTTATAGAATTTGGACTATTAAACTGTTAAATATTAAGTCTACATGTCTGTTATGGACTGTGACTTAGGCAATCTTTTTTTTTTTTAAATAGATTCATAATTAATATCCCTTTCACTCAGAGACCTAGAGCAAGTCTGCATCCCATCTTTGCCTGTGAACATCTACATCCTGATAAACCTTGCCTTTCATCTTCCTAAGTCATCTTAATAGGGTGATTTTTTAAAGTACTCCACCACACTGTTCTCTCTAAATCTATTAAGAAGCCCATTGGAGCTGCAGGGACCATGGTCTCAGGGAGCATCTAACTCAATTGGCATAACATAGCTTTTGAAGAAAATTTTCTACGCTCTATTTTGATGAGTAGCGTCTGGGATCTTAAAAGCCCATTAGTGGCCATCTAGGATACTCCACTGGTCTCACCCCTTTGAGAGCAAGAAAGAATGAAGAAAACTAAAGATACTAGGGAAACATCAGTCCAAAGACATATCTACCATGGTCTCCTCCAGACTGAGCCCAGTACAACTAGATGGTGCCAGGTTACCACCACTGGCTGCTCTGACAGAGATCACAATTGAGGGTCCCAGACAGAGCTGAAAAAAAAATGTAGAATAAAATTCTAACTCAAAAAAAAAAAAAAAAAAACCAGACTTGCTGACCTGACACAGTCTGCAGAAACCATGAGAGTATGGCCCCAGGCCACTCCTTTAGCTCAGTAATGAGGTTAATCCTGAGGTTCACCATTCAGCCAATATGGGGACAGGCCCATAAACAAAATGAGACTAAAGGGGCACACCAACCCTGGGGCAAGTGCTAGAAGGCAGGAAGGGACAGAAAAGCTGGTAATAGGGAACTCAAGTTTGAGAAGGCAGAGTGTTGACATGTCATGGAGTGCATTAGCCAATGTCATAAAACAATATGTGTACTAACTGTTTAATGAGAAACTAGTTTGTTCTGTTAACCTTCATCTAAAGTACAATAAAAAAAAAGAATACTCATTAAACTATTATTCTTCATAGCGTGGAACTGGAAACAATCCAAATATCCTTGAAAAACAAGTCAGATTAAAAATCGTGACATATTCATCAAAGGAGTACTATGTGGTATTGAAAACGAACAGACTAAAGCACCAAAGTGATCTCAAATCAAGCACAGCCAAAGGACAGTTCTCCTTTTTACTTCTAATTTTTTTTTATATAATTATAGTGGATTCAATCAGGAAAATACTTCTAGCAACACCAACTTTTATGATAATAAAATATGGAAACTTCAAAATAAAAAAAAGGAAGCCCGTGCGAAAGATTTTTAACTTAAGTAAAATAGGGAAGAATTCCTTACAACCACAAAGTCTTTAAAGAAATAAAAAAGTTCTTTAAAATAGTAGTATTTCCTCATTTTAGAATGTAAACAGGGCTAGAGGTGTCCTTTTACTGATCCCTTTCTGAGGTACATCCATGAAAGCATGATGTAGCCTTTGTTGGGATAGGAAAGGATGCCACATTAATCAAATATTATTAGCTAGAGGTTTGCTTAAAAATTTACCACTACTGGAGGTAGAGCCAAGATGGCAGAGTACTGAAACACTTCTGGTGGTCCCTCTTGCAACAAAGACCCAAAAACACAAGTGAATCGATTATATACGACAAGCTGGGAGCCCTGAACGTCAAAGGCAAAATTGAGGAACTGGACAGAGTGGCAGGGGGTGGGAGCATCAGTTCAGAAGCAGCGAGGAGTTGCTGGACCTGACCTGGTGGGAACTGGTGCTCTGCAGGCCAGATCCCCTGGCTCAAGCACAGTGAGGCAGGTGGTAGTGTTCGGGACCCATTTCCCACAGTGGGAGAGAGTGTGCAGTGGTGGAGAGTCTACTCATGCCTCCAGAATAAGTGGAAAGTGGTGTTCTTGGTAAAGATACGTACTTGAATCTAATCTACTACACGGACTGAAAAACACCCCTTTGGAAAGAACTGTCTGGCCTCTCCCCCTCTGCACCACTTTCCCTGGGCCAGAGACAGGACCTCCTGTGCATCCTGACCCATTCTCCTGGGCTTGAAGAAGGAACAAATTAACAAATGGGGGAAAAAAGTAATCAGCCTGCTCCCCTAAGTTGGGAACTCAGGACAGAAGTTGCTCCTTTGCCTGGGCACAGGCACAAGCAGTCCATGGACTTCCAATGCCTTTCACCCCTGCTTATATCTGCGTAGGCCCATTTCAACAACATAAGCCCTCATTAGCAGAGTACAACAGGGTCTATACCTGAAGTCTGGCTTCAACAGTTTCATCTGTATGGTGGAGGGGGAGGTTCATGACATTTGACACTTCTTTGCCTATTAAGCACCTACCCAGATCAGGGGCCCGAGGACTGGTGGCTCCACCCACACCACCCAGCCACCCATGACAAGGGTCCAAGGATAAGTGGTACCTCCCAGTCCTTAGAGCCAAAAGCACCAGCTGCCTTTAGTCTGGCTGCAAACCCCCGACCTATGCACTCCAGAGAATGGGGACACGCTTTCCTCACAGACACTCAGGGGTGATTGTCAGTCCCCTGCCTTGCTCAGAGCGGGATCCCCTGCTGCAGCCAGATACCCGTGCCTGCACCAATCACTCCTGCTCATCTAAGACTGTATGTGAGAGCCTACACCAGACACTGGGTGACTGACTACCTGGACATCACAGCTGAATCCATACAAGAAAAATAAACAGACTCCCAGGCTCATATATATATGGTAACGGCTCTAGCCACCTGGTGACAGGATGTTAGAGCTTCAAAGGGACCCATAATCAAACTAGCTTACTTAGTAGCCTATTTGGGCATATCAAAACAGAACAAAGCAAGAAGATAGGACACAGTAAGCAAACATAAAATAAATTGATACAATAACTTATAGATAGCTCAGAGACAGCAGTCAATATCAAATCACATAAAGAGGCAGACCATGATCGCTTCAGCAAGCAACCAAAAAAAAAAAAAAATCAAGAAATTTTCCAGATGAAGTGAACTTTCTGGAGTTACCAGAGGTAGAATACAAAAGATTAATATACAGAACTAGTCAAAGGATCAGAAAGGAAATCAGGCAAAATGCAGAACAAGCCAAGGAACTCACAGACAAAGCAGTAGAGGAACTTAAGAAGGTTATTTAAGAGCATAATGACAAATTTAATAGGGTGCAAGAACCCATAGAAAGACAGCAAACAGAAATTCAGAAGATTAACAATAAAATTTCAGAATTAAACAACTCAATAGAAAGTCAGAGGAGCAGAATTGAGAAAATGGAAGATAGAATTAGTGAGAATGAAGATAAAGCACTTGACACAAACATATTTGAAGAAAAATCAGATAAAAGAATTCAAAAAAATGAAGAAGCCCTAAGAATAATGTGGGACTCTACCAAGAGAAATAACCTTTGAGTGATTGGAGTACAAGAACAGGGAGAGATAAGAGAAAATACAGAGATAACTGTTGCAGATTTGTTGGAAGAAAACTTCCTTAGTATCATGAAAGATGAGAAGATATCTATCCAAGATGACCTTCGAACCCCATACAAGGTAGATCCCAAAAGAAAGTCACCGAGACATATTACAATCAAACGTGCTAAAACGAAAGGTAAAGACAGAATTCTAAGAACGGCTAAGGATAAACAAATAAGGAGAGTCAATAAGAATAATCTTGGACTACTTGGCAGAAACCATACAGGCAAGAAGGCAATGGGATGACATATATAAAGCTTTGAATGAAAAAAAAAGCACCAGCCAAGAATTATATATCCAGCAAAACTGTCCCTCATATATGAAGACAATATTAGGCCATTTCCAGATAAACAGAAGTTTAGGGAATTGTCAAAAACCAAATGAAAACTACAAGAAATGCTAAGGGAAGTCCTCCAATAAGAAAATCAATCACATCAGATAAAAAACCAAGAGTAGAACACAGGACAGAGCAAACCAGTTATCAATCTAGATAAGGAAATTACAAAAATAAATCAAGATAAAAAAATGCTCAAAACAGGGATGTCATTACATAAAAGATGGCAACATTAAATCAAAAAAGAGCAACTAAAAATGCAGTCATGGATCTTTCGTATAGAGAAGAAGTCAAGGCAATACAAAGAAATAAAAGTTCAGTTTAAATTTAGAAAAATAGGGGTAAATATTAAGGTAACCATAAAGGAAACTAACAATCCTACACATCAAAATAAAAAACAAGAAGAACATAAGGATTCAGCAAATTTTAAATCAACAGCAATGCATAAGAGGAAAAGACACAAAATAAAGAAAACTGCTCAGCACAAGAAATTAAGTGGAAAAAAGAAACTCTCAAAATGACAGCACTAAACTCATACCTATCCATAATTAGGCTGAATATAAATTGACCAAATGCACCAATAAAGAGACAGAGAGTGGCAGAACAGATAAAGAAACATGATCTGTCTATATGCTGCCTACAAGAGATGCACCTTAGGCTTAACGACACAAACAAACTAAAACTCAAAGGATGGGAAAAAAACATATCAAGCAAAAAGCAATCAAAAAAGAGTAGAAGTGGCAAATTGATTTCTGACAAAATAGACTTTAAAGTATAATCCACCACAAAGGATAAGGAAGGACACTATATAATAAGGGTCAATATACCAGGAAGATATAACCATAATAAATATTTACACAGGGCTTTTTCAAAATACATAAAAGAAATACATAAAAGGAACTCTAACAGCACTGAAAAGAGAGATAGACAGCTCCACAGTAGTAATAGGAGGCTTCAACATACCACTTTTGGTGAAGGAAAAACATCCAGAAAGAAAAATCAACCAACTTGACCTAACAGACATATACAGAACACTCTACCCTACTGCAGCCAAGTATACATTCTTTTCCAATACACATGGAACATTCTCCAGAAAGACCACATATTAGGTCACAAAGCAAGCCTTCACAGAATCCAAAATATCAAAATATTACAAAGCACCTTCTCTGACCATAAAACCATAAAAGTAGAAATCAATAACAGAAAAGCAGGGAAAAGAAATCAAGCATATGGAAACTATACAACACCTTGCTCAAAAACTACTGGGTTATAAAAGAAATTAGGGACAGAATAAAGAAATTCATAGAACCCAATGAAAATGAAAACACTTCCTACCAGAACGTTTGAGACACAGCTAAAGCAGTGCTCAGAGGTCAACTTATAGCAATAAAGGCACACATTCAAAAAGAAGAAAGGGCAAAAATCGAGGAATTATCCCTACAACTTGAACAAATAGAAAGACAGCAACAACAACAACAACAACAAAACCCTTAGGCACCAGAAGAAAGTAAATAATAAAAATTAGAGCAAATTTAAATGCAATAGAGAACAGAAAAACAATTGAAAGAGTTAACATGACCAAAAGCTGGTTCTTTGAAAAGATCAACAAAATTGATAAATCATTGGCCAAACTGACAAAAGAAAAGCAGGAGAGGAAGCAAATAACCCAAACAAGAAATGAGATGGGTGATATCACAACAGACTCAACTGAAATTAAAAGAATCATAACAGAATACTATGAAAAATTGTACTCTAACAGATTGGAAAACCTAGAGGAAATGGACAAATTTCCAGAAACACACTACCCACCTAAAATAACACAAACAGAAATAGAACAACTAAATAAACCCATAACAAAGAAGAGATTAAGAAGGTAATTTCAAAACTTCCAACAAGAAAAAAAAAAAAAACACACTGGCCCTGATAGCTTCACTGGAGAATTCTACCATACTGTCAGAGATGAGTTAACACCACTAGTGTTAAGGTATTTTAGAACTTAGAAAAGAATAGAATACTCCCAAACTCATTCTATGAAGCCAGCTTATCCCTGATACCAAAACCAGATAAAGATACCATAAAATAAGGAAATTACAGACTTGTATCCCTCATGAACTTTAGATGCAAAAATCCTCAATAAAATCTAGCCAATAGAATTCAACAAAATATCAAAAAAATAATTCACCATGACCAAGTGGGATTCATACCAGGTATGCAGAGATGGTTTAAAGTTAGAAAAATCATCAGTGTAATCCATCACATAAATAAAACAAAAGACAAGAACTACATGATGTTATCAACTGATGCAGAAAAGGCATTTGACAAAATCCAACACCCATTCCTGATAAAAAAAATCTCAGTAAAAGAGGAATAGAAGGGAAATTCCTCAACATAATAAAGGGCATTTATGCAAAGCCAACAGCCAACACCACCCTAAATGGAGAGAACCTGAAAGCATTCCCCTTGAGAATGGACACCAGACAAGGACACCCTTTATCACCACCCTCATTCAGCATTGTGCTGGAGGTCCTAGCAGAGCAATTAGGCTAGACTAGAAAAGGGACTAAAGCGCATCCAGATTGGTAAGGAAGAAGTAAAAGTATCTCTATTTGCAGATGACATGATCTTATACACAGGAAACCCTAAAGACTCCATGAGAAAACTGCTGATACTAATAGAAGAGTTCAGCAAAGTATCAGGATACAAGATAAACATAAAAATCAGTTGGATTCCTCTACACCAACAAAGAGAATGTTGAAGAGGAAATGACAAAATCAATACCATTTTCAATAGCCCTCAAGAAGATACAATGCTTAGGAATAAAACTAACCAGAGACGTGAAAGGCCTATGCAAAGACAACTACAAGACACTACTGTAAGAAACCAAAAGAGACCTACATAAGTGGAAAAACATACCTTGCTTGTGGATAGGAAGATTCAACCTTGTAAAAATGTCTGTTCTATCCAAAGCGAACTACAGATACAATGCAATCCCAATCCAAATTCCAATGACAATTTTAATAAGATGGAGAAACAAAGGACCAACTTCATTTGGAAGGTGAAGAGGCCCCAGATAAGTAAAACATTACTGAAAAAGAAGAACAAAGTGGGAGCTTCATATTACCTGGTTTTAGAACCTGTTATACTGTTACGGTAGTCAAAATAGCTGGTACTGGTACGACAACAGATAAGTAGACCAATGGAACAGAATTGAGAATCCAGACATAAACCCATCCATATATGAGCAGCTGATATTTGATGAAGGCCCGAAGCCTGTTAAATGAGGAAAAGACAGTCTCTGTAACAAATGGTGCCAGTATAACTGGATATTCATCTGCAAAAAGGTGAAAAAAGACCCACACCTTGCACCATGCACAAAAACTCACTCACAATGGATCAAAGACCAAAACATAAAATCTAAAAGGATAAAGATCATGGAAGAAAAATTAGGGACAATGCTAGGGCCAGGAGCCCTAATACATGATATAAATGGTATACAAAACATTACTAACAATGCACAAAATGCCGAAGAGAAACTAGATAACTGGGAACTCCTAAAAATCAAACACTTATGCTAATCCAAAGAGTTCACCAAAAAAAAAAAAAAAAAAAGACCACCTACAGCCAGGGAAAAAGTTTTTGTCTATGACAAATCTGGTCAGTGTCTGATCTCTAAAATCTACAAGATATTGCAAAACTCAACAATAAAAAGACAAATAACACAATTATAAAATGGGCAAAGAGTATGAAGAAGCATTTCACCAAAGAAGACATTCAGGGGGCTAACAAATACATGAGGAATTGCTCATGATCATTGGCCTCAGAGAAATGCAAATCAAAACTACAGTGTGATACCATCTCACCCCAACAAGGCTGGCATTAATCCAAATAACACTAAATAATAAATGTGGAAAGGTTGTGGAGACTGGAATACTTATACACTGCAGGTGGTAATGTAAAATAGTACCACCTCTTTGGAAATTGATTTGGTGTTTCCTTAAAAATTAGAAATAGAACTACCATAGGATCTAGCAATTCCAATCCTGTAATATATCCCAGAGAAATAAAAGCCCTCACACAAACAGATACGCACACCCATGTTCATTGCCGCACTGTCAACAATAGAAAAAAAAAAGATGGGAGCAACCAAGGTGCCCATCAATGGATGAATGGATAAATAAATTGTGGTATATTCACATAATGGAATACTACACAACGATTAAGAACGAAGATGAATCTGTGAAATATACATGGAGGACTCTGGAAGCATTATGCTGAATGAAATTAGTCTGTTGCAAAAAGACAAATATTGTATGAGACCACCATTATAAGAACACAAGAAAAAGTTTAACTCAGAAGAAAGTATCCTTTGATGTTTAGGAGCATGGTGAGGGAGGCAGAGGGGTAGTCACTAATTAGATATTAGATAAGAACTGTTTTGAATGAAGGGAAAGAAAACACAAAATATAGGAGAGGTCAGCACAACTGGACTAAACCAGAAGCTAAGAAGTTTCCTGAATACAACTAAACTCTTTGAAGACCTGAGTAGCAGGGCTGGGTGTTCTGGGACCACGGTTTCAGGGGACATCTAGGTCAATTGGCATAACAAAATGTATTAAGAAAACATTCTGTATCCCATTTGGTGAGTGGCATCTGGGGTCTTAGACACTAGGAAGCGTCCATCTAAGACACATCAATTGGTCTCAATGCACCTACAGCAAAGGAGTATGAAGAACATCAAAGACAGAAGGTAAATATGAGCCCAAGAGACAGAAAGAGCCACATAAACCCGAGACTCCATCAGCCTGAGATCAGAACTAGATAGTACAGGCTACCACCAATGACTGACTGCACTGACAAGAAACAGAACAGAGAATCCCTGATGGAGCAGGAGAACAATGGGATGCAGACCTCAAATTCTTGTAAAAAGACCAGACTTAATGATTTGACTGAATCTGGAGGGACTGCAGAGGTCATGACCCCGGAGACCTCCTTTAGACCAAAACTAGAACCATTCCCGAAGCCAACTCTTCAGACAAAGATTAGACTGGGCTATATGACAGAAAATGATACTGGCGAGTAGTGTGCTTCTTGGCTCAAGTAGACACTTGAGACTATGTGGGCAGCTCCCATCTGGAGGCGAGATGAGAATCCACAGGGAGACAGGAGTTGGTTGATTGGATGCAGGGAATACAGGATTGAGAGGAGAAGTGTGCTGTCATATTACGGGGAGAGCAGTTAAGTCACATAGGAATGTGTGTATAAGTTTTGCAGGAGAAACTCACTTTAATTGTTAACTTTTACTTAAAGCAGAAAAAAAAAGATTACTGCCAAGAAAACCCTATGGAGCAGTAAAAAATTTTATCACTGTTACATCTTCTGATAGAGGAGCCCCGGTGGCACAGTGGTTAAGTGCTTGGGTGCTAACGGAATGGTTGGCGGTTCCAACTACCGGCTGCTCCATCAGAGAAAGATGTGACAGTCTGCTTCAGTAAGGATTTATGGCCTTGGAAACCCTATGAGGCAGTTCTACTGTGTCCTATAGAGTTCCTGTGATTTAGAATTGACTCAATGGAAACCGGTTTTAAATCTGCTGATGGTGGCCTATTGGTTAAGAGCTGGTCTGCTAACCAAAAGATGGCAGTAGGAATCCATCAGCTGCTCCTTGGAAACCCTAGTGGGCAGTTCTACTCTGTCCTTACACAATGGCTATGAGTGGGAATCGATTCCACCGTTTCAGCTTTTTTTTTTTTTTTGGGTATATCTCCTGAGAAGCTTAGGTCATTCATGTGACACGAGTCTTAATATGTTCACAAAATAGGACCGCCAAATTACTTCTCTGATGACAAATGGTATAGTGCTTCCATTTTCTCCTGGTTTGGGATCTTTTTTCTTTTACCACATTCTAAATCCCTGGGCAAGTAATGTTCTTCCTCCAATTGGCTCAAGAGTTTCTTCCTTACATCATCCAATACTGGCCTTCCCTTTAAGTAACTATGGCTTCAGCCCCTTGAAATCTTGTGCTCTTTTTCCTTAAATCCTATTTCTATTTTGCCAGAAATAACATCACTCTTCAGTTATCATGGGGCCCTGGTGGCACAACAGTTAAGGGTTTGGTTGCTATTCAAAAGGTCGTCAGTTGGAATCCACCAGCCATTCCTTGAAAACCCTATGGGGCAGTTCTACTCTGTCCTATAGGGTCGCTATGAGTCCGAATGGACTCGACAGCAATGGGTTTGGTTTTGGTTTTCTGCAGTTATCAAGAAATATTTCACCTCAAGTGAAATTCACCTTCTTCACCTGTAGTTCCATTAATCTGACACTGGCAGTCATGTTGCCTTCTACCACCCAGGAAGGCTGTCTGCTGCGTATCAGCTCTCTCTAAAGTCCTTAGAAATTTCTAGGGCTTCTCATTCGAAAAATAAATTTTCTATTTTTGCCCTCTCTGTCAAATAAGATTATTGTTTTCTACTAAAGGAATGCACTAATTTTCATTTATCTCGGAGATTTGAAACAACAGTGTTTTCTTCAGTGAATGCTAAAACTCTTGAGGAATTGTAAACAAGTTCATTATAATAAGGTTTTATATTTGACTAAATTCAGACTATTTACTGAGAGACAAAAAAGTTTTTGAATCTTCTTTCCTCCATTATTTGAAAAGTACCTGACATTATCTCTTTTAGTTACACTGACAAAGCAGATATACTTTTGTGAAATAGCTTCCTTTTTGTTCCTTTAATTTCCCGATGTAGTGAATTAGCTCTTGCTGATTGGGAGGAAGGAAGTGAGGAAGGGATGGAACTTTATAGGGATGGGAGGCGTTGAGAGAAGAATAAGTGTAAGAAAATCTGAAAAGATGCAGACATTGAGAAGTTTCCTATAAAAGGGAGTCATTCAAGGTTGAGAAACCACAGACAGAAGAAAATGAGGTGGTTAGAGTAAAAAAGTATATGAACTAGGGAAGTCTTCATGGGAGCCCCTGGTATTCTAGGCTCTCTATAAAACCCCCAAACCAAACCCATTGCCATTGAGTTGATTCCATAGCGATCCTATAGACAGAGTAGAACTGACTCATAGGGTTGCCAAGGAACAGCTAGTGGATTCGAACTGCCAACCTTTTTGCAGTTAGCAGCTGAGCACTTAACCAGTGTGCCACCAGGGCTCCAAGGTTCTCCATACTTGTTAACAATTTTTGGAAATTATCTCATGTCTACTACACTTCAATGAAAGGCTGACTTCAAATCATTCAGAATAGCTTTTTGGATAGCCATGTATATTTTGTATATTTAAATTTTCTTCTTTCTAAAATACAAATGCTTTTGAAAAATTCCTGTTTAAAATACAAATGATGTGTCAAATATCATTTTTGATTCTCACACCTACAAAACAGATTGTATCAAAAATCCATTTGCCGGGAAAACTTTTTCTAACTCTTAAAGACTATTAGAAATCAGATTCCTCTGTACTAAAGAATTTCTTTCGCTGCAATTTTGATATTTAGGGATTTTAACTTGCTTTGGAGGATGTCTAGAGAACGAGGCATGTTGAACTGAGAATGGGAATGGTGACAAAAACGTGGGAAGTAAAGTGCCTTCATAATCCACAAGTACAATGAGGAGTCTCTCAGAAAACAGGATACTTGCTTTGGGCATTTATCTTTAATACTAGCAAACAGGCAGATCACTCACTAAGAGATAACATGAGCAATTTCCCAGCCTGTCTCCTGTTTCATCTTCTTACCTGATAGTGTTCAGATTCACAGATAAGAAAACTTTTCAGTTTTAGACTCCTGGTGATTATAAACAGAAAAATATTTGAAAAGATAATTCATGTTGGGATTGCAGCATAAACTATTCATCATGAAAATCCTCTTTTTTCCTTTCTGAAATTCTGCCTGCCTTTTTATAAGCCACAGATCTCTAGACATAAAAATCCTGAGGGAGAGTGCCCCTTGGGTGCTGAGAAGAATTGTTATAAGAAAAAACAGGATACTTTTCCACACCTGCAATATGAGGGAGTAGCCTTGGGGAATTCCTATTTTGAGTTTTTTTTTTTTTCATTCTTCGTATTCTCTTTCCTTACTACATTAGTTCCTTAATTTTAAAATCTTAGACAACAGCACAAGTCTCAATTGCCAAATATGTTTTCTTAGTCAAAGTTCCTAGGACAGAGGTGTGGATTCACTTTCTTGTCTTAGAGTTCCCTTGGAAAATGCTCTTGAGTTTAAAGTGTAAGGAGAATTGGCCATGAGAGTGGGAACTTTTATATCCCTTTTATCACAACAGGAAGATGATTACCTTTAATATTCTATTCGTTTGTTATTGTGATTCTGGAGAAACCCAAAGAAAGAGGAATGAAGAGAAGTGTTGTTGTTGTTGTTAGGTGCCGTTGAGTTGATTCCAACCCATAGCAACCCCACATACAACAGAATGAAACACTGCCCGGTCCTGCACCACACCCACAATCGTTGTTATGGTCGAGCCCGTTGTTGCAGCCATTGTGTCACTCCATCTCGTTGAGGGTCTTCTTCTTTTTCGCCGACCCTGTACTTTACCAAGCATGATGTCCTCCGGGGACTGATCCCTCCTGACAACATGTTCAAAATATGTGTCTTAGATATGCAGTGCTGCTATAACAGAAATACCACAAGTGGATGGCTTCAACAAAGAGAAGTTTGTTTTCTCACAGTAAAGTAGGCTAAAAGTCCAAATTCAGGGTGTCAGTACCAGGGGCAGAGTTCTTCTCCCTGTTGCCCTTCTCATTAATCTTCCCCCAGAGTAGGAGCATCTCCGCACAGGGGTCCCAGGGCCAAAGGACGTGCTCTGCTCCTGGCAATGCTTTCTTGATGGTTCAAGGTCCCCCTGTCTCTCTGCTCTCTTCTCGTTTATACCTCAAGAGATTGCCTCAAGACACAACTCAATCCTGTAGTTTAAGTCCTGCCTCACTAACACAACTGCCGCCCATCCTCCCTCATTAACATCATAGATGCAGTGTTTACAAAATAAAGGAGAATCACACAATACAGAGAATCATGGCCCAGACAAATAGATACACACATTTTTTGCAGGGCAGAATTCAATCCGTAACAGTACGTAAGATGTAGTCTTGCTATCCTTCCTTCTAAGGAGCATTCTGCTTGTACTTCTTCCAAGACAGATTTCTTCATTCTTTGGTATAGGGCAGTCTATGGTATATTCAATATTCTTCACCAACACCACAGTTGAAAGGAATCAATTCTTCGGTCTTCCTTATTCATCGTGTACCTTTCGCAAGCATATGATGTGATTGAAAATACCATGGCTTGGGTCAGGTGGACCTTAGTCTTCAAGGTCACATCTTCACTTTTCAACACTTTAAAGAGGTCTTTTGCATCAGATTTGCCCAATGCAATGTGTCTTGTGATTTCTTGACTGCTGCTTCTGTGGGTGTCAACTGTGGATCCAAGTCAAAGGAAATCCTTGACAATAGCAATATTTTCTTCATTTATCATGATGTTGCTTATTGGTCCAGTTGTGAGGATTTTTGTTTTCTTCATGTTGAGGTGCAATACATACTGAAGTCTGTGGTCCTTGATCTAAATCAGTTAACCCTTCAAGTCCTCTTCATTTTCAGCAAGCAAGGTTGTGTCATCTGCATAACACAGGTTGTTAATGAGTCTTCCTCCAATCCTGATGACATTCTTCTTCATACAGTCCAGCTTCCTGAATTACTTGCTCAGATTGAATAGGTATGGTGAAAGGATACAACCCTGACACACACCTTTCCTGACTTTAATCCACACAGTAACCCCTTGTTCTGTCTAAACAACTGCTTCTTGATCTATGTACAGGTTCCTCATAAGCACAATTCAGGGTTCTGGAATTCCCATTCTTCACAATGTTATCCATAATTTGTTATCATCCACCCAGTCAAATGCCTTAGCAGAGTCAATAAAACACAGGTAAACATCCTTCTGGTATTCTCTGCTTTCAGCCAGGATCCATCTGACATCAGCAATGATATCCCTGGTTCCACGTCCTCTTCTGAATCCGACCTGAATTTCTGGCAATTCCCCGTTGATATACTGCTGCAGCTGGTTTTGAATGATTTTCAGCAAGGTTTTACTTGCATGTGATATTAATGATACTGTTTGATAATTTCTGCATTCAGGTGGATCACCTTTCTTGGGAATAGGTATAAATATGAATTTCTTCTAGTCAGTTGGCCAGGTAGCTGTCTTCCAAATTTCTTGGCATAGACAAGTGAGCACCTCCAGCGCTGCATCTGTTTGTTGAAACATCTCAGTTGATATTCTGTCAATTCCTGAAGCCTTGTTTTACTCCAGTGCCTTCAGTGGAGCTTGGACTTCTTCCTTCAGCACCATCGGTTCCTGATCATATGCTACCTCTCAAAATAGTTGAATGTCGACTAATTGTTTTTGATAAAATGTCTCTGCGTATTCTTTCCATCTTCTTTTGATGCTTCCTGCGTCATTTAGTATTTTCCCCATAGGATCCTTCACTATTGCAATTTGAGGCTTGAATTTTTTCTTCAGTTCTTTTGGCTTGAGAAATGCCTAGCATGTTCTTCCCTTTTGGATTTTTAATCTCCAGCTCATTGCACGTGTCACTATAATACTTTACTTTGTCTTCTTGAGCCATCCTTTGAAATTGTCTGGTCAGTTCTTTTACTCTATCATTTCTTCCTTTTGCTTTAGCTACTCTACAATTAAGAGCAAGTTTCAGAGTCTCTTCTGACAGCCATTTTGGCCTTTTCTTTCTTTCCTGTCTTTTTAATGATCTCTTGCTTTCTTCATGTATGATGTCCTTCCAGAACTCATCTGGTCTTCGGTCATTAGCGTTGAATGGGTAAAATCTATTCTTGAGATGGTCTCTAAATTCAGGTGGGATATACTCAAGGTCATACTTTAGCTATTTTGGACTTATTCTAATTTTCTTAGTTTCAGCTTGAACTTGCATATGAGCAATTGATGGTCTATTCCACAGTCAGCCCCTGGCCTTGTTCTGACCGATGATATTGAGATTTTCCATTGTCTCTTTTTGCACAGATGTAGTCGATTTGATTCCTGTGTATTCCATCTGGTGAGGTCCATGTGTATAGTCTTCGTTTACTTTGGTGAAAAAAGGTATTTGTAATGAAGAAGTCGTTGGTCTTGCAAAATTCTGTCATACAATCTCTAGCATCCTTTCTATCACCAAGGCCATATTTTCCAACTACTGATCCTTCTCCTTTGTTCCCAAGTTTTGTATTCCAATGACCAGTAATTATCAATGCATCCTGATTGCATGTTTGATTAATTTCAGACTGCAGAAGTTGGTAAAAATCTTCAATTTCTTCCGCTTTGGCCTTAGTGGTTGGCGTGTAAGTTTGATTAATAGTCATATTAACTGGTCTTCCTTGTAGGTGCATGGATATTACCCTATCACTGACAGCGTTATACTTCAGGATAGGTCTTGAAATGTTCTTTTTGACAATGAATGGAATGCCATTCCTCTTTAAGTTGTCATTTCCAGCATAGTAGACCATATGATTGTCCAATTCAAAATGGCCAATACCAGTCCATTTCAGCTCACTAAAGCCTAGGACATTGATGATTATGCTTTCCATTTCTTTTTTTGTTTGTTTTTTTTTATTTATTATTTTTTTTATTAACTTTTATTAAGCTTCAAGTGAACGTTTACAAATCCAATCAGTCTGTCACATATAAGTTTACATACATCTCACTCCCTACTCCCACTTGCTCTCCCCCTCTTGAGTCAGCCCTTTCAGTCTCTCCTTTCGTGACAATTTTGTCAGCTTCCCTCTCTCTCTATCCTCCCATCCCCCCTCCAGACAAGAGTTGCCAACCCACTCTCAAGTGTCCACCTGATATAATTAGCTCACTCTTCATCAGCATCTCTCTCCCACCCGCTGACCAGTCCCTTTCATGTCTGATGAGTTGTCTTCGGGGATGGCTCCTGTCCTGTGCCAACAGAAGGTCTGGGGACCATGGCTGCCGGGATTCCTCTAGTCTCAGTCAGACCATTAAGTTTGGTCTTTTTATGAGAATTTGGGTTCTGTATCCCACTGATCTCCTGCTCCCTCAGGGGTCCTCTGCTGTGCTCCCTGTCAGGGCAGTCATCGATTGTGGCCGGGCACCAACTAGTTCTTCTGGACTCAGGATGATGTAGGTCTCTGGTTCATGTGGCCCTTTCTGTCTCTTGGGCTCTTAGTTGTCGTGTGGCCTTGGTGTTCTTCATTTTCCTTTGCTCCAGGTGGGTTGAGACCAATTGATGCATCTTAGATGGCCGCTTGTTAGCATTAAAGACCCCAGATGCCACATTTCAAAGTGGGATGCAGAATGATTTCATAATAGAATTATATTGCCAATTGACTTAGAAGTCCCTGCAAACCATGTTCCCCAGACCCCCGCCCTTGCTCCGCTGACCTTTGAAGCATTCATTTTATCCCAGAAACTTCTTTGCTTTTGGTCCAGTCCAATTGAGCTGACCTTCCATGTATTGAGTGTTGTCTTTCCCTTCACCTAAAGCAGTTCTTATCTACTGATTGATTAATCAATAAAAAACCCTCTCCCACCCTCCCTCCCTCCCCACCTCGTAACCACAAAAGTATGTATTCTTCTCAGGTTTACTATTTCTCAAGATCTTATAATAGTGGTCTTATACAATATTTGTCCTTTTGCCTCCAACTAATTTCACTCAGCATAATGCCTTCCAGGTTCCTCCATGTTATGAAATGTTTCATAGATTCGTCACTGTTCTTTATCGATGCGTAGTATTCCGTTGTGTGAATATACCACAATTTATTTACCCATTCATCCTTTGATGGACACCTTGGTTGCTTCCAACTTTTTGCTATTGTAAACAGAGCTGCAATAAACATGGGTGTGCATATATCTGTTTGTATGAAGGCTCTTGTATCTCTAGGGTATATTCCCAGGAGTGGGATTTCTGGGTTGTATGGTAGTTCTATTTCTCACTGTTTAGGATAACACCAGATAGATTTCCAAAGTGGTTGTACCATTTTACATTCCCACCAACAGTGTATAAGAGTTCCAATCTCTCCACAGACTCTCCAACATTTATTATTTTGTGTTTTTTGGATTAATGCCAGCCTTGCTGGTGTGAGATGAAATCTCATCGTAGTTTTAATTTGCATTTCTCTAATGGCTAATGATTGAAAGCATTTTCTCATGTATCTGTTGGCTGCCTGAATATCTTCTTTAGTGAAATGTGTGTTCATATCCTTTGCCCACTTTTTGATTGGGTTGTTTGTTTTTTGTGGTTGAGTTTTGACAGAATCATATAGATTTTAGAGATCAGGCACTGGTCGGAGATGTCATAGCTGAAAATTCTTTCCCAGTCTGTAGGTGGTCTTTTTACTCTTTTGGTGAAGTCTTTAGATGAGCATAGGTGTTTGATTTTTAGGAGCTCCCAGTTATCTGGTTTCTCTTCATCATTTTTGGTAATGTTTTGTATTCTGTTTATGCCTTGTATTAGGGCTCCTAGGGTTGTCCCTATTTTTTCTTCCATGATCTTTATCGTTTTAGTCTTTATGTTTAGGCCTTTGATCCACTTGGAGTTAGTTTTTGTGCATGGTGTGAGGTATGGGTCCTATTTCATTCTTTTGCAAATGGATATCCAGTTCTGCCAGCACCATTTGTTAAAAAGGCTATCTTTTCCCCAATTAATTGACATTGGTCCTTTGTCAAATATCAGCTGCTCATATGTGGATGGATCTATGTCTGGGTTCTCAATTCTGTTCCATTGGTCTATGTGTCTGTTGTTGTACCAGTACCAGACTGTTTTGACTACTGTGGCTGTATAATAGGTTCTAAAATCAGGTAAAGTGAGGCCTCCCACTTCCTTCTTCTTTTTCAGTAGTGCTTTGCTTATCCGGGGCTTCTTTCCCTTCCGTATGAAATTGGTGATTTGTTTCTCTATCCCCTTAAAATATGACATTGGAATTTGGATCGGAAGTGCGTTAAATGTATAGATGGCTTTTGGTAGAATAGACATTTTTACTATGTTAAGTCTTCCTATCCATGAGCAGGGTATGTTTTTCCACTTAAGTATGTCCTTTTGAATTTCTTGTAGTAGAGCTTTGTAGTTTTCTTTGTATAGGTCTTTTACATCCTTGGTAAGATTTATTCCTAAGTATCTTATCTTCTTGGGGGCTACTGTGAATGATATTGATTTGGTTATTTCCTCTTCAGTGTTCTTTTTGTTGATGTAGAGGAATCCAAGTGATTTTTGTATGTTTATTTTATAACCTGAGACTCTGCCAAACTCTTCTATTAGTTTCAGTAGTTTTCTGGAGGATTCCTTAGGGTTTTCTGTGTATATAATCATGTCATCTGCAAATAGTGATAACTTTACTTCTTCCTTGCCAATCCGGATACCTTTTATTTCTTTGTCTAGCCTAATTGCCCTGGCTAGGACTTCCAGCACGATGTTGAATAAGAGCGGTGATGAAGGGCATCCTTGTCTGGTTCCCGTTCTCTAGGGAAATGCTTTCAGGTTCTCTCCATTTAGAGTGATATTGGCTGTTGGCTTTGCATAGATGCCCTTTATTATGTTGAGGAATTTTCCTTCAATTCCTATTTTGGTAAGAGTTTTTATCATAAATGGGTGTTGGACTTTGTCAAATGCCTTTTCTGCATCAATTGATAAGATCATGTGGTTTTTGTCTTTTGTTTTATTTATGTGATGGATTACATTAATGGTTTTTCTGATATTAAACCAGCCTTGCATACCTGGTATAAATCCCACTTGATCAGGGTGAATTATTTTTTTGATGTGTTGTTGGATTCTATTGGTAGAATTTTGTTGAGGATTTTTGCATCTATGTTCATGAGGAACATAGGTCTATAATTTTCTTTTTTTGTAATGTCTTTACCTGGTTTCGGTATCAGGAAGATGGTGGTTTCATAGAATGAGTTGGGTAGTATTCCGTAATTTTCTATGCTTTGGAATACCTTCAGAAGTAGTGGTGTTAAGTCTTCTCTGAAAGTTTGGTAGAACTCTGCAGTGAAGCCGCCCGGGCCAGGGCTTTTTTTTTGTTGGGAGTTTTTTGATTACTGTTTCAATCTCTTTTTGTGTTATGGGTCTATTTAGTTGTTCTACTTCTGAATGTGTTAGTTTAGGTAGGTAGTGTTTTTCCAGGAATTCATCCATTTCTTCTAGGTTTTCAAATTTGTTAGAGTACAATTTTTCATAATAATCTGAAATGATTCTTTTAATTTCATTTGGTTCTGTTGTGATGTGGTCCTTCTCGTTTCTTATTCGGGTTATTTGTTTCCTTTCCTGTATTTCTTTAGTCAGTCTAGCCAATGGTTTATCAATTTTGTTAATTTTTTCAAAGAACCAGCTTTTGGCTTTGTTAATTCTTTCAATTTTTTTTCTGTTCTGTAATTCGTTTAGTTCAGCTCTAATTTTTATTATTTGTTTTCTTCTGGTGCCTGATGGATTCTTTTGTTGCTCACTTTCTATTTGTTCAAGTTGTAGGGACAGTTCTCTGCTTTCGGCTCTTTCTTCTTTTTGTATGGGTGTGTTTATCGATATAAATTGGCCTCTGAGCACTGCTTTTGCTGTGTCCCAGCGGTTTAGATAGGAAGTATTTTCATTCTCGTTGCTTTCTATGAATTTCCTTATTCCCTCTTTGATGTCTTCTGTAACCCAGTCTTTTTTCAGGAGGGTATTGTTCATTTTCCAAGTATTTGATTTCTTTTCCCTCGTTTTTCTGTTATTGATCTCTAGTTTTATTGCCTTGTGGTCTGAGAACATGCTTTGTAATATTTCGATGTTTTGGACTCTGCAAAGATTTGTTTTATGACCAATATGTGGTCTATTCTAGAGAATGTTCCATGTGGGCTAGAAAAAAAAGTATATTTTGCAGCAGTTGGGTGGAGAGTTCTGTATAAGTCAATGAGGTCAAGTTGGTTGATTGTTGTAATTAGATCTTCCGTGTCTCTATTGAGCTTTTTACTGGATGTCCTGTCCTTCTCCGAAAGTGGTGTGTTGAAGTCGCCTACTATAATTGTGGAGGTATCTAGCTCACTTTTCAATTCTGTTAAAATTTGATTTATGTACCTTGCAGCCCTGTCATTGGGTGCATAAATATTTAATATGGTTATGTCTTCCTGATCAATTGTCCCTTTTATCATTATATAGTGTCCTTCTTTATCCTTTGTGGTGGATTTAAGTCTAAAGTCTATTTTGTCAGAAATTAATATTGCTACTCCTCTTCTTTTTTGCTTATTGTTTGCTTGATATATTTTTTTCCATCCTTTGAGTTTTAGTTTGTTTGTGTCTCTAAGTCTAAGGTGTGTCTCTTGTAGGCAGCATATAGACGGATCGTGTTTCTTTATCCAGTCTGAGACTCTCTGTGTCTTTATTGGTGCATTTAGTCCATTTACATTCAGCGTAATTATAGATCAATAAGTTTTTAGTGTTGTCATTCTGATGCCTTTTTATGTGTGTTGTTGACAATTTCATTTTTCCACATACTTTTTTGTGCTGAGACGTTTTTCTTAGTAAATTGTGCGATCCTCATTTTCATAGTGTTTGACTTTACGTTAGTTGAGTCGTTACGTTTTTCTTGGCTTTTATCTTGAGTTACAGAGTTGTTATACCTTTTTGTGGTTACCTTATTATTTACCCCTATTTTTCTAAGTAAAAACCTAACTTGTATTGTTCTATATTGGCTTGTATCACTCTCCATATGGCAGTTCAATGCCTCGTGTATTTAGTCCCTCTTTTTGATTATTGTGATCTTTTACCTATTGACTTCCATGGTTCCCTGTTATGTGTATTTTTTTTTTTAATAATCTTAATTTGTTTGTTTTTGTGATTTCCCTATTTGAGTTGATATCAGGACGTTCTGTTTTGTGACCTTGTGTTGTGCTGATATCTGATATTATTGGTTCTCTGACCAAACAATATCCTTTAGTATTTCCTGTA
Source organism: Loxodonta africana (assembly GCF_030014295.1). Classification (NCBI taxonomy): domain Eukaryota; kingdom Metazoa; phylum Chordata; class Mammalia; order Proboscidea; family Elephantidae; genus Loxodonta; species Loxodonta africana. Next base: position 87,534,951 of record NC_087342.1, on the reverse strand, counting down.
GCTTTGGTTTGGTTTTTGCAAATTCTCTAAACTTGTGTTTCTCTGTAAATATCTTAATTTTGCCTTCATATTTCAGAGAGAGTTTTGCTGGATATATGATCCTTGGCTGGCAGTTTTTCTCCTTCAGTGTTCTGTATATGTCGTCCCATTCCCTTCTTGCCTGCATGGTTTCTGCTGAGTAGTCTGAACTTATTCTTATTGATTCTCCCTTGAAGGAAACCTTTCTTTTCTCCCTGGCTGCTTTTAAAATTTTCTGTTTATCTTTGGTTTTGGTGAGTTTGATGATAATATGTCTTGGTGTTTTTCTTTTTGGATCAATCTTAAATGGGGTTCGATGAGCATCTTGGATAGATATCCTTTCGTCTTTCATGATGTCAGGGAAGTTTTCTGTCAGGAGTTCTTCAACTATTTTCTCTGTGTTTTCTGTCCTCCCTCCCTGTTCTGGGACTCCAATCACCTGCAAGTTATCCTTCTTGATAGAGTCCCACATGATTCTTAGGGTTTCTTCATTTTTTTAAATTCTTTTATCTGATTTTTTTTCAGCTATGTTGGTGTTGATTCCCTGGTCCTCCAAATGTCCCAGTCTGCATTCTAGTTGCTTGAGTCTGCTCCTCTGACTTCCTATTGCGTTGTCTAATTCTGTAATTTTATTGTTAATCTTTTAGATTTCTACATGCTGTCTCTCTATGGATTTTTGCAACTTATTAATTTTTCCAGAATGTTCTTGAATAATCTTTTTGAGTTCTTCAACAGGTTTATCGGTGTGTTCCATGGCTTTTTCTGCAGTTAGCCTAATTTCATTTGTGATGTCTTTAAGCATTCTGTAAATTAGTTTTTTATATTCTGTATCTGATAATTCCAGGATTGTATCTTCATTTGGGAAAGATTTTGATTCTTTTGTTTGGGGGGTTGGAGAAGCTGTCACGGTCTGCTTCTTTAAGTGGTTTGATATGGATTGTTGTCTCCGAGCCATCACTGGGAAACTAGTTTTTCCATAAAATCTGCTAAAAAAAAAATGCAGTCAGATCCCTATCAGAGTTCTTCCTCTGGCTCAGGCTATTCGGATGTTAATGAAGCCGCCTGGGGAGGGTGGGGGAGGGAACAGAGAGATAGGAGAGTAGCACCTCAGAATATAGCCAGAGTTGCTTGTCTTGCTTGGAATGACTATTATATCTGAGATTCCCGCGGGGTGCGTCGCCTATGTGTGCTGGCTGTTTGGAGATTGCCCCGGGGGGGTCTGGCCCGCTGGAGTCATGGTCAGATCCTCCGCTTCCAGTCCCACACCCAGCGTCAAGGCTCCCCTACTGGGACGGTGCATTCTCGACTCCAAAATCTTTCTCTGCCTCCCAGGAACTTCTCGTCCCTCCAGCCCCGTTGCCGTGCCGTCTCCGCAAACCAGTTGGGCCGCCTCCCGGGGTTAGTTCAGGTGGGTGGAGCAGCTCCCCGTGCTTGTGCCATGACCGAGTGTCCCGGCTGCGACGCTGTTCTCCTCGCTCCAATACCAGTCGTTGCCTCCCGGGGACTTCTCCTACGGGCTGCGTCCCACGCGGCCCGCGGGACCCGTTTGGGCCCCTTCCCGGGGTTAGTTCAGGGGGGTGGAGCAGCTCTCCGTGTTTATGCCATACCTTCGTGCAGTCCAAATCCCTGCGGGACGGTTCCCCGGCTGGGACGCTGCTCTCCCTGTTCCAAAACCAGTCACTGCCTCCCGGGGACTTCTCCTACTGGCTGCGTCCCACGCCGCCCGTGGAACCGGCTGGTCCCCGTCCCGGGGTTAGTTCAGGGGGGCGGAGCAGCTCTCTGTGCTTGTGCCGTACCTGACTGGTACGCTGGCTCCAGGCTCTGAAAACAATCGCTGCTTCCCCATATTAGTTCGTTCTCCATCTCTAAATCTGTGTTTGTTGTTCAGGGTTCGTAGATTGTTATGTATGAGATCGATTCACTTGTTTTTCCGTGTCTTTGTTGTAAGAGGGATCCGAGGTAGTGTCTGCCTAGTCCACCATCTTGGCTCCGCCCCTCCATTTCATTTTTGATGATTTCTAATTTTCCTAGAATCATACTTCACACATTCCCAGTTCCGATTATTAACGGATTTTTGCAGGTGTTTCTTCTCATTTTGGGTCATGCCTCATCAGCAAATGAAGGTCTCAAAGGCTTAACTCCATCCATGTCATTAAGGTTGACTTTACTTTGAGGAGACAGCTCTTCTCTAGTCGTCTTTGGTGTGCCTTCCAAACTGAGCGGCTCGTCTTCCAGCACTATATCAGGCAATGTTTCACTGCTATTCATAAGGTTTTCACTGATTAATTCACCAGATCTTCCTAGTCTGTCTTAATCTGGAGGCTCAGCTGAAACCTGTCCACCATTGGTGAACCTGCTGTGTTATCTGAATACTGGTGGCATAGCTTCCAGCATCAGAGTAGCACGAAAGCCCCCACACCCCTACAAACTGACAGACACATGGGGGTGAAGAAAAATAGTACGGTCTTTTGTTCCCTCTAATTCTGACTCTTCACTTTTGGTAATAGCACTAAATTATTTCCTTTAGTTTTGGGATCCAAAAGCTCACATTTCTCTCTGGTTGGGAGAAGAACGCTGGTTTATCCAATTAGTATCCTCACTTCTTGACGTGTCTTTAAGTAAGAAAAACATGACCCTTTTCACCAAGAGGTGTCTCTGTGTGATCTACCATAAATGCAAGTTTTTTGATAACAGGCATCAATGCAATATTCTTTGTCCATCTTTCTGTTGAGTTTCCATTCTTATTGCTTTACAGGAGTTCATTATATATACGTTTATCACATTAATAATTCCTTATTTTTTTGCTGAAAATATAAACATAAATATAAATAAAATTTATCGTAAGTGCAAGAAAGTACTAAAATCATTCCCATTTTATCATGAAAGTCAGAGAAGTTAAGTAAATTTTAAAGTTTCTTGTGATAAACTGTGAAACTAAGATTCAAACTGATCCTGTCTGGATCTATAAACAACTGCCATGTGGTCTCCATTTGCTCAAAACATTAGCCATCTCAATTTTACCTTTGTTGATTAGAAATTTACCTTTGTTGATTAGAAATTCACGATTTTGATGAAGCCATGAACAGCAATTTTCCTCTTTATGTTTATGTCTTCCGTGGTCTCGTTTATGAAATTGCCTCCTTCAAGTCGTAATGATACTGTTTAAATTTCTTTTTATTAGAAAGACCAGCTTCATAGGAATGCAACCTACGCAGTTACACAGGGCCCCACGTTCAGGAAATCACTATGCTTAGTTTAAAGCTTTGCCTTGAAATTTTTAATAATTTTTGACAACAGACCATGCGTTTTTATTTTGCTTCACCAATTGGGTAGCTGTTCTTGTTTATTAGATTTAGAGTTTTATATTTGGTATTTAGTTTCACGTGTACGTATACTATGAGTAATCAAAATTGGCTTTACTTTATCTCTCTGTAGTCAGAGAATTTAGCTATTTTTTTTCCCAGATGTGTGATGCCTTTTATGTAATATTCCATGTGCCCATAAACACACAGCCTGTTCCTGAACTCTTTATCTTGTTCTGTTGATTTATTTGTCTTTTTCTGTTTTAGCAAGAACTTGTATTTTAAAATAAAAGTGACTTTATTGTAGATCTTAATATCTTGCACATTGAGTCCAACTTTTATGCTATTTTTGTAAAAATGTCCTGAGGAGTTTTTAAAAAATATATACATTTTTATTTTTGGTGGCAATATTTACAATCAAATGTTTATTCACAATTTCTACATGAACAGTTCAATAACATTGGTTGCATACTTAACATTTTATCACCATTCTTGGTATCTCCACTCATATTGTTGCTTCACCATTAATCTAGGCTCTCTGTCCTTTAAGGGTCTCATTTTTGCTTCTGATGAACTGTTGTCAGATTAAACTCATACATAATTCTTTATAATAGTGCTAAATTAATTGGGTTAAACTGTTGTTTAGTTTAACTATACCTTCATGGAATAGTTTCAAGGTTTAAAGATTATCTCTGGGCTCTAATTTTGGAGATTCCCTGAGTCTCAATAGATCCACCAAGTTCGGTTTCTGTATGAGTTTGATGTTCTGTTCCATGCCTTTCTTCCTTTTGATTAGGATCCATCTGCTGGTGCCCTTGATCAAAATGTTCATAATGGTAGTTGGGAACCATCCATTTCTTCTGGTCTCAGGGTAATGGAGGTAGTATGGAGATGATTAAACCCTTGAGGAGTTTTGATGGCTCATTTCACAAGGAATTTCAATGTTAAAGGGAACTTCGTTCATGGAAGAAAGACCTAAGGTCAGCACAAAGCAGCAGGCTAAAGTTGAGAGCCTTTAGGTAAAGCCAGGATACTTGAAGGATAATAGTGCAGTGAAAATGATGTAATAGACAAAAGCGTATCCACAAACAGATGGATATTACAGAGAACTTTCTGGTGGTTTCATATCACTGAGCTTTCAGTTAGCAGCCAACCACTTCAAACAACCCTTAAACATTACAGCCTAGAAAACCCTATGGTGCAGTTCTACTCTATCACATGGGTCACTATGAGTTGAAAATTGACACAACAGCACCTACAACAACATCCAAATTAAAAAAAAATAATAAAAATGATGATGTCTGATTTGTGGTGTGTCTTTGTTAAGGTTTCTCCAAAAGCAGATCCTGTCAAAGTTTCTTGTGCAAGTAAGTTATATTGGAGTTTATCCCAGGAAATACCAGTATAGGAATGGGAAGCTGAGACAGAGAAGGGAAAGGGAAGAAAGTTGCAAAAGGATGCTTTTACAGCAAGTTATCACTGCAGGCATATGGAACTTAATCTTGCAAAGGGATTCTGGGAAACAGTATAGAACATGCATCTCAGGGTTATCCTGTTTGAGAGGCAAGGTAGCTGGAGTATTTAGTCACCAGCTCTAATTAGTCATTAGTTGAGGGTTTCTTCCAAGGGTTTTTAATTCCCAAGCACTGCCATTGACCTGAACTCAGACTCCAGGAGTCAGAGGGAATCTGAGAGAGACAAGATTATTGAAAGAGAGGAGTCCAAGTTACTAGAATCTACAGTCACCAAGAAATGAAACTACAGTAGCATTGAAAAGTATGACAGTGCATCAGGAGCTGAAATTGTGCATTAGTAAAGCAGTAAAGGGGCATGTCTCCAAAAAAAAACTTCATTCTGAAGATTCATTTAACATAGACTTTTTTTGTATAATATTCAAGGTAATATTATGTAACAAGCATATTGCTTGTACTGGACTCTCAAACTCTGTTGATGATAGCCCTTTCTTTCACTTATTATCTGTATTTCTATACTCTCTGAGATACTCCCCAACTCCAAACCATGGCTTAGTGGGACAAAATAATAGGTTAATTCAAGGTCAAGTTTTGTGCATACACACTGACCATTGTTTTGGCCCTGGCAAGGGCTTTCTCCTACATCCTAAAATGATTGGTAAGTCATGGCATTGAATTACCACGTTTTCTTTATCTTTGGGGCAATTAGGGACAAGTGTCCACTACTCTTTCATAGAAATACTACAAATAATGTGTGCAGTTTTTCATTACATACAATATGAGGACAAAGGGATGGCTTATTTTTTATTATAGGTTGTTTTTATAGCTAATATAAATCATGTATTAAAAATGGAAGAGGCTGAAACTCAAGGCACCTTATTCTACTAGTAATCTTTTTTTTTTTTAAGTCCATCTGCTTCTAGATGAAAGATTGGAAAATGGCCAAGATCTTGGCCACTGGGACAAGATTTTCTAAAGATCCCCTGGTACCTATTTGGAAATACCGCATTCACATGTACTTACAATATACTCTTAAAGAAAAGAAAGCTTGTCTTAGCAATGTAAATATTGTTGCCCACAGAATAAATTCCTTTATCCTACTTTTGAATAACACAACAAAATGCTCTGTGTCAAGTGAAAAAACATCAGTAGTACGTTCCCTCTCTTTTGACTTCTAACCTTCAGTTTAGAGAATGTGTTGAGCTTACATTAGAAAAATGTCTCTTTTTTCTACATCTTTTGGCTGATATTTGGTGAAGGCAATCAGAAATTTTATCAGCAACCGTATTGCTATTTCTTTTACTATATCTTGATAATTATGCCATTATTTGCGTTTGATCTCTTCCTCTTCTTCCTTCTTTGTCCCCTTTTTCCATTCTGCTGGGGCTTTGTTTCTATCTTAGATCCTAAGATAAAGAGCATGCTGTGTCAATAGTAGTATAATTGATAGAGTCTAGATCCTTGAGGATTTCACGAAGTAGAGCTTTTATACTCACTGTAGCCTGTCTATTTCCAGAATCATTTTTTAAAATTAAGGTGGAAACCAAATAACATCAGAATTTTTAAAAATAAAAATACGTTTCTTTATTTTTAAAGCTACTATTAATTTGGGTCTGTGAAACTTATCTTACCCGTTACCTGATATAACCTCTATTTTACCAACAAATTGAATTAAGTATAAGACAATGTGTAGAAAATTAACTTTTTTCACAGAAAATTTTAAATTTGCTCCTTCTTTAAATTAAGCATGTTGTCTTGTGGCTGTTTAACTTATATTTGATGACTAAGTTAAAGATATGAAAACTGAGAGCACACTAAATTTGTTTCCAAGGTAAGTTACCTAGAAATCAACTTTGGTTGCCTGTATGGCCCTTGTCCTAACTGGTGAGGTTTACTTGTCTTTATTGTTTGTCTTTCTCATTCCTTAAATTTTAGTGTTAACAAAAATTCAGTTCTTAGCTTTCTTATTTCATTCTCTACAGTCTTTAGTTTCAGGGATCAAACGTTATCTTCATTCCAAATAGCAAAAATGTGTAAACTCACTATTTAACTTCTGAGTACCAGCATAGTATATTCAAATGTTTTCTGGAGGCTTGTAGTTGTAAATAATATTAATAATAAGGGCTAAAGGCTCTTCAGCACTTTCTATGTGATAGTCACTGTGTCTTATATAACCTGTTGCCATTGGGTCGATATAGAGACCCTATAGGACAGAGTAGAGCTGCCCATATGGTCTCCAAGAAGTGCCTGGTGGATTTGAACTTTTGACGTTTTGGTTAGTAACCTTAACACTTAACCACTATGCCACCAGAGTTTCTGTGTATATATACATTTTTTAAGTTTAATCATATTTAATTCAGTAAATTGATAGCTCCTCAAAACAACTTGTTTAAAACTCAGTTACCAAAATTAGCTTTACTTTTGGATTTAGCCATTTTAGTAAATGGTACCACCATCCTCCAGCTTTCTTATCCTAAGATTTAACCTTCAGGTCTTCTTTGGTTCTTCTCTTTGTCCTAAAAATAAATGTGACAGCAAAACCTACCTTTTTTTTCCTTCAAAATGTGTTTAACTGTCATCTTTTTATTTCTTTTCCAATATCACTTTTCTTCTTTCCACAATCGAGCCCTCTTCACTTCACAACTATATGATTGCATTTATTTCCAAGTGGCTTTCCTTGCCTTTAAAATTTCTTGTCAAGAAAATTCTGCATAAAGTCCTTGGATTAATCTTTTTTTTTTTTAGTTGTACTTTAGATGAAGGTTTACAGAACAAACTGGCTTCTTGTTAAACAATTAGTACACATACTGTTTTGTGGTATTGGTTACCAACCCCACAAAATGTCAACACTCCCTTCTTGACCTTGGGCTCCCTATTACCAGCTTTCCTCTCTCCTCCTGCCGCTGGGTTGGTGTGAGCCTTTAGTCTCATTTTATTTTATAAGCCTGTCTTTGGCTGAAGGGTGAACTTCAGAAGTGACTTCATTACTGAGCTAAAAGAATGTCCAGAGGTGGGACCGAGATGGCTGACTAGTAGCAGCTTCTGCCAATCCCTCTTGCAACAAAGGCTAGAAAAAACAAGTGAATCGATTACATACATGACAATCTAAGAATCCTGACCATCGAACACAGAACTAAGGAGTTGACATGAGTGACAGGGGAGCGAAAATCAGCACACCGAAGCAGCGACTGCTTCCGGAACCAGCGTCCCCTGCCACAGCCTTGAACCCTCATGGCTCCCTGGTGCCAGAGTGGTGAGGCTGATCATGGCTTACAAAGATGGGGCAAGCACAGGATGCAGCCCTAACCCGCTAGAGTAACCTCAGCTGAGACCCAGCCACCAAATGCAGTCTGCACATCGACATGGCTGACAGCAGAAGGAGAGCCCATGGGGAAGCAGTGACTGGTTTTGGAGCCTACAGCTCAGCGTCCCAGCCAGAAAACCTTGGCTCTGGGCTTTAGACTAAGCATTGAGGAGCTGATCAGGGTTTCCCGAGATGGCGAAAGCACGGGACATAGCCCTAACCTTCAGGGGCAATCTTGAACCAGCCAGTGCTCACAGGCTACACGCCCCTCTAGAATCTCAGATAAAACAGTCCTCACCAAACAAGATAAGTAACTTTGTCTATATTGCCACACTATTTCCTCCTACCTATCTGATCCTCCCCTTCCTGCCCCAGCCGGCTTCATTAACATTGGAATTTCCTGGACCAGGGAGTGAAGTGCTCTGCGTTTTTTTTTTTTTTCTAACCCATTCTCCTGGCTTGAAAGAAGCAGGAATTAACAATCCTGGGGGAAAAATCCTTCCCTGACTTCCCTAAGTGGGAATAATAATACAGAATGAGCTCCAGCCAGGCATAAGAGATCCATTGTCTTTGGCTTTCATCCCTACAGGGAACAAGGTGGCTATTATAATGCAAAGGTAATTCTGATAAAGATCTGACTGTAATTGTTTTAGCTGAGCAGTGGAAAGGCAAGTTTTGGAGGCCTGATACCTCTCTAACTATTAAACAGAGCACTCACAGATCCACAGCAGGGAACTGAGGGCTGAAGCCCACTCACACCACCTAGCCATCTGCTAGAGTCCTCTGAGGATGGTGACCCCTACTAATTGAACCTATTCAATAATAGTGAATGGACTCATAGGCTCATATATCTGGTAACACCTCAAACCAGCTGGTAATAGGACACAAGTGATTCAAAGGCTACAAAAATCAAGATAGCATAATCTAGTAGCCCATGTGGGTGTGTTTAAACAAAACAAGAAGATAAGACTCAGTGAGCAAATATAAAATAAATCATTATGATATCTTATGATGGCTCAGAGACAGCAGTCAATATCAAATCACATAAAGAAGCAGGCAATAACTGCTTCTACAAATCTCCAAATCAAAGAATCAAAATCTTTCCCAAATGAAGATACATTCCTGGAATTGCCAGATGTGGAATATAAAACACTAATGTACAGAATGCTTCAAGACATCAGGGATGAACCCAGAAAGGAAATAAGGCAATCTACAGAAAAAGCCAAGGAAAACACTGATAAAGCAATTGAAGAAATCAAAAAGATTATTTGAGAACATAGTTAAAAAATCAATAAGCTGCAAGAATCCATAGAGAGACAGCATTCAGAAATCCAAAATATTAACAATAAAATTACAGAATTAGACAACTCAGGAGGAAATCAGAGGAGCAGAATTGAGGAATTGGAATGCAGAGTGGGGGAATTAGAGGATAAGGCAATTGACATCAATATAGTTGAAGAAGTATCAGATAAAAGAATTAAAAAAAATGAAGAAACTCTAAGAATCATGTGGGACTCAAGAAGAATAACTTGCATGTGATTGGAGTTCCAGAACAGGGAGGGAAAACAGAAAATACAGAAAGAATAGTTGAAGATGTGTTGGGAGAAAACTTCCCTGGCATCATGAAAGATGAAAGGATATCTATCCAAGATGTTCACTGAACCCCATAAGAGATAGACCCCAAAAGAAAATCACCCAGATATATTATCATCAAACTTGCCAAAACCAAAGATAAAGAAAAAAAATTTTAAAAGCAGCCAGGGTTAAAAGAAAAGTCACCTACAAAGGAGAATCAATAAGAAAGTTTCAGACTACTTGACAGAAACTATGCAGGCAAGAAGGCAATGGAATGACATATAAAGAGCACTGAAGGAGAAAAACTGTCAGCCAAGAATCATATACCCAGCAAAACTCTCTCTCAATATGAAGGTGAAATTAAGACATTTACAGAGAAACACAAGCTTAGGGAATTTGCAGAAACCAAACCAAAGCTACAAGAATTACTAAAGGAAATTCTTTGGTCAGAAAATCAATAATATCAGATACCAACACAACACAAGGTCACAGAACAGAACATCCTGATATCAACTCAGGGAAATAAATAAGGTTAATTAAAAAAAAATGCTCAAAACAGGGAATCCTTGATGTCATTATGAAAAAGGTTACAATAATCAAAAAAGTGGGACTAAATACAGGAAGCATAGATCTTCCATGTGGAGAAGAAACCAAAGCGATATAGGATGATACAAGTTAGGTTTTTACTTAGAAAAATAGGGGTAAATATTAAGGTAACCACAAAGAGGTCTAACAATTCATTACTTCAAAATAAAAACCAAGATAAACATAACGACTCAAACCAACCAAAATTAAACTCATAGCGACCCTACAGGACTGAGTAGAACTGCCCCATAGAATTTCCAAGGAGTGTCTGGCGGATTTGAACTGCTAGCCCTTTTGTTAGCAGCTGTAGCACTTAACCACTATGTCACCAGAGTTTCCCATAACAACTCAGCAAAAATAAATTCAACTACTACTGAATTGAGGAACACACAATTTACAAAGAAAAACTTCTCAGCACTAAAAACTAAGTTCAAAAATGAAACTGTCAACAATACTCAAAAAAGGCGTCAAAATAACAACACTAAACTCATAAAAAAAAACTCATACTTATCTATGAATAGGCTGAATGTAAATGGACTAAATGCACCAATAAAGAGACAGAGAGTAGCTGACTGGGTAAAAAAAACACGATCTGTCTATATACTACCTACCAGAGAGACACTTTAGACTTAGAGACACAAACAAACTAAAACTCAAATGGTGGAAAAAATATATCAAGCAAACAACAATCAAAAAAGAGCAGGAGTGGCAATATTAATTTCTGACAAAACAGACTTTAAAGTTAAATCCACTACAAGGATAAAGGACACTACATAATGATTAAAGGGACAATTGACCAGGAAGATATAACCATATTAAATATTTATGCACCAATGACAGGGCCGCAAGATACATAAAACAAACTTTAACAGAATTGAAAAGTGAGATAGACACCTCCACAATTATAGTAGTAGACTTCAACACACCACTTTCGGTGAAGGATAAGACATCTAGTAAGAAGCTCAATAGAGACACAAAAGATCTAATTGCTACAATCAACCAACTTGACCTCGTAGAATTATACAGAACACTCCACCCAACAGCTGCAAAGTATACTTTTTTTTCTAATGCACACGGAATATTCTCTAGAATAGATCACATATTAGGTCATAAAACAAACCTTTGCAGAATCCAAAACATCGAAGTATTACAAAGCATCTTCTCAGGCCATAAGGCCAAAAAAGTAGAAATCGATAACAGAAAAATCAGGGAAAAGAAATCAAATACTTGGAAACTGAACAATACCTTGCTCAAAAAAGACTGGGTTACAGAAGACATTAAGGAGGGAATAAAGAAAGAAATTCATAGAATGCAACAAGACTGAAAACACTTTCTATCAAAACCTCTGGAACACAGTGAAAGCAGTGATCAGAGGTCCATTTATGTCAATAAATGCACACATACATAACGTAGAAAGAGCCAAAATCAGAGAACTGCCCCTACAACTTGAACAAATAGAAAGTGAGCAACAAAAGAATCCATCAGGAACCAGAAGAAAACAAATAATAAAAATTAGAGCAGAATTAAATGAATTAGAGAACATAAAAACAATTGAAAGAATTAAAGAAGTCAAAAGCTGGTTCTTTGAAAAAATTAACAAAATTGATAAACTATTGGCCAGACTGACTAAAGAAATACAGGAAAGGAAACATATAACCCAAATAAGAAATGAGATGGGCCATATCACAACAGATCCAACTGAAATTAAAAGAATCATATCAGATTACTATGAAAAATTGTACTCTACCAAATTTGAAAACCTAGAAGAAATGGACGAATTCCTAGAAACACACTACCTACCTAAACTAACACAGTCAGAAGTAGAACAACTAAATAAACCCATAACAAAAAAAGAATTGAAAAGGTAATCAAAAAACTCCCAACAACAAAAAAAAAGCCCTGGCCCAGATGGCTTCACTGCAGAGTTTTACCAAACTTTCAGAGAAGAGTTAACACCACTACTACTAAAGGTATTTCAAAACTAGAAAGGATGGAATACTACCTAACTCATTCTATGAAGCCACCATATCCCTGATACCAAAACCAGCTAAAGACAGCACACAGAAAAGAAAATTACAAACCTATATCCCTTATGAATATAGATGCAAAAATCCTCAACAAAATTCTAGCCAATAGAATTCAACAACATATCAAAAAAAAAAAAAAAATCCACCATGACCAAGTGGGATTTATTATACCAGGTATGCAAGATTGGGTCAGCATTAGAAAAACAATTAATGTAACCCATTGTATAAATAAAGCAAAAGACAAAAACCACATGATCTTATCAATTGGTGCAGAAAAAGCATGTGACAAAGCCCAACACCCACTCATGATAAAAACCCTCAGCAAAATAGGAATTGAAGGAAAATTCCTCAACATAATAAAGGGCATGTATTTTTTTTTTTTTATACAAAGTCAACAGCCAGCATCATTCTAAATGGAGAGAGCCTGAAAGCATTTCCCTTGAGAACAGGAACCAGACCAGAAAAAAAAAAAACAAGCATACCTTTAATTATGCCTCTTATTCACCATTGTGCTGGAAGTCCTGGCCAGAGCAATTAGGCTAGACAAAGAAATAAAGGGCATCCGGATTGGCAAGGAGGAAGTAAAATTAACTCTATTTGCAGATGACATGATCTTATACACAGAAAACCCTAAGGAATCCTCCAGAAAACTATTGAAACTAATAGAACAGTTCAGCAGAGTATCAAGTTACAAGGTAAATGTATAAAAATTAGCTGGATTCCTCTCCATCAACAAAAAGAACATCGAAGAAGAAATCACCAAATCAATGTCATTCACAGTAGCTCCCCAAAAGATCAAATACTTAGGAATAAATCTTACCAACGATGGAACAGACATACAAAGAAAACTACAAGGTACTACTGCAAGAAGCCAAAAGGGACCTACATAAGTGGAAAAACATACCTTGCTCATGGATAGGAAGATTTAACACTATGAAAATGTCTATTCTACCAAAAGCCATCTACATGTACAATGCACCTCTGATCCAAATTCCAATGACATTTTTTAATGGGATAGAGAAACAAATCACCAACTTCATATGGAAGGGAAAGAAGCCCCGGATAAGTAAAGCATGACTGAAAAAGAACAAAGTGGGAGACCTCACTCTACCTGATTTTAGAACTTATTATACAGCCACAGTAGTCAAAACAGCCTGGTACTGGTACAACAACAGGCACATAGACCATTGGAACAGAATTGAGAATCCATATATAAATCCATCTACATAAGAGCAGCTGATATTTGACAAAGGCCCAGTGTCAGTTAATTGGGGAAAAGATAGTCTTTTGAACAAATGGTGCTGGCATAACTGGGTATTCATCTGCAAAAAAATGAAACAGCACCCATACCTCACACCATGCACAAAAACTAACTCCAAGTGGATCAAAGATCTAAACAGAAAGTCTAAAACGATAAAGATCATGGAAGAAAAAATAGGGACAATGTTAGAAGCCCTAATACAAGGCATAAAGGAAATACAAAACGTTACTAAAAATGCCAAAGAGAAACCAGATAACTGGGAGCTCCTAAAAATCAAACACCTATGCTCCTCTAAAGACTTCACCAAAAGAGTAAAAAGACCACCCACAGACTGGGAAAAAATTTTCAGCTATGACATCTCTGACCAGCGCCTGATCTCAAAAATCGACATGATTCTGCTAAAACTCAAGGACAAAAAGACAAATAGTTCAATTAAAAAATGAGCAAAGGATATGAACAGGTACTTCACTAAAGAAGACGTTCAGGCGGCTAACAGATACATGAGGAAATGCTCTTGATCATTAGCCATTAGAGACATGCAAACTAAAACCACAATGAGATTGCATCTCACTCCAACGAGGCTGGCATTAATACAAAAAACACAAAATAGTAAATGTTGGAGAGGCTGTGGAGAGATTGGAACACTTATACACTGCTGGTGGGATTTTAAAACGGTACAAGCACTTTGGAAATCAATTTGGAGCTTCCTTAAAAAGCTAGAAATAGAACTACCATATGACCCAGCAATCCCACTCCTCAGAATATATCCTAGAGTAATAAGACCCCTTACACAAACAGATATATGCACACCCATGTTTATTGCAGCACTGTTTACAATAGCAAAAATGTGGAAGCAACCAAGGTGCCTACCAACCAATGAATAGATAAATAAATATGGTATATTCACAAAAAGGAATACTACCCATCGATAAAGAACAGTGATGAATCTGTGAAACATTTCATAACATGAAGAAACCTGGAAGGCATTATGCTGAGTGAAATTAGTTAGTTGCAAAAGGACAAATACTGTATCAGACCACGATTATAAGATGTTGAGAAATAGTTTAAACTGAGAAGTACACATTTTTTTGAGGTTACAAGATGGGGGAGGGAGGGTAGGTGGGAGAGGGTTATTTACTAATTAGATGGTAGATAAGAACTACTTTAAATGAAGGGAAGGACAACACCCAATACAGGGGAGGTCAGCACAACTGGACTAAACCAAAAGCAAAGAAGTTTCCTAAACAATCTGAATGCTTCGAAGGTCAGCAAAGCAGGGGCAGGGGCTTGGGAACCATGGTTTCAGGGGACTTCTAAGTCAATTGGCAAAATAAAATCTATTAAGAAAACATTCTGCATCCCACTTTGAAGTGTGGCATCTGGGGTCTTAAAAGCTAGCAAGTGGCCATCTAAGATGCATCAATGAGTCTCAACCCACTTGGATCAAAGGAGAATGAACACCAAGGTCACTAGGTAATTACAAGCGCAAGAGACAGAAAGGGCTACATGAACTAGAGGCTACATCATCCTTAGACTGGAAGAACTAGATGATGCCCGGCCACAACAGATGACTGTCCTGACAGGGAACACAACAGAGAACCCCTGAGGGAGCAGCACAGCGGTGGGATGCAGACCCCAAATTCTCATACAAAGACCAGGCTTAATGGTCTGACTGAGACTAGAAGGACCCTGGCGGTCATGGTCCCCAAACCTCCTGTTGGCCCAGGCCAGGAACCATTCCCGAAGCCAACTCGTCAGGCATGGATTGGACTGAGCAATGGGTTGGAGAGAGATGCTGATGAGGAGCAAGCTACTTGCATCAGGTGGACACTTGAGACTATGTTGGCATCTCCTGTCTGAAGGGGAGATGGGAGGGTGAGGGATTTAGAAGCTGGCAAAATGGTCACGAAAAGAGAGACTGGAAGTTGGGAGCAGGGTGACTCATTAGGGGGAGAGTAATTGGGAGTATGTAGTAAGGTTTATGTAAGTTTATATGTGAGAGACTGACTTGATTTGTAAACTTGCACTTAAAGCAAAATAAAAATTATTAAAAAAAAAAAATGCCCAGCAGCCATGCTCTTGGGGTTTCTCCGGTCTCTGTCAGGTCAGTAAGCCTGGTCTTTTCTTGTGAGTTATAATTTTGTTCTACATTTTTCTCCAGCTCTGTCTAGGACTCTCTATTGTGATCTCTGTCAGAGCAGTGAGTGGTGGTAGCCAGGCACCATCCAGTTGTGCTGGACTCAGTCTGGTGGAGGCCATGGTACTTGTGGCCCATTAGTCCTTTGGACTAATCTTTCCCTTGTTTCTTTGGTTTTCTGGTTTTCTTCATTCTAGTTCTTGGATTAATCTTGAAATAGTATTTTTTTTTCACCTCTCACATCACTCTTTTTTTTTTAAAAAATAATTTTTATTGTGCTTTAAGTGAAAGTTTAGAAATAGAAACTTATTTAAATTTAAGACCCCAGATGCCACACTTCAAAGTGGGTCACATCACTCTTTTAACTTAAACTTTTAACTTCAAATCTTGAAAGATACCCTGTTGCTTAGAAGACAAATCTAAATTTCTTAACCTGAAATTCTGTCCTTCAAATTCTGTCCAGAGTTCTCATGCAAAGACTGACAAATATTTATTAGGTAAAATAAAGAAGAAGCTTCTGATTTGGAAATGAGGTTAGGCCAGATATCTGTGTGAGAGTAAGAAGTCCTGGACTTATATTCTGTGTGACCTTGGAAATGTTCAAAACTTATGAGGGTCTCAGTTTTTATTTATCTTCCAGACTAAATATTTTCCAGTGAGTTTATTATGCTGTACTGATTGAAACAAAATTCAACTTTTCTCTTCTTCCTCATTAAAAGAATATACAACTATAATCTCCTTTTGGTCATTGGAAGTTGGATGGTGGTAGTAAATGGGACATGATGGAGCAGGAATGTTTAAAGGATGAAAAGTTCCATCAAGCCAGTCTGTTTGTAGGAGAGGTCTTTATCAAGCAACCATGAATGATTATAGAGTTCACTTGAATCTTTTCAATTTCAACTCCCTGAAGCAGCATGTCCTTTCTAACTTTCAGAGTTTTGGCACACAGCTAGGGCTAACTGGCTCTCATTAAGTGTTTTTCTAATAGTGTAGAAACCCAAGGGACAATGATTCTTTTTAAACACTCTAGAAGTCCATAAAAGCAGCTTCATACCAAGCTCTGGAATTTTGAATTTAACATTGACTCGTATGCTTCCTTTTTTACTATAGGCAAGTATTTTTCTTCTTTTGGGGGGTCTTAATGCTTATATTAATGATATTCTTCAACCATGCACTTTGGATAGAGTGGTTAGGAAGAAAGGAAATTAAGAATCACGTGGAGCTCCTCTAAGTGAGGCAATGAGGATGTCTGTCCGGGATATGGGTGCATGGAGCAATCCAAGTGTATATGGACTGTGTGCCTTTCTTTAGGGTGAATTTTTTTAGCTAGGGGGAGGAAAAGATGTTTGGCTTTCCAAAATATTTGCTTTATCTGTTCTACTGATGTTTTGGATACTTTTAATAAGGGACAAATATCTCAGTCTGTAATTGTGAAAAGGGAAAAGTTCCGCTGGATGATAAAACAGATTGATATTGGCATAAAAGTTGTTTGTTATCAGATCCACATTATATGAGAACTTGTTTATTCTGGAGAATCGAAGTTTCACATAGTAGTCTTTTATGTAGAAGAGGGAGCAAACTTTACCTGTGGTTTCAGAAGGCAGGCCTAAAATAAATAGGTGAAATAATAATAATAGCAACATCTTTTTTTAGTCATTGCTATGTACTAAGTGCTATGTTAAGTATTATATGAATTATGCCATTTAATGCTCAAAATTTCCCTATGAGGAATAAATTTTTATTTTAATGTAGAGAGGAAGAGTTTTATAACTTGCTTGTGGTCACATAAGTAGGTAGAGAAGCTGAAATTTGCTAGTGCTCACACAACTAATAAGTGGAAGAGCCTGGGTTTATCCATCTTACCAGTTATAAAAATTAAAAAAAAAAAAACTAAATTAAAGTAGAAGGAAAATAGAATTTTCTAACCCTTGTCTTTGCCTAAAGATGTTATAGTCTGCCTTTAGAGGTTTTGCATCTCCCATCAATGCAGCGTTCAATCTTAGGCTGGATTACCACTTAGTAAACAGCTGTAGAAGGTATTTCAGTGACTGCAGAAGTTGGCTTTGAAGGCTCCTTCCAAATTGGAAATTCTAAGAGTCTACAATTCCCCATTCTGTTAAGTTTCCTGAGAGATAGTCTAAGATATGCAATTGAATTTTCAGCCCCAAGAACAATGCCTGGCACTCAAAACATGCTTACTGATTGTATAAACAGCCACTGTATAGTACTGGCTTTGTTAGATTTCAGTGCTGGGAAGGAAATGGAGACTGGTAGAGAAGAATGTAAAGGTTTTGAGAGCAGGATTACTCAGGATTTCTCCTCTTATTTTTGAATTTTCAATTGATAAGCACATTGTTATCAATTCTAGAGAACTCACTCATAATGGGAACTATGCTCAAGTCTTGGGTTTTTTAAAGTTTGGTGCATCCATATGATGGACTTACACACAGCCATTACAAAACATATTGTAGGAAATTTTAATGATGGGGAAATATTATAATAATGTTCAGAACATAAAATTGTGTACAGTCTTATCTCAATTTTGAGTATATATATGCATAGAAAAATTATTGGTAGGATATATGAAGTAATTTAGCTCTTAGTGGGGTTAAGGATAATTTTTAGCTTATTTCTTCATAATTTTTCTAGTATTTTACAATTAATATACTTTACTTTTATGATAAGAAAAAATATATGCAAACCTAATAAGTTGGGATATAAAGTAAATGTGAATCCTGGCCAGTTTCTATAAAAGAAAAATGGAAAACTATTATTTAAAAATGATGCCAGTTTCTACCTATAGATTTAATTTAAAAAAATTCTCCATCCTAAACCACTCTACAACCTGGAAAATTAGTCTGTAGTGACTCTAAGCATCCAGGTGGTTTAGGAAGTTAAGGAAAGTCATCAACGATAGAGGAACTCTATGCTTTATCAAAAAATTGGTAACTATTGACCCATTTCCATGAGGATACTTGAAATGTTTATCTAGCAGGCTGAATTCATCATTAAATTTTGATTGTTTTCTTTTGCAACCAACGGCTTATATTAGCATAGTTAGGAAGTTAATAGATATTTTTGACAGAGATGATTAGTTAGGTATGGCGACTCAGAGTATTTGATCTGAGTCAGCCCCATGTTCTTGAAGACTAGGCAGAAAAAAAATGTTTTGGAAGAACTGGGAAGTACACAGTTGAGGACAAGTCTAGTGAAAGATATTGAAAAAGCACAAATGCATTGACTGTATAACCATTGTTTGAAGTGACTGCACCAGTTAGAGAGAAGTTTTACTCTAAAATTACCTGCTGTGATGTATATACCTCTGAATGTAAAGTAGTATCATGGTGTTGTACAATGTTGGAAAATATGAAGTACTTACATGTTCTATTCTCTGCACTCTTTTTTTTTTCCCCCTGAGTCAAGCCTTACATACTTCTTTAAACACTGACTGAAGTGGCCATTACACTTTGGCCAGAACTGGCATTCAAGACGTGACATATTTTCCATCCTGTATAGCAGGAAGAGTACAATCTGTTTGAATTTAAAATGAGATCAAGTACTTTTCGTGTTTTATCACCAAACCTGGGACATAAAAGATGTTAATTTTTCTGTTCTTAAGTGTTCTCTCTGCCAGGAAGTGGTTTTAATAACCAATTCCATTGATGTTATCTTTATTTCCTAGTCTAAGAGGTGTGGAATCTGTTCCAGAACGCCACTATTATTTACTTCATGAATTTCTCCAAAGACATAATCTGGTACCACCTTGTTTTTCACATCTTCTCTTTCTCTCCCATCATCTTTAATATATAACTTACTGTAATATCAAAACTAGAAAAAAAAGTCCTCAAGAGAGGACAAGAAGCATCACGAGGTGAGGCTAAAATAACTGCAGAACTCTTATGCAAACTATCTGATGATAATCCTCATCAATCATTTTCGAGACACAATGGAGTATGAGGGAAGGGGCCTGCCACTCCCTATTTTCATAAATAGCCCTCAAGCTGCTGAATCTGGACTCTTCAACATTTACTTTTCTTGCAAAGATTCTGCTAATGTTCTGTAAGAGTTGTGTCCCATAGGAAATGTTAAACATGTGGGTTTTTATTTTTATGTGATGTTTGGTAGGTACCACAATAATTTGTCATGGATTCTATATGCCCTAGAATTTATCTTGATGTAGACAATGATTCTTTTATCTATAAAATCTATCTTTTCTTGTTTTGTAGATTGTTGCTCTTGTAGCACATGAACACTATAATTTGTGCTACACTTTTCCCAGTTCCCAAGAGGAAACATCATGGAAGGAGAAAACCAAACGACTCTGTCTGAATTTATCATCATGGGATTCTCCAACCTAAATAATTTGCAATTTTTACTCTTCACCATATTCTTTATGATCTATCTCTGTACACTGGGAGGCAACATCTTCATTATTTTGGTCATCTTGGCTGATCCCAGACTACATACCCCCATGTATTTTTTTCTGAGAAATTTAGCCTTTCTTGACATCTGCTACACCACCACTAATGTCCCCCAGATGATGGTACATCTCCTATCGGAGAATAAATGCATTTCCTATGGAGGCTGTGTGAGTCAACTTTTTGCATTCCTTTTCTTTGTGGGGGTAGAGTGTCTTTCGCTGGCAGCAATGGCATATGACCGTTACATTGCAATTTGTAAACCTTTAAGGTATTCAGTTATTATGAACAAGGTCCTGTATAGCCAGTTAGCAGCCTCCTGCTGGATTGGTGGTTTTCTCAACTCAGTGGTGCACACAGTGTTAACCTTCCACTTGCCCTTCTGTGGCAATAACCAGATTAATTATTTCTTTTGTGACATCCCCCCTTTGCTCATCTTGTCTTGTGGGGATACATCTGTCAATGAGCTGGTGCTACTCATCGTTGGGGTCTTCATTGGATGGGCTCCTTTCCTGGGTATCATCCTCTCCTACCTCTATATCATCTCCACCATCTTGAAAATTCGCTCTTCAGAGGGGAGGCAAAAGGCCTTTTCTACATGTGCATCCCACCTGGTCATTGTCCTTCTCTATTATGGCAGCTCCATCTTCACATATGTACGGCCCATCTCATCTTACTCATTGTCAAAAGACCGACTGATCTCAGTACTGTACAGTGTTGTTACACCCATGCTAAACCCCATAATTTATACTTTGAGGAATAAGGACATAAGAAAGGCCTTGAGAGCTGTGAGAGAAAAAGCAGCAGCTTCCAAATTCCAATTATCTTGAAATGTAGCTTTTGTTAATCTGTGTTTGTGTAAATAATATTAGAAGGTTATCCGTCTTACTGATATTATCTGGTTACTTCTTGTGAACACTACAAATAGAACTCTAAGAGTTAAGATTTAATTTCAACGGTAAAACAAATAGGGCAAAATGTTAACAATAGATGAATTTAGATAAAGGGTATACGGACATTCTTTGTATTCTTCTTATTCTTGAAACACTTCTATGTGTTTGAAATTGTTTCCAAATAAAAAGTTGAAAAAAGTTAATTTGAAGTTTATAAGCATACTGACTATATGATGTTCTTATCTCCATATTGGGTCTTTATGATTATTATTTGTTTTACAGCCTTGTTGCTAATATTTTTCCATTAATCTGCTGTTTTTAAATTTTGCTCTTGTCCTGTGGCAAATTATCCATTGACTTGTGCCTCTGTTTCTTGTAACATTTGTCTGAAATATCTTCCTTTGTCACCTTCCTTCTTATATTTACCATACTTTTAAAATCATGAGAACATTTTCTCTCAGGGAATTCAGAATCCTCCTCATTTTCATACACCATCAACACATTTTTCTGCTAAGACTACCCAAATAATGCTTATCTCTATGTGTCCTAATTTAGTTCCTGTAAAATGATCAGTTCATTTCAATTTTGAACAGAACTATAATAAACTTGCTAAATTCCACGTTTTGCCCTGAGAGATAAGGACTTCAACAGAAATGCATAAATCCTGAGGAAATGAGTTCTCTCAACTCTAGCTCTGAGGTAATGTCAAGTTTTTCACTAGATGCTTGAACCAAGGTGTGGTATTTATCTTATCTTCTTTGAGAAATCTTCTAGATAACTCTTTTTCACATGGTATTACACTTCAGTTCTTCTTAAGTAATGACACATTTTTAGAAAAACTGCCTTATGTGACAAAACAAAATTTAGAAGAATGAAAAACATTTTAATTTTTCTAAAGATATACAAATATTCAGTCCACACGTTCTTTAAATTTATAACAGAGAACACACATCCATTTATAAAAGAATACAAGTACATGGGTTTTCATTCTATGTTGTTTCCAGGTAAGAAATAGTGAGAATATGATTAAGGAGAAGGGAAAAATGAACAAAATAGAGAAAAAGGTGAAAGGAGAGAAAACAAACAAACATACAAACAGCAAAGGAGGGAGCAAGATAAATGAAGGGCAGGGAAAAAAAAAACCTAGAGGGATGAGAACTACAGTCATCCACAAAAAGAGATAGGGAGAAACAAAGAAAGAAAGGAAGAAAACGACTAATTGAAAGACAAACACGAAGTTGATGTTGCCATAGAGCTTTTCATCATCTAATTACTCTTGCCTTCACTACCATTCTAGCTTAGGCCCCTATTTCATTTCTACTCTGTTTTTCTAACAGCCTAATGGTTTTTCCTGGTTCTACTCTAACCTGTTCTAACATCCTGCACCCACTTCTGAGTAATCAACCTAAAATTCCACCTCTTCCATAAAGTATCCTCCACCATTCTAACTAGAAAAATTGTTTTCTCTGAATTCATTTATCACCAGCTCCTACGTGAAAGTTTCCCTGACAATTCTACCTAAAGTAACATACCACTCTCCAATTACTTTATACAACATTGCTGTTTATTTCCTCCATAGTATTATCAGAATCTATTACTATCTCATTTATCCATTCATTTGTTTACTTTGTGTTTTATCCACTAGAATATAAATTACATTCAGGCAGGGATCTTAGCTGACTTATTCACTGATGTATTCTCAGTGCTTACAGCTGTGTCAAGGGTAGTGGTGGTTCAGTGATAGAATTCTCACCCTCCATGTGAGAGACCGGGTTTGATTCCTGGCCAGTGCAACTCAAGTGCCATCCATTCAGTTTGTGCTTGTTTGTTTGTTTCGCTTTTATCTTTGTGCAGGAAGGTAAGTCTGGTAGGCAATTACACAGCCAAAAAAATTTTTTTTTTTTTATTGGCAGCATAACTCCCATTTATGGGATTTTGAAGGGAAATAGGCCAAGTTTTGAAAACTACTTTGTCCAAACTAGTTTACTGAGAGTCATTTCATTGAGTCTATTCCTGCAATTAACCTGTGTATTATTCCGATCTGTCTTTAACTCATACTCTGTGTATCAAGGGCAGGTTTGAAAAAAAAAACTTGGGCAACATTGCTAATAAATCATAAAATGAATTTTATTAGTTTTTGATAAATTGAAAGAGAACCCAGGAAAGATATCCTTTCTCTATTTCCATTCAGAAAGAATATTTGTCATAATAGTGCTAATAATGACTTTAGACACCTTGCATTATTTCAACAGGCTCCATAAAGTTGCTTATGTTTAGAGTCTGTATAAACACTTAATGCTTAAATGTAAATTAACCAAATTCATCACCGGTGTTCAGTCTTCCATATATGACCGTCATTTGCCCTAATCTTTTCTTTTTCTGTGTGTGTAGAACTCATTTATAATTAATCAGTTTTGGCTTCCATTCTTTTGCTCTAAATGATATCACTCTTTGCATCCTTTAGATGTTAGGCTTCCCAAGATTAGGAGCTGTGTCTTCTCTTTTATATTTTTTGGCCCCTTTCTTCTGATTACTGATACAGGACTCTGATCAAAGATTACTGTTTTTAAAAATCAATGTAGTGGCCTTATAAGCACATGAAAGACGTGAAATAAATTGAACTTATGGGAAGAGAAATATGGAGTGAATAAGGCCTTGGAGAGAAAATCCCAAGACATTAATGCCCAAGACATCACGGGAGAAGTTTATAGAGGATTAAGCCTGTATTTTTCTCCTCTGGTCAGAATAAAAGAGAGATCTGCTGAGATTCATTCTTACCCATAGATATAAGCTGTCTGTAATATAAATGAAAATAAGAGGCTTTAATCAGCAACCCCTCTTCATGATAATTTTATTCAGGGAGAAAATAAACACATCTGATCCCTGATTTTTTGATATCCTTTTTGAGCCAAAAGGCTATATTTATTCCAAGGTACGTACAGAGAGGGAAGTTCAAGAGCTCAGAGAGTAAATAGAAAAAAAAAATTAGGTTAGAGGAGTAATTTTCCAGTGCAAAGGGGTTGAGACCATTAAAGTAGGTGAGTGTGAGCAACTGGGCAACATCTTTGAGTTCAGGCTGTGGAAATTGTTGAACTGCAAGTGTGCTCAAGCAACAAGTAGTTAGCTAAAAAAATGTGGATTTACTAATCATTTTTTCCAACAACATTTTCATTGTTGTTTTTTAGGGTAGGCTCTTTGTGCAATCAAGTATAAGTGTATGTTGTAATTAAATGTCTCAGTGTGTATGTCTTTTAAGTGGTTGTGCGTGTGTGTGTGTGTGCACGCAGTCGAGAAAGATAGAGAGGATATAAACGGAAGAAAAAAGTGAAGCGAAGAGAACACATTTAAGTAACATTTTAATGCATGTGGAAATTAATAATCATAAAAGAGGCAGGTTCCAGTTTTAGTGATGGATTGTATCTAGTGTTAGAAAATTACATTACTTTGCAGTAATGTTATGCTTAATAGAAGGGGCATGGTGCTATTATCCAAGAGCAAGAAAAAAAAATCAGAGCTATAGTATAAAGTGTATATGTACATATGTATATATAAAGTATGGAGCCCTGGTGGTGCAGTGGTTAAGAGCTTGGCTGCTAACTAAAAGATGAGCAGTTCAAATCCACCAGCTGCTCCTTGGGAACCCTGTGGGGCAGTTCTACTCTGTCCTATAGAGTCTCTATGAGTCAGAATCAACTTGACAGTGTTGGGTTAGTATACAGTATCTACTTACATAGTTCCACAACCATACACCTTAATTTTTGATGTGTGCACCATCTACAATGTCCTTCAGTTATGTTTATGATTCCTGAGATTAATTCTTTCCTCCACTATGAACAATTCCAGTTAGAATATCTCTTCTATATCCATATCCACGGAATGCAGCTCCTAGCCTTCTATTTTCCTTCACCAATCATAACTTTTAAATTTTACATAAATTTTACATACTTTTTACTGACACTGATGAATCATTAAGAATCATTAGTGTCCCGGAGAATGAATTGCTGAAAAAACTGGCCCTACATGGCTAAAAAGCACTGCTTGCTTTCCATGTTGTCACATGCTCTGGTAAAAGTGAAAGTGTTCTTTGTGAGTATAGCATGATATTCAGGAGAACATGTGGATAGATTATCGACTGGAATTCTTAAAAAAATTCTGACTTTGTGAGAGTAGTTTTCATAATAGGCAAGCACTGAGCAGGTAATATAAATATATTAGTTAACGCAGTGAATATATAGAGAGCACCTACATTGCACCAGGCACTGTTTTAGGTGCTGGGTGTGGGGAGTGCAGTATTGAATAACATAGACAACACTTGTTCCCCTTTCTAGAGTTTATATTTAAGTAGGAGATTAAAGACAATATGAGTATGTAAAAGCCAATATAACCTGCTGCCATTGAGCTGATTCCAACTCATAGCGACTCTATAGCCAATATACAAGATTAAAATAAGTGCTGTTGGTAACAACAATGCAAAGCAGGAAATGGTGACAGAAAGTGCTTTTAATTTAATTAATTAACTAATTTGTAATTTAATATAGGCAATCAGGGAAGTTCACACTGAGGAGGTGGCATTTTGGCAAAGATCTAAAATACATGTGGGAACCAGCCTTGTGGTTTACCAAATAGAAGAGTGTTCTAGGCTGAGTGCAGAGCTTCTGCTCAGATCTTGAAATGAGAATGTGATTAATGAGTTCTAGGGACTGAGAGGGCAAAAGCGTGGGCATAGGTGGGGTTCTCTGCTGCATGGAGAGCACCCTTTGTGTGGCCTCTCCCACCTCAGCAGGAGAAGGTGCTGTCCCCACCTCCAGCCCGGAGAGGGACCAGGGGCCTTGCGTACCCACCACCCTTGCCCACTGATCTCCACTGGAGCTTGCTTTTCTGTTGGCACCAACCTCACAAGGGCTGGTTTCAGAAATCAACTAAGGTCTGTTGGTAATGGGGAAATAAACGCCTCTGTGACACGTGATGGGGGCAGGAGTGGCTGGTAACATGAGCTCAGCCTGGATGAGCAACTGGAAGAAAAATAATAAGAAACCTTTCCTTTTCCTGGGTTACACACAGCAACTTCACTTCTAGCTGAACAAGCTACCTTGTTTCTCAGTTTCCTCTTCTATAAAATAGGACTGATTATAACATTAGGTTGTTATGACCATTAAACCAAAACCAAACCCAGTGCCGTCGAGTAGATTCCGACTCATAGTGACCCTATAGGACAGAGTAGAACTGCCCCATAGAGTTTCCAAGGAGCGCCTGGCGGATTCAAACTGCTGACCCTTTGGTTAGCAGCCGTAGCACTTAACCACTACACCACCAGGGTTTCCGTTATGACCATTAAATGGGATAAAACATAATATTTACACGAAAAGTACTCAGTAAGTGGCAGACTTATTATCATAATCTGTCCTTACCACAGCCCTGCTAGGTTGGCCCTACTTTTGTCGCCATTTTTACAGGTAATGAAACTGAGGCTCAGAGAGATTAAGTAACCTAGGATTGGAATTTGAATCTGGATCAGACTCTGAAGCCTGTACTCCACAGCCTCCCCTACTCCAATGCCTAGTCCCAGGTCTGCACTAAGAGTGCTGGCTCCATATGCCCATCCTTCCACAACGTGGGAGCCTCTAGCCTCTCAGCCACCTGGTTCCTTCCACTTCGTGGCCGGTTCCCTGAGCCAGGTGGGTCTCTTTGATCCTGAGCCAAAAGCTCATTGCTGTAATAATGAAAAAATCAATATTTATGTTACAGGCTTTCTCCTCTCCAGGATCATTTAAAGGTCAAACTCCCAGGTGGCCTCTGTAGAGTGTTCCCCACCCCCAGAACCCAGAGCCAGTGGTTTCCCACCTGGGAAAAAGACTAGCCCATATCCTTGGGTGACCTGGGAGAGTATGCACACAACCAAAGGAAGCTGTAGCAATTTGGAGCAAAGGCGGTCAGGTGGAACCACTCAGGGAGTCTCTTTGGCATTGCCTTTTTGCATTGAGTAGAAACCTGTCTGCCTGGAAAGCTTTTCAGGGACAGCTGCAAGGTCAGTGTGATTGGTAATCAAGGAAGAAAGCATCAAAGGAGAAAATAAATAGGGGCCAGATCATGTAGGATTTTGTAGGTTACTGTGTTGGCTTCAAGTGTTCACTCTAAATGAGATGGGAACCATTAAAGGGCTCGGAGTATATATTTAAAGGGATAATCCTAGACGTTGCTGTGAAAATAATGTTAGCTGGGCAGGGTTGAAAGTAAGATCATTCTAATAATTCAAATGAGTGATGATAGTGGTTTGGACAGAGTAGAAGAGGGAATAATGAGAAATCATTAGCTTCTGCACTTACGTTGGAGCTAGAGCCAATAGAATGGAATGTGAGAGAATGAGTGGGGTCAAGCATGCTATATGGTTTTTGCTGAAGTGTCTGAGAGGGTGGAATTGCCACTTACCAGATAAAAAAATGCATGAGGTTTGTGCAAAATATTAGGGGTTAAGTTTTCTATGCTTCGTATACATCTAGGTGAAAACTGAGTAAGAATTTTCAGCAATTCAAGGAATAGATTTCGGCTGTAAATATGAATTTGGGAGTCATCAGAGAAGAGATTATAAAGAAAGCCATTAGACTGCTTGGGATGTCAGAGAAGAGAAAAAAAGAGAAGAGTTATAACATTTTGCTCTGGGTACTGAAAAATTAAGCCATGGAGAGACGCTGAGAAATGAACAAAGAAAATAGAAGGAGCAGCTCGTGGGACAGGAGAAAAAGATAGGAGTGTGTGATAGCCTGGAAATCAAGCAGTGAAAGCATTTCAAGGTCACATGGTATTAAAAGATCAAGTAAAATGAAAACTATGACTTCATCTTTTGATTTGACAATGATTGTTCTTGATGACTTTAAAAAAGAAATTTTGGTGAAAGAGTGAAAGCAAAATCCTGATTACTGTAGGTTTACGAGAGCCCAGAAAGTGAAGAATCACCAGCAGTAGATATAGGCAAATATTTATGGAGGTTTAGTAGTAAAGGAAAGTAGACAAATGGAATGGAAGTGGGAGATTGTTAGAGGGGAATATGCATGATGTAAGAGAATGAGTGAATAACTGGAACAATGTTCTTGAGAAGATATGAAGGAACGGAATCTTGTATACAAGTGGAGGGATAGGATTTCACCAGGAGTATCAAACATTAAACCATCATAAATGCTGTGAAGGCAGAAAATATGGGCATAGTTATAAAATGTAGGTAGATATGTTGGGAGGAAGTTCTCCTGACTGCCTCTACTATTTCAAGAAATAAGAAACAAAGTCACTGAGAGCAAGGATGAAAGAGAAGAGTTAGAAGTTTGCAGTAGAAGGGGAAAGGAAAACATGTGATTGCTTGACAAGTGAGCATGTGTGTGTGTTTGTTCAGCTACGTCCAGCTGCAAAGATATAGGTGAAGAATAAGTAGGGAGTGGTTTGGATTTTGGAAGATTAGGACATAAGTACAAGTTGATCGAGGGATTTGAGGGTATATGCAAGGGAGTGATAATAAAGGTGCATCATGGAATTTAATTTGGATAATGAAGAAGAACTTGGCATCAGGATTGGAGGAAGACTTATTAACAACCTGCTATATGCAGATGACACAATCTTGCTTGCTAAAAGCAAAGAGGACTTGAAGCATTTACCGAAGAAGATCAAAGACAACATCTTTCAGTATGGATTGCATATCAACATAAAGAAAACAAAAATTCTCACAACTGTACCACTAAGCAACATCATGATAAGTGGAGAAAATATTGAAGTTATGAATGATTTCATTTTATTTTGATCCACAATCAACATCCACAGAAGAAGCAGTCAAGAAATCAAAAGACGCATTGCATTGGGCAAATCTGCTGCAAAAGACCTCTTTCAAGTGTTAAAAAACAAAGATGTCACTTTAAGGACTAAGGTTTGCCTTACCCAAGCCATGGTATTTTCAATTGCCTCATATACATGTGAAAGCTGGACAGTGAATAAGGAAGGCCAAAGAAGAATTGATGCCTTTGAATTATGGCGTTGGCAAAGAATATTGAATATACCATGGACTGTCAGAAGAATGAACAAATCTGTGTTGGAAGAAGTACAGCCAGAACGCTCCTTAGGAAGGAGGTTGGTGAGATTTCATCTCATGGTCTTTGGACATATTATCAGGAGGGACCAGTCCCCGGAGGACAACATACTTGGTATAACAGAGGGTCAGGGAAAAAAAAGGAAGACCCTCAATGAGATAGATTGACACGGTGGCTGCAACAATGGCCCCAAGCATAGCAAAGATTGTGAGGATAGCACAGGACCAGACAGTTTTTCATTCTATTGTACGTAGGGTGGCAATGAATCAGAACTGACTTGACGGCACCTAACAGCAACAAAAAGGAAGATCAAACAATGGTTAAGCACTCGGCTGCTAACCGAAAATCTCACCAGCTGCTCCTCAGGAGAAAAGACCTGGCGATCTGCTCCCATACAGGTTGCAACCTAGGAAACCCTATGGGACAGTTCTACTCTGTCATATAGGGTCACTAGGAGTCAGAATCAATTTGACGGCACACAACAACAACAAAGGAGGAACATGAGTACATGTGCATAATGAGGGACAAGAAAAAGGAGCAGTGAAATTTGGGACTGAAGGATTTAGTATTTGCAGTATTGTAGAGGGCAAGTTATAAAGTTAGTTGGTGGTGGTTGGAGTCTAGGATGCTTGATAGTGAGATTATGGGAAGTTGTAATTTTTGATAAAGGGATGAGGTACGATGGCAATGATTATCACATGAGTAGAAGTACCAGGTCCTATAGGAGAATGCAATAATGGGACCCATCAGTTTGAGATGAGTTGAGACCCAAAGGTCAAATAAGTTTTTCTGCCTGCATTAAAGGACAGGGAAAGTAAGGAGTAATCCAGGTAGGAGGATAAACGTGAGTAAAGCTCTTACAGTGGAACAGCTTGGCATATTTGAAGATCTGAAAGATACCCACTGTGAACAGATCCAAGGGATAGAAAAGGTGAGGATGGAAAGATAAGCTGAAGACAGATCATAGAGAGTTTGTAAGCATGTCCAGTTGAAAGTTATTGAAGCGTTTAAAATTTATTTATAACAGGCATTTAAACAATCCATCTGGTTACACTGTGAAGCCTGGTTCAGGAATGAGGGTAAAGTGACTAGGTAGGTGACTGTGGTGGTTAGATTGAAAGGGATTATAGCTTGGATCAAGGTTATAACAGTGTGGATAAAGAGATGAATTTGAAAGATATTTAGCAGAGATGTAAGATTTGATGACTGATTTAAAATCTGGAATGGAGGTGAGGGAGAAACCAGTGTAGCTCTCAGTTTTCTAGTTTGAACAACTAGATGGCTCTTGTTCTGTTCACTAAATTGAGGAACACTGGAGAAGGAGCACGGTCAGAGACACGATAAGTTCGGTCTGACATGTTGACTTTTATAATTCAGTGAAGCATTCAAATGAAAATTCAAGTATAAAGTTAAATAAAAAAGCCAGTAACTCAGTATAAATTAGGGTGGCCATCTCCCTCTTAGGTGCTACACAGTCAAGATTAAGTTTATGTTTGGAACGAGTTAAACATGCAATTATGTTATAGAAGTCATCAGTTCAAAAATCAACTGAAGATATTACTATTTGCCTTTCCTTCAACATTGGATTTAAAATTTTCTTGGAATTTATCTTATATTTACTATTGATTATATTACATTGTTTATTCTAAGTCATTTTTGAGAGTACATGGGTTGCCAGAAGAAACGGCCAATTTAATTACTTTTTTTCTACATGGTAATGCTATTTTTTACATGGCATAAGAACTGGGATTTGAAGGTTAAGATTCTGTAGGTTTTTTTTCACCTTTAATGCATCTTACATTTTAGTGTGGTATACAGACACGTAAACCTCTACCTATAGAAATAAATGACCCAGTGCCTAAAATTTCATGAACCATTCATTCATTATCTCTTTTGATTTTCACATTCTGAGAAGCATGCATGACAATGATAATCTTTGCTTTATAGATGGCAAATAATATATTTATATTTTATAAAAACTATATATTATCTGTAAAGGTTACATAAATATAATCTTTGACTTAACTCCAAATTTCACCATTCAAAAATGGCATTAATGGAACTAAAAGAAAGATATTTAGCTGCTCACTCCAATGCTATATTTAACCTCTATTGTTATCTTTTTTCATGATATCACCATGCATACTTTTCAATAAAATTATTTTACTTATATTTTGAATAGACAATACATGAACATGGTATAAAATTCAAAAGATATTAAAAGGGAATTATTCCTTCTATCTTCTTCTCTATGCCAGTCATTTTCTGTTCCTGGAGGTAACAGTCATCAGTCTCTTCTGTATCCATTTAGGAGTACTACATAACCAACAAAAGAAAATTTTAAACACAAATTTTAGCATACTAATTGTACTGCATCTCGCTTTTATCATTTAACAAATTATCTTGAAATTTATTATATTAATCTACCTATCTGCCTACCTGCCTGCCTGTCTGCCTACCTACCTACCTGTCGAATCTGTATGATGTGTGCACTTTTCTTTGTGTGTGTCTATATAAGTGTACATTAAAGATACATATTGCTCCATTATGTAGATGTAATAATCTAGTCTTCTACTTTTGTTTTTTTTTAGATGATTTTTATTGTTCTCTAAGTGAAAGTCTACAAATCAAGTCACTCTCTCACACGAAAACCCATATACACCTTGGTACACACTCCCAATTACTCTACCCCTAATGAGACAGCCTGCTCTCTCCCTCCACTCTCTCTTTTCATGTCCTTTTCACCAGCTTCTAACCCCCTCTACCCTCTTATCTCCCCTCCAGGCAGAAGAAGCCAACATAGTCTCAAGTGTCCACCTGATTCAAGAAGTTCACTCCTCACCAGTGTCCCTCTCCAACCCATTGTCCAGTCCAATCCATGTCTGAAGAGTTGGCTTTGGGAATGGTTCCTGTCCTGGGCCAACAGAAGGTCTGGGGACCATGACTACCGGGGTCCTTCTAGTCTCAGTCAGACCATTCAGTCTGGTCTTATGAGAATTTGGGGTCTGCATCCCACTGCTTTCCTGCTCCCTCAGGGGTCCTCTGTTGTGTTCCCTGTCAGGGCAGTCATTGGTTGTAGCCAGGCACCATCTAGTTCTTCTGGTCTCAGGATGATGTAGTCTCTGGTTCATGTGGCCCTTTCTGTCTCTTGGGCTCGTAATCACCTTGTGTTCTTGGTGTTCTTCATTCTCCTTTGATCCAGGTGGGTTGAGACCAATTGATGCATCTTAGATGGCTGCTTGCTAGCGTTTAAGACCCCAGAAACCACTCTTCAAAGTGGGATGCAGAATGTTTTGTTAATAGATTTTATTATGCCAATTGACTTAGATGTCCCCTGAAACCATCGTCCCCAGACCCCTGCCCCTGCTATGCTGGCCTTCGAAGCATTCAGTTTATTCAGGAAACTTCTTTGCTTTTGGTTTAGTCGCATTGTGCTGACCTCCCCTGTATTGTGCACTGCCTTTCCCTTCACCTAAAGTAGTTCTTATCTACTATCTAGTTAGTGAATACCTCTCTCCCACCTCCCTCCCTCCCCCCTCTCGTAATCACAAAAGAATGTTTTCTTCTCAGTTTAAACTATTTCTCAAGTTCTTACAATAGTGGTCTTATACAATATTTGTCCTTTTGCAACTGCCGAATTTCACTCAGCGTAATGCCTTCCAGGTTTCTCCATGTTATGAAATGTTTCACAGATTCCTCACAGTTCTTTATCGATGCGTAGTATTCCATTGTGTGAATATACCATAATTTATTTATCCATTCATCTGTTGATGGGCACCTTGGTTGCTTCCGTCTTTTTGGGTTGATACCTGATATTGTTGATTTTCTAACCAAAGAAGTCCCTTTAGTATTTCTTGTAATTTAGGTTTGGTTTTTACGAATTCCCTCAACTTGTGCTTATCCGGAAATGTCTTAGTTTCACCTTCATATTTAAGAGACAGTTTTGGTGGATATATGATTCTTGGCTGGCAATTTTTTTCCTTCAATTTTTTAAATATGTCATCCCATTGCCTTCTTGCCTGCATGTTTTCTGCTGAGAAGTCCGAGCTTATTCTTATTGGCTCTTCTTTGTAGATAACTTTTCTTTTATCCCTCGCTGCTCTTATTGTCTCTTTATCTTTGGTTTTGGCAAGCTTGATTGTAATATTTCTTGGTGACTTTCTTTTAAGATCTACCTTATGCAGAGTTCAATGAGTATCTTGGATAGGTATCTTCTCATCTTTCACAATATCAGGGAAGTTTTCTGCCAACAAATCCTCAGCAATTTTCTCTGTATTTTCTGTTATCCGTCACTGTTCTGGTACTCCAATCCCTCATAGGTTATTTCTCTTGATAGAGTCCCACATGATTCTTAAGGTTTCTTCATTTTTTAAATTTTTTTATCTGATTTTTCTTCAAATATATTAGTGCCAAGTGATTTATCTTTGAGTTCAGAAATTCTAGTTTCTACTTGCTCATTTCTGCTCCTCTGACTTTCTATTGAGTTATCTAATTCTGTAATTTTATTGTTAATCTTCTGAATTTCTGATTGCTGTCTGTCTAAGGATTTTTCCAGCTTATTAAACTTTTAATTATGTTCCTGAAGAGTCTTTCCGATTTCTTCATTTGCTTTATCTGTGTGTTCCTTGGCTTGTTCTGGGTATTGCCTCATTTCCTTCCTGATGTCTTGAAGGGTTCTATATATTAAACTTTTGTATTCTGCATTTGGTAATTCCAGGAATGCACTTTCATCTAAAAGATCCCTGGGTTCTTTGTTTTGAGAGCCTGCTGAGGTGATCATGGCCTGTTTCTTTACGTGACTTGTTAATGACTGTTGTCTCCGAGCCATCTATAAGTTATTGTTATTAGTTTATGCTTGCTTACTGTGTTGTAGCTGCTTGCTTTGTTTTGTTTTGGTATACCCAACCCCTATGGATTGCTTGAGTGAGCTAGCTTGATTATTTTTGCCTTTGGAGCTCTGGTGTCCTGTCCCCAGCTGGCTAGAGCTGTTATCAGGTATATCAGCCTAGGAGTCCATTCAGTTTTCTTGTACGAATTCAGCTTAGGTTTCCATGTAGCTGAAATCAAGTGTGCGGTCAGGCTCTGTCCTACAGTCCTAGAGGGGCAGGGGTGATTGGCGTATATACCCGTATCTGATTGCAGCAGGGGGTCACACTCTGAACAAGGCAGAGGGCTGAGAACCGACCCCCAAGTGTCTCTGAGGAAAACGCATCTCTGTTCCCTATAGTGTGCTGGTGGTTGGGCTCTGCAGAAGGACCATGGGTACCCAAAGTTTTTGTTACAAGGACTGGGAGTTACCAGTTATCCCTAGACCCCTGTCTTGGGTAGCTGGGCGACCCAAGTGGAGCCACCAGTCCTTAGGTCCCTGTTGTGAGTAGGTGAGGACCTTGTTTAATAGGCAAAGCAATGTCAAACATCAAACACCTACCTCTCCACTGCACCGCTGAAATGGTTGGAGTTTGCCAACAAAGGCTTATTCTCCTGAAATAGGCCCACACAGGTCCATGCAGAAGGGAAAGGTGCTCAAGGTCCACGGATGGTTTATGCCTGGATAGGAGCTGCTTCTGTCCTGAGCTCCCCCAGTTAATGGAGCTAGCAAATTATCTTTTCCCCCCAGTTGCAAATTTTTTCCTTCCCCAAGGCCTTGAGGACGGCTCCAGGTGCTCATCAGGGTCTATCTCAGGCCTAGGGATTCAGCCGCTGAAGCTGGCTTGGGGGTGGGGTTGGATGTGGTAAAATATACGCAAGTACTTGCCGAGAGCGCCCTTCTCCTCAGGTTCCGGAGGTGTGAGTGGGCTGTGTGGCTGGCTGCTTCTCCCTGAGGAAAGTGCAGTTGAACGCTAGGACCAGCCCATCGCCGCCACTTCTGCAGCTCCGGTAATGGTGCCTGAGGGCTCCCCGCAATTCAGGTCTGGTAACTCCTCTTCCCGTCTGAACAGTCTCTCCCTTCCCCTGCCCCTCAGTTCGTTCTCTAAGCTTGCCTTTGATGCTCAGGGCTCCCAGCTTGTCACAAATATACTCGTTTCACTTGTTTTTTTCGGGTTTTTGTTATAAAGAGGGCTGGACAGAAGCGTCTGTCTATTCCGCCATCTTGGCTCTGCCCCAGTCTTCTACTTTTGATATTGAGATTCTTTCTAATATTTTGCTGTTAAAATTGTGAAATAAACACTATGATACATACATAATTTTCTGTATGTAGAAGTATATCTGCAGGTAATTCAAAGCGTGTGATTAAAATCTTCAGCTTTAATAACTACTGGAAACTTACCCTCCATATACCCAAAAAACCCAGTACCCTCCATATAGATGATGAAAATTGAAATCACCAGCAGTTCCTATTTTACCTTCTATTTCACCAGTGTTGTCTCTATTTTTTATTTTAGACAAATGTGTGTGATACCTTATTATGGTTGTAATTTGCATTTCCCTGATGAATAATGATGTTGAACATCTTTCCATGTGTTTGTTTGCCATTTGTATATCCTTTTCTGTGAAATGTCTGTTCATGTCATTTGCTCATTTTCTAATAGACTTGTTTTTTCTTTTTTTAACTGTTGAGTTTGGTGAGTCCTTTTTTATTCTAGACACTAGTCCTATATCAGACACATGGCTTGAAAATTTTTTCTAATAGTCTATAGCTTATCTTTTCATGCTCTTAACGTGACATTTTACAGAGCAAAAGCTTTTTATTATGCTGAGGTCCGGTTTTTAAAATTTTTTCACTGAATTTATTGTGCTTTAGGTATCAAGACAAAGAACTCTTTGCTTAGTCCTAGATCCTGAAGATCTTTTTTTAGAGATTTATGGTTTTACATTACACATTTAATTTGGGTTAATTTTTGTATAAGGTGTGAGGTTTCAATCAAGGCTGATTCATTGCTTGGTTGGTTGGTCTATTGATTGGTTGATTCATTCATTCATTTATTTTTTACTACAAACGTCCAATTGCTCTAGCTCCATTTGTTGAAAAGACAATTGTTTCTCCATTAAATTGCTTTTGCACCTTTGTGAACAATCAGTTGGGCATATTTGTGTGGGCCTATTAATGAATTCTCTATTCTGTACCATTGATCTGTGTGGTTATCCCTTTGCTAATAACCACAATCTTGATAACTATAGGTATATAATAAGCCTTCAGATGGGGTAAACTTATTTCTCCTACTTCATATTTCGTTTTCAAAATTGTTTTCAGTTATTTTAGTTCCTTTGTCCTCTAATTCTTATTCCTCTGTTTATCTTTTATTGCCTTCCTGTGGGTTACTTGAACATTTTTAGGATTCCTCTTGAATTTATTTTTTTTAATTGTATTTCTTTGTGTAATTTTTATAGTAGTTGCCATGAGTATTACAATATAAATATTTAAATTTCACCTACATTTTCAAATTCATTGGCATAAAGGTGTTCATAAGAACCTCATAATTTTTAATAATGACAAGATCCGTAGTGATATTTTTTAAATTGATAATTTGAGTTTGTCTCTTTTCTCTCTTTCTTTAGCAGTCAAACAGCCTTGGTTGAGTTGATCAATTACACTAATTTTTTTTTTTAATTTTTCTCTATTGCACGTTTGTTTTACATTTTAATAATAAATGACTTATTTTTATCATTTCCTCCCCTCTTTCTACTTTCTTTGAGTTGCTGGTTTTGTTTATATTTTATTTATTAACTTCTTGAAATGGAAGCTTAGGTGATTGATTTTCAACATTTCTTCTTAAATATAAATTTAAGGTCAACAATTTTCCTCTGTTTATCACTTGTGCTGCATGCCAAAAGCTTCAATATGTCTTATCCTCATTGTAATTCAGTTCAAAAAAATTTGTAACTTCTGCTTTGGTCCATGAATTATTTAGGTATTTATTGCTTAATTTCAAACACTAGTAAGCTTCTAGATACTTTTTAGCTATTGGTTTCTAATTCTATAGTGGTCAAAAACATTCCTTGAATGACTTTATCTTTGGAAAAGCTTTGTAGCTTTTTTTTTTTTTTTAATGCTCAGCATATGCTTGATTTTGCAAATGTTCAATGTGCTCTTGAACATAATATAAATTATTTTCTTTTGAGGTTCAGTGTCCTATATGTTAGTCAAATTGGTAAATTGTGTTGTTAAGATTTGCTAGATCCTTACTGACTTTTTGGCTGATTCTTCAATCGTTATGATTGTGGATTTGACTATTTCTTCTTTATTCCTGGCAGCTTTTGAAGCTATTTTATTGGGTGTATACATTGAACTATGATGTGCTGGACTGATTACTAGCAGAGGAACCTTACTGTTGGTGGGTCGGGGAGTATAAGGGTAGCTTTTCTAATTCCTCAGCTCATAACTCCCTCTTCCGTTGGTACAGGGATAATTCTTTTCTTTTACAAAGGGCGATGTTTCCTTTGTTCTATTTACATTTATTATGACTTTTCTATGAGTTGGAATTGACTCTATGGCAGTGAGTTTTGGTTTATACCTTTTCTGGAAACCCTGGTAGTGTAGTGGTTAAGAAGTACGACTGCTAACTGAAAGGTCAGCGGTTTGAATCCACCAGACACTCCTTGGAAACTCTACGGGGTGGTTCTACTCAGTTGTATAGGGTCACTATGAGTCGGAATCAATCTGATGGCAATGGGTTTGGTGGTTTGGTATTATGCCTTTTCTATGTCCCTCAGTACTTCTGCCATGCCTTGTTGTGTTTTAATTTTTCCTTGTAGATATTTCCAGTCCCTGCGGAGCACTCTTTCTAGGGCTAAAAGTTCTTGTTTTGGGTACTTTTAAAGTTCTTCCATTGTTAGGACCCCTCACCATTCCAAAGTTTTTTCCAAAAACATATGGCCCCACCGCCATAGAGCAATCTTGTGACTCCAAGATTATATTGCTATTTTTGTCTCTAGTTTGAAGTTTGTTACTTTTCGTGTCTGTTTCACTGAAGGGTTAGATTGTCAGATTGTTGGGCTAATGTCCTGTTCCTTTATGTGTATTAGGAGAAGTGGGGAAATTGCCACTAGGCTAGATTCATGTTCCTGCCAGAACACAGAATTTATACGTTGAACAACTAGTCCCTTTGTTAAAAAAAAAAAAAATTACTAAAATTTTTAAATATTTAAAAATTGTCTAATTCTCATGTCAAATATAAGGTTATGGTCACGTGCTCTTTACATTTATCTGACTTATTATAATATGCTGTTTTTATTAGTCTAATATCATTTTACTGGTTCAGCATTTACCATGTATGTCAGTCTTTCTTAATTTTTTCATTAAGTTTAGCTCTAGTATTCTTGATCATTCTTCACGCTGCACCTCAACCCTATCAAAAGAAAACCAAGCCTGTTGCCATCTAGTTGATTCTCATTCAAAGTTACCCTACAGGACAAAGTGGAACTGCCCCATAGGGTTTCCAAGGCTGTAAACCTTTATGGATGGAAACCCTGATGGCATAGTGGTTAAGAGCTACTGCTGCTAACCAAAAGGTCAGCAGTTTGAATCAACCACGTGCTCCTTGGAAACTGTATGGGGCAGTTCTACTCTGTCCTATAGGGACACTATGAGTCAGAATGTACTCCACAGCAACGGGTTTTTTTTTTTTTTTATATATCTTTACGGAAACAAACTGCCACATCTTTCTCCTGTAGAGTGGCTGGTGGATTTGAACCACTGACCTTTCATTTAGCAGCTGAATGCTTAACCACTGCACCACCAACTCATCCCTGTTGTTGTGGTTAGGGGTCAACGAGTCAGTTCTGACTCATAGCCACCCTGTATACCACAGAATGACACCCTGCCTGATCCTGATCATCCTTACAACCGTTGTTATGCTTGAGCCCATTTTTGCAGCCACTGTGTCAGTCTGTCTCCTTGAGGATCTTCCTCTTTTCCACTGATCCTATACTTTACCAAGCATGATATCCTTCTCCAGGGACTGATCCCTCCTGACAACATGTCCAAAGTACGTAAGACACAGTCTCACCATCCTTGCTTCTATGGAGCATCCTGGTTGTATTTCTTCCAAGACAGATTTGTTCTTTCTTTTGGCAGTCCATGGTATATTCAATACTCTGTGCTAACACCACAATTCAAAGGAGTCAATTCTTCTTCGATCTTTGTTATTCATTGTCCAGCTTACATATGCATATGATGTGATTGAAAATACCATGGCTTGGGTCAGGCACACCTTAGTCTTCAAGGTGACATCTTTGCTTTTCAACACTTTAAAAAGATCCTTTGCAGCAGATTTGCCCAATGCAATGAGTCTCGTGATTTCTTGACTGCTGCTTCCATGGCTGTTGATTTCTGATCCTAGTAAAATGAAATCCTTGACAACGTAAATGTTTTCTCTGTTTATAATGATGTGGCTTTTTGGTCCAGTTGTGGAATTTTTGTTTTCTTTATGTTGAGGTGTAATCTATACTGAAGGCTATGGTCTTTGATCTTCATCAGTAAGTGCTCAAGTGCTCTTCCCTATCAGCAAGCAACGCTGTGTTATCTGCATAACATAGGTTGTTAATGAGCCTTCCTCCAATCCTGATGCCCCATTCTTCATATAGTCCAGTTTCTTGGATTGTTTGCTCAGCATACAGAATTGAATATGTATGGTGAAAGGAATTCAACCCTGACGCACAGCTTTCCTGACTTTAACCACTCAGTTTCCCCTTGTTCTGTCTAAACAACAGCCGCTTGATCTATGTACAGGTTTCTTATGAGCACAATTAAGTGCTCTGGAATTCCCATTTTTGGCAATGTTGCCCATAATTTGTTATTATCTACACAGTCGAATACCTTTGCATGGTCAATAAAACACAAGTAAACATCCTTCTGGTGTTCTCTGCTTTCAGCCAGGATCCATCTGACATCAGCAATGATATCCCTGGTTCCACATCCTTTTCTGAATTCAACCTGAATTTCTGGCAGTTCCCTGTTGATATACTGCTGCAGCCACTTTTGAATGATCTTCAGCAAAATGTTGCTTGGTGTGATATTAATGATATTTTTTGATAATTTCCACATTCAGTTTGATCACCTTTCTTGAAAATAGGTATAAATATGGATCTTTTCCAGTCAGTTGGCCAAATTTCTTGGCATAGATGAGTGAGCACTTCCAGTGCAGTGTCCTTTTGTTGAAACTTCTGAATTGATATTCTGTCAATCCCTGAAGCCTTGTTCTTTGCCAATGCCTTCAGTGAAGCTTGGACTTCCTCCTTCAGTACCATTGGTTCCTGATCATACGCTGCCTTTTGAACTGGTTGAACATTGACTAATTCTTTTTGGTATAATGATTCTGTGTATTTCTTCCATCTTCTTTTGATGCTGCGTGCATCATTTAATATTTTCCCCATAGAGTCGTTCACTATTATAACTCAGGACTTGAATTTTTTCTTCAGTTCTTTCAGCTTGAGAAATGCTGAGCGTGTTCTTCCCTTTTGGTTTTCTATGTCCAGCTCTTTGCCCATGTTGTTATAATACTTTACTTTGTCTTCTAGAGCCAATGGAAAAGCTCAATGTCATTAATCAGAACAAGGCCCGGGGTTGACTGTAGAACAGAAGATCAATTGCTCATATCAAGTTCAAGTTGAAACTGATGAAAATCAGAGCAAGTCCACAAAAACCAAAATATGACCTTGAGTATATCCTACCTGAATTTAGAGACCATCTCAAGAATAGATTTGACTCGTTAAACACTAATGACCAAAGACCAGATGAGCTGTGGAATGATATCAAAGACATCATACATAAAAAAGTGAGAGATCATTGAAAAGACAGGAAAGAAAGAAAAGACCAACATGGCTGTCAGATGAGACTCTGAAACTTGCTCTTGAACATCGAGCAGCTAAAGTAAAAGGAAGAAATGATGAAGTAAAAGAACTGAAGATTTCAAAGGGCGTCTTGAGAAGACAAAGTAAAGTATTATAATGACATTTCAACTCATCCCTAAAAAAAACTAGGTGCCTCAAAATGATAAACTTATTTCTCTTAACCCCCACAGTATAAATTTAAAATTTCAGAAAAATTAACACCTTGTTACTGTTACATTTGCTCCCCAAATCAATGGAGAATGTCACTACGGTGAATGAGTTTCTTTTACTTGGTCTGACCAGTGTTGAGGACTTACAGCCTTTCTACGTTGTGATTTTCTTTATCATTTACCTGATAAATTTGGTTGGAAATGGAGCTATATTAGTAATTGTTTTCTTGGAGTCCAAACTCCACTCCCCTATGTATTTTTTTCTGGGAAACCTTTCTTGTCTGGATATTTGCTATTCTTCAGTGACACTGCCTAAGGTGCTTATAAACCTCCTCTCCACTCAGAAGACCATATCCTTCCTAGGCTGCATTGCTCAGCTCCACTTTTTCCATTTTCTGGGAAGCACAGAGGCCATCTTACTAGCTATGATGGCCTTTGACCGATTTGTGGCCATCTGCTACCCACTCCACTACATGGTCATCATGAGCCCCCAGGTGTGTATTCTGCTGGCAGGTGTGGCCTGGATCACCAGCTTCTTTTATGCCCTGATGCATTCAGTTATGACTGCACACCTGAACTTTTGCAGCTCTCAGAAAGTCAATCACTTCTTCTGCGATGTCAAGCCCCTCTTGGAACTGGCCTGCAACAACACACTACTCAATCAATGGCTTCTTTCCATTGTCACAGGCAGCATATCCATGGGAGCTTTCTTGCTGACTCTTCTCTCCTACTTTTATATTATTAGCTTTCTTCTGTTCAAGCACCGATCCTGCAGTATGCTCCACAAGGCTCTGTCCACTTGTGCCTCCCATTTCATGGTGGTTTGTCTCTTCTATGGACCTGTGGGCTTCACATACATTCGTCCTGCCTCAGCTTCCTCCATGGTTCAGGACCGAACAGTGGCCATCATATACAGTGCAGTCACCCCAGTGCTGAATCCACTGATATACACGCTTAGGAATACAGAAGTGATGTTGGCTCTGAAGAAAATCTTTAGGAGGAAGTTTTTGTTTAAAGACTGCCAGCAGCACCACTAGGACTAATGATACTTATATCTGGTTTCCATTAAGGCTTTTATCCCTTTATCTGCAGTAAATGAATATTCTACCTGATTTCTCTTTTTCTCTCTGGAATTTGCACCACCTGTAACTGTGTTCTGCATTGATTTCTGCATAATAATTCAGTTTCTATTCAGCTACTCATTTTCTTAGAGGTAGTTCTTGCACATGTATTACGTGTTAGGCAGTGTAGTAGGTGCAGAAAACACAGAAGTGAATAAAACAAATTCACAATCTAATGAAACTTATAGTAGCATAGTAGATGGACCCACAAAAAAAACAAATGTGTGTCAGGGCAATTAAGCACTGTTGTTAGCTGCCATCCAGTCAGTCCCAACTCATGGCTACCTCATGTACAACAGGACAGAATGTTGCCTGGTTCCTGCACCATCTTCATGATGGTGGGCATGCTCAAGTCCATTGTTGTGGCCACTGTATTTTGAGTGGCTTCCAACCTAGGGCCCGATTTTCCAGCACTATATCTACTATATCTACAACAATGTTCTGTTTTAGATCTGTAGATAGGTTTTGGTTGGCTAATTTTAAGAAGTAGATTACTAGATCTTTCTTCCTAATCTGTCTTAATCTAGAAGGACTTCTGAAACCTGTCCACCATTGGTGACCCTGCAGGTATGTGAAATACTGGTGGCATAGCTTCCAACATCATAGGAATATTAAGGCACCACACGGGTAGGACAATAAGCTAAAATTTCACTCAGTATGCCTACATGCATACATATAACAACTACAGCAGGCGGTGAACACTCATTCTCATAACGAAGTAAAGACAGTGCCCTACACTATTTTGCACCCTTTTGCCACCAGTGCATTATAAAAGAAGGAAGAAAAATGACTAATGAAGTGGGCTTAAATTTGAAATTTGAGAAATTATGCAATAATTAAAAATATATGTGTATTTTTTTAATTATTGCATAATTATATCAGATTTCTTTCAGATTCTGCCTGTTGGTATTGTTATTGTTGTTGAGAATATACACAGCAAGACATACACCAATTCAAGTTTCTACATGTACAACTCAGTGACATTGATTACATTTTTTGAGTTGTGTAGCCATACTCACCTTCCTTTCTGAGTTGTTTCTGACCCATTAACATAAACTCACTGCCTCTTAAGGTTCCTATCTAATCTTTTGAATTGCTGTTCACACTTAGGTCTTATATAGATAGTTCTTAAAAAGCATAATGTTCAAGGATATCAATTTTTACTGGTTAAGCTAAACAATAGTTTGTTTTTAAGAAGACTTCAGGGGATATTTTTGGTCTAAGGTTTAAAGATTATCTCAGGGCAATAGTTTCAGGGGTTCATCCAGCCTCCATGGCTCCAAAAATTCTATAAGAATTTGAAGTTCTGTTCTGCATTTCCCCTTTTATGATCAGGATTCTGCTATAGAAACTTTGTTCAAATGTTCAATAATGGCAGCGAGATACCATCTAATTCTTCTGGTCTCATGGCAAAGAAGGCAGTTGTTCATGAAGGCAATTAGCCACACATGCCACAGCTTCCTCCTAATCCTGACTATCCTTCTTCCTCTTTTGCTGCAGGGTAATAGAAACCAATTGTCACGCCTTGGATAGCCTCTTGCAAGCTTTTAAGAGCCCAGGCACTACAAAATAAACTAGGAGGTAGGGCAGAGGCACTAAACATATTATTAGCCAGTTAACTGGGATGTCCAATGAACCCATGATCCTAAACATCCATACCAAAGAACTAAATCTGATGAGCCATTTGGTTGTACACAAGCAGCCTCAGCAGCTACTCTTTTTTTTTTGTCATTGTTGGAAATATATCTATCACACTTTTGCCAATTCAGCTTTTTACAGGTGTACAATTTATTGACACAATTACAATAACCAGTTGTGAGACTCTACCCCTAATGAATGCAATTTTTCCACCTCTGTTACCAACCCCCTTTTCTCCTTCCTCC
Organism: Loxodonta africana; assembly: GCF_030014295.1. Lineage (NCBI taxonomy): Eukaryota > Metazoa > Chordata > Mammalia > Proboscidea > Elephantidae > Loxodonta > Loxodonta africana. The sequence continues at coordinate 87,490,950 of NC_087342.1, read as the reverse complement.
TGCCACTGGTAACCACTAATAATCTTTGGTCTCTATACATTTGCCTTTTCTTATCTTTTTATATATGTGAGGCCATATAACATTTGCCTGCTTGTGATTGACTTATTTCGTTCAGCATAATGTCTTCAAGCTCCATCAATATTGTAGCATGTATCAAGACTCTGTTTCTCTTCCTGGCTGAGTAGTATTCCATTGTTTATATGTACCACATTTTGTTTATCTGTTCGTCCTTTGATGGGCATGTAGGTTTTCTTCATTTTTGGCTGCTGCGAATAGTGCTGCAATAAACATTGGTGTACAACTTTCTGTTAGAGTCTCTGCTTTCAAGTTTTGTGGGTCTATTCTGAGGTGTGGAATTGCTGGGTAATCTCAACCAAATTTGATGCCATTATCTTAGTTCTACAGCTGTGAAAAATGAGAAATCAGAGGTGGTAAGCAACTAGTTCAAGGTTACAGTGCTGGTAAATGATGGAGCTAGGATTACAAATCAAGGCATCCTGAGTACAAATGCTGTGATTTTAGCTGTAACATCACCAAGAGAAGATCAAAGAGTATTCAAACTCTGTAGAGTTTACAGAAGATTGGAAGAGTAAAATCATGCAATTTTGAGATTTCATCAGTTTAACTCAGTTCGTTTAACCACAGTGAAAAAGAACTTGAATATGTGAAGTCTGAAGCTCTCTGTGGGACAGGAGAGGAGGGAGCCCAAGTAACTCTCAAGGCTCTTACAAGATTTATCCTCTTTACCACCACAGACCACTGCAGTGACAATCATGCTGAAGCCTTTTGATTCCAGAGACCAGAACTCACCATGAGCAATTGTTATCTGCTTTGTCTGGAAAGCCAGTGCCTTGGAGTTCCTGTAATCAAGTTATTAGATACTTTGCAAAATGCCTTTTGTGAGACAATGTAATTGTATGGCCAATAGGGTATCATTAGAAAGGGAACATGTAATTATGTATTACACAATTTTGTATTATAAATTAATTGGTTTCTATGAGGCTGTAATACTTAAAATTCTTTGCAGTGTTGAAATCATTTTCTCTGAAGAGCTCCATAAGCCCACAGGCCACACTAAACTCCTTTTGAAGACATTTTCCAGGAGTTGTAGCTTTTCTAGAAATTCCCTGATGTTATCAACACAACTTTGACTGGCAGTTGAACCAAACCCTGTCTGTACTGGCAGACTACATACAAGCAGCCTTGGAAGAATCATGCAGAATAAGGCTTCCCAGAGCGAGCAAGCTTATTACCTGCACAGGATGCACATGTTTTGTAATTAAAAAGAGAGTTACTGCTGTTGAAAAGGGAGAGGAATTTTAGAAACCTTCCTAGGTGTTTATTGTGTCTCTAATCAGAATGTAAAAACGGTACAACATTTTGAACTCTATAACATATTCATAATTATTACAATATCTATTGATTTATTCAGACATTGAGTTTGGTCTGCCCTGCTAGATCATTTCTGTAATGATGACAAAGTCCCATTACAAAACAGTCTCCCATTTGTACTCCTTTCATTGAGCCAAAGAATGAACTCTATCCGTTAAAATAACATTAGACAGAAGTTTCTAGAATTTTCCTTGTTGATATTTATATTGTAGTATTTGTAATGTGAAACTTTACTGTTCTCTTATTTAGTAAGTCACTTCATGCTTTCCAAAATTGTGGAGGGCAATTTTTAAAAGTGATAATATAGTTGTCTCTCAAATATGCTGGTCTGTGTCTAATACATGTTCTATGTCTAATTAGTTTATCTGTAACTAAATCATTTCCAATTACTTCTATTTAGCTTGAGAAAGCTATGTAAATGTTATATATAAATTTATGTTTTCATAATTATGTGTGAGTTTTAAATTCACTTTTTAATTTTTTTAAGGTCTCAGGCTAATACTAATTTGAGTTTTATTAGACAGCAAGAAAGTATAGGGGAAGATGATAGGAAAGTAGAGCATATATACTCTCACCCAAAAATCCAGACCAGTGCTGTCGAGTCGATTCCGACTCATAGCGAGTCGATAGGACAGAGTAGAACTGCCCCATAGAGTTTCCAAGGAGCGCCTGGCAGATTCGAACTGCCGACCTTTGGTTAGCAGCCATAGCACTATAAAATACTCTTAGTATTTTATAATTAATAGTTCTCATACTCCTCTCTTTTTCCAAGAGTTAATTATATATATATATGTTTCCTATGTATTTCAATATTTTTATAACAAATACATTTATTCCCTAATAATATAATCATTTGTAAGCTTTTCAACTCTAATTTCCCTTATATCAAAGGTCTGAATCTGCCACACACAAAAAATTTAAACATTATGCTTCTTACATGTATCCAAGTTGATCCATATGTGTGTGTGTGTGCATTGTTCATAATTATGTAGGTCAAAAACTGAGATCAAAAGAAAACTACAGTACACTTCTGCAAGAAACCAAAAGAGGCTTACACAAGTGGAAGAACATACATTGTTCGTGGATAGAAAGACTTAACATTATAAAAATGTCTATTCTACCAAAAGCAATCTATACATTTAATGCAATTCCGATCCAAATCCCAACGACATTCTTTCATGAGATGGAGAACAAATCACCTACTTCATATGGAAGGGAAAGAGGCCCTGGATAAATAAGGCATTACTGAAAAGGAAGAACAAAGTGGGAGGCCTTACTTTACCTGATTTTAGAACCTATTATACCACCACAGTAGTCAAAACAGCCTGGTACTGGTACAACAACAGATACATAGACCAATAGAACAGAATTGAGGATCCAGACATAAATCCGTCCACATATGAGCAGTTGATATTTGACAAAGGCCCCAAAACAGTTAACTGGGGAAAAGACAGTCTTTTTAACAACTGATGATGGCATAACTAGATAGCCATCTGCAAAAAAATGAAACAAGACCCATACCTCACTCCATGCACAAAAATGAACTCAAAATGGATCAAAGACCTAAATATAAAATCTAAAACGATAAAGATCATGGGAGAAAAAGTAGGGAAAATGTTAGGAGCCCTAATACATGGCATAAACAGTATACAAAACATTATAAAGAATGTAGAAGAAAAACTAGATAACTGGGAGTTCCTAAAAATCAAACACTTATGCTCATCCAAAGGCTTCACCAAAAGTATAAAAAGACTACCTACAGACTGGGAAGAAGTTTTTAGCTATGATATTCCTGATCAGCGCCTGATCTCTAAAATCTACATGATAGATTTTAAAACTCGAAAACTCAACTGCAAAAAGACAAATAACCCAATTAAAAAAGGGGCAAAAGATATGAACAGACACTTCACTAAAGAAGACGTTCAGGTAGCTAACAGATATATAAGGAAATGTTCACAATCATTAGCCATTAGAGAAATGCAGATCAAAACTACAATGAGATTTCATCTCACTCCAACAAGGCTGGCATTAATCCAAGAAACACAAAATAATGAATGTTGGAGAGGCTGTGGAGAGACTGGAACACTTCTACATTGCTGGTGGGAATGTCAAATGGTAAAACCACTTTGGAAATTGATTTCGCACTTCCTTAAAAAGCTAGAAATAGAACTACCATACGATCCAGCAATCCCACTCCTTGGAATATATCCTAGAGAAATAAGAGCCTTTACACGAACAGATATATGCACACCCATGTTTATTGCAGGACTGTTTGCAATAGCAAAAAGATGGAAGCAAACAAGGTGCCCATCAACAGATGAATGGATAAATAAATTATGGTATATTCACAGAATGGAATACTATGCATCGATAAAGAACAGTGAGGAATCTGTGAAACATTTCATAACATGGAGGAACCTGGAAGGCATTATGCTGAGTGAAATTAGTCAGTTGCAAAAGGGCAAATATTGTACAAGATCACTATTTTAAGAACTTGAGAAATAGTTTAAACTGAGAAGAAAACACTCCTTTGTGGTTACTAAAAGGGAGAGGGAGGGAGGGTGAGAGAAGGGTATTCACTAATTACATAGTAGATAAGAACTACTTTAGGTGAAGGGAAAGGCAGTGCACAATACAGGGGAGGTCAGCACAATGCGACTAAACCAAAAGCAAAGAAGTTTCCTGAATAAACTGAATGCTTCGAAGGCCAGCATAGCAGGGGCAGGGGTCTGGGGACCATGGTTTCAGGGGACATCTAAGTCAATTGGCATAATAAAGTCTATTAAGAAAACATTCTGCATCCCACTTTGAAGAGTGGTTTCTGGGGTCTTAAACGCTAGCAAGTGGCCATCTAAGATGCATCAATTGGTCTCAACCCACCTGGATCAAAGGAGAATGAAGAACACCAAGGACACAAGGCAATTATGAGCCCAAGAGACAGAAAGGGCCACATGAACCAGAGCCTACATCATCCTGAGACCAGAAGAACTAGATGGTGCCTGGCTACAACCAATGACTGCCCTGACAGGGAACACAACAGAGAGCGCATGTGGGAGCAGAAGAGCAGTGGGACGCAGACCCTAAATTCTCATAAGACCAGACTGAATGGTCTGACTGAGATGGGAAAGACCCTGGTTGTCATGGCCCCCAGACCTTCTGTTGGCCCAGGACAGGAACCATTCCCAAAGCCAACTCTTCAGACATGGATTGGACTGGACAATGGGTTGGAGAGGGATGCTGGTGAAGAGTGAGCTTCTTGGATCAGGTGGACAGTTGAGACTTTGTTGGCTTCTCCTGCCTGGAGGTTGGAGGGGGTTAGAAGCTGGCGAAATGGACACAGAAAGAGAGAGTGAAGGAAGAGAGTGGGCTATCTCATTAGGGGAAGAGTAATTGGGAGTGTGTGGCAGGGTATATATGGGTTTTTGTGGGAGATACTGTCTTGATTTGTAATCTTTCACTTAAAGCACAATAAAAATTATTTAAAAAAAACTGAGATCAACATGTAGAAAGGAAGAGCAGTCTAGAATGAATAAATGAAAGTAGATAAATCTTTTATTTTTTCCTATTCTTAATTGACTTAACAGATAACAGTGTGTTCAAAATAATGACAGCAACAATGTATTAGATGATTATTGCTTATGGATAAGTTAAATGAATGACAGAAATGTTATAAGGGATAGGAAGGAGGACCCAGGAATACTCTGTTATAAAGCACATGCACTAATGATGAAGTTATACAGTGTTATCTGAAAGTGGACTTGAATTAATTGTAAATGTGTATTGCAAACCCTAGGGCAACCATGGAAAAGTTTTAAAAAGAGGTGTAATTGACATACTAATAATGAGAGAAAATAGAATCATATAAAATGTTCAATTAAAATCAGAGAAGGCAAAAAACAAAAACAAGAGACAGGCAATGAACAGGAAACAGTTACAAGCATGGTTGATAATAATCCAACTGTATCAATAGTCACTGCAAATATGAATTGTCTAAATACACCAGTTAAAAGATAGACTGTCAGAGTGGATACAAAAAATATCCTCACTGTCTACAAGAAACCCAATTTAAGAATAAAGACACCCATAAAAAAACCCAGTGATAAAGACACAGGTAGATTAAAAATAAAAGGCTGAAGAAAAAATATTCCATAACACTGATCAAAAGAAATCTAGAGTGGTTGTATTAATTTGAGACAAATCCAACTGCAACAAAACAAGGAAAATTATCAGGAATAAAGAGGAGCATTACACAATGATGAAAGAGTCAATCCTTTAAGAAGACATAAACAATCCTTAATGTGTATTTAAGGAGCCTGGTAGTGCAGCATTTAAGCACTTGGATGCTAATCGAAAGGTTGATAGTTCAAACCCACCCAGCAACTCCATGGGAGAAAGACTTGGCAATCTGTGCCTGTTAAGATTACAGCCTAGAATCCTACATCGGTGAGTGGTGTCTGGGGTCTTAAATGCTAGCAAGCAGCCATCTAAGAGGCATCAACTGGTCTCAACCCACCTGGAGCAAAGGAGAATGAAGAACACAAAAACACAAGGTAATCATTAGCCCACATAAATCAGAGACTACATCAGCCTGAGATCAGAAGAACTAGATGGTGCCCGGCTACAATCGATGACCTCCCTGAGAGGGAACACAACAGAGAATCCCTGATGCAGCAGAACAGTGGGATGCAGACCTCAAATTCTTGTACAAAGACCAGGCTTAATGGTCTGACTGAGACTGGAAGGACCCTGGAGGTCATGGTCCCCAGACCTTCTTTTAGCCCAAGACTGGAATCATTCCCAAAGCCAACTCTTCAAACAGTGATTGCACTGGATTATAAGATAGGAAATGATACTGGTGAGGAATGAGCTTCTTGGCTCAAGTAGACTCATGAGACTATGTGGGCAGCTCCAGTCTTGAGGGGAGATGAGAAGGCAGAGGGGGACAGGAGCTGGCTGAATGGACATGGGGAGTACAGGGTGGAGAGAAGGAGGGTGCTGTCTCATTAGGGGGAGAGCAACTAGAAGTACATAGCAAGGTGTATATAAATTTTTGTATGAGAGACTGACTTGATTTTGAAACTTTCACTTAAAGCACAATTAAAAAAAAAAAGAGAGATTATAGCCTAGAAACCCTATGGGGCAGTTCTACTTTGTCATATGGGTTTACTTGTTGAAAATTGACTCAAGGGCACCTAATAACAACAATGTGTATGTACCTAACAACAAATCATCAAAATACATGAGACAAAAACTGATGGAAGTGTAAAGAGAAATAGACAAATCCACTGTTAGAGTTGAAGACTTCAACACTCTTCTAACAGTAATTGGCAGATCCAGCAGGTAGAAAATCAGTAAAGACATACTTGGGCAGAACAGCACAAGTAATCAACTGGATCTAATTGACATTTATAAAATACTTCTTCTAACAATAGCAGAATACATGTTGTTCACACCAAGATAGACCACACTGTAGGCCATAAAATACACACTTAAAATTTATAAGAATAGAATGCATACAAAGCACATACCCAGACCACAATGAAATTAAACTAGAAATCAAAAGCAGAAAGACAGTTGAAAAATCCCAAAATACATAGTGATTAAAAAACATACTTATTAATAGCAAATGAAAGAAGAAATCACAAGAGAAATTAAAAATATTTTGAACTAAAGGAAAATGAAGTACAACATATCAAAATTGCGGGATGCAGCAAAAGCGGTGCATAGAGAGAGAAACTGGTAGCACTGAATGCCTACTTTAGGAAAGAAGAACGGCTGAAAACTTATAACCTAAACTTCTGCCATAGAAAACTAGAAAAGGGAGGCAAATTAAATCAAAAGTAAGCAGAACAAATGAAAAGATGGAAATTAGAACATAAATTACTGAAAAAAAAAAATGAAACCAATAGCTGGTTCTTTGAAAAAAAAAATCAATAAAATTTATAAGCTTCTAGCCAGCCTAACCAAGAAAAAAAGAGAAAACACAAATAGCTAATATCAGAAATGAAAGAAGTCCGTCCATACTGATCCCATGGACATTAAAAGATAATGAAAGAATAATATGAACAACTCTCTGCCCACAAATTTGGTAACCAAGATAATACAGACCAATTTCTTGGATGAAAAAATCTATCAAAACACACAAGGAGAAATAGATAATCTGAACAGGCCTAAATCTATTTTTTTAAAAAAAACATGAATTGATAATACGCTTCCAAGACAGAGAGCACCAGCGCCAGATGTTCCACTAGTGAATTTTACCAAACCTTTATAAGAAAAAATTCTTTGCATTTTGTTCCAGAAAATAGAAGCAGCAGAAAACTTTCCAACTTATTCTAAGGGGAATTCCTACAATCAAGATCAGATAAAAACATTGCAACAAAGAAAATCTACAGATCGACAACTCTCATGAACATGGGTGTAAAAATTCTCAACAAAATATTTGCAAATCGAATCTTACAAACTATAAAAAGAATTATACACCACTACCAAGTAGGATTCATTCCAGGTGTGCAAAGGTGGTTTCTGTATTAAAATAAAGTTCAATATTCTCATAAGAACACACACAAAAAGGAAGTAAACTAATATAAATGGAAAGAGAAAAATAGAACAAGAAATTTGAGAGGAAATCCCAAGACATCTATGCCTGGGACACCACTGGGATATTCAGAGGGGACTCAGCTTGTTTATTTTCTGGTTAGGAGATGAAACCAAAGTCTTCTGAGATTTATTCCTACGCTTAAATGTAAGCTGTTTGTCATATGAGGCTTTGAGCAGCCCAAAACCTCCTTGTTACTTTTATTCGAGGAGACGATCCATACATTCCAGGCCTGATTCTTGGATTTCCTTGTGCACCAAAAAGATGCATTTATTCCAAGATGTGTAGACAGGAGCAAAGAGTAGGGTGAAGTGGTACAGGTAGTACGTACAGCAAAACAGATTAGATTAGAATGAGACTTTTTTGATGGAAAGGAATTGAAAAGGTGGGTTAGAGTAACTGGGCTGTGGAAATTTAAGGGTGGAGACAGCGAATATGCTTTTGGCACAAGTCAATCTAGAAAAACTTTGAATTTTCTGATCTGTTTGATGATTCTTTGTTTAAAGTAGTTATAGTTTAAAGTAGGTATAGTTGCATTGGGTCTTTATATGTATGTATTTGTGAGTAGTTTTTTTTTTTTTTGCATGTATGTGGCTGAGTACGGAATATATGGTGCTGCCTCGTTTCTTTTAAGATTTTTTTCATATTGAAAATTATTTAACCAATCCCCTATGGCTGGACATTTTGTTTCTAATCTTTTTTTTGCCTTGCAATACTTAAGTGAATATATAAATGAATGGTACATATATAATTTTTGACATATGTAAATACATCTGAAGAAAAAATCGTAGGAATTAGAATTGTTAGTTCAAGGTCTGTGAGAGTTTTCAGTTTTGAAAGTAATGAAAATTGGTCTCTAGAGGTTAAATCAATTGGCATCCCCACTTGTGTATATAACCACCTCAAGCAAATATAATGTCATCACAAACATTTCAATCTTTGTGAAAATGCCATTTCATTGTATTTTAATTTGCATTTCTGTTTTTCATATTTGTGTATTCTTTGCCCATTTAAAAAATTCTGTTCGGCTGCTATTCTGCTACAGCTAAACATGGTGCTATAGTTTTCCCATTCTTCACAACACTTTTCAGGTGAGTTTTCCTCTGTCGAGAAATTATGATCTTCTATTTTTTTCTTCTTGTACATTCATAAGGATGCAAAAGTTTTTCCTATATGTGGTTCGTACTTGAATAAGTTTTATTTTGGGAGACAAGTGATTAGCCGGAGATTCCTATGGGCAGAGGGGATGGGGTAGTTCTGCCAGGTTTTTGCCTCAAAGGCCCCTCTTCATTGCCACACTTTTAATCTCTTTGAAGTCAGCAAGGTTTTCTCTCTACTTCCTCAGAGCCAGTACCCTGCCTTGGTCTTTCCTGATATTCCCATAGCAAATCACACTCAGTGGGGGCAATTATTTTCTGGTGTTTTCAAAAATCATCCTGCTGCCAGTACTTCTCAGGAGTTTGGATGGTTCCTTCCTGCATGGGCAGCCTAGCTGCTGTGATGCACCATGGTGACTACCCATGCCAGTTCTGCTAAATTGTAGCCCTACTGCCTACATGTTATTTGAAATTCATGAGTTTTATTTAGTGTCTTCTAGGTTCAACGAAGGCAGGTTGTGGGGAAGTTCATTCTCCTTTTTTTTTTTTGCTTTGTTTTTTGTTTTTTGTCAAGTGGGAGGAGATTTGGGTCCAGGCTACTGCCATGCTCCTACCAGTAACCAAAAATAATAACTGTTTATGTTACCTCCATTAAAAAAAAAAATCAAATTTTGCAAATGTGTCTTTGACAGACTTTAATTAGATACATTAATTTTAATGCCATAGATGATGCTACTGTTGAGTCCGACCCTTCTTTTTAACATGCCATCTCTAAATATCTGACTTTATTCTTTATGAGCTGCTTTTTAGGTTTAACTAAGCATTCTGAGTCTCCTTCTTACTTCTATGGATCACTTATATCACAGCAACTCCGAATTTATCATGTATTTGTTTTGCTTAATTATGTTGCAAATGAATTCATCTCCAGAGTTCCTAAAAATTCTGCTCACCATAGCTCATTCTGATATCCTCCTAGAAGATAAACTTGCTTCACTAAACCCTACAAAATAGACTGAAACCAATTTGCTAATTGTCAGCGTTACATTTCCTTCCCAAAGCAATGGAGAACATCACTAGAGCAAATGAGTTTCTTTTGCTGGGACTGACCTGTATTCAGGAGCTGCAGCCGGTAATCTTCATGGTATTGCTCATTCTATACCTGATAAATCTATTTGGAAATGGGGCCATATTAGTCATCGTCGTCTCGGAGGCAAGACTCCACTCCCCTATGTATTTTTTCCTGGGAAACCTTTCTTGTCTTGATATCTGCTATTCCTCAGTGACACTACCCAAGCTTATGTTGAACCTCCTTTCCACTCGAAAGGCTATCTCCTTCCCAGGCTGCATCACCCAGCTACACTTCTTCCACTTCCTGGGCTGCACCGAGGCCATGTTGCTGACCATCATGGGCTTTGACCGATTTGTGGCCATTTGCTACCCACTCCGCTACATGGTCATCATGAGCCCCCAGGTGTGCATTCTGCTGGCAGGTGTGGCCTGGCTCACCAGCTTCTTTTATGCCCTGATGCATTCAGTCATGACTGCACGTCTGAACTTTTGTGGCTCTGAGAAGCTCAACTACTTCTTCTGCGATGTCAAGCCTCTCTTGGTATTGGCTTGTGGTGACAAGCGACTCAATCAATGGCTCATTTTCGTTGTCACTTGCAGCCTAGCCACGGCAGCTTGCTTCCTGACCCTCCTCTCCTACTTTTACATTATTGGCTTCCTTGTGTTCAAGCACCAGACCTGCAGTGCACTCCGCAAGGCTCTGTCCACTTGTGCCTCCCATTTCATGGTGGTTTGTCTCTTCTATGGAACTGTGGGCCTCGTCTACATTCCTGCTACCTCCACCACCTCTGCCATACAGGAAAAGTTTGTGGCTGTCATACACACCACTGTCACCCCAGTGCTGAATCCACTGATATACACACTTAGGAATGAGGAAGTGACCTTGGCTCTGAGGAAACTCTTTCGGAGGAAACTGTTTGCCTAAGGATGGCTGGTGGCAACACTAGAACAAATGAAAATTGCATGTGATTTTATGATACTCATTTTATCATCTATAATAACTACATTTCTTGAATATTATTTTCCTTTTAGAATTTATACCATTGGTAAATAGATTCTTCACTCTTATGTGTCCAGTTACTATTCATTTGAACGTTTCTTCCTTCAGTCATTCTTTCAAAATATTCTTTGAGCAGAAAATGTTCAAGGATACGATAGAGGATAAAAAAAAAAGGCATGCCATGAGGACTTAATATAGATATTAAATTTTAGTGGAGGAGGTGGACTATAAGGAGATGAATAAGTAATTGCATGTTGCTGTCTGAAGGTGATACATGTTATGGAAGGTAAGGAAGAAGCATTGTGCTGAGGTTGGCACTGTTTTTATGGTTGGATCAGCAAAAGCTTCTCCAAGCAGGTAACATGAGCATAATTCTAAAGGAAATGAGGGAGTGATTTGTGCAAACATTTGAAGATATATTAACATCTGAATATCTGATTTTATATTATGCAGAAAGAGAAGAAAGTGAAAGAGCACTGGGATAAAGTCTGCTTGCTCTATGCGAGGAAAAGCAAAATGGTCAATCTGCCTAGAACCCAGTGGGTAATGGAAAGAGCGGCAAAAGATAAAGACAGAGATCTGGCTATGTCATGGGTCTCTTGTGGATTATTTTCTTTTAATTTAGTGTTTACACTGAGTGATACAGGATGACATTAGGGTGTTTGATCAATGAGCTGACTTGATATAACTTCTGTGTTGAAAGAATGACAGTGAATGCTACGTTGAGAATAAAGAGTAGGGGAGCAAATTGGTTATTATGTGCTATCCAGTTGATTCCAACTTATGGAGACCCTATAGGACAGAGTAGAACCACCCTATGTTTCCTAGGCTGAAGTCATAAGGGAGAAGATTGCCAGGTCTTCACTCCCCTGGCGTAGCTGGTGAGTTCAAACCTTTCGGTTAGCAGCTGATCGCTTAATCACTGTGCCACTAGGGCTCTTCAGAATTGATTAGGATTCCCTTATTGTTCTTTAGATGAGAATTGGTGTTGGGCTTAGACGAGGGTGATAGTGGTGGAGCTAAGAGAGGTAGTTAGATTCTGGATGTATTTTAAAAACATAACTTTTTAATATTTGCTGACAGCTTAGATGTGTGCTGTGAAAGCTAACATCAAGGATTGTTCTCAGTGTTTACTTATCTATGTTAACTCTAAAGAAACATCTGTAGTGTAAATAAATTAGGCTATGGACATTCAAAGACTTGAATTTGTTCTTCTCATAATGGGTTGACTTGAACTGAGGCAATCCTTCCCATTAAGTCGTCCTCTTTAGGTCCTGAACAACGTATTTTTAGGACCTTTAGTTATGAGTCGGAATCGACTCTGTGGGCAACAGGTTTGGTTTTTGTTTTTTCAGCTTGAGATAAGGATGCAGTCTTTATTATCAAAGATAACTGCGGCAGTTTAACTTACTTGAACATGGTTCAGTCTGTTTTTCATATAATAAGACTAATAATAAAATATAATCTTAACCTTTGGGGAGTTTATACTTTATTCAGAGGAGTGAAATAAGAATAGAAATGACCATGATGTAAGACAGAATGTGGCAACTAAAGAAAATACTATAGAGGGTAACTGAGATAAAATCTAGGGCCAATAGAGAATGTTTGTCTAAAGTAGAAGTAATATTCTGTTTCGTATCTAATACCATTATCACAGAGGTATACACCCTAGGTTATACCTAGGCCCATAAGATATTAGATGCGGAAAAATAACCATCCATATTATAAATTATAAAAACTTCTCAAATATTTTCTTTTATATTCAAACTGTCCTCGAATACACTGATTGTATCTTTACGCACACAATTAAAATTTTGAGTTAGTGTTTCTGTATATACGATACCAAAGGACCAATTCAACTGTTTGTTTTTTCCACTAAATTTATTGACTGGCATAGATATTAGATCGTCATCAGGAATACCCAGGACCTCTGGTTCTCTCTCGTATTCAATTTAACCTGTTCTGTCTCTACATCTTGGTATTCTTTCTGTCACTCTTGATTTTTTTTTCTTGCTTGCTCTCTTCTAAACACCATGTTCATTTTTATAAAAGTCACAGTTTTAACAATTTCTGTTAATAACCTTTATGTGTGTTTCTAGATAATTACTGATGGAGAGGGACTTTGTACATTCATAAAAATGTGATTTACAGAGCTCTGAGGAAGTTTACTAAATACATTTGTATGTATTTGTACTAGGATGATAAACAAATACTTCCTTATATTAACATATTTTTTGTACCTAAGATTGGTTTGTTTGTACATGAATAAAACAAGCTAATAGAAATCTATCATACCTCACATAAACATAAAATTTTGAGTACTTTTCTTCAATTTTTTGCTAATTTCAGTTCCATTTTTCCACACAAGAGAGTCAATTTTTTCCTTTAAAATTTATGTTAGCCTACTATGTTGTTCCTCAGCATGGCACAATCCTGAGTATGCCCATAGTCACCTTGGGTTGGAGTGGTTTTCCCAGGGCTGTCTCTGCCTATCTCTTTCCTTGGCCAAACCCAGCTGTTAAGCTCCACAAATTGCTAATTGATTGCTGGATTGTTTTCAGTAATGCCCTAGGGGCCTAAATTGCTCTGCAAACTTACCCAATTAAATTTGGGCTCCACTGGTAGAGTGGTTTCCAGGTCAATGTTTGAAATTTGTTTTGACTCCAGGTGGGCTCCTTCCTTCTGTCTCTTTTCCAGGTTCTCTGCTTCTCCTCCATACAAAATTTCTGAGCCAATGACTCTGACGCCTGGTGTGGAGACAATGATGTTGTTGTTAGGTGCCATCAAGTCAGTTCCAACTCAGAGTGATCCTATGTACAACAGAATGAAATACTGCTCAGTCCTGTACCATCCTCACAATCATTGCTTTTTGAGCTCGTTGTTGCAACCACTGTGTCAACCCATTTTGTTAAGGGTTTTCTTCTTTTTCACTGACCCTCTACATCACCAAACATGAAGCCCTTCTCCAGGGACTGGTCCCTCCTGACATGTCCAAAGTATGTAAGATGAAGACTTGCTATCCTTGTCTCTAAGGATCATTCTAACTGTAGTTCTTCCAAGACAAATTGGTTCATTCTTCCGGCAATCCATGGTATATTCAATATTCTTTGCCAACCCCATAATTCAAAGGCATCAATTCTTCTTCAGTCTTCCTTATTCATTGCCAAGGTTTTGCATGCAAATGAGGAGATTTAAAAAAAGTGTGGTTTGGATCAAGCACACCTTAGTCCTCAAAGTGACATCTTTGCTTTTTGACACCTTGCAGAGGACTTTTGCAGCAGATTTGCCCAAGGCAATATTTTGTTTGATTTCTTGACTGTTGCTTTCATGGATGTTGACTGTGGATACAAGTAAAATGAAATCCTTGACAACATCAAATTTTTCTCCGTTTATTATGATGTTGCTTATTAGTCCATTTGTGAGGATTTTTGTTTTCTTTATGCTGAAGTATAACCCATACTGAAGGCTGTAGTCTTTGATCTTCATCAGTAAGTGCTTCGAGTTCTCTTTACTTCCAGAAAGCAAGATTGTGTCATCTACATATTGCGGTCTGTTAATGAGTCTGTGTCTAATCCTGACACCCTGTTCTTTTTCATATAATCCAGCTTCTTGAATTATTTGTTCAGAATAAAGATTGAATAAGCATGGTGAAAAGATACAACCCTGATGCACACCTTTCCTGGTTTTAAACCATGCAGAATCCCCTTGTTCTCTTTGAATGACTGCTTCTTAGTCTAGGTACAGGTTCCTCATGAGTATAATTAAGTGTTCGGGAATTCCCATTCTTCACAATGTTATCTATAGTTTGTTATGATCCACACTGTCAAATGCCTTCTCATAGTCAATAAAACACAGGTAAACATCTTTCTGGTATCCTCTGCTTCCAGCCAAGATCCTTCTGACATCAGCAATGATAGCTCTCATTCCAAATCCTCTTTTGAATCTGGCTTGAATTTCTGGCAGTTCCCTGTTGATGTACTATTGCAACTGTTTTTGAATTATCTTCAGTGAAATTTGACATGCAAATGATATTGTTTGATAATTTCCACATTCTTTTGGATCACCTTTCTTTGGAATGGGCATAAATATGGGTCTCTGCTAGTCAGCTGACCAGGTAGCTATCTTTCAAATTTCTTGGCATAGATGAATGAGTGCTTCCAGCATTGCATCCATTTATTGAAATATCTCAACTGGTATTCTGTAAATTTCTAGAGCCTTGTTTTTCCTGAATGCCTTCAGTGCAGCTTGGACCTCTTCCTTTAATACCATCAGTTCTTGACCATATGCTACCTCCTAAAATGGTTGAATGTAGACCAATTCTTTTTGGTTAAGTGACTGTATGTATTCCTTTCATCTTCTTTTGATGCTTCCTGTGTCTTTCAATATTTTGTACATACAATCCTTAAATATTGCAACATTAGACCTGAATTTTTTCTTCAGTTCTTTTAGGTTGAGAAATGCTGAGTGTGTTCTTCACTTTTGGTTTCCTAACTCCAGGTCTTTGCCATTTCATTATAATATTTTACTTTGTCTTCTTGAGCCACCCTTTGAAATCTCCTATTCGGCTCTTTTACTTCATCATTTCTTCCATTCACTTTAGCTACTCCACATTCAAAAACAAGTTCCCAAGTCTCTTCTGACATTTATTTTGGCCTTTTCTTTTTTTCCTGCCTTTTTAATATTCTTTTGCTTTCTTCATGTATGATGTCCTTGAAGTCATTTCACAATTCATCTGGTATTTGGTCATTAATGTTCAATGCATCAAATCTATTCTTAAGATGGTCTCTAAATTCAAGTGGGATATACTCAAGTTTGTACTTTGACTCTCATGGACAATGGTGCACCCATTGTGTGAGTGATATTCTGCTTTAAAAGCTCAGTGGTCCTGGGGTGTGGGTGGGCAACAACCTCAGTCTTCTCAGCTTACTTCTCCCACTGTGTTATCACAGCCTGCAAATCAGGACAATAACATTTGGCTCCAGTATTCTCAGTGGCACCACACCCAAGGTGCAGCCTTGGTACCACTAGTGAGAGCTAAGTGGAAACAGGGAGTCCCCTATCTCAGCTGTACTCTCACCAAAATTAGCTTCAGCAACAGAGATCTGGGACCAGGCTAAGAAATGCTGAAGTTCTGCCACTTCTGAAAAGTTAGTCTGCTGATGAGAAGCTGGAACAAGATGGAGCCCTGTGCTCTTGGCTGCATTAGTGTGGAGTGGAGCTCTAGTAGATTTTCTTGAATAAATATTTCTTCATTTACTGCATGCCACAGGACCATTTATATATATGTAAATAAATAATCCCCAAACTCAGTGGCTTAAAGTAACAGGAGTCTAATTTTTGCTCATGTTTGCTTTGCGTGGTGACTTAGAGACCTCAACACACTGACATAGTCCAATTGGAAAAACACAGTTCATTGACTGGTAACTTGCCAGCTTGTTATGTAAGTAACTGAGAAACGTGCATTAAATTATCTTCCACCATGATTGCGACTGATATTTTAATTCAATTAATGTTTACTTTATTTAATGTGAGGTTATATTGTTAGTTGCATAGAAACTTACTATTATTTTATCTTCCTGGGAGGTGGAACACATTATCTATATGAAACATTCCTCTTTACCTCTAGTTGTTATGCTTTGTTTTCTCATAGTTCACTTTATCTGATACTATTGTAGGTCTACCGTATTTATTTTGATTATTGTTCACATGGTATTTTTTTGTTCTTTTACCTTTAATCTTGTTGTTTTTGTCTATTTAAAGTCTGTCTTTTGCAAGCAGCCTAAAGTTAGTTATTTTGATGCATCCTGAAAGTCTTTGTCTTTTAATTGGAATATTTATTCTGTTTGCATTTAAGATATTAACAGATATGTTTAGGTTTAAATACACCATTCTCCAATGTACTTTCTATTTTTCTTTCTACTTTTATTTTCCTTTCTTTCTTCTCTTGAATTATCTTGTATAAACTGTGAAACATATGTATTTTTTTCTTTATCAACTTGTTAGATATGCCATTTTATTATTGTTGTAATAGTTATCTTAAAATTTATAGCAGGTATCCTTTTTCTTATCCTTGGTTTATTAGAATACTGTATGAATTAGTATGCTTACTACTTCCCTGATAACATGAGGATGTTAGAATACTTTAACTCCAGTTGCTTCCCTCCTGACTTAGGTGTTATTTTTTTCCTTAAATTAGTTTTATATGTAGGTTAGAATTTAGGGCATTATTACTAATTTATTATACCTCAATATTTATTTACAATTAAATATCATATTGCTATTCATTCATATCTTTTTTGCCATGTGAGATAATATGATCACAGGAGCAATGTCTCATCATATTTGCATGTTCTGTCCACACTCAAGGAGAGGAGCTTTGACAATGGTGAGGGTCAGTGGGAGTCATCTTAGAATTCTGCCTACCACACACATACCTAACTCAAAAGTTGTATTCTGGCTCAAATTAGACAAAAAGTTATAAAAAATATAATGAGACTTTGCAATTTAAATTTCTCTAATTATATGATGAAGCTCACATTAACATCCTTTATCATAATAATATTTCTATCAATATCCAATATTAAGGAATAAAATTATAGAAACCAATAACCTTTTTTTTGGAAGTATTATTTTAAATAAAGTTTGCCACCCTGAACAATTTTACAATATACGCTAATTGCTAGTAAGATTCGCAAAGTCTCCAAGGTCTCTTCTGTTGCTGTTCAGGGAAAAGTAATTAGATTTTCACTACAGAATGTTTTTTTTTTAATGTATAAATCATACAAACAGGAGAAAAGAAGAGGATTCTTTAGCTGGACATATGAATGGGGAAAGAGGAAAGACAGTGGCAGCTTCTTGCCATATTCAGGGTAGTTCCAAAGGTAAGTGGGCAGGGATGGTAGCAAAAATGATAATAAAGAGAATTTCAGCCTTGCTCACACACAGTGATGAAGAGAGTACTTTTTCTTTACAAAGGAGACAGTATTTTTCTCCACGAAAATTCCTAGTTGAATCAACACCACTGAAAATCAAACTGAACAAAATTGGGTAAAAAAAAAAAAGAAAAAACCGTTGGTGTCAAGTCAATTCCTACTCATAGTGACCCTATATGACAAAGTAGAACTGCCCCCATAGAGTTTCCAAGAGATGCCTAGCGGATTCAAACTGCCAACCTTTTGGTTAGCAGCTATAACACTTAACCGCTATGCAACCAGGGTTTCCAAACTGGGTAAGTGGGGCTAAATTAAGTTGTGTTGATACAACAAAGAAATTATCCTATGTTTTGGCTCATATTCTTTTAAGCTTTCAGCATAGAGGAATAAGTTTTCCAAGTTAATTTTTAATGAATAATGATCCTGAAAATTGATTCAACATTCACCAAATATTCATTGTGTTCAGATATTGTTCTAGGTGCCTGGGGCACATCATTAACAAAACTAGCCAATACAATGATGTCGAAGCTTATATTCTAGTCAGAGAACAGGCAATAATTAACAAACAATAAATAGGTAAGATATTTTGCATCTTTGTTGTTGTTATTAGCTACCATCAAGTTGGCTCCCTGACTTATGGTCACTTCCTGCACAATGAAAGGAAATGCTGCCCTATCCTATACCGTCCCCATGATCAGTTACAGATAAGAACTCTTGTGATCCATGGAGTGGCAAAGATCAATGAATCACTCTCTCAATGTTGTTCCATTCATTGTTTATTTTGCTTAGTCTTTCGCCTAGATTTTCTCATTGGAGTCTGATCTAAGATCATAATATTGAACATGAAGAAATAAATTACAACAAGTTAACTGTTACCTTGGCAAACTATTTGAATAAAAAGTGACAAATTGATTTAAGCATTTGGTTTTTAAAATTCTTTGTTATGTTAAACAACCAGAGTGACCATTTAATTTTTGTCATATAATCAAAATAATTTCCTAGAATTCTGGAGTCAGCACATTTCCTTAATTTTATAAATGAGTCCTCTGAGTATCAGAAAATCTAAATGACTTTTCTGAACTGAAAATGTTAATTGGTGGCAAAGATAAAAACAAATACTCTGGCCTCCTTACTCTCTTGTTCTGCCTCTCTCATCTCTGATATATCATCTAAGATCAACCAATATGATCCTTATGCCATTCTCTTCAGTGAAACATCAAAAGATTATAATATGATCAGTAGCATCAAAATCCTAAAAAATGGTCACTTTTACCCACTCTAGGAAATTATTTTCACAAAATACTTGAAAAGGAACCTAAGGAGATTTGTTTTCATCATTTAGATGTTCATTATAATATTAATTATAACAAAACCTTTGGTAAAAACAAATACTCAGAGGTATGGTACTTCTATATAATGGCATTATATAAAACTCTAAAAAATTACGTTTCCAGAGAATAGTTATTGACACGCATGCCAAGGTAAAAAATTAACCAAACTACTAGTGGAACTCTTCTCTGGTGCTGGGATAATGGATTATTATAAAATTTTATTTTTCTGTATCATCCACACATTCTACAATAAACACATATTACTCTTATAATCAGGAGCCCTGGTGACACATAGTTAACTTGACGGCTAACTAAAAGGTTGGCAGTTTGAGCTACCCAGCCACTCCACAGGAGAAAGATCTGGTGATCCTCTCCTGTAAAGATTACAGCCTAGAAAACCTTATGGGTCAGTTATACTCTGTCAAATGGTGTCGCTATGAGTCAAATTCTACTGGGCAGCACCTAACAGCAACAACAACTTTTATAATCCAAGAAAATCCTAGCCAATTAAATTGGGGAATACAAACTCACCATGTTCTTTGAACATTTTCCATATCCTGAACATTAAAATCATCTTCCTATGGTTGACACTCACTTCCATCCTGTGTATTAATTTATAAAGAATAATTCTCCTTTCCATATCACTTTACAATCTGGGAAACACATTCTACAAAACCTCCCATTCTTATAACAATATAGCACATGCAGAAAGTCACCAACAAATAAGGAACTAGATATTTATGTAGTCACAAATGTACATCTGTTTGTCTACTTTCAAGATAATTTGTGTGTTCATCTACCTAATAAGGTAGTTGGTGATGCTGAGTTCGTCACAGTTTTTGCTCTGATGTGCTTTGCCTCCTTTCCATTTACTAGCATAGCTATGAACCTATGAAATATTTTTAATTAACTTGATACAGTTATGATTACTACTGATCATGACCAGCATGATTAACCTGAGCACCAGGAACTGGCTGGCCCATGTTTCTCATGACTTGGAAGAGGTGTTCAAGAAAAGCTAGTAGCAAGATAGAGCTACTAAAAAAAAAAAAAAAAATACCTTCAAAAGCTAATTTTATTTATCATAAACTCATTATCATTTGGAATCAACTCGATGGCAGTGGGTTTATCCTCATTATCTGAGTCTAAATTTCCTTTGGTAGGGATGTCTCCTAAAAATTGAGGTGTCTGTGTTTGTGCATGCGTGTGTGTGTGTTTGAGAGAAAGGGAGAGATGGGAGTGAGAGCAAGAGCAACAAAGAGAAGAGAGGCTTCTACTCTGGAAAGTTTAAAAAAAAAAAAAAAAAAAAAACCATGTTCCAGAAAATATACCATTGAATGAAAAGCTGTAGAATGGGGTATATTATAGGTATATAAAAAAAAAAAAGTATAGGTATATTGTATTATAGGTTGGGGTATCTTCATGTAATTTATCCATACAGCGTTATAATGCAGTCTCTACCAATAGATCAGAATTGGGATGCAGGATAATACCTATTTGTCATCTTAGGCTGTTGAAAGAACTCAGACTATGGGTCCAGACCTAATTAGCTTGGAATCGTCAAATTGGTGATTATGAGCTATGTGAACCTGGGCAAGTTCCTTACGGCTCTGAACTCAATCAAGTAGCCAGAAAGAGAGGCAGTACTTTCAAAAGCAGTAGCCAGTGGTGGGCTAGTAAATGTTTTAACAACTGCCTTTCCAGGAGGTAGGGAAATACACTTACACACACTCACACACACAAATGTTTATAATAAATTTAACTGATATAAAGAATGCACCATATACAATTTACAACTAATAATAAAATATACAATACTCTTTATTGTCAATTACATATAGATAATTGATGCTTATGGAATGTTTTATTGATTTTTGCTGAATACTTGTACACGTAACCAAACTATGGTTGAAATCCAATCATGATTTGACAAAATCAGCCTATGAATAAATGCTGGAATTCTATCCAGTTCAACAAATAAGTCACTCACGTCATTGATGAATGCCATGGCTGTTGGTTGATGTTTTTGTTTATGTGAATAAGTGACACGGAATTGAATCAATGGGGTTCTGTGTCTGTGTTGCACTCATTCAGGACATGAGTGACATTTTTGATAAAAAAAAAAAAAAGCAGATAACAATTTCCGAATACAGGAAGAAAATTGCCTCATGGCTTTTTCAGTTATTCACAATGTAATGGCTTTGGACATGACACGTTTTAAAGTTTAATGTGCATCATATTTCTTAACCTTAGGCAGTCAACAAAACCATCAATCAAGCCCTGATTTATGACATTTGACAAATTCTCTGGTGTAAATACTTCTACCACGGCCAATTTCAGGCTAGCAGTGTAGTGTCATGAACACAGATTTGGGAAGCGATGTGCAGTAACACGCTATCATATGGCATTGCCTTCCGATAGCTACAATAGAAGCAGTAATCCCGAAAGCATAAATAATAGTAAAATGTAAAATGACTAGGAAATGATGAGTTTTATGCATTTGTTACCTTTGTTTTTAGTATAGTTTATTGAATGATAAGTTTATGTGGTTTCATTTTACTAATGGCTGTGTTTAATAACCAGCTTACAAAACTCTTGAAAATTTAACATGAGCCACTACCATAAGCTACTACCGTTTCATATTTATGCCGGACACTAGATTGCAGAGTTTATTTGTTGTGGGATTGTGAATTTTTACAGCCATGCCTGATGTTGTTGTTCATAAATAATTTTACTCTTTCATCTGTGAATTTTTTTTTTCTTTGTTTTGTAGACTATTTCTGGAGCAGTACATGATTACAGAAATCTGTGGCTCCCTGTTCCCAATTTCAAAAAGCAAACCACAGCCACATTATGGAAGAAGAAAACCAGACAGCTCCATTCGAGTTTATCATCTTAGGATTCTCCAACTTAAATGAGCTGCAATTTTTACTTTTCACTATCTTCCTTGTAACTTATATCTATACCTTGGGAGGAAATATTTTCCTTATCTTGGTGACCATGGTTGATGCACGTCTACACACACCGATGTATTTTTTTCTGGAAAACTTAGCATTTATTGACATCTGCTACACCACCACCAATGTTCCTCAGATGATGGTGCATCTTCTGTCAGAGAAGAAAAGCATTTCTTATGGGGGTTGTATAGCTCAACTTTTTGCATTTATTTTCTTTGTGGGGTCAGAGTCCCTGCTCTTGGCAGCAATGGCATATGATCGTTATGTGGCAATCTGCAAACCCTTAAGATATTCAATTATTATGAACAAGACTATATACAGCCAATTAGCAGCTTCTTCATGGGCTGGTGGTTTCCTCAACTCAGTGGTGCACACAATGCTGACTTTCCACCTGCCCTTCTGTGGGAATAATCAGATTAATTATTTTTTCTGTGACATCCCACCTTTGCTGACCTTGTCTTGTGGGGACACTTCTGTCAATGAGCTAGTGCTACTCTCCATTGGAGTCTTCGTTGGTTGGACTCCTCTCTTGTGTATCATCCTTTCATGCCTTTATATTGTGTCTACCATTTTAAGGATCAGTTCTTCAGAGGGAAGGCAAAAGGCATTTTCTACGTGTGCCTCCCACCTGGTCATTGTCCTTCTTTACTATGGAAGCTCTATCTTCACGTATGTACGACCCATCTCAGCTTATTCCATAGAGAAAGACAGGCTGATATCAGTATTGTACAGTGTTGTAACTCCCATGCTAAACCCTATAATCTATTTTTTGAGGAATAAGGATATTAAAGAGGCTATGAAAGTTATGCGGAGAAAGTGGCAGGCTTCTATTTCTTTAACTTTTGATGTATAAACTTTACTCTTCTGAGGAAAATCATATATATCACAAAACTGTACATCTTACTTATAGGAGCTGATTTTTATTGATGACTCTTCAACAAAATTAAAAGTTAACTATAAACTTCACTTCCAGTAAAAATTGACTAGTTGCTCTGTACAAACTCCCCCGCTAAAATAATCTATATGAAATATTTTTAAAAATTCCAAAAAAAAAATCAGTGAAATAAAAAGTTAGAAATCATCAAAGCCAAGATTGGACATATGAACAGAAAACAAAGGTTTGAAATTGACATTTGGGGCTCTTTTTTGCTAGGGCATTTGTTGATCTTGAAGAAGTGACTGAGATTCTGAATAGCACATTGGCACCTGCGTAGGGGTGGGAATCTAAAGGACTGCACCCCAGTTATAACACTGAGGCAGAAATAAACCAGTCTTTACCTGGATTACAGCTAGGCTTTGAAACATGTGGTTGACCCAGAAGATTTCAAATCCTAAAATTGATTAAGGTTATTTCAGATTGATAGTGTCCGGGCACCTAGATGAAGCAAATGAAAATCATTTCTGAAGAAAAGTGACATCATCACAATGCCCACCACAAAATCGAGGATAAGCAGACACCTGAGTCGATATGAAAAATGAAAAAAATCAGTGCAAAAAAAACAGCAGAAACATAACCACAGTTACTATAAATGACTGAATTGCCCTAAACAGATTGTAAGATAAATATTTGTACAATGTTAATAGAAATAAATTATGAAACCCACTGCTGTTGAGTCGATTCCGACTCACAGTGACACTAAAGGGCATAGTAGAACTGCCCCGTAGAGTTTCCAAGGAGCTCCTGGGGGATTTGAACTGCCGACCTATTGGTTATTAGCCATAGTATTTAACCACTATGCCACCAGGGTTTCTTGAGATAAATTATAGACTTAGAAAATCCAACAGACAATTAGAAACTATCAAACATGAAACTTCAAATTTGGAAAACAACAACAACATTAAAAAAAAGCAGCAACTAGAAATTAAAAATTTCAGAATGGAAAATCAAAAGAATCCAAATTAGGAACAGGGTGAATGGATTTAATAGCAGATTACATATGACTGAAGAGAAAAATTAGTGAATAGGATGATAGTCTTCAGAAAAAAGCACAGACAGAAGAATACAGAATATTCTGTTGTAGATAGGAATAGAAAGTACTGTGAGTTCTAACCTAAATATAATAATAGCCCCAGAAGTAGGGAAAAAAAAGAAATTTAAACAATATTTGGAGCAAGGTTGCATAGTGGTTAAAAGCACAGCTACTATCGGCTGCTAATCAAAAAGGTGGCAGTTCAAGTCCACCAGATGCTCCTTGGAAACCTTTTGGGGCAGTTCTACTCTGTCATAAAGGGTCGCTATGGGTCAGAATTGACTCGATGGTAGTGGCTTCAGTTTTTGTTTTTTAAGCAATATTTGAAAATTTCCAAAACTGAAAAAATAATCCATTCTTCAAAAATCCCAACCAATCCTAGGCATAACAAATAACAAATCCCATTCATAGACAAATTATTTTGAAATTTCAGAAAACCAGAACCAAAGTAAATTTAAAAATAAAGAACCATGTTAAGCTTCAAAAACAATCTTTTTCAACAGTAACAATAGAATACAATCCATAAGAGAGTAAAATGATATCTTCAATGCGTGAAAGAAAATAACTGAGTCTAGAATTGTATACCTAGCAAAATGTTCTTCAAGAATGAAGTTTAAATAAAGACAATTTCAGAGAAAGAAAAATTCATACTTTTCACCACAAGCAGATTTACATTAAAGAAAGTATTGGAGGGCAGAATAAAAATGATCACAGATGGAAGATTTGCAGGAAGCAATGATGAGAATTGACAATTATGAATATGTGCATAAATAAGGGAAGTTTAGTGCATAAAACAGCAATAAAGATAATATTTTGTGAAGGCTGAGTATTCATGGGATTCTTATCTTTACAATAGCTTAAAAGTGAGGAGGGGTTAAGTTAAATCAGAGAGTCCTGATGGAAACCCTGGTGAAGTAGTGGTTAAGAGTTCAGCTGCTAACCAAAAGTTTGGCAGTTCAAATCTACCAGGCACTCCTCGGAAACCCTATGGGACAGGTCTACTCTGTCCTCTAGGGTCACTAGGAGTCAGAATTGGCTCGACAGAAAAGGCAAGATTTTTTCTGGTGGTGCAGTGGATAAGGGCTCGGCTGCTAACAAAAAGGTCAACAATTCGAATCCACTAGCCGCCCCTTTGAAACTGTATGAGGAAGTTCTACCCTGTCCTATAGGATCACTATGAGTCAGAATCTACTGGACTACAATTTTTTTTTTTTTTACGTATTTTTAAGGAGCCATGGTGATGCAATAGTTAAGAGCTTGGCTGCTAACCAAAAGGTTGATGGTTTGAACTTACCAGCCACTTCATGGGAGAAAGATGTGGCAGTCTGCTTCTGTAAAGATGTACAGGCTTGAAAACCCTATGGGACAGTTCTACTCTGTCCTATAGTGTCACTGTGAGTCAGAATCAACTTAACGGCAATGAATTTTTTTATTTTTAAGGTGTTTTTATTGAAGGAGGGTAAAATACCAACATTAGATCTTCATTAGTCAAGGATGCAATTTATCATTTCAGGCATAACAACCAAGAGACTAGCTAACTAGTATATAACTTCCAAACTGATAGAGATTAAAAAAAAAAAAGAAGAAGAAAAAATAAATAATACAGAATCAATCAAAGGAAAATTAACACAGGGGAGGAAAGAAATACAGGATATGAGGCAAGTAAAAAAATATAAAAGAAGATAGTAGATCAAATATTTCAGTTCTTTATTGCTGTTGTTGAAAATATACACAGCAAAATATACACAAATTCAACAATTACTGCATGTAAAATTCAGTGATATTGATTACATTTTTCAAGTTGTGCAACCATTCTCACCCCCCCTTTTTTTGAATTATTCCTCTACCATTAATATAAACTCACCGCCTCCTAAGCTTCCTATCCAACATTTCCACTGCTCTTGTCAATTTGATGTCATACAGGTAGTTCGGAGAAGAGCAAAAAGCTCAAGGCAGATATTTGTTACTAATTAAGCTAAACTATTGTTTGGTTTAAAGTCAGTCCTTACTTTAAACGTAAATGACCTTCAATTAAAAGGCCAACGTCGTCAGACTGGAATAGAAGGAAAAGAAAGAAACAAAAATCCAAAACAACAAACACCCATATGCTGTTTATAAGACACACATCCAAAACGTAAAGGCACAGAAAGCTTGAATGTAAAAGCATGGAAAAGTTATATCATGCAAACACTAACAAGAAGATATCTTGTGTATCTATATTTATACTATACAAAATAGTTTTTTAGGCTAAAAGGTATTACCAGAGAGGAAGAGGTTTGCGTAAAATTGATATGTGTTTCAATGTGCCTGGAAGAAGAAACAATTCTAAATTTGTATGCACTTGCTATTAGGTGGCCTCAAAGTATATAAAGAAATGATTTGCATAACCAAAATGAGAAATATACAAATTCATCATCATATGGTGAAATTATTACACTTCTCTCAGTAACTGATAAAATAAGCAGATTAAAATCAATAAAGACTCATATTTGAACAACACCATTATTACAACTGAATTAGTGGTCATCATAGGACCACTAGTGCAGAATATGTGTTTTTCAAATCCTACGCGGAACATTTGTAAAAATTGACTATAAATCGTATCAGGAAAATGTCTTGGTAAGTGAAAAGGATTGAAATTAAGTTAGTAATCAATAAAAAAAAGGTAATGAAAACAAAACAAAACCATATTGTCTTAGTCATCCAGTGCTGCCATAACAGAAATACCACAAGTATGGCTTTAACAGATAGAAATTTATTTCCTCAAAGAAAAGCAGGCTGAAAATTCATGTTCAAGGCGTCAGCTCCAGTGGAAGGTTTTCTCCCTCTATCAGCTCTGGAAGAAGATCTTGGTCCTCAATCTTCCCATGGTTGAGGAGCTTCTCAGGTGTAGGGACCCCAAGTTCAAAGGACACACTCTGCTCCTGGTGCTGCTTTCATGGTGGTATGGGGTCCCCAACTCTCTGCGTGCTTCCCTTTCCTTTTATCTCTTGAGAGATAAAAGGTGGTGCAGACCACGCCCAAAGGGAAACTCCCTTTACCTTGGATCAGGGAGGTGACCTGAGTCAGGGTAGTGTTACAATCCTACCCTAATCCTCTTAACATAGAATTACAATCACAAGATGAAGGACAACCACACAGTACTGGGAATCATGGCCTAACTAAGTTGACACATATTTTTGGGGAAACACAATTCAATTCGTGCGGCATATATTTATTAGGGAATTAACAGCTATACTAATAAACAACACATGGATCAATAAATATCATATTGGAAATTAAGAAGCATTTTGACATTAAAGATAAATTATAAAATTTCTCACTTTTGGGATTCTGCTAAAGCCATGTCTGTGAGGAATTTATAGCTTTCAATGCTATATTAGAGAGAAAGAAAGACTTAAAATTAATGATCTAAATATCCATCTCAAGAAATTAGAAAAAAGAAAGAAAAACAAATCTAAAGATTAAAGTAAAGAATTTTAAACAATAAAGATAAGAGCGCGAATTAATAAACTATGAAGCAAACATACAATAGTGAAGATTTACAAAGCGAAGTGTTGGTTCTTTAAAAAGTTAATAACATTTACAATTCCAGGCAATATTGATCAATTATAACGAGAGAAGGCACAAAAAATCAAAAAATGAAGAAAGCACTACCTCTAAAGATTCTCTTGACGTAAAATATGAATTGGTGTCAGGAGACTCAGAGATGCAGGGTCGTCTACGTTGGGTAATACCAGTGCTCATGGTAGTAGAAATGGAGGCACACAGTATTATTGAAGCCACTGGGCTGGTAAAGTTATCCTCACTCCTCTTTCTTTTCTTCCCTCTGCACATGCAGTGGCTGGTGAGATGACCAAAGAACAGATTGCAAGATTCATCTCTGTCAAAAATGATGATATCACTATAAAACAAACAATCAACCAAAACCCAGTTGCTGTTGAGTTGGTTCCAACTCATGTCAGAGTAGGACTGTACTCATTTTGGAAGCAGATCACCAGGCTTTTCTTCTGAAGCACCTTTGGGTGACCAACATTTCAGTTAATAGTCAAGCACTTAACTGTTTGCACCACCCAGGGACTCCATGATGACACTATTACAACAAAGGAAATTTGAACTTTCATACACTCTCTCTGTCGGAAACCGGCAAAAGTATACTTATAGCCAAAGAGGTGAACCTACCATTGATTTGACAGAATGTTTACCATGATGGCTAGAAAATAAAAAATGCAAAGTGAAAAAAAAATCCATGAGAATTTCTGTGGTTCTGAAAAGGGTCATAATGTTTAGATACTGCTGAGGCACAACTACATCACAAATGACAAATTTAGGGGCTGAAGGAGAAGAACAAGCAAATAGAAAGGCAGGTGTTATGGATTTTATTGTGTTCCCCAAAATTGTGTGTCAACTTCGTTAGGCCATGATTCCCAGTATTGTGTGATTGTCTACCATTTTGTAATCTGATATGGTTTTCCTATGTGTTGTAAATCCTACCTCTATGATGTTAATGAGGTAGGATTAGTGGAAGTTATATTAATGAAGCAGAATTCAATCTACAAGATTAAATTGTGTTTTAAATCAGTCTCTTTTACGATATAAAAGAGAAAAGTGAGCAGAGAGACATGGGGCTTCATACCACCAAGAAATAAGAGCCAGGAGAATAGCGTGTCCTTTGGATCTGGGGTCACTGAGCTGGGAAGATCCTCAGCTGGCAAAGATTGATGACAAGGACCTTGCCCCAGAACTGACAGAGAGGAAGCTTTCCTCTAGAGCTGGCACCCTGAATTTGGACTTCTTGCCTCCTAAGTTGTGAGAGAATAAATTTCTCCTTGTTCAAGCCATTTACTTGTGGTATTTATGCTATAGCAGGACTATATAACTAAGACAACAGGTATTGATTGAAATGGACAAGGCAGCTATGAAGAATTAGCAGAGATGATGATTTGAAAAGTCACACTTTCAACTCCTTCTCCTCTCCACTAAAATAAAATTAAATCTTTTACTTATCTCTTGCAAAATTAATTCTGGTCCAAACATACAAACTACCTGCATGTATTGTTTGGCCAACTCATAGAGACCCTATAAGGCCAACTCATAGAGACCCTATAAGAGTAGAACTGCCCCGTAGGGTTTCCAAGGCTGTGAAGTCCTTGTGGAAGCAGACTGCCACATCTTTCTCTCACAGAACAGCTGGTGGATTTGAACCACTGACCTTTCAGTTAGCAGCCTAACGCTTTAACCACTGTGCCACCAGGAGTTCCTTATCCCCAAATGATCAAACTACAATGAGTATTACACTACTTAAGTGTAAGAAAGTACTTAGAGAACCCCTTAAATTTATATTTGTAAATAATTACTTTTTGAGCTGCCCTGTTTTTCATTCCTACAATTTGACAGTTGAGCACAATAGAACAGTTTTAATAAAAATTAAAAAAGAAAAAAAACTCTTTGAATGGGTTGTAATTTAATTTGTGGTATAAGTTTTCACATATGCTTCACTAAAAAAAAATGGTTTAGGACCAAGATGATATAAAGTAAAATGAATGTAACCTTTTTTTTTTTTTTTTTGGCAGAGTAGCTCTTTTATATCTCAGTGTGCCTGGCCCAATAATGATAGTTTCTAAGCTTGGCTGGCATGCCCATAAGGAATCCTCGTGGTACAGTAGTTAAAGTGGTTGGCTGCTAACCAAAAAGTTGGCAGTTCAAACTCACCAGCTGCTCCCTGGGAGAAAGATGTTGCAATCTGCTTCCATAAAGATTTACAGCCTTGACTGAGGGCTGTGGGGACAATGGTTTTGGGGAACATCTAGCTCAATTGACAAAACATAGTTTATAAAGAAAATGTTCTACATTCAACTTTGGTGAGTAGTGTCCAGGGTTTTAAAAGCCTATGAGTGGTCATCTCCCCCACGTGTCTGTCAGTTTGTTGTACTGTGGGGGCTTGTGTGTTGCTGTGATGCTGGAAGATATGCCACCGGTATTCAGATACCAGCAGGGTCACCCACGGAGGACAGGTTTCAGCTGAGCTTCCAGACTAAGACAGACTAGGAAGAAGGACCTGGCAGCCTACTTCTGAAAAGGATTAATCAGTGAAAGCCTTATGAATAGCAGAGGAACATTGTCTGATATAGTGCTGGAAGATGAGCCCCCCAGGTCGGAAGGCACTCAAAAGATGACTGTGGAAGAGCTGCCTCCTCAAAGTAGAGTCGACCTAAATGACGTGGATGGAGTAAAGCTTTCGGGACCTTCATTTGCTGATGTGGCATGACTCAAAATGAGAAGAAACAGCTGCAAACATCCATTAATAATCGGCACCTGGAATGTAAGAAGTATTAATCTAGGAAAATTGCAAAATCGTCAGAAATGAAATGGAACACATAAACATCAATATCCTAGGCATTAGTGAGCTGAAATGGACTGGTATTGGCCATTTTGAATTGGACAATCATATAGTCTACTATGCTGGGAATGACAACTTGAAGAGGAATGGCATTGCATTCACCGTCAAAGAGAACGTTTCAAAATCTATCCTGAAGTACAACGCTGTCAGTGATAGGATAATATCCATACGCCTACAAGAAAGACTAATTAATACGAGTATTATTCAAATTTACGCACCAACCAGTAGGGCCAAAGATGAAGAAATAGGACATTTTTATCAGCTGCTGCAGTCTGAAATTGCAATCAAGATGCACTGATAATTACTGGTGACTGGAATGGGAAAGTTGGAAACAAAGAAGGATGAGTAGTTGGAAAATATGGCCTTGGTGATAGCAAAGTTGGAAACAAAGAAGGATGAGTAGTTGGAAAATATGGCCTTGGTGATAGCAACAACACCGGAAATTGAGTGATAGAATTTTGCAAGACGAACAACTTCTTCATTGCAAATATCTTCTTTCACCAACATAAACGGCGACTATACACATAACCTCGCCAAATGGAACACACAGAAATCAAATTGACTACACCTGTGGAAAAAGACGATGGAAAAGCTCAATATCATTAGTCAGAACAAGGCTAGGGGCCGACTGTAGAACAGACCATCAGTTGCTCATATGTAAGTTCAAGGTGAAACTGAAGAAAAACAGAGCAAGTCCATGAGAGCCAAAATATGACCTTGAGTATACCCTACCTGAATTCAGCGACCATCTCAAGAATAGATTTGACTCATCGAACACCAGTGACCGAAGACCAGAGGAGTTGTGGAATGACATCAAGGACATCATCCATGAAGAAACCAAGACGTCGCTGAAAAGACAGGAAAGAAAGAAAAGACCAAGATGGATGTCAGAGGAGACTCTGAAACTTACTCTTGAGCGTCGAGCAGCTAAAGCAAAAGGAAGAATCGATGAAGTGAAAGAACTGAACGGAAGTTTTCAAAGGCCCTCTCTAGAAGACAAAGTAAAGTATTATAATGACATGTGCAAAGAGCTGGAGATGGAAAACCAAAAGGGAAGAACACGCTCGGCTTTTCTCAAGCTGAAAAAACTGAAGAAAAAATTCAATCCTCGAGTTGCAATAGTAAAGGATTCCATGGGGAAAATATTAAATGACGCAGGAAACATCAAAAGAAGATGGAAGGAATACAAAGAGTCATTCTACCAAAAAGAATTAATCGATATTCAACCATTTCAAGAGGTGGCGTATGATCAGAAACCAATGGTACTGAAGGAAGAAGTCCAAGCTGCTCTGAAGGCATTGGTGAAAAACAAGGCTCCAGGAATTGATGGAATATCAATTGAGATGTTTCCACAAACAGATGCAATGTTGGAGGTGCTCACTCGTCTATGCCAAGAAATATGGAAGACAGCTTCCTGGCCAACTGACAGGAAGAAATCCATCTTTATGCCTATTCCCAAGAAAGGTGATCCAATCGAATGTGCAAATTATAGAACAATATCATTAATATCACACGCAAGCAAAATTTTGCTGAAGATCATTCAAAAACGGCTGCAGCAGTATATCCACAGGGAACTGCCAGAAATTCACGCTGGTTTCAGAAGAGGCCGTGGAACCAGAGATATCATTGCTGATATCATATGGATCCTGGCTGAAAGCAGAGAATACCAGAAGGATGTTTACCTGTGTTTTATTGACTATGCAGAGGCATTCAACTGTGTGGATCATAACAAATTATGGATAACACTGTGAAGAATGGTATCTCCAGAACACTTAATTGTGCTCATGAGGAACTCTTACATAGATCAAGAGGCAGTTGTTAGGACAGAACAAGGGGATATTGTTTGGTTTAAAGTCAGGAAAGGTGTGTGTCAGGGTTGTATTCTTTCACCATACCTATTTAATCTGTATGCTGAACAAATAATACGAGAAGCTGGACTATATGAAGAAGATCAGGGCATCAGGATTGGAGGAAGACTCATTAACAACCTGCATTATGCAGATGACACAACCTTGCTTGCTGCATGTGAAGAGGACTTGAAGCACTTGCTAATGAAGATCAAAGACCACAGCCTTCAGTATGGATGATACCCCAACATAAAGAAAACAAAAATCCTCACAACTGGACCAATGAGCAACATCACGATAAACCGAGAAAAGATTGAAGTAGTCAAGGATTTCATTTTACTTGGATCCACAATCAACAGCCATGGAAGCAGCAGTCAAGAAATCAAAAGACACATTGCATTGGGCAAATCTGCTGCAAAGGACCTCTTCAAAGTATTGAAGAGCAAAGATGTCGCCCTGAAGACTAAGGTGCACCTGACCCAAGCCATGGTATTTTCATTAACGTCATATGCATGTGAAAGCTGGACAATGAATAAGGAAGACTGAAGAAGAGTTGACGCCTTTGAATTGTGGTGTTGGCGAAGAATATTGAATACACCATGGACTGCCAAAAGAACAAACAAATCTGTCTTGGAAGAAGTGTGGCCAGAATGCTCCTTACAGGCAAGAATGGCAAGACTGTGTCCTATATACTTTGGATATGTTGTCAGGAGGGATCAGTCCCTGGAGAAGGACATCATGCTTGGCAGAGTACAGGGTCAGCGGAAAAGAGGAAGACCCTCAACGAGGTGGATTGACACAGTGGCCGCAACAATGAGCTCAACCATAACGATTGTTAAGGATGGCACAGGACCATGCTGTGTTTTGTTCTGTTGTGCATAGGGTCACTATGAGTCAGAACAGACTCAACGGCACCTAACAACAACAACAACATGAGTGGTCATCTAGGATACTCCTCTGATCTCACTCCTTCGGGAGCAAGGAATAATGAAGAAAACTACAGATACAAGGGAAGGATTAGTGCAAAGGACTAATGGACCACATCTACCACGGCCTCCACAAGACTGAGTCCAGTACAACTTGATGGTGCCCGGCTACCACCAATAACTGCTCTGACAGTGACCACAATACAGGGTCCCAGGCAGAGCTGGATAAAAATGTAGAACAAAATGCTAACTCAAAAAGAAAGACCAGACTTGTTGGCCTGACAGAGACTGGAGAAACCCTGAGAGCATGGCCCCCGGGTACACTTTCAGCTCAGTAATGAGGCCACTCCTGAGGTTCACCCTTCAGCCAAAGATTGAACAGGCCATTGGAACAAAACAAGACTAAAGGGGCACACTAGCCATGGGGCAGGGACTTGAAGAGAGAGGGAACAGGACAGGTGGTAATAGGGAACCCAGGGTTGAGAAGGGAAAGTGTTGATATATCGTTTGGTCGTTAACCAGTGTCATAGAACAATGTGTGTACTAACGGATGAGAAACTAGTTTGTTCTGTAAGCCTTCAGCTAAAGTACAATGAAAAATCTAAAAAAAAAAAAAAAGAAGAAGATTTACGGCTTTGAAAAGTCTGTAGGGCAGTTCTACTCTGTCCTAGAGAATTGCTATGAGTTGGAATCGATGACAGTGTGTTTTGGGGTGGAATGCCCATCTAATGTTGGGTTAACATTGCCTGCCATGATCTACAGAGGAAAAGATGTCAGGTCGCTACTGGAACCACACATTTAAAAAAAAATAAACCTCTACTAATGCATCATCTTTGTCGTCTGTTTTAAAAAAGTTTCCTCAATCATGAGTTGGATTCAGCAAAGTAGGCCGTAAACATCAGCTGCCTAGCAACATTGTTGTTCAAGAAATTATAATTTATGTTATTTCCAAATTAATACTATTCTTTTTCCTCAGATAAGGGATATAAACCTAAAAAGATAACAAGTGACTATTATGAATAACTTTGAGAACTCATAAAAATTTAGATAAAAATGACAAATTCATTGAATAAAAAACCCAACTTACAAAACTGACACAAGAAGAAAGAGGAACTTGAACAGTCATATAACAATTAAATGAATTGAATTTGTAATTAACACTATTTCACAAAGAAAGCTCAGAGTGGGAGATGGCTTCCCTGGTGAATTCCATCAAAATTTTAAAAAAGAAATGTCAGTCTTTCCAAAGTCTTTTAGAGGATAGAAAAAGCAAGGAGAATCCTCAAAACAATCAGTGACCTAACCAAAACCAAACCAAACCAAACCAGTTACTGTTGAGTGGATTCAGACTCATGATAACCCTATGTTTGCCAGAGTATAACTGTGCGCCGCAGTGTTTTCAGAATAGTAAAACGTTGAAAGCTTAACTTCTGGCTTGGGTTGAAAGATAAAAATTTCTTAGCCTTTTTTTTTAATTGTAAGAATTTCTGCTATAAACACCTCTGTTCTACAGTATACTGAAGATTGTAGCAAATGAATTAGTACAAAAATAATAACCATCTTAAAGATTAGGTAGGTAATTATGCTAAAATGGTATGAAAATCTAGGATAATTTTAACAATAGGTGAAGAAGACCACTCCAAGGAAAAGTATAAATAATACTGTAAGTAAACTAAAAAGGTATTAAGTGGAGAGAGAAACCATTTTAACGCACTTTAATATTTAACATGATTGAATATGATTCCTATAAAAAATCTCAGCCATTTTGTGGAACCTGAAAATATGATTCTAAATTTTATACAGAAATTCAAAATGCCAAATATAGCTAAGGATACTTTATTGACCAATACCATAGCCACTAATCACATGTTTAAATTTGAATTAAGTAAAAATATTCAGTTCCTTTGTGGCTATGTACACACACCCATTGCCATTGAATCTGTTCTGACTCATGATGACCTCATGTGTGTCTGAGTAGAACTGTGCTCTGTAGGCTTTTCCATGACTGTGGCCTTTCAGAAGCTGATTGTCAAGACTTTCTTCCAAGATGCCTCTGGGTGGATTTGAACTACCAACCTTTCAGTTAGCAGCTGAGCACTTAACTCTTTGCACCACCCAGGCTTAGTCACTATAACTACATTTATTTGGAAGATTTAGAAAATAAACTTATAGGACCCACCAGTTAAATCTGAATATCAAATAAACAGGGAATAATTTTCAGTGTAAATATGTCCCCAAAACTGCATGGGGACATATGTATACTAAAATTTACTTGTTTATCTGCACTTCAAATTTACCTGGTGTCCTGCATTTTATCTGGAAACACTATCAATAACTGATGTGGCCAATGGATATCATATTGGACAGTGAAGATACAGAACATTTCCATCATTGCAGAAATTTCTGTTGGACAGTGGTTCTCTAGGAGAAGAAGATTAAAGAACTTGCTTTACTGAACATCATAACCAACTATACCAAGTCAAACCAGTTGCTGTCGGGTCAATTCCAACTCCTGGTGACCCATGTGTTGCAGAGTACTACTGTACTCCACAAGGTTCTCATAGCTGTGACCTTTTAGAAGCAGATTACGAGGCCTTTCTTCTGAGGCACATCTGGCTCTGTTTGAACTGCGAACCTTTTTGTTATTAAAAAAAAAAAACCTGCTGCCATCAGGTCTATTCAGACTCATAACATCTCCATAGGAGCAGCTGGTGAATTTCAACTGCCGACATTTTGATTGGCAGCCATAGCGTTTAACCACTGCACTACCAGGGCTCCTTTGGTTAGTAGCCAAGAGCTTAAACATTTGCACTACCCAGGGACCCTACAGCCAATTATAAGTGATAGCCTTTCAAAGAGTATAGAAAAGAGAGAGAGAAAGAGGAAAAAACAAGTGATTACACAAAATAAGTAATAAGAAATCTCTAATCTATAGTGAAAGAAGTTGCTTTCTGTTCTATTTCTGATTAATTTCCTAATTTTGTATTAGGATTATTCTTAATTGATGAAGAAAGTTGTTATTATGCACCAAGGAAGGACAGAAAGAGTCCATTCAAAACCTGTCATATGAAAAAAACTAGGTTTAGCTTTAAGGCCACATCCTTCCTCCAAACCAGCCACTGGTCTTTGACAGGATGGACTTGCTACTGGAGCCTCCAATTTTCTTTATGATATCTGAAATTATCACACTTCCCTTTCTCCACACCCATATCAACTACGTCCAAATTGACTATGTTCTCCTGCCTTCATCCCAAAGAGTACAGCACATAGTAACTATACTCCTCAAGAAACCATGAGAGTTCTCAAGCTTTAATAGTAATACAACTTTTTTCACATAATTGATCAGACACATGTGCAACATTAAATTTCAAAAGAAATCTAGAAGGTGTAGCCAAGATGGTAGAAGAGACAAACATTTCCCGCGAGCCCTTTTACAACAAAGTCTGAAAAAACAAGTGAAACAAATATATTTATGACAAGCTAGGAGCTCTGAACATCAAAGGCAAGCTAAGAAAACCAACTGAGAGCAGGGGGAGGAAGAGACAGTTCAGAAGCAGACAGGACTTACTGGACTTGAATCGCAGGGAGCCCTCAGGCACCATTCCTGGGAGGGGTGTCAGTGGGCTGGTACTAGCATTCGGCTGCAGTTTCCTCAGGGAGAAGTAGCCAGGCACACAGCCTACTCACACCTCCAGAACCAGAGAAGAACGGCACTCTAGGCAAAAGTTAAGTACTTGCATATATTTCACTGTACCCCCCGCCCCAAGCCAGCTTCAGTAGCTGAATTCCCTGGGACTGACATAAACCCTGTTGAGCACCTAGAGCCATCCTCCTGGCCTTGGAGAAGGAATAAATTTGCAACTGGGGGAAAAGATAATTTGCCATCTCCACTAACCAAGGAAGCTCAGGACAGAAGTGGCTCCTGTCCAGACATAGAGAATCTGTGGACTTTGAGTACATTTCCCCCTGTATGGACCTGTGTGGGCCTATTTCAGCAGAACAGGCCCTTGTTGGCAGACTCCAACCATTTCAGCTGTGCGGTGGAGAGGCGGGTGTTCGATGTTTGGCATCGCTTTGCCTATTAAACAGGGTCCTCACCTACCCACATCAGGGGCCTAAGGACTGGTGACTCCACTAAGGCCACTTGGCCACCTGGGACAGTGGTCCAAGGATAACTGGTAGCTCCCAGTCCTTACACCCAAAAACATTGGGTGCCCATGGTCTGTCTGCAGAACCCACCCATCTGTATGTTCTAGTGAACAGGGACACGCTTTCCTCAGAGACACATGGGGAGGATTCTTCACCCTCTGCCTTGTTCAGAGTGTGACCTCTGCTGTAATCAGATACCAGTACCTACACCATTCACCCCTGCACCTCTAAGACTGCAGGACAGGGCCTGCACCACACACTTGATGATCAGCTACTTGGATACCTGAGCCAAATTCACACAAGAGAAGTGAATGGACTCCTAGACTGATATACCTGATAACAGCTCTAGCCATCTGGAGACAGGATGTCAGAGCTCCAAAGGTGAAAATAATCAAGCAAGCTCACTCAAGAAACCCATTTCAGCATATTAGAACAAAACAAAGCAAGAAGCTACAACACAGTGAGCAAACACAAAATAAACTAATACAATAACTTATAGATGGCTTGGAGACAACAGTCAATATCAAGTCATATAAAGAAACAGACCATGACCGCCTCAACAAACTCTCAAAACAAAGAATCAAGGGATCTTCAAGACAGCAGTGCCTTCCTGGAATTACCAGAGGCAGAATACAAGCAATTAATATACACAACCCTTTAAGGCATCAGGAAGGAAATGAGGCAATAGGCAGAACAAGCCAAGGAACACACAGATAAAGCAGTTGAAGAAATTAAAAAGATTATTCAGGAACATGATGAAAAATTTAATAAGCTGGAAAAATCCATAGACAGACAGCAATTAGAAATTCAGAAGATTAACAATAAAATTACAGAAGTAGACAACTCAATAGAAAGTCAGAGGAGTAGAATTGAGCAAGTGGAAGGCAGAATTCCTGAACTTGAAGATAAAGCACTTGGCACTAATATATTTGAAGAAAAATCAGATAAAAGAAATTTAAAAATGAAGAAACCTTAAGAATCATGCGGGACTGTATCAAGAGAAATAACCTACGAGTGATTGGAGTACCAGAACAGGGAGGGATAGCAGAAAATACAGAGAGAATTGTTGAAGATCTATTGTCAGAAAACTTCCCTGACATCATGAAAGATGAGAAGATATCTATCCAAGATGCTCATTGAACTCTGCATAAGGTAGATTTTAAAAGAAACTCACTGAGACATATTATAATCAAACTTGCCAAAACCAAAGATAAAGAGAGAATTTTAAGAGCAGGTAGGGATAAATGAAAAGTCACCTACAAAGGAGAGTCAATAAGAATAAGCTTGGATTACTTGGCAGAAACCAAGAAGGCAAGAAGGCAATGGGATGACTTATATACAAGATGAAGGAAAAAAATTGCCAGCCAAGAATCTTATATCCAGCAAAACTGTCTCTCAAATATGAATTTGAAATTAGGACATTCCCAGATAAAGAGAAGTTTACGGAATTCTCAAAAACCTAACCAAAACTACAAGAAATACTAAAGGGAGTTCTTTAGTTAGAAAATCAATAATACCAGGTATCAATCCAAAACTAGAACACTGGGGAGAACAATCAGAAGTCTACCTAGACAAGGAACTCACAGAAATAAATCAAGATTAAAAAAAGCTCAAAAAAGGGAAACAGTGATGTTATTCTGTAAAAGAAGAGAACATTAAAACAATAAAGGTGGACTAAGAAATGTAGTCATAGATCTTCCATACGGAGAGGAAGACCAAGTGATACAAAGAAATAAAAGTTAGGTTAAATTTAGAAAAAATAAGAGTAAGTAATAAGGTAACCACAAAGGAGACAAACTATCCTACACATCAAAATAAAATACAAGAAAAAAAGAGATTCAGCAGAAACAAAAGCAACAACAAAGAATAAGAAGAAAGGACAATAAATAATCTACTCAGCACATAAAAAGATAATCTACTCAGCACATAAAAAGAAACTCTCAGCAACACACAAAAAAAGACATCAAAATGATAGCACTAAATTCGTACCTATCCATAATTACACTGAATGTAAATGAACTAAATGCACCAATAAAGAGACAGAGACTGGCAGAATGGATTAAAAAACACAATCCCTCTATATTCTGCCTACAAGAGACACACCCTAGACTTAGAGACACAAACAAACTAAAACTCAGAGGATGGAAAAAATATATCAAGCAAACAACAATCAAAAAAGAGCAGAAGTGGCAATATTAATTTCTGAAAAAATAGACTTTAAAGTTAAATCTATCATAAAGGATAAGGAAGAATACTATATAATGATTAAAGGGACAATATACCAAGAAGATATAATGATATTAAATATTTAGGGACCCAATGACAGGGCTGCAAAATACATAAAACAAACTGTATCAGCATTGAAAAGTGAGAGAGACAGCTTCACAATAATAATAGGAGACTTCAACACATCACTTTCAGTGAAGGACAGGACATCCAGAAAGAAGCTCAATAAAGACATGGAAGATCTAAATGCCACAATCAACCAACTTGATCTCATAGACATATACAGAACAATCCACCCAACAGCAGCCAAGTGTACTTTCTTTTCTGGTGCACGTGGAACATTCTCTAGGATAGACCACGTGTTAGGTCATAAAGCAGGCCTTAGCAGAATCCAAAACATTGAAGTATTACAAAGCATCTTCTCTGACCATAAGGCCATAAAAGTGGAAATCAATAACAGGAAAAGCACGGAAAAGAAATCAAACACTTGGAAACTGAACAATACCCTGATCAAAAAAGACTGGATTATAGAAGACATTAAGGGTGGAATAAAGAAATTCATAGAATCCAATGAGAATGAAAACACTTCCTATCAGAACCTTTGGGACACAGCAAAAGCAATGTTCAGAGGTCAACTTATAGCAATAAATTGACACATCCAAAAAGAAGAAAGGGCCCAAATTAAAGAATTATCCCTACAACTTGAACAAATAGAAAGAGAACAACAAAAGAAACCCTCAGGCACCAGAAGAAAACAAATAAAAAAAAAATTAGAGCAGATCTAAATGAAATAGAAAACAGAAAAACAATTGAAGGAATTAACAAGACCAAAAGCTGGTTCTTCGAAAAAATCAACAGAATTGATAAACCACTGGCCAAACTGACAAAAGAAAAACAGGAGAGGAAGCAAATAACCCAAATAAGAAATGAGATGGGTGATATTACAACAGACCCAACTGAAATTAAAAGACTTATATCAGATTACTATGAAAAATTTTACTCTAACAAATTTGAAAACTTAGAAGAAATGAATGAATTCCTAGAAACATACTTCCTACCTAAACTAACACAAACAGAGTTAGACTCCAAATAGACCCATAACAAAAGAAGAAATTGAGAAGTTAACTGAGAGAGAGAAAGCCTTCCCCTGGAGCTGGACCCCAACATTTGGGCTTCTAACCTCCTAGACTGTGAGAGGAGAAACTTCTGTTAAAGCCACCTACTTGTGATATTTCTTTTATAGCAGCACTAGATAACTAAAACAGTCCCATTTGACTCCCAAGCACTTCCAGGCCAGGAGATAGTTGTAAAAACCTTTATTTTTCTTTAGTTTTCCAGAGTGTAAACCTTCCTAGATACATGTCATTCAGTAAAGATGGAATTACATTCTTAAATCATTCTGTGGTATTAGGGAGTAAATTGAGTAGAAATAAATGTGGAGGGAGGGAGGAATGAAAGTGATGATGGTGGAGAAATAATCTCTGAATACTTGTATTCTTGATCCAATTTTATTAAAAAAGAGAAAGAAAAAACTTTTTAGGACCCCCACTTCAAAATATTGTGTATCTTACAGAATGTTAAAATATTGTGTTTCCATTCTAGCTGAGGACTCAAAGACTAGAAGCAGATCTATATGTGCCTATTATTTTTATCCAAAAGCAAGGTGGTGGGTCACAACGTTAGATTTAGCTTGCAAAGAAGTGGACCTTTATGGGATTGATAGGTGGTTGAAGAGGATTTCTTTGGTGAGAATTGGTGTGCTGCAAAAGTTTCCCCCACCTCCATAAGGAAATGAGGGTCCTTCCCCTTAACTTAAGCTGAAAGAACCAGTTAGAGAGTTTGATGTCTACCCTGGAGATTTAGACCCCAATGACTGATATGCCCTGACATGACAGGAAAATGAAATAACCAAACCCCTTACAGCTGAGGTGATTCTGACTCAGAACAGCCCTATAGGACAGAGTAGAACTGCCCCACAGCGTTATCCAAGGAGCACCTGGTAGATTTGAACTGTGGACCTTTTGGTTACCAGCCAAAGCTCTTAACCACTGCACTGCCAGGGTTTCCTGACATGGCAGAGCAGCAAGAAATTAGAGGACTGGAGGATGTTTTTCTTTGGTCAGTGTGGGCCAGGAAAGGAAGGGTTCATCTGGAGAAGTTTTGATTCCATACAAGACTTCCTGAAGCAGAGCTATGATGGCAACAGAGCCACTGGAGGACAATCAATGCTCAGGGACTGAGGCAGGAATCAGAAGTGGCAGTCAGGACTTGTGCTCAGTGGTCCCAGTGCGGTGTCTCCATGGCCCTGGGAAGGGTCCCACGAGATGTGTGGATTTCTGCATCCAGAAGGCATTGTCATTGCCCACTCCAATCC
Organism: Loxodonta africana; assembly: GCF_030014295.1. NCBI lineage: Eukaryota > Metazoa > Chordata > Mammalia > Proboscidea > Elephantidae > Loxodonta > Loxodonta africana. The sequence goes on along the minus strand of NC_087342.1, from coordinate 87,448,683 downwards.
CATGCACTGGCCTTCAAGGTTTGAGGAGACCCTTGATGCTCAGCCCCAAGGCCCCTCTCTCAGGGAGATGCAGGCACAGACCCTCCAGAGACTATTACCTGCCACTTTCTTGCATTCATAAAAGCAAACTCACAACAAGGTTTAGATGCCTGAATGGTAACTTCTGCTCTTTTGCTATATCTTCTATCACAGGTTAAATATTTTTTAATCGCTTAGCTATGGTTTCATTGCTCTAGGAGGTATACTTTCTATGCTTTGCACTTTGGATGAGAAACTAAATAAGTGGGAGAGAAAAATGTAATGACTTGTTTGGTTCCTGGGGAAGGGTTAATCAAGCTGTCTGTTCCACGTTCTGGGTGGCAGGGGTAGGCTGAGTGTGTGTGAACCAGGGAGTTTCCCTTATTGCAGGCGATTGTGATATCATTCAGAATGGTCATCAGCTGATTCACTAATTTTTTTTCCTATTTTTCTAAAATAGTATATTTTATTTTTGTTGTTGTTAAAAATATACAACAGGACATGCACCAATCCAACAATTTCTACATGTACAATTCAGTGACGTTGATTACATTCTTCAAGTTGTGCAGCCATTCTCACTCTCTTTCTCTGAGTTGCTCTCCCCCTTAACATAAACTCACCACCCCCTAAGTTTCCTATCTAAACTTTCAAGTTGTCCTTTTGATCTCATAGAGTTATTTTGCTGATTATTGAATAAAAGATAGTGTATTTCTTTCTATATATATATTTTAAGAGAGACTAAAATGCCATTGGATTGCAGAGTATCATAAACACACTTTTGTGTGAGTTTCTAACAAGAATTAGTCATTCATATGACTCTAATATCTTTGTGTTCTAGCTATGGAGCCCTTATTATATTTATTTTATGTATTTGCTATGCAATTTCAGTTATAAGTAAAGGATTGGACAGTATATTTTTGAGGATCATTGCAATTTAGAGTTTCTGCATTTTCCAAGTCCTTTTTTTTAGAACACCCTTTAATAAAGTGGCAGTGAGTCCCTTAGATAGGGTCCCTGGATAACGCAAATGGTTTGCGTCCCTCTGCTGACTGGAAAGTTGGCAGTTTGAACCTACCCAGTAGTGTTGTCAAGAGAGGCCTGGCAGCCTGCTTCTGTAAAGATCACATCCAAAAAAAAACCTATGGCACTCTATTCTACTTTGTAACACATGAAGTCACCATGAGTTAGAATAAGCTCAACAGCAATGGGTTTCATTGCCTTAGAAGGAAGTTTCCTTAGAAGGAAGGCAAACATCCTCCTTCATCTTCTGGGAGTCTTTCCTTCTGGGATCTTCACAGCCATTCTGAAGGTCTTATTATAATGCGAGTCCCTGAAAATATTTTCACTTTTTTCCATTCTATTGTATCAGGTTTTCTGGTGATGGGTAAGGGATGAAAGGGCAGTTTTTCTGTATTTATGTGTGAAGATATCTGTGCCTCACAAAGAGAATTATGCCTCATAGTCTGCTCTGTGTTTGGCACAATGCTATGCCTATGAGAGGCAGCCATCAACTTTGTAGAATTTTAGCAGATATTGTTCTAGATCTGGAGAGAGAAGAATATTTTTTTACTCTTAGTTTCAACGCTTGTTAATTGTGTAATCTTGTGAGATCAGCTGAGCTCTGTAATTTATATGATTGCTATGAGTATAAAGATAATATGTTAGGTGGAAATGCTTTTCCTAAGTTCTACAGCATTATGAGATGTAACAAGGGAAGAAATCTATTTTTTTTCCTGGACAATCTGCTCTAAGTGTTTAACACTACAACAGTAGTGATCCATTACTAAATATTACTCTATTATGTATGCGAGTATTTACTAATCTATTAAGAAATAGATGATTAAACAGGGTAAGTATCCCCAAAGATTTATGACCAAATAGGTGATCCAAGTCACACAAATTGTGTGTTAAGTGCCGTAGCTGAGATCTAAATGAAGGGCTGTAGATTTTTCAGGAAGAAAAAGAGATGTGGGGAAAGATGGCTTTTGAGCTGAGCTTTGAAGAAAATGAAGACTGGCAGGTAGAAAAGGGGCGGGAAGAAATGCATACAAGATGAATTAATATAAATCACTGAAATGATAGAGGGTATTCTTAAAAAAAAAAAAAAATTCTTGTTCCAAGGCAAATAATCTTAGAGGAGTAGGATGGTAATTGTTTAAATTATTTCATCTGGTCACTTTACCACATGACAGCTACCCCGGGGTTGGAACACAGAAAAGTTACGTTTTGAAGGAAAGAGGAAGACTCACAGGGTAGAGGAGACTTGGTTGGCATCCTAGGTGACAAAAGTGTTTTTTTCTCTGAATGCGTGTGAGACACTGCAAAGGGGTGCTGTTTCCTCCTTTACTCTGTTCGGAGGTCTGGCCTGCTGTTACCACCTCACCATCTCCTAATGAGCTGTATTTGTGTTGGGGGACAGTTGTCAGCAGGATAACTTTTCTTATGAAGAATAATCTGGCAAGAAAATTGGATACCCTGTCTTCACAATGTTTATTAATCTTAATACATCCCTTTCCCTGACTTCACACCCAAATTGTATAGATTTTATCTCCTAATATCTCTCAAATGACTTCATTTCTTTTCAACCCAACTCTCACCACTCTAGTCTTAACTACCAAACCATTTTTTGGTGTGAATAACCAAAATAGGGAACTCAGTGGGCTTGTTTTGTCTTGTTCTCTTCCAATTCATTGTCCATACATTTGCCAGAGAAATCTTTTTTAGAATATGAACATCTCACATCCTTGCAATATCTTCCCACTACTATCAGGTCCTCAGTGATTCCAACCCTTCCAGAAAATCCTCCTCTCATTTCTCCCTGCATTCCAGGCTTCTGGGCACCCCTTTAGGGCTCACGTTACATCTGACCTCAGGACATTTGCACAGGCTCTCCTTTTTGTCTGGAAAGTTTTCTGCACCCAACTGACTTTTGCTTAGTTAATTCCTGTTCATTTTTAGGATTATTCAGGTAAAAGACCTAATTTTTAGTAATAATTACCATCAAAGTACTGTGTTAAAGCACCTTGCCATTAAGAGACAAGAACACAAGCCATAAAAGTTTGTAAGTAACTAAAATAATCCAATTTTATGAACCAAAATTATTTTAAAAATCAGAGAAGTATTTAAGAGCATTCTACACCTAATCTTCACTTACCATCTTTCTCATTATCTAATATTTCACATTTACAACAATAGTAGAAAATCTACTATCTATTTTGCACGATAATGACGTATGTCTGGCAGTAGTGAGTGGTGAAGTGTGAGGCAGAAGTAATGCTGGCTGTGATGGTTAAGGTTATGTGTCAACTTGGCTGGACTGTGATTCTCAGTGGCTTGACAGTTATGTAATGATTTAATTTAGCAATTACGTTATGAGTCATGTTATTATGCATCATCCTCCATTTTGTGATCTGATGTAATCATTCCCTTTCTGCATAAAGCTGATTTTCACATAATGACCTGGCCTTTTGTACTTAATCATGTTGATAAGTGAGGAGTGGGTATATTGTTATCAGTTAAGAGAAAGTAAACTTTTAGTCACTCAGTGGATAATATGTTATGCCTGGAGAGGATAAAGCTCTTTCACCTGCTGACTGTGAACCTCTGCCAGATATTTGTATAGCTCAGACTCAGTGTTTTCCTCTAAAAATGAGAATAATATTATTACTGATCTCATAGGATTGATGTAATGAGTAATTAAGATGCTGTCTGGAAAGTCCTCAGAGTTTATCATACCCTTCTCTGTAGCATTTACAGTGATTTGGCCTCACAAACACTGAATCCAGCCATCAGCCAAATGGCTCCTGGGTTTTAAAGACTTATGGTCTACATCAGTAGGTCTCTAATTTTATTGGTATGAGTCTCTTGGAAAATTTATTAAAATACAACTATCCTGACCCAAATTTCAGGAAATCTAATTCAGTATGCTTATGACTGAAGTTCATAATAGCAAAAAGTAATAAATAAGACATTGTAAGTATCAAAAAAAAATTTTTTTTTAAATATCCATCGATAATGGTAGGATATGGTGGCACAGACAATTAAGCACTCAGCCACTAACTGAAAGGTTGGAGGTTCAAGTCCACCCAGAGGGACCTTGGAAGAAAGGCCTGGCAATCTACTTCCAAAAAAGATCACAGCCATTGAAAGCCCTATGGAGTATAGTTCTGCTCTGAAACACATTGGTTGCCATGAGTTGGAATCAACTCAATGGTAACTGGTTTTACTGGTATATGAAAAGTTTTCTGTGTTCATACGAAGAATTGTATATAACTCAAAGATCATGTTTCAGGAGTATATTAATTGCCATTGGAAGTGATGACAATATGGTGCTTAAGGAAGAAGGAGGTTAAAACGTCATGTACATTCTGATCCCCATTTTGAATACATATGCATAGCAAATAGATTAGAAAGACATACACTTAAACATTAGTAGACATTTTCTCTAGTGTAGATGTTAAGGCTTTTTAATGTTCTTATTTTCGTTTCTATATTTTTCAAATATTCTGAAAAAACACTATTAATTTTAATCAGAAAAAAAATCAGACAATAAAGTTGGGAAATACCATCTGCAGTGTGATGGATCAATTTCGTGGGGTCTTTCTAGGCATGGTCTTGTAACTTTCACCCAAGAAATTGGGCAGGTCTGTGCAGATTTGTTAATTGTGGCCAACCAAAGGATCCCACTGGGCTTGAAATGACCCATCCCAGAGGCAGGAAAGAGATGAATCCACCAACACAAAAGAAGAATAGCCAGATCATCCTTTGGACCTGGAGTTCCTGCACTGAGAAGCTCCTGGAACTAGGAGACAGTGAGAGAGAACTGTAACAGTAAAGGCAGTGAGAAGTGGCAGCAGAGACCCAATAGCAGAGATTTGAGAGCAGGAGACAGTGCAGTGGGCTTTCTGGCCAATGGAGAGAGAAAGCTGAGTGCTTTTGGGCAGAGGCATAGCACCAGAGAGAGGCATGTTTGCGAGCAGCGCTGGGAAGATGCTCTCCTGATGGAAGAACTGTATCCTTAAGTGTTTTTGAGCCTGAATTATGACTTGATACTTCCCTAATAAAACTGATTATCGTGAGTATGGTCCGTAATTCATTGCAATGAATTATTGAACCCAGCAGAGAAGTAGAGTGCCAGAGAAGGAATGGTTAGTGTCAGAATTAGTAAAGATGGCAGAAAGAGGAGGCATGTTTGACCTCTGCCTCATAGGAATCAGCCCTGAGCTGTTGATCTTGAGTCTCCTTCTCCCTTGGGAAGTTAGAAGAGGTCATACAGTGCCCCCATGCCATTTTTACACCATTTAAATATGAACCTACCATATCTCTCAAAACAACTTTACTCTAAAGCACTCTGTGGTCATGGGGCGAAAAAAAAACTCTCCCGTAATTTTTGTTTTTCTAACAATTTAGGAATTGGAAAAGTCATACGTAAAGAATGAACTCAGAATTTACATGTAAACTCCAAAACCGTTGCAGTCAAGTTGATTCTGACTCACTGCAACCCTATAGGACAGATTAGAACTGCCCCCATAGGGTTTCCAAGGAGCACCTGGTAGATTCCAACTGCTGACTTTTTGGTTAGCAGCTGTAGCTCTTTAACCACTATGACACCAGGATTTCTTTAATTTTCAAGGATAGTTGAGATATTAGATCATGTTGAGTTCATGACATTCTGTTTGGCCCAATTCTCTTTGCCATCAGAGTCTTAATAAGAGAGTTACTAAATATTCTAATGACGATACTGATAATATGAGTTGTTATTGAAGTGAAGTGCCTAAGAGTGGTTGGCCTGGGCCCCAGAGGTATGCTATTCTCATAGTTATCATGATTGAACAGAGAAGTATTCAGGAAAACCTGGAAATGTCAGAGTTAGGGCAAGAACACAAACTCAGGGAAATACATAGCTAATATGCCGTTATGCAAAGTTCAATGTTATCCTCTATAAAGCCATTTAACATAGCTACACAGAAAAGAGGTCAGGAAGGGAAAAAGGGAGAGGGGAAGAGAAAGAGACGTGAAACATTGGCTGTATTTACATCTACATGGGTGATAAGTAGGAGCTGTGGTTTGTGCAGGGGTGCTGCTCCTCTGGGTTTGAATCCGATGTAGATGGCGATGAGTTTTATTTTTCACATTTCTGTTTTTTTGTTTTGCAGACCATTGCTACTGACGCACATGATTACTGTAATCTGCACCTCTATTTGCCCAGTTCCCAAATGGAAACCAGGCAACATCACGGAAGGAAAGAATCAAACAGCTGTATCTGAATTCATCATCTTGGGATTCTGCAACCTAAAAGAATTATAGTTTTTACTATTAACCATCTTCGTTCTGACTTATATCTGTACTTTGGGAGGAAATATAGTCATTAATTTGGTGACTAGGGCTGATCCACACCTACACATGCCCATGTATTACTTCCTAGGGAACCTGGCCTTTCTTGACATCAGCTACATCACCACTGATATCCCCCAGATGATGGTGCATCTTCTATCTCAGAAGAAAAGCATCTCCTATGGGGGATGCGTGATTCAACTCTTTGCATTCATTTTCTTTGTAGTATCAGAGTGTCTCCTCCTGGCAGCAATGGCATATGATTGTTACATTGCAATCTGCAAACCTTTAAGGTATTCAGTTATTATGAAAAAAGTACTATATAGCCAATTAGCAGCCTCAGGCTAGACTGGTGGTTTTCTCAACTCAGTGGTGCACACAGTATTGACATTCTACCTGCCCTTCTGTGGCAACAACCAGATTAATTATTTCTTCTGTGACATCCCCCCTTTGCTGCTTTTGTCTTGTGGGGACACATCTGTCAATGAATTGGCATTGCTTTCCACTGGAGCCTTCATTGGCTGGACACCTTTCTTGTGTATCATCTTTTCCTACCTTTACATAATCTCCACCATCTTGAAAATTCAATCATCAGAAGGGAGGAAAAAGGCCTTTTCTACATGTGCCTCCCACCTGGTCATTGTCCTTCTCTACTATGGCAGCACCAACTTCACGTACGCAAGGCCCATCTCATCCTACTCGTTGGAGAAAGACAGGCTGATCTCAGTATTGTACAGTGTTGTAACTCCCATGCTAAACCCTATAATTTGCACATTGAGGAATAAGGACATCAAAGAGGTCGTGAAAGTTGTGGGAAGGGAGTGGCAGCCATCAAGCTCCCTCTTTTGAGATATAACCTTCACTTACCTGTGATCAATATTCTTTTATTAGAAAATTTGCTTTTTACCAGCTGGCTATTTCTAGTGACATTCAATTTATAAGTTGATTGCAATGATGAGACAGATATTGAACAGTTGGCACACTCAACCTTAGTGTACATATTCTTGAGCTTTTGTTGGTCCTGTGGCGAGAGACAAAGATGCTGACTTCTTTACTCCTTTTAGATGCTGCCTTCTTATGGATCCTTTCCATTCCTGAATTCTCTATCCAAAAGAGCAATATTTGTTTGATGGGCTTCATCTCTTGACACTTTCCTTCCTTTTCCATATTATTCCCTGTATGTTGAGGACAAGTGAAAGACTTTCTCCTCATGATTATCTTATATGTTAATCATATTTCTGTATATTTAAGTCATGCTTCTGACCTTTCTTTACTGCTGTCAAGTGCCATCAAGTCAGTTGTGACTCATAATGGCTGTATGTGCAACATAACGAAACACTGCCAGGGCTTGAACCATTCTCAAAATTGTTGCTACATTTCTCGTCATTGTTGCTGCATTTCTGGTCACTGTTGCAGTCACTGTGTTAATCCATCTCTTCCTATTTTTTGATGATCCTGCACTTTACCAAGCATGATGTCCTTCTCCAGGGACTGGTCCCACCTGATAACATGTCCAATGTACATAAGATGTTCTTCTTAATAAAGCATAATCACCAGTAAATTAAATTCATACATATTTACATAATTATATATGTATACATATATACTGATTTTGACAGAAGTATATGAATTATGAAGTGATGGTGCATCTCCATATATGCTGGCAATTAATTTTAGTTTTATTATCTACTGCATAGGCCAAAGGTAGTTTATCTTCATGTGGGAAGGAATACAGTCATAGTTTTACAATTCTACCAGCCTTACTTACTCTATCTAAAAGGTGGAATTTCCTAAAAGAATTTTTCCAAGAATAAGTCCATAGGACATGTTACTATTTTGTAAGGTATCTTAACTTTACAAAATTATCTTCTAAATATTTAGGAAAAAAAACAGCGAAAAATACATAGAAAAGCAGCATATTTTTTTAGGAGAATAAAAGTTCTACTACATAATAACTAAATTTAGAAAAAAAGAGTTGGAATTACATCTACTAAAAAGAAAAGCACTAAATCACTGCTTTTATGTTATGTACCATGTAAGGAACAGTTATGAAGGCGGATGAGAAGACACAGTGGTGCAAGAGAGAAAGAAATGCAAAAAGGGAGAAAAATGTTAAAGAAAAAAAGACTTAACAGATGACAAGAACGGGAAATAAATAACCCACAATGCAAGAATTTCAGAGATTGAAAGACAGGTAGGACAAAAGAGGTCCAGAGCCTGGAAGGAGATAAAAGACGTAGTATCTTCCCTCCCAGCTCTCTCAGTACCATCTTCTTCTCCTTATTCCTATTGTCTCCCTGTCATAAGGCCAATTTGTGGCTTACATAGTTTGCTGGCTCAGCATTCATTAATTCTTCCTCGTTGTCCTTTCATGTGCTTTCTGACACGGCCATTCGTATTTTGTCACAAGGTCTCTCAATATTTGTCTCTAACCAGCCCTCTGGGCCATGCCCTATGTGGTATCCTGTGATAAAAACTGATTACTATCTTGTAACCCAGTCTATTAACAGTCACTGTTAACCTTCCTGACCATGCCTCATGATTCCCTGAGATAAAATTTCTCCTTTTTCCTGCACTAATGCACTAGAAATCTTTTTAATTGACCAATAAGACTTCAGCACACGTAAACCCCGAGACTCAACCCTATTTGGCCTATACATGCCCACTACTGCAATTCCAGCTTGTAGTTGCTTTGTCTCTGAGTGGAACCCCTAGTGTGGCCTTGCATGGAGACATGTAATAGTTTTCTCTCTGGGACGTGTGAGTGCTAAATTCTATGTGTTACAGAGTAGAACTGTTCCATAGCATTCTCTTGACTGTAATTGTTAGGAAAGCAGATCTTTCTTCTGTGGTGCCACTTGATGGATTCAAACCACCAACTTTAGGTTTGTAGCTGAGCGACAATCGTTTGCATCTCCCAGAAAACTATACATTTTATATTCCCTACATCCCTTAGTTTGATATTTTATTCGCTGTAAGATATTATTCTAGGACATTATGTTTGTTGAATAGATGAATGGAGCAGAGAGGGGGGAGCATGATTTTGTTGGTTATAAAGTTTATTTTAATTTTAAGTTGAAGTAAACTTCTCTAGTTTCATTTGTTCTTTAGTTGATCAGACAGTTGTAGTCTTTTTTATTAACATATTTTACTTACCCATACCTCACACCATACACGAAAAGTAATTCAAACGGATCAAAGACCTAAATATAAAACCAAAAACTGTAAAGACCACGGAAGAAAAAATAGGGTCAAAGCTAGGGGGCTTAATATATGGCCTAAATAGGATACAAACCATAAAGAACAATACACAAACACAGAAGATAACCTAGATAACCAGAATCTTCTAGAAATTAAACATTTATGCTCATCAAAAGACTTCACCAAAAGAGTGAAAAGAGAACCTACAGACTGGGAAAAAAAAATTGGCTATGACATAACTGACAAAGGTCTAATCTCTAAAATCTATAGGAAAATCCAACACCTCTACAATAAAAAGACAAATAATCCAGTTAAAAAATGAGCAAAGTATATGAGCAGATTCTTCACCAAAGAAGACATTCAGGCAACTAACAGATACTGGAGGAAATGCTGCGATCACTAGCTATTAGAGAAATGCAGACTGAGACTGCAATGAAAGACCGTCTACCCCAACATTATTGTGACAGAGCAAAAAACCAGAAAATAACAAATATCGGAGAGGCTGTGGGGAGACTGGAACTCTTATGGACTGCTGATAGGAATGCAAAATGGTACAACAATTTTGGAAAATGTTATGTCACTTCCTTAAAAAGCTAGAAATAGACTTCCAGCTAACATGGCAGCATAGACAGAAACACCACCCCATAGCTCCACAGAGAAAAAACGAAAAACTAAGTAAAACAGAGACAAACGTCATTCCTAGAACCCAGAGTGTCAAAGGAAGAGGTAAAGAACTCAGCCAAACACCAAATGAAATAAGAAACTGACAGGACAGAGAGTGAGGAGAGATACATGTAGAAGTTCCTTATTACCTAACGCAGCACGGATTCACCATTTTGGACTCCTGTCGGAGGGAGGTCCGCTGACAGGGAGCACAGGAAAGCAGCTTTATGGAGTTCCCAGCAGGAGATAGAGCACCTAGTAAGCAGCGTTACATGCTTTCCCACCCCGCATGCTGTCCCCACTGCTCTACGTCCAAGCTTCCTGGCTGGCTGCAGTGGCTTGGCTGGCCAGGAAGTGTAGAATTTGTGCCACTTGGATTTGCCCCACCTACTTATCAGATCAGCATACAGGGTGTATGGGAAAGCAGCTTCATGAAGCTTCTAGCAGGAGAAAGAGTTCCCAGTAAGAGTGTTATATGCTTTCCTAACCCATCCCCCTCACTCTTCTCCTCCCCTTTCAAGCTTCTGTGCTTCCCACTAGCTGCAGTCTCTTGGCCAGGAGGCAAAGGCTTCTGCCCTGGGCAGCTTGGATTCACCCCTCTGCCAGGTCCCTGAGCTGGTGTTGCTTCCCTCCATTCCTTTTGGTTTCTTGCGTGCCTCCCACAACTTTCCCCTCCTTTCCCTCAAAAACATGCGTGTGCCATCTTTGCTTCTTCTTGACAGGATGTGAAGACATGTTTGACTGGGGAACCCCTCCCCTGGCCTGCAACACCACGCTGGTGGGATCCCTGGGGCTTTTTTTATTTTGCTTTGTTCTGTTTTGTTTCTTTGCTTGTTTATTTTCTCTTTTCGCACTTGGGAGCCACTTCTAGTCAGCTGCACTGTATGGTTTAGGAGCCACTTCCCCAATCTGCACAGCCACGTAGGCAGGATCCCTGGGGGCATTTCTTTTCCTTTCTTTCTTTCTTTTTCCTCTCTTTTTTCCCTTTCTGTCTTTCCTCATTTCTCATCTGTCAATATTTACTTTCTTTTCCTGTCTCCTGAATACCTGGTGCTGTGTGACATATATACCCCCTGAAGCCAGGCTATACTGCGCAGCCTGGGAGCCTCTGCTCTGTTCTTCATGGCCACACCAGTGGGACCCCTGGGGGCTTTTCTTTACTTTTATAATTTTTTTTTCCAAATTTTTATCCAGTTTTATTTTATTCTTCTGTCCCCCCCCCTTTTTTTTCCTTTTTGCTCTTCTCCTCATTTCTGCTCCTCTGACTTTCTTCTGAGTTGTCTAATTCTGTAATTTTATTGTTAATCTTCTAAATTTCTGATTGCTGTCTTTATGGATTCTTGCAGCTTATTAAATATTTCATTTTGTTCTTGAATAACCTTTTCAATTTCTTCAGCTGCTTTGTCTGTGTATTCTTTGGCTTTTTCTGCATTTTGCCTGATCTTATTCCTATGTCTTGAAGAATTCTGTACATTAGCCTGTTGTATTCTGCATTTGGTAATTCCAGGAAAAAAACCTTTCTCTGGAAGATTCCTTGATTCTTTGTTTTGAGAGCTTGTTGGTCTACTTCTTTATGTGATTTGATATTGACTGTTGTCTATGAAACATCTATAATTTATTGTATTAGTTTATTATATGTTTGCTTACTGTATCCTAGTTTCTTGCTTTTTTTGTTGTTGTTGTTATGCCCAGATAGACTGCTTGAGTGAGCTAGCTTGATTATTTTTCTCTTTGAAGCTCTAAAGTCCTGTCACCAGATGGCTAGAGCTGTTACCAGCTATAGGAATCCTGGAGTGCATGCACTTTTCTTGTATGGATTCAGCTTAGGTGTCCAGGTAGTTGTTCTTCAAGTGTGTGGCACAGGCACAGTCCTACAGTCTTAGAGGGGCAGGGGTGATTGGTGTAGGTACAGGAATCTGGTTGCAGCAGGGGGGTCATGCTCTGAACAAGGCAGGGAGCTGACAACTCTCTCCTGAGTGTCTGTGAGGAAAGTGGATCCCTGTTCCCCAGAGAACACAGGTGGGGGGGGGTTGTACAGCAGACCATGGGCACCCAATGCTTTTGTTTGTAAGGACTGGGAGGTACCACTTATCCTTGGACCCCTGCCTCTCGTGGTTAGGTGACATGGGTGGAGCTACCAGTCCTTAGGCCCCTGATGTGGGTAGGTGAGGACCCTGTTTAACAGGCAAAGCGATGTCAAACATCAAACACCCACCTCTTCACTGCACAGCTAAAACAGTTGCAGTCTGCCAACAAGGGCCTATTCTCCTAAAACGGGCCAATACAGGCCTATGCAGGAGGGGAAGATATTCAAAGACCGTTTGTGCCTGGAGAGAAGCCGTTTCTGTCTTGAGCTTCCCAGATTAGTGGAGCTGGCAGATTATCTTTTCCCCCAATTGTGAATTTATTCCTTCTCCAAGCCTGGGAGAATGGCTCAGAAGGATGTATGTCAGAACCCAGGGAAACTGTCAGCCACTGAAGCTGGCTTGGGGGCTGGGGGCGTGGTAAAATAAATGCAAGAACTTAGCTTTTGCCAAAAGCACTGTTCTTCTCTGGTTCCAGAGGTGTGAGTAGGCTGTGCAGCTTGCTGTCTGTCCCTGAGGAAACCGCATCAGGAACACTACCACTAGCCCCGCGGTGGTTGCACCAGGGAATGGTGCCTGAGGGTTCTGGGCTATTCAGGTCCAGTAACTCCACACTGCTTCTGATCCATCTCTCCCTCCCCCTGCCACTCAGTCCATTTTCTAATTTTGCCTTGATGTTCAGGTCTCCTAGTTTGTCTCATGTATAATCATTTCACTTGTTTTTTTGTGTCTTTTTGTAAGAGGGATCACCAGAAGTGTCTGACTACTCCCTCATCTTGGCCCCCAGGAACGTGCTTCTTAACTCAGTCATGTAAATGAGACCAAAAGGGCAAAGCCTGCCCAAAAGCAAAGACAAGAATGTTTGAAGGAGCAGGAAAACAGGGTGAATGGAAATCAGGAAACTGGAGTGAAGAAGGAGAGAGTGTTGATGCATTGTGGTGATTGGAACCAATGTTACAAAACAATTTGAAAACAAATTGTTGAAGAGAAACTAATTTGATCTGCAAATATTCACCTAAAGCACAATAAATAAAGTGCGGAGATGTAAATGCAGAGTGGAATTTCAAATTCTCATGGTCTTCAGACTTCCTGGAGCCATGAAGTTTGGATAAACCCCTGAAACTATTGCCCTGAGGTAATCTTTAAACCTTAAACCAAAACTACCCCCTGAAGTTGTCTTAAAACCTAACAATAGTTTAGCTTAACTAGTAACAAAAGTCTGCCTTGAGCATTATGCTTTTTTAAGAGCTATTGATATATGGGATCAAATTGACAACAGCAACTGGAAAGATTAGATAGGAACCTTAGGTGGCAGTGAGTTTATGTTAGTGGAAGAAGAACAATTCAGAAAAGGAGGGTGAGAATAATTGCACAACTTAGAGAATGCAATAAATGTCACTAAATTGTACATGTAAAAAATGTTCGATTGCTGTGTGATTTGCTGAGTATATGTGTTCTCAACAACAACAACAAAATAAATACAATTGCTTAAAAAAAAACTCTGAAGAAGATTTTTCACACCACATTCTTTCTCACCACACACACCAGTTGGTGTCAAGTCAATTCCAACTCATGGCAACTCCATAGTGTTTTTACTGGCTGTGATCTTTTTGGAAATAGATCACCGGACCTTTCTTCCAAGGTATTTTTGGGACTACTGGATTGCCAACCTTTAGTAGTTGAGTGCTTAGCCATTATTGTCGCCCAGCTACTCCACATTCTTTCTAGTAACAGCAAAATTTTGAGGAAATGCTTTTTGTTTTAAACAATTTACCTATGGTAATTGTTGAAAACCCATTTTTCCTGTATCAGTCTTTGAATGTGGTAGTGTGAATAAGTGTGTGTAGAAATGCCAAATGGTTCCATGTCAGAAGCCTTTGCCAATATATCTTTTTTTCAGAATGCTTGGTGTCGTGTGACTTGAGGATGAAGGGTATTAAAAGAGCATTGAAGACTTGGAAAGAAATTATTATTAGACTCTGTCACTCTTAGGAGCAGCCCTGGTGGCACAGTAGTTAAGAGCTTGGCTGCTAACAAAAAAATTGGGAGTTTGAATCCATCAGCCAGTTCCTTGGAAACCCTAAGCGGCAATTCTACACTGTCCTTTAGAGTCAACTTGTTGGCAACATGTTTGTTTGCTTGTTTGTTTTTGCATCTTCCTTGGGTAGAGCTGCAGAGACTAATATTGAACTGAACTGTCTCTGCTCTTTGGAAGCCCTGTGGGGCAGTTCTACTCTGTCCTGTGGAGTCATTATGAGTCAGGATCAACATGGCAGCAATAGGTTTTTTGGGGAATTGTAGGTTTCAGAGACTTCAGTTTCCTCTAGTGTCCTTGATTTTTGTTTCCCTGGCTGTCTTTGAAATTCCTTAGAAGCTCTAAGTAGAGTCTAAGCCTTGAAGTTCTTCAAACTGTGAAATATTGTTATTACATAGTAGTCTTGTTAATGTGGTAGTTAGGTGTGGGAGGAGGAGAAACACTCTATATTTTTATGATTAGGTCTGAGCCTTTCAAGAGGCCTGTGGCCCTGGGATGTGACTTTTGTAAGTACTTCTCAGTTTTTCTCTCCCTAGGTGAGACAGGAAGGCTGGAGTTGGCTGGAGTTGATTGGGCATTTTCCTTTCTCCTTTTGAATAGGGCCTTGGTAAAGTAGTTTCCCTTAAGAGAAGATCTTTGATATAAAAAATGCTCTGGCTTATTTCAAAAGAGTTACTTTTCCATTCCCCCTAACCAAACAAGAGGGGATTTTTCCTCTGATCTTTACTGTGAGAATCTAGTGGGTCCCCTGGAGGTAAAACCCACAAAAATGTGGTTCCCCCCCTCCCAGACTGGGCCCCATATAAGTTTCTGATTCTCAAGCTAGTCCATACTGAACCTTCAGCAATTTGTTGATGTTACCATTTGTGATGGTTAAGATTGTGTGCCAACTTGGCTGGGCTGTGATTCTCAACGTTTATATGTGATCACCTCCATGATGGGATCTGCTGTGAGTAGTCAGTCAGTTGAAAGGGAGTTTCTTTGGGGGAGCGGCCTGCACCTGAATATAAGCAGATGTTCTGCTTTTTGCCCTCTCTGGATCCTTCAGCTGCCTCCTGTCTGTCTGACCTCTGGTTCTTGGGTCTTGAGCAATCAACTTATCTGCCAATCTTGGGATCTGTAGATCTTCACAGCTTGTGAGTAGAGCCCTTCTTTCCAGCCTGACAATCTTGGGTTCGCCAGCCCCTGCAGCTACATGAATCAGGAGAAGCCTTGTGGTCTTGCCTGCCAATCTTGGGATTTGTTGATATTCACAGTCTGTTTTGTAGTTAAAATAGAGTTACAGCTATTGAAAAGGAAGAGGAATTTTAGAAACCTTTGTAGGTGTATATTATGCCTCTAATCAGAATGTAAAAACTATAACATTTTGAACTCTATAATATGCTTATAATTATTACTATATACATTGACTTATTCAAACATGGAGTTTGGCCTGCCCTACCAGATCACTTTTGTAATGATACAAAGACCCATTGCAAAACAGTCTCCCATTTGCATTGCTTTAATTAAGCCAAAGAATGAATTCTATTTAGTTAAAATAACATTAGACAGAGGCTTCTAGGAGTTTCCTTTTTGATATTTATACTGTAGTATTTATATAGTATTTATATTTGATGTTTATACTGTAGTATTTGTAAAGTGAAACTTTACTGTTCTCTTATTCAATAAGTCATCTCTGGCTTTCCAAAATTCTGGAGGGCAATTTTCAAAGGTGATAACATAGTTGTCCCTCAATACTGGTCTGTGTTTAATAAGTACTCTATGTTTAATTAGTTTACCTGTAACTAAATCATCTCCAATTACTTCTATTTAGTTTGAGAAAGCTACGTACTTAAGTTTATGCTTTCATAATTGTACAAGTGAGTGTTAAATTCACTTTTTTACTTCTTTCAGATCTCAGGCTAATAATAATTTGAATTTTATTAGACACAAGAAAAGTGTTAGAGAAAGATGATAGGAAAGTTGTAGCATCTATACTCTTAGTATTTTAAAATGAAGTAGTGCTAAAGTTCTATATTCCTCTTTTTTTCCCAGAGTAAATTATATATACATACATATATATGTGTATATATGTATATTTCCTATTATTTTGGTATTTTTATTACAAATATATTTCTTTTCTAATAATATAATCATTTGTAAGCTTTTCAACTTTAATTCCCCTTATATCGAAGGTCTGAATCTGACACAACAAAAATTAAACGTTATGCTTCTTACATTTATCCAAGCTGATATGTATGTGTGTGGGTGTATTATTCATAATGATATAGCTAAAAAAAAAAAAAAAACTGAGATCGACACAGAGAAAGGAAGAGCATTCTAGAAGGAAAAACTGAAAGTAAAATAAAATCTTTTATTTTTTTCCTATTCTTAATTGATCTAACAGATAAGTTTGTTCAACAATGAATTAGATGATTATTGCTTATGGATAAGTTAAATGAATGACAGAAATGTTGTAAGAGATGGGAGGGGGAATTAGGAATATTCTGCTATAAAGTACTTGCACTATTGCTGAGGTTGAATAGTGTTATTTGAAAGTGGTCTTGAGTTAATTTGTAAACATATATTGCAAACTCTAGGGCAACCCTGGGAAAAAATTTAAAAAGAAATACAATTGACATACTAATAAGGACAGAAAATAGAATCATATAAAATGTTCAGTTAAAACCAAAGAAGGCAGAAAAGTGTTGAAGAGAAAAAAATAAATAAAATAAAACAAGACCACAGGCAATGAACAGAAAAAAGTTACAAATATGGTTGATAATAATCCAACTATAACAATGCCCAAGCCCAGTGCCGTCGAGTTGATTCCGACTCATAGCGACCCTATAGGACAAAGTAGAACTGCCCCATAGAGTTTCCAAGGAGCATCTGGAGGATTCGAACTGCTGACCCTTTGATTAGCAGCCATAGCACTTAACCACTACGCCACCAATAGTCAGTGCAAATACGAATTGTCTAAGTACACCAATTAAAAGATAGACTGTCAGAATGGATACAAAAGAATATCCTTGTTGTCTACAAGAAACCCAGTTTAAATATAAAGACACAGATAGATTGAAAATAAAAGGCTGAAGAAAAAAAACATTTCACAACACTCATCAAAAGAAACCTACAGTGGCTATGTTAATTTGAGACAAATCAAACTGCAGAGCAAGGAAAACTGTCAGGAATAAAGAGGAGCATTACATAATGACGAATGAATCAATTCTTCAAGAAGACATAAACAGTCCTTAATGTGTATTCAAGGAGCCCTGGTTGTGCAACATTTAAGCACTTGGCTGCTAATCTAAAGGGTGCCAGTTCGAACCTACCCAGCAACT
Source organism: Loxodonta africana (assembly GCF_030014295.1). Classification (NCBI taxonomy): domain Eukaryota; kingdom Metazoa; phylum Chordata; class Mammalia; order Proboscidea; family Elephantidae; genus Loxodonta; species Loxodonta africana. The sequence continues at coordinate 87,431,026 of NC_087342.1, read as the reverse complement.
CCATGGGAGAAAGACTTGGCAATCTGCACCTATTAAGATTACAGCCTAGAAAACCCAATAGGGCAGTTCTACTGTGTCACATGGGGTCGTTAGTTGAAAATTGACTCAAGGGCACCTAATAACAACAATGTGTATGCACCTAACAACAAATCATCAAAATATATGAGGCAAAAACTCATGGAACTGTAAGGAGAAATAGAAAAATCCACTATTAGATTTGAAGACTTCCACACTTCTCTAACAGTAATCGACAGATCCAGCAGGCAGAAAATCAGTAATGACATACTTCAACTGAACTGCACAAGTAATCAACTGGGTATAATTGACATTTATAAAATACTTCATCTAACAACAGCAGAATTAGCATTCTTCTCAAGCTCACATGGAACACCAAGATAAGCCACATTCTAGGCCATAAAATCCACCCTAACAACTCTATAAGAATAGAATGAATACAAAGCATGCTCTCAGACCACAATGAAATTAAACTAGGAATCAAAAGCAGAAACAGTTGGAAAGTCTCAAAATATGTGGCGGCTAAACAACAGGCTTCTTAATAACAAATGAGTCAAAGAAGAAATCTTAAGAGAAATCAAAAATATTTTCAACTAAAGGAAAATGAAGGACAACATATCAGAATTGTGGGATGCAGCAAAAGCTGTGCATAGAGAGAGAAACTGAGAGCGTTGAATGCAAATTTTAGGAAAGAACGGTCGAAAACCCATAACCTAAATTTCCACCATAGAAAAGTAGAAAAGGAAGACAAATTAAATCAAAAGTAAGCAGGACAAATGAAAAGATGGAAATTAGATCATAAATCACTGAAAAAAAAAATAAATGAAACCAAAAGCTGGTTCTTTGAAGAAAAAAAAAAATCAATAAAATTTATAAGCTTCTAGCCAGCCTAACCAAGAAAAAAAGAGAAAACACAAATAGCTAATATGAGAAATGAAAGAAGACCATCCATACTGATCCCATGGACATTAAAAGATAATGAAAGAATAATGAACAACTGTATGCCCACAAGTTTGGTAACCAAGATAATACAGACCAATTTCTTAAAACAAAGAAATCTATCAAAACTCACACAAGAAGAAATAGATAACCTGAATAGGATACATCTGTTAAAAAATGAATTGATAATTAATAAGCTTCCAAGACAGAGAGCACCAGGGCCACATGTTTTCACTGCTGAATTTTACCAAGACTTTATAAGGAAAAGTTCTTTGCATTTTTTCCCAGAAACTAGAAGCAGGAGAACACTGTCTAACTTATTCTAAGAGGACTTCCTATTATCAAGACCAGATAAAGACATGGCAAGAAAGCAAATCTATAGATCAATCTCTCATGAGCATAGACGTAAAAATTCCCAACAAAATATTTGCAATTCGAATCTTACGATCTATAAAATGAATTATACACCATGACCAAGTAGAATTCATTCTAGGTATGCAAGGCCGGTTTCTTTGTTAAATAAAGCTCAGTGTTCTCCTCAAACGGAAATAAACTAATATGTATGGAAAGGGAAAATAGAATAAGGGCATTAAGAGGAAATCCCAAGACATCTATGCCTGGGACACAACTGGGATATTAAGAGGGGACTCAGCTCGTTTATTTTCTGGTTAGAAGAGGAATGAAAGCAAAGTCCTCTGAGATTTATTCCTACACTTAAATGTAAGCTGTTTGTCATATGAGGCTTTGAGCAGCCGAAAATCTCCTTGCTACTTTTATTCAAGGAGACGATCCATACATCCCAGGCCTGATTCCCTTTATTTCCTTGTGCACCAAAAAGATGCATTTATTCCAAGATATGTAGACAGGAGCAAAGGTTAGGGTGAATTGGTACAGGTAGTAGACAGAACAAAAGAAGATAGATTAGAATGAGAGTTTTTTGATGGAAAGGAATTGAAAAGGTGGATTAGAGTAACTGGGAAAACTCTGAAATTAGGCTGTGGAAATTTAAGGATGGAGTTAACAAGCATGCTTATGGCACAAATCAGTCTAGAAAAGCTTTTAATATTCTGATCTGTTTGATCATTCTTTGTTTAAAGTAGATATAGTTTAAAGTAGGTATAGTTGCATTGGGGCTTTATATGTATGTATTTGTGAGTGTTTTGTGTGTGTGTGTGTCTCTGAGTACAACATATATAGTGCTGCCTCATTTACTTTAAGATTTCTTTGCATTGAAAATTATTTAACCAATCCCACATGGCTGGACATTCTGTTTCTAATCATTTTTGTCTTGCAGTACTTAAATGAATATATAAATGAATGGTACATATATAATTTTTGACATGTAAATACATCTGAAGGACAAATTCTAAGAAGTAGAATTGTTAGTTCAAGGTCTCCGAGAGTTTCCAGTTTTGATAGTTGTGAAAATTGGTCTCTAGAGGTTGAATCAATTGGCATCCCCACTTGTGTATATAACCATCTCAAGCAAATATAACGTCATCATGAACATTTTGATCTTTGTCAAAATGCCATTTCATTGTATTTTAATTTGCATTTCTGTTTTTCGTATTTGTATATTCTTTGCCCATTTAAAAAAATCTGTTGCAGCTGCAATTTGAAACATGGTGTTGTAGTTTTCCCATTCTTCACAACCACGCTTTTCAGGTGAAATTTCCTCTGTTGAGAAATTATGATCTTTTATTTTTTTCTTCTTGTACATTCATAAGGATGCAGAAGTTTTTCCTATATATGGTTTGTATTTGAATAAGTTTTATTTTGGGGGACAAGTGATTAGCAGGAGATTCCTGTGGGCAGACGGGATGCGGTAGTTTTGCCAGGTTTTTGCCTCAAAGGCCCCTCCTCATTGCCATGCCTTTAATCTCTTTGCAGTCAGCAAGTTTTCTCTCCGGTTCCTCAGAGCCTGTACCCTGCCTTGGTCTTTCCTGATATTCCCATAGCAAATCACACTCAGTGGGAGGCCCTTTTTTTCCAAGGTTGGTTATTTTCTGGTGTTTTCAAAATCATCCTGTTACCAGTACTTCCCAGGAGTTTAGGTGGTTCCTTCCTGCACAGGCAGCCTGGTTGCTGTGGTGCACTGTGGTGACTACCCATGCCAGTTCTGCTAATTTGTAGCCCCTCTGCCTACATGTTATTTGAAATTCATGAGCTTTATTTATGTATTTATTTAATGTCTTCTAGTTTCAATGAAGGCAGGTTGTAGGAAAGTTTATTCTCCACTTTTTTTTTTGCTTTGTTTTTTGTTTTTTTGCCAAGTGGGAGGAGATTTGGGTCCAGGCTACTGCCATGCTCCTACCAGTAGCCAAAAATAATAACTGTTTCTATTACCTCCATTAAGAAAAAAAAAATCAAATTTTGCAAATGTGTCTTTGACAGACTTTAATTAGATACATTAATTTTAATGCCGTAGATGATGCTACTGTTGAGTCCAAATCTTGTTTTTAACATGTAATCTCTGAATATCTGAGTTTGTTCTGTATGAACTGCTTTTTAGGTTTAACTAAGCATTCTGAGTCTCCTTACTTCTATGGATCACTATTATCACAGTGACTCAGAATTTATCGTTTATTTGTTTCGCATAATTATGTTGCAAATGAATTCATTTCCAGAGTTCCTAATCATTCTGCTCACCATAGCTCATTCTGATATCCTCCCGGAAGATAAAACTTGCTTCACTTAACCCTGCAAAACAGACTGAAACCGATTTGCTAATTGTCACTGTTATGTTTCCTTTCCAAAGCAATGGAGAACATCACTAGAGCAAATGAGTTTCTTTCGCTGGGACTGACCCGTATTCAGGAACTGCAGCCGGTAATCTTCACGGTATTGCTCATTCTATACCTGATAAATGTATTTGGAAATGGGGCCATACTAGTGATAGTTATCTCAGAGCCAAGACTCCACTCCCCTATGTATTTTTTCCTGGGAAACCTTTCTTGTCTCGATATCTGCTATTCTTCGGTGATGCTACCCAAGCTCATGTTGAACCTCCTTTCCACTCGAAAGGCTATCTCCTTCCCAGGCTGCATCACTCAGTTACACCTCTTCCACTTCCTGGGCTCTACTGAGGCCATGTTGCTGACCATCATGGCCTTTGACCGATTTGTGGCTATTTGCTACCCACTCTGCTATGAGGTCATCATGAGCCCCCAGGTGTGCATTCTGCTGGTAGGTGTGACCTGGTTCACTGGCTTCTTTTATGCCCTGATGCATTCAGTCATGACTTCACACCTGAACTTTTGTGGCTCTCAGAAACTCAACTACTTCTTCGATGTCAAGCCTCTCTTAGAATTGGCTTGTGGTGACAAGAGGCTCAACCAGTGGCTCATTTTCATTGTCACTTGCAGCCAAGCCACGGCAGCTTGCTTCCTGACTCTCCTCTCCTACTTTTACATTATTGGCTTCCTTGTGTTCAAGCACCAGACCTGCAGTGCACTCCACAAGGCTCTGTCCGCTTGCGCCTCCCATTTCATGGTGGTTTGCATCTTCTATGGAACTGTGGGCCTTGTCTACATTCCTGCTACCTCCACCACCTCTGTCATACAGGAAAAGTTTGTGGCTGTCATACACACCACTGTCACCCCAGTGCTGAATCCACTGATACACACACCTAGGAATGAGGAAGTGACCTTGGCTCTGAGGAAACTCTTTGGAAGGAAACTGCCTAAGGACGGCTGGTGGCAACATTAGAACAAATGAAAATTGCATGTGATTTTATGACACTCATTTTATCATCTATAATAAATATATTTCTTGCATATTATTTTCCTTTTAGAACATGTGCCATTGGTAAATAGATTCTTCATTCATATTTGCCCAGTTATTATTCATTGCTATTCATTTGCAGAATCCCCTTGTTCTCTTTGAATGACTGCTTCTTGGTCTATGTACAGGTTCCTCATGAGTACAATTACGTGTTCTGGAATTCCCGTTTTTCACAATATTATCTATAGTTTGTTATGATCCACACCATCAAATGCCTTTTCATAGTCAGTAAAACACAGGTAAACATCTTTCTGGTATCCTCTGCTTTCAGTCAAGATCCATCTGACATCAGTAATGATAACCCTCAACCCAACTCCTTTTCTGAATCTGGCTTGAATTTCTGGCAGTTCCCTGTTGATGTACTATTGCAAGTGTTTTTGAATTATCTTCAGTGAAATTTGACATGCATGTGATAGTGTTTGATAATTTCCACATTCTGTTGGGTCACCTTTCTTTGGAATATGGGTCTCTTCCAGTCAGCTGGCCAGGTAGCTGTCTTCCAAATTTCCTCGCATAGATGAGTGAGTGCTTTCAGCGTTGCATCCATTTGTTGAAACATCTCAACTGGTATTCCATCAATTCCTGGAGCCTTGTTTTTCCTGAATGCCTTCAGTGCAGCTTGGAACTCTTCCTTTAATACCATCAGTTCTTGACCATATGCTACTTCCTAAAATGGTTGAATGTAGACAAATTCTTTTTGGTTAAGTGACTGTATGTATTCCTTTCATCTTCTTTTGATGCTTCCTGTGTCTTTCAATATTTTGTGAATACAGTTCTTCAGTATTGCAACATAAGACTTGAATTTTTTCTTCAGTTCTTTTAGCTTGAGAAATGCTGAGTGTGTTCTTCCCTTTTGGTTGCCTAACTCGAGGTCTTTGCCATTTTATTATAATACTTTACTTTGTTTTCTCGCGCCACCCTTTAAAATCTTCTATTCAGCTCTTTTACTTCTTCATTTCTGCCATTCTATTCAGCTACTCCACATTCAAGAGCAAGTTTCAGAGTCTCTTCTGACACTTATTTTGGTCTTTTCTTTTTAATACTCTTTTGCTTTCTTCATGTATGATGTCCTTGATGTCATCTCACAACTCATCTGGCCTTCAGGCATTAGTGTTCAATGCATCAAATCTATTCTTAAAATTCTTTGTTATGCTGAACAACCAGAGTGACCATTTAATTTTTGTCATATAATCAAAATAATTTCCTAGAATTCTGGAGTCAGCACATTTCCCTAATTTTATAAATCAGTCCTCTGAGTATCAGAAAATCTAAGTGACTTTCCTGAAATGAAAATGTAATTGGTGGCAGAGATAGGGAAAAATACTCTTGTCTCCTTACTCTCTTGTTCTGCCTCTCTCATCTCTGGTATGTTGTCTAAGATCAACCAATATGATCCTTATGCCATTCTCTTCAGTGAAACATCAAAAGACTATAATATGACCAGTAGCATTAAAATCCAAAAAATGGTCACTAGTACCCACTCTAGGAAATCATTTTCACAAAATACTTAAAGAGGACTCTAAGGATATTTGTTATTGTCATTTAGATGTTCAGTATAATATTAATTATAGCAACAAAACCTTTGATAAAAAAACTATTAAGAGGTATGGTACTTCAATATAATGGAATTATATAAAACTCTAAAAAATTATATTTCAAGAGAATATTTATTGACATGCATGCCAAGGTAAAGACATAAACCAAATTACTAGTGGAAGTCTTCTCTGGTGTGGGGATAATGGATTATTATAATATTTTATTTTTCTGTTTATCCACCCATTCTACAATAAACACATATTACTCTTGTAATCAGGAATCCTGGTGACACATGGTTAACTTGATGACTAACTAAAAGGTTGGCGGTTTGAACTACCCAGCCACTCCACAGGAGAAAGATTATAGTCTAGAAACATTATGGGTCAGTTATACTCTGTCAAATGGGGTCACTATGAGTCAAATTCTACTGGACTGCACCTAACAGCAATAACAACTTTTATAACCCCAAAAAATCCAAGTCAATTAATTTGGGGAATACAAACTAACCCTGCTCTCTGAACACTTTCCGTATCATAAACATTAAAATCGTCTTCCTATGGTTGACACTCACTTCCATTTTGTGTATTAATTTATAAAGAATAATTCTTCTTTCCATATCACTTTACAATCTGGAAAACACATTGTACAAAACCTCCGTTCTTATGACAATATAGCACATGCAGAAATTCACCAACAAATAAGGACCCAGATATTTATATAGTCACAAATGTAAATCTGTTAATCTATTTTCAAGATAATTTGTGTGTTCATTTAATTAGGTAGTTGGTGATGCTGAGTTTGTCACAGTTTTTGTTCTGATGTGCTTTGCCTCCTTTCTTTTTACTAGCATAGCTATGAAATATTTTTAATTAGCGATACAGTTATGATTACTACTGATGTATGAAGACCAGCATGATTAACCTGAACACCAGGATCTGGCTGGCCCATGTTCCTCATGACTGGGAAGAGTTGTTCAAGAGAAGCTAGTAGCAAGATAGAGGACAACCTTCCAAAGCTAATTTTATTGCTCGTATCCTCATTATCTAAGTTTAATTTTCCTTTGGTAGGGATATCTCCTAAAAATTCAGGTGTGAGTGTGTGTGTGTGTGTTTAAGAGAGAGGGAGAGATGGGAGTGAGAGCAAGAGCAACAAAGAGAAAAGAAGAGAGGCTGTGCTCTGGCAAGTATGTAAAAAAAAATCTATGTTCCAGAAAATATACTATTGAATGAAAAACCGTAGAATGGGGTATATTATAGGTTGAGTTATGACTTGGGGTATCTTCATGTAATTTATCCATACAGTGTTATAATGCAGTCTCTAACAATAGATCAGAATTGGCATGCAGGATGAGACATACCTGTCATCTTAGGTTGTTGAAAGAGCTCAGACTATGGGTCCAGACCTAATTAGCTTGGAATCATGCAACTGGTGATTATGAGCTTTGTGAACTTGGGCTAAGTTCCTTATTGCTCTGAACTCAATCAGGAAGCCAGAAAGAAAGGCTGTACTTTCAAGAGCGGTAGCCAATGGTGGGCTAGTAAACGTTTTAACAATACACATACACACTCACACACACAAATGTTTATAATAAATTTAACTAATATGAAGAATGTGTCATATACAATTTACAAGTAATAATAAAACATACAATACTCTTTATTGTCAATTACATATAGATAATTGATGCTTATGGACTGTTTTTGTTGATTTTTGCTGAATACTTGTATCCATAACCAAACTATGGTTGAAATCCAATTACGATTTGACAAAATTAGGCTGTAAATAAATGCTGGAATTCTATCCAGTTCAACAAATAAGTCACTCACATCATTGATGAATGCCATGGATGTTGGTTGATATTTTTCTTTATGTGAATAAGTCAGACAAAATTGAATCAATGGAGTTGTGTGTCTGGAATGCACTCATTGAGGACTTGAGTGACATTTTTGATAAAGCAGGTAACAGTTTCCGAATACGGGAAGAAAATCGCCTCATGGCTTTTTCAGTTATTCACAATGTAATTGCTTTGGACATGACACGTTTTAAAGTTTAACATGCATCATTAACATTTTCTCCATCATATTTCTTAAGCTTAGGAAGTCAACAAAACCATCAGTCAAGCCCTGATTTATAACATTTGACAAATTCTCTGGTGTAAATACTTCTGCCATGGCCAATTTCAGGCTAGCAGTGTAGTGTTGTGAACACAGATTTGGGAAGCGATGTGCAGTGACACGCTATCATATGGCATCGCCTTCCGATAGCTACAATAGAAGCCGTAATCCCAAAAGCATAGATAATAGTAAAATGTAAAATGACTAGAAAATGATGAGTTTTATGTATTTGTTACCTTTATTTTTAGTATAGTTTATTGAATTATGAGTGTATGTGATTTCATTTTTACGAATGGCTGTGTTTAATAACCAGCTTACAAAACTCTTGAAAATTTAACATGAGCCAGTACCAGAAGCCACTACCATTTCAGGAAAACAAAGCAGATGGGCCTTGGCTTCCTCCCATTAGCAGATTGCCCTTATGGTGCGTGTAGCCTTTTATGGTTTACTTTAAATTTCAAAACTGTGTGTTCTGTACATTTTAAGAGATTTGACCTACAGGTGAATGCCTGTGTTCACATTTATGCTGGATGCTAAATTGCAGAGTTCATTTGTTATGGGATTGTGAATTTTTACAACCACACCTGATATTGTTGTTCATAAAAAATTTTACTCTTTTTTTTTATTAACTTTTATCGAGCTTCAAGTGAACGTTTACAAATCAAGTCAGACTGTCACATATAAGTTTATATACACCTTACTCCGTACTCCCACTTGCTCTCCCTCTAATGAGTCAACACTTTCAGTCTCTCCTTTCGTAACAATCTTGCCAGCCTCCAACTCTCTCTATCCTCCCATCCCCCCTCCAGACAGGAGATGTCAACACAGTCTCAAGTGTCCATCTGATACAATTAGCTCACTCTTCATCAGCATCTCTCTCCCACCCACTGTCCAGTCCCTTTCGTGTCTGATGAGTTGTCTTTGGGAATGGCTCCTGTCCTGGGCCAACAGAAGGTTTGGGGACCGTGACCGCCGGGATTCTTCTACTCTCAGTCAGACCATTAAGTATGGTCTTTTTGTGAGAATTTGGGGTCTACATCCCACTGATCTCCTGCTCCCTCAGGGGTTCTCTGTTGTGCTCCCTCTCAGGGCAGTCTTCGATTGTGGCCAGGCACCAACTAGTTCCTCTGGTCTCAGGATGATGTAGGTCTCTGGTTCATATGACCCTTTCTGTCTCTTGGGCTCATAGTTATCGTGTGACCTTGGTGTTCTTCCTTCACGCTCGATCCAGGTGGGTTAAGGCCAATTGATGTATCTTAGATGGCCGCTTTTTAGCATTTATGACCCCAGATGCTACATTTCAAAGTGGGATGCAGAATGTTTTCATAATAGAATTATTTTGCCAAATGACTTAGAAGTCCCCTTAAACCATGGTCCGCAAACCCCCACCCTTGGTCTGCTGACCTTTGAAGCATTTGGTTTGTCCCAGAAACTTCTTTGCTTTTCGTCCAGTCCAGTTGAGCTGACCTTCCATGTATTGAGTATTGTCCTTCCCTTCACCTAAAGCAGTTCTTATCTATTAACTAATCAGTAAGAAACCCTCTCCCCTCCTCTCTCCCTCCCCCCCTCGTAACCACAAAAGTATGTGTTCTTCTCAGATTATACTATTTCTCAAGATCTTATAATAGTGGTCTTATACAATATTTGTCCTTTTGCCTCTGACTAATTTTGCTCAGAATAATGCCTTCCAGGTTCCTCCATGTTACGAAATGTTTCACAGATTCGTCACTGTTCTTTATCGATGTGTAGTATTCCATTGTGTGAATATACCACAATTTATTTAACCATTCATCCGTTGATGGACACCTTGGTTGCTTCCAGCTTTTTGCTATTGTAAACAGAGCTGCAATAAACATGGGTGTGCATATATCTGTTAGTGTGAAGGCTCTTATTTCTCTAGGGTATATTCCAAGGAGTGGGATTTCGGGGTTGTATGGTAGTTCTATTTCTAACTGTTTAAGATAACGCCAGATAGATTTCCAAAGTGGTTGTACCATTTTACATTCCCACCAGCAGTGTATAAGAGTTCCAATCTCTCCGCAGCCTCTCCAACATTTATTCTTTTGTGTTTTTGGGATTAATGCCAGCCTTGTTGGAGTGAGATGGAATCTCATCGTGGTTTTAATTTGCATTTCTCTAATGGCTAATGATCGAGACCATTTTCTCATGTATCTGTTAGCTGCCTGAATATCTTCTTTAGTGAGGTGTGTGTTCATGTCCTTTGCCCACTTCTTGATTGGGTTGTTTGTCTTTTTGTGGTTGAGTTTTGACAGAATCATATAGATTTTAGAGATCAGGCGCTGGTCGGAGATGTCATAGCTGAAAATTCTTTCCCAGTCTGCAGATGGCCTTTTTACTCTTTTGGTGAAGTCTTTAGATGAGCATAGGTGTTGGCTTTTGAGGAGCTCCCAGTTATCTGGTTTCTCTTTGTCATTTTTGGTAATGTTTTATATTCTGTTTATGCCTTGTATTAGGGCTCCTAATGCTGTCCCTATTTTTTCTTCCATGATCTTTATCGTTTTAGTCTTTATGTTTAGGTCTTTGATCCACTTGGAGTTAGTTTTTGTGCATGGTGTGAGGTATGGGTCTTGTTTCATTTTTTTGCAAATGGATATCCAGTTATGCCAGCACCATTTGTTCAAAAGGCTATCTTTTCCCCAATTAACTGACACTGGTCCTTTGTCAAATATCAGCTGCTCATATGTGGATGGATTTATATCTGGGTTCTCAATTCTGTTCCACTGGTCTATGTGCCTGTTGTTGTACCAATACCAGGCTGTTTTGACTACTATGGCTGTATAATAAGTTCTGAAATCAGGTAGAGTGAGGACTCCCACTTTCTTCTTCTTTTTCAGTAATGCTTTGCTTATCCGAGGCTTCTTTCCCTTCCATATGAAGATGGTGATTTGTTTCTCTATCATATTAAAAAATGACATTGGAATTTGGACTGGAAGTGCATTGTATGTATAGATGGCTTTTGGTAGAATAGACATTTTTACTATGTTAAGTCTTCCTATCCATGAGCATGGTATGTTTTTCCACTTAAGTATGTCCTTTTGAATTTCTTGTAGTAGAGCTTTGTAGTTTTTTTGTATAGGTCTTTTACATCCTTGGTAAGATTTGTTCCTTAGTATTTTATCTTCTTGGGGGCTACTGTGAATGGTATTGATTTGGTTATTTCCTCTTCGATGTTCTTTTTGTTGGTGGAGAGGAATCCAAGTGATTTTTGTATGTTTATCTTATAACCTGAGACTCTGCCAAACTCTTCTATTAGTTTCAGTAGTTTTCTGGAGGATTCCTTAGGGTTTTCTGTGTATAGGATCATGTCATCTGCAAATAGAGATAATTTTACTTCCTCTTTGCCAATCTGGATGCCCAGTATTTCTTTGTCTCACCTAATTGCTCTGGCTAGGACCTCTAGCACAATGTTGAATAAGAGCGGTGATAAAGGGCATCCTTGTCTGGTTCCCGTTCTCAAGGGAAATGCTTTCAGGCTCTCTCCATTTAGAGTGATGTTGGCTGTTGGCTTTGCATAGATGTCTTTTATTATGTTGAGGAATTTTCCTTCAATTCCTATTTTGCTGAGAGTTTTTATCATAAATGGGTGTTGGACTTTGTCAAATGCCTTTTCTGCATCAATTGATAAGATCATGTGGTTTTTGTCTTTTGTTTTATTTATATGGTGGATTACATTAATGGCTTTTCTGATACTAAACCAGCCTTGCATACCTGGTATAAATCCCACTTCGTCGTGGTGAATTATTTTTTTGATATGTTGTTGAATTCTATTGGCTAGAATTTTGTTGAGGATTTTTGCATCTATGTTCATGAGAGATATAGGTCTGTAATTTTCTTTTTTTGTGAAGTCTTTACCTGGTTTTGGTATCAGGGATGTGGTGGCTTCATAGAATGAGTTAGGTAGTATTCCATCTTTTTCTATGCTTTGAAATAACTTTAGTAGTAGTGGTGTTAACTCTTCTCTGAAAGTTTGGTAGAACTCTGCAGTATAGCCATCCAGGCCAGGGCTTTTTTTTGTTGGGAGTTTTTTGATTACCGTTTCAATCTCTTTTTTTGTTATGGGTCTATTTAGTTGTTCTACTTCTGATTGTGTTAGTTTAGGTAGGTAGTGTTTTTCCAGGAATTCATGCATTTCTTCTAGGTTTGCAAATTTGTTAGAGTACAATTTTTCATAAAAATCTGATATGATTCTTTTAATTTCAGTTGGGTCTGTTGTGACGTGGCCCTTCTCGTTTCTTATTCGGGTTATTTATTTCCTTTCCTGTATTTCTTTATTCAGTCTGGCCAATGGTTTATCAATTTTGTTAATTTTTTCGAAGAACCAGCTTTTGGCTTTGTCAATTCTTTCAATTGTTTTTCTGTTCTCTAATTCATTTAGTTCAGCTCTAATTTGTATTATTTGTTTTCTTCTGGTGCCTGATGGAGTCTTTTGTTGCTCACTTTCTATTTGTTCAAGTTGTAAGGGCAGTTCTCTGATTTTGGCTCTTTCTTCTTTTTGTATGTGTGCATTTATTGATAAAAATTGACCTCTGAGCACTGCTTTTGCTGTGTCCCAGAGGTTTTGATAGGAAGTATTTTCATTCTCGTTGCATTCTATGAATTTCCTTATTCCCTCCTTAATGTCTTCTATAACCCAGTCTTTTTTAAGCAGGGTATTGTTCAGTTTCCAAGTATTTGATTTCTTTTCCCTAATTTTTCTGTTATTGATTTCCACTTTTATGGCCTTGTGGTCTGAGAAGATGCTTTGTATTATTTCGATGTTTTGGATTCTGCAAAGGTTTGTTTTATGACCTAGTATGTGGTCTATTCTAGAGAATGTTCCATGTGCGCTAGAAAAAAAGTATACTTTGCAGCAGTTGGGTGGAGAGTTCTGTATAAGTCAATGAGGTCAAGTTGGTTGATTGTTGTAATTAGGTCTTCCGTGTCTCTGTTGAGCTTCTTACTGGATGTCCTGTCCTTCTCCAAAAGTGGTGTGTTGAATTCTCCTACTATAACTGTGGATGTGTCTATCTCACTTTTCAGTTCTGTTAAAATTTGATTTATGTATCTTGCAGCCCTGTCATTGGGTGCATAAATATTTAATATGGTTAGATCTTCCTGGTCATTTGTCCCTTTTATCATTATGTAGTGTCCTTCTTTATCCTTTGTGGTGGATTTAGGTTTAAAGTCTATTTTGTCAGAAATTAATATTGCTACTCCTCTTCTTTTTTGCTTATTGTTTGCTTCATATATTTTTTTTCCCATCCTTTAAGTTTTAGTTTGTTTGTGTCTCTAAGTCTAAGGCGTGTCTCTTGTAGGCAGCATATAGACGGATCGTGTTTCTTTATCCAGTCTGAGACTTTCTGCCTCTTTATTGGTGCATTTAGTCCATTTACATTCAGCGTAATTATAGATAAGTAAGTGTTTAGTGTTGTCATTTTGACGCCTGTTTATGTGTGTTGTTTACAATTTCATTTTTCCACTTACTTTTTTGTGCTGAGACGTTTTTCTTTGTAAATAGTGAAATCCTGATTTTCATAGTATTTGACTTTATGTTTGCTGAGTCGTTACGTTTTTCTTGGTTTTTATTTTGAGTTATGGAGTTGTTATACCTCTTTGTGGTTACCTTAATATTTACCCCTATTTTTCTAAGTAAAAATCTAACTTGTATTGTCCTATATCGCCTTGTATCTCTCTCCATATGGCAGTTCTATGCCACCTATATTTAGTCCCTCTTTTTGATTATTGTGATCCTTTACATATTGACTTCAATGATTCCCTGTTTTGAGCTTTTTTTTTTTTTTTTTTTTAGTTAATCTTAATTTGTTTTTGCGATTTCCCTATTTGAGTTGATATCAGGATGTTCTGTTCTGTGACCTTGTGTTGTGCTGGTATCTGATATTATTGGTTTTCTGACCAATTTCCTTTAGTATTTCTTGTAGCTTTGGTTTGTTTTTTGCAAATTTTCTAAGCTTGTGTTTATCTGTAAATATCTTAATTTTGCCTTCATATTTGAGAGAGAGGTTTGCTGGATATATGATCCTTGGCTGGCAGTTTTTCTCCTTCAGTGCTCTGTATATGTCATCCCATTGCCTTCTTGCCTGCATGATTTCTGCTGAGTAGTCTGAACTTATTCTTATTGATTCTCCCTTGTAGGAGACCTTTCTTTTCTCCCTAGCTGCTTTTAAAATTTTCTTTTTATCTTTGGTTTTGGTAAGTTTGATGATAATATGTCTTGGTGTTTTTCTTTTTGGATCAATCTTAAATGGGGTTCGATGAGCATCTTGGATAGATATCCTTTCGTCTTTCACGATGTCAGGGAAGTTTTCTGTCAGTAGATCTTCAACTATTCTCTCTGTGTTTTCTGTCCTCTCTCCCTGTTCTGGGACTCCAATCACAAGCAAGTTATTCTTCTTGATAGAGTCCCACATGATTCTTAGGGTTTCTTCATTTTTTTTTAATTCTTTTATCTGAATTTTTTTCAGCTATTTTGGTGTTAATTCCCTGGTCCTCCAGATTTCCCAGTCTGCATTCTAATTGCTCGAGTCTGCTCCTCTGACTTCCTATTGCATTGTCTAATTCTGTAATTTTATTGTTAATCTTTTGGATTTCTGCATGCTGTCTCTCTATGGATTCTTGCAACTTATTAATTTTTCCACTATGTTCTTGAATAATCTTTTTGAGTTCTTCAACTCTTTTATCAGTGTGTTCCTTGGTTTTTTCTGCAGTTTGCCTTATTTCATTTCTGAGGTCATCCCTGATTTCTTAAAGGATTCTATAAATTAGTTTTTTATATTCTGTATCTGATAATTCCAGGATTGTATCTTCATTTGGGAAAGATTTTGATTCTTTTGTTTGGGGAGTTGTAGAAGTAGTCATGGTCTGCTTCTTTATGTGGTTTGTTATCGACTGCTGTCTCTGAGCCATCACTAAGATATTGTAGTGATTTATTCTATATTTGCTCCCTGAGTCTTATCTTGTTTTGTTTTCTTTCAGTATAAGTGGATGGGCTACTAGAGTATGCTGTCTTGATTGTTGTAGCCCTTGACATACGTATGACATATTACCAGCTGGTTTGGGCTGTTGCCAGATATATATGCCTGAGTCTATTCACTATTCTTGAGTACAATCTGATTTTGGGTCATCAAGTGTGTGCTGCACCCTAAAACCTATCCACCTTGAGAAGTAGTGGTGATAGTTGTGTGCACCAGATTCTATTAGCAGCTGGGGTTCACCTCCAGGGGGGTCAGGAAGCTGACAGGCTTCCTGCAAATGTCAGTGAGGTAGGTGTGTCTCTATTCCTAAAGCACCTTGGTGGGAGGGCTCTGCAGCTGTACCTTAGGCCCCCAATGCAAGTACCTCTACAGATTTGTAGGTGTCACCCTCCTTAGACCCCTAAGCAAGAGGCTAGGCGGTCTTGGGGGAGCTTCAGCCCTCAGTTCCCTGTTGTGGATCAGTTAGGGCTCTGTTGAATAAGCAGAGTTATCAGACCTGGAAAACTTGTTTTTCCAGTAAATTCGCTAAAAAAAAATATGCAGTCAGATCCCTATCAGAAATGCCTTTGCGTTTTAACAGCCACCTTGTTCCGTGTAGGGATGAAAGCCCAAGGTATGGATCATATATGCTTGGCTGAAGCTGGTTCTGTGTTTTTAGTCCAAATAGGGAAGGATTTTTGGTCCCTTGGTTTTTTGTGGTTGCTTCTCTCAGGCCGGAAGAATGGGTTAGGAAAAGACAAAAAAAAAAAAAAAAAAGGGAAAAGCAAAGCCATGGAGCTGGAGCTGTTCTCCCTCTGGCTCAGGAAATTCCAATGTTAATGAAGCCGCCTGGGAAGGGGAGGGGAGCACTCAGAAAAACAGGAGAGAGTAGGACCCCGGAATGCTTATCTTGCTTGGGATGACTATTTTATCTGAGATTCCCGAGGGGCATGTCGCCTATGTTTGCTGGCTGTGTAGAGATTGTCCCCGAGGGTCTGGCCCGCTGAAGCCTCGGTCAGATCCTCCACTGCCAGTCCAAAGCCCAGTGTCAGGGTTCCCCTGCTGGGACGCTGCCCTCCCAGCTCCAAAATCAGTCGCTGCCTCCCGGGGACTTCTCCTGCCAGCCGCGTCGCCGCGCCGCCCACGCAGACCAGCCGGACCCCCTCCCCGGGTCAGTTCAGGGGGGAAGGGCTGTGCCCCGTGTTTGTGCCGTGGCCGGATTCCGTGTTCAGCTCCCCTGTGCTCAGTCCAAAGACCGGCGCCAAGGTTCCCCGGCTGGGGCGCTGCACTCCCGGCTCCAAAACCAGTCGCTGCCTCCCGGGGACTTCTCCTCCCACCAGCCGGATTGCCAGTCTGCCCGCGCAGACCGGCTGGGCCCCCTCCCGGGGTCAGTTCAGGGGGGTAGGGCTGTGCCCCGTGTTTGCGCTGTGAGCAGATGCCGTGTTCAGCTCCTCTGTGCCCCGACCTAAGCCCGGCGCCAAGGTTCCCCGGCTGGGACGCTGCACTCCTGGCTCCCAAACCAGTCACTGCCTCCCAGGGACTTCTCCTCCCAGCAGCCGCGTCACCACGCCGCCAGCGCTAACCAGCTGGGCCCCCTCCCGAAGTCAGTTCAGGAGGGTAGAGCTGTGCCCGGTGTTTGTGCCGTCACAAGATGATATGTTCAGCTCCTCTGCACGCAGACCTAAGCCCGGTGCCAAGGTTACCTGACTGTGACGCTGGCTCCCGGCTCTGAAAACAGTCACTGCTTCCCCGTAGTTGTTCGTTCTCTGTCTCTGTCACTCAGGTCAACTCTTTAAATCTGTGTTTGTTGTTCAGGGTTTGTAGATTGTCATGTATGTGATCGATTCACTTGTTTTTCCGAGTCTTTGTTGCAAGAGGGATCTGAGGTAGCATCTAGCTAGTCAGCCAAATTTTACTCTTTTATCTGTAAAGTTTTTTTTTCCCTTGTTCTGTAGACTATTTCTGGAGCAGTACATGATTACAGAAGTCTGTGGTTCCCTGTTCCCAATTGCAAAAAGCAAAACAGAGCCACCTTATTGAAGGAGAAAACCAAACAGCTCCATTCGAGTTTATCATCTTAGGATTCTCCAACTTAAATGAGCTGCAATTTTTACTTTTCACTATCTTCCTTGTAACTTATACCTATACCTTGGGAAGAAATATTTTCCTTATCTTGGTGACCAATGTTGATGCACGTCTACACAAACCCATGCATTTTTTTTCTGGAAAACTTAGCATTTATTGACATCTGCTACACCACCACCAATGTTCCTCAGATGATGGTGCATCTTCTGTCAGAGAAGAAGAGCATTTCTTATGGGGGTTGTATAGCTCAAATTTTTGCATTTATTTTCTTTGTGGGGTCAGAGTCCCTGCTCTTGGCAGCAATGGCATATGACCATTATGTAGCAATCTGCAAACCCTTAAGATATTCAATTATTATGAACAAGACTATATACAGCCAGTTAGCAGCTTCTTCATGGGCTGGTGGTTTCCTCAACTCAGTGGTGCACACAATGCTGACTTTCCACCTGCCCTTCTGTGGGAATAATCAGATTAATTATTTTTTCTGTGACATCCCACCTTTGCTGACCTTGTCTTGTGGGGACACTTCTGTCAATGAGCTAGTGCTACTCTCCATTGGAGTCTTCGTTGGTTGGACTCCTCTCTTGTGTATCATCCTTTCATACCTTTATATCGTTTCTACCATTTTAAGGATCAGTTCTTCAGAGGGAAGGCAAAAGGCATTTTCTACGTGTGCCTCCCACCTGGTCATTGTCCGTCCTTACTATGGAAGCTCTAACTTCACATATGTATGACCCATCTCAGCTTATTCATTGGAGAAAGACAGACTGATATCAGTATTGTACAGCATTGTAACTCTCATGCTAAACCCTATAATCTATTTTCTGAGGAATAAGGATATTAAAGAGGCTATGAAAGCTATGGGGAGAAAGTGACAGGTTCTATTTCTTTAACGTTTGACATATAAACTTTACTATTCTGAGGAAAATCATATATATCACAAAACTGTACATCTTATAGGAGCTGATTTTACTAATGACTCTTCAATAAAATTAAAAGTTAACTATAAATTTTCACTTCCAATAAAATTTGACTAGTTACTTTGTACAACCTCCCCCGCTAAAATAATTTACATGAAATATTTTAAAAAATATTTTTAAAAAATCAGTGAAATAAAAAGCTAGAAATCATGAGGACAAGATTGGACATAAGAAGAGAAAACAAAGTTTCGAAACTGGTATTTGGGGCTCTTTTTTTCTAGGACATTTGTTGATCTTGAAGAGGTGACTGAGATTGTGAATAGCTTATTGGTACCTTTGTAAGATTAGATGGTCAACAGTGGAATCCTGAGCTTCCCAAGAGGGCATCCCTAGTACACACACTATGCTTATGGGTGGGAATCTGAAGGGCTGCACCCCAGTTATAAGACTGAGACAGAAATTAGCCAGTCTTTACCTAGATTACAGCTATGCTTTGAAACATGTGGATGACTTAGAAGATTTCAAATCCTAAAGTTGATTAAGGTTATTTCAAATTGATAGTGTCCAGGCACCTAGAAGAAGCAAATTAAAATTATTTCTGAAGTGACATCATCACAATGCCCACCATAAAATTGAGGATAAGTAGACACACGAGTTGTAATGAAAAATGAAAAGAATCAGTGCAAAAAATACAGCAGAAACATAACCACAGTTACTGTAAGTGACTGAATTACCCTATACAGACTGTAAGACAAATATTCATACAATGCTAATAGAGATAAATTATAGACTTAGAAAAGCCAACAGAGAATTAGAAACTATCAATCATGAAACTTCAAATTTGGAAAACAACAACATAAAAAAAGCAACAACTAGAAATTAAAAATTTCAGAATGGAAAATCAAAAGAATCCAAATTAGGAACTGGGTGAATGGATTTAATAGCAAATTAGATATGGCTGAAGAGAAAAATAAGTGAATAGGATGACATTCTTCAGAAAAGAGCACAGACAGAAGAATAGAGTATATTCTGTTGTAGCTACGAATAGAGAGTACTGTGAGTTCTAAATTAAACATAATTTTAGCCCCAGAATTAGGAAGAAAGAAAGAAAGAAACTTAAGCTATATTTGGAGTACCAGAGGCACAGTGGTTAAAAGCTCGGCTGCTATTGGCTGCTAATCAAAAAGGTGGCAGTTCAAATCCACCAGATGCTCCTTGGAAGCCCTTTGGGGTGGTTCTACTCTGTCATAAAGGGTCAGAATTGACTTGATGGTAATGGCTTTGGTTTTTGTTTTTTTAAGCAACATGTGAAAATTTCCAAAACTGAAAAAATAATCCATTCTTCAAAAATCCCAACCAATCCTAGGCATAATAAATAACACATTCCATTCGTAGACAAATTATTTTGAAATTTCAGAAAACCAGAATCAAAGTAAATCTAAAAAAAAAAAAAGAACCATATTAAGCTTGAAAAATCTTTTTCAACCGTAACAATAGAATGCGATCCAAAAGAGGGTAAAATGATATCTTCAATGTGTGAAAGAAAATAACTGAGTCTAGAATTCTATACCTAGCAAAATGTTCTTCAAGAATGAAGTTTAAATAAAGACAATTTCAGAGAAAGAAAAATTCATAGTTTTCACACCAGCAGATTTACATTAAAGAAAGTATTAGAGGGCAGAATAAAAATGATCACAGAGGGAAGATTTGCAGGAAGGAATTGACAATTATGAATATGTGGAAAATCTAAAAGAAGTTTACTGCCTAAAACAGCAATAAGGATAATATTTTGTGAAGGCTGAGCATTCATGGAATTTATATCTTTACAGTGGGCTTAAAAGTGAGGAAGGGTCAAGTTGAATTAGAAGGTCCCAAAGGAAGCCCTGGTGATGTAGTGGTTAAGACTTTGGCTGCTAACCAAAAGATTGGGAGTTCAAACCTACCAGGCACTCCTTGGAAACCCTATGGGACAGGTCTACTCTGTCCTATAGGGTCACTATGAGTCAGAATTGGCTTGACAGCAAAGGCAAGGTTTTTTCTGGTGGTGCAGTGGTTAAGGGCTCAGCTGCTAAGCAAAAGGCAAACAGCTCGAATCCACTAGCCACCCCTTTGAAACCCTATGAGGAAGTTCTACCCTGTCCTACAGGGTCGCTATGAGTCGGAATCGACTGGATCACAATGATTTTTTTTAAGGTATTTTTAAGGAACCCTGGTGATGCAGTGGTTAAGAGCTTGGTTGCTAACCAAAAGTTTGATGATTTGAACCCACCAGCCACTACTTGTGAAAAGATGTGGCAATCTGCCTCTGTAAAGATTTACAGGCTTGGAAATGATATACTGTCACAGTGAGTCAGAATCAACTTAATGGCAATGGATTTTTTTTTTTAAGGCATTTTTATTGAAGGAGGGCAAAATACCAACATTATACTTTCATCAGTCAAGGATGCAATTTAGCATTTCAAGCATAACAACCAAGAGACTAGCTAACTAGTATACAACTTCCAAAATAATAAAGGTTAAAAAAAAAAAAGAAAAAGAAAAATAAATAATACAGAATCAATGAAGGAAAAGTAACAAAGGGGAGGAAAGAAATATAGGACATGAGACAAGTAAAAAAGTATAAGATAATAGATGAAAAATTTCAGTTCTTTATTGCTATTGTTGAAAATATACACAGCAAAATATACACAAATTCAACAATTACTGCATGTACAATTCAGTGATATTGATTTCATTCTTCATTTGTGCAATGATTCTCACCCTCCTTTTTTTGAATTATTCCTCTACCATTAACGTAAACTCACTGCCCCCTAAGCTTCCTATCCAACCTTTCCGTTGCTCTTGTCAATTTCGTGTCATACAGATAGTTCCGAGAAGAGCAAAAAGCTCAAGGCAGACATTTGTTACTAATTAAGCTGAACTATTTTTTATTGTTTGCTTTAAAGTCAGTCCTTACTTTAAATGTAAATGGACTTCAATTAAAAGGCCAAAGTTGCCAGACTGCAATAGAAGGAAAACAAAAAAACAAAACAATCCAAAACAACAAACAACCATATGCTGTTTACAAGAAACACATCTAAAACATAAAGGCACAAAAAGCTTGAATATAAAAGCAGGGAAAATTTATATCATTCAAATACCAACAAGAAGATATCATGTGTATCTATGTTTATACTATATGACATAGTTTTTTAGGCTAAAAGATATTACCAGAAACAAAGAGGTTCACTGAAAAATGATATGTGTTTCAATGTACCTGGAAGAATAAACAATTCTAAATTTGTATGCACTTGCTATTAAGTGGCCTCAAAGTATATAAAGAAACAATTTGCATAACCAAAATGAGAAATATACAAATTCATCATCATATGGTGAAATTATTATACTTCTCTCAATAACAGATAAAATAAGCAGGTTAAAATCTATAAAGAGTCATATTTGAACAACACCATTATTACAACTGAACTAGTGGTCATCATAGGACATTGAATTCAATAGTGTAGCATACATGTTTTTGAAATGCTACATGAATCCTTTGTAAAAATTGACTATAAATTGTATCAGGAAAATGGTAAGTGAAAAGGATTGAAATTAAGTTAGTAACCAATAACAAAAAGGTAATGCAAATAAATAAATAAATAAATAAAACATATTGTCTTAGTCATCTAGTGCTGCCATGACAGAAATGCCACAAGTATGGCTTTAACAAAGAGAAATTTATTTCCTCATAGTAAAATAGGCTGAAAATTCAAATTCAAGGCATCAGCTCCAGGGGAAGGTTTTCTCTGTCTATCAGCTCTGGAAGAAGATCTTTGTCCTCACTCTTCCCATTGTTGAGGATTTTCTCAGGTGCAGGCACCCTGGATCCAAAGTACATGATCTGCTCCTGGTGCTGCTTTCTTGGTGGTATGGGGTCCCCAGCTCTCTGCTTGCTTCATTTTCCTTTTATCTCTTGAGAGATAAAAGGTGGTGCAGACCATACCCCAGGGAAACTCCCTTTACCTTGGATCAGGGAGG
This sequence comes from Loxodonta africana, assembly GCF_030014295.1. Taxonomy (NCBI): domain Eukaryota; kingdom Metazoa; phylum Chordata; class Mammalia; order Proboscidea; family Elephantidae; genus Loxodonta; species Loxodonta africana. Next base: position 87,408,646 of record NC_087342.1, on the reverse strand, counting down.
ACCTGTGTAAGGGTAGTGTTACAATCCCACCCTAATCCTCTTAACATAGAATTACAACCACAAAATGGAGAACAACCACACAATACTGGGAATCATGGCCTAACCAAGTTGACACATATTTCTGGGGGAACACAATTCAATCCATGGCGCATATATTTATTTGGGAATTAACAGCTATTCTAATAAACAATACATGGGTCAATAAATATTATATTGGAAATTAGGAAGCATTTTGACACTAAAGAAAACATTATAAAATTCCACACTTTTGGGGTTCTGCTAAAGCCAAGTCTGTGAAGAATTTATAGCTTTCAATGCTATATTAGAGAGAAAGACTTAAAATTAATGATCTAAATATCCATCTCAAGAAATTAGAAAAAAGACAGGAAAACAAACCTAAAGATTAAAGGATATAAAACAAGGTCAGAATAGGAATTAATAAACTAAGAAGCAAACATAAAATAGTGAAGATTTACAAAGCAAAGTGTTGGTTCTTTAAAAAAAGTTAATAACATTTACAATCCCAGTCAATATTGATCAATTATAATGAGAGAAAAAAAAAAATGAGAGAAGGCACAAATAATCAATATCAAAAATGAAGAAAGTACTACCTCTAAAGATTCTGCTGACGTAAAATATGAATTGGTGTCAGGAGGCGCAGAGATCCAGGGTTGCCTAAGTTCGGTAATACCAGTGCACGTGGTAGTAGAAATCGAGGCACCCACAGTTATTCAAGTCACTGCCCTGGTAAAGTCATCCTCACTCCTCTTTCTTTTCTTCCCTCTGCTCATACAGTGGCTAATCAGATGACCAAAGAATAGACTGCAAGACTTATCTCTGTCAAAAATGATGATGACCCTATAAAACAAACAAACTCCAATTGTTGTTGAATTGATTCCAACTTATGTCAGAGTAGGACTGTACTCATTTTGGAAGCAGATCACGAGGCTTTTCTTCTGAGGCACCTCTGGGTGACCAACTTTTCAGTTAAATAGTTAAGCACTTAACTGTTTGCACCACCCAGGGATCCATGATGAAACTACTACAACAAAGGAAATTTGAACTTTCATACACTCTCTCAGTTGGAAACCAGCAGAAATATATTTATGGTCAAAGAGGTGAATATACCATTGATTTGACAGAAGGTTTACCATGATGGCTAGAAAATAAAAAATAGAAAGTGAAAAACAAATCCATGAGGAATTCTGAGGTTCTGGCAAGGATGATAATGGCTGGATACTGCTGAGGCAAAACTACACCACAAATGACAAATTTAGGAAAGAGACTAGTGGCTGAAGAAGATCAAATGATCAGAAAGGCAGGTGTTACAGATTGAATTGCGCCCCCCAAAATAGTGTGTCAGCTTGGCTAGGCCATGATTCCCAGTATTGTGTGATTGTCTACCATTTTGTCATCTGATGTGGTTTTCCCATGCATTGTAAATCCTACCTCTATGTCGTTAATGAGGTGAGATTAGCTGCAGTTATATTAATGGAGCAGGATTCAATCTACATATTTAGACTGTGTCTTAGATCAGTTTCTTTTGAGATATAAAAGAGAGAAGCAAGCAAAGAGCCATGGGGAGCACATACCACCAAGAAATAAGAGCCAGGAGAATAGCGTATCCTTTGGACCCTGGATCCCTGGGCTGAGAAGCTCCTTGACAGAGGAAGATTGATGACAAGGACCTTCCTGCAGAAACGACAGAGACAGAAAGCCTCCCCCTAGAGCTGGCGTACTGAATTTGGTCTTCTAGCCGCCTAAGTTGTGAGAGAATGAATTCTCCTTGTCAAAGCCATTCACTTCTGTATTTGTATTATAGCAGCACTAGATAACTAAGATAGCAGGTATTGATGGAAATGGACAAGGCAGTTATGAAAAATTAGTAGAGATGGTGATTTCAAGATAAAGTCATACTTTCAACTCCTTCTCCCCTCCGTTAGAGTAAACTTAAATCTTTAACTTATCTCTTGCAAAATTAATTCTGGTCCAAACACACAAACCACCTGCCAGCTCATAGCGGCCCTATAATGTAGAAGGGAGTAAAGCTGCTCCATAGGGTTTCCAAGGCTGTAAAGTCCTTGCAGAAGCAGGCTGCCACATCTTTCTCCTGAGGAGCATCTGGTGGGTTCAATCTGCTAACCTCTCAATTAGCAGCCAAATGCTTTAACACTCTGCTGCCAGGGGTTCCTTATCCCCAAGTGATCAAACTACAATGAGTATTACATTACTTCACATGTAAGAAAGCACTTAGTGAACTCCTTAAAGTTCTATCTGTAAATAATTATTACACTTTTTGAGCAGCCCTGTTTTTCATTCCTACAATTTGACAGTTGAGCACAATTGGGCAGTTTTATTTAAAAAAAAAAAAAAAACTATTGAAATGGGTTGTCGTTTAATTTGTTGGTATAAATTTTCTCATCTACTTCACTAAAAAGAAAACAAATTAAATAAAATAAGTTTAGGATACAGATGATATAAAGAAAAATGGGTGTAACTTTTTTGAAGAGTAGTTCTTTTATACTTCAGTGTGCCTTGCCCAATAGTGATAGTTTTTAAGGCTGGCTGGCATGCCCATAATGAGCCCCGGTGGTGCAGTGGTTAAAATGGTTGGCTACTAATCAAAAAGTTGGTGGTTCGAACCCACCAGCCACTCCCTGGGAGAAAGATGTGGTAATCTGATTCCATAAAGATTTATAGCCTTGGAAACCCTATAGGGCAGTTCTACTCTGTTCTGTAGGATTGCTATGAGTCGGAGTCAACTTGATGGCACTGGGTTTTGGGGTGGCATGCCCATGCATGTTGGGTTAACACTATCTGCAGTGAACTACAGGGGAAAAGATGTCAGGCTGCTCCTGGGCACACACATTTTTAAAAAGAAATCTCTACTAATGCAGCATCTTTGTAGTCTGTTTGAAAAAAATTCCTCAACCACGGGTTGGATTTGGCAAACTAAGCTATAACCTTCAGCTACCTAGCAACATTGTTGTTCAAGAAATTATAATTTATGTCATTTCCACATTAATGCTATTCTTTTTCCCCAATTAAAGATTATAAACCTGAAAAATAATAACTGACTCTTATAAGTAACTTTGATAACTCACAAAAATTTAGATAAAAGTGACAAATCTGTTGAATAAAACCCGATTTATAAAACTGATACAGGAAGAAAAAGAAATTCAAACAGTCATATAACTATTAAATGAATCTGTAGTTAAAACTATGCCACAAAGAAAGCTCACGTGTGTATGGCTTCACTGGTGAATTCCATCAAAATTTTGAAAAAGAAGTAATGTCAGTCTTAGCAAACTCTTGTAGAGGGTAGAAAAAGCAAGGAGAATCCTCAAAACAGTCAGTGACACTAACCAAAACCAAACCGAACCAGTTGCCGCTGAGTTGATTCTGACTCATGGCAATGCCGTATGTGTCAGAGTAAAACTGTGCTCCGTAGGGTTTTCAATATAGTGAACAGTTGAAAGCTTGACTCCCAACTTGGGTTGAGGGACAAGAATTTCTTATCCTATTTTTTTTTTCTGATGTCAACACTTCTGTTCTATAGTATACTGAAGATTCTAGCAAATGAATTAAAACAAACAAAAATAATAACCATTTTAAACATTAGATAGGCAATTTTGCTAAAATGGTATGAAAATCTGGGATAATTTTAACAATAGGCGAAGAAGACCACTCCATGGAAAAGTATAAAGTATTATTGCAAGTAAATTAAAAAGACAGCAATGGAGAGATAAACTGTGTTAATGCACTGTGACATTTATCATGATTGAGTATAATCATCCATTTTGTGGAACCTGAAAATATGATTCTAAATTTTATATGGAAATTCAAAATGCCAAATATAGCTAAGGATGCTTTAGAATTTCATTGACCAATCCCACAGCCACTAATCACATGTTTAAATTTAAATTAAGTAAAGATATTCAGTTCGTTAGTCGCTATATACACACACCAATTGTCCTTCTGTTCTGACTCATAATGATCTCATGTGTGTCAGAGTAGAACTCTATTCTGTGGGATTTTCAATGGCTGCAACCTTTTGGAAGCTGATTGCCAGGACTTTTTTCCAAGGTACCTCTGGGTGGTTTTGAACAACCAAACTTTCAGTTAGCAGCTGAGCACTAATTTTTTGCACCACACAGGGTTAATCACTATGGCAACATTTATTTGCAGGATTTAGTAAATAAAAATATAGAATACCCTTTAGATTTGAATTTCAAATAAACAAGAAATAATTTCTAGTGTAAATATGTCCTCAAAACTGCATGGGAACAAACGTACACTAAAATTTACTTGTTTATCTGCAATTCAGATTTAACTGGTGTCCCGTATTTTATCTGGAAACCCTATCAATAACTGATGTGGCCAGTGTACATCATATTGGACAGTGGTGACATAGAACATTTCTATCATTGCAAGAAAGTTCCATTGGACAGTGGTTCTCTAGGAGAAGATAAAAGACCCTGCTTTACTGAACATCATAACCAAATACACCAAGTCAAACCAGTTGCTGTTGGGTCAGTTCCAACTCCTGGTGACTCATGTGTTGCAGAGTAGAACCGTGCTTCATAGGGTCCTTACACCTGTGAGCTTTTGGACGTAGATAACCATGCCTTTCTTTTGAGTTATATCTGGGTGTGTTTGAACCGCTAACCTTTTGGTTATTAAAAAAAAACAAAACCAAACCTGCTGCCGTCTAGTCGATTCTGACTCATAGAAACCCTATAGGAACACCTGGTGAATTTGAACTACTGACTTTTTGGTTGGCAGCCATAGCTCTTAACCACCGGGCCACTAGGACTCCTTTGGTTAGTAGCCAAGTGCTTAACCGTTTGTGCTACACGGGGACCCTACAACCAATTATAAATGACAGCCTTTCAAAGGATACAGGAAAGAGAGAGAGAAAGGAGAAAACAAGTGATTACACAAAATAACTTCACTAAGTTATAGAGAAAGAAGCTGCTTCCTGTTCTATTTCTGATTAATTTCATATTATGATTATTCTTAGTTGATGAGGAAAGTTGTTATTATGCACCAAGGAAGGAAAGAAAGAGTCCATCCAAAATCTGTGGTGTGAAAAACTTAGTTTTAGCTTTAAGGCCACATCCTTCCTCCTGCACAAGCCGCTGTCCTTAAGAGGATGGACTTGCTACTGGGGACTCCAATTTTCTTTATGATATCTGGGATTATCACACTTCCCTTCTCTCACCACCCCATTATCAACTACATCCGTTTGCCTGTGTTCTCCTGCCTTCATCCCAAAGAGCACAGCGGGTAGTGACTATGCTCCTCAAGAAACCATGACAGTTCTCAAGCCTTAATAGTAACACAACTTTTTTTTCTCAGATAATTGATCAGACAAATGTGCAACTTTAAATTTCAAAAGTGTCATCGAGGAGAACTGAATCATTAATAAAATATTTGCCTTGTGTCCTAAAAATCAGTTATTTATTCAATCAGGAGTACATGCCAGTTGCTGTGGTGGAACTTTGGAGGTTATTTATGATTCCGGCAGGAGCAGTTCTGGTAAATTTAATGGGCAGAATGCCAGCTGGATTGGACAACAAGAGAGACACAGCTCAGGCCGTCATGTGCAGGAGGTGCAGTGTGAGGTAGCGTGGTAGGACGTGCAGTGTAGTACAGCATACAAGCAGTGAATGAGAAATAACTATTAGGATGCTTATTATGAGAGGTAGCCTGGTGGCGCAGTGGTTAAGAGCTCCTCTGCTAACCAAAAATCAGCCGTTCAATTCCCTCAGCTGCTCCTTGGAAACCCTACGGGGCTGTTGGAATTAACTTGACGGCAATGGATTTGGTTCAGGTTTTATGATGAAAGACAAAGTACATGATACCATGTGAAGTGGAACCGTGGAACCTAACTCTTTCTGGGCGTGAATGACAGTCTCTTGGAAAATTGATACTTAAGGTGAAAGAAAATTACGTTGAAATTCAGCTACTGGAAAGCATAGAGGAAGAAACAAGTGCTCCAGTGAGAGGGATCAGGATGTGCAAAAGACATTAGGTACGTGATCTTGACACTTAAACTCAAAGAAGTCAAGCATGGTGGGAGCTTAGGGAGACTTGATAGTGTGGTGTAGAGAGGTTTAAGACCAAGCTGGAGAACTGGACAGAGGCCAGATCATGGTGCTTTTTCCAAGCGACACTCTAAGCACTTTTAATATATAAGCAAAGTAGGTACTTGAACAGTTTGTTAAAGCTGTAATTTAGAGTCCATAGCCTTCATTTTTTTTCTAATATTTTATTTTATTTTGTGTTGTTGAAAACATACACGACTGAACATACACCAATTCAACAATTTCCACTTCTTCTAACTGGGTGACTTTAATTACATTCTTGAAGTTGTGCAGACGTTTTCACCCTCTGTTTCCAAATTGTTTCTCCTCCATTAACATAATCTCACTGCCCCTTACGTCCTTTCTAACATTTCAAGTTGCTGTTGTCAATTTGATCTCATATAGATAGTTCTTTAAAAGACCACAATGCTTAAGGCAGACATTACTTATTAAGGTGAACTACTGTTTCGTTTAAAGAAGACTACAGGGGATATTTTGGTTTAAGGTTTAAAGGTTATCTCAGGGCAATAGTTTCAGGGATTCATCTAGCCTCAATGCTTCCTGGAATTCTGTATTCCAAGATACTTTCAAATACTATCCTTCATTTTCCCATTTTTGATCAGGATTCTTCTATAGAATCTTTGACCGAAATGTTCAATAATGGTAGCCTGGCACCATCCATTTCTTCTGGTCTCATGGCAAGGGAGGTAGTTGTTCTGGGAAGCAGTAAGCCAAGGCTTGCATTTCCTCCTCCTATTCCTAAATGTCCTTCCTCTGTTGCTCCAGGCAAATAGAGAGCAATTGTTGTACCTTGGATGGGTGCTCTATTGTTTTCAGACCTCAGGCACTACAAAACATCCTAGTAGGTAGAGCAGAAACACTAACCACGATATTAATCTAATTAGCTAGGATGCCCTGTGAAACTACGACCCTAAACCTCCAAACAAATAAACCAAAGTCCCTGAGGTGTCTGGTTGTATATAAGTAGCCTCAGAAGCTGCTCTTTTTATTTGTTGTAGTTGTAAATATATCTATCACACATTTGCTAATTTGGGTTTTTATACGTTTACAAATTATTGACATCAATTTCATTAACTAGTTGTGCAGGACAGCCATAATCAATATGAATTTTCAATCCAAAAAAGTTCAGTGCTCCATAAGCAATAATCCCCTTCCCCTCTCCCTCCTATCCCTGGTAGCCACTAATAAACTTTGGTCTCTATACATTTGCATGTTTTTTTTAATATGAGATCATACAATATTTGTCCTTTTGTGATTGACTGTTTCACTCAACATAACATCTTTGAGTACCATCCATGTCGTAGCATGTAAGAGGACTTCATTTATCTTTCTGGCTTTGTAGATTCTATTGCATGTATGTAGCACAGTTTGTTTATCCATTCATCTATTGATGGGCATTTCGGTTGTTTCTACATTTTGGCTGTTGTGAATAGTTCTACAAGGAACATTGTTGTACATGTGTCTTTCCTGTCGCTGTTTTTGTTTTTTTTAAATTTTTTTTATTGTGTTTTAAGTGAGAGTTTACAAATCAAGTCAGCCTCTCATACAAAAATTTATATACGCCTTGCTTTGTACTCCTAGTTGCTCTCTCCCTAATGAGACAGCACACTCCTCTCCACTCTATTTTCATGTTCATTCAGCCAGCTCCTGACCCCCTCTGCCTTCTCATCTCCCCTCCAGACAGGAGCTACCCACGTAGCCTCATATGTCTACTTGATTCAAGAAGCTCACTCTTCACCGGTATCATTTTCTACGCCATAGTCCAGTCCAATCCCTGTCTGAAGAGTTGGATTTGGGAATGGTTCCTGTCTTGGGCTAACATAAGGTCTAAGGACCATGACCTCCAGGGTCCTTCTAGTCTCAGTCAGACCATTAAATCCGGTCTTTTTACTAGAATTTAAGGTCTACATCCCACTGTTCTCCTGCTCCCTCAGGGGTTCTCTATTGTAAGGCTTCATTTTTTAAGACTGTTATAATATTCCCTGTATAAAAGTGGAGCCCTGGTGGCATAGTGATTAAGAGCTTGTCTTTTCACCAAAAGGTCGGCAGTTCAAATCTACCAGCTGCTCCTTAGAAACCCTATAGGGTGGTTGTAAAAGCACCTACCACAGCTTATTTAACTAATCATGTGCTGATGAATTTTTTTTTTCCCAAATCTTTTGCCAGTAAATACACTAAAAATAATATCACTGAACATCAGGAATCTACACTTTTATATATTATAAAACAGGATATGACCTTATTTTTCTCCTCATGGTATGAGGAGTTGATCTCCTAAACAGTCTTGTCATTTCACCACATATTTGTAGTGTCATTATTATATCATGCACACACACACACACACACACACACGTACACACAGGTCTTTTTTCTTAGTTTAGTATTCTTTTCCTTTCTTCCCTTTGTTCTTAAACCTATACCTATATTTAATAACTATGCACATGTTACAATATTTGCTTCATATATATTTTTTGCCAAATTATTTTTTAAAAAAGTTGAGGACATCATGTGTTTTACCTCTAAATACTTTAGTATGCATATCTAAAAATAAGACCATTTTTTATTTAACCACAATACCATTATCACACCAAAGTAATAATTCCATTAACGTACAAATCCAAGTCAATATTAAAATTTCTCATAATCCTCAAAATGTCTTTTTAATTTTTTTGTTTTAAATTAGGACCTAAACTAGTTCCACTATTGCATTTGTTGTTTTTTGTTGTTAAGTTATTCTGTAGGTTCTGACTCATGGAGAACCCATGTGTGTCAGAGTAGAACTCCTCCACAGGGTTTGCAAAGTTGTGATTTTGGGGAAGCAGATTGCCAGGTCCATCTTCCCAGATTCATCTGCATGGGTTCAAACTACCAACCTTATGGCTAGTAGTTAAGTGCTTAACCATCTGCAGCACCTAGGCACTTTGCTCCACCATTGCATTTGGTTATTATATATCTTAAGACTTTTATTCTAGAGCAATCTTTTCTCTTTTTTTTATACCATCAACTCATCGAATATGCTGCATTGCCTCTTCCTTGACCACACCTCTAAGCCTGAGGAAGAAAGCATTTGGGTCTTTTTTTACAGAGCACTCCACATGACGTGCTGACACTAACCAGGAGCAAAATGCTACAGGTTTACTGCCTCACTCTGGGAGTGACACTGAAGGCTGGAGAAAAAGAAAAATACTCTTAGTGAATCTTATAGTACTATTACTATAATCAACTCGATGGCAATAGGTATGGTTTTTTATAGTACTATTTGCAAGGAGGAGACATTGCCCAAAATACAGATCTACTTTGGGCAGAGGCTCAGGTATGGCTGGATGATTAACAAGTTCAAAAGAAAAAAATTGTGGTATTTTAAACAAGGTGATTTTGGGAGAAATCCTCTGGTTGGACGTCTCAGAATGAGCCCAGAGAGCGAGTGATAATAGTCCCACTTGATTTCCCTCCAATGGTATCCACTGGTGAGGAGGCTCCCAGTTAGTAGGTTAAAAACATGACTCATCCTGTGGATTTCTGGAATCTTCTTTCCCTAGTCACCACACTGCTTATTCAAAGAGATTGTGAACAACAGAGCCATGATGAGGTGTACAGTTTATGCATAAGGTTAATAACATTGGCTACTTTACCAGGTTTTAGACGGGATATAGAGTTACTTTCTTTGACTGTAATGCTTCTGTTAGCATCACAATATATGGATTATAGAATGCATTTTTCACTGTCAAAATATTCCACATAAAACTACTCCTAACAAGAAAGGTGCTTTGTAGCAAATAAAATTTGTCAAAGGGCTTACATCCAGAAGCAGTTGGCCTTATATGATGGTGGAATGGCCCATTGAAGACTTAGTCACTGTACCAGCTGGGAGACAACATTTTACAAGTTTAGGGTGGTCTCTTACATGATGGGCTATCTTATCTGAACCAGGGGCCAATATGAGGTGCTGTTCTCCCCATAGCTAGAAGATGTGGGTCTTGTAATAAAGGAGTGGAAGTGTGTGTGGCTTCTTTTACTATTACACTTAGGCAGAGTTTTGGCTTCCCAACCCTGTCTTGGGACTATTCTATGTATTAGTTCAGGAGGGAGGATTATTTCACCAGAGTGTGAAGAATGAAAGTTGAGGCTGACTCCCAGCCATTCTTGGCTCCTTATGCCACTGTGCCAGCAGATAAAGAAAGGGACACTCTAATAGTTAGGGTGATGAATTCTGATATTCAAGGGGAAAATATTTTTCAAGACTTTCAAGTGAGACCAGAAAGTAGTATGTTGGGACTCCTGGAGTCTCATATTTCTACCATATCCAGGAATAAGAGGCAATGGAAATCAGCTATCAATATCTAAAGGTAGTTTTCAAAAAACAAAAATAAATAAGAACACCTTCGGTAGGATCGATGAAGAAAAATAAAGACATAAATAAAGAAAATACAGAATTAAAGAGATAGCAACCATGGACATCAGAAAAATAAAAAATTAATGAAATAGCTTTACAGATAAATATATGCTAATCAACTGAAAGCCTAAACTAAAGTAACATTTCTGACAAATCATGAAATGCCAAAAAAAATTCTTTCTGAAAAAATATGATGCTAAAATTGATTCAAGAAGTGATATAAAATGTGACTAAATTAATAAGCATCAAATAACTTAAAATGATAAAGAATTTCCCTCCAAAAATGATTTAGGCCAATGGAGTTTCTACAGATGAGTTACATATAACACTTAAAAACAACAAGGAATTCTTATCCTACACAAATTGTTTCATAACATACACCTAGAGGAAATATTTTCTAAATCATTTCATGAAGTTAGTATAATCTTGATTTTGAAACAGAGTAAGGACATTGCAATCATAGGCTCATTTCACTTAAGAACATGCATGCAAATGACCTAAAGAAATTATTAGCTAGGAGAATCCAACAATGTCACTTTGAAATTGTGATGATCAAATAGTAGTCACACTTGAAATACCAAAGCTGGACAATGAATAAGGAAGACTGAAGAATTGGTATGTTTAACTTATGATGTTGGTGAAGAATATTCAATACGCCATGGACTGCCAGAAGAATGAATAAATCTGTCTTGGAAGAAGTACAGCCAGAATGTTCCTCATAAGCAGGGATGGCAAGACTGTCTCACTCACTTCGTACATGTTTTCAGGAGGGATCAGTCCCTGAAGAAAGACATCATGCTTGGTAAAGTAGAGGGTCAGTGAAAAAGAGGAAGACCCTTGACAAGATGGACTGACACAGTGGCTGCAACAATGGGCTGAAACATAGCAACAATTGTGAAGATGACAGAGACCCAGGCAACATTTCATTCTGTTATGTATAAGGTCACTATAAGTCAGAACCAACTCAACAGAATATAAGAACAACAACGTTCACACAAGGAATGTGAACCTGAATCAACATTAGAAAGCCTATCAACATAATTTAACACATTTGTAGATTATAAAGGAGCCCTAGTACTGCAAACGGTTATGAATTCGGCTCGTAATTGAAAGATTGGCAATTCAAACCCACCCAGTTTTTGACCTGCTTCTGTAAAGATTACAGCCAAGAAAACCCTATGGGGCAGTTCTACTCTGTCACATGGGGTTGCTATGAGTTGTAAACAACTTGACAGCACCTAACTGCAAGTAGACAATTAGGAAAAAACTTATGCTTTTCTCATTGGTCACAAAAAGCACTTGATGAAGGTCAATATGTATTTATGACTACAAAAACTCTAGGAAAATAGGAATAAATAAGAATTGTGTTGAGTTACTAGATGTTACATGTAAAATATTAGGGCAATTGTTACCCATAATGAAAAAACTACTTACGTATTCTCCTTTAAGACCGTAAATAAGAAAAGGGTATCCACTATCACTGTTACCATTTAATGTAGGTCACAAATCTTGGTTAATCCTACTAGGTAAGACACAGAAACATATGATGTAATGGTTAATAAGCAAATGCTAAAACTCTGTATATCCAGAGCCTTTGTATAGAAAAAGAAAGAGAACCAATACGCAAACTGCTCACCAAAGTTGTTGGATAATGATGTAGTAGAACAGGATACAATTCACCAAAACAATAAAGCTTTATCATATCTGGAATTAATATAATAAATATACATAAGATATCTATGTAAAAAATGTTAAACTCTTTAAAAAGGCTTAAAAGATTTAGGCAAATGAAGAGCCATCCAATGCCTTTGGTTGAGATGATATTAAAATGTATCAATTTCTCCCCAAAATAATTTGTAAATTCAATGTAATGGACTTGATAAACTGTTAAAGATTCTATGAAAGTAGTATTTTTCATAATTTTCTATACTAATTTTGGAAAAGAAAAGGAAGAAATTGTTCAATGGCATTAAGATATATCACAAAACCTATGAATGGAATTTGCGTGGAAATTTAATGTTAGGTAAGTGTGGCACTACAATGAATGGCGAATGTTTAGTGATAGTTTCAAACCACCAGATTACAACATTTTGGCAAAAAAATAAAATTAAATTCCTAACTTACGCCTTTTAAAAAGGTGAACTCTAAATGCCTTTAGAAACGAAATTGAAAACTATAAAGTTAAGAGAAGAGGGTAAGAGAATACCTTTGTGATCTACCAGTGAGAAAAGGCTACATAAACAAACCTGAAACTACACAACACCAAACCTAAGAAATTATGGATTGTATCATGACAAAATTAAGGATTTCTTTTCAATTAAGGATTTCTTTTTGAAATACAGATTACTAGAAGGCGTTTGTAAAACCAAAGCTTGTAATGACTGATGATGTCTAAAATAAATAAGTAACTCCTGCAAATGAATAAGAAAACATGAGAAACTTAACAAAGTCTGCATAAATATAGGCAGATTAATAGAAAAAGATACCCAAATGGCTGAGAAAAAATCTCCTTAGAGAGGAAACATTCAAAATTTCTAACAATCCAAGTAATGCAAACTGAAGCAATGATGAGCCACAACTTCACACTCATGAGATTGACAAAAATTAGGAAACTAGATCATATCAAGCAACACAAAGATTAGTAGTATAAAAGGAACCTTTATGTAAAATGTGGCCCAGTGTACAAAAAGTGAAAAAAAACTTAAAGGATGGTACAAATACGATAGAGGAAGGTGGTAGGACTTTGAAGATCAACTTTGTGTAATTTACAATTTGCTGAGAGCTGGTTTTGATCTACCCTAACTCATAATATTTGCTTTTGGAGAGGTCCCTGTTATGGATTGAATGTGTCTCCCCAAAATGTGTGTCAACATGGCTAGGACACGATTCCCAGTATTATGTGGCTGTCCACCATTTACAATCTGATGTGATTATCCTGTGTTGTAAATCCTAAACTCTGTGATGTTAACAAAGCAGGATTAGAAGCAGTTATGTTAATGAGGAAGTACTCAATCTACAGAACTAGTTTGTATCTTCAATTAATCAAGTAGGGAAGAGAGGGACCTTATACCACCAAGAAAGAAGAAATGGCAGCAGAGTGTGTCCTTTGGACCTGGGGTCCTGTACTAAGAAGCTCCTAGACCAGGGAAAGATTAATGAGAGGGACCTTCCCTGAGAACTGACAGAGAGAAAGCCTTCCCCTGGAGCTGAAGCTCAAAATTGGGCTTCTCGCCTCCTAGGCTGTGAGAGAAGAAACTTTTGTTAAAGCTATCCACTTGAGGCATTTCTGTTTTAGCAGCACTGGATAACTAAGACAGTCCCATCTGACTCCCAGGCACTTTCAGGCTGGCAGATAGTTGTAAAAATCTTATATTTTTCATTAGCTTTCCAGAGTGGTAAACCTTCTAGATACATGGCATGGCACTCAGGAATGATGGAATTATATTCTAAAATCATTCTGTGGCATTAGGGACTAAATTGATTTGAAATAGCTTAAGATCATAACACATAGACGGAGAGGGGAATGAAAGTGATGACAGGTAGAGAAAGAATCTCCAGGCACTTTTATTCTTGAGACAATTTTATTAAAAAAAAAAACTTTTTAGAACCCTCACTTCAAAATATTGTGTATCTTACAGAATGTTAAAATATTGTGTTTCAGTTCTAGCTGAGGCCTCAAAGGCTAGAAGCAAACATATGTGCCTATTATTTGTATCCAAAGCAAGGTGGTGGGTCACCAAGTTAAGCAGAGCTTTCAAAGAAGTGGACGTTTATTGGGCTGATTAAGTGGTGTAAGAAGATTTATTTGGTGAGTATTAGTGTGCTGCAAAAGTTCCCCCACCTCCAGAAGGAAATAAGGGTCCTTGCCCTTAACTTAAGCTGAGAGAACCAGTTAGAGAGTTTGATGTCTACCCTGGAGTTTTAGAGCCTAATGACCGATATTCCCTGACAAGGCAGAAAAACCAAAAAACCAAACCCTTTGCCGTCAAGTCGATTCTGACTCATAACGACCGTATAGGACAGAGTAGAACTGACCCTTAGGGTTTCCAAGGAATGCCTGGTGGATTTGAACTGCGGGCCTTTTGGTTAGCAGCCGGAGCTCTTAACCACTATTCCACAAGGTTTCCTGACATGGCAGAGCTGCAAGAAATTAGAGGACTGCTGGATGCTTTTCATTGGTCAATTTGGGCTAGGAAGGAAGGGTTCATCTGGGGCAGTTTAGATTCCATGCAAGACTCCCTGAAGCAGAGCTGTGATGGCAAATGAGCCACTGGAGGACAATCGATACTCAGGGACTGAGGCAGGACTCAGAAGTAGCAAGTCAGGACTTGTGCTCAGTGGTCCCAGTGGGGTGTCTCCAGGGCCCTGGGAAGAGTCCCACGAGATGGGAATTTCTGCATCCAGAAGGCATTGTCACTGCCTACTTCAATCCCATGCACTGGCCTTCAGGGTTTGAGGAGACCCTTGGCACTTAGCTGGAAGGCCCCTCACTCAGGGAGATGCAGACACAGATTCTCCAGGGACCTGCTGCTTTCTTGTGTTCGTAAAAGCAAACCCACAGCAAGGCTTAGGTGTCTGAATGGTAACTTCTGCTCTTTTGCTATATTTTCTATCACAGGTAAGTATTTTTTAATTGCTGTAGTTCCATCACTCTTGGAGATGTACTTTCTATGTCTTGCTCTTTGGATGAGAAACTAAGTAAGTGGGAGAGGGGACTGTAATGACCTGTTTGGTTCCTGGGGAAGGGTTAATGAAGCTGTCTGTTCCACATTCTGGGTGGCAGGGGTAGGCTGAGTATGTGTGAACCAGGGAGTTTCCTTCACTGCAGGCAATTTTGATATTCAAAACAGTCATCAGCTGTTTTGCTAATTCTTTTTTTTCTATTTAAAAAAATTTTTTTTTTTATTTTTGTTGTTAAAAATACACAGCAGAGCATACACCAATTCAACAATTTCTACATGTACAATTCAGTGACATCGATTACATTCCTCAGGTTGTGCAGCCATTCTCGCCCTGTTTTTCTGAGTTGTTCTCCCCCTTAATGTAAACTGACTGCCCCCTAAATTTTCTATCTAACCTCTCAAGTTGTTGCCAATTTCATCTCATACAGATAGTTTGCTGATTCTTTATTAAATAAAAGAAAGTATTTCTTTCTATATATGTTTTTAAAAAAGAGAGACTAAAATGCTACTGGATTGCAGAACATAGTGTCAGAAACACTTTTGTGTGACTTTCTTGCAAGAATTAGTCTTTCATATGGATCTAATATCTTTGCGTGGTAGCTACTGCACCCTTTTATGTTCATTTTACATGTTTGCTATGCAATTTCAGTTTTAAGTAAGGAATTGGATTATACGTTTTTGAGGATCATTGCAATTTAGACTTTCTGTATTTTCCAGGGCCGTTTTCCTTAGAACAGCTTTAATTAAGAGTCATTGGGGCCTTTAGATCTGATCCCTGGATGATGAAAATGATTTTCATCCCTCTACTGACCTAATCACTGACCTAAAGTTGGCAGTTTGAATCTACCCAGTGGTGTTGTGGAATAAAGGCCTGGCAGTCTTCCATAAAGATCAAATCCAAAACAACCTGTACAGCTTAGTTTTACTCTGTAACACGTGGAGTCACCATGAGTTAGAATCGACTCAATGACAATGGTTTTTGGCAAACTTCCCCCTAATTTTCTGGGAGCCTTTCCTTCTGGGACTGTCACAGCAATTCTGGAGACCTTACTATAATGTAAGTCCCTGAAAATATTTTCTTTTTTTTTTTTTCCTTCTATTATATCAGGTTTCCTGGTGTTGGGTAAGGGAGAGGAAAGAATAGTTTTTCTGTATTTATGTGTGAAATGATCTGTGTTTCACATGGAGAATTATGACTCGTAGTCTCGTCTGTGTTTGGCACAATGCTATGCCTATGAGAGGCAGCCATCAATCACGTAGAATAGTTTGAGTATACCTGACAGATATTGGGAAACTCTGGTGGCATAGTGGTTAAGTGCTGCGGCTGCTAATCAAACAGTAGGCAGTTTGAATCCACTAGGTGCTTCCTGGAAGCTCTATGGGGCAGTTTTACCCTGTCCTATAGGGTCTCTATGAGTAGGAATCAACTCGACAGCAATGGGTTTGGTTTGACAGATAATTGTTGTAGATTTGGAGACAAAAGGATTTTTTTTGCTCTTAGTTTCAACACTTGCTAATTGTATGATCTTGTAAGAGTCAGCTGAATTCTATAACTTATATGATAACTTTCCTTATGAGGAACAGTCTGGCAAGAAAATTGGATACCCTGTCTCCACAATGATAATTATTAATCTTAATATGTCCCTTTCCGTCACTTCATACCCAAATTGTATAGGTTGTATCTCCTAATCTCTCTCGGATGCCTTCCTTTCTTTCCAACCCAACTCTCATGACCCTAGTCTAAACTACCAGACCATTTTTCTGGTGTGAACAAACGAAACAGTGAACAGTGGGCTTGTTTTATCTTGCTCTCTTCCAATTCATTGTCCATACATTTGCCAGAGAGACCTTTTTTAGAATACAAACATGAACATCTCACATCCCTGCAATATCTTCCCATTACTATTAGGTCCTCAGTGATTCCAGCCCAACCAGAAAATCCTCCTCTCATTTCTCCTTGCATTCCAGGATCCTGGGCATCCTTTTAGGTCTCATGTTACCTCTGACCTCAGGACATTTGCACAAGCTCTCCTTTTTGTCTAGAAAGCTTTCTGCACCCAACTCATTTTTGCTTAGTTAACTCCTATTCATTTTGGATGAACTCATATTTTCTCAGGAAAGATTTTGATTGAAATTCTCAAAATATTTTTGTTGGATAAAATGAGTAGAAAGGGTTAGGTTAGTGGGTTGGACTAATTCCTCTTCAAAAGTAGAAGGAAAGATTTTTTAAAAAGTGAAGGCGAAGTGAAACATTAAAAAAAGTAAAAAAATTAGGAGTGGGAAAAAAGATGGTTTAAAGGACAGGATTTGGGGATTCTTCTGTTGGTGGAATAAAAGTTGTAACAGAGAAGTCATTTGGTTCTAGTAAGTACCCTATTAAGAGAATTTAAATCTTTCTCTGACATGTCCCTTCTCTCCACTGAAAGCATCCACGCTAGTTCACAAGGAAAGAAGATAGCAATTAAGATATAAATAAACCTTCTTCGAAATTTGGAATTCCAATGCATATTTGTGTGCAGCTGAGGGCATGCAATGAAGAATATTATTTACCTGCGTACAGAACAACTTACCCACATTCATTTGTTCAATCATGTTTCGTTTACCTCTTTAGCTTTTATAATGTCTCAAACACCAGGTAACAAAACTAATTTTTTTTCCTTGAATTAGCACTTCAGCATTTTAAACCAAGGAATTTTAACTACAATCATTCTAATTTTATCAAGCATTTTTATTAACTGACTTGAACAAAACTCTAGAATATTATAATTATAATATTACCTACAGCGGGGCCAGGAGATAAGTAACTCTACTGGAAATCAATTGTCCCAACAAACACGTTCAAGTACAAGACCTATTTTTTAGTAATAATCATTCTCAAAGTATTTTAAGGACAGCACTTTGCCATTAACAGACAGGAACACAAGCCATAAAAGTTTGTAACTAATAAAAATAATCCAATTTTATGAACCAAAATTATATTAAAAATCAGAGAAGTATTTTTTTAAGAGCATTCTACACCTAATCTTCACTTACCAACTTTCTCATTATCCGACATTTTGCATTTACAACAATAGTAAAAAATCTACTATCTGACTATTGTGCATTATAATGATGTATGTGTGGCAGTAACAATGCCAAGGTGTGAATCAAAAGTACTGCTGGCTGTGATGGTTTAGGTTATGTGTCAACTTGGCTGGGCCATGATTCCCAGTGGTTTGGCAGTTATGTAATGATGTAATTTGACACTTATGTAATGACGTAATGTGGCAGTTATGTAATGACTTAATTTGGCAGTTATGTTATGATGCATCATCCTCCATTTTGTGATCTGATGTGGTCATCCTCCTTACTCGCATAATGCTGATTTTCACGTAAGGATCTGGTCTTTGGAGCCTAAATCATTTAGGACTGGTATATTGTTATCAGTTAAGAGAAATTAAACTTTTAGTCACTCAACAGAAAATATATTACCCACGGAGAGGATAAAGCTGTCTTTTTTACCTGCTGGCTGTCAAACTCTGCCAGATGTTTTATATCTGAGACTCAGTGTTTTCCTCTGAAAAATGAATATAATATTATTACTGATCTCAGAAGATTTTGATGTAAAGAGTAATGAGATGCTCCCTGGAAAGTCCTCAAAGATTATCATGCTTTTTTTTGCAGCATTTACAATGATTTGGCCACACAAACACTGAATCCAGCCATCAGCCAAATGGCTCTTGGGTTTTAAAGACTGATGGCCTACACCAGTAGGTCTCTAATTTTATTGGTATGAGTCTCTCAGAAATTTTATTAAAATACAGCTCGCCTGACCCAAATTTCAGGAAATCTAATTCAGTATGCTTTTGACTGATATTTATAGCAGCAAAAATTAATAAATAAGGCATCATAAACATCGATCCATAAGGGTGGGATAAAGTGGCACAGATAATTAAGCACTCAGCTACTAACTGAAATTTGGAGGTTCAAGCCCAGCCAGAGGGACCTCAGAAGAAAACTTGGCAATCTACCTCCAAAAAAATAACAGCCATTGAAAACCATATGGAGTACAGCTCTACTCTGAAACACATGGGTTGCCATGAGTTGCAATCAACTCAACGGTAACTGGTTTTACTGGTATATGAAAGATTTGCTGTGTTCATATGAAGAATTGCACATAACTCAAAGATTATGTTTCAGGAGTGTTTAATCACCATCGGACTTGATCACAATATGAATATATATGCACAGAAAATTGATTAGAAAGACATACACTAAAACATAGGTAGACATTTTCTCTAGTGTAGATATTAAAGATTTTTAATGTTCTCATTTTCATTTTATATTTTTCAAACATTCTGAAATGAACACTATTAATTTTAATCAGAAAAAAAAAATCAAAGACAATAGAGTTGGGAAATATCTGCGGTGTGATGATGGATCGCTTTTACGTGGTCTTTCTAGCCTTGGTCTTATAAATCCCACCCAAGTAATTGGGCAGGACTGTGTAGATATGTAAATTGTGGCCCCCCAAAGGGATTGGTCGGTTTTACCATCCGAATAGGCTTGAAATGAACCACCCCAGAGGCAGGAAAGAGAGGAGGAACCCAGCACCACCAAGGAAGAAGTCACAGAGCGTCCTTTGGACTTGGGATGCCTGAGCTGAGAAGCTCCTGGAACCAGGAGACAGAGAAAGAGAATTGTTATCACTAAACGCAGTGAAAAGTAGCAGCAGGAGATGGCGCAGTGGGCTCTCTGGCCTGTGGAGAAAGAAAGCTGAGTGCTTTTGGGCAGAGGTCTAGGGCCAGGGAGAGGCATGCTTGCAAACAGGGCTGGGAAAAGGCTGTCCTGATGGAAGAACTGTATCCTTGAGTGTTTCTGAGCATGAACCGTAACTTGATACTTCCCAAATAAGCCCAGAATCATGAGTATGGTCTGTAATTCATTGCGATGAATTACCGAACCCAGCAGAGAAGTAGAGAGTGCCATGGAAGGGACGGTTGGTGTCAGAATTAGTTAAGATGGTGGAGATAGGAGGCATGTCTGAACTCCACCTCATAGGAATCAGCCTTGGGCATTAATCTTGATTCTCCTTCTCCCTTGTGAAGTTATAAGAGGTCACACAGTGCCCCCATACATTTTTATCCATTTAAATATGAGCCTACCATATCTCTCAAAACAACTTTAAAGTAATTTATAACCGGGGGTGAGAGGATGACTGTACGGTAACTTTTGTTTTTCCAACGATTTAGAAATTGGAAAAGTCGTCTCTAAAGAATGAACTGGGGATTTACATGTAAGCTCCAAACCTGTTGCCGTTGAAGTTGATTCCAACTCATAGCGACCCCATAGGACAGACTAGAACTGCCCCATAGGGTTTCCAAGGAGCACCTGGTGGATTTAAACTGCCAACATTTTTGTTAGCAGCTGTGGCTCTTTAACCACTATAACACCAGAGTTTCCGTAATTTTCAGGATAGTTGAGATAGTAGATCACATTGAGTTTGTGAAATTCTTTTTGACCCAATTCTCTTTGCTATCAAAGATTTAGTAAGAAAGTTACTAAGTATTCTAATGACCATATTGATGAGTTGTTATTGAAGTAAAGTGACTAAGAGTGGTTGGCCTGGGAACCAGGGATATGCTATTCTCGTAGTTATCATGATTGAACAGAGAAGTATTCAGGAAAACCTGGAAATGTCAGAGTGAGGGCAAGAACAAAAACTCAGGGAAATACGTAGCGAATATGCTTCTATGCAAAGCTCAATGTTATCCTCTATAAAGCCATTTCACATAGCTACACAGAAAAGAGGCCAGGATAGGAAAAGGGAGAGAGAAAGAGAAAGAGAGGTGAAACATTGGCTATATTTACATCTACATGGGTGATAAGTAGGAGCTATGGTTTGTGCAGGGGTGCTGCTCCTCTGGGTATGAATCTGATGTAGATGCTGATGATTTTTGTTTTTAACATTTTTGTTTTTTTGTTTTTCAGACCATTGCTACTGCAGCATATCATCACTGTAATCTATGCGTCCCATTGCCCAGTTCCCAAAAAGAAACCAGGCAACATCATGGAAGGAAAGAATCAAACAGCTCTATCTGAATTCATCATCTTGGGATTCTGCAACCTAAATGAATTACAGTTTTTACTATTCACCGTCTTCTTTCTGACTTATATCTGCACTTTGGGAGGGAATATATTCATTATGTTAGTGACTAGGGCTGATCCACACCTACACATTCCCATGTATTACTTTCTAGGGAACTTGGCCTTTCTTGACATCTGCTGCACCACCACCAATGTCCCCCAGATGATGGTGCATCTCCTATCTCAGAAGAAAAGCATTTCCTATGGGGGATGTGTGGTTCAAATTTTTGCATTCATTTTCTTTGTAGGATCAGAGTGTCTCCTCCTGGCAGCAATGGCATATGATCGTTACATTGCAATCTGCAAACCTTTAAGGTATTCAGTTATTATGAACAAAGTACTGTATAGCCAGTTAGCAGCCTCATGCTGGACTGGTGGTTTTCTCAACTCAGTGGTGCACACCGTACTGACATTCCACCTGCCCTTCTGTGGCAACAACCAGATTAATTATTTCTTCTGTGACATCCCGCCTTTGCTGCTTTTGTCTTGTGGGGACACATCTGTCAATGAACTGGCATTGCTTTCCACTGGAGTCTTCATTGGTTGGACTCCTTTCTTGTTTATCATCTTTTCCTACCTTTACATAATCTCTACCATCTTGAAAATTCAATCATCAGAAGGGAGGAAAAAAGCCTTTTCTACATGTGCCTCCCATCTGGTCATTGTCCTTCTCTACTATGGCAGTGCCATCTTCACCTATGCTCGGCCCATCTCATCTTACTCATTAGAGAAAGACAGACTGATCTCAGTATTGTACAGTGTTGTAACTCCCATGCTAAACCCTATAATTTACACACTGAGGAATAAGGACATCAAAGAGGCCGTGAAAGTCGTGGGAAGGAAGTGGTAGCCATCAACATCCCTCTTTTGATATATAACATTCACTTACCTGTGATCAATATTCTTTTATTAGAAAATTCACTTTTTACCAGCTGGCTGTTTCTAGTGATGCTCAATTTATAAGTTGATTGCAATGATGGGACAGATATTGAACAGTTGGCACACTCAACCTTAGTGTACATGTTCTTGAGTTTTTGTTGGTCCTGTGGTGAGAGACAAAGATGCTAACTTCTTTATTTTTTTTAGGTGCTACCTTCTTATGGATCCTTTCCATTCCTGAATTCTCTATCCAAAAGAGTAATATTTGTTTGATGGGCTTCATCTTTTGGCGCTTTCCTTCCTTCTCCATATTATTCCCTGCATGTTGAGGAGAAGTGAAAGATTTTCTCCTCATGATCATTTTATATGTTAATCATATTTCTGTATATTTAAGTCATGCTTTTGACCTTTCCCTACTGTTGCTAGGTAGCAGGGATTCAGTTGCGACTTATAATGACCGTATGTGCAACAAAACAAAACACTGCCGGGTCCTGAACCATTCTCACAATTGTTGCTACATTTCTGCCCATCGTTGTAGTCACTGTTAATCCACCTCTTTA
This sequence comes from Loxodonta africana, assembly GCF_030014295.1. Taxonomy (NCBI): domain Eukaryota; kingdom Metazoa; phylum Chordata; class Mammalia; order Proboscidea; family Elephantidae; genus Loxodonta; species Loxodonta africana. Next base: position 87,385,896 of record NC_087342.1, on the reverse strand, counting down.
GGACCCTCCACTTTACCAAGCATGGTGTCCTTCTCCAGGGTCTGGTCCCTCCTGATAACATGTCTAATGTACATAAGACGTTCTTCTTAATAAAGCATAATCACCAATAAGTTAAATTCATATATGTTCACATTATATATATATATATACTGATTTTGACAGAAGTATATGAATTATGAAGTGATGGTGCATCTCCATATATGCTGGCAATTAATTTTAATTTTATTATCTACTGCATGGGCCAAAGGTAGCTTATCTTCATGTTGGAAGGAATACAATCTTATTTTCTCAATTCTACCAGCCTTACTTACTCTATCTAAAAGGTGGAATTTCCTAAAAGACTTTTTCCAAGAATAAATCCGTAAGACATGTTACTATTTTATAAGGTATCTTAAGTTTAGGAAACTACTTTCTAAATATTTGGAAAACAAAAAACAGAGAGAAATATATAGAAAAGCAGCATAATTTTTTAGGACAATAAAAGTTTTGCTACATAATAATTAAATTTAGAAAAAAGAGTAGGAATTACATCTACTAAAAAGAAAAGTACTAAATCACTAGTTTTATATATTATGTACCATGTAAGGAACTGTTGTGAAGACAAATTAGTGAGAAGACAGAGGGGTGCAAGAGAGAAAGAAATGCAGAAAAGGGAGAGAAATGTTAAAGATAAGAGACTTAGAGATGACAAGAAAGGGAAATAAATAACTCACAATGCAAGAATTTAAGAGATGGAAAGACAGGTAGGAAAAAAGAGGTCCAGAGCCTGGAACTAGATGAGAGACCTAGTATCTTCCTCACCCATTCTCTCGGTACCATCTTCTTCTTATTCCTGTTGCCTCCCTGTGATAAGGCCAATTTGTAGCTTACACAGTTTGCTGCCTCAGTATTCATTAATTCCTTCTAGTTGTCCTTTCATCTGCTTTCCGACACGGCCATTCGTATTTCATCACATGGTCTCTCAATATTTGTTTCTAACTAGCACTCTGTGCCATGCCCTATGGGTATCCTGTGATAAAAACTGATTACTATCTGGTAACCCAGTCTCTTAACAGCCACAGTTACCCTTCCTGACCATGCCCTGTGATAAAATTTCTCCTTTTTCCTCCACTAATGCACTAGAAATCTTTTTAATTGACCGATAAGACTTTAGCACACATGAACCCTGAGACTTGGCCTTATTTGGCCTATACATGCCCACTACTACAATTTCAGCTTGTAGTTGCTTTGTCTCTGAGTCGAACCCCTTGTGTGGCCCTGCATGGAGGCATGTAGTAGTTTTCTCTCTGGGGACCTACCTGTGAGTGTGAAATTCTATATGTTACAGAGTAGAACTGTTCCATTGGGTTTTTTTTTTTTTTTTACTGTAATTGTTAGGAAAGCAGATCCTTCTTCTGTGGTGCAACTTGATGGATTCAAACACCCAACCTTTAGGTTTGTAGCTGAGCGAAAATTGTTTGCATCACCCAGAAACCTATACATTTTGTATTCCCTACATTCCCTAGTTTGATATTTTAGTCACTGTAAGATATTATTCTAGGACATTATGTTTGTTGAATAGATGAATGGAGCAGAAAGAGGGGGAGTGTGATTTAGTTGGTTATAAAATTTATTTTAATTTTAAGTTGAAGCATGTGTTCTTTACTTGATCAGACAGTTCTAGTCCTTTTTATTAACACGTATTTCTTACCCATACCTCACACCATACACAAAAACTAATTCAAATGGATCAGAGACCTAAATATAAAACCAAAATCTGTAAAGATCAAGGAAGAAAAAAATAGGGTCAAAGCTAGGGCCCTAATATATGGCCTAAATAGGATACAAACTATAATGAACAATACACAAATACAGAAGATAAGTTAGATAACCGGAATCTTCTAAAAATTAAACATTTATGCTCATCAAAATACTTCACCAAAAGAATAAAAAGAGAATCTACAGATTGGGGAAAAAAATTGGCTATGACATAACTGACAAAGGTCTAGTCTCTAAAATCTAGGAAAATCCAACACCTCTACAATAAAAAGACTAAGAGCACAGAGAGGATAGTTGAAGAATTGGTGACAGAGAAGTTCTCTACTATCATGAATGATAAAAAGCTGACCATTCAAGAAGCTCCACGAACCCCATATAGGATAGACCCCAAAAGAAAAACACTGAGGCATATCATAATCACACTCACTAAAACCAAAGACAAAGAAAAAATCCTGAGAGCAGCTAGAGAAAAACAAAAAGTTATGTAGAGAGGAGAAACAATAAGACTAAGCTCTGATTATTTGACAGAAACCGTGCAGGCAAGAAGGCAATGGGATGACATATACAAACCTTGAAAGCAAAAAATTGCTTTTTTGTTGTTATTATTGGTAGTTTTTTAATTACCTTTTCAATCTCTTCTTTTGTTATGGGTTTATTTAGTTGTTCTACCTCTGTGTCAGTTTAGGTATGTAGAGTGTTTCTACAAATTCATCCATTTCTTTTAGGATTTCAAATGTGTTAGAGTATAATTTTTTATATTAATCTGATATGATTCTTTTAATTTCAGTTGGATCTGTTATGATATGGCCCATCTCATTTCTTGTTTGGATTATTTGCTTCCTCTTCTGTTTTTCTTTTGTCAGTTTGGCAATTGGCTTAACAATTTTGTTAAATTTTTTCAAAGAATCAGCTTTTGGTCTTGTTAGCTCTTTCAATTGTTTTTCTGTTCCCCCCCCAAAATTTTTTTTTTCTTATTTCCTGTAATTTTGCTCTAATTGTTTTTATTTGCTTTCTACTGGTGCCTGAGGGTTTCTTTTGTTGTTCGTTTTCTATTTGTTCAAGTCGTAGGGGCAATTCTTTGATTTTGGCTCTTTCTTCTTTTTGTATGTGTGCATTTATTGATATAAATTGACCTCTGAGCACTGTTTTCACTGTGTCCCAAAGGTTCTGATAGGAAGTGTTCCCATTCTCATTGGATTCTATGAATTTCTTTATTCCATCCTTAATGACTTCTATAACCCATTTGTTTTAGAGCAGGGTATCGTTCATTTTCTGTGTGTTTGATTTCTTTTCCCTGCTTTTTCTGTTATTGATTTCTTCTTTTATGGCCTTATGGTCAGAGAAGATGCTTTGTAATATTTCAATGTTTTGGATTCTGTGAAGGCTGGGATTATGACCTAATATGTGGTCTAGTCTAGAGAATGTTCTTTGTGCACTGGAAAAGGAAGTATACTTGGCTGCTGTTGCATGGAGTGTTCTGTGTACCTCTATGAGGTCAAGTTAGTTGACTGTGGCATTTAGATCTTCTGTGCATTTATTGAGCTTCTTTCTGGATATCCTTTCCTTCACTAAAAGTGGTGTGTTGACGTCTGCTACTATTACTGTGGAGCTATCTCACTTTTCAGTGCTGTTTAGAATTTGTTTTATGTATCTTGAAGCCCTGTCATTGTGTGCATATATACTTAATATGGTTATATCCTCTTGTTATAAAAAAAAAAAAATTTTTTTTTTCTTGTTATATTGTCCCTTAAATCATTATATAGTGTCTTTCCTTATCATTTGTGGTGGATTTAATTTAAATTCTATTTTGTTGGAAATTAATATTGCCACTCCTGCTCTTTTTTGATTGTTGTTTGCTTGATACATTTTTTTCCTATCCTTTGAGTTTTAGTTTATGTGTGTCTCTAAGTCTAAGGTGTGTCTCTTTTAGGCAGTGTATAGACATATCTTTTATATATATATATACATTCTGCCACTTTCTGTCTCTTTATTGGTGCCTTTAGTCCATTTACATTCAGCGTAATTATGGATAGGGATGAGTTTAGTGCTGTCATTTTAATGTCTTTTTGTGTGTGTTGTTGCCAGTTTCTTTTTCCTATGTAATTTTTTGTGCTGAGTAATTAATTTTTATATATCATCTTTTCCTCGTATTTGTTCTTGCTGATTTTGTTTCTGCTGAGTTTTTATTTTTTTCTTGTATTTTATTTTGATGAGTAGGATTGTTAGTCGCCTTTGTGGTTACCTTAATATTTACCCCTATTTTTCTAAGTTTAAACCTAACTTTTATTTCTTTATATCACCTTGACTTCCTATCCATATGAAAGATCTATGACTACAATTCTTAATCTTTATTGTTTTAATGTTTTCTTTTTTTTAAGATAATGACATCACTGAGTCCTTGCTTTGAGCATTTTTTAAATCTTGATATATTTTTGTGATTTCCCTATCTGGGTTGACATCTGGTTGCTCTGTTCTGTGTTCTAGTCTTGGGTCGATATCTGATATTATTGATTTTCTAACCAGAGGATTCCCTTTACTATTTCTTATAGTTTTGGTTTGGTTTTTATGAATTCCCTAAGCTTCTGTTTATCTGCAAATATCCTAATTTCACCTTCATATTTGAGAGAGTTTTGCTGGATATATGATACTTGGCTGGTAAATTTTTTCCTTCAATGTTTTATATAAGTCATTCCATTGCCTTTTTGCCTGCATGGTTTCTGCCGAGTAGTCTGAGCTTATTCTTATTGCCTCTTTCATTTGTAGGTGACTTTTCGTTTATCCCTAGCTGGTCTTAAAATTCTCTGTACATATTTGGTTTTGGCAAGTTTAATATAACATATCTTGGTGGTTTTCTTTTGAAGTCTACCTTAAGTGGAGTTTGATGAGCATCTTGGATAGATATCTTTTCTCTTTCACAATATCACAGAAGTTTTCTGCCAACAATTCTTCAACAATTCTCTCTGTATTTTCTGTTCTTGAGTAATCTTTTTCAGTTCCTTCAACCGTTTTGTCTGTGTGTTCCTTGGCTTGTTCTGCATTTTGCCTGATCTCATTCCTGATGTCTTCAAGAGTTCTGTGCATTAGCCTTTTGTATTCTGCATCTGGTAATTCCAGGAAAACACCTTCATCTGTAAGACTCCTTGATTCTATGATTTGAGAGCTTGTTGAAACATTCATGGTCTGCTTCTTTACGTGATTTGATATTCACTGTTGTCTCTGAGCCACCTATAAATTATTGTATTACTTTATCATATGTTTGCTTACTGCACCCTAGCTTCTTGCTTTGTTTTATTTTAATATACCCAAATAGGCTGCTTGAGTGAGCTAGCTTGATTACTTTTGTCTTTGAAGCTCTAACGTCCTGTCACCAGATAGCTAGAGCTATTACCAGGTATAGGAGTCTAGAAGTCCATTCACTTTCCTTGTATGGATTCAGCTTAGGAGGAGGGACTTGGTCATCAAGTGTGTGGTACAGGCTCTGTCCTACAGTCTTAGAGGGGCAGGGATGATTGTTGTAGATACAGGTATTTGGGTACAGCAGGGGGTTATGCTCTGAATAAGGCAGGGGCTGACAACCCTCCCCCAAGTGTCTGTAAGTAAAGCATGTCAATGTCCCCTAGAGTGCACAGGTGGGTGGGTTGTGCAGCAGACCACGGGCACCCAATGCTTTTGATCATAAGGACTGGGAGGTACCACTTAGTCTTGGACCCCTGTCTATGGTGGCTAGATGACCTGGGTGGAGCCACCAGTCCTTAGGCCCCTGATGTGGGTAGGTGAGGACCCTGTTTAATAGGCAAAGCACTATCAAACATCAAACACCCACCTCTCCACCGCACAGCCGAACCAGTTGCACTCTGCCAACAAGGGCATATTCTCCTAAAATGGGTCCACACAGGCCCATGCAGGGGGGAAGATATTCAAAGTCCACAGATCATTTGTGCCTCGACAGGAGCTGCTTCTGTCATGAGCTTCCCAGCTTAGTGGAGCTTGCATATTATCTTCTCCCCCAATCATGAATTTATTCCTTCTCCAAGCCCAGGAGAGTGGCTCAGGGTGTGCAGCAGAACGTATGTCAGGTCCAGGGAAATTGACAGCCACTGGATCTGGCTTGGAGGCTGGGGGCACGATAAAATAAATGCATGAACTTAGCTTTTGCCTACAGCACCATTCTTCTCTGGTTCTGGAGGTGTGAGTAGGCTGTGCAGTTCACTGTCTCCCCCTGAGGAAACTGCATCGGGAACACTACCACAAGCCCCACCGTGGTCACTCCAAGGAATGGTGCTTGAGGATCTGCGCTATTCAGGTCCAGCAACTCCTCACCGCTTCTGAACCATTTCTCCCTCCCTCTGCTGCTCAGTCCATTTTCTAACTTTGCCTTTGATGTCCTGGTCTCCTAGCTTGCCATGTATTTAATCTTCCACTTTTTTGTGGGTGTCTTTGTTGCAATAGGGATCATGGAAGTGTCTGAATACCCCCAAATCTTGGCTCCCAGGAATGTGCTTCTTAACTCAGTCATGTAAATGAGACCAAATGGGCCATGCCTGTCCACAAGCAAGGATGAGAATGTACAAAGGGACAGGAAAACAGGGTGAATGGAAATCAGGAAATTGGAGTGAAGAAGGGGAGAGTGTTGACTCATTGTGGCAATTGCAATCAATATTATAAAAATTTTTAGAATAAATTGTTGAATGAGAAACTAATTTTGATCTGCAAATATTCACCTAAAGCACAGTAAATAAAGTGGGGGGGGAGGGGAATGCAGAACAGAATTTCAAATTCTCACGGACTTCAGACTTCCTGGAGCCATGGAGAGTGGATGAACCCCTGAAACTATTGCCCTGAGAAAATCTTTAAACCTTAAACCAAAAATATTCCCTAGAAGTGTCTTAAAAGTTAAAAATATTTTAGCTTAACTAGTAACAAAGGTCTGCCTTGAGCATTATGCTGTTTTAAGAACTATCTGTATGGGATCGAATTAAAAACAGCAACTGGAAAGATTAGATAGGAACCTTTAGGTGGCAGTGAGTTTATGTTAGTGGAAGAGGAACAATTCAGAAAAACAGGGTGAGAATAATTGCACAACTTGAAGAATGTAATAACTGTCGCTAAATTGCATATGTAGAAAATGCTGAATTGCTGTATGATTTGCTGAGTATGTATGTTCTCAACAACAAAAAATACAATTACTTAAAAAAAAAAGCTCTGAGGAAGATTTTTCACACCACATTCTTTCTCACCACACACACCAGTTGTTGTCAAGTCAGTTCCAACTCATGGCAACTCCATAGGGTTTTTACTGGCTTTGATCTTTTTGAAAATAGATTACCACATCTTCCAAAGTATTTTTCGGAGTACCAGAATACCAAATTTTTGATTAGCTGTTGAGTGCTTAACCATTAGTGTCACCCAGAGACTCCATGTTCTTTCTAGTAACAGCAAAATTTTGAGGAAATACTTTTATTTGAAACAATTTACCTATGGTAATTGTTGAAAACCCATTCTTCCTATATCAGTCTTTGAATGTGGTAGTGTGAGTAAGTGTGTGTAGAAGCGCCAAATGGTTCCATCTCAGAAGCTTTTGCCAATATGTCTTTTTCTTCATAATGCTTGGTGTCATGTGACTTGAGGATGAAGGATATTAAAAGAGTTTTGAAGACTTGGAAAGAAATTATTATTAGACTCTGTCACTCTTAGGAGCAGCCCTGGTGGCACAATAGTTAAGAGCTCAGCTGCTAACAAAAAGATCAGGAGTTTGAATCCACCAGCTGGTGCTTAGAAACCCTATGCAGCAATTCTACTCTCTCCTTTAGAGTTAACTCGTTGGCAACGTATTCGATGTTTTTTTTTTCATCATCCTTAGGTAGAGCTACAGGGTCTAATTTTGAACTGGACTGTCTCTGCTCATTGGAAACCCTGTGGGGCAGTTCTACTCTGTCCTGTAGAGTCATTATGAGTCGGGATCGGCTCGGAAGCAATAGGTTTTTGGGGGAGTTGTAGATTTCAGAGACTTCAGTTTCCTCTAGTGTCCTTGTTTTTTGTCTCTCCAGCTGTCTTTGAATTTCCTTAGAGACACATTCTTAATTAGTGTCTAAGCCCTGAAGTTCTTCCAGCTGTGAAATATTGTTATTATATAGTAATCTTATTAATGTGGTAGTTAAGTGTGGGAGGAGAAGAATCATTCTATATTTTTAAGATTAGGTCTGAGCCTTTTAAGGGGCCTGTGGCCCTGGACTGTGACTTTTGTAAGTGCTTCTCAGTTTTTCTCTCCCTAGGTGAGACGGGAAGGCTAGAGCTGGCTGGAGGTGACTGGGCATTTTCCTTTCTCCTTGTTGGATAGGGCCTTGGTAAAGTAGTTACCCTTCGATATAAAGACTGCTCTGGCTTATTTCTAAACAGTTATTTTCCAGTCTTCCTAACCAAAGAAGAGGGATTTTCCTCTGATCTTTACTGTGAGAACCTAGTGGGACTCCTGGAGGTAAAACCCACAAAAGTGTGGTGCCCCCCCCCCCCTCGACTGGGCCCCATGTAAGTTTTTAACTCTCAAGCTAGTCCATACTGAACCTTCAAGAATTTGTTGATGTTACCGTTTGTGATGGTTAAGATTGTTTGTCAACTTGGTGGGGCCGTGATTCTCAGTGTTTATATATGATCACCCTTACGATGGGATCTGCTATGAGTAGCCAGTCAGTTGAAAGGGAGTTTCCTTGGCGGTGTGGCCTGCACCTGAATATAAGTGGATATTCTTCTTTTTGTCCTTTCTGGATCCTTCAGCTGCCTCCTGTCTGTCTGACCTCTGGTTGTTAGGTCTTGAGCAATCAGCTTATCTGCCAATCTTGGGATTAGTAGATCTTCACAGCTTGTGAGTGGAGGAGCCCTACTTTCCAGGCTGCCAGTCTTGGGTTCACCAGCCCCTGCAGCTACACGAATCAGAAGCCTTATGGTCTTCCTGCCAATCTTGGGATTTGTTGATATTCACAGTCTGTTTTGTAATTAAAATAGAGTTACTGCTATTGAAAAGGAAGAGGAGTTTTAGAAACCTTTCTAGGTGTATATTACGTCTCTAAACAGAATGGAAAAACTATATAACATTTTGAACTCTGTAATATGCTCATAATTATTATAATATACATTGATTTATTCAAACATGGGGTTTGGTCTGCCCTGCCAGATCATTTTTGTAATGATGACAAAGACCCATTGCAAAACAGTCTCCCACTTGCATTGCTTTAAATGAGCCAAAGAATGAGCTCTATTTAGTTAAAACAACATTAGACACAGGTTTCTAAGATTTTCCTTTTTGATATTTATATTGTAGTATTAGTAAAGTGAAACCTTACTGTTCTCTTATTCAATAAGTCATCTTGTGCTTTCCAAAATTGTGGAGGACAATTTTCAAAGGTGATAATATAGTTGTCCCTCAAGTATACTGGTTTGTGTCTAATAAATGGTCTATGTTTAATTAGCTTATCTGTAACTAAATCATCTCCAATTACTTCTATTTAGTTTGAGAAAGCTATGTACATATTATAAATTTGTGCTTTCATAATTATACATGTGAGTGTTATATCTCATTTTTTATTTTTTTCGGGTCTCAGGTTAATAATAATTTGAGTTTTATTAGACACCAAGAAAAGTAATATAGGAAGATGATAGGAAAGTTGTAGTATCTATACTCTTAGTATTTCAAAATTAAGTAGTGCTAAAGTTCTCATACTCCTCTTTTTTTCCCAGATTAAGTTATATATGCATATATATATATGCATGTATATATGTATATTTTCTATGTATTTTGATATTTTTATTACAAATGTATTTATTCCCTAATATAACCATTTGTAAATTTTCAACTTTAATTGCCATTATATAAAAGGTCTGAATTTGCCACAACAAAAATTAAACATTATGCTTCTTACATTTATCCAACTTGATGTGTATGTGTGTGGGTGTATTATTCATAATCATACAGGTAAAAAAAAAAACTGAGATTAACATAGAGAAAGGAAGAGCATTCTAGAAGGAATAAATGAAAGTAAAATAAAATCTTTTATTTTTTCCTATTCTTAATTGATCTAACAAATAACAGTTTGTTCAACAATCTGTTCGATGATTATTGCTTATGGATAAGAGAAATGAATGACAGAAATGTTATAAGGGATAGGAGAGGGGAATTGGGAATACTCTGTTATAAAGTGCTTGTACTATTGATGAAGTTGAATAGTGTTATTTGAAAGTGGACTTGAATTAATTGTGAATGTATATTGCAAACTCTAGGGCAACCCTGGAAAAAAATTTAAAAAGGAGTACAATTGATATATTAATAAGGACAGAAAATAAAATCATATAAAATGTTCAATTAAAACCAAAGAAGGCAACAAAGAGTTGAAGACAAAAAAAAAAAAAAAAAGAAAGAAAACCACAGGCAATGAACAGAAAAAAGTTACAAATATGGTTGATAATAATCCAACTATATCAATAGTCACTGCAAACACGAATTGTCTAAGTACACCAATTAGAAGATAGACTGTCAGAGTGCATACAAAAGAATATCCTCGTTGTCTACAAGAAACCCAATTTAGATTAAAAATAAAAGCCTGAAGAGAAAACATTTCACAACATTCATCAAAAGAAACCTACAGTGGCTATATTAATCTGAGACAAATCAAACTGCAGAGCAAACTGCAGAGCAAGACAAATTATCAGGAATAAAAAGCAGCATTACATAATGATGAATGAATCAACCCTTCGAGAAGACATAAACAATCCTTAATGTGTATTCAAGGAGCCCTGGTTGTGCAACATTTAAGCACTTGGCTGCTAATCTAAAGGGTGCCAGTTCGAACCTACCCATCAACTCCATGGGAGAAAGACTTGCAATCTGCACCTATTAAGATTACAACCTAGAAACCCCAACAGGGCAGTTCTACTGTGTCACATGGGGTCGCTAGTTGAAAATTGACTCAAGGGCACCCAATAACAACAATGTGTATGCACCTAACAACAAATCATCAAAATACGTGAGGCAAAAACTGATGGAACTGTAAGGAGAAATAGATGAATCTACTGTTAGATCTGAAGACTTCAACGCTTCTGCAACAGTAATTGACAGATTCAGCAGGCAGAAAGTCAGTAATGACATACTTGAACTGAACTGCACAAGTAATCGACTGGATCTAATTGACATCTATAAAATACTTCATCTAACAGCCTCAGAATTAGCATTCTTCTCAAGCTCACGTGGAACACCAAGATAGACCGCATTCTAGGCCATAAAATCCACTCTAACAAATTTATAAGAATAGAATGCATACAAAGCATGCTCTCAGACCACAATGAAATTAAACTAGAAATCAAAAGCAGAAAGACAGTTGGAAAATCCCAAAATATGTGGCGGTTAAAGAACATGCTTCTTAATAACAAATGAGTAAAGGAAGAAATCTCAAGATAAACTAAAGATATTTTGAACTAAAAAGGAAAATGAAGGACAACATATCAGAATTGTGGGATGCAGCGAAGGCTGTGCATAGAGAGAGAAATTGAGAGCATTGAATGCGTGCTTTAGGAAAGAAGAACCATCAAAAACCCATAACCTAAACTTCCACCATAGAAAACTAGAAAAGGAAGACAAATTAATTTAAAAGTAAGCAGAACAAATGAAAAGATGGAATTTAGACCATAAATCACTGAAAGAAAAAAATGAAACCAAAAGCTGGTTCTTTGAAGAAAAAAAAAAATCAGTAAAATTTATAAATATCAAGCCAGTTTAACCAAGAAAAAAAGAGAAAACACAAATAGCTAATATCAGAAATGAAAGAAGGCCATCCATTTTGATCCCATGGACATTAAAGGATAATGAAAGATAATACAGACTAATTTCCTGAAAGAAAAAAATCTATCAAAACTCAAACAAGGAGAAATAGATAACCTGAATAGGCCTACATCTGTTAAAAAAATGAATTGATGATTAATAAGCTTCCAAGACAGACAGCATCAGAGCCACATGTTCTCACTGTTAAATTTTACCAAATCTTTATAGGGAAAAATTCTTTGCATTTTTTTCTAGAAAATAGAAGCAGCAGAACACTGTCTAACTTATTCTAATGGGACTTCCTATTATCAAGACCAGATAAAGACATGGCAAGAAAGGAAATCTACAGGTCAATCTCTCATGAACAAAGATGTAAAAATTCCCAACAAAATATTTGCAATTTGAATCTTACAATCTATAAAATGAATTATACACCAGGACCAAGTAGGATTCATTCTAGGTATGCAAGGCCAGCTTCTTTGTTAAATAAAGCTCAAAGTTCTCATAAAATGGAAATAAACTAATATGCATGGAAAGCAAAAAATAGAATAAGGACTTTGAGAGGAAATCCCAAGACATCTATGCCTGGGACACCACTGGGATATTCAGAGGAGAGTCAGCTTGTTTATTTTCTGGTTAGAAGAGGAATGAAAGCAAAGTCTTCTGAGATTTATTCTGGCACTTAAATGTAAGCTTTTTGCCATGTGAGACTGAGCAGCCCAAAATCTCCTTGTTACTTGTATTCAAGGAGATTCCAGCCCTGATTCCTGGATTTCGTTATGCACCAAAAAGATGCATTTATTCCAAGATGTGTAGACAGGAGCAAAGAGTAGGGTGCATTGGCACAGGTAGTAGGCAGAACAAAAGATGTTAGATTAGAATGAGACTTTTTTGATGGAAAGGAATGGAAAAGGTGGGTTAGAGTTACTGGGAAACCTCTTTGAAATTAGGCTGTGGAAATTCAAGGGAGGAGACAACAAGTATGCTTATGACACAAATCAATCTAGAAAAGCTTTGGATTTTCTGATCTGTTTGATCATTCTTTGTTTAAAGTAGATATAGTTTGAAGTAGGTGTAGTTGCATTGGTGCTTTATATGTATGTATTTGTGAATGGTTTGTTTTTTTTGCGTGCAAGTGGCAAGTACAGTATATATAGTGCTGCCTCGTTTATTTTAAGATTTCTTCGCATTGAAAATTATTTAACCAATCCGCTATGGCTGGACATTTTGTTTCTAATCTTATTTGTCTTGCAATACTTAAATGAATATGTAAATGAATGGTACATATATACAATTTTTGACATGTGTAAATACATCTGAAGAACAAATTCTAGGAAGTAGAATTGTTAGTTCAAGGTCTGTGAGAGCTTTCAGTTTTGATATTTGTGAAAATTGGTCTCTAGAGGTTGAATCAATTGGTACCCCACTTGTATATATAATGCCTCAAGCAAATATAATGTCATCACAAACAATCTGATCTTTGTCAAAATGCCATTTCATTGTATTTTGATTTTCATTTTTGTTTTTCATATTTGTAATATTCTTTTCTTATTTAAAGAATTCTGTTACAGCTGCAATTTGAAACGTGGTGCTGTAGTTTTCCCATGCTTCACGACAACACTTTTCAGGTGAGATTTCCTCTGTCGAGAAATTATGATCTTCTATTTTTTTCTTCTTGTACATTCATGTAGATGCAGAAGCTTTTTCCTATATATGGTTCATATTTGAATAAGTTTTATTTTGGGGGACAAATGATTAGCAGGAGATTCCTATGAACAGAGGGGATGGGGTAATTTTGCCAGGTTTTTTGCCTCAAAGTCCCCTCTTTGTTGCCACACCTTTAATCTTTTGCAGCCAGCAAGCTTTTCTCTCTCTTTCCTCAGAGCCTGTACCCTGCCTTGGTCTTTCCTGATATTCCCATATGAAATCACACTCACTGGGGGGCCTTCTTTTTCGAAGGTTGGTTATTTTCTCGTGTTTTCAAAATCATCCTGCTGCCAGTACTTCCCAGGAGTTTAAGTGTTTCCTTCCTGCACGGGCACCCTGGTTGCTGTGGTGCACTGTGGTGACTACCTGTGCCAGTTCTGCTAAATTGTAGCCTCTCTGCCTACACGTTATCTGGAATTTGTGACTTTTATTTATGTATTTATTTAATGTCCAAAGAAGGCAGATTGTGGGGAAGTTTATTCTCCTCTTTTTTTTTTTTTTTTGCTTTTTTTTTTTTTTTTTTTTTGCCAACTGGGAGGAGATTTGGGTCCAGGCTACTGCCATGCTCCTACCAGTAACCAAAAATAATAGCTGTTTTTCTTACCTCCATTAAAAAAAAAATCAAATTTTGCAAATGTGTCTGACAGACTTTAATTAGATACATTAATTTTAATGCCGTAGATGATGCTACTGTTGAGTCCGACTCTTCTTTTTAACATGTAATCTCTGAATATCTGACTTTGTTCTTTATGAGCTGCTTTTTAGGTTTAACTAAGCATTCTGAGTCTCCTTACTTCTATGGATCATTATTATCACAGTGACTCAGAATTTATCATGTATTTGTTTCGCGTAACTATGGTGCAAATAAATTCAACTCCAGAATTCCTAATCATTCTGCTCACTATAGCTCATTCTTATTTCCTCCCAGAAGATAAACTTGCTTCACTTAACCCTGAAAAATAGACTGAAACCGATTTGCTAATTGTCACTGTTATGTTTCCTTCCCAAAGCAATGGAGAACATCACTACAGCAAATGAGTTTCTTTTGCTGGGACTGACACGTATTCAGGAGCTGCAGCCGGTAATCTTCATGGTATTGCTCATTCTATACCTGATAAATCTGTTTGGAAATGGGGCCATGCTAGTGATCGTCATCTCAGAACCAAGACTCCACTCCCCTGTGTATTTTTTCCTGGGAAACCTTTCTTGTTTTGATATCTGCTATTCCTCAGTGACACTGCCCAAGGTCATGTCGAACCTCCTTTCCACTCGAAGGGCTATCTCCTTCCCAAGCTGCATCACCCAGCTACATTTCTTCCACTTCCTGGGCTCTACCAAGGCCATGTTGCTGACCATTATGGGCTTTGACCGATTTGTGGCTATTTTCTACCCACTCTCACAAGGTCATCATGAGCCCGCAGGTGTGCATTCTGCTGGTAGATGTGGTCTGGCTCACCGGCTTCTTTTATGCCCTGATGCATTCAGTCATGACTGCATGCCGAAACTTTTGTGGCTCTCAGAAGCTCAACTACTTCTTCTGCGATGTCCAGCCTCTCTTGGAATTGGCTGTGGTGACAAGAGGCTCAACCAGTGGCTCATTTTCATTGTCACTTGCAGCCAAACCATGGCAGCTTGCTTCCTGACCCTCCTCTCCTACTTTTACATTATTGGCTTCCTTGTGCTCAAGCACCGGACCTGCAGTGCACTCTGCAAGGCTCTGTCCACTTGCGCCTCCCATTTCATGGTGGTTTGTCTCTTCTATGGTACTGTGGGCCTCGTCTACATTCCTGCTACCTCCACCACCTCTGTCATACAGGAAAAGTTGGTGGCTATCATACACACCACTGTCACCCCAGTGCTGAATCCACTGATATACACACTTAGGAATGAGGAAGTGACCTTGGCTCTGAGGAAACTCTTTGGAAGGAAACTGTTTGCCTAAGGATGGCTGGTGGCAACATTAGAACAAATGAAAATTGCATGTGATTTTATGACACTCATTTTATCATCTATAATAAATACATTTCTTCAATATTATTTTCCTTTTAGAACATGTGCCATTAGTAAATAGATTCTTCATTCATATTTGCTCAGTTATTATTCATTACTATTCATTTGCAGAATCCCATTGTTCTCTCTGAATGACTGCTTCTTGGTCTATATACAGGTTCCTCATGAGTACAATTAAGTGTTCTGGAGTTCCCGTTTTTCACAATATTATCTATAGTTTGTTATGATCCACACCATCAAATGCCTTTTCATAGTCAGTAAAACACAGGTAAACATCTTTCTGGTATCCTCTGCTTTCAGTCAAGATCCATCCGACATCAGTAATGATAACCCTCAACCCAACTCCTTTTCTGAATCTGGCTTGAATTTCTGGCAGTTCCCTGTTCATGTACTACTGCAACTGTTTTTGAATTATCTTCAGTGAAATTTGACATGCATGTGATAGTGTTTGATAATTTCCACATTCTGTTGGGTCACCTTTCTTTGGAATGGGCACAGATATGAGTCTCTTCCAGTCAGCTGGCCAGGTAGCTGTCTTCCAAATTTCCTCGCATAGATGAGTGAGTGCTTTCAGCATTGCATGCATTTGTTGAAACATCTCAGCTGGTATTCCATCAATTCCTGGAGCCTTGTTTTTCCTGAATGGCTTCAATGCAGCTTGGAACTCTTCCTTTAATACCATCAGTTCTTGACCATATGCTACTTCCTAAAACGGTTGAATGTAGACCAATTCTTTTTGGTTAAGTGACTGTATGTATTCCTTTCATCTTCTTTTGATGCTTCCTGTGTCTTTCAATATTTTGTGAATACAATCCTTCAATATTGCAACATAAGACTTGAATTTTTTCTTCAGTTCTTTTAGCTTGAGAAATGCTGAGTATGTTCCTCCCTTTTGGTTTTCTAACTCCAGGTCTTTGCCATTTCATTATAATACTTACATTGTCTTCCCGAGCCATCCTTTGAAATCTTCTATTCAGCTCTTTTACTTCACCATTTCTGCCATTCACTTTAACTACTCCACATTCAAGAGCAAGTTTCAGAGTCTCTTCTGACACTTATTTTGGTCTCTTCTTTTTTTCTTTCTTTCTTTTTAATAATCTTTTGCTTTCTTCATGTATGATGTCCTTGATGTCATCTCACAACTCATCTGGCCTTCAGTCATTAGTGTCCAGTGCATCAAATCTATTCTTAGAAAATTAGCCTGGAGGGGGCCGAGATGGCTGACTAGGTAGAAGCTACCTCGGATCCCTCTTGCAACAGAAACTTTGAAAAACAAGTGAATCGATCACATACATTACAGTCTACAAACACCGACCATCAAACACAGATCTAAAGAGTTGACCGGAGTGACAGAGACTGAGAATGAGCAACCACGGGAAAGCAACAACTGTTTTCGGAGCTTGGAGCCAGCATCCCAGTCAGAAAACCTTGGCACTGGGCTTTGGATTGGGCACAGGGGAGCTGAGCATGGCATCCTGAGATGGCACAAACACAGACACAGCCCTAGCCCCCAGAAGTGACCTTGGGGGAAGCCCAGCCAGTGCACGCAGGCAGCGCAGCGATGTGACTCACAGGAGGAAAAGCCACGGGGAGGCAGTGACTGGTTTTGGAGCTTGCAGTGTGGTGTCAAAGCCAGGGAAACTTGGCGCTGGGCTTTGGACGTGGAGCAGAGGAACTGACCACGGCTTCTGAGACAGCACAAGCACAGGAAGCGGGCCTGATCCTCGGGAGCAATCGTGACCCAAGCAATGCGCACAGGCTACACACCCCTCGGAAATCTCAGATAAAACAGTCATCACCAACCAAGATAAGTAACTTGGTCTATATTCTGGGGTGCTACTCTCTCCTATCTATCTGATCCCTCCCCTCCCTTCCCAGGAGGCTTCATTAACATTGGAATTTTCTGAGCCAGAGAGTGAAGTGCTCTGTGGTTTTTTGTTTGTTTGTTTCTGCTTTTTTGGGGGGGGGTTTCCTAACCCATTCTCCTGGCCTGAGAGAAGCAGCTACAAAAATCCGAGGGGCCAAAAATCCTTCCCTGACTTCCCGAAATTGGACTAAAAATACAGAACCAGCTCCAGGCAAGCATATGAGATCCACAGTCTTGGGCTTTCATCCCTATAGGGAACAAGGTGGCTATTACAATGCAAAGACAATCCTGATAGGGACATGACTGTAATTGTTTTAGTGGATTACTGAAAAGACAGGTTTCCCAGGTCTGATATCTCTACCCATTAAACAGAGCCCTCACTGACCCACAACGGGGAACTGAGGGCTGAAGCTGCCTGCAGACCACCTAGCCTCCTGCCTTAGGGGTCTGAGGATGGTGACACCTACCGATCTGTAGAGGTACATGCATTGGGTGCCTAAGGAACAGCTGCAGAGCCCACCCACCAAAGTGCTTTAGGAATAAAGACACACTTACCTCACTGACACTTGGGGGAAGCCTGTCAGCATTCTGCCCCCCCCCCCCGGAGTGTGACCACCTTCTGTTACTAGAATCTGGTGCACACAACTATCACCACTACTCCTCTAGGTGGATAGGTGACAGTCTGCACCACACACTTTGTGTCCCAAAATCAGATTCTACTCAAGAATAGTGAATGGACTTTTAGGTTTATAAATCTGGTAACAGCCCAAACCAGCTGGTAATATGACATAAGTGATTCAAGGGCTACAACAATCAAGACAGCACAATCTAATAGCCCATCTACGTATATTGAAAGAAAACAAAACAAGTAAGAATCAGTGAGCAAATATAAAATAAATCATTGCAATGTCTTAGAGATGGCTCAGAGACAGCAGTCAATATCAAACCACATAAAGAAGCAGACCATGATTGCTTCTACAACTCCCCAAATTAAAGAATCAAAATCTTTCCCAAATGAAGATTCAATCCTGGAATTGCCAGATGCAGAATATAAAAAACTAATTTACAGAATGCTTCAAGACATAAGGGATGACCTCAGAAATGAAATAAGGCAATCTACAGAAAAACCCAAGGAACACACTGACAAAGCAGTTGAAGAAATCAAAAAAATTATTCAAGAACATAGTGGAAAAATTAATAAGCTGCAAGAATCCAGAGAGAGACAGCATTCAGAAATCCAAAAGATTAGCAGTAAAAATTACAGAATTAGACAACTCAATAGGAAGTCAAAGGAGCAGAATTGAGCAATGGGAATGCAGAGTGGGGGACCTGGAGGATAAGGGAATTGACACGAATATACCTGAGAAAAAATCAGATAAAAGAATTAAAAAAATGAAGAAACCCTAAGAATCATGTGGGACTCTACCAAGAACAATAACTTGGGTGTGATTGCAGTTCCAGAACAGGGAGGGATAACAGAAAACACAGAGAGAATAGTTAAAGATCTGTTGGCAGAAAACTTCCCTGACATCATGAAAGATGAAAGGATATCTATCCAAGATGCTCATCGAACCCCATATACGTTTGATCCAAAAAGAACATCACCAAGACATATTATCATCAAACTTGCCAAAACCAAAGATAAAGAGAAAATTTTAAAAGCCGCCAGGGGTAAAAGAAAGGTCTCCTACAAAGGAGAATCAATAAGTTCAGACTACTCAGCAGAAACCATGCAGGCAAGAAGGCAATGGGATGACATATATAGAGAACTGAAGGAGAAAAACTACCATCTAAGGATCATATATCCAGCAAAACTCTCTCTCAAATATGAAGGTGAAATTAAAACATTTACAGATAAACACAAGCTTAGAGAATTTGCAAAAACCAAACCAAAGCTACAAGAAATAGTAAAGGAAATTGTTTGGTCAGAAAACCAATAATATCAGATACCAGCACAACACAAGGTCACAGAACAGAACATCCTGATATCAATTCAAAGAGGGAAATCACGAAAACAAATTAAGATTATTTTTTTTAAAAATGCTCCAAACAGGGAATCAATGAAGTCAATATGTAAAAGATCACAATAATCAAAAAGAGGGACTAAATACAGGAGGCATAGAACTGCCATATGGAAAGGGAAACAAGGCGATATAAGACAATACGAGTTAGGTTTTTACTTAGAAAAATAGGGGTAAATATTAAGGTAACCACAAAGACGTCTAACAATTCCATAAATCAAAATTAAAATCAAGAAAAACATAATGACTCAGCAAACATAAATTTAACTACTATGAAAATGAGGAACACATAATTTACAAAGAAAAATGTCTCAGCAAAAAAAGTAAGTGGAAAAATGAAATTGTCAACAACACACACAAAAAGGCATCAAAATGACAGCACTAAACACGTTTATTTATAATTACACTGAATGTAAATGGACTAAATGCACCAATAAAGAGACAGAGAATCTCAGGCTGGATAAAGAAACACGATCCGTCTATATGCTGCCTACAAGAGACACACCTTAGACTTAGAGACACAAACAACCTAAAACTCAAAGGATGGGAAAAAATATATCAACCAAACGACAATCAAAAAAGACCACGAGTAGCAATATTAATTTCTGACAAAATAGACTTTAAAGTTAAATCCACCACAAAGGATAAAGAAGGACACTACATAATGATTAAAGGGACAATTGACCAGGAAGATATAGCCATATTAAACATTTATGTACCCAATGACAGGGCTGCAAGATACATAAAACAAACTTTAACACAACTGAAAAGTGAGATAGACACCTCCACAATTATAGCCGGAGACTTCAACACACCACTTTTGGAGAAGGACAGGTCTTCCAGTAAGAAGCTCAATAGAGACACAGAAGACCTAATTGCTGCAATCAACCAACTTGACCTCATTGACTTATACAGAACTGTCCACCCAACAGCTACAAAGTATACTTTTTTTTCTAGCACACATGGAACGTTCTCTAGAATAGACCACATATTAGGTCATAAAACAAACCTTTCCAGAATCCAAAACATCAAAATATTACAAAGCATCTTCTCAGACCACAAGGCCATAAAAGCGGAAATCAATAACAGAAAAATCAGGGAAAAGAAATCAAATACTTGGAAACTGAACAATTCCCTGCTCAAATAAGACTGGGTTATAGAAGACATTAAAGAGGGAATAAAGAAATTCATAGAATGCAACGAGACTGAAAACACTTCCTATCAAAACCTGTGGGACACAGCAAAAGCAGTGCTCAGAGGTCAATTTATATCTATAAATGCACACACACATAAAGAAGAAAGAGTTAAAATCAGAGAACTGTCCCTACAACTTGAACAAATAGAAAGTGAGCAACAAAAGAATCCATCAGGCACCAGAAGAAAGCAAATAATAAAAATTAGAGCTGAACTAAATGAATTAGAGAACAGAAAAATAATTGAATTAACAAAGCCAAAAGCTGGTTCTTTGAAAAAATTAACAAAATTGATAAACCATTGGCCAGACTCACTAAAGAAAGACAGGAAAGGAAACAAATAACCCGAATAAGAAACGAGATGGGCCACATCACAACAGACCCAACCGAAATTAAAAGAATCATATCGGATTATTACAAAAAATTGTACTCTAACAAATTTGCAAACCTAGAAGAAATGGATGAATTCCTAGAAAAACACTACCTACCTAAACTAACACAATCGGAAGTAGAACAACTAAATAGACCCATAACAAAAAAAGAGATTGAAACGGTAATCAAAAAGCTCCCAACAAAAAAAAAGCCCTGGCCTGTACGGCTTCACTGCAGAGTTCTACCAAACTTTCAGAGAAGAGTTAACACAACTACTACTAAAGGTATTTCAAGCATAGAAAATGATGGAATACTACCTAACACATTCTATGAAGCCACCGTATCCCTCATACAAAAACCAGGTAAAGACACCACAAAAAAAGAAAATTACAGACCTATATCCCTCATGAACATAGATGAAAAAATCCTCAACAAAATTCTAGCCAATAGAATTCAACAACATTTCAAAAAAATAATGCACCACGACCAAGTGGGATTCATACCAGGTATGCAAGGCTGGTTGAATATTAGAAAAACCATTAATGTAATCCACCATATAAATAAAACAAAAGACAAAAACCACATGATCTTATCAATTGATGCAGAAAAGGCGTTGACAAAGTCCACTACCCATTCATGATAAAAACTCTCAGCAAAATAGGAATTGAAGGAAAATTCCTCAACATAATAAAGGGCATCTATACAATTTTTTTTTTTTTTTTTTATACAAAGCCAACAGCCAACATCCTCCTAAACGGAAAGAGTCTGAAAGCATTTCCCTTGAGAATGCGAACCAGAGAAGGATGCTCTTTATCACCGCTCTTATTCAACATTGTGCTAGAGGTCCTAGCCAGAGCAATTAGGCTAGACAAAGAAATAAAGGGCATCCGGATTGGCAACGAAGAAGTAAAATTATCTCTATTTGCAGATGACATGATCTTATACACAGAAAACCCTAAGGAATCCTCCAGAAAACTACTGAAACTAATAGAAGAGTTTGGCAGAGTCTCAGGTTATAAGATAAGCATACAAAAATCACTTGGATTCCTCTACATCAACAAAAAGAACATCGAAGAGGAAATCACCAAATCAATACCATTCACAGTAGCCCCCAAGAAGATGAAACACTTAGGAATAAAACTTACCAAGGATGTAAAAGACCTATACAAAGAAAACTACAAAGTACTAGTGCAAGAAACTAAAAAGGACCTATATAAGTGGAAAAACTTACCTTGCTCACGGATAGGAAGACTTAACATAGTAAAAATGTCTATTCTACCAAAAGCCATCTATACATACTATGCACTTCCGATCCAAATGCCAATGACATTTTTTAACGTGATGGAGAAACAAATCACCAACTTCATATGGAAGGGAAAGAAGCCTCGGATAAGCAAAGCATTACTGAAAAAGAAGAAGAAAGTGGGAGGCCTCACTCTACCTGATTTCAGAACCTATTATACAGCCACAGTAGTCAAAACAGCCTGGTACTGGTACAACAACAGACACATAGACCAATGGAACAGAATTGAGAACCCAGACATAGATCCATCCACATATGAGCAGCTGATATTTGACAAAGGCCCAGTGTCAGTTAATTGGGGAAAAGATAGTCTTTTTAACAAATGGTGCTGGCATAACTGGATATCCATTTGCAAAAAAATGAAACAGGACCCATACCTCACACCATGCACAAAAACTAACTCCAGGTGGGCAAAGACCTAAACGTAAAGACTAAAACGATAAAGATCATGGAATTAAAAATAGGGACAGCTTTAGGAGCCCTAATACAAGGCATGAACAGAATACAAAACATTACCAACAATAACGAAGAGAAACCAGATAACTGGGAGCTCCTAAAAATCAAACACCTATGCTCATCTAAAGACTTCACCAAAAGAGTAAAAAGACCACCTACAGATTGGGAAAAAATTTTTAGCTATGACATCTCCGACCAGTGCCTGATCTCTAAAATCTATATGATTCTGTTAAAACTCAACCACAAAAAGACAGACAACCCAATCAAAAAGTGGGCAAAGGATATGAGCATGCACTTCACTAAAGAAGATATTCAGGCAGCTAACAGATACATGAGAAAATGCTCTCGATCATTAGCCATTAGAGAAATGCAAATTAAAACTATGGTGAGATCCATCTCACTCCAAGAAGGCTCGCATTAATTCAAAAAACACAAAATAAAAAATGTTGGAGAGGCTGCGGAGAGATTGGAACTCTTATACACTGCTGGTGGGAATTTTTTTTTTTTTTTAAATAACTTTTATTAAGCTTCAAGTGAAGGTTTACAAATCCAATCAGTTTGTCACATATAAGTTTACATACATCTCACTCCCTACTCCCACTTGCTCTCCCCCTCTTGAGTCAGCCCTTTCAGTCTCTCCTTTCTTGACAATTTTGCCTGCTTCCCTCTCTCTCTACCCTCCCATCCCCCCTCCAGACAAGAGTTGTCAACACAATCTCAAGTGTCCACCTGATATAATTAACTCACTCTTCATCAGCGTCTCTCTCCCACCTGCTGACCAGTCCCTTTCATTTTTGATGAGTTGTCTTCAGGGATGGTTCCTGTCCTGTGTCAACTGAAGGTCTGGGGAGCATGGCCGCCGGGATTCCTCCAGTCTCAGTCAGACCATTAAGTTTGGTCTTTTTATGAGAATTTGGGGTCTGTATCCAACTGATCTCCTGCTCCCTCAGGGGTCCTCTGCTGTGCTCCCTGTCAGGGCAGTCATCGATTGTGGCCGGGCACCAACTAGTTCTTCTGGTCTCAAGATGATGTAGGTCTCTGGTTCATGTGGCCCTTTCTGTCTCTTGGGCTCTTAGTTGTCGTGTGGCCTTGGTGTTCTTCATTTTCCTTTGCTCCAGGTGGGTTGAGACCAATTGCTGCATCTTAGATGGCCGCTTGTTAGCATTTAAGACCCCAGACGCCGCATTTCAAAGTGGGATGCAGAATGATTTCATAATAGAATTATTTTGCCAATTGACTTAGAAGTCCCCGCAAACCGTGTTCCCCAGACCCCCGCACTTGCTACGCTGACCTTGGAAACATTCATTTTATCCCGGAAACTTCTTTGTTTTTGGTCCAGTCCAATTGAGCTGACCTCCCATGTATTGAGTGTTGTCTTTCCCTTCACCTAAAGCAGTTCTTATCTACTGATTAATCAATAAAAACCCCTCTCCCACCCTCCCTCCCTCCCCCCCTCGTAACCACAAAAGTATGTGTTCTTCTCAGGTTTACTATTTCTCAAGATCTTATAATAGTGGTCTTATACAATATTTGTCCTTTTGCCTCTGACTCATTTCGCTCAGCATAATGCCTTCCAGGTTCCTCCATGTTATGAAATGTTTCACAGATTCGTCACTGTTCTTTATCGATGTGTAGTATTCCATTGTGTGAATATACCACAATTTATTTACCCATTCATCCGTTGATGGACACCGTGGTTGCTTCCAACTTTTTGCTATTGTAAACAGAGCTGCAATAAACATGGGTGTGCATGTATCTGTTTGTATGAAAGCTCTTGTATCTCTAGGGTATATTCCTAGGAGTGGGATTTCTGGGTTGTATGGTAGTTCTATTTCTAACTGTTTAAGATAACGCCAGATAGATTTCCAAAGTGGTTGTACCATTTTACATTCCCACCAGCAGTGTATGAGAGTTCCAATCTCTCCGCAGCCTCTCCAACATTTATTATTTTGTGTTTTTTGGATTAATGCCAGCCTTGCTGGTGTGAGATGGAATCTCATCGTACTTTTAATTTGCATTTCTCTAATGGCTAATGATCGAGAGCATTTTCTCATGTATCTGTTGGCTGCCTGAATATCTTCTTTAGTGAAATGTGTGTTCATATCCTTTGCCCACTTCTTGATTGGGTTGTTTGTCTTTTTGTGGTTGAGTTTTGACAGAATCATGTAGATTTTAGAGATCAGGCGCTGGTCGGAGATGTCATAGCTGAAAATTCTTTCCCAGTCTGTAGGTGGTCTTTTTACTCTTTTGGAGAAGTCTTTAGATGAGCATAGGTGTTTGATTTTTAGGCGCTCCCAGTTATCGGGTTTCTCTTCATCCTTTTTGGTAATGTTTTGTATTCTGTTTATACCTTGTATTAGGTCTCCTAGGGTTGTCCCAATTTTTTCTTCCATGATCTTTATCGCTTTAGTCTTTATGTTTAGGTCTTTGATCCACTTGGAGTTAGTTTTTGTGCATGGTGTGAGGTATGGGTCCTGTTTCATTTTTTTGCAAATGGATATCCAGTTATGCCAGCACCATTTGTTAAAAAGGCTATCTTTTCCCCGGTTAATTGACTCTGGTCCTTTGTCAAATATCAGCTGCTCATACGTGGATGGATCTATGTCTGGGTTCTCAATTCTGTTCCATTGGTCTATGTGTCTGTTGTTGTATCAATACCAGGCTGTTTTGACTACTGTGGCTGTATAATAGGTTCTGAAGTCAGGTAAGGTGAGGCCTCCCACTTTCTTCTTCTTTTTCAGTAGTGCTTTGCTTATCCGGGGCTTCTTTCCCTTCCATATGAAATTGGTGATTTGTTTCTCTATCCCCTTAAAATATGACATTGGAATTTGGATCGGAAGTGCATTAAATGTATAGATGGCTTTTGGTAGAATAGACATTTTTACTATGTTAAGTCTTCCTATCCATGAGCAGGGTATGTTTTTCCACTTAAGTATGTCCTTTTGAATTTCTTGTAGTAGAGCTTTGTAGTTTTCTTTGTATAGGTCTTTTACATCCTTGGTAAGATTTATTCCTAAGTATCTTATCTTCTTGGGGGCTACTGTGAATGGTATTGATTTGGTTATTTCCTCTTCGGTGTTCTTTTTGTTGATGTAGAGGAATCCAAGTGATTTTTGTATGTTTATTTTATAACCTGAGACTCTGCCAAACTCTTCTATTAGTTTCAGTAGTTTTCTGGAGGATTCCTTAGGGTTTTCTGTGTATATAATCATGTCATCTGCAAATAGTGATAACTTTACTTCTTCCTTGCCAATCCGGATACCTTTTATTTCTTTGTCTAGCCTAATTGCCCTGGCTAAGACTTCCAACACGATGTTGAATAAGAGCGGGGATAAAGGGTATCCTTGTCTGGTTCCTGTTCTCAAGGGAAATGCTTTCAGGTTCTCTCCATTTAGAGTGATATTGGCTGTTGGCTTTGCATAGATGCCCTTTATTATGTTGAGGAACTTTCCTTCAATTCGTATTTTGGTAAGAGTTTTTATCATAAATGGGTGTTGGACTTTGTCAAATGCCTTTTCTGCATCAATTGATAAGATCATGTGGTTTTTGTCTTTTGTTTTATTTATGTGATGGATTACATTAATGGTTTTTCTGATATTAAACCAGCCTTGCATACCTGGTATAAATCCCATTTGATCAGGGTGAATTATTTTTTTGATGTGTTGTTGGATTCTATTGGCTAGAATTTTGTTGAGGATTTTTGCATCAATGTTCATGAGGGATATAGGTCTATAGTTTTCTTTTTTTGTAATGTCTTTACCTGGTTTTGGTATCAGGGAGATGGTGGCTTCATAGAATGAGTTGGGTAGTATTCCGTCATTTTCTATGCTTTGGAATACCTTTAGTAGTAGTGGTGTTAACTCTTCTCTGAAACTTTGGTAGCACTCTGCAGTGAAGCCGTCCGGGCCAGGGCTTTTTTTTGTTGGGAGTTTTTTGATTACCGTTTCAATCTCTTTTTTTGTTATGGGTCTATTTAGTTGTTCTACTTCTGAATGTGTTAGTTTAGGTAGGTCGTGTTTTTCCAGGAATTCATCCATTTCTTCTAGGTTTTCAAATTTGTTAGAGTACAATTTTTCATAATAATCTGAAATGATTCTTTTAATTTCTTTTGGTTCTGTTGTGATGTGGTCCTTCTCATTTCTTATTCCAGTTATTTGTTTCCTTTCTTGTATTTCTTTTGTCAGTCTAGCCAATGGTTTATCAATTTTGTTAATTTTTTCAAAGAACCAGCTTTTGGCTTTGTTAATTCTTTCAATTGTTTTTCTGTTCTCTAATTCATTTAGTTCAGCTCTAATTTTTATTATTTGTTTTCTTCTGGTGCCTGATGGATTCTTTTGTTGCTCAGTTTCTATTTGTTCAAGTTGTAGGGACAGTTCTCTGGTTTTGGCTCTTTCTTCTTTTTGTATGTGTGCATTTATTGATATAAATTGGCCTCTGAGCACTGCTTTTGCTGTGTCCCAGAGGTTTTGATAGGAAGTATTTTCATTCTCGTTGCTTTCTATGAATTTCCTTATTCCCTCCTTAATGTCTTCTATAACCCAGTCTTTTTTCAGAAGGGTGTTGTTCATTTTCCAAATATTTGATTTCTTTTCCCCAGTTTTTCTGTTATTGATCTCTGGTTTTATTGCCTTGTCGTCTGAGAAGATGCTTTGTAATATTTCGATGTTTTGGACTCTGCAAAGGTTTGTTTTATGACCTAATATGTGGTCTAATCTAGAGAATGTTCCATGTGCACTAGAAAAAAAAGTATATTTTGCAGCAGTTGGGTGGAGAGTTCTGTATAAGTCAATGAGGTCAAGTTGGTTGATTGTTGTAATTAGATCTTCCGTGTCTCTGTTGAGCTTCTTACTGGATGTCCTGTCCTTCTCCGAAAGTGGTGTGTTGAAGTCTCCTACTATAATTGTGGAGGTATCTATCTCGCTTTTCAATTCTGTTAAAATTTGTTTTATGTATCTTGCAGCCCTGTCATTGGGTGCATAAATATTTAATATGGCTATGTGTTCCTGATCAATTGTCCCTTTTATCATTATATAGTGTCCTTCTTTATCCTTTGTGGTGGATTTAAGTCTAAAGTCTATTTTGTCAGAAATTAATATTGCTACTCCTCTTCTTTTTTGCTTATTGTTTGCTTGATATACTTTTTTCCATCCTTTGAGTTTTAGTTTGTTTGTGTCTCTAAGTCTAAGGTGTGTCTCTTGTAGGCAGCATATAGATGGATCGTGTTTCTTTATCCAGTCTGTGACTCTCTGTCTCTTTATTGGTGCATTTAGTCCATTTACATTCAGGGTAATTATAGATAAATAAGTTTTTAGTGCTGTCATTTTGATGCCTTTTTATGTGTGTTGTTGACAATTTCATTTTTCCACATACTTTTTTGTGCTGAGGCATTTTTCTTAGTAAATTGTGAGATCCTCATTTTCATAGTGCTTGACTTTATGTTAGTTGAGTCGTTACGTTTTTCTTGGCTTTTATCTTGAGTTATAGAGTTGTTATACCTTTTTGTGGTTACCTTATTATTTACCCCTATTTTTCTAAGTAAAAACCTAACTTGTATTGTTCTATATCGCCTTGTATCCCTCTTCATACGGCCGTTCAGTGCCTCCTGTATTTAGTCCCTCTTTTTGATTATTGTGATCTTTTACCTATTGACTTCCATGATTCCCTGTTATGTGTATTTTTTTTTTAATTAATCTTAATTTGTTTTTGTGATTTCCCTATTTGAGTTGATATCAGGACGTTCTGTTTTGTGACCTTGTGTTGTGCTGATATCTGATATTATTGGTTCTCTGACCAAACAATATCCTTTAGTATTTCTTGTAGCTTTGGTTTGGTTTTTGCAAATTCTCTAAACTTGTGTTTGTCTGTAAATATCTTAATTTTGCCTTCATATTTCAGAGAGAGTTTTGCTGGATATATGATCCTTGGCTGGCAGT
This sequence comes from Loxodonta africana, assembly GCF_030014295.1. Classification (NCBI taxonomy): domain Eukaryota; kingdom Metazoa; phylum Chordata; class Mammalia; order Proboscidea; family Elephantidae; genus Loxodonta; species Loxodonta africana. Next base: position 87,357,471 of record NC_087342.1, on the reverse strand, counting down.
TTTTCTCCTTCAGTGTTCTGTATATGTCGTCCCATTCCCTTCTTGCCTGCATGGTTTCTGCTGAGTAGTCAGAACATATTCTTACTGATTCTCCCTTGAAGGAAACCTTTCTTTTCTCCCTGGCTGCTTTTAAAATTTTCTGTTTATCTTTGGTTTTGGTGAGTTTGATGATAATATGTCTTGGTGTTTTTCTTTTTGGATCAATCTTAAATGGGGTTCGATGAGCATCTTGGATAGATATCCTTTCGTCTTTCATGATGTCAGGGAAGTTTTGTGTCAGGAGTTCTTCAACTATTTTCTCTGTGTTTTCTGTCCCCCCTCCCTGTTCTGGGACTCCAATCACCCGCAGGTTATCCTTCTTGATAGAGTCCCACATAATTCTTAGGGTTTCTTCATTTTTTTTAATTCTTTTATCTGATTTTTTTTCAGCTATGTTGGTGTTAATTCCCTGGTCCTCCAGATGTCCCAGTCTGCATTCTAATTGCTCGAGTCTGCTCCTCTGACTTCCTATTGCGTTATCTAATTCTGTTATTTTATTGTTAATCTTTTGGATTTCTACATGTTGTCTCTCTATGGATTCTTGCAACTTATTAATTTTTCCACTATGTTCTTGAATAATCTTTTTGAGTTCTTCAAGAGTTTTATCAGTGTGTTCCTTGGCTTTTTCTGCAGTTATCCTAATTTCATTTGTGATATCATTAAGCATTCTGTAAATTAGTTTTTTATATTCTGTATCTGATAATTCCAGGATTGTATATTCATTTGGGAAAGATTTTGATTCTTTTGTTTGGGGGGTTGGAGAAGCTGTCATGGTCTGCTTCTTTAAGTGGTTTGATATGGATTGTTGTCTCCGAGCCATCACTGGGAAACTAGTTTTTCCAGAAAATCTGCTGCGTCCAGTCCAAATCCCTGCGGGACGGTTCCCCGGCTCGGACGCTGCTCTTTCTGCTCCAAGACCAGTCACTGCCTCCCGGGGACTTCTCCTACCGGCTGCGTCCCACGCCGCCCGCGCGACCCGGCTGGTCCCCCTCCCGGGGTTAGTTCAGGGGGGTGGAGCCGCTCTCTGTGCTTGTGCCGTACCTGACTGGTACGCTGGCTCCAGGCTCTGGAAACAATCGCTGCTTCCCCGTATTAGTTCGTTCTCTGTCTCTAAATCTGTGTTTGTTGTTCAGGGTTCGTAGATTGTTATGTATGTGATTGATTCACTTGTTTTTCCGTGTCTTTGTTGTAAGAGGGATCCGAGGTAGCGTCTGCCTAGTCTGCCATCTTGGCTCCGCCCCCCGCTGGTGGGAATTTAAAATGGTACAACCATTTCGGAAATCTATCTGGCGTTTTCTTCAAAAGTTAGAAATGGAACTACCATACAACCCAGAAATCCCACTCTTTGGAATATACCCTAGAGAAATAAGAGCCTTTACACGAACAGATATATGCACACCCACGTTTATTGCAGCTCTGTTTACAATAGCAAAAAGCTGGAAGCAACCAAGGTGTCCATCAATGGATGAATGGTTAAATAAATTATTGTGTATTCACACAATGGAATATTACACATCGATAAAGAACAGTGATGAATCTGTGAAACATTTCATAACATGGAGGAACCTGGAAGGCATTATGCTGAGGGAAATTAGTCAGAGGCAAAAGGGCATATATTGTATAAGACCACTATTATAAGATCTTGAGAAATAGTATAAACTGAGAAGAACACATACTTTTGTGGTTACGTGGGGGAGGGAGGGAGGGTGGAAGAGGGTTATTTACTGATTAGTTAGTAGATAAGAACTACTTTAGGTGAAGGGAAGGGCAATACTCAATACACAGAAGGTCAGCTCAACTGGACTGGACCAAAAGCAAAGAAGTTTCCAGGATAAACTGAATGCTTCAAAGGTCATCGGAACAAGGGCGGGGGTTGGGGGACTATGGTTTAAGGGACTTCTAAGGCAATTGGCAAAATAATTCTATTATGTAAACATTCTGCATCCCATTTTGAAATGTGGCGTCTGGAGTCTTAAATGCTAACAAGCGGCCCTCTCAGATGCATCAATTGGTCTCAACCCACCTGGATCAAAGGAGAATGAAGATCACCAAGGTCACACGATAACTATGAGCCCAAGAGACAGAAAGGGCCACATGAACCAGAGACTTACATCATCCTGATACCAGAAGAACTGGATGGTGCACAGCCACAACCGATGACTGCCCTGACAGGGAGCACAACAGAGAACCCCTGAGGGAGCAGGAGAACAGTGGGATGCAGACCCCAAATTCTCAGAAAAAGACCAGACTTAATGGTCTGACTGAGACTAGAAGAATCCCAGCGGTCATGGTCCCCAAACCTTCTGTTGGCCCAGGACAGGAACCATTCCCGAAGACAACTGATCAGACATGGAAGGGACTGGACAATGGGTAGGAGAGAGATGCTGATGAAGAGTGAGCTACTTGTATCAGGAGGACACTTGAGACTGTGTTGGCATCTCCTGTCTGGAGGGGAGATTGGAGGGTAGAGAGGGTTAGAAGCTGGCAAAACCGTCACAAAAGGAGGGACCAGAAGGAGGGAGCAGGCTGACTCATTAGGGGGATAGTAAGAAGGATTATGGAGTAAGGTGTAGGTGAGCTTATATGTGACAGACTGACTTGATTTGTAAACTTTCACTTAAAGCAGAATAAAAATTATTTTTAAAAAATCTATTCTTAAAATTCTTTGTTATGCTGAACAACCAGAGTGACGATTTAATTTTTGTCATATAATCAAAATAATTTCCTAGAATTCTGGAGTCAGCACATTTCCCTAATTTTATAAATGAGTCCTCTGAGTACCAGAAAATCTAAATGACTTTCCTGAAATGAAAATGTGGCAGAGATAGGGAAAAATACTCTGGTCTCCTTACTCTCTTGTTCTGCCTCTCTCATCTCTGATACATTGCCTAAGATCAACCAATATGATCCTTATGCCATTCTCTTCAGTGAAACATCAAAAGACTCTAATATGACCAGTAGCATTAAAATCCAAAAAATGGTCACTTGTACCCACTCTAGAAAATCATTTTCACAAATTACTTAAAGAGGACCCTAAGGATATTTGTTATTGTCATTTAGATGTTCAGTATAATATTAATTATAACAACAAAACCTTTGATAAAAAAAAAAACTATTAAGAGGTATGGTACTTCTATATAATGGAATTATATAAAACTCTAAAAACTTATATTTCAAGAGAATGTTTATTGACATGCATGCCAAGGTAAAGACATAAACCAAATTACTAGTGGAAGTCTTCTCTGGTGCGGGGATAATGGATTATTATATTTTATTTTTCTGTTTATCCATCCATTCTACAATAAACACATATTACTCTTGTAATCAGGAGTCCTGGTGACACATGGTTAACTTGATGGCTAACTAAAAGGTTGGCAGTTTGAACTACCCAGCCACTCCACAGGAGAAAGATTACAGTCTAGAAACATTATGGGTCAGTTATACTCTGTCAGATGGGGTCACCATGAGTCAAATTCTACTGGACTGCACCTAACAGCAATAACAACTTTTATAACCCAAAAAAATCCAAGCCAATTAATTTGGGGAATACAAACTAACCCTGCTCTTTGAACACTTTCCGTATCATAAACATTAAAATCGTCTTCCTATGGTTGACACTCACTTCCATTTTGTGTATTAATTTATAAAAAATAATTCTTCTTTCCATATCACTTTACAATCTGGGACACACTCTACAAAACCTCCATTCTTATGACAATATAGCACATGCAGAAACTCACCAACAAATAAGGACCCAGATATTTATTTAGTCACAAATGTAAATCTGTTAATCTATTTTCAAGATAATTTGTGTGTTCATTTAATTAGGTAGTTGGTGATGCTGAGTTTGTCACAGTTTTTCTTCTGATGTGCTTTCCCTCCTTTCCATTTACTAGCATAGCTATGAAGCTATGAAATATTTTTAATTAACTTGATGCTGTTATGATTACTACTGATGTGTGATGACCAGCATGATTAACCTGAGCACCAGGATCTGGCTGGCCCATGTTCCTCATGACTGGGAAGAGGTGTTCAAGAGAAGCTAGCAGCAAGATAGAGGACAACTTTCAAAAGCTAATTTTATTGCTCGTATCCTCGTTATCTAAGTTTAATTTTCCTTTGGTAGGGATATCTCTTAAAAATTCAGGTGTGAGTGTGTGTGTGTGTTTAAGAGAGGGGGAGAAATGGGAGTGAGAGCAAGAGCAACAAAGAGAAAAGAAGAGAGGCTATGCTGTGGCAAGTATGTAAAAAACAAAATCTATGTTCCAGAAAATATACTATTGAATGAAAAACCGTAGAATGGGGTATATTATAGGTTGAGTTATGACTTGGGGTATCTTCATGTAATTTATCCATACAGTGTTATAATGCAGTCTCTTCCAATAGATCAGAAATGGCATGCAGGATGAGACATACCTGTCATCTTAGGTTGTTGAAAGAGCTCAGACTATGGGTCCAGACCTAATTAGCTTGGAATCGTCCAATTAGTGTTTATGAGCTTTGTGAACTTGGGCAAGTTCCTTATTGCTCTGAACTCAATCAGGAAGCCAGAAAGAAAAGCTGTACTTTCAAGAGCGGTAACCAATGGTGGGCTAGTAAACATTTTAACAATACACATACACACCCACACACACAAATGTTTATATTAAATTTAACTAATATGAAGAATGTGTCATATACAATTTACAAGTAATAATAAAACATACAATACTCTTTATTGTCAATTACATATAGATAATTAATGCTTATGGAATGTTTTTGTTGATTTTTGCTGAATACTTGTATCCATAACCAAAGTATGGTTGAAATCCAATTATGATTTGGCAAAATTAGGCTGTAAATAAATGCTGGAATTCTATCCAGTTCAACAAATAAGTCACTCACATCATTGATGAATGCCATGGATGTTGGTTGATGTTTTTGTTTATGTGAATAAGTGAGACAGAATTGAATCAATGGGGTTCTGTGTCTGTGTTGCACTCGTTCAGGACATGAGTGACATTTTTGATAAAGCAGATAACAGTTTCTGAATACAGGAGGAAAATAGCCTCATGGCTTTTTCAGTTATTCACAATGTAATGGCTTTGGACATGACACATTTTAAAGTTTAACGTGCGTCATTAACTTTTTCTCCTTCATATTTCTTAAGCTTAGGCAGTCAACAAAGCCATCAATCAAGCCCTGATTTATAACATTTGACAAATTCTCTGGTGTAAATACTTCTACCATGGCCAATTTCAGGCTAGCAGTGTAGTGTCATGACCACGGATTTGGGAAGCGATGTGCAGTAACACGCTATCATATGGCATTGCCTGCCGATAAATACAATAGAAGCCGTAATCCCAACAGCATAAATAATAGTAAAATGTAAAATGACTAGGAAATGATGAGTTTTATTTATTTGTTACCTTTGTTTTTAGTATAGTTTATTGAATTATGAGTTTATGTGATTTCATTTTTACTAATGGCTGTGTTTAATAACCAGCTTACAAAACTCTTGAAAATTTAACATGAGCCAGTACCAGAAGCCACTACCATTTCAGGAAAACAAAGCAGATGGGCCTTTGCTTCCTCCCATTAGCAAATTGTCCTTATGGTGCGTGTAGCCTTTTACGGTTTACTTTAAATTTCAAAACTGTGTGTTCTATTCATTTTAAGGGATTTGACCTACAGGTGAATGGCTGTGTTCACATTTATGCTGGATGCTAGATTCCAGAGTTCATTTGTTATGGGATTGTGAATTTTTACAGCCACGCCTGATGTTGTTGTTCATAAATAATTTTACTCTTTCATCTGTGAATTTTTTTTTTTTTCCTTGTTTTGTAGTCCATTTCTGGAGCAGTACATGATTACAGAAATCTGTGGTTCCCTGTTCCCAATTTCAAAAAGCAAACCAGAGCCACATTATGGAAGGAGAAAACCAGACAGCTTTGTTCCAGTTTATCATCTTAGGATTCTCCAACTTAAATGAGCTGCAATTTTTACTTTTTACTAACTTCCTTGTAACTTGTATCTATACCTTGGGAAAAATATTTTCCTTATCTTGGTGACCATGGTTGATGCACATCTACACACACCCACGTATTTTTTTCTGGAATATTTAGCATTTATTGACATCTGCTACACCACCACCAATGTTCCCCAGATAATGCTGTATCTTCTGTCAGAGAAGAAAAACATTTCTTATGGGGGTTGTATGGCTCAACTTTTTGCATTTATTTTCTTTGTGGGGTCAGAGTCCCTGCTCTTGGCAGCAATGGCATATGATTGTTATGTAGCAATCTGCAAACCCTTAAGATATTCAATTATTATGAACAAGACTATATACAGCCAGTTAGCAGCCTCGTCATGGGCTGGTGGTTTCCTCAACTCAGTGGTGCACACAGTATTGCCCTTCCACCTGCCCTTCTGTGGGAATAATCACATTAATTATTTTTTCTGTGACATCCCACCTTTGCTGATCTTGTCTTGTGGGGACACTTCTGTCAATGAGCTAGTGCTGCTCTCCACCGGAGCCTTTCATGGTTGGACTCCTCTCTTGTGTATCATCCTTTCATACCTTTATATTGTGTCTACCATTTTAAGGATCAGTTCTTCAGAGGGAAGGCAAAAGGCATTTTCTACGTGTGCCTCCCACCTGGTCATTGTCCGTCTTTACTATGGAAGCTCTATCTTCACATATGTATGACCCATCTCAGCTTATTCACTGGAGAAAGACAGACTGATATCAGTATTGTACAGCATTGTAACTCTCATGCTAAACCCTATAATCTATTTTTGGAGGAATCAGAATATTAAAGAGGCTACGAAAGCTATGGGGAGAAAGTGGCAAGCTCTATGTCTTTAACTTTTTATACATAAACTTTACTCTTCTGAGGAAAATCATATATATCACGAAACTGTACATCTAACTTATAGGAGCTGATTTTTACTAATGACTCTTCAATAAAATTAAAAGTTAACTATAAATTTCACTTCCAGTAAAAATTGACTAGTTGCTTTGTAGAAACTCCCCTGCTAAAATAATTTATATGAAATATTTAAAAAATATTCAAAAAAAATCAGTGAAATAAAAAGCTAGAAATCTTGAGGCCAAGATTGGACATAAGAAGAGAAAACAAAGGTTTGAAATTGGCATTTGGGGCTCTTTTCTTCTAGAACATTTGTTGATCTTGAAGAGGTGACTGAGATTGTGAACAGCAGATTGGTACCTTTGTAAGATTAGACGGTCAACAGTGGAATCCTGAGCTTGCCAAGAGAGCATCCCTAATATATACAGTATGCTTACGGGTGGGAACCTGATGAGCTGCACCCCAGTTATAAGACTGAGACAGAAGTAAACCAGTCTTTACCTAAATTACAGCTATGCTTTGAAACATGTGGATGACTTAGAAGATTTCAAATCCTAAAGTTGATTAAGGTTATTTCAAAAAGATAGTGTCCAGGCGCCTATAAGAAGCAAATGAAAATTATTTCTGAAGAAAAGTGACATCATCACAATGCCCACCATAAAATCAAGGATGAGTAGACACATGAGTTGATATGAAAAAGGAAAAGAATCAGTGCAAAAAATACAGCAGAAACATAACCACAGTTTCTATAAATGACTGAATTACCCTATACAGACTTTAAGACAAATATTCGTACAATGCTAAGAGAGATAAATTATAGACTTAGAAAATCCAACAGAGAATTAGAAACTATCAAAAATGAAACTTCAAATTTGGAAAACAATAACATTAAAAAAGCAACAACTAGAAATTAAAAATTTCGGAATGGAAAATCAAAAGAATCCAAATTAGGAACTGGATGAATGGATTTAATAGCAGATTAGATATGGCTGAAGAGAAAAATAAGTGAATAGGATGACATTCTTCAGAAAAGAGCACAGACAGAAGAATAGAGTATATTCTGTTGTAGCTACGAATAGAGAGTACTGTGAGTTCTAAATTAAACATAATTTTAGCCCCAGAATTAGGAAGAAAGAAAGAAAGAAACTTAAGCAATATTTGGAGTACCGGAGGCACAGTGGTTAAAAGCTCAGCTGCTATTGGCTGCTAATCAAAAAGGTGGCAGTTCAAATCCACCAGATTCTCCTTGGAAACCCTTTGGGGTGGTTCTACTCTGTCATAAAGGGTCAGAATTGACTTGATGGTAATGGCTTTGGTTTTTGTTTTTTGAAGCAATATTTGAAAATTTCCAAAACTGAAAAAATAATCCATTCTTCAAAAATCCCGACCAATCCTAAGCATAACAAATAATAAATTCCATTCATAGACAAATTATTTGGAAATTTCAGAAAACCAGAATCAAAGTAAATCTAAAAGAAAAGAACCATATTAAGCTTGAAAAATCTTTTTTAGCAGAAACAATAGAATACAATCCAAAAGAGGGTAAAATGATATCTTCAATGTGTGAAAGAAAATGAGCCTAGAATTCTATGCCCAGCAAAATGTTCTTCAAGAATGAAGTTTAAATAAAGACAATTTCAGAGAAAGAAAAATTCATGGTTTTCACTCTAGCAGATTTACATTAAAGAAAGTATTTGAGGGCAGAATAAAAATGATCACAGATGGTAGATTTGCAGGAAGGAATGATGAGAATTGGCAATTATGAATATGTGGATAAATCTAAAAGAAGTTTACTGCATAAAACAGCAATAAGGATAATATTTTGTGAAGGCCAAGCATTCATGGAATTCATATCTTTACAATGGCTAAAAAGTGAGGAGGGGTTACGTTGAATTAGAAGGTCCCGATGGAAGCCCTGGTGATGTAGTGGTTAAGACTTCGGCTGCTAACCAAAAGATTGGGGGTTCAAATCTACCAGGCACTCCTTGGAAACCCTATGCAACAGGTCTACTCTGTCCTATAGGGTCACTATGAGTCAGAATTGGCTTGACAGCAAAGGCAAAGTTTTTTCTGGTGGTGCGATGGTTAAGGGCTCGGCTGCTAACCAAAAGGTCAACAGCTCGAATCCACCAGCCACCCCTTTGAAACCCTATGAGGAAGTTCTACCCTGTCCTACAGGGTCGCTATGAGTCAGAATCGACTGGACCACAACGATTTTTTTTTTTAAGGTATTTTTAAGGAGCCCTGGTGATGCAGTGTTTAAGAGCTTGGCTGCTAACCAAAAGTTTGATGGTTTGAACCTACCAGCCACTCCTTGGGAGAAAGATGTGGCAGTCTGCTTCTGTAAAGATTTACAGGCTTGGAAATCGTATAGTGTCACTATGAGTCAGAATCAATTTAATGGCAATGGATTTTTTTTTTAAGGCATTTTTATTGGAGGAAGGCAAAATACCAACATTAGACTTTCATCAGTCAAGGATGCAATTTAGCATTTCAAGCATAACAACCAACAGACTAGCTAACTAGTATACAACTGCCAAACTAATAAAGGTTAAAAGAAAAAGAAATAATACAGAATCAATGAAGGAAAAGTAACAAAGGGGAGGAAAGAAATATAGGACACGAGACAAGTAAAAAAGTATAAGATAATAGATGAAATATTTCAGTTCTTTATTGCTATTGTTGAAAATATACACAAATTCAACAATTACTGCATGTACAATTCAGTGATATTGATTTCATTCTTCATTTGTGCAATGATTCTCACCCTCCTTTTTTTGAATTATTCCTCTACCATTAACATAAACTCACTGCCCCCTAAGCTTCCTATCCAACCTTTCCATTGCTCTTGTCAATTTGATGTCATACAGATAGTTCTGAGAAGAACAAAAAGCTTAAGGCAGACATTTGTTACTAATTAAGCTAAACTATTGTTCTTTTTATTGTTCGGTTTAAAGTCAGTCCTTACTTTAAATGTAAATGGACTTCAATTAAATGGCCAAAGTTGCCAGACTGCAATAGAAGGAAAACAAACAAACAAAAAAATCCAAAACAACAAACAACCATATGCTGTTTACAAGAAACACATCTAAAACATAAAGGCACAAAAAGCTTGAATATAAAAGCATGGAAGAGTTATATCATTCAAATACCAACAAGAAGATATCATCTGTATCTATGTTTATACTATACAAAATAGTTTTTTAGGCTAAAAGATATTACCAGAGAGAAAGAGGTTCACTGAAAATTGATATGTGTTTCAATGAGCCTGGAAGAAGAAACAATTCTAAATTTGTATGCACTTGCTATTAAGTGGCTTCAAAGTATATAAAGAAACAATTTGCATAACCAAAATGACAAATATACAAATTCATCATCATATGGTGAAATTATTACACTTCTCTCAGTAACTGATAAAATAAGCAGATTAAAATCAATAAAGACTCATATTTGAACAACACCATTTTTACAACTGAACTAGTGGTCGTCATAGGACATAGAATTCAATAGTACAGCGTACATGTTTTTCAAATCCTACATGGAACATTTATAAAAATCAGCTATAAATTGTATCAGGAAAATTGTCTTGGTAAGTGAAAAGGATTGAAATTAAGTTAGTAATCAATAACAAAAAGGTAATGCAAAACAACAACAACAACATATTGTATTAGTCATCTAGTGCTGCCGTAACAGAAATACCACAAGTATGGCTTTAACAAAGATAAATTTATTTCCTCACAGTAAAATAGGGTGAAAATACAAATTCAAGGCATCAGCTCCAGGGGAAGGTTTTCTCTCTCTATAAACTGTGGAAGAAGATCTTTGTCCTTAATCTTCCCATGGTTGAGGAGCTTCTCTGGGTCCAAAGGACATGATCTGCTCCTGGTACTGCTTTCTCGGTGGTATGGGGTCCCCAACTCTCTGCTTGCTTCCTTTTCCTTTTATCTCTTGAGAGATAAAAGGTGGTGCAGACCACGCCCCAGGGAAACTCCCTTTACCTGGGATCGTGGAGGTGACCTGAGTAAGGGTGGTGTTACAATCCCACCCTAATCCTTTTAAAATGGAATTACAATCACAAAATGGAGGACAACCACACAATACTGGGAATCATGGCCTAACCAAGTTGACACATATTTTTGGGGGGACACAATTCAATCCATGATGCATATGTTTATTTGGGAATTAACAGCTATACTAATAAACAAGACATGGATCAATAAATATTATATTGGAAGTTTAGAAAAAATTACAAAAATCCACACTTTTGGGGTTCTGCTAAAACCATGACTGTGAAGAATTTATAGCTTTCAATGCTATATTAGAGAGAAAGACTTAAAATTAATGATCTAAATATCCACTCAAGAAATTAGAAAAAAGAAAGGAAAACAAACCTAAAGATTAAAGTAAAGGATATAAAACAATAAAGATAAGAACAGGAATTAATAAACTACGAAGCAAACATAAAATAGTGAAGATTTACAAACCAAAGTGTTGCTTCTTTAAAAAAAGTTAATAACATTTAAAATCCCAGTCAATACTGATCAATTATAATGATAGAAGTCACAAATAATCAATATCAAAAATGAAGAAAATACTACCTCTAAAGATTCTGCTGATATAAAATATGAATTGGTGTCAGGAGGCTCAGAGGTACAGGGTCACCTATGTTGCGTAATACCAGTGCTCATGGTAGTAGAAATGGAGGCACCCACAGATATTCAAGTCACTGCCCTGGTAAAGTCATCCTCACTCCTCTTTCTTTTCTTCCCTCTGCTCATGAAGTGGCTAATCAGATGACCAAAGAACAGACTGCAAGATTTATCTCTGTCAAAAATGATTATGACCCTATAAAACAAACAAACAAAATCCAATCGTTGCTGAATTGATTCCAACTCATGTCAGAGTAGGACTGTACTCATTTTGGAAGCAGATCACCAGGCTTTTCTTCTGAGGCACCTCTGGGTGACCAATTTTTCAGTTAAGTAGTCAAGCATTTAACTGCACCACCCGGAGACTCCATGGTGAAAATAGTACAACAAAGGAAATTTGAACTTTCATACACTCTCTCAGTTGGAAACCAGCAGACGTATACTTATGGTCAAAGAGGTGAATATACCATTGACTTGACAGAAGGTTTACCATGATGGCTAGGAAATAAAAAACAGAGTGAAAAACAAATCCATGAGGAATTCTGAGGTTCTGGCAAGGATGATAATGGCTGGATACTGCTGAGGCAGAACTATACCACAAATGACAAATTTAGGAGAGAGACTAGTGGCTGAAGAAGAAGATCAAACAATCAGAAAGGCAGGTGTTACAGATTGAATTGTGCCCCCCAAAATTGTGTGTCAGCTTGGCTAGGCCATGATTCCCAGTATTGTGTGATTGTCTACCATTTTGTCATCTGATGTGGTTTTCCCATGCATTGTAAATCCTACCTCTATGTCGTTAATGAGGTGAGATTAGCTGCAGTTATATTAATGAAGCAGGATTCAGTCTACAAGTTTCGACTGTGTCTTAGATCAGTTTCTTTCGAGATATAAAAGAGAGAAGCAAGCAGAGAGCCATGGGGACCACATACCACCAAGAAATAAGAGCCAGGAGAATAGCGTATCCTTTGGACCCTGGATCCCTGGGCTGAGAAGCTCCTTGACAGAGGAAGATATATGACAAGGACCTTCCCGCAGAAACGACAGAGACAGAAAGCCTCCCCCTAGAGCTGGTGTACTGAATTTGGGTTTCTAGCATCCTAAGTTGTGAGAGAATGAATTCTCCTTGTCAAAGACGTTCACTTGTGTATTTGTGTTATAGCAGCACTAGATAACTAAGATAGCAGGTATTGATGGAAATGGACAAGGCAGTTATGAAAAATCAGTAGAGATGATGATTTCAAAATAAAATCATACTTTCAACTCCTTCTCCTCTCCGTTAGAGTAAACTTAAATCTTTTACTTATCTCTTACAAAATTAAATCTGGTCCAAACGCACAAACCTCCTGCCAGCTCATGGCGGCCCTATAATGTAGAAGGGAGTAAAGCTGCTCCATAGGGTTTCCAAGGCTGTAAAGTCCTTGCAGAAGCAGGCTGCCACATCTTTCTCCTGAGGAGCACCTGGTGGCTTCAATCTGCTGACCTCTCAATTAGCAGCCAAATGCTTTAACACTGTGCTGCCAGGGGTTCCTTATCCCCAAGTGAGCAAACTACAATGAGTATTACATTACTTCACGTGTAAGAAAGCACTTAGTGAACTCCTTAAAGTTCTATCTGTAAATAATTATTACACTTTTTGAGCTGCCCTGTTTTTCATTCCTACAATTTGACAGTTGAACACAATTGGGCAGTTTTATTTAAAAAAAGAAAACCTACTGAAATGGGTTGTCGTTTAATTTGTTGGTGTAAATTTTCACATCTACTGCACTAAAAACAAAACAAATTGAATAAAATAAGTTTAGGATACAGATGATATAAAGAAAAATGGGTGTAACTTTTTTTTGTAGAGTAGTTCTTTTATACTTCAGTGTGCCTTGCCCAATAGTGATAGTTTTTAAGGCTGGCTGGCATGCCCATAATGAGCCCCGGTGGTGCAGTGGTTAAAATGGTTGGCTGATAATCAAAAAGTTGGTGGTTCGAACCCACCAGCCACTCCCTGGGAGAAAGATGTGGCAATCTGCTTCCATAAAGATTTATAGCCTTGGAAACCCTGTAGGGCAGTTCTACTCTGTCCTGTAGGACTGCTATGAGTCGGAGTCAACTTGATGGCATTGGGTTTTGGGGTGGCATGCCCATGCATGTTGGGTTAACACTATCTGCAGTGAACTACAGGGGAAAGGATGTCAGGCTGCTACTGGGCACACACATTTTTAAAAAGAAATCTCTACAAATGCAGCAACTTTGTAGTTTGTTTGAAAAAAATTCCTCAACCACAGGTTGGATTTGGCAAAGTAGGCTATAACCTTCAGCTACCTAGCAACATTGTTGTTCAAGAAATTATAATTTATGTCATTTCCACATTAATGCTATTCTTTTTCCCCATTTAAAGATTATAAACCTGAAAAATAATAACTGACTCTTATGAATAACTTTGATAACTCACAAAAATTTAGATAAAAGTGACACATCCGTTGAATAAAACCCGATTTATAAAACTGATACAAGAAGAAAGAGAAATTCAAACAGTCATATAACTATTAAATGAATCTGTAGTTAAAACTATGCCACAAAGAAAGCTCAGGTGTGTATGGCTTCACTGGTGAATTCCATCAAAATTTTGAAAAAGAAATAATGTCAGTCTTACCAAACTCTTTTAGAGGGTTGAAAAAGCAAGGAGAATCCTCAAAACAGTCAATGACACTAATCAAAACCAAACCAAACCAGTTGCCGCTGAGTTGATTCTGACTCATGGCAACCCTGTATGTGTCAGAGTAAAACTATGCTCCGTAGGGTTTTCAATACAGTGAAAAGTTGAAAGCTTGACTCCCAACTTGGGTTGAGGGACAAGAATTTCTTATCCTTTTTTTTTTTTTCTGCTGTCAACACTTCTGTTCTATAGTATATTGAAGATTCTAGCAAATGAATTAAAACAAACAAAAATAATAACCATTTTAAACATTAGATAGGCAATTTTGCTAAAATGGTATGAAAATCTGGGATAATTTTAACAATAGGTGAAGAAGACCACTCCATGGAAAAGTATAAAGTATTATGGCAAGTAAATTAAAAAGACAGCAATGGAGAGATAAACTGTGTTAATGCACTGTGACATTTATCATGATTGAGTATAATCATCCAGTTTGTGGAACCTGAAAATATGATTCTAAATTTTATATGGAAATTCAAAATGCCAAATATAGCTAAGGATACTTTAGAATTTCATTGACCAATCCCACAGCCACTAATCACATGTTTAAATTTAAATTAAGTAAAGATATTCAGTTCCTTAGTTGCTATATACACACACCAATTGTCCTTCTGTTCTGACTCATAATGACCTCATGTGTGTCAGAGTAGAACTGTATTCTGTAGGATTTTCAATGGCTGCGACCTTTTGGAAGCTGATTGCCAGGACTTTTTTCCAAGGTACCTCTGGGTGGTTTTGAACAACCAAAGTTTCAGTTAGCAGCTGAGCACTAATTCTTTGCACCACACAGCGTTAATCACTACAGCAACATTTATTTGCAGGATTTAGTAAATAAAAATATAGAATACCCTTTAAATGTGAATTTCAAATAAACAAGAAATAATTTCTAGTGTAAATATGTCCTCAAAACTGCATGGGAACAAACGTACACTAAAATTCACTTGTTTATCTGCAATTCAAATTTCACTGGTGTCCCGTATTTTATCTGGAAACCCTATCAATAACTGATGTGGCCAGTGTACATCATATCGGATAGTGGTGATATAGAACATTTCTATCATTGCAAGAAAGTTCCATTGGACAGTGGTTCTCTAGGAGAAGATAAAAGACCCTGCTTTACTGAACATCATAACCAAATACACCAAGTCAAACCAGTTGCTGTCGGGTCAGTTCCAACTCCTGGTGACTCATGTGTTGCAGAGTAGAACCGTGCTCCATAGGGTTCTTACAGCTGTGACCTTTTGGAAGTAGATAACCATGGCTTTGTTTTGAGGCACGTCTGGGTGTGTTTGAACTGCTAACCTTTTGGTTATTAATAAAAAACAAAACCAAACCTGCTGCCGTCTAGTCGATTCTGACTCATAGAAACCGTATAGGAGCACCTGGTGAATTTGAACTGCTGACCTTTTGGTTGGCAGCCATAGCTCTTAACCACCAGGCCATTAGGACTCCTTTGGTTAGTAGCCAAGTGCTTAACCATTTGTGCTGCACGGGGACCCTACAACCAATTATAAATGACAGCCTTTGAAAGGATACAGGAAAGAGAGAGAGAAAGGAGAAAACAAGTGATTACACAGAATAAGTAATAAGAAAGCTCTAAGTTATAGTGAAAGAAGCTGCTTCCTGTTCTATTTCTGATTAATTTCCTAATTTCATATTAGGATCATTCTTAGTTGATGAGGAAAGTTGTTATTATGCACCAAGGAAGGAAAGAAAGAGTCCATCCAAAATCTGTGGTGTGAAAAACTTAGTTTTAGCTTTAAGACCACATCCTTCCTCCTGCATAAGCCGCTGGTCCTTGACAGGATGGGCTTGCTACTGGGGTGTCCAATTCTCTTTATGATATCTGGGATTATCACACTTCCCCTCTCCCACCACCCCATTATCAACTACATCCATTTGCCTGTGTTCTGCCTTCATCCCAAAGAGCACAGTGCATCGTGACTATGCTCCTCAAGAAACCATGACAGTTCTCAAGCCTTAGTAGTAACACAACTTTTTTTCTCAGATAATTGATCAGACAGATGTGCAATTTTAAATTTCAAAAGTGTCATTGAAGAGAACTGAATCATTAATAAAATATTTGCCTTGTGTCCTAAAAATCAGTTATTTATTCAATCAGGAGTACATGCCAGCTGCTGTGGTGAAACTTCAGAGGTTATTTGTGATTCCGGCAGGAGCAGTTCTGGTAAATTTAATGGACAGAATGCAGGCTGGATTGGACAACAAGAGAGACACAGCTCAGGCTGTCATGTACAGGAGGTACAGTGTGAGGTAGTGTGGTAGGACGTGCAGTGTAGTACAGCATACAAGCAGTGAATGAGAAATAACTATTAGGATGCTTGTTATGAAAGGAGCCCTGGTGGCACAGTGGTTAAGAGCGCCTCTGCTAACCAAAAGTCAGCAGTTCAATTCTATCAGCTGCTCCTTGGAAACCCTACAGGGCTGTTCTACTCTGTCCTAGAGGGTCACTATGAGTCGGAATCAACTTGGCTGCAATGGATTTGGTTCAGGTTTTATGATGAAAAAGTAAATGGTGCCATGTGAGATGGAACTGTGGAACCTAACTCTTTCTGGGCGTGAATGACAGTCCCTTGGAAAATTGATACTTAAGCTGAAAGCAGATTAAGCAGAAGATTAAGTTGAAATTCAGCTACTGGAAAGCATAGAGGAAGAAACAAGTGCTCCAGTGAGAGGGATCAGGATGTGCAAAAGAGATTAGGTACGTGATCTTGACACTTAAACTCAAAGAAGTCAAGCATGGTAGGAGCTTAGGGAGACTTGACACTGTGGTATAGAGAGGTTCAAGACCAGACTGGAGAACTGGACAGAGGCCAGATCATGGTGCTTTTTCCAAGCGACACTCTAGGCACTTTTAATATATAAGCAAAGTAGGTATTTGAACAGTTTGTCAAAGCTGTAATTTACAGTCCATAGCCTTCGTTTTTTTCTAATATTTTATTTTGTTTTGTGTTGTTGAAAACATACACAACTGAACATATACCAATTCAACAATTTCCACTTCTTCTAACTGGGTGACTTGAATTACATTCTTGAAGTCGTGCAGCCATTTTCACCTTCTGTTTCCAAATTGTTCCTTCTCCACTAACATAATCTCACTGCCCCTACGTCCTTTCTATCATTTCAAGTTGCTGTTGTCAATTTGATCTCATATAGATAGTTCTTTAAAAGAGCACAATGCTTCCAGGAATTCTGTATTCCAAGATAATTTCAAATTCTCTTCTTCATTTTCCTATTTTTGATCAGGATTCTTCTATAGAATCTTTGACCGAAATGTTCAATAATGGTAGCCTGGCACCACCCATTTCTTCTGGTCTCATGGCAAAGGAGGTAGTTGTTCTTGGAAGCAATAAGCCAAGGCTTCCATTTCCTTCTCCTATTTCTAAATGTCCTTCCTCTGTTGCTCCAGGCAAATAGAGAGCAATTGTAGTACCTTGAATGTGTGCTCTCAAGTTTTCAGACCTCAGACACTACAAAACATCCTAGTAGGTAGAGTGGAAGCACTAACCACGATATTAATCTAATTAGCTAGGATGCCCTGTGAAACCATGACCCTAAACCTCCAAACAAATAAACCAAATTCCCTGAGGTGTTTGGTTGTATATAAGTAGCCTCAGAAGCTGCTCTTTTTATTTGTTGTAGTTGTAAATATATCTATCACACATTTGCTAATTTGGCTTTTTATACTTTTACGAATTATTGAAATCAATTTCATTAACTAGTTGTGCAGGACAGCCATAATCGATATGAATTTTCAATCCAAAAAGTTCAGTGCTCCATGAGCAATAACCCCCTTCCCCTTTCCCTCCTATCCCTGGTAACCACTAATAAACTTTGGTCTCTATACATTTGCATGTTTTTTTTTTATATGAGATCATACAATATTTGTCCTTTTGTGATTGACTATTTCACTCAACTTAACGTCTTTGAGTACCGTCCATGTCGTGGCATGTAACAGGACTTCATTTATCTTTCTGGCTTTGTAGATTCTATTGCATGTATGTAGCACAGTTTTGTTTATCCATTCATCTACTGATGGGCATTTAGGTTGTTTCCACATTTTGGCTGTTGTGAATAGTTCTGCAAGGAACATTGTTGTACATGTGTCTTTCCTGTCCCTGCTTTTTTTTTTTTTTTTATTTTTTTATTGTATTTTAAGTGAGAGTTTACAAATCAAGTCAGCCTCTCATACAAAAATTTATATACATCTTGCTGTATACTCCTAGTTGCCCTCCCCCTAATGAGACAGCACACTCCTACTCTCCACTCTATTTTCATGTTCATTCAGCCAGCTTCTGACCCCCTCTGCCTTCTCATCTCCCCTCCAGACAGGAGCTACCCACATAGTCTCATATATCTACTTGATTCAAGAAGCTCATGTGCCAACTTGGCTAGGCCATGATTCCCAATATTCTGTGGTTGTGCACCATTTTGTAATCTGATGTGATTATCCTGTGTTGTAAATCCTAATCTCTATGATGTTAATGAGGTAGGATTAGAGGCAGTTATGTTAATAAGGCAGGACTCAATCTTCAGGACCCGTTTGTATCTTGAGTTAATCTCTTTTGAGATATAAAGGAGATAAGCAAGCAGAGAGGAGAGGGATATCATACCACCAAGAAAGAAGTACCAGAAGCAGAGTGTGTCCATTGGACCAGGGGTCCGTGTGTTAAGAAGCTCCTAGACCAGGAGAAGATTGATGACAAGGAATTTCCCCCAGAACTGACAGAGAGAGAAAGCCTTACCCTGGAGCTGGAGCCCAAAATTTGGATTTCCAGCTCCTAGGCTGTGAGAGAATAAACTTATGTTAAAGCCATCCACTTATGGTATTTCTGTTACAGCAGCACTAGACAACTAAGACAGTCTCATCTAACTCCCAGGCACTTCCAGACCAGGAGATAGTTGTTAAAATCTTACATTCTCTTTAGTTTTTCGGAGTGGTAAACCTTCCTAGATACATGGTGCTCAGGAATGATGGAATTATATTCTAAAATCATTCTGTGGCATTAGGGACTGAATTGATTTGAAATAGCTTAAGATCATAACATGTGAATGGGGGGGGAATGTTAGTGGTGATGGGTGGAGAAATAATCTCCAAACGGTTTTATTCCTGAGCCAATTTTATTAAAAAAAAAAAAATCTTTTTAGAACCCTCACTTCAAAATATTGTGTATCTTATAGAATGTTAAAATATTATGTTTCCATTCTAGTCAAGGCCTCAAAGCTAGAAGAAAATCTATATGTGCCTAATATTTGAATCCAAAAGCAAGGTGGTGGGTCACCAAGTTAAGCACAGCTTGCAAAGAAGAGGACATTTAAGGGATTGAATAGGTGGTTGAAGAGGATTTCTTTGGTGAGAATTGGTGTGCTGCAAAAGTTTCCCCCACCTCCAGAAGTAAATGAGGGTCCTTTCCCTTAACTTAAGCTGAAAGAACCAGTTAGAGAGTTTGATGTCTACCCTGGGGCTTTAGAGCCCAATGACTGATATGCCCTGACACAGCAGAAAAAACAAAAAACCAAACCCCTTTCCTTCGCATCAATTCTGACTCATAATGACCCTATAGGACAGAGTAGAATTGCCCCATATGTTACCAAGGAGTGCCTGGTGGATTTGAACTGCGGACCTTTTGGTTAGCAGTCATACTTCTTAACTACTATGCCACCAGGGTTTCCTGACATATCAGAGCAGCAAGGAATTAGAGGAATGCAGGATGTTTTTTCATTGGTCACATGTGGGTCAGGAAGGAAGGGTTCATCTGGAGAAGTTTTGGTTCCATACAAGACTTCCTGAAGCAGAGCTGTGATGGCAACAGAGCCACTGGAGGACAATCAATGCTCAGGGACTGAGGCAGAAATCAGAAGTAGCAGTCAGGACTTGTGCTTAGTGGTCCCAGTGGGGTGTCTCCAGGGCCCTGGGAAGGATCCCACAAGATGCAGGGATCTCTGCATTCAAAGGGCATTGTCACTGCCCACTCCAATCCCATGCACTGGCCTTCAGGGTTTGAGGAGACCCTTGTCACTCAGTGGGAAGGCCCCTCACTCAGGGAGATGCAAGCACAGACTCACAGGGACTATTACCTCCCACTTTCTTATGTTCATAAATGCAAACCCACATCAAGGTTTATGTGTCTGAATGGTAACTTCTGCTCTTTTGCTATATTTTCTATCACGGGTAAATGAGTATTTTTTAATTCCTTAGCTGTAGTTTCATCGCTCTTGGAGATGTACTTTCTATGCCTTGCTCTTTGGATGAGAAACTAAGTGGGAGATGGAAATGTAAAGACCTAAAAGGGAAGGGATAATCAAGCTGTCTGTTCCACATTCTGGGTGGCAGGCGTAGGCTGAGTGTGTGTGAACCAGGGAGTTTCCTTCATTGCAGGCAATTTTGACATTCAAAAAGGTCATCAGCTGATTTGCTAATTCTTTTTTTTCTATGTTTAAAAAATAATTTATTTTATTTTTATTGTTGTTAAAAATACACAGGGGAACATATACCAATTCAACAATTTCTACATGTACAGTTCAGAGACATTGATTACATTCTTCAAGTTGTGCAGCCATTCTCGCCCTCTTTTTCTGAGTTGTTCTCCTCCTTAATGTAAACTGACTGCCCCCTAAGTTTCCTATCTAACCTTTCAAGTTGTTGCCAATTTGATCTCATAGAGATGGTCTGCTGAGTCTTTATTAAATAAAAGATACTGTATTTCTTTCTATATATGTTTTTAGAAAAGAGAAACTAAAATGCTACAGGCTTGCAGAATATTTTAGTATCAGAAACACAATTTTGTGTGACTTTCTCACAAGAATTAGTGTTTCGTGTGGATCTAATATCTTTGCATGCTAGCTATGGTGCCCTTTTAGGTTCATTTTACATGTTTGCTATGCAATTTCAGTTATAAGTAAAGGATTGGACAATATATTTTTGAGGACCGTTGCAATTTAGAGTTTCTGCAATTTCCAAATCCTTTTTTTTTTTTTTAGAATACCCTTTAATAAAGTGGCAGGGGGTCCCTTAGATAGGGTCCCTGAATAACACAAATGGTTTGTGTCCCCCTACTGACTGAAAAATTGGCAGTTTGAACCTACCCAGCAGTGTTGTGGAAGAGAGGCCTGGCAGTCTGCTTCTGTAAAGATCCCCCCACACTCAAAGGGGTGCGGGGGGAACCCTATGGAGCTCAGTTTTCCTCTGTAACACATGAAGTCACCATGAGTTAGAACTGACTCAATGGTAATGGGTTTCGTTGCCTTAGAAGGAAGGCAAACTTCTTCAATTTTCTCGGAGTCTTTCCTTCTGGGACCTCCACAGCCATTCTGAAGATCTTATTATAATGTGAGTCCCTGAAAACATTTTCTTTTCCCCTTCTATTGTATCAGGTTTCCCGGTGATGGGTAAGGGATAAAAGGACAGTTTTTCTGCATTTATGTGTGAAATTCTCTATGCTTCACATGGAGAATTATGCCTCATAGTCTATTCTGTGTTTGGCTCAATGCTATGCCTATGAGAGGCAGCCATCAACAGAATTTTAGCAGACATTGTTCTAGATTTGGAGAGAGAAGAATATTTTTTTCCTCTTAGTTTCAACACTTGTTAATTGTGTGATCTTCTAAGATCAGCTGAGCTCTGTAACTTATATGATTGCTATGAGTATAAAGATAATATGTTAGGTGGGAATGCTTTTCCTAAGTTCTACAGCATTATGAGATGTAAGAAGGGAAGAAATCTAATTTTTTTCTTGGGCAATCCGCTCTAAGTGTTTAACATTACAACAGTAGTGATCCATTACTAAATGTTATGCTATTATGTGTGCAAGTATTTACTAATCTAGTAAGAAATAGATGATTAAACAGGGTAAGTATCCCCAAAGATTTATGACCAAATAGGTGATCCAAGTCACACAAATTGTGTGTTAAGTGCCATAGCTGAGATCTAAACTAGGAACTGTAGAATTTTCAGGAAGGAAAAGAGACAAAAGGAAAGACGGCTTTTGAGCTAAGCTTTGAAGAAAATGACAATTGGCAGATAGAAAAGGGGAGGGAAAAAATGCATAAGATTGAATTAATATGAATGAGTGAAATGATAGGGCATATTCTTAAAAAAAAAAAATTCACATTCCAAGACAAATAACCTTAGAGGAGTAGCATGGTAATTGTTTAAATTATTTCATCTGGTCACTTTACCACATGACAGCCACCCAAGGGGTTGGAACACAGAAAAGTTATGCTTTGAAGGAAAGAGGAAGACTCATAGGGTAGAGAAGTCTTGGTTGGCATCTTAGGTGACAAAAAGTGTTTTTTCTCTGAATGTGTGTGCGGCAATGCGAAGGGGTGCTGTTTTCTTTTTACTCTGTTCTGAGGTCTGGCCTGCTGTTACCATCTCACTATCTCCTAATGAGCTGTATTTGTGTTGGAGGACAGTTCTCAGCAGGATAACTTTTCTCATGAAGAATAATCTGGCAAGAAAATTGGATACCCTGTCTTCACAAAGATTATTAATCTTAATATGTCCCTTTCCCTCACTTCATACCCAAATTATATAGATTGTATCTCCGAATATCTCTCAAATCCCTTCATTTCTTTCCAACCCAACTCTTACCACTCTAGTCTAAACTACCAGACCATTTTTTGGTGTGAACGACCAAAATAGTGAACTTAGTGGGCTTATTTTGTCTTGTTCTCTTTCAATTCGTTGTCCATACATTTGCCAGAGAGACCTTTTAAGAATAAGAACATCCCTGCAATATCTTCCCACTACTATCAGGTCCTCAGTGATTCCAACCCTTCCAGAAAATCCTCCTCTCATTTCTCCCAACATGCCAGACTTCTGGGAATCCCTTTAGGTCTCATATTACCTCTGACCTCAGGACATTTACACAGGCTCTCCTTTTATTTTATTTTTTTTTCTCCTTTTTGTCTGGAAAATTTTCCATACCCAACTCATTTTTGCTTAGTTAACTCCTATTTGTTTTTAGGATTTCAACTCATATTTTCTCACAAAAGATTTTAATTGAAATTCTCAAAATATATTTGTTGAATAAAATAAGTAGTAAGAGTTATCTTAGTGGGTTGGCCTAATTCCTCTTCAAAAGTGGAAAGAAAGATTGAAAAAAAAGTGAAGAGGAAGTGAAAGATTAAAAAAAGTTAAAAGGTAAGGAGTAGGGAAAAAGATGGATTAAAGGACAGGATTTGGGGATTCTTCTGTTGGTGGAATTAAAATTGTAACAGAGAAGCTATTTGGTTCTGGTAAGTACTTTATTATGAGAACTCAGCTCTTTCTCCAACATGTCCTTTCTCTCCACTGATGGCATCCACACTAGTTCGCAAGGAAAATAGATAGCAATTAAAAGAAAAATATAATAAACCTTCTTCCAAATTTGGAATTCAAATGTATATTTGTGTGCAGCTCAGGGCATGCAAAGAAGAATATTATTTACCTGCGTACAGAACAATTTACCCACATTCATTTGTTCAATCGTGTTTCATTTATTTCTTTAGCCTCTATAATTTGTCTCAAACACCAAATTACAAAACTAATTTTGTTTCCTTGAATTAGAACTTGAGCATTTTAAACCAAGGAATTCTCACTACAACCACTCTAACTTTTATCAAGCATTTTTATTAATTATTTTGAACTAAACTCTAGAATATTATCTTTTAAGAATATAAATGTGAACAATTTCATAATCTACAGCTGAGCCAGGAAATAAGCAACTATACTGGAAATCAATTGTCCCAATAAATATTTTCAGCTGAAATACCTAATTTTTAGTAATAATTACTATCAAAGTATTATGTTAATAATACCTCGCCATTAACAGACAGGAACACAAGCCATAAAAGTTTGTAACTAATTAAAACAATCCAATTTTTTTTTTTTTTTAAATTTTTATTAAGCTTCAAGTGAACATTTACCATTCCAATCAGTCTGTCACATGTAGGTTTACATACATCTTACTCCCTTCTCCCACTTGCTCTCCCCCTATTGAGTCAGCCCTTACAGTCTCTCGTTTCGTGCCAATTTTACCTTCTTCCCTCTCTCTATCTTCCCATCCCCCCTCCAGTCAAGAGTTGCCAACACACTCTCCTGTGTCCACCTGATTTAATTAGCTCACTCTTCATCAGTATCTCTCCCCCCTCCACTGACCAGTCCTTTTCATGCCTGATGATTTGTCTTCGGGGATGGTTCCTGTCCTGTGCCATCAGAAGTTCTGGGGAGCATTGTCTCTGGGATTCCTCTAGTCGCAATCATACCATTAGGTGTGGTCTTTTAATGAGAATTTGGGGTCTGCATCCCATTGGTCTCCTGCTCCCTCAGGAGTTGTCTGTTGTGTTCCCTGACAGGGCAGACATCGATTGTGGCCGGGCACCAACTAGTTCTTCTGGTCTCAGGATAATGTAGGTCTCTGGTTCAAGTGGCCCTTTCTGTCTCTTGGGTTCTTAGTTGTCGTGTGACCTTGGTGTTCTTCCTTTGCCTTTGCTTCCGGTGGGTTGAGACCAATTAATGTATTTTAGATGGCTGTTTGTTGGCATTTAGGACCCCAGGTGCCACAATTCAAAGTGGGATGCAGAGTGTTTTCATAATAGAATTGTTTTGCCCATTGATTTAGAAGTCCTCTCAAACCAAGTTCCCCAGACCCCAGCCCCTGCTTCGCTATCCTTTGAAGCTTTCATTTTATCTCGGAAACCTCTTTACTTTTAATCCTGTCCAATTAGGCTGACCTTCCATGTTTTGAGTGTTGTCTTTGCCTTCACCCAAAGCAGTTCCCATCTACAGATTGATCAATAAAAAGCCCTCTCCCTCCCTCCCTCCCCCCTTTGTAACCACATAAGTATGTGTTCTTCTCAGATTTTTCTATTTCTCACGATCTTATAATAGTGGTCTTATACAATATTTGTCCTTTTGCAACTGACTCATTTCGCTCAGCATAATGCCTTCCAGATTCCTCCGTGTTATGAAATGTTTCAGAGATTCGTCACTGTTCTTTATTGATGCGTAGTATTCCATTGTGTGAATATACCACAATTTATTTACCCATTCGTCCGTTGATGGACATCTTGGTTGCTTCCAGCTTTTTGCTATTGTAAACAGAGCTGCAATAAACATGGGTGTGCATATATCTGTTTGTGTGAAGGCTCTTGTATCTTTAGGGTATATTCCGAGGAGTGGGATTTCTGGGTTGTATGGTAGTTCTATTTCTAACTGTTTAAGATAACGCCAGATGGATTTCCAAAGTGGTTGTACCATTTTACAATCCCACCAGCAGTGTATGAGAGTTCCAATCTCTCCGCAGCCTCTCCAACATTTATTATTTTGTGTTTTTTGAATTAATGCCAGTCTAGTTGGTGTCAGATGGAATCTCATCGTAGTTTTAATTTGCATTTCTCTAATGACTAATGATCGAGAGCATTTTCTCATGTATCTGTTGGCTGCCTGAATATCTTCCTTAGTGAAATGTGTGTTCATATCCTTTGCCCACTTCTTGATTGGGTTGTTTGTCTTTTTGTGGTTGAGTTTTGACAGAATCATGTAGATTTTAGAGATCAGGCGCTGGTCTGAGATGTCATAGCTGAATATTCTTTCCCAGTCTGTAGGTGGTCTTTTTACTCTTTTGGTGAAGTCTTTAGATGAGCATAGGTGTTTGATTTTTAGGAGCTCCCAGTTATCTGGTTTCTCTTCATCATTTTTGGCAATGTTTTGTATTCTGTTTATACCCTGTATTAGGGCTCCTAGGGTAGATCCTATTTTTTCTTCCATGATTTTTATCGTTTTAGTCTATATGTTTAGGTCTTTGATCCACTTGGAGTTAGTTTTTGTGCATGGTGTGAGGTATGCGTCCTGTTTCATTCTTTTGCAAATGGATATCCAGGTATGCCAGCACCATTTGTTAAAAAGACTATTATTTCCCCAATTGACTGACACTGGTCCTTTGTCAAATATCAGCTGCTCATAAATGGATGGATTTATATCTGGATTCTCAATTCTGTTCCATTGGTCTATGTGCCTGTTGTTGTACCAGTACCAGGCTGTTTTGACTACTGTAGCTATATAATAGGTTCTGAAATCAGGTAGGGTGAGGCCTCCCACTTTCTTCTTCTTTTTCAGTAATGTTTTGCTTATCCGGGGGTTCTTTCCTTTCCATATGAAATTAGTGATTTGTTTCTCTATTCCCTTAAAGTATGACATTGGTATTTGGATTGGAAGTGCGTTGTATGTATAAATGGCTTTTGGTAGAATAGACATTTTTACTATGTTAAGTCTTCCTATCCATGAGCAGGGTATGTTTTTCCATTTAAGTGTGTCCTTTTGAATTTCTTGTAGCAGAGTTTTATAGTTTTCTTTGTATAGGTCTTTTACATCCTTGGTAAGATTTATTCCTAAGTATTTTATCTTCTTGGGGGCTACTGTGAATGGTATTGATTTGGTTATTTCCTCTTCGGTGTTCTTTTTTTTGATGTAGAGGAATCCAAGTGATTTTTGTATGTTTATTTTATATCCTGAGACTCTTCCAAACTCTTCTATTAGTTTCAGTAGTTTTCTGGAGGATTTCTTAGGGTTTTCCCTGTATATGATCATGTCATCTGCAAATAGTGACAGCTTTACTTCCTCCTTACCAATCTGGATACCCTTTATTTCTTTGTCTAGCCTAATTGCTCTGGCTAGGACTTCAAGTACGATGTTGAATAAGAGTGGTGATAAAGGGCATCCTTGTCTGGTTCCCGTTCTCAAGGGAAATGCTTTCAGGTTCTCTCCATTTAGAGTGATATTGGCCGTCGGCTTTGCATATATGCCCTTTATTATGTTGAGGAATTTTCCTTCAATTCCTATTTTGGTAAGAGTTTTTATCATAAATGGGTGTTGGACTTTGTCAAATGCCTTTTCTGCATCAATTGATAAGATCATGTGGTTTTTGTCTTTTGTTTTATTTATCTGATGGATTACATTAATGGTTTTTCTGATATTAAACCAGCCTTGCATACCTGGTATAAATCCCACTTGATCAGGGTGAATTATTTTTTTGATGTGTTGTTGGATTCTATTGGCTAGAATTTTATTAAGGATTTTTGCATCTATGTTCATGAGGGATATAGGTCTAAAATTTTCTTTTTTTGTAATGTCTTTACCTGGTTTTGGTATCAGGGAGATGGTAGCTTCATAGAATGAGTTGGGTAGTATTCCGTCTTTTTCTATACTTTGAAATACCTTCAATAGTAATGGTGTTAAGTCTTCCCTGAAGGTTTGGTAGAACTCTGCAGTGAAGCCATCTGGGCCAGGACTTTTTTTTTGTTGGGAGTTTTTTGATTACCGTTTCAATCTCTTTTTTTGTTATGGGTCTATTTAGTTGTTCTACTTCTGAATGTGTTAGTTTAGGTAGGTAGTATTGTTCCAAGAATTTATCCATTTCTTCTAGGTTTTCAAATTTGTTAGAGTACAATTTTATGTAGTAATCTGATATGATTCTTTTGATTTCATTTGGTTCTGTTGTGATGTGGTCCTTCTCGTTTCTTATTCGGGTTATTTGTTTCCTTTCCTGTTTTTCTTTAGTCAGTCTAGCCAATGGTTTATCAATTTTGTTAATTTTTTCAAAGAACCAGCTTTTGGCTTTGTTAATTCTTTCAATTGTTTTTCTGTTCTCTAATACATTTAGTTCAGCTCTAATTTTTATTATTTGTTTTCTTCGGGTGCCTGATGGATTCTTTTGTTGCTCACTTTCTATTTGCTCAAGTTGTCGGGACAGTTCTCTGATTTTGTCTCTTTCTTCTTTTTGTATGTGTGCATTTATCGATATAAATTGGCCTCTGAGCACTGCTTTTGCTGTGTCCCAGAGGTTTTGATAGGAAGTATTTTCATTCTCGTTGTTTTCTAAGAATTTCCTTATTCCCTCCTTGATGTCTTCTATAACCCAGTCTTTTTTCAGGAGGGTATTGTTCATTTTCCAAGTATTTGATTTCTTTTCCCTAGTTTTTCTGTTATTGATTTCTAGCTTCATTGCCTTGTGGTCTGAGAAGATGCTTTGTAATATTTCGATGTTTTGGATTCTGCAAAGATTTGTTTTATGCCCTAATATGTGGTCTATTCTAGAGAATGTTCCATGTGCGCTAGAAAAAAAAGTATATTTTGCAGCAGTTGGGTGGAGAGTTCTGTATAAGTCAATGAGGTCAAGTTGGTTGATTGTTGTAAGTAGGTCTTCCGTGTCTCTATTGAGCTTCTTACTGGATGTCCTGTCCTTCTCCGAAAGTGGTGTGTTGAAGTCTCCTACTATATATGTGGAGGTGTCTATCTCACTTTTCAATTCTGTTAAAATTTGATTTATGCACCTTGCAGCCCTGTCATTAGGTGCATAAATATTTAATATGGTTATGTCGTCCTGATCAATTGTCCCTTTTATCATTATATAGTGTCCTTCTTTATCCTTTGTGGTGGATTTAAGTCTAAAGTCTATTTTGTCAGAAATTAATATTGCTACTCCTCTTCTTTTTTGCTTATTGTTTGGTTGATATATTTTTTTCCATCCTTTGAGTTTTAGTTTGTTTGTGTCTCTAAGTCTAAGGTGTGTCTCTTGTAGGCAGCATATAGATGGATCGTGTTTTTTTATCCAGTCCGTGACTCTCTGTCTCTTTATTGGTGCATTTAGTCCATTTACATTCAGCGTAATTATGGATAAGTAAGTTTTTAGTGCTGTCATTTTGATGCCTTTTCATGTGTGTTGTTGGCCATTTCATTTTTCCACATGCTTTTTTGTGCTGAGACGTTTTTCTTAGTAGCTTGTGAGATCCTCATTTTCATAATGTTTAACTTTGTGTTTATTGAGTCGTTACGTTTTTCTTGAGTTATGGGATTGATATTCCTTTTTGTGGTTACCTTTTTATTTACCCCTATTTTTCTAAGTAAAAACCTAACTTGTATCCTTCTATTTCGCCTTGTATCACTCTCCATCTGGCAGTTCAATGCCTCCTATATTTAGTCCCTCTTTTTGATTATTTTGATCGTTTATCTATTGATTTCCATGATTTCCTGTTGTGTGTATTATTTTGTTTATTTATTTATTTTTTAGAATTAGTCTTAATTTGTTTGTTTTTGTGCTTTCCCTGTTTGAGTTGCGTTGATATCAGGACGTTCTGTTTTGTGACCTTGTATTGTGCTGGTACCTGATGTTATTGGTCATCCGGCCAAACAATCTCCTTTAGCATTTCTTGCAGTCTTGGTTTAGTTTTTGCAAATTCTCTAAACTTGTGTTTATCTGTAAATATCTTAATTTCTCCTTCATATTTCAGAGAGAGTTTTGCTGGATATATGATCCTTGGTTGGCAGTTTTTCTCGTTTAGTGCTCTGTATATGTCGTCCCATTCCCTTCTTGCCTGCATGGTTTCTGCTGAGTAGTCTGAACTTATTCTTATTGATTCTGCCTTGAAGGAGACCTTTCTTTTCTCCCTGGCTGCTTTTAAAATTTTCTGTTTGTCTTTGGTTTTGGCAAGTTTGATGATGATATGTCTTGGTGTTTTTCTTTTTGGATCAATCTTAAATGGGGTTCGATGAGCATCTTGGATAGATATCCTTTCTTCTTTCATGATGTCAGGGAAGTTTTGTGTCAGGAGTTCTTCAACTATTTTCTCTGTGTTTTCTGTCCCCCCTCCCTGTTCTGGGACTCCAATTACTCGCAAGTTATCCTTCTTGATAGAGTCCCACATGATTCTTAGGGTTTCTTCATTTTTTTTAATTCTTTTATCTGATTTTTTTTTTCAGCTATGTTGGTGTTGTTTCCCTGGTCCTCCAGAAGTCCCAGTCTACATTCTAATTGCTCGAGTCTGCTCCTCTGACTTTCTATTGCGTTGTCAAATTCTGTAATTTTATTGTTAATCTTTTGGATTTCTACATGCTGTCTCTCTATGGATTCTTGCAACTTGTTAATTTTTCCACTGTGTTCTTGAATAATCTTTTTGAGTTCTTCAACAGTTTTATCAGTGTGTTCCTTGGCTTTTTCTGCATTTATCCTAATTTCATTTGTGATATCATTAAGCATTCTGTAAATTAGTTTTTTATATTCTGTATCTGATAATTCCAGGATTGTATCTTCATTTGGGAAAGATTTTGATTCTTTTGTTTGGGGGGTTGGAGAAGCTGTCATGGTCTGTTTCTTTATGTGGTTTGATATGGACTGCTGTCTCCGAGCCATCACTGGGAAACTAGATTTTCCAAGTAGTCAGCTAAAAAAAAATGCAGTCAGATCCCTATCTGAATTCTCTCTCTGGCTCCGGGTATTCGGATGTTAATGGGGTCGCCTAGGGAGGGTGGGGGAGGGATCTGAGAGCTAGGAGTGTAGCACCACAGAATATAGAGCTGAACACCACGTTCACGCTCCGCCCCCGTTCGCCAAAATCTGGGCTGGACGGGTCCCTGGCTAGGACACTGCTTTCCTTGCTCGGAAACCAGTCAATTCCTCCTGGGGACTTCCTCCGGTGCGCGGCACCGCTCGTGGGCACTGGGTGGGCGTTTCCCGCACGAACGGGTGGGCCCGCCCCCAGGGTCTATTCAGGCAATTATAATTAGGTCCCGCGGTCACGCCCCGCCTGTGCGCATGCCCAAATCCCAGCGGGATGACTTCCGGGTTAAGACGCTGCTTTCCCTGTTCGGGAACCAGTCACTTCCTCCCCGGGACTTCTCCTTCCAGAGCGCCACACCTCTCGCGCGAACTGGTTTGGGGTCACCTGCACGGCCAGGTGGGCCCGCCCCCTGGGTCAATTCAGGGCAATAAAAATGGACTCCGTCCTCATGCCCCGCTCGTGCGCGCGCCCAAGCCCCGGCAGGACGGCACCCCGTCTGGGACGCTACTTTTTGCGCTTCGGGACCAATCAGTTCCTCCGCACGGCCCGGTGGGCCCACCCCCTGGGTCAATTCAGGGCAATAAAAATGGACTCCGCGCTCACGCCCCGCTCGTGCGCGCGCCCAAGCCCCGGCAAGACGGCACCCTGTCTGGGACGCTACTTTCTGCGCTTCGGGACCAATCAGTTCCTCCCGGGGGCTTCTCCTTCCGGTGTGCCACTGGGAGGGCGTCACTCGCACGACCAGGTGGTCCCGCCCCCTGGGTCAATTCAGGGTAATAAAAATGGACCCCGCGCTCATGCCCCGCCCATGCGGGGCGCCCGCGCATGCCCAGATCCCAGAGGAATGGCTGCCCGTCTGGGATGCTGCTTTCCCTGTTTTGAGACCAGACACTTCCGGGGATTTCTCCCTCTGGTGTGCCGTGCCACACGCGCGGACTGGGTGTGCGTCCTCCCGCACGAACGTGTGGGCCCCGCCCTGGGATCACTTTAGGGAAATATAGTTGACCCCCCACCCGCTCGCGCCCCGTCGGCTTCTCGCCTAACTCCCGGCGGGACAGCACCCCAGCTGGGATGCTGTTCT
The DNA here is from genome assembly GCF_030014295.1 of Loxodonta africana. NCBI lineage: Eukaryota > Metazoa > Chordata > Mammalia > Proboscidea > Elephantidae > Loxodonta > Loxodonta africana. Next base: position 87,325,806 of record NC_087342.1, on the reverse strand, counting down.
CCCCCCCAGATCAGTCACTGCCTCCCGGGTGCTTCTCCCTCCGGCTGCGCCCCTACGCAGCCCGCGCCAACCTGCTAGGCTTCCTCCCGGGATGGGTTCGGGGGGGAAGGGGTGGGCCCCCTTTCTGTGCCGTCTGCCCCCCTGGGCTCTGCCCCCGATCGAGCTCCGAAGGTCACCTGCCTGGTGCGCTGGCTCCTAGTTCTGAAAACAGTCGCTGTCTGCCCGTATTTGTTCGTTTTCCGTCTCTAAGTCTGTGCTTGTTGTTCAGAGTTCGTAGATTGTTATGTATGTGATCGATTCCCTTGTTTTTCCGAGTCTTTGTTGCAAGAGGGATCCGCGGTAGCGTCCACCTAGTCCGCCATCTTGGCCCCCCAAAACAATCCAATTTTATGAACGAAAATTATTTTAAAAATCAGAGAAGCATTTTTTAAAAGCATTCTACACCTAATGTTCACTTACCAACTTTCTGATTATCTGACATTTCGAATTTACAACAATAGTAAAAAATCTACTGACTATTTTGCACAATAGCGATGTATGCCTGCCAGTAGTGAGTGGTGAAGTGTGAGGCAAAAGTAATGCTGGCTGTGATCTTAATGTTATGTGTCAACTTGGCTGGACCGTAATTCTCAGTGGTTTGACAGTTATGTAATGATTTAATTTGTCAGTTATGTTATGATGCATCATCCTCCATTTTGTGATCTGATGTGGTCATCTTCCTTATTTGCATAATGCTGATTTTTGCATAATGACCTGGTCTTTGGAACCTAATCATGTTGATATGTAAGGAGTGGGTGTATTGTTATCCGTTAATAGAAATTAAACTTTTAGTCACTCAATGGATAATACATCACACATGGAGAGGTTAAAGCTGTCTCTTTCACCTGCTAACTGTGAACCTCTGCCATACATTTGTATAGCTGAGATTCAGTGTTTTATCTGCAAAATTAGAATAATATTATTACTGATCTCATAGGATTGATGTAAAGAGTAATTAATGCTGTCTGGAAAGTCCTGAGAGTTTATCATGCCCTTCTCTGTAGCATTTACAAAGATTTGGCTACACAAACTCTGAATCCAGCCATCAGCCAAATGGCTCCCGGGTTTTAAAGACTGATGGTCTACACCAGTAGGTCTTTAATTTTATTGGTATGAGTATCTTGGAAAATTTGTTAAAATACAGCTAACTTGACCCAAATTTCAGGAAATCTAATTCAGTATGCTTATGACTAAAGTTCATAATAGCAAAAATTAATAAATAAGACATCATAAATATCCATCAATAATGGTAGGATATGCTGGCACAGACAATTAAGCACTCAGCCACTAACTGAAAGGTTGGAGGTTCAAGTCCACCCAGAGGGACCTCAGAAGAAAGGCTTGGCAATCTACTTCCAAAAAAGATAAGAGCCATTGAAATCAATATGGAGTACGGTTCTACTCTGAAACATATGGGTTGCCATGCATTGGAATTAACTGGTTTTACTGGTATATGAAAAGTTTGCTATGTTCATATGAAGAATTGTATATAACTCTAAGATCATGTTTCGGGAGTGTATTAATTGCCATTGGAAGTGATTACAGGATGGTGCTTAAGGAAGAAGCAGGATAAAATGCCATGTACATTTTGATCCCCATTTTGAGTATACATGCATAGAAAATTGATTAGAAAAAATACACTAAAACATTAGTAGACATTTTCTATAGTGTAGATATTAAGGCTTTTTAATGTTCTTATTTTCATTTCTATGTTTTTGAAATATTCTGAAAAAACACCATTAACTTTAATCAGAAAAAAAAAAATCAGACAATAAAGTTGGGAAATACCATCTGCAGTGTGATGGATCACTTTTGTGGGGTCTTTCTAGGCATGGTCTTGTAACTGTCACCCAAGAAACTGGGCAGGACTATGCAGATATGTTAACTGTGGCCCACCAAAGGGTCCCCCTGGGCTTCAAATGAGCCACTCTAGAGGCAGGAAAGAGACGAACCCACCACCACCAAAGAAGAAGAGCCAGAGCGTCCTTTGGACCTGGGATCCTTGCACTGAGAAGCTCCTGGAACCAGGAGACAGAGAGAGAGAACTGTAACACTAAAGGCAGTGAGAAGTGGCAGAAGAGACCCAACAGCAGAGACTTGGGAGCAGGAGACAGCTCAGTGGGCTTTCTGGCCAATGGAGAGAGAAAGATGAGTGCTTTTGGGCAGAGGCCTAGGGCCAGGGAGTGACATGCTTGTGAGCAGGACTGGAAAGAGGCTGTCTTGATGGAAGAACTATATCCTTGAGTGTTTTTGAGCCTGAATTGTAATTTGATACTTCCGTAGTAAACCCCGTAATCGTTAAGTGTGGTACATAATTCATTGCAGTGAATTACCGAGCCCAGCAGAGAAGTAGAGTGGCATAGAAGGAATGGTTAGTATCAGAATTAGTAAAGACGGCAGAAAGAGGAGGCATGTTTGACCCCCGCCTCACAGAATTCAGGGCTGAGCTGTTGATCTTGAGTCTCCTTCTCACTTGTGAAGTTAGAAGAGGTCAGACAGTGCTCCCACACCAGTTTTACGCCATTTAAATGTGTACCTACCATATCTCTCAAAACAACTTTAAAGTACCCTGTGATCTTGAGGAAAAAAAAAAGCGCCCCCATAATTCTTTCTTTTCAACAAATTAGGAATTGGAAAAGTCATCTGTAAAGAAAGAACTGGGAATTTAAATGTAAACTTCAAACTCTTTGCCATTGAGTTGATTCTGACTCATAGCAACACTATAGGACAGAGTAGAACTGCCCCATAGGGTTTCCAAAGAGCACGTGGTAGATTTGAACTGCTGACCTTTTCATTAGCAGCTATGGATATTTAGCCACAATAACACCAGGGTTTCCTTAATTTTCAGGATAGTTGAGATATTAGATCATGTTGACTTCATGACATTCATTTTGGCCCCATTCTCTTTGCCATCAAAATCTTAGTAAGAAAGTTACTAAATATTCTAATGACAATATTGATAATATGAGTTGTTATTGAAGTGAAGTGACTAAGAGTGGTTGGCCTGGGCACCAGAGATATGCTATCCTCACAGTTCTCATGATTGAACAAATAAGTAGGAAAACCTGGGAATGTCAGAGTTAGGGCAAGAACACAAACTCAGGGAAATATGCAGCTAATATTCTATCATGCAAAGCTCAATGTTATCGTGAAGCCATTCCACATAGCTACACAGAAAAGAGGCCAGGATAGGGAAAGGGAGAGTGAAAGAGAAAGAGCAGTGAAACATTGGGTGTATTTACATCTATGTGGGTGATAGGTAGGAGCTGTGGTTTGTGCAGGGGTGCTGCTCCTCTGGATTTGAATCCGATGTAGATGGTGATGATTTTTATTTTTAACATTTTTTTTGTTGTTTTTGTTGTTGTTTTGCAGACCGTTGCTACTGCAGCACATGATTACTGTAATCTGTGCCTCCCTTTGCCCAGTTCCCAAAAGGAAACCAGGCAACATCATGGAAGGAAAGAATCAAACAGCTCTATCTGAATTCATCATCTTGGGATTCTGCAACCTAAATGAATTACGGTTTTTACTAGTCACCATCTTCCTTCTGACTTATATCTGCACTTTGGGAGGGAATATATTCATTATTTTGGTGACTAGGGCTGATCCACACCTACACACTACCATGTATTATTTTCTAGGGAACTTGGCCTTTCTTGACATCTGCTACACCACCACCAATGTCCCCCAGATGATGGTGCATCTTCTATCTCAGAAGAAAAGCATTTCCTATGGGGGATGTGTGGTTCAACTTTTTGCATTCATTTTCTTCGTAGGATCGGAGTGTCTCCTCCTGGCAGCAATGGCATATGATCGTTACATTGCAATCTGCAAACCTTTAAGATATTCACTTTTTATGAGCAAAGTACTATATAGCCAGTTAGCAGCCTCATGCTGGACTGGTGGTTTTCTCAACTCAGTGGTGCACACAGTACTGACATTCCACCTGCCCTTCTGTGGCAACAACCAGATTAATTATTTCTTCTGTGACATCCCGCCTTTGCTGCTTTTGTCTTGTGGGGACACATCTGTCAATGAACTGGCATTGCTTTCCACTGGAGCCTTCATTGGCTGGACACCTTTCTTGTGTATCATCTTTTCCTACCTTTACATAATCTCCACCATCTTGAAAATTCAATCATCAGAAGGGAGGAAAAAGGCCTTTTCTACATGTGCCTCCCACCTGGTCATTGTCCTTCTCTACTATGGCAGTGCCATCTTCACATATGTGCGGCCCATCTCATCTTACTCATTGGAGAAAGACAGGCTGATCTCAGTATTGTACAGTGTTGTAACTCCCATGCTAAACCCTATAATTTACACATTGAGGAATAAGGACATCAAAGAGGCCATGAAAGTTCTGGGAAGGAAGTGGCAGCCATCAAGTTCCCTCTTTTGATATATAACCTTCACTTACCTGTGATCAATATTCTCTTATTAGAAAATTAACTTTTTACCAGTTGGCTGTTTCTAGTGACACTCAATTTATAAGTTGATTGCAGTGATGGGACAGGTATTGAACAGTTGGCACACTCAACCTTAGTGTACACATTCTTGATCTTTTGTTAGTCCTGTGGCAAGAGACAAATATGCTATCTTCACTCTTCTTAGATGCTACCTTCTTATTGATCCTTCCCATTCCTGAATTCTTTACCCAAAAGATAGTGACCCTCTTTCTTGTAATATTTGTTTGATGGGCTGCATCTCTTGGCACTTTCCTACCTTCTTCATATTATTCCCTGTTTGTTGAGGACAAGTGAAAGACTCTCCTCAGGATCCTCTTACATGTTAATTATATTTCTGTATATTTAAGTCATGCTTTTGACCTTTCCTTATTGTTGCTGTTGTCATTTGGCACATTTGAGTCAGTTCTGACTCATAAGACCCTATGTGGAACAGAATGAAACACTGCCACATCCTGCACCATATTCACAATCGTTGCTACATTTATGCCTGTTGTTGCAGTTACTGTGTTAATCCATGTCTTTGAGGGTCTTCCTCTTTTTCACTGACCCTCTGCTTTACCAATCACGATGTCCTTTTCCAGGGACCGGTCCTTCCTAATAACATGTCCAAAATACATAAGACGTTCTCCTTAATAAAGCATAATTACCAATAAGTTAAATTCAAATATATTCACATGTATGTGTATATATATATGCTGATTTTGACAGAGGTATATGAATTATGAAGTGATGGTGCATCTCCATATATGCTGGCAATTAATTTTAGTTTTATCATCTACTGTGTGGGCCAATGGCACTTTATCTTCAAGTTGGAAGGAATACGGTCATAGTTTCTCAATTCCAGCAGCCTTACCTACTTTATCTAAAAGGTGGAATTTCCTAAAAGAATTTTGCCAAGAATAAATCCATAGGACAAGTTACTATTTTATAGGGTATCTTAACTTTAGGAAACCATTTTCTACGTATTTAGAAAACAAAAGAACAGAGAGAAATACATAGAAAAGCAACATAATTTTTTAAGAGAATAAAAATTCTGCTACGTAGTAACCAAATTCAGAAAAGAGAGTAGGAATTACATCTCTTAAAAAGAGAAGTACTAAATCATTGCTTTTATATGTTATGTACCATGTAAGGAACATGAAGACAAGACAAATGAGTGACAAGACAAAGTGGTATAAGAGAGAAAGAAATGCAGAAAAGGAAAAGAATAAATATCGTATAAGACCACTATTATAAGAACCCAAGAAATAGTTTAAACAGAGAAGAAAACATTCTTTGATGGTTTTGTGGGGGCGGGGAGGGAGGATGGCAGAGGGGTACTCACTAATTAGATAGTAGATAAGAACTACTGTAGGTGTCGGGAAAAATAACACACAATCCAGGCAAGGTTAGCACAACTGGACTAAACCCAAAGCAAAGAAGTTTCCTGAATAAACTGAATGCTTTGAAGGCCAGCGTAGCAGGGGCAGGGGTTTGGGGATCATGAATTGATTTGTAAACTTTAACTTATAGCTCAAAAAAATTAAAAAAAATAAAAAAGAAATGCAGAAAAGGGAAAGAAATGTTAAAGATAAGAGACTTAGAGATGACAAGAGAGGGAAATAAATAACCCACAATGCAAGAATGTAAGAGATTGAACACATTCTTTTGTGGTTATGAGAGGGGGGAGGGAGGTAGGGTAGGAGAGGGTTATTTATTGAATAGATAGTAGATAAGAACTACTTTAGGTGAAGGGAAGGACAACACTCAGTACAGGGAAGGTCAGCTCAACTGGACTGGACCAAAAGCAAAGAATTTTTCTGGGTAAACTGAATGCTTCGAAGGTCAGCAGAGCAAGGGCAGGGGTTTGGGGGCTATAGCTTCAGGGAACATCTAAGTCAATTAGCAAAATAAATTCTATTGAGAAAATATTCTGCATCCCACTTTGAAGTGCAGCGTCTGGGGTCTTAAATGCTAACAGGCAGCCATCTAAGATGCATCAATTGGTCTCAACCCACCTGGATCAAAGGAGAATGAAGAACACCAAGGTCACAAGATAATTATAAGCCCAAGAGACAGAAAGGGCCACATGAACTAGAGACTTACATCATTCTGAGACCAGAAGAACTAGTTGGTGCCCGGCCACAACCGATGACTGCCCTGATAGCAAAACAGAGAACACCTGAGGGAGCAGGAGAACAGTGGGATGCACCAAATTCTCATAAAAAGACCAGACTTAATGGTCTGACTGAGACTAGAAGAATCCCGGCAGTCATGGTCCCCAAACCTTCTGTTGGCCCAGGACAGGAACCATTCCCAAAGACAACTCATCAGACATGGATTGGACTGGACAGTGGGTTGGAGAGAGATGCTGATAAGGAGTGAGCTACTTGTATCAGGTGGACACTTGAGACTGTGTTGGCATCTCCTGTCTGGAGGGGAGATAGGAGGGTTAGAAACTGGCAAAAGGGTCATGAAAGGAGAGACTGGAAGGAGGGAGCGGGCTGACTCATTAAGGGGAAATAAATGGGAGTATGTAGTACGGTGTATATAAGTTTATATGTGAGACACTGACTTGATTTGTAAGCTTTCACTTAAAGAACAATAAAAATTATTTGAAAAAAAAAACCTTAAAAAAAAAAAGAATGTAAGAGATTGAAAGACAGGAAAAAAGAGGTTCATAGTCTGGGAGGAGATAGAAGGTCTAGCATATTCCTTCCCAGTTCTCTTGGTACCATGTTCTTCCCTTTATTCCTGTTGCCTCCCTGTCATAAGGCCAATTTGTGCCTTACATAGTTTGCTGCCTCAGCATTCATTAATTCCTGCTAGTTGTGCTTTTATTTGCTTTCTGACACAAGCATTCCTATTTTGTCACAGGGTCGCTCAACGTTTGTCTTTAACTAGCCCTCTGGCTCATGCCCCATGTGGTATCCTGTGATAAAAATCCATCACTGTCTTGCAACCCAGTCTCTTAACAGCCACAGTTACCCTTCCTGACCATGCCCTATGATTCCCTGTGATAAAATTTCTCCCTTTTCCTGCACTAATGCACTAGAAATCTTTTAAATTGACCAGTAAGACTTCAGTGCACTTGAACCTCGAGACTCAACACTAGTTGCCCTATACAAGCCTTCCCCTACAATTCCAGCTTGTAGTTGCTTTGTCTCTGGGTGCAACCCCTTATGTGGCCCTGCATGGATGCATGTTATAGTTTTCTCTGTGGGACCTGTGAGTGCTAAATTCTACTTGTTTTCTGGCTTTCCTGTGTGAGGCTGACTTTCCCAAGCTGCATCTGAAAGACCATCCAATATACCCACAGACTTCTTTGGGTCAAACTTAAGACATTCACTAGTTTAAGTCTTGGTTTTTTTCCCCATCCCTGTATTGTTAACGTAATCTCCTAAGAGAGTTCTTTGTCTCCATTCTCGCCCTGCTCTAATATACCCTGCACAACACTTTTAAATAAACTTTTTATAGATGGTGTTGTGTTCGGTTTCCTGACTTGTTTTAATGTTTTAAAAAAGACCTCCACTGACTTACATATTTTCCATCTAGCTCTGTTTGTAATCAGTGTAACCTCATTTACTTTGTGTTGGTGGTTGTGGACTTGATTCCGGCCCATACTGACCCCATGTGTGCAGAGTAGAACTGCCCCATTGGATTTTCAAGGCTGTGACCTTTCAGAAGCAGATTGTCAGGCTTATCTTCTGGGATGCCTCTGGGTGGATTTGAACCATCAACCTTAACCATTTGTGCCACCCAGGGTTTCCTTTCATCACCTTTAAAACACTAAATAATTTTTCCACATGCACCATCCTGTCACTATGGACATTACTTTAATTTGGAATTCATATCCCCACAATTATTTGATCAAAATTCTCTCCATGTTTTATAGTCTCACTCAAAATCTACTTTCTCTATGCAGCCTCCCCTTACTACTCCAATTAGAAATGTTTGCTCTCTCTTCTTAAGTAACATGGGACTACCTGGAATGGTGGTGGTGGGTGGCAGAGTTTCTTGTCTAGTCTATGTAAAGTTCCATCTTCTTACCACTCCTAGTAACTTGATAACAGCACTCTGTGTTTTTCCTTTCAAAGCACTTATCGAAAGTTATTATTTTCTGGTTTATGCATCCTATTCTCCTCTTTAGAAGCACTGGTGACACAGCGTTTAAGAGCTTGGCTGCTAACCAAAAGGCTGGCAGTTTGAATCAATCAGCTGCTCCTTGGAAACCCTATTAGGAGCAATTCTACTCTGTCCTATAGGATAATTGTTAATCAGAATCAATTTGAAGGCAATGGATCATTCCCTTCTTTGTCTTTGGGGCCTAGAACAATACCTGACTTGTCAAAAAAAAAAAAAAACCTCAAGCCTGTTGCTGTCAAGCTGATTCCTACTCATAGCAACCCTATAGGACAGAGTAGAGCTGCCCCATAGGATTTTCTGGTTGTGGTAGGTATTAAATAAAAACAGTTGAATAAATATATAAATGTACCAGACTTTCATGACATTTCACATTCTGTAATATATGTGCATGAAAGTCTTTGCTCCCTTACTGCTCTTTATGCTTCTAGTGAACATGCATCTTATAAGAAGTACTAAAAAAATTGCCAGTAAATTGATTGTGATTCATAGAAACCCCATGTGTTACACAGCAGAACTGCCTCATAGAGTTCCTGGCTGTAATTGTTAGGAAAGCATATATTTCTTCTGTGATGCCACTGGATGGATCCAAACCAACCAACCTTTAGGTTTATAGGAGAGCGAAAACCATTTGCATCACCCAGAAACCTATACATACTTGTATTCCCTACATCCTCTAGTTTGAGGTTTTATTCACCGTAAGATATTATTCTAGGATGTTATGTTTGTTGAATAGATGAATGGAGCAGAGAGGGGGGAGTGTGGTTTAGTTGGTTATAAAGTTTTTTAAGTTGAAGTAAGCTTCTCTACTTTCATGTGTTCTTTACTTGATAGGACAGCTGTAGCCTTTTTATTAACATATATTTCTCACCCATACCTCACACCATACACAAAAACTAAGTCAAAGGGATCAGAGACCTAATATAAAATCCAAAACTATAAAGATCATGGAAGAAAAAAAGTAGAGTCAATACTAGGGGTCCTAATATACAGCATAAATAGGATATAAACCGTAACTATAACACCAGAAGATAAGCTAGATAACTGGAATTTCCTAAAAATTAAACACTTATGCTCTTCAAAAGGCTTCACCAAAAAAGTAAAAAGAGAACCACGGACTGGGGAAAAAAAAAAAAAAAATTGGCTATGACATAACTGACAAAGTTCTAATCTCTAAAGTCTATAGGAAAATCCAACACCTCTACAATAAAAGACAAATAATCCAATTAAAAAATGAGCGAAGTATATGAACAGACACTTGACCAAAGATGACATTCAGGTGGTTAACAGACATTTGAAGAATGCCCACAGTCACTAGCCATTAAGACAGCTGCAAATCAAGACCACAATGAGAGACCACCTCACCCCGACATTATTAGCACAAATCAAAAAAAATAAAAAACAGAAAATGACAAACATTGGAGAGGGTTTGGGGAGATTGGAACTCTTATGCACTGCTGGTGGGAATGAAAAATGGTACAACCATTTTGGAAAATGATATGGCACTTCCTTAAAAAGCTAGAAATAGAAATACTATATAATTCAACAATCCTACTCCTAGGAACATAACCTAGAGAAAAAAGCCATCACATGAATAGACATATGTGCACGTTCATGTTCTTTGCAGCATTATTCACAATAGCAAAAAAATGGAAACAACCTAAGTGCCCATCAACAGATGCACGGATAAACAAACTATGGTACATACACACAATTTAAACACTATGCAGTGATAAAGAACAATGATGAATCTGTGAAATGTTTCACAATATGGGTGAATCTAGAGGGCATTATACTGAGTGAAATAAGTCAATCGCAAAAGGACAAAAGCTGTATGAGACCACTATTATAAAAACTCACGAAAAGGTTTACACAAAGAAAGAAACAATCTTTGACGGTTACAAGAAAGGGATGGGTAGGGAGGGAAAAACAATAATTAGACACTAACTAAGTGGTAACTTTGGTGAAGGGTAAAACAGTACACAATACTGGGGAAGTCAGCACAACTTGGCCAAGGCACAGTCATGGAAACTTCATAGACACATCCAAACTTCCTGAGGGACCAAATCACTGGGTTGAGGGCTGTGGGGACCATGGTCTTGGAGAACAACTAGCTCAATTGGTATAACATATTTTATAGAGAAAATATTCTACATCTTACTTTGGTAAGTAGTGGCTGGGCTCTTAAAAGCTTGTGAGTGGCCTTCTAAGATGTGTCTACTAGTTCCTCCCCCTCTGGAGCAAGACAGAATGAAGAAAACCAAAGACACAGGGAAATATTAGTCCAAAGGATTAATGGACCACAACTACCACAGCCTCCACCAGACTGAGTCCAGCACAACTAGATGATGCCCAGCTACCACCATCAACTGCTCTGACAGGGATCACAATAGGGGGTCCCGGACAGAGTTGGAGAAAAATGTAGAACAAAATTCAAACCTACAAAAAAAGACCAGACTTACTGGTCTGACAGAGACTGAAGAAACCATGAGAGTATGGCCCCTGACACCTTTTTAACCCAGTACTGAACTCACTTCTGAGGTTCACCCTTCAGCCAAAGATTAGATAGACCTATAAAACAAAAAATAACACCCATACGAGACTAAATGGACACACTAGCCCAGGGACAGGGAAGAGAAGGCAGGAAGGGAAAGGAAAGCTGAACAAATGGAAATGAGAAACCCGAGATCGAGAAGGGGAGAGTGTTGACACTTTGCAAAGTTGGAAACCAATGTCATGAAACAACTTGTGTATTAATTGTTTAATGAGAAACTAATTTGCTCTGTAAACTTTTAGCTAAGGCAAAAAACATAACAAAACAAAATAAAGCTTATATTTCTCACCAAATATTCCAAAAGTGGGAAATATACAAGCCTCATTGTTTAATCGTATGGTGTCCAATCTCAGTGTGGTCTACTGTTTCATTTTGTGTTTTAAATATTAATCCTATGCCACTGACTCTTATTTTATAAATCTACAGTCGTTACTTCTATCAAGTGACATGTACTGTCATGTCAAATATCCTAAACCCAAACACTGTTTTAAGCCAAACTCATCAAAATGAGCCTCTCCCTCCTCCATTTTTCTTTCCATCAGTGGCATTACAATTCTAATATCCCTTTTATATTACCTGTCATGGATTGAACTGTGTCCCCCAAAAATATGTGTCATCTTGTTTAGGCTGTGATTCCCGGTATTGTGGGGTTGTCCATTTTCTGATCCTAATTTTATGTTAAAGAGGATTAGGGTGGGATTGAAACACCCTTAAAATAAACACCCTTACTAAGGTCAAATCTTTCATCCAGTGTAAAGGAAGTTTCTCTGGGGTGTGGCCTGTACCACCTTTTATGTCTCAAGAGATAAAAAGGAAAAGGAAGCAAGCAGAGAGGGGGACCTCATACCACCAAGAAACCAGTGCTGAGGTCCCTGAGCTGAGAAGCTCCTAGTCTGGGGGAAGATTGATGAGAAGGCCGACAGAGAGAGAAAGACTTCCCCTGGAGCTGACATCCTGAATTTGGACTTTTAGCCTACTTTACTGCAAAGAAACAAATTCCTCTTTGTTATTAAGCCATCCACTTGTGGTATTTCTGTTATAGCAGCACTAGATGACTGAGACATTATCTTAGTCTTTTTCTCCCCTTCCTGACTCTTTTCTAGTAATTAGTTCAGGACTCTGAACAACAATAGCATTTTTCTAAAACTGTTGCAGTTGACTCTCAATGTACTAGGAAAATAAGTAAATTAATATTAAAATAGAAAAACAAAAATCTGCAGAATAAAACCTACGGAAGAGGATCCCAAAACAAAGATGGCTGCAGACCACTTGGGAGGTTCACAGACAATTTGAGCTGATTCTTCTCAAAACAGAATAGGAAAGACAGTAATAACTGCTGGGGGTGAGAATGAGGATAGAGGAAAGAAGCCAATAATCAATGCTGCTACAGCCCTGGTGGTGCAGTGGTTAAGTGTTCAGCTGCTAGCCAAAAGGCCGACAGTTCAAATTCACCAGCCACTCCTTGAAAACCCTGCGGAGCAATTCTACTCTGTCCTATGGGGTCACTATGGCAATGGGTTTGGTTTTGGTTTATAAGGGTACATTAAAAAAAAAAAAAGCCGATAAAACACAGAGGACAGGTAGAGCACTCACCTCAGTGACAGGAACTAAAAGGAACATGCTAGGTACATCTGGGGATTTCATTGTTAAAAACTGATGGAGTTCCTGATCAATGGTTTGTTTTGCTCTTTGAAATGTAAGAAAAAATTTTCTTTTTTTTTTTTCTAAGCTGTAGAGTCATAAGAAGTCCCTGGGTGGTGCAAATGGTTAAGGGCTTGGCTACTAACCCAAAGGTTGGTAGATTGAATCCACCTAGAGAAGCCTCAAAAGAAAGGCGAAGCTATCTACTTCTGGAAGGTCAGAGCCATTAAAAACTTTATGGAGAGGCGGAGCCAAGATGGTAGAATAGACAGATGCTCCCAGTGAGCCCTCTTTACAACAAAGACCCAAAAAAAACAAATGAAACGAGTATATTTGTGACAAGCTGGGAGCCCTGAGCTTCAAAGGCAAGCTTAGAAAACAGAGGGGTAGGGAGAGGAAGAGACCACTCAGAAGTGGAGAGCAGTTACTGGACCTGAATGCAGGGAAGCCCTCAGGCACCATGCCTGGAGCACCAGTGCCACGCTGATACTAGAGTTTGGCTGCAGTTTCCTCAGGGAGAAGCAGCCAGCCACACAGCTTACTCACACCTCCAGAAGCAGAGAAGAACAGCGCTCTTGGCAAAAGCTAAGTACTTGCATGTATTTTACCGTTCCCCTCCACCACGAAGCCGGCTTCAGCGGCTGAATTTCCTGGGCCTGAGATAGGCACTATTGAGCACCTAGAGCCATTCTCCTGGCCTTGGGGAAGGAAAAAATTTGCACTGGGGGAAAAGAAAATTTGCTAGCTCCACTAAACGGGGGAGCTCAGGACAGAAGCGGCTCCCGTTCAGGCATAAACCGTCCATGCACTTTGACCACCTTTCCCTTCTGCATGGACCTGTGTGGGCCTATTTTGGGAGAACAGGCCCTTGTTGGCAGACTCCAACGAGATCAGCTGTGTGGTGGAAAGGTGGGTGTTTCATGTTTGACACTGCTTTGCCTGTTAAACAATGTCCTCACCTACCCACATTGGGGAGCTAAGGACTGGTAGCTCCACTCAGGTCACCCAGCCACCCACAACAGTGGTCCAAAGACAACTGGCTCCTCCCAGTCCTTACTACCAAAAACTTTGGATACCTATGGTCTGTCTGTGGAACCCACCCACATGCACGCTCTAGGGAACAGGGACATGCTTTCCTCAGAAACACTCGGTGGTTGGTTCTCAGCCCTCTGCCTTGTTCAGAGAGTGACCCACTGCTGCAATCAGATACTGGTATATACACCAATCACCCCTGCCCCTCTAAGACTGTAGGACAGAGCCTGTACCACACTCTTGATGATCACATACCTGGAAACCTGAGCTGAGTTCATACAAGAAAAGTGAATAGACTCCTAGACTGATAACAGCTCTAGCTATCTGGGGACAGCACATCAGAGCACCAAAGGCAAAATAATCAAGCTAGCTCATTCAAGCAACCCATTTGGGTATATCAAAACAAAACAAAGCAAGAAGCTACGACACAGTAAGCAAGCATAAACTATTATGATAACTTATTGATGGCTCAGAGACAACAGTCAATATCAAGGCACATAAAGAAACAGACCATGATCACCTCAACAAACTCTCAAAACAAAGAATCCAGGGATCTTCTAGATGAAAGTGCATGCCTGGAATTACCAGAGCCAGAATACAAAAATTTAATATACAGAACCCTTCAAGATATCACAAAGGAAATGACGCAATATACAGAACAAGCCAAGGAACACACAGATAAAGCAATTGAAGAAATCAGAAAGATTATTCAGGAACATAATGAAAAGTTTAATAAGCTGGAAAAATCCATACACAGACAGCAATCAAAAATTCAGAAGATTAACAACAAAATTACACAAGTAGACAACTCAATAGAATGTCAGAGGAGCAGAATTGAGCAGGTAGAAGTCAGAATTTCTGAACTCGAAGCTAAATCGCTTGGCACTAATATATTTGAAGAAAAATCAGATAAAAGAATTTAAAATAATGAAGAAAACTTAAGAATCATGTGGGACTCTATCAAGAGAAATAACCTCCAAATGATTAGAGTGCCAGAACAGGGAGGAATAACAGAAAATACAGAGAGAATTGTTGAAGATTTATTGGCATAAAACTTCCCTGATATTGTGAAAGATGAGAAGATATCGATCCAAGATGCTCATTGAACTCCACATAAGGTAGATGTGAAAAGAAAGTCACCAAGACATATTATAATCAAGCTTGCCAAAACCAAAGATAAAGAGAGAATTATAAGAGCAGAGAGGGATAAATGAAAAGTCATCTACAAAGGAGAGCCAATAAGAATAAGCTCAGACTACTCGACAGAAACCATGCAGGCAAGAAGGCAATGGGATGACATATTTAAAAAAATGAAGGAAAAAAATTACATACCAAGAATCAAATATCCAGCAAAACTGTCTCTTAAATATGAAGGTGAAGTTAAGGCATTTCCAGATAAACACAAGTATAAAGAATTTGTAAAAATCAAACAAAAACTACAAGAATTACTAAAGGGAGTTCTTTGGTTAGAAAATCAATAATATCAGGAATCAGCCCAAGACCAGAACACTGGGCAGAGCAACCAGAAGTCAAAGCAGACAGGGAAAGCCAAAAACAAAAACAAAAACAAAAAACAGGGTAACAGCAATGTTATTATATAAAACAAGACAACATTAAAATAATAAAGAGGAACTGAGAAATGCAATCATATGCCTTCCATATGGAGAATAAGATACGAAGATACAAAGAAATAAAACTTAGGTTTAAATTTAGAAAAACAGGGGTAAATAATAAGGTAACCACAAAGGAGGTAAACTATTCTACCCATCAAAATAAAATACAAGAAAAAAATAGAGACTCAGCGGAAACAAAATCAACACAACAAATATGTTGAAAGGACAATATATAAAGAAAATATAGACAGCACATAAAATTAAGATGGAAAAAGAAACTGTCAACAACATACAAAAAAAAAAAAGACATCAAGGCGGGGCTAAGATGGCTGACTAGGTAGAAGCTACCTCAGATCCCTCTTCCAACAAAGACTCAGAGAAACAAATGAATCGATCACATACGTGACAATCTATGAACCCTGACCATCAAACACAGATCTAAAGAGTTGACCTGAGTGACAGAGACTGAGAACGAGCAACCACTGGGAAGCAATGACTGTTTTCGGAGCCTGGAGCCAGTGTCCCAGTCAGAACACCTCGGTGCCGGGCTTTGGACGGGGCACAGGGGAGCTGAGCAAGGCATCCTGAGATGGTGCAAACAAGAGATGCAGCCCTAGCCCCCAGAAGTGACCTCAGGGGAAGCCAAGCCACTGCATGCAGGCAGCACAGCGACGCGGCTGACATTAGGAGAAGTCACCGGGAGGCAGCGACTGGTTTTGGAGCTTGAAATGTGGCGTCCCAGCCAGGGAACATTGGTGCTGGACTTTGGACTGGGAGCGGAGGAACTGACCATGACTTCTGAGACAGCACAAGCACAGGACGCGGGCCTGACCCTCAGGGGGCAATCTCCACCCAGTCAGCACACACAGGCTACACGCCCCTCGGGAATCTCAGATAAAACAGTCATCACCAAGCAAGATAAGTAACTTTGTCTATATTCCTGGGTGCTACTCTCTCCTATCTATCTGATCCCTCCCCTCCCCTTCCCAGGTGGCTTCATTAACATTGGAATTTCCTTGGCCAGAGAGTGAAGTGCTGTGTTTTTTTGTTTGTTTGTTTGTTTCATCTTTTCCTAACTCATTCTCCTGGCCTGAGAGAAGAAACTACGAAAAACCCAGGGACCAAGAATCCTTCCCTGACTTCCTGAAATTGGACTAAAAATACAGAACAAGCTCCAGCCAAGCATATGAGATCCACACTCTTGGGCTTTCATCCCTATAGGGGACAAGGTGGCTATTATAATTCAAAGGTAATTCTGATAGGGATCTGACTGTAATTGTTTTAGCTGATTACTGGAAAGGCAAGTTTCCCAGGTCTGATATCTCTGCATATTAAACAGAGCCCTCACTGAGCCACAACTGGGAACTGAGGGCTGAAGCTCCCCCCAGACCACCCAGCCTCCTCCCTTAGGGGTCTGAGGATGGTGACACCTACCAATCTGTAGAGGTACATGCATTGGGTGCCTAAGGTAAAGCTTCAGAGCCCACCCACGAAAGTGCTTTAGGAATAGAGACACACCTACCTCACTGGCAATTGGGGAACCCTGTCAGCATCCTGCCCCCCCGGAGTGAGACCCCCTGCTGCTACTAGAACCTGGTGCACACA
This sequence comes from Loxodonta africana, assembly GCF_030014295.1. Taxonomy (NCBI): domain Eukaryota; kingdom Metazoa; phylum Chordata; class Mammalia; order Proboscidea; family Elephantidae; genus Loxodonta; species Loxodonta africana. The sequence goes on along the minus strand of NC_087342.1, from coordinate 87,308,734 downwards.
ATTATCACCGCTGCTCCTCTAGGTGGATAGGTGACAGTCTGCACCACACACTTGGTGACCCAAAATCAAATTCTACTCAAGAATAGTGAATGGGCTCTTAGGCTAATATATCCAGTAAGAGCCCAAACCAGCTGGTAATAGGACATAAGTGATTCAAGAGCTACAACAATCGAGACAGCGCAATCTAGTAGCCCATCTACGTATACTGAAAGAAAACAAAACAAGATAAGACTCAGGGAGCAAATATAAAATAAATCATTACAATATCTTATAGATGGCTTGGAGACAGCAGTCGATATCAAACCACATAAAGAAGCAGACCATGATTGCTTCTACAAATCCCCAAATTAAAGAATCAAAATCTTTCGTAAATGAAGATACAACCCTAGAATTGCCAGATGCAGAATATAAAAAACTAATTTACAGAATGCTTCAAGACATCAGGGATGACCTCAGAAATGAAATAAGGCAAACTACAGAAAAAGCCAAGGAACACACGGATAAAGCAGTTGAAGAACTCAAAAAGATTATTCAAGAACATAGTGGAAAAATTAATAAGTAGCAAGAATCCATAGAGAGACAGCATTCAGAAATCCAAAAGATTAACAGGAAAATTACAGAATTAGACAACTCAATAGGAAGTCAGAGAAGCAGAATCGAGCAATTGGAATGCAGAGTAGGAGAGCTGGAGGATAAGTGAATTGACACCAATATAGTTGGAAAAAAATCAGACAAAAGAATTTAAAAAAATGAAGAAACCCTAAGAATCATGTGGGACTCTATCGAGAAGAATAACTTATGTGTGGTTGGAGATCCAGAACAGGGAGGGATAACAGAAAATACTGAGAGAACAATTGAAGATCTGTTGGCAGAAAACTTCCCTGACATCATGAAAGATGAAAGGATATCTATCCAAGATGCTCATCGAACCCCATATAAGATTGATCCAAAAACAACATCACCAAGAAATATTATCATCAAACTTGCCAAAAGCAAAGATAAACAGAAAATTTTAAAAGCAGCCAGGGATAAAAGAAAGGTCTCCTACAAAGGAGAATCAATAAGAATAAGTTCAGACTACTCAGCAGAAACCATGCAGTCAAAAAGGAAATGAGATGACGTATATAGAGCACTGAAGGGGGAAAACTACCAGCTAAGGATCATATATCCAGCAAAACTCTCTCTCAAATATGAAGGTGAAATTAAAACATTTACAGATAAACACAAGCTTAGAGAATTTGCAAAAACCAAACCACAACTACAAGAAATACTAAAAGAAATTAGGCAGAAAATGAATAATATCAGATACCAGCAAAACACAAGGTCACAGAATAGAACATCCTGATATCAACTCAAAAAGGGAAATCAAAAAACAAATTAAGATTAATTTCAAAATGAAAAAAATGCTCAAAACAGGGAATCCTTGAAGTCAATATGTAAAAGATCACAATAATCAAAAAGAGGGACTAAATACAGGAGGCATGGAACTGCCATATGGAGAGGAAAACAAGGTGATATAGGACAATACAAGTTAGGTTATTACTTAGAAAAATAGGAGCAAATATTAAGGTAACCACAAAGAGGTATAACAACTGCATAACTCAAAATAAAAACCAAGAAAAACATAAAGACTCAGCAAACATAAAATCAACTACTATGAAAATGAGGCACCCACAATTTACAAAGAAAAATATCTCAGCACAAAAAAGTAAGTGGAAAAATGAAATTGTCAACAACACACACAAAAAGGTATCAAAATGACAGCACTAAACACATACTTATCTTTAATTACGCTGAATGTAAATGGACTAAATGCATCAATAAAGAGACAGAGAGTCTCAGACTGGATAAAGAAATACGATCTGTCTATACGCTGCCTACAAGAGAAACGCCTTAGACTTAGAGACACAAACACACTAAAACTCAAAGGATGGAAAAAAATATATCAAGCAAACAACAAGCAAAAAAGAGCAGGAGTAGCAATATTAATTTCTGATAAAACTGACTTTAAAGTTAAATCCACCACAAAGGGTAAAGAAGGAAACTACATAATGATTAAAGGGACAATTGACCAGGAAGATATAACCATATTCAATATATATGCACCCAATGACAGGGCTGCAAGATACATAAAACAAACTTTAACAAAACTGAAAAATGAGATATACACCTCCACAATTATAGTAGGAGACTTCAACACACCACTTTCGGAGAAGGACATAACTTCCAGTAAGAAGCTCAATAGAGACACGGAAGACGTAATTCCTACAATCAACCAACTTGACCTCATTGACTTATACAGAGCACACCACCCAACAGCTGCAAAGTATACTTTTTTTTCTAGCACGCATGCAACATTCTCTCGAATAGACCACATATTAGGTCATAAAACAAACCTTTGCAGAATCCAAAACATCGAAATATGACAAAGCATCTTCTCAGACCACAAGGCCATAAAAGTGGAAACCAATAACAGAAAAATCAGCGAAAATAAATCAAATACTTGGAAACCGAACAAAACCCTGCTCAAAAAAGACTGGGTTATAGAAGACATTAAGGAGGGAATAAAGAAATTCATGGAATGCAACAAGAATGAAAACACTTCCTATCAAAACCTCTGGGACACAGCAAAAGCAGTGCTCAGAGGCCAATTTTTATCGATAAATGCACACATACAAAAAGAAGAAAGAGCCAAAATCAGAGAACTGTCCCTACAACTTCAACAAATAGAAAGTGAGCAACAGGAGAATCCATCAGGCACCAGAAGAAAACAAATAATAAAAATCAGAGCTGAACTAAATGAATTAGAGAACAGTAAAGCAATTGAGTTAACAAAGCCAAAAGCTGGTTCTTTGAAAAAATTAACAAAATTGATAAACCATTGGCCAGACTGACTAAAGAAATACAGGAAAGGAAACAAATAACCCGAATAAGAAACGAGATGGGCCACATCACAACAGACCCAACTGAAATTAAAAGAATCATATCAGATTATTATGAAATATTGTACTCTAACAAATTTGCAAACCTAGAAGAAATGGATGAATTCCTGGAAAAACACTACCTACCTAAACTAACACAATCAGAAGTAGAACATCTAAATAGACCCATCACAAAAAAAGAGATTGAGGGAGGGGGGTCAAGACGGCTGACTAGGTAGACGCTACCTCGGATCGCTCTTGCAACAAAGACTCGGAAAAACAAGTGAATCGATCACATACATGACAATCTACGAATCCTGAACAACAAACACAGATTTAAAGAGTTGACCTGAGTGACAGAGACAGAGAACGAACAACTACGGGGAAGCAGCAACTCTTTTTGGAGCCTGGAGCCAGAATCCCAGTCAGGGAACCTTGGTGCCAGGCTTAGGACTGTGCGCAAGGGAGCTGAACAAAACATCCTGTCATGGCTAAAACATGGGGCCCAGCCCTACCCCCATGAACTGACCCTGGGAGGGGGCCCACCTGGTCGCACTGGCGGCACGGCAACACAGCTGGCGGGAGAAGTCCCCGGGAGGCAGTGACTAGTTTTGGAGCCAGGAGTGCAGCGTCCCAGCCAGGGAAACTTGGTGCCGGGCTTTGGGCTGGGCACAGGGGAGCAGAGCACGGCATCCTGTCACAGAGCAAACACGGGGAGCAGCCACACCCCCTGAACTGACCCCAGGAGAGGGCCCAGCCGGTCCGCGTGGGCGACGGGAGGAGAAGTCCCCGGGAGGCAAAGACTGATTTTGGAGCCGGGAGTGCAGCGTCCCAGCCGGGGAACCTTGACGGTGGAATTTGGACTGGCAGCGGAGGAACTGACCGCAGCTTCTGTGGGCCAGACTCTCGGGGGCAATCTCTACCCAGCCAGCACACATAGGCGACACGTCCCACGGGAATCTCCGATAAAATAGTCATCCCAAGCAAGATAAGCAACTTTGGCTATATTCTGGGGTGCTACTCTCTCCTGTTTTTCTGAACCCTCCGCTCCCCTTCCCAGGCGGCTTCATTAACATTGGAATTTCCTGAGCCAGAGGGAGAACGGCTCCGGCTCCATGGCTTTTCTTTTCCTTTTTTTTTTTTTTTTTTTTTTTTGGTCTTTTCCTAACCCATTCTTCGAGCCTGAGAGAAGCAACCACAAAAAACCCAGGGACCAAAAATCCTTCCCTAATTGGACTAAAAACACAGAACCAGCTCCAGCCAAGCATATATGATACGTATCTTGGGCTTTCACCCCTACAGGGAACAAGGTGCCTATTATAATGCAAAGGCATTTCTGATAGGGATCTGACTAAATTTTTTTTAGCAGATTTACTGGAAAAACAAGTTTCCCAGGTCTGATATCTCTGCTTATTCAACAGAGCCCTAACTGACCCACAAGAGGGAACTGAGGGCTGAAGCTCCCCCCAGACCACCTAGCCTCTTGCCTTAGAGGTCTAAGGAGGGTGACACCTACCAATCTGTAGAGGTACTTGCACTGGGGTCCTAAGGTACAGCTGCAGAGCCCTCCCACCAAGGTGCTTTAGGAATAGAGATACACCTACCTCACTGACACTTGGGGGAAGCCTGTCAGGATCCTGCCCCCCCTGGAGTGTGAACCCCAGTTGCTAATAGAATCTGGTGCACACAACTATCACCACTACTTCTCAAGGTGGATAGGTGTTAGGGTGCAGCACACACTTGATGACCCAAAATCAGATTGTACTCAAGAATAGTGAATAGACTCAGGCATATATATCTGGCAACAGCCCAAACCAGCTGGTAATAGGTCATAAGAAAGTCAAGGGCTAAAACAATCAAGACAGCATAATCTAGTAGCCCTTTCACGTATATTGAAAGAAAACAGAACAAGATAAGACTCAGGGAGCAAATATAGAATAAATCACTACAATATCTTAGTGATGGAGACAGCAGTCGATATCAAACCACATAAAGAAGCAGACCATGACAGCTTCTACAAACCCCCAAACCAAAGAATCAAAATCTTTCCCAAATGAAGATACGATCCTGGAATTATCAGATACAGAATATAAAAAACTAATTTACAGAATGCTTCAAGCCATCAGGGATGACCTCAGAAATGAAATAAGGCAAACTGCAGAAAAAGTCAAGGAACACACTGATAAAATAGTTGAAGAACTCAAAAAGATTATTCAAGAACATAGCAGAAAAATTAATAAGTTGCAAGAATCCATAGAGAGACAGCATGCAGAAATCCAAAAGATTAACAATAAAAATACAGAATTAGACAACGCAATAGGAAGTCAGAGGAGCAGACTCGAGCAATTAGAATGCAGAGTGGGAAATGTGGAGGACCAGAGAATTAACCCCAACATAGCTGAAAAAAATCAGAAAAAAGAATTAAAAAAAAAAATGAAGAAACCCTAAGAATCATGTGGGACTCTATCAAGAAGGATAACTTGCATGTGATTGGAGTCCCAGAACAGGGAGGGAGGACAGAAAACACAGAGAGAATAGTTGAAGATCTGCTGACAGAAAACTTCCCTGACATCATGAAAGACGAAAGGATATGTACCCAAGATGCCCATCGAACCCCATTTAAGATTTATCCAAAAATAGAAACACCAAGATGTATTATTATCGAACTTGCCAAAACCAAAGATAAAGAGAAAATTTTAAAAGCAGCCAGGGATAAAAGAAAGGTCTCCTTCAAGGGAGAATCAATAAGAATAAGTTCAGACTACTCAGCAGAAACCATGTAGGCAAGAAGGCAATGGGATGACATATACAGAGTACTGAAGGAGAAAAACTGCCAGCCAAGGATCATATATCCAGCAAAACTCTCTGAAATATGAAGGAGAAATTAAGATATTTACAGATAAACACAAGCTTAGAGAATTTGCAAAAACCAAACCAAAGCTACAAGAAATACTAAAGGATATTGGTCAGAAAACCAATAATATCGGATACCAGCACAAAACAAGGTCACAGAACAGAACATGCTGATATCAACTCAAATAGGGAAATTGCAAAAACAAATTAAGATTAATGAAAAAAAAAAAAAGCTCAAAACAGGAAATCATTGAAGTCAATATGTAAAAGATCACAATAATCAAAAAGAGGGACTAAATATAGGTGGCATAAACTGCCATATGGAGAGAGATACAAGGCGATATAGGACAATACATGTTAGGTTTTTACTTAGAAAAATACGGGTAAATATTAAGGTAACGACAAAGAAGTATAACAACTCCATAACTCAAAATAAAAACCAAGAAAAACATAACGACTCAACAAACATAAAGTTAAATACTATGAAAATGAGGATCTCAGAATTTACAAACGAAAACCTCTCAGCACAAAAAAGTAAGCGGAAACATGAAATTGTCAACAACACACATAAAAAGGCATCAAAATGACAACACTAAACACTGATTTATCTATAATTACGCTGAATGTAAATGGACTAAATGCACCAATAAAGAGACAGAGAGTCTAGGACTGGATAAAGAAACACGATCCGTCTATATGCTGCATACAAGAGACACACCTTAGACTTAGAGACACAAACAAACTAAAACTCAAAGGATGGAAAAAATATATATCAAGCAAACAATAAGCAAAAAAGAAGAGGAGTAGCAATATTAATTTCTGAAAATATAGACTTTAAACTTAAATCCACCACAAAGGATAAAGAAGGACACTACATAATGATTAAAGGGACAATTGACCAGGAAGATATAAGCATATTAAATACTGATGCACCCAATGTCAGGGCTGCAAAATACATAAATCAAATTTTAACAGAACTGAAAAGTGAGATAGACACCTCCACAATTATAGTAGGAGACTTCAACACACCACTTTCGGAGAAGGACAGGACATCCAGTAAGAAGCTCAATAGAGACACGGAAGACCTAATTACAACAATCAACCAACTTGACCTCATTGACTTATACAGAACTCTCCACCCAACTGCTGCAAAACATACTTTATTTTCTAGCGCACATGGAACATTCTCTAGAATAGACCACATATTAGGTCATAAAACAAACCTGTGCAGAATCCAAAACATTGAAATATGACAAAGCATCTTCTCAGACCACAAGGCCATAAAAGTGGAAATCAATAACAGAAAAATTAGGGAAAAGAAATCAAATACATGGAAACTGAACAATACCCTGCTCAAAAAAGACTGGGTTATAGAAGACATCAAGGAGGGAATAAGGAAATTCATAGAATGCAATGAGAATGAAAACACTTCCTATCAAAACCTCTGGGACACAGCAAAAGCGGTGCTCAGAGATCAATTTATATCAATAAATGCACACATACAAAAAGAAGAAAGAGCCAAAATCAGAGAACTGTCCCTACAACTTCAACAAATAGAAAGTGAGCAACAAAAGAATCCATCAGGCTCCAGAAGAAAACAAATAATAAAAATTAGAGCTGAACTAAATGAATTAGAGAACAGAAAAACAATTGAAAGAATTAACAAAGCCAAAAGCTGGTTCTTTAAAAAAATTAACAAAATTGATAAACCATTGGCTAGACTGACTAAAGAAATACAGGAAAGGAAACAAATAACCTGAATAAGAAACGAGAAGGGCCACATCACAACAGACCCAACTGAAATTAAAAGAATCATATCAGATTATTACAAAAAATTGTATTCTAACAAATTTGCAAACCTAGAAGAAATGGAAGAATTCCTGGAAAAACACTACCTATCTAAACTAACACAATCAGAAGAAGAACAACTAAATAGACCCATAACAAAAAAAGAGATTCAAACGGTAATCAAAAAACTCCCAACAAAAAAAAAGCCCTGGCCGGATGCCTATACTGCAGAGTGCTACCAAACTTTCAGAGAAGAGTTAACACCACTACTACTAAAGTTATTTCAAAGCATAGAAAAGGACGGAATACTACCTAACTCATTCTATGAAGCAACAATCTCCCTGATACCAAAACCAGGTAAAGACATCACAAAAAAAGAAAATTACAGACCTATATCCCTCATGAACATAGATGCAAAAATCCTCAACAAAATTCTAGCCAATAGAATTCAACAACATATCAAAAAAATAATTCACCACGACCAAGTGGGATTTATACCAGGTATGCAAGGCTGGTTTAATATTAGAAAAACCATTAATGTAATCCACCATATAAATAAAACAAAAGACAAAAACCACATGATCTTATCAATTGATGCAGAAAAGGCATTTGACAAAGTCCAACACCTATTTATGATAAAAACTCTCACCAAAACAGGAATTGAAGGAAAATTCCTCAACATAATAAAGGGCATCTATGCAACAGCCAACATCACTCTAAATGGAGAGAGCCTGAAAGCATTTCCTTTGAGAACGGGAACCAGACAAGGATGCCCTTTATCAGCGCTCTTATTCAACATTGTGCTAGAAGTCCTAGCCAGAGCAATTAGGCTAGACAAAGAAATAAACGGCATCTGGATTGGGAAGGAGGAAGTAAAATTATCTCTATTTGCAGATGACATGATCTTATACACAGAAAACCCTAAGGAATCCTCCAGAAAACTATCGAAACTAATAGAAGAGTTTGGCAGAGTCTCAAGTTATAAAATAAACATACAAAAATCACTTGGATTCCTCTACATCAACAAAAAGAACATCGAAGAGGAAATCACAAAATCAATACCATTCACAGTAGCCCCCAAGAAGATAAAATACTTAGGAATAAATCTTACCAAGGATGTAAAAGACCTATACAAAGAAAACTACAAAGTGCTACTACAAGAAAGTAAAAAGGACATACTTAAGTGGGAAAACATACCTTGCTCATGGATAGGAAGACTTAACATAGTAAAAATGTCTATTCTACCAAAAGCCACCTATACATACAATGCACTTCCGATCCAAGTTCCAATGTCATTTTTTAATGTGATAGAGAAACAAATCACCAACTTCATATAGAAGGGGAAGAAGCCTCGGATAAGCAAAGCATCACTGAAAAAGAAGAAGAAACTGGGAGGCCACACTCTACCTGATTTCAGAACTTATTATACAGCCACAGTAGTCAAAACAGCCTGGTACTCGTACAACAACAGACACATAGACCAGTGGAACAGAATTGAGAACCCAGATATAAATCCATCCACATATGAGCAGCTGATATTTGACAAAGGACCAGTGTCAGTTAATTGGAGAAAAGATAGTCTTTTTAACAAATGGTGCTGGCATAACTGGATATCAATTTGCAAAAAAATGAAACAGGACCCATACCTCACACCATGCACAAAAACTAACTCCAAGTGGATCAAAGACCTAAACATAAAGACTAAAACGATAAAGGTCATGGAACAAAAAATTGGGACAACCCTAGGAGCCCTAATACAAGGTATAAACAGAATACAAAACATTACCAAAAATGACAAAGAGAAACCAGATAACTGGGAGCTCCTAAAAATCAAACACCTATGCTCATCTAAAGACTTCACCAAAAGAGCAAAAAGACCACCTACAGATTGGGAAAGAATTTTCAGCTATGACATCTCCGACCAGCACCTGATCTCTAAAATCTATATGATTCTGTTAAAACTCAACCACAAAAAGTCAAACAACCCAATCAAGAAGTGGGCAAAGGATATGAACACGCACTTCACTAAAGAAGATATTCAGGCAGCTAACAGATACATGAGAAAATGGTCTCGATCATTAGCCATTAGAGAAATGCAAATTAAAACTACGATGAGATTCCATCTCACTCCAACAAGGCTGGCATTAATCCAAAAAACACAAAAGAATAAATGTTGGAGAGGCTGCGGAGAGACTCGAACTCTTATACACTGCAGGTGGGAATGTAAAATGGTACAACCACTTTGGAAATCTATCTGGCATTTTCTTAAACAGTTAGAAATAGAACTACCATACAACCCAGAAATCCCACTCCTCGGAATATACCCTAGAGAAAAAGAGACTTTACACGAACAGATATATGCACACCCATGTTTATTGCAGCTCTGTTTACAATAGCAAAAAGCTGGAAGCAACCAAGGTATCCATCAACGAATGAATGGTTAAGTAAATTATGCTATATTCACACAATGGAATACTACCCATCGATAAGGAATAGTAAAGAATCTGTGAAACATTTTATAACATGGAGGAACCTGGAAGGCATTATCCTGAGTGAAATTAGTCAGAGGCAAAAGGACAAATATTGTATAAGATCACTATTATAAGATCTTGAGAAATAGTAAAAACTGAGACGAACATATACTTTTGTGGTTGAGAGGGAGGGAGGGTGGGAGAGGGTTATTTACTGAATAGGTAATAGATAAGAACTACTTTAGGTGAAGGGAAGGACAATACTCAATACACGGAAGGTCAGCTCAACTGGACTGGACCAAAAGCAAAGATGTTTCCGGGATAAAGGGAATGCTTCAAAGGTCAGCGGGGCAAGGGCGGGGGTTTGGTGACTATGGCTTAAGGGGACTTCTAAGTCAATTGGCAAAATAATTCTATTATGAAAACATTCTGCATCCCACTTTGAAGTGTGGCGTCTGCGGTCTTAGATGCTAACAAGCGGCCATCTAAGATGGATCAATTGGTCTCAACCCACCTGGATCAAAGGAGAATGAAGAACACCAAGGTCACACAATAACTATGAGCCCAAGAGACAGAAAGGGCCACAAGAATCAGAGACTTACATCATCCTGAGACCAGAAGAACTAGATGGTGCCTGGCCACAACCAATGACTGCCCTGTCAGGGAGCACAACAGAGAACCCCTGAGGGAGCAGGAGAACAATGGGATGCAAACCCCAAATTCTCATAAAAAGACCAGACTTAAGGGTCTGACTGAGACTAGAAGAATCCCAGCGGTCATGGTCCCCAAACCTTCTGTTGGCCCAGGACAGGAACCATTCCTGAAGAGAACTCATCAGACATGGAAGGGACTGGACAATGGGTCGGAGAGAGATGCTCATGAAGAGTGAGCTACTTGTATCAGGTGGACCCTTGAGACTGTGTTCGCATCTCCTGTCTGGAGGGGAGATGGGAGGGTAGAGAGGGTTAGAAACTGGCAAAACCATCATGAAAGGAGAGACTGGAAGGAGGGAGCTGGGTGACTCATTAGGGGGAGAGTAAGTGGGAGTATGGAGTAAGATGTATATAAGCTTATATGTGACAGACTGACTTGATTTCTAAACTTTCACTTACAGCTCAATAAAAATTATTAAAAAAAAATCAAAATGATAGCACTAAATTCATACCTGTCCATAATTACGCTGAATGTAAATGGACTAAATGCACCAACAAAGAGACAGGGAGTGGCAGAATGGATTAAAAAACAAGATCTGTCAATATGCTGCCTACAAGAGACACACCTTAGAGACACAAACAAACTAAAACTCAAAGGACGGAAAAAAAAATATATCAAGCAAACAACAATCAAAAAAGAGCAGGAGTGGTGATATTAATTTCTGACAACATCGACTTTAAAGTTAAGTCCATCAGAAAGGTTAAGGAAGGACACTATATAATGATTAAAGGGACAATACACCAAGAAGATACAACCATATTAAATATTTATGCACCCAAAGACAGGGCTGCAAGATTCATAAAACAAACTCTATCAGCAGTGAAAAGTGAGATAGACAGCTCCACAATAATAGTAGGAAAATTCAACATACCACTTTTGGTGAAGGACAGGACATCCAGAAAGAATCTCAATAAAGACACGGGAGATGTAAATGCCACAATCAACCAACTTGACCTCATAGACATATACAGAACACTCCACCCAAAAGCAGCCAAGTATATTTTCCTTTCTAGTGCACATGGAATATTCTCTAGAATAGACCACATATTACATCATAAAGCAAGCCTTAGCAGAATCCAAAACTTTGAAATATTACAAAGCATCTTCTCTGACCATAATGCCATAAAAGTGGAAATCAATAACAGGAAAAGCAGGGAAAAGAAACCAAATACTTGGAAACTGAACAATACCCTGCTCAAAAAAGACTGGATTATAGAAGACATTAAGGATGGAATAAAGAAATTCATACAATGCAATGGTAATGAAAACACTTCCTATCAGAACCTTTGGGACACAGCAAAACTGGTGCTCAGAAGACAATTTGTATCAGTAAATGCACACATCCAAAAAGAAGAAAGGGCCAAAATAAAAGAATTGTTCCTAAAACTTGAACAAATAGAAAGACAGCAAGGAAATAAACTGCATGTACCAGAAAAAAACAAATGATAAAAATTAGAGCAGAACTAAATGAAAGAGAAAACAGAAGAACAATTGAAAGAATTAACAAGACCAAAAGCTGGTTCTTTGAAAAAATCAACAAAACTGATAAGCCACCGGCCAAACTGACAACAGAAAAACAGGAGAGGAAGAAAATAACCCAAATAAGAAATAAGATGGACGATATCACAACAGACCCAAGTGAAATTAAAAGAATTATATCAGATTACTAAGAAAAGTTGTACTCTAACAAATTTGAAAACCCAAAACAAATGGATGAATTCCTAGAAACACACGACCTACCTAAACTAACACAAACAGAGGTAGAACAACAAAATAGACCCATCACAAAAGAAGAGATTGAAAAGGTAATCAAAAAACTCCTAACAAAAAAAAAGCCCTGGTCCAGACAGCTTCACTGCAGAGTTCTACCAAACTCTCAGAGAAGAGGTAACACCACTACTACTAAAGGTATTTCAGAGCATAGAAAAGGATGGAATACTACCAAAATCATTCTATAAAGCCACCATATCCCTGATACCAAAACCAGGTAAAGACACCACAAGAAAAGAAAATTATAGACCTATATCCCTCATGAACATAGATACAAAAGTCCTCAACAAAATTCTAGCCAATAGAATTCAACAACATATCAAAAAAATAATTCACCATGACCAAGTGGGATTCATACCAGATATGCAAGCATGGTTCAACATTACAAAAACAATTAATGTAATCCACCACATAAATAAAACAAAAGACAAGAATCACATGATTTTATCAAATGGTGCAGAAAAGGCATTTGACAAAGTCCAACACCCATTCATGATAAAAACTCTCAGCAAAATAGTCACAGAAGGAAAATTCTTCAACATAATAAAGGGCATTTATACAAAGCCAACAGCCAACATCATCCTAAATGAAGAGAGCCTGAAAGCATTCCCACTGAGATCCGGAACTAGACAAGGATGTCCCTTACACTACTCTTATTCAACATTGTGTTGGAAGTCTTAGCTGGAGCAATTTAGGCTAGATAAAGAAATAAAGGGTATCCAGATTGGCAAGGAAGAAGTAAAATTATCTCTATTTGAAGTTGACATGATCTTATGCACAAAAAAACCCTAAGGAATCCTCAAGAAAACTACCGAAACTAATAGAAGAATTCAGGGAATGTCGGGATACAAGATAAACATACAAAAATCAGTTGGATTCCTCTATGCCAACAAAAAGAATATCGAAGAGGAAATCACCACATCAATGCCATTTACAGTAGCCCCGCAAGAAGATAAAATACTTAGGAATAAATCTTACCAGAGATGTAAAAGACTTATACAAAGAAAACTTCAATACGCTTCTTCAAGAAACCAAAAGGGACTTACATAAGTGGAAGAACATACCTTGTTCATGGATAGGAAGACATAACATTATAAAAATGTCTATTCTACCAAAAGTGATCTATACATTTAATGCAATTCCGATCCAAATCCCAATGACATTCTTTAATGAGATGGAGAAACAAATCACCAACTTTATATGGAAGGGAAAGAGGCCCCGGAAAAATAAGGCATTATTGAAATAAAAAAAAAATTTTTTTTTTAATTGGAAAAGAAGAACAAAGTGGGAGGCCTTACTTTACCTGGCTTTAGAACCTATTATACCACCACAGTAGTCAAAACAGCCTGGTACTAGTACAACAACAGATATATGGACCAATGTAACAGAATTGAGAATCTAGACATAAATCCATCCACATACGAGCAGTTGATATTTGACAAAGGCCCCAAAACAGTTAACTCGGGAAAAGACAGTCTTTTTAACAAATGGTGCTGGCATAACTGGATATCCATGTGCAAAAAAATGAAACAAGACCCATACCTCACACCATGCACAAAAACTAGCTCAAAGACCTAAATATAAAATCTAAAACAATAAAGATCATGGAAGAAAAAATAGGGACAATGTTAGGAGCCCTAATACATGGCATAAACAGTACACAAAACATTATTAAGAATGCATAAGAGAAGCTAGATAACTGGGAGTTCCTAAAAATGAAACATCTATGCTCAACCAAAGACTTCACCAAAAGGGTAAAAAGACTACCTACAGACTGGGAAAAAGTTTTAACTATGACATTTCCCATCAGTGCTTGATCTCTAAAATCTACATGATACAGCAAAAACTCAACTGCAAAAAGACAAATAACCCAATTAAAAAACAGGCAAAAGATATGAATAGACCATTCACTAAAGAAGGCATTCAGATAGCTAACAGATACATGAGGAAACGCTCACGATCATTAGCCATTAGAGAAATGCAAATCAAAACTACAATGAGATTTCATCTCACTCCAGCAAGCCTGGCATTAATCCAAAAAACACAAAATAATAAATGTTGGAGAGGCTGTGGAGATATTGCAACACTTATACACTGCTGGTGGGAATGTCAAATGGTACAACCACCTTGGAAATCGATTTGGCGCTTCCATAAAAAGCTAGAAATAGAACTACCATAGGACCCAGCAATCCCATCCCTCGGAATATATCCTAGAGAAATAAGAGTCTTTACACAAACAGATATATGCACACCCATGCTTATTGCAGCACTGTTTTACAATAGCAAAAAGGTGGAAGCAACCAAGGTGCCCATCAACGGAAGAATGGATAAATAAAATATGGTATATTCTCATAATGGAATACTACACATCCATAAAGAACAGTGATGAATCTGTGAAACATTTTATAACATGGAGGAACCTGGAAGGTGTTATGGTGAGTGAAATTAGTCACAAAAGGACAAGTATTGTATAAGACCACTATTATAAGAGCTTGAGAAATAGTTTAAACTGAGAAGAAAACATTCTTTTGTGGTTTCAAGAGGTGGGAGGGATGGAGGGTGGGAGAGGGGTATTCACTATTTAGATAGTAGATAAGAACTACTTTAGGTGAGAAATACAACGCACAATACAGGGAAGGTCAGCACAACTGGACTAAACCAAAAGCAAAGAAGTTTCCTGAATAAACTGAATGCTTCGAAGGCCAGTGTAGCAGGGGCAGGGGTTTGGGAATCACGGTTTCAGGGGACATCTAAGTCTATTGGCACAATAAAATCTATTAAGAAAACATTCTGCATCCCACTTTGAAGAGTGGTGTCTGGGGTCTTAAGAGCTAGCAAGCAGCCATCTAAGATGCATCGATGAGTCTCAACCCACCTGGATCAAAGGAGAATGGAGAACACCAAGGACACAATGTAATTAGAAGCGCAAGAGACAGAAAGTGCCACATAAACCAGAGACTACATCAGCCTGAGACCAGAAGAGCTAGAGAATCCCTGAGGGAGTAGGAAAGCAATGGGATGCAGACCCCAAATTCTCATAAAAAGACCAGACTTAAAGGTCTGACTGAGACTAGAAGGACCCCCGTGGTCGTGCCCCCAGACCTTCTGTTGGCCCAGGACAGGAACCATTCCCAAAGCCAACTGTTCAGACATGGATTGGACTGAACAAAGTGTTGGAGAGGGATGCTGGTGAGAAGTGAGCTTCTTGGATCATGTGGACACTTTAAACTATGTTGGTATCTCCTGCCTGGAGGGGAGATGAGGGGGTAGAGGGGATTAGAAGCTGGCGAAATGGACATGAAAATAGAGAGTGGAGGGAGGGAGTGGGCTGTCTCATTAAGGGGAGAGCAATTGGGAGTATGTGGCAAGGTGTACCTAAGTTTTTGTGTGAGAGAGTGACTTGATTTGTAAAGTTTCACTTAAAGCACAGTAAAAATTATATAATCTTATGGAGTGCAGTTCTACTCTGAAAAACATGGGGTCCCATGGGTCAGAATTGACTTGACAGAAACTGGTTTGTTCATTTTCAGTGTCACTGTTATTTTTTAAAGGTCCCTGAGTGGCGAAAACTATTAAGCTGTCAACTACTAGCTGAAAAAGTAGTGATTCGAACTTACCCACAGGTGTCTTAGAAGACAGGACTGGCAATGTGCTTCTGAAAGGTCACAGCATTGAAAATCCTATGGTTTGCACACATAGGGTTGCTATGAGTCAGAAGCACCTTGAGGGTAACTAACAGTTATTTTTTAATTGAGATTTAATAAGTATACAATGAAATGCACAAAATTTAAATGTGCATTTTGATAAGATCTGACAAATCTTATGTAACTACCATTCTAATCAAGATATAAAACGCATCTATCCCTCCAGAAAATTTCCTCTGTGCCGTCTTCTAGTCCATCTTCCCACTCCCTCCAGAAACAACCACTCTTCAGATTTATACCAACATAGCTTAATTTTAAGGAACCCTGGTGGCACAGCGGTTAAAATCTCCACTGTTAACCAAAAGGTCAGTGGTTTGAACAGCTGCTCTGCGGGAGAAAGATGTGGTAATCCTCCATAAAGATTGTTGTTGTTAGGTGCCGTAGAGTTGGTTCTGACCCATAGCAACCCTATGTACCACAGAACGAAACAATGCACAATCCTGCCCCATCATCACAATTGTTGTTATGCTTGAGCCCATTTTTGCAGCCACTGTGTAAATCCATCACATTGAGGGTCTTCCTCTTTTCCACTGACCCTGTACTTTACCAAGCATGATGTCCTTCTCCAGGGACTGAGCTCTCCTGACAACATAGACAAAGCATGTAAGATGCAGTCTCACCATCCTTACTTCTAAGGAGCACTCTGATTGTACTTCTTCCAAGACAGATTTGTTTGTTCCCTTGGCAGTCCATGGTATAGTCAATATCCTTTGCCAACACCACAATTGAAAGGCATCAATTCTTCTTCGGTCTTCCTATTCATTGTCCAACTTTCGCATGCATATGGCACAATTGAAAATACCATGGCTTAGGCCAGGCACACCTTAGTCTTCAAGGTGACATCTTTGCTTTTCAACACTTTAAAGAGGTCCTTTGAAGCAGATTTTTCCCAATGCAATGGGTCTTTTGATTTCTTGACTGTTGCTTCCATGGGTGTTGATTATGGATTCAAGTAAAATGAAATCATTGACAATGTCAATCTTTTCTCCATTTATTATGATATTGCTTATTGGTCCAGTTGTGAAGATTTTTGTTTTCTTTATGTTGAGGTGCAATCCATACTAAAGGCTGTGGCCTGTGATCCTCATCAGTAAGTGCTCCAAGTCCTCTTCACTTTCAGCAAGCAAGGTTGTGTCATCTGCATAACGCGGGTTGTTAATGAGTCTTCCTCCAATCCTGATGCCCCGTTCTTCTTCATGCAGTCCAGTTTCTTGGATTATTTGCTTAGCATACAGATTCAATAGGTATGGTGAAAGGATACAACCCTGATGCACACCCTTCCTTACTTTAAACCACGCAGCATCCCCTTGTTTTGTCCAAACAGCTGCTTCTTGATCTATGTACAGGTTCCTCATGAACACAATTAAGTGTTCTAGAATTCCCATTCTTCACAATGTTATCCGTAATTTGTTATGATCCACACAGTCAAATGCCTTTGTGTAGTCAATAAAACACAAGTAAACATCCTTCTGGTATTCTCTGCTTTCATTCAGGATCCATCTGACATCAGCAATGATATCCTGGGTTCCACGCCCTCTTCTGAATCCAGCCTGAATTTCTGGCAGTTTCCTGTCAACATACTGCTGCAGCTGCTTTTGACTGATCTTCAGCAAAATTTTGCTTGTGTGTGGTATTAATGACATTGTTCAATAATTTTGATTCGATTGGATCACCCTTTCTTGGCAATCCATAAAGATTACAGCCTTGGAAACCTTGGGATGATTCTACTCTGTCTTATAGGAACGCTATGTATTGGACTCTACTTGATGGCAACCAATCTAGTGGGTTTGAAGCTTAATTTGGCCTGTTCTAGATTTTTGTATATGTGGAATCATATGGCATGTACTATTTTGTGCCTAGCTTCTTTTGATTAAAATAACGTTTATAAGATTCTTCCATGTTGTTGAGCATATCAGTAGGAATGAATACAATGGAGTACTACTCTGCAATTTTTTTATTGCAGAATAGTATTCCATTGCATGGATTCACTGCATTTTATTTGTTCTTTTACCAGTTGTTTATAGTGTTTAGCTATTACAAATAAAGCTTCTATGGAAATTCTCATACAAGTCATTTGGCAGGCATGTGCATTAATTTCTCTTGGGTAAGTACCTAGGGTGGAATTGTGGGGCCTTAGAGCAATTATATTTAGCTTTATTTAAAACTGGCAAAAAATATCCAAAAATGGTTGTTTTATTTTATTCTCTCACTGGCAATATATGAGAGCTCCAGATGTTCCATATCCTTTCAAACACCAGCTTGATATTGCCAATTTTTTTTAATTTAAATGATTTTAGAGGATGTATCTCGTGGTACCATCATATTAGTTTAAATTCGTATTCCCAAAATGACTGATAGTATTGAACATATTTTTAGGGCCTACTGGCCATTTGCATTTTTTCTTTTGTGAAACGCTTTTTTAAGTTTTTATTCTTTTTTTTAAATTGGGTCATTTTTCTTTTTATTATCATATTTTAGAAATTTTAAAATATATTTTGGATGCAAATTTGTCACATTACATATTTTGTGAATATTTCCTCCTATTCTGTAGCATTCTTTTCCATTTTTTATAGTGTTTACTTTTCATTAATTCTAGCATATCAATTTATTTCAACCCCACGGGACAGAGTAGAACTGCCACGTAGGTTTTCTTGGCTGTAATCTTTACGGAAGCAGATCACCAGTTCTTTCTACCCCAGAACCACTGGGTGGGTTTGAACCACCAACCTTTCAGTTAGCAGTTGAACACTTAGCCATCGTGCCACAAGGACTCCTTTATTTTCACATAGATTTTATATTTAGGTCTATGATTCAACTTAAATTAATTTGGGGGTATAATGTTAAGGGTTTTGCTTTTTTGTTTTTTCCTTTTTTTGTAAAAATAGCCATGTCATGTTGTGCTATCACAGCACACTTGTTGAAAAGACGATTCATGCTGTTGTAAATTGTCTTGTTAAAAACCAATTGACCATATATATATTGGTCTATCTGGATGTTCCATATTGTTCTGTTTAAACCTAATCAGCCAAAGACCACTAGGAATAAACCTGCAGTCTGAAAAAAAAAAAAAAAAAAAGACATCGATTTACCGTCAGGGAGGGCGCTCCAGAAGAACCAGTGCCTTCCACTCTCTACAGCAAAACGGGAAGCATCATTTGTAAGGTCCTTGCTGAAGGATTCTGAGGAGAATCTAAGGGAAGCAGGGATCAGTTCTTAGTTGGTTGCTGTTTCTGAAGCAAGAAAAGGAGAAATAAGGATTAACTAGGGGGTACAATTGTAGGTCCCTGGGTAGAGCAAATGGTTTGCTCTTGGCTACTAACCAAGAGGTTGGCAGTTTGAATCCACCCAGCAATAGCAACACCACAAAAGAAAGGCTTTATGCATGTGGGTCTATTTCTCAATTGCTTATACGCAAGTTCAAGTCGAAGCAGAAGAAAATTAAAAGACGTCCACAAGAGGCAAAATACAACCTTGAATTCCACCTGAATTTGGAGACCATTTCAAGAACAGATTTGAAGCATTGAACACTAATGACCAAAGACCAGACAATTTGTGGGAAGACACCAAGGACATCATTCATTTAGAAAGCAAAGGCCATTAATAGGACAGAAAAGAAAGAAAAGACCAAAATGGAAGTCAGAAGAGACTCTGAAACTTGCTTTTGAACTTAGAGTAGCTGAAACAAGTGGAAGAAATGATTAAGTGAAAGAGGTGAACAGAAGATTTCAAATGGCATCTTGAGAAGACAAAGTAATGTATTATAATGAAATGTGCAAAGACCTGGAGTTAGAAAACCAAAAGGGAAGGACAAACTCAGAATTTCTCAAGCTAAAAGAACTGAAGAGATTATTCAAGCTTTGAGTTGCAATACTGAAGGAATTCTAGGGGCAAAATATTGAACGATGAAGAAAGCATCAAAAGAAAATGGAAGGAATACACAGAGTCACTGTACCAAAAAGAACTGGTCGACATTCAATCATTTTAGGAGGTAGCATATGATCAAGAACTGAGGGTATTCAGGAAGAAGTCCAAGCTACAATGAAGGCGTTGGTGAAAAACAAGGCCCCAGGAATTGATGAAATACCAGTTGAGATGTTTCAACAAGCGAATGCAGCACTGCAGATGCTCACTTGTCTATGCCAAGAAATTTGGAAGACAGCTACCTGGCCAACCGACTAGAAGAGATCCATGTTTGTGTTCAGTCCAAAAAAAAAGGTGTTCCAACAGAATGTGGACACTATTGAAAAATATCATTCATATCATATGCATGTAAAATTTTGCTGAAGATAATTCAAAAGCGATTGCAGCAGTACATTGAAAGGGAACTGCCAGAAATTCCACCCAGGTTCAGAAGTGGAATGAACGGATATAATTGCTGATGTCAAATGGATCTTGGCTGAAGGCAGAGAATATCAGAAAGATGTTTACTTGTGTTTTATTGACTATGCAAAGGCATTTGACTGTGTGGATCATAAGAAATTATGGATAACATTGTGAAGAATGGGAATTCCGGAATACTTAATTGTGCTCATGTGTGACCTATACATAGACCAAGAGGTAATCATTTGAACAGAGCAAGGGGATACTGCATAGTTTAAAATCAAGAAAGGTATGTGCCAGGGCTGCATCCTTTCACCATACTTAATCTGTATGCTAAGCAAATAATTCAAGATGATGGGCTGTATGAAAAAGAATGTGTCATCAGGATTGGTGGAAGGCTCATTAACGACCTGCAATATGCAGATGACACAACCTTGCTTGCTGAAAGCAAAGAGGACTTGAAGTACTTACTGATGAATATCAAAGACTACAGCTTTCAATACGGATTACACCTCAACACAAAGAAAACAAAAATCCTCACAACTGGACCGATAAGCAACCTCATGATAAATGGAGGAAGACTGATGTCATCAATGATTTCATTTTACTCCAGTTCACAATCAACACCCATGGAAGAAGTACTCAGGAAATCAAATGACATACTGCATTGATCAAATCTGCTGCAAAAGACTGCTTTAAAACAGTGTTAAAAAGCAAAGATGTCACTTTGAGAACTAAAGTGCATCTGACTCAAGCCATGTTATTATTTTCAATCACCTCATATGCATGAGAAATCTGGACAATGAATAAGAAAGATTAAAGAAGAATTGAAGCCTTTGAGTTATGGCGTTGGCAAAGAATATTGAATATACCATGGACTGCCAGAAGAACGAACAAGTCTGTCTTGGAAAATATATAGCCAGATTCCTCCTCAGAAGCAAGGATGGCCAGACTTCCTCTCACATACTTTGGACATGTTGTCTGTAGGGACCAGTCCCTGGAGAAGGACATCATGCTTGGTAGAGGGTCAGGAAAAAAGAGGAAGATCCTCAACAAGATGGATTGACACAGTGGCTGCAACAATGGGCTCAAACATAACGATTACAAACATGGTACAGGACCTGGCAGTGTTTCGCTCTGTCGTACATAGGATCACTATGAGGCAGAACCAATTCTACAGCACCTAACAGCACCAACAACATTTCTGGATTCTATGTTGTCTCATTGATTTATATGTCTATGTTTAGGCCAATAGCACACTGTTTTTATTACTGTAGCTTTATAATAAATCTTGAAATTCTGTATTGTTAGCCTTTCAGCTATGTTCTTTTTCAAAATGATTTTGGTTATTCTAGATCCTTTGCATTTCCATCTGAATTTTAGAATCAGCTGCTCAATTTCTTCAAACAATACCACTTGAGTCTTGGTTGTGATTATGTTCAATCTATGTCTCAATTTGCAAAATTTGCCATCTTCAAAATAGTGTCATTTCCAACGTATGAACAAGATGTGTCTCCCCGTTTATTCAAAATCCACTGTTGTCGAGTCGATTCTGACTCACTGAACCCTATAGGACAGCGTACAGTTGTGCCACAGTGTTTCCAAGACTGTAATGTTTATTGAAACCAACTGCCCTCTTTCTACCAAGGAGCAGCTTTTGGGTTTAAATGGCCAACCTTTCGGTTAGCTGCCAAATGTTTAACTACTGTGCAACCAGGGCTCCTTCTTCATTTATTAGACTTTCTTTAATTTCTGTTAAAAACGTTTTATACATTTAAATGTACAGGTCTTGCACATCTTCTGTCAGATTTCTTAATTTTTGTGTTATTGTAAATGGAGTATTTTAAAATTTCACTTTCCATTTGTACATTGCTAATATATGGAAACATGATTGAGTTCAAAAATATTTTTATTGAATTTTAGGTGAAAGTTTACAGCACAAATCAGTTTCTCATTAAAAAATTTATACACAAAATTGTTTTGTGACATTGGTTGCATCCCCCACAATGTATCAGCACTCTCACCCTTTCCCTTTACACCCCAGGTTCTCTGTGTCCATTGGTCCAGTTTTCTTGTCCCTTCCTGCCTTCTCATCTTTTTTTTTTGAGCAAGTGTTGTCCATTTGGTCTTGTATACTTGATTAAACTAAGGAACATTTTCCTCACCTGTTTTATAGGCCTTTCTAATCTTTGGCTGGAAACTCTGGTAGAATAGTGGTTAGGAGCTTGGCTGCTAATCAAAAGGTCAGCCGTTCAAATCCATCAGGCACTCGTTGGAAACCCTATGGGGCAGTTCTACTCTGTCCTATAGGGTCGTTATGAGTCAGAATTGGCTCAGCAGCAAAGAGTTTTCATCTTTGGCTGAAAGGTAGACTTTGGGAGTGGCTTCAGTTCTGAGTTAGCAGGGTATCTGGGATCCATAGTCTTGGGGGTTCCTCCAGACTCTGTCAGACCAGTAATCCTGGTCTCTTTTTGTGAATCTGAATTTTGTTCTCCATTTTTCTCCCACTCTCTCTAGGACCCTATGTTGTGATCCCTGTCAGAGCAGTCAGTGGTGGTAGCCGGGCACCATCTAGTTCTTCTATGCTCAGGCTGGTGGAGGCTGTGGTTCATGTGGTCCATTAGTCTTTGGACTAATATCTTCCTTGTGTTTTTGGTTTTCTTCCTTCTCCTTTGCTCCAAACATGGTAGAACCAATGGATGTATCTTAGATGGCTATTAGAACGCTTTTAAGACCCCAGGTGCTACTCACCAAAGTAGGATGTAGAACAATAACATAGATGTTCCCCAAGACCATGGTCCCCAGCCTTCAGCCCCAGCAGTTTGGTCCTTCAAGGTGTTTGGATGTGTCTAGGGAGCTTGTATACCTTTGCCTTGATCAAGTTGTGTTGACTTCCAATATATTTCGTGTGTTGTCTTTTCCTTCACCAAAATTAATATTTTTTACTCTTTTGGTGAAGTCTTTTGATGAACATAAGTGTTTAACTTTTAGAAGATCTCAGAAATCTAGCTTATCTTCCAGTGTTTGTGTAAATGTTAGTTATGGTTTGTATCCTATTAATGCCATGTATTAAGGCCTCTAGCATTGATTTTGTTTTTTCTTCTATGATCTTTGTAGTTTTTGGTGTTATATTTAGCTCTTTGATCCATTTTGAATTAGTTTTTGTGTATGGCTTGAGGTACGGTTCCTGTTTCATTTTTTTGCAGATGGACATCCAGTTTTGCCAGCACCATGTGTTAAAAAAGACTGTTTTTCCCCATATGATGGACTTTGGGCCCTTGTTGAAGATCAGGTGACCATAGGTAGATGGATTTACATCTGGGTTCTTGATTCTGTTCCATTGGTCAATGTGTCTGTCATTGTACCACTACCAGGCTGTTTTAAATACCTTAGTTGCATAGTAGGTTCTGAGGTCAGGTAGTGGAGTCCTTCTACTTTATTGTTTTTCTTCAGTAGTGCTTTGCTTATCCAAGGCCTCTTTCCTTTCCGTATAAATTTAATGATGCTTTTTCCAACTCATTAAAGAATGCTGCTGGTATTTGGATCAAGATCACATTGTATTTGTAGATTGCTTTGGGTAGAATTAACATTTTCACAATGTTGAGTCTACCTATCCATGAGCATGGTATGTTTTCCCATTTATGTAGGTTTCTTTTGTGTTCTTGCAGTAGTGTTTTGTAGTTTTCTTTGTATAGGTCTTTTAAGCCCCTGGTTGGATTTATTCCTAAGTATTTTGTTTCTTTTAGGGGCTATTATAAATGGTATTGCTTTCCTGATTTCCTTGTCATCATTCTCTTTATTGGTGTATAGGAATTCAATTGATTTTTATGTTTATCTTATATCCTACCACTCTGCTAAATCATTCTATTAATTTCAGTAGTTTTCTTATAGAGTGCTTTGGGTTCTGTATGTATAGTAACATATCATCTATAATTAGAGATAGTTTTAATTCTTCCTTACCAGTCTGAATGCTCTTTATTTCTTTTTCTTGCCTTATTGCTCCAGCTAGGATTTCCAGCACAGTGTTAAATAGAAGGGTGATGAAGGGCATCCTTGTCTTGTTCCTTTTCTCAGGGAGAATGTTTTCAGCCTCTCACCATTAAGAATGACGTGACTTTCCAACATGACTTTCCATGATGCAATCTGATGAGATCAACCAATCAGTTGAAAGGGGAGTTTCCCTGAAAGTGTGTTCTGCCTCTAGAGTGTAAATGGATATTCTAGCAAAGCTCATTTCCTCTCTTTTTGGACCCTGCACTCTTCTCATCACCTGACCTACTGATTTTGGAATGTAAGGTTGCAGAAGTCTCTGGTTTGTGCCTGACTTACAGATTTTGGACCTGCCAGCCCCACAATTGCATGAACCAATCCCCTGAAGTAAATCTCTCTCCCTCTCTATGTATACAGATATACGTATATACAGACACATAATATGTTGTTGTTAGGTGCCATCCAGTCAGCTCTGACTCATAGTGACCCTAGATACAACAGACTGAAATGCTGCAGGGTCTTGGCCCATTCTCACGAGCATTGCTATGCTTGAGCCCATTGTTACAGCCACTGTGTCAGTCCATCTTGTTGAGGGTCTTCCTCTTTTTTGCTGACCCTCTGTGTTGCAAAGCATGATGTCCTTCTGCAGGAACTGATCACTCCTGAAAACATGTCCAAAGTAAGTGAGACACTATCCTCACTTCTAAGGAGCATTCTGGCTGTACTTTTTCCAAGACATTTTTGTCCATTCTTCTGGCAGACCATATATTGAATATTCTTCATCAACACCATAGTACAAAGGTGTCAATTCGTCTTTGGTCTTCCTTATTCATTGCCCAGCTTTGACATGCACATGAGTCAACTGAAAATACCACAGCTTGGGTAAGGTGCACCACAGTCCTCAAGGGAAATTTTTGTTTTTTAACACTTTACAGTGATCTTTTCCTGCAGACTTGCCCAATGTAATATATTGTTTGATTTCCTATTTCTGCTTTCATAGGTGTTACTTGGATTGTGGATCCAAGTAAAACAAAATCCTTAACAAGGTCAATGTTTTCTCCGTGTATCATGGTGTTCCTTATAGGTCTAGTTATGATAATTTTTGTTTTCTTTAAGTTGAAGTACGATCCATGCTTTTATCTTCATCAGTAAGTACTTCAAGTCCTCTTTACTTTCAGCAAGCAAGATTGTGTCATCTGCATATCACAGATTGTTAATGAGTTTTCCTCCAAACCTGATGCCACATTCTTCTTCATATAGCCCAACTTTTCTGATTATTTGCTCAGCATATAAGATCGAATAAATATGGTGAAAAGATACAATCCTGACACATAACCTTCCTGACTTTAAACCATCCAATATCCCTTTTTTCTGTTTGAGCTACTGCCTCTTGGTCTATGTACAGGTTTCTCAGGAGCACAGTTAAGTGTTTTGAAATTCCCATTCTTTACAATGTTATCCATAATTTGTTGTGATCCACACAGTCAAATGCCCTTCCATAGTCAATAAAGGACAGGTAAACATTTTTCTGGTATTATCTGTTTTCAGTCAATATCCATCTGACATCGGCAATGATATCCCACATTCCAGATCTTCTTCTGAATCTGGCTGAAATGTCTGGTAGTTCCATGTTGATGTACTGCTGCAACCATTTTTGAATTATCTTCAGCAAAATTTTACTTACATGTGATATTAATGATATTATTTGTAATTTCTGCATTTTGTTGGATCATCTTTCTTTGGAATGGGCGTGAATATGAGTCTCTTCCAGCTGGTTGATTCTCTTCCATATTTCTTGGCATAGACAAATGAGGGCTCCTGTGTTCCATCTGTTTGTTGAAACATCTCAATTGGTATTACATCAATTCCTAGAGACTTGTTTTTCACCAGTGTCTTCATTGTAGCATGGACTTCTTCCTTCAGTACCATCAGTTCTTGATCATTTACTACTTCCCGAAATGGTCAAATGTCGACCAGTTTCTCTTTGGTACAGTGACTCTGTGTATTCTTTCCATTTTCTTTTGCTGCTTCTTGCATTGTTCAATATTTTGTCTGTAGAGTCCTTCAGTATTGAAACTGAAGGCTTCGATAGTTTCTTCCATTCTTTCAGCTTGAGAAATGCTGAACATGTTCTTCCATTTTGGTTTTCTAACTCCAGGTCTTTCCACATTCCATTATAACACCTTACTTTGTCTTCTTGAGCTGCCCTTTGAAATATTCTGTTCAACTCTTTCACTTCATCATTTCTCCCATTCACTTTAGCTACTCTACATTCAGAAGCAAGTTTCAGACTCTCTTCTGACATCCATTTTGGCCTTTTCTTTCTTTCCTGTCTTTTTAATGACTTTTTGCTTTCTTCATGTATGATGTGTTTGATGTTAACCCACAACTCATCTGGTCTTCAGTCATTAATGTCCAATGTATCAAACCAATTCTTGAGATGGTCTCTAAATTCAGATGGGATATACTCAAGGTTGTACTTTGGCTCTCATGGACTTGTTTTAATTTTCTTCAGCTTCAACTTGAACTTGCGTATGACCAATTGATGCTATACTCCACAGTTGACCCCAGCCTTGTTCTGACTGATGATATTGAGCTTTTTCATTGTCTCTTTCCACACATACAGTCGATTTGGTCCCTGTGTATTCCATCCGGTGAGGTCCACATGTAAAATTGCTCTTTTTTGTTATTGAAAAAAGGTATTTGAAATGAATAAGTAATTGGTCTTACAAAATTCTACCATGTGACCCCTGGTGTCTTTCTATCACTAAAGCCATATTTTCCAAGTACCAATCCCTCTTCTTTGTGTCCAGCTTTCACATTCTAATCACCAACATCTTGTTTACATGTTTGATCAATTTCAGACTGCAGAATTGGTAAAAACCTTCAATTTCTTCATCTTTGGCACTAGTGTTTGGTGTGTCAATTTGAATAATAGTCATATTAACTGGTCTTCCTTGTAGGCATATGGGCATTAACCCATCACTGACTGAGTTGTACTTCTGGATAAATCCCAGAATAAATCACGAAATGTTCTTTTTAACAATGAATGAGGCACCTTTCCTGTTCAAGTTGTCATTCCTAGCACAGCAGACCATGTAATTGTCAGATTAAAAATGGCCAATACCAGTCCATTTCAGCTCACTAATGCCTAGGAGGATATCAATCTTTATGTGTTCCATTTCATTTTTGACGATTTCCAATTTTCCTAGATTCATACTTCATACATCCCACATTCTGGCTATGGATGTTTATAGCTTTTTCTTCTCATTTTGAGTCACACTACATCAGCAAATGAAGGCCCCAAAAGCTTTATTCCATCCATGTCATTAAGGTCAGCCCTACTTTGAAGAGGCAGCTCTCCCCCAATAGTCTTTTGAATGACTTCCACCCTGAAGGTCTCATCTTCTGGCACTATATAAGACAATGTTCTGCTGCTGTTCATAAGGTTTTCACTGGCCAATTGTTTTAGAAATAGATCTCCAGGTCCTTTTTCCTAATCTTCATCTGGAAGCACCACTGAACCTGTCCACCATGGGTGGCCCTGATGGTATTTGAAATACCACTGGCATATCTTCCAGCATCAGAGCAACGTGCAAGCCAGCACAGTGTGACAAACTGACAGAGGAGTGGTGGAAGAAATACCTAGGTAATGATAAAAGATTATTCTCTCCTTTTGAATTCTTTAAAATATACTTGATAGTTAAAAGCTAAAACTATAACCTTGTCTGAAGGGGTTTTTAATATATGCAGATGTAATATTTAGGACAAATATAGAGTAAACCTGAAAACAGACTGGCAAATCTGTTGCCGTCGAGTGAATCCTAACTCATAGCGAGCCTATTGGATGGAATAGAACTGGCCCATAGGGTTATCAAGGTTGTAATCTTTAAAGAAGCAGACTGCCACATCTTTCTCCCATGGAGCAGCTGGGAGTCACCTTTCAGTTAGCAGGAGAGTGCTTAACCACTACATCATCAGGGATCCCTGTGTAATAGGGTGAGAGGGTACAAGTATTTATATAATGGTAAAGTTTCTATATTTCAATTAAAATGGTAAAATTTCAATTCTGTGTAGGATGTGAAAAGTCATGTACACATTTTGTGATTACAAGAGCAGTCATTAAAAAAAAGAATAGAAACATAGCCAAAATCGCAGTAAATAAATTGATACAAAATAGTTTTTAAATATTCAAATAGTCTTTAAAAAAGCAGAAAACGGAAAACAGATGAACAACAACAACAACAGAAAAAAGGTAACAAACAAGACAAATAGTATAATGGCAGGTGTAAATCCAAAGTGTCTGTCAGTTTGTCGTACTGTGGGGGCTTGCGTGTTGCTGTGATACTAGAAGCCATGCCACTGGTATTCAGATACCAGCAGAGTCACCCATGAAGAACAGGTTTTAGCTGAGCTTCCAGACTAAGACAGACTAGGAAGAAGGACCTGGCAGTCTACATCTGTAAAGCATTAGCCAGTAAAAACCTTATGAAGAGTAGCGGAACATTGCCTGACATAGTGCTGAAAGATGAACCCCCCACGTTGGAAGGCACACAAAGATGACTGGGGAAGAGCTGCCTCCTCAAAGTAGAGTCAACCTTAAAGACGTCGATGGAGTAAAGCTTTCGGGACCTTCATTTGCTGATGTGGCACGACTCAAAATGAGAAGAAACAGCTGCAAACATCCTTTAATAATTGGAACCTGGAATGTACGAAGTATGAATCTAGAAAAATTAGAAATTGTCAAAAATGAAATGGAACACATAAACATCGATATCCTAGACATCAGTGAACTGAAATGGACTGGTACTGGCCATTTTGAATCAGACAATCATATAGTCTACTATGATGGGAATGACAACTTGAAGAGGAATGGTGTTGCATTTATCATAAAAAGAACATTTCAAGATCTATCCTGAAGTACAGTGCTGTCAGTGATAGGATAATATCCATATGCCTACAAGGAAAACCAGTTAATACGACTATTATTCAGATTTATGCACCAAACACTAGGGCCAAAGATGAAGAAATAGAAGATATATACGAGCTGCTGCAGTCTAAAATTGAACGAACATGCAATCAAGATGCATTGATAATTACTGGCAATTGGAATACGACAGTTGGAAACAAACAAGGATTCATAGTTGGAAAATATGGCCTTGGTGATAGAAACAATGCTGGAGATAGTATGATAGAATTTTGCAAAACCAACGACTTCTTCATTGCAAATACCTTTTCTCACCAACATGAACAGCGGCTATATACATGGAACTTACCAGATGGAAGACACAGAAATCAAATTGACTACATCTGTGGAAAGAGACAATGGAAAAGCTCAATATCATCAGTCAGAACAAGGCCATCAATTGCTCATATGCAAGTTCAAGCTGAAACTGAAGAAAATCAGAGCAAGTCCACGAGAGCCAAAATATGACCTTGGGTACATCCTAACTGAATTAATAGACCATCTGAAGAATAGATTTGACACATTGAACCCTGTTACCGGAGACCAGACGAGTTGCGGAATGACATCAAGGACATCATCTATGAAGAAAGCAAGAGGTAATTGAAAAGACAGGAAAAAAAGAAAAGACCAAGGTGGAAGTCAGAGGAGACTCTGAAACTTGCTCTCGAACGTCGAGCAGCTAAAGCAAAAGGAAGAATTGATGAAGTAAAAGAACTGAACAGAAGATTTCAAAGGGCGGCTCAAGAAGACAAGGTAAAGTATTATAATGACATGTGCAAAGAGCTGGAAATGGAAAACCAGAAGAAAAGAACACACTTGGTGTTTCTCAAGCTGAAAGAACTGAAGGAAAAATTCAAGCTTCGAGTTGCAATAGTGAAGGATTCTATGGGGAAAATATTCAAAGACGCAGGAAGCATCAAAAGAAGATGGAAGGAATACACAGAGTCATATACCAAAAAGAATTAGTCAGTGTTCAACCATTTCAATAGGTGGCATATGATCAGGAACCAATGGTCCTGAAGGAAGAAGTCCAAGCTGCTCTGAAGGCATTGGTGAAAAACAAGGCTCAGTGGAGTGATCTGTCTGGGACTTGGAGGTTTGCTTCTCAAAATATTTGCTATGCTATTTAGGATCAGACCCCCTCATGTGCAGCTTGAGGGTAGCTTCCCTGAGCATCTATCTCTGTAATCTCCATGGTAATTTCTAGTTCCTTGGTTATACACTTTTTGGTACTTGCCTAGAAACCTGGGGCTCTAATTACCTTACTCTGCCAAGTACTTCCTCAATTACACTTATTCTGAGGACAAGAAGCAGGAGTACGGGGCAGGGCGGGGTGGGGGGTGATTAATACAGTTGGTTCCACCTGCATGGAACTACAGCTCCACAGAATGCAGGGATAGATTCCGTCCCATCAGAGTTCGACTCTTATGGTTTCTCACTGTTGCTTGCCACTGCCACTTCAGCCACAGAGTTGGCTGGGGCATAAGAGAACAGAAAACAAAGAATTTTTTCACTTTCTCTGAGCATTAGGAATTCCTTTTTGTGCTTCTTGAGCCAGAGTTAGAGGGCTTCTCCTGGAGCTGTCTGTGCTACTATTTTTACTGTGTTTCTAGCTGTGTTAGGTTTAGGCTGGGAAATTCTGGAGGGAAAAAAATTGATAAACTCAAACTGCCAGTGAAATAGTTCTTTGAGTGCTGGTGTTTTCCCAAATCCACGTGCTAATAGTTACTTTTCACATGCAGAACATATATCTTCTTCATGTGTTCTGCTCAGGTTTTATAGCTGTCTGCAGTAGGAGCCCTGGTGGCGCAGTGGTTAAGAGCTTGCCTGCTAACCAAATGGTCCATAGTTTGAACCCACCAACTCTTTCTCAGGAGAAATATGTGGCAGTCTACTTCTGTAAACATTGCAGCCTTGGAAATCCTATGGGGCAGTTCTATTTTGTCCTATAAAGTCACTACGAGAAGGAATTCACCCTGTGGCAATGGGTTTGTTTTGTTTGTATGTTTGTTTCAGTAGGAGAGACAGGGTGAGCGATTTTTCCATCATACTGGGAACCAGAATCTATATTTTGAAATTTAATTAACCTTAGATGAAATTAGATAGTCAATTCTTATTTCTTCTAGATGCAACATTTTGTCCCCTCTTTTCCTGTCAGTATTGGAAGGGATTGACTGTAACAGCAATTGTAGATGGTAAGGAAATACCTGTAAGGTAGTGGAAATGTCACCAGATTTTTAATCAGAAGACTTGATTTGGAAATTGGACATTACTGTTAAATACCTGTGCAATCTTAGTCAAGGCCATTTTGGCTTCCTGAACTTTTCTTTTCTGTAAAATAAAGGTAATTTTTAAAAAGTGTATATGCAAAAGTACTTTCTGAATAAGTAACTATGGTAAAACAACACACTGTTGCTAGGGGGTAGAATGATGACAGCTAACACATTGCATGCATAGTATGGTTGATGCTATTTCATGTGATTAGCATATATAAACCCATTTATATTCATGAGTGTCACACAGAAGGAAGTATTACTACTAGCTTCTTTTACAGATAAACAACTGAGCTGTAGAATTGTTAACTAGCTTTCTTAAGATCACATATTTAATAAGTGATAGGCTCCTTGTTCAAGCTCCGTCAACCTGATTCCTAAAGCTCTGTTCCTAACTGGTGTGTCTGTCTGTTCTATATGGTAGCATGATTTATTGCTTTTATGGAACAGTTTAATAAAAAAGAGACAGAGAGTGACCGAAGCAATTTATTTGAAATATTTCATTAGGCTATTCCAGTCCATTTAACCACACACACACAAAAAAAAAGTTTGAAATTTTGGACTTTGAATCCTTTCTCCTGATGTACAGAGTAGGAATGAGAATAACTTTGGAGGCCCCTATAGGATTTATTCCCTCTTTGAGACAACAGGGTACAGCACTTATTAATCTGTACTAAAGACGTGTGCTTCTAGAGACCTATACCCGCAAACAATTCACTCATTTTATACAGATCAAGTAGCAGCTGCTTAAAGCCATCATTTTGCAGTTTCCGTGCAATTAAAAATGGTCTCCTTGGAAACTGTTGTCAGCAAGGTCTTGTTATACCAGTAGGTCATCTGTGGGCTCATTAAAAGGCTTACGGATAATTGTATTACTAAAACGTTATAAATGTTTTCACAGAGTCAGTAAGTACATAATTGTTTAGGTGCCTCAAAACAATTTTCTTTGAAGATCATGATGAATCATCAGGACACACACGTTAACACTTCCAACATTGTCTCCAGAGGTGCCAGCTTTGTTAGGCAATCACTGATACTTCTTTCTCAATTTTTCCTGATGGTTTTAACAATTACTCTCTGAAGAAGCCTCTGGGGACAGGCTAGCTAACAAGCAATATTGAGATAAACTTTCTTCAAAGTTTAAGTCTTCCCCAGAGAAAAGAGACAGTAACTGAACACAAAGCACTCAGCTGTAAAGTAGAAAAGAGTCACTGCTACTGTAAAAGAGAGAGACCTTAGGAAACCTCTATGCTTTTACATTTTCTCTAAGAGCAGCTAATACCAGAATGAATGAGAACTGGGTCCTTGTTAATACCAATGATATATACAGATCCAACCATTTATTCACTTATTCACTTACTTCATTCAATCATTTATTCTGGTATACTGGATCATTGTTATAATAGCCTACCATATTCAAAGTTGTAATTGAACCACAAATCGGATACTAAGTAACAAGAGAATACCCTTGCATACACACCTCTGCCACATGTAATTATTTACTTAGTTATTGAATAGATGTTACTCTCATATATTTTAAAAAGTAAAATACATGAAAGGTGTACAACTTATCCCTCTTCTTTTTATCCCTTTACCACAGTCATCCATTTCCCCCAAAATAAGCACTGTTATTAGTTTCTTGACAGACAAGATAGGGGAAAAAAAAAAAAAGAAAAAAAGTCAAACAAACAGAATTAAAAAAATCAGACCGAAGTGGGCTAGTTTAGCAAAAGGCTATACATGTAATTATATTCAATAAGAGCTATTGTCTTATTTTGGGCTCCCTTTAAAGCAGAGTCTGGAACAAGGACTACATATTTAATTTGGGAGGTGATCTCTAGAAGCAAAGACCAAAAAAAGCAAACATGTTGCCATGAATTTGATTCTGACCCCATGTGTTACAAACTAGAACTGCTCCATAGGGCTTTCTTGGTGGCAATCTTTATGGAAACAGATTGCCAGGCTTTTCTTCCTTGGCTCCACTGGGTGGGTTTGAACCTCCAACCTTCAGGTTGGTAGATGACTGACTGCAAGCCATTTCCACCACCCAGGGACCTCAGGCAACAAATTTGGGGAAAATGAGACAAGTAAGAAAGAAGGGCCAGTAAAGTAAGCATCATTAGGTTAAATATGGGCTACTGGAACTCAGCCAGGCTAAGCACTCTCTGAGAAAGGAGTAGAATATTATGCTGAGCACCTCTTAGAACAGTAGAATGTTAAATTTATTCACATTTCTAGTCCCCATTTCTTGAAGGTTGCCCTGGGATCATCAACTCATCCTTACTTCCAGGCTCTGCCTGCTCACACACTGTGGAGCTTTCTGTGTCATTGGAGAAAAGCCTGTGGCAGAAAAGTGAAGAGAAACGGAGGTGAGCACTTGAAGAGACAAGCTCTAGCCTGTGTGGAGCTGTCTATCATAGCTGTGCTGCAGCCAAGGGTGGCTGAGAGAATGGAGTGGCACATATGCATCATGGACTGAAAGAAATGAAGAGACACATCAAAAATAAGTTGTTATATAAATGAAATTGAAATTAATAGACACTCCTAACACTGACTCAGGACTAGAGAGAGGCCCCTTGGCAAAGAAAAGCGATCTGAGTTGGTACTTGAATAAAGAATATGAGTTGGCTAGGAAAATTAGAGAGATGAGTTTTTCCCAGCCTGTGTGCAACTGTGCTACATCTCAAAGCTGAGAGAGAGAGAGAGACTGCTTGAAGAATAGCTAGAGCATAGAACTTTTAGGTTGTGGAGAGGACCATAGAGAAGTGAAACCAAGAGCTAAAGAGGATAGATCATGAAAGGACTAAAAAGGCCATGCTAACCACTTTATAACAGTAGGAAGTTAATGGAATGTTTTAAGCAAGAGAATGGAGTTGTTCCTTTTAAATTTTAGGCAGACTACTCAGGCTGTTGTTTGGAAAGTGGATTGCAGGAATTCAGGGGTGAATGTGAAGTAACCACCTTGGGGCTGCTGCAGTACGCTGGGGGAGAGATAGTGGCAGCTTTAAGTTGAGTAGTGGTATTAGTTATTGAGAGATGTGGAATAGAATCAAGAGGTACTAGCAACTGTTGTTGTTAGGTGCCATCCAGTCGGTTCTGACTCATAACGAACTCAGGCACAACAGAATGAGACACTGCCCAGTCCTGCACCATCCTCACAATCCTTGCTAAGTTCCAGCCCATTGTTTCAGCCACTGGTCAATCCACCTCACTGAGGGTCTTCCTCTTTTTTGCTGACCCTCTACTTTACCAAGCGTGATGTCCTTCTCCAGGGACTGGTCCCTCTTAATAACATGTCCAAAGTACATGAGACAAAATCTCACCATCCTCACTTAAATCTCTGTCTAGCAACTAAACATTGATTTATTTGGTGACTAATTGATTATAAGTCAGAGTATGGAGTCAAAGATCAAACAGAACTGGTGAATGAATGTTGTCATTTATAAAATATTTGGAATACGGGAGGAGGTCAAGTATGGAATCTGGGAAGAGGAGGTAACTGTTTTGGACGTGAATTTTAGACACTTTTGGCACATGCAAGGCAATGTAATATATGAGTATGGAACTCAAGAGAGAGATTTGGGTTAGAGGTATTGGTGTGGGAAACACTGACATTTAGGTGCCTGTGGAGAGGCTCCTCTCTAGCAATTTTCACTACAA
This sequence comes from Loxodonta africana, assembly GCF_030014295.1. Classification (NCBI taxonomy): domain Eukaryota; kingdom Metazoa; phylum Chordata; class Mammalia; order Proboscidea; family Elephantidae; genus Loxodonta; species Loxodonta africana. The sequence goes on along the minus strand of NC_087342.1, from coordinate 87,273,304 downwards.
TCCCTATCCTACTTCCTCCATCAATGTGGGAGGGCAAATTCCAGTATACCGGCTGGGTTATCTTTCCTGGTAGTTGGGAGTCTCTTCAAGTATTAACCACAGTTACATGTAGTAGATCCTAACCTACCATAGTCCGTTTAGTTCTCCCTCTCTTCCTCCCATTCTCTCTCTTTTCTCCCTCTCCCTCTCTTACCCTCTCTCACTCCTTTTCCTCCTCCCTTGGCTGGCACCAATCTGTTCATCTCTGTGACTTTATGCAACAATTCAGCAGCCTGGAAATAAGACAGCTCAAGTTTTAGAGTGATGCATCTTGCCAGGAGTATTCAATGAAAGGACAATAGGGCAAGGTTCATTAAAGATGTTAATGTAAGAATGAAAGAATTTATGGGCTTGGTGATCTAAGCTGGTAGAAAACTAAGTACACACTAAAATCAGGAAAAAAAGGATTAAAATGGTGAGCTTGAATATTGTGTATAGTACTAATAAATAAGTGCAAAAGCTGGAGGGATATGATGTCAGAATTTGAGATTTCAGAGATGGAGCCATTTGGGTGTTGATAAATCCTGGATATGGCCATAAGAGAGGGTAACTGAATTGAAGAGATGATAATCATCACTGGGGGTAATTTCAGTAAAAGCCAGTCAACCATTTCAAGAAGAAAGGAGGGCTTAGAAGGTGAAACTAATATTTATTGAGTATGTGCTATGTGCCTGGCCTGTGGTAAAACCTTTTTGAGTTTCTTCTTCTTCAATTTTATAAATGAAGAATATAAAGCTCATATTAAGTAATCTGGCTATTATGTCATAGTGTAAGTGACTAGGCAAAAAAGTAGCATCGGATTTAGGAAGTTCTTAAATACAGGTTAAGGAATTTGGATATTATTGTTCAGAAAATGGAGGTAGGGCTTTGATAATTTCTGTTTGGGAGTGACTTGATCAGGTAGATGTGTTAGGGGTTTGGTACAGACATGTGATAGCTTTAGGGAAAGGACAGGAGGAATGGAGTAGTGTAGGCTAAAGATCAAAGTAAGAGCTAAATATTTTATAACTCATAAAGTATTGTATGTTCATTAGTCCTAATGTATATTTAGGGCAAAAGTACAAGTATTTAGGGCCTGATTAAAGTGGGGAAAACACATTACTCTTTGAAACTTCATTTCCTTATTTTATCTGGCCTTGTTTGCTGTTGTTAGCTGCCATCAAGTAGGCCCAACTCATGGCGGTCCCATGCACAACTGAATGAAATGCTGCTGGGTCCTGCGCCATCCTTAGGATTGGTTGTGGATCTAACAAGGTTCAATTATGATCCATAAAATTTTCAGAAGTAGACTGCAAGGCCTGTCTTCCTAGTCTGTATTGCTGTTTGGCCTCTAATGTTCAGCAGTCTCTGCCGCCTCCTTGCGAATCTATAAATCAAGTGTATCTTTGAGAACACGTCGTTCGGTACCAGAGCTAGACATAAATTTAAAATTTTGGCTGGAGATCTGGAAACAGAGTTGTCTCTGGCCTTCTTTGATCCTCCCTTTGGCCATATTCAAGACCTGTGCTCACATGAACCTGTCCGACATGCTTGATCTGAATGACTAGCTGTGCCCTCCATCTTTACTCTTCATAATTGGATTACTCATTGGTTGATGCACATCTAAGTCCTGTTTGAATGAAACACACGTGGATTATCCAAATTGAATGTTAGTGAAATATAGTTTCTTCCCCTGCTGTAGAGAATTTGAGAGAGACATAGATGGTAAATCCGAGGGCTGGAGATCATGGTCTCAGGGGACATCTAGGCCAATTGGCATAACATAGTTCATAAATGAAATGTTCTACACCCAATTTTGATGAGTAGTGTCTGGAGTCTTAAAAGCTTGCGAGTAGCCATCTAAGATACACCTACTGGTCCCATCCTGCCCAGAGCAAAGGAGAATGAAGAAGCCAAAGACACAAGGGAAATGTTAGTCCAAAGGACTAATGGGAAACAAGAACCACAGTCTCCACCAGCCTGAGCCTAAAAAAGCAGAGCCCAGCTACCATCACCAACACCTCTCTCCGACCGCTCTGCCAGGGATCACAATAGAGGATCCAGGACAGAACGGGAGAAAAAATGTAGAAAAAATTCAATTCCACAAAAAAATACCAGACTTATTGATCTGACAGAGACTGGAGGAACTGCTGAGACTATGCCCCCGGAACCTTTTAACTCAGAACTAAAGTCACTCCTGAGTTCACCCTTCAGCCAAAGATTACACAGGTCTATAAAACAAATAATGAAACATGTGAGGAACATACTTCTTAACTCAGTCATTTAAATGAGACCAAACGGGCAACATATGCCAAAACGCAAAGATAAGAAGACAGGAAGGGATAGGAAAACAAGGTGAATGGAAACCGGGAACCCAGGGTAAACAAGCAGAGAGTGTTGACACATCACAGGGATTGCAACCAATGTCACAAAACAATTTGAGTATAAATTGCTGAATGACAAACTAATTTGATCTGTAAATTTTCACCTAAAGCACAATTGTTAAAGGAGCAGGAGTAGGGAATACGGAACGGAATTTCAGGTTCTCATGGGCTCCAGACTTCCTGGAGCCATGGAGGGTGAATGGATCCCTGGAACTATTACACTGAGATAATCTTTAAACCTTAAACCACAAATATCTCCTGAAGTCTTCTTAAAACCGAACAGTAGTTTAGCTTAACTAGTAAAAAAGGTCTGCCTTGAACATTATGCTGTTTTAACAACTCTCTGTATGGGATCAAATTGACAACAACTGAAAAGATTAGATAAGAACCTTAGAGGGCAGTGAGTTTATGTTCATGGAAGAGGAACAACTCAGAAAAGGAGGGTGAGAATAGTTGCACAACTTGAAGAATGTAATTAATGTCACTAAATTGTACACGTAGAAACTGTTGCATTGGTGTATATTTTGCTAAGTATATATATCCTCAACAACAACAAAAATAATATAATTATAAATTTAAAAAAAACCTGAGGAAGATTTTTCACAGCACATTCTTTCTCACCATACGCACCTGTTGCCCTCAAGTCAATTCCAATTCATGGCAACTCCATAAGGTTTTTACTGGTTTTGACCTTTTTGGAAATAGATCACCAGGCCTTTATTCCAAGGTATTTTGGGGAAGACTGGAATGCCGACCTTTTGATTAGTAGTAGAGTCCTTAACCATTAGTGTCACCCAGGGACTCCACATTCTTTCTAGTCACAGCAAAATTGTGAGGAAATATTTTTTGTTCACAACAACTTACCTAAGGTAATTGTTGAAAATCCATTTCTCCTGTATCAGTTTTTGATATAGTAGCATAATAAGTGTGTGTAGAAATGCCAAATGGCTCCTTGTCAGAAACTTTTAGCAACGTATCTTTTTTTTCAGGATGCTTGGTGTCGTGTGACTTGAGGATGAAAGGTATTAAAAGAGCTTTGAAGACTTGGGAAGAAATTATTATTAGACTCTGTCACCCTTAGGAGGATCTTTGGTGGCACAATAGTTAACAACTTGGCTGCTAACCAAAAAGATCAGGGGTCTGAATCCACCAAGAACTCCTTGGAAACCGTATGGGGCAATTCTACCCTGTCCTATAGAGTTGACTTGCAGGCAGTGTTTTTTTTTTATTTTCCTATCACCTTTATGTAGAGTTGCACTGGGACTTATTTTGAGATGGACTGTCTCCACTCCTTGGAAACCCTGTGGGGCAGTTCTACTCCATCCTGTAAGGTTGCTATGAGTTGGAATCGACTCTGCAGCAATAGGTTTTTAGTTTGGGGAGTAGCTGCAGGTTTCAGAAACTTCAGTTTCCTCTACTGTCCTTGTTTTTTTTTTTGTCTCCCCTGGTGTCTTTGAACTTCCTTAGAAACTCTTTTTTAAGTAGAGTCTAAGCCTTGAAGTTCTTCCAGCTGTGAAATATTGTTGTAATATAGTAGTGCTGTTAATGTGGTTGTTAGGTGTCAGAGGAGGGGAAGCATTCTAATCATAAAAATACAGAATCCATAGGCTTTTCAACAGGCATGGGAGGAATGAGAACCCTGATATTTCTGTGTAACAAAATTCCTAGTAGGAAATGCCCTTGATGTCTGCTTCACACACTTACTATTTTTATGCAATGGGCCTAATTTCCAACCTGTGTGTCTTTGCCTGAGAGCTTCCTTTTACTGCTAGAATCCACCCTGCTTGCCTGCAGGCCAGAACTAAAGTGCTGGGAAATTAAAGTCACACCACCCACGAGGCAGCCTACAGCCAATGACTCATAGCTGTTGATAGATAAATACCCAGTTTTCTAATCCATTTTGTGTAGTAATGCTGAGGCCTATCTTTTATTCTCTCTCCTAAAGTTTCTGCAGTGGGATTATGTGCTCAACTTCTACATAACAATCCCCGCTACTTGGTTTCTTCTTTTCCCTGTAATATTTCTCCCAGACCCAGCTGGGTTTTCATGGGATTACCGCCCAGGTTAACTAAATAAATTAAACAAACATACAAACCCATTGCCATGGAGATGATTCTGACTCATAGTGTCCCCACAGGACAGAAAAATAATGTACTGAAGAAAAAATTCAAGTCTTGAATTGCAGTATTGAAGGATTGTATGAACAAAAATATTGAGTGAGGCAGGAAGCAGCAAAAGAAGATGGAAGGAATATAAAGAGTCACTCTACCAAAAAGAATTGGTTCAGGTTTAAACTTTTCAGGAGGTAGCAAAGATCAAGAACCAACAGTGTTGAAGGAAGAAATCCAAGTTACACTGAAGGCATTGGGGAAAAACAAGGCTCCAGGAACCGACAGAGTACCAGTTAAGATGTTTCAACAAACGGATGCAACACTGGAAGTGCTCATTCATCTATGCCAAGAAATTTGGAAGACAGCTCTCTGGCCAACTGACTAGAAGAGAACCATATTTGTGCCCATTCCAAAAAAAGGTCATCCAAAATGATGTGAAAATTATCAAATAATATCATTAATATCACATGCAAGTAAAATTTTCTGAAGATAATTCGAAAATGGTTCAGCAGTATATCAACAGGGAAATTCCAGAAATTCAAGCCAGGTTCAGAGAATGACGTGAACAAGCGTGTCTTGGATTGAATTATGCCTTCCCAAAAATGTGCACATCAACTTGGTTAGGCCATGATTCCCAGTACTGCGTGGTTGTCCTCTATTTTGTGATTGTAATTTTATGTTGAGAGGATTAGGATGGGATTTTAATACCACCCTTACTCAGGTCACCTCCCTGATCCAATGTAAAGGGAGTTTTCCTGGGTGTGGCCTGCACCACCTTTAATCTCTCAAGAGGTGAAAGAAAAGGGAAGTAAGCAGAGAGCTGGGACCTCATACCACCAAGAAAGCAGCACTGAAGCAGAGTGTGTCCTTTGGACCCAGGGTCCCCGTACCCGAGAAGCTCCTCGACCAGGGGCAGATTGAGGACAAGGACCTTCCTCCAGAGCCAATAGAGACAGAAAGCCCTCCCCTGGAGCCAACACCTTGAATTTGGACTTTACCTACTTTCCAGTGAGATAACAAATTTCTCTTTGTTAAAGCCATCCACTTGTGGTGTTTCTGGTATAGCAGCACTCAATTATGTCAGATGGATCTTGGCTGAAAGCCTCTGCTTTCAGAAAGAAGTTTACCTGTGTTTTATTGACTATGCAAAGGCATTCGACTGTGTGCATCATACAAATTATGTATAACACTGCAAAGAATGGGAATTCCAGAACACTTAATTGTGATCATGTGGAACCTGTACATGGACCAAGAGGCAGTTGTTCTAGCAGAACAGGGGGATGCTATGTGGCTTAAAATCAGGAAAGGTGTGCGTCCAGATTGTATCCTTTCACAGGACTTATTCAATCTGTATGCTGAGCAAATAATCTGAAAAGCTGGACTATATGAAGAAGAATGCAGTATCAGGACTGGAGGAAGACTCATTAACAACCTGAGTTATGCAGATGACACAACCTTGCTTGCCGAAAGTGAAGAGAACTTTAAGCACTTACTGATGAAGATCAAAGATTACAGCCTTCAGTATGGATGACACCTCAACATAAAGAAAAAAATCCTCACACCTGGATCAATAAGCCACTTCATGATAAAGGAAGAAAAGATTGAAGTTGTCAAGGATGTCATTTTACATGGATCCACAATCAATAGGTATGGAAACAGCAGTCAAGAAATCAAACGACCCATTGCATTGGGCAAATCTGCTGCAAAAGACCTCTTTCAAAAGCAAAGCAAAGATGTCAATTTGAGGACTACGATGGGCCTGCCCCAAGCCCTGGTATTTTCAATTGCCTTATTTGCATGTGAAAGCTGGACAATGACCAAGGAAGAATGAAGAATGGATGCCTTTGAATTATGGTGTTGGCAAAGAATAATGAATATACCATTGACTGATAGAAGAATGAAAAAATCTATCCTGGAGGAAGTACAGATAGAATTCTCTTTAGAAGCAAGGATGACAAGATTTCATCTCACTTGGTTTTGGACATGTTATCAGGAGTGACCAGTCCCTGGAGAAGGACATCATGCTAGGTAAAGCAGAGGGTCAGTGAAAAACAGAAAGACAGTCAACAAGATGAATTGACACAGTGGCTACAACAATGGGCTCAAATATAGCAATGGTTGTGAGGATGATACAGGACAGGGCAGTGTTTCATTCCGTTGTACATAGAGCCGCTATGAGTCAGAACTGACTCGACTGCACCTAACAACAACAATAACAAATCTGTATGGAAGCAGACTACCACATCTTTCTTCCACAGAGCAGCTGGTGGGTTTAAACAACCAGCTTTCAGCTAGCAGCTGAGTGCCTTTCCACTTTGCCACCAGAGCTGCCTTCCAGATCAACTACTTACACTCAAATCCTCACCTCAGGATTTGCTTCTAGGAGAAACCAAACTTAGACACACTTCTAAACTAATAAAGCTTTTCTTCTTGTTTTTTTTTTTGAGAGACAGTCTGAGGGTTCCTAGTATCAATACCAAAATGTGGATATGACATAGCATGACGGTTCTAATTAAGAATTGTGGCAAGACATTGAAGAAAACAAGGGTTTCGGAATGTGTCTGTCTATCTAAGACACTGAAACCTGAGAAGAGAATGGGAAAAATATTTGGTCTTTGCTCCTTTTGACTGTAATATGAGAAAAGTTGCCTGGATTAGTGGAAATAAAACATGTTGAAAACAAAATTTATGACATTCCAACCTCTTCCTACTTTCTTCTTGACATTAATGGCACCACCAAGCCCTAAAATTACCAAAAAAATATGGGGAACTGTTATGGATTGAATTATGCCCGCCAAAAACGTGTGTCAACTTGGCTAGGCCATGATTCCTGGTATTGTGTGGTTGTCCTCCATTTTGTGATCTGATGTAATTATCCTTTGTGTTATAAATCCTAACCTCTAGGATATTAATGAGAAAGGATTAGAGGCCATTATGTTAATGAGGCAGAACACAATCTACAAGACTAAGTTGTATCTTGTGTTAATCTTTTTTGAGACATGAAAGAGAGAAGCGAGCAGAAAGGAGATGGACCTCATTTCCACCAAGAAAGAAGAGCCAGGAGCAGAGCACATCCTTTGTACCCAGGGTCCCTGTGCTAAGAACCTCCTAGACCCAGGGGAAGATTGAGACAAGGACCTTCCCGTATAGTTGACAGAGAAAGAAAGCCTTCTCCTAAAATTGGCACCCTGATTTTGGACTTCTAGGCTCCTAAACTGTGAGAGAGTACAGTTGTGTTTGTTAAAGCCATCTACTGTGGTATTTCTGTTATAGCAGCACTAGACAACAAAGACATGACTTTTCTCTCACTTTAATGGTCACACTTCATTATTCCTGAGTTTAACTTATTTAGGTTATAAATTTAATTCTACTTTTGGTGGCCTTTTCTTCATATCTGCATTTAATTCAGAGATTCTCTGTTTATTCTCTCATTTTTCTGAAGTTTTTGAAACTCATTGTCTCCACTGTATCCAAAAACCAAACCCCATTGCCATCAAGTAGATTCTGACTCATAGCGACCCTATAGGACAGAGTAGAACTGCCCCATAGAGTTTCCAAGGAGCACCTGGCAGATTCTAAACTGACGACTTCTTGGTTAGCAGCTGTAGCACTTAACCACTACGCCACCATATAAGCTATACAAATACCTACTAAAGAGTTTAAATAGGTGAATAATAACAAAGTGTGGATGAGCTCTGAGTTGGAAGCTAGGAAAATTGAGCTGGGAAGCAGGCTTATTTCTTATTCTTTTCTTTCTCCTCTCCAGGGCCTTTTTTTTAAAAGAAGTGTTAGAGATTTGGGCAAAGCATGAAATCCAGACTAAACGCATGGTTGTTGGGTGATCGATATAATGGTATATGGTGGCTGCTCAGGAAAACCAGTCTTAGGGTGATTGTCTTTGATAGGTAGATCTGGGTTCAGAAGTGAGTTCAAATTCCCAAGGTAGCTGGAGGGTGTTACATTATGCAAAAGTTCTGAATAGAATAAGATAACTGGGCAGAAAAAGTGTCATGAAATAAATTATTCTCCAGAAGTAACTAATAAGCATATTGAAATTTAACTTGAAAGCTTGGGCAAGTTACCTGCCACCATTGAGTTGATTCCAACTTATAGTAACCCTATAGGACAGAGTAGGACTGCCCCAAAGTGTTTCCAAGACTATAAATCTTTACAGAAACAGACTGCCACATCTTTCTCCTGCAGAGTGGCTGGTGGGTTCAAACCACTGATGTCTGGGTTAGCAGCCAAGCACTTTAACCAATGCACCACCAGGGCTCCTTTGGACAAGTTAAAAATATATAATATCATTACTTGTCTACAGTTAATCTTTTGTTCTCAACCCTCAGCAGAAATCCTAATTAACTAAATGCCAAATCCAGTTTAATCTTAGCCCAAGTTAATAATTTAATCAGAAATATCCGTTCTGACCCCTGGGTAAAATATTTAGCCTCTCAGAGAGCCACTCATTCCTCCTGCTTGTCTTCTTAAGATGCATCCAAGTGTATGAAGGAGGGAAACTCATATATATTACTGGGTAAGGGCTGAAGTCTCATTTTGGAAGTGGTGTTCTTTTCCTCTCATCTGGCATTAAAATAATTTGTTTTGAAAACCTGGTTGCAACTTGACTTGCTGGCATTAGCAGGTGATGTCTGCTACTAAAATAAGTCATGAGTTTAGCACTTTTGGTTTGATCAAACCATAGTGGCACTCACTGGGTGACTAAGTCTCACCTTTGCATCTCTGGCTGCAGACCTCTGTGTCTTACAAATCTCTATCAAGCTACTTGCTCAGTGTACCACCTCCACACCCTACTGTGGGGCCAGAGTGGTCCATCTCCCAATTTTCCCCTCCACTGCACCATCCTTGCTGAAAGTGATGAGGACTTGAAGCACTTACTGATGAAGATCAAAGATTACAGCCTTCAGTATGGATTACACCTCAACATAAAGAAAACAAAAATCCTCACAACTGGACCAGTAAGCAATATCATGATAAACAGAGAAAAGATTGAAGTTGTCAAGGATTTCATTTTACTTGGATCCACAATCAATGCCCATGAAAGCAGCACTCAAGAAATCAAATGAAGCATTGCATTGGGCAAATCTGTTGCAAAAGTCCACTTTCAAGTGTTAAAAAGCAAAGATGTCACTTTAAGGACTAAGATGTGCCTTACCCAGGCTATGGTGTTTCCTATTGCCTCATATGCATGTAAAAGCTGGGAAATGAATAAAGAAGACTGAAGAAGAATTGATACATTTGAATTATGGTGTGGGCAAAAAGTATTGAATATACCATGAAGTTCCAGAAGAACAAACAAATCTGTCTTGGAAGAAGTACAGCCAGAATGCTCATTAGAAGCAAGGATGGTAAAACTTCATCTCACGTAATTTAGACATATTATCGGGAGGGACTAGTCCCTGGAAAAGGACACCATGCTTGGTAAAGTAGAGGGTCAGTGAAAAAGAGGAAGACCCTCAATGAGATGAACTGACACAGTGGCTGTAACAATGGGCTCAAGTAAACAATGATATGGAGGATGACACAGGACTGGGCAGTGTTTCCTTCTGTTGTACATAGGGTAGCTATGAGTTGGAACTGACTTGAGGGCACCTAACAACAAAAACAACAACATGGCACCATGGTGGGCCCATCAGCTATCAGCAGTAGTGCCTGAGGGTTTAAGAGCAACTCAGAAAAATAAACCTCAGATGTCCCTAGGCCTTATCACACAGTGCACCTGGTTTACTTTGACGTGGCACTTGTCCTGATTAGACACAACAAGCTCTTCTCTCACATTTACTCCCTATTTATTCAACATTTCTTATCTGAGATTTTCTCAGAAAGAGGATATCAGAATGCATGTGATTTCAGTGATCTTTATATTCTATCTCCTCCCACTGTCCAGCTCTTAAGGTCTTGGACTAGAAAATACACAGGGCTTTTCTCTAACTTTCCCTGTTATGTTTCCTTCTTTCTGAATTCAGCTAGGTGTTAGTGTCAAATAATGTTCTTCCCTATGCACGATGAGAGAGAGAACCTCCTGAGTTGAGTGCTCTCAGCTCAGGTGTTGATTTTCCAAAGGGAGATAAGGGAATGATCAAGTCAATAAACTGATTTATAAGGCTCTCATCCTGCTTCAAGTGGCCTTGGTGGCACAGTGGTTAAGTGCTCGGCTGTTAACTGAAAGGCTGGCAATTTGAACCCACCAGCCACACCACATGAGAAAGATGTGGCAGTCTGCGTCCATAAAGATTACAACCTTAGAAACCGTATGGGACACTTCTTCCCTGTCCTATAACGTTGTTATGAGTCAGAATTAACTTAATGGCAGCGGGTTTGGTTTTGGTTTTCGTCCTGGTTTATAATTCAATTTTTCATTTTTTTTTCTATTAGAAATTTTCACCACTACTCAAAGATATGGATGTATAGAACAAATTAAGAATGATGATTGCTCCCATTTATTTAGTACTTACTACATGTTAAGTAAAAGGATCCTGGATGGCAGAAGCAGTTTGTGATTAGTTGCTAACTCAAAGGTTGGTGGTTCAAATCCACCCAGCTACTCTGTAGAAGAAACAAAAAACCAAAAAGCAAACTTGTTGCCCTCAAATTGATTCTGACTCATAGCAACCCTATAGAACAGGTTAGAACTGCCCCAGAGTTTCCAAGGAGTGGCTGGTGGATTCGAACTGCCAACTTGTTGGTTAGCAGCCATAGCACTTAACCACTATGCCACCATGGTTTCTGTAGAAGAAAAGACCTGGCGAATCACTTCCTTAAAGATTACAGCCAAAAAAACCCTACAGAGCAGTTCTACTCTGTAACACATGCAGCTGCCATTAAGTCCAGGGTGACTTGATGGCAGCTAACAACACACATCAAGTATGATTCTAAGTGTCTTACATGTGTTAACACTTAATAGGCACCACAACATTACAAGAAGTTACTATTATTACCCCTATTTTACAGGTGAAGAGACTAAGGCACAGAAAGCTTTAGCAGCTCTCAGTGGTCATGCAGCTAGTAAGTAGGAGAACCAGCATTTGAACCTTGGAAATCTAGATTAGAGTCTTTGCTCTTAACCACTATAATACTCCTTAGGGCAAAAGAACTTAGTCTTAAAATAAAAAAGAGAAAAACATATTAAAACTTTAAAAATATTACCTCACACAGACACACACTCATTTGCAGCAGAGTATTTCCAGATCTACCATGCCAGTGGGAAATAGATTCAACGTTTACATATTTATTTCCTATACTAGAACCTGAGCTACTCCTAGTCAAAGTCTGCTTTATCCTGTATCAACTGGGAGAGGGCATGACAGATGCTGAACACATGATTTTAAATTAATCTTTGAATAATTTTCTGAATAAGAATTATGTATTTGAGAAAAACTGTCAAGAAAATGGATTGACACAATAGTCTCAACAATGGGCTCAAACATACCAAAGATCATGGAGATGGTGCAGGACCGGGAAATGCTTTATTCTGTTGCGCACAAGGTTGTCGTGGCAGCAACTAACAACATTTGAAAGATGGGCTAGTCTGTTTATGAATGTAAAAGCTGAGAATCCACTTGATTATAACAGGATTATATAGATAATAATAGAATTATGTGGAAAACACCAAGAAATCAGTTATTACTTAGAATTGTTTAAAAATTAAGACAGTGGCTGGGTTCATTTCTTTGTATACAGATCAGTGCATTCATTTTTTTTAACAATTGTATCTCTCAGGTCTCTTAGTTGCATCATACAGAACCAATTCTAACTCTATTAATCAGAAAATAAATTTATTTAAGAATATTGGCCACATTACCCAAAAACCCAAAGAACCAAACCCATTGCTATAGAGTCTATCCTAACTCATAGTGACCCTATAGGACAGGGAAGGACTGCTCCATACGGTTCCCAAGGAGCAACTAGCTGGTGGATTTCAACTGCTGATTTTTGGTTAGCACGTGAGCTCTTAACCACTATGCCACTAGGGCTCCAGGGTCTCTTAGAAGGCCTGATAATCAAGCTTAAAAGCTGTGAGCCCAGGATGACACAATTGACATCAAGGTTTTCACTAGTGATGCTAATCACTGGATTCCAGATTCCACTACTTCTACTCCCCAAAGCTGAATGTTTCAACCAAACAACGTCAGAGGAAATATATTCCACATAGTGCCTCCTTCCTCACATTGCGCTTCTTAACTTGAAGTCTCAGGCTGCAGCATCTAATCTTAGAAATCAGGTCCTATGCCTGCATTCTGACTGGAAGGGAGACCCGGATCAGTGAGTTTTCGTTTTCTGCCTTGGTAGGTAGTATTAGTAATGTGGGAATTCCCATAATTTAAGATGGTGTTCAAAGGTGATTGGTAGTTGCAATACATGTTCAATATGAATAGCAAATGAGTCCGATTTATATCAATTACACAAATGTAAAATTATAGAGTAAATCTATGGAGAAATGTGAATTACTTTCACAAAAAGAATCAGCAAAATTTGACTTGGTGCAAACAACATTTGAGTATTTATTGCTGAAAACGAATTACGTAATTTTAAAGAGCACAACATTTCTCAGGTTAAATAATTAATATCTTCTCAAGAAAACACAGTATTAGAGTGGATGGAGAGGTTAAAAAAAATTCATCTGAGAGAATAAGAATAGAAGACAAAAATACTTTCTAGATCAAAGAATGGTTCTACTACCCAAAATATTGCAGCAAACAATAACTAAAATATTGTTAACTTGCATAGACATATAAATACAGATTAATAAAAAAAGAATTGAAAACATAGGACGAGAAATAAAAATATCTCTGCTTTTTGGTGATTTAGTAGGTCCATTAAAATAATAGTTAAAAGAATTATTTCAGAAACTACATTAAATATTTAATCTGATTTACAAATTATTGCAGGTGGATTGAATAGTCTCATAATTATGGAGGAAATAGATCTGAGTATCAACCATTTAAAACAAAGTCTTTCTAGCCTAAGCTGGTTAAACTTTATTACCACAACCTTTAAAAATATATATTCAACTTATAAGATACAACGTTTGCATAGGAAAAAAAAACCTGAAAATAAATTAAAGACGGGCTTAGAAAAATATTTTCTGGCATTTTAAAACACAGAACTGTAATATTTATAAAACTTTTATAAAACTGATGAAATATAAAAAGGTATAAAATTGAAATCACTAACATGAAAGAGAAATAAATGCAATCATGTTTAATCTCAAGTTGTCATAAATTTTTTAAAAAATTATAAATGTTAAAATTTTACTGCAGTAAAAATAGCAAAAATTTACAATCACCACAATATTCAATACTATGTATACTTTATGCACTTTTGTGTTTCAGTCACCTAGTAGGTTCTCTATGAATATTTGTCGTCTGAACTAATAAAATCATATGAAACATGTATGTAGGAGAAGTGACATGGCCATACATTGCTAATAGCCACATCAAATGGTTTAATATTTTTTGGAAAGCAGTATGTGTTCAAGAGACTTGAACTTTTTATATACTTTAATTCAGCAACCCCATTCCTTGGCATTAAGAAAAGCAAAACTTTAATTTTTAGCATTATTTATAAGACTGAAAAATTGGAAATAACCTGTATGTATAATATAGGTAAATGGCTAAATATTTTATGACATGAATTCCATTGAATGCCATGCATATGTGAAATTATAAAAGTAAAACTACGTATCTGCACATAGTAATGGTATATAAATGTGTACCAATCTGCAAAATTGGTATTCATGAAGATAAAATGAAGATGTGAAATTAAACAATTGAAGTAAAAATAGTTAATTTGGTTTTTTGGTGAGATTGTGGGTAATTTATCACTTTTTTATTCTTTCTGTTATAATATTGCCTATTCAGAATAAAAAATAAAAACTGTGCTTACTACTATGCTTCTGTATGTGTTTGTGCCTATGTGTATTGGGAGGGAAAGAAAAGTAATGAGCTTATATTAGAAGATTATAATTGTCTATTTTCTCTTAATTTGAAAAAAAAAAATGAAAGAATGAACAAATGGTTTCAATTACCAAAGAGGTGTAGTAATTACATGAAGAGCTTCCCTAATGACAATTGTTATATTACATGCATAATCTATAGGGAAAAATAAATGTATTGCTTTTCCTCAATACCATGTATTAAAAGAATTCAATATTATTTAAAGTGTTTCTTATATATAATATAGAAGAGCCATCAACAATGGGAGAAAAATATTTTTTTCCTGGTGAATTCTCCACCCAACAGTAACTTTCTGAAAGCTCCCTTGATGGCCTCATTCCTCAGACTGTAGATAATAGGGTTGAGTGCTGGGGGCATTACTGTGTAAAAGATAGAAATCATAAGGTCAAAAACAGTTGGAGAATCTGAAGTTGGTTTTAGAAACTCAAACATACCTGTGGAGAGAAAAAATGAGAAAACGAAGAGGTGGGGCAGGCAAGTAGAGAAGGCCTTGGATCGGCCCTCAGCAGAGGGTATTCTTAGAACTGTGGAGAAGATGTGGATATAGGACAGGACACTGGAGGTGAAGCAGATGAATGCCATCACAGCTATGAAAGCAGCCACTCCAATCGCTCCAAGATAATCATTGGAGCAGGAGAGCTTTAGCAATTGGGGGATGTTGCAGAAAAACTGGTGGATTATTTTGACCTTACAGAATGTGATGGAGAATGTGGTTGTTGTGTACAAGATTCCAGAGATGCTTCCGCTTAGCCATACGGCTATCACAGCCCACTTACACTTACTAGGATCCATGATGACCTCGTAATGCAGTGGGAAGCAGATGGCTGCATAGCGGTCATAAGACATTGCTGTGAGAATGACCACCTCACCCCAAGCCAAGGCTGTGAAGAAGAAAACCTGGACTATGCACTGGCCATGAGAAATATAGCCATTATCCATCAGAGAATTGTCAATGGACTGGGGGACCGTGACAGAAATGAAGGAGAGGTCCAGAACGGAAAGGTGCTTCAAGAAGTAATACATTGGGGATTGGAGATGCTGGTCCAACGTGGTGATGATGATAATGATGAGGTTACCTGCCAAGGCCAATAGATATATCACCAAGAACAGCAAAGCATGTAAAATCTGCAGCTCACGAATGTCAGAAAATCCCATGAGAAGGAATCCACTCATTGTGGTTACGTTTGTCATAACCGTTTTGAAGATGCCAATTGTGGCAGCAGCTGGAAGAAAAGGGGAAATGGAAAATGTAGGAGAAAGATATTAAACTAAAGCTCCATTCATTTATCCATCATTGCTTCTTAGAACAATTATTTATTAAGTGCTTGCTGTGTATTAGCCATGCCCTACATTTTTGGGATCCAAAAGGGGAAGAGATGTATTTATTGTGTTCATGGAGCTTACAGTTTATAGTAGTAAACCAGTAGGTACAGTTTAGTTAAGTGTATTAAAGTCATTGGTCCCGTCATAGAAAAAGAGTTTGCACCATAAAAATTTTTGCACTACTCACCCACAAACACCACTCTCCTTTTCACTGATAAAACCCATTGCTTTACTTTAAGTCGATAACAGAAAAGCAGTGATCAGCTCTTGAATACAGATTTTTGAAAACTGGATGGGATGCATTTGTGTATAGTACCCTACCCAATCTTAGCAGATGGAATGGCTTGTTAGAGGCAATGTGGTATTGGGAATTGAAACATGGGTTAGATGTTTTTGAACTGAATAAAATCCAAGTTTCCTTCCTGTCAAGCAATTCTGTCATTATCGAGAGAGCACCTATAATTGTGGAGCCAAGGGCCAAATTGTGTCTTGTTATCAACCTTCCAATTAATATTTTATTTAGCAGCCAGGAACTTCTCATTGAAGTAAGAGCAAATGCACTTTTGCAAAGGAAATACATGTTACTCTCAGATTCAGCATCTGCTTTGATTGCCTGGAGTATCGCCTGGTATCTAACAACTTTCTCTGAATCTTCATTTTACTCACCTTCTGTTCACATCATTTGTCTTTCGTTCAAGTCATCATATATTTATTGACTACACGCAAAGGCATTTGCAAAGAAGAGAAACACATAGTGACTGCTCTGAGGTAGTTTCAAATGTGGAAGGAAAATATTTAAATATCCAATATACTTACTTCAGGAAGAGAATGTGAAGAGGTGTAAAGACATATACATCTCAGTGAAGGGAGAAAAAAAAAATTGGCTCCATTGTCCAGTATTTTGATTTTAGAAACTTTGTGGGACAAAAATAACCAAGAGTTCTACCCTCTTTAAAATACTCATCAGTATATGAGGACTGATGAGTTGCTTTGTAATCTGTGAGGTGTAGGCAACAATTGAAAAAAAGTGCTGTATTAGAGTCTCTGTGCTTTATCCTGAGCCAAGCGAAATCTCACCAGATGGTTTTTGTGTTTTAGTAACTCATCTTAGAAACGATAACTCAGAAAATTCTAAACCTTGAGGCCAGTATTTCCTCCCCATTCCTTCTCATTTTGAGAGAGACTTTTTTTTGTTTGTTAGTCAATTCAATAGTTCTCTCATTTGCTCTGTTTTTCTCATGTCTAATGTCAAGTCTCTCCTGCTGACATCCAGGCTTACTCTACCTTCCATACTTCTCTTCTGTGAAGAATGAATTTGGCATTGGAACATTTCATTTCTACGCCTACTGTCTGGCCGAGGTCAGTGGTTTTAGATTTACAATAAAAATAGATACTAAATTAACTAAACGGTTCAAAAGTCTTGTTTTGGCTGCCAAATTTGAAAGCCTCTTTTCTCTTACTCTGTGAATGTGAACCACAAGTTTAATCTGTCTACAATTTCACCAGCTTTATCCATTTCCATCAAAATCTCACACACGACAATAGAAAACAAGAGGTATTACAGAGCAAGGGTATGCTTCTGACATAATTTCTCCCTCTCCATGTCCTGTATTTTTTTGCCCTCTTTTTTCTTGAACTGATAAAATGATAAACAGCCTTATTATCCATACTTAATTTGGACTTTGGTTCATTAAATATTTTAATTTGCCAAATTTGTACAAGTAATTACCAACAGACAGGAAAGTAAAAACTTAGAAATTTTAGTGTTCATTTTTATAGGACACACGCCACACTAGAAGCCCTTGTAAAATATATCTTATTTAATCCACACGCACTTTTATCTACTATGAGTTTTAAATATTTTAATCTCCGTTTTTATAGGAAAAAAATAAAGCTTGGAGTACTTAAGCACATAATTGAGATCCGAGCTCCAAACTCTTGTCCTTTCCAATTCATACTGCTGCTTTATATTTAAAAATCTCTTTTTTAAGTATTAATAAGAGGCTTACAGGAGCATTGAGGAAAGCCACAATTATACTGGCAGAATGTCCATCCAAGGCTCTCTCACTGTGTTGCCAGGAATTATCTGAAGAAGTGTTTCACAGTTGTTTTAGTGAATATTTATAAACACATAACACATTAACATTTCTCAACTAACTGATTTTCCTTAAATGGCTTGTTATCATAATACATTTATATAAATTTGGTATTTGGACTTTTAATCTGCTCATTTTCAGGGAAGCTAGCTTCCTTCCTTGTTAGAATTAACAATATTACTTATTCAAACTCAATTCAAAAAACATAAAATTCTGTCAGAATTTCCATAAAATATTTCTCTCTTTCCTTATCCAAGATCAGTAAACTCACCACAGCTGTTTTTGGTGTGTGGGTAGCTATGAAAACTGATCACCAACTTCAAACCTTTCTCGCTTATAAGCCTACAGATCCTCTTGAACATGTTGTCTCCCTTGAGAACCCAGTTCTTTTTTTCTTTTTGCTTTTTCATCTTTTCTAATGGAAGCCTGAACTGAATGATAAAGATATTTCAATTTCTCTACCCCTCTGGCACCTGGGACTTGAAGCCTTAGAAACATTCACCCACAGGGCGAGTGGCCAGCCTAGTAAGAGGTGGGTGTTTTTTATCCCTAGCTCAGTGGTTCTCAAATTTAGCAGACGTATGAGTCCATCTTGTTAAAGGAGAGCTTGTTAAAACAGGTACAGAAGTCCCACGCTCAGAAACTCTGATTCATCAGGTCTAGGGGGCATTCATGAATCTGGATTTCTAAAAAGCTCCCAGGTGATACTAATGCTGCTGGTATGAGGGCCACACTTGGGGAACAATTGTCCTAGCTACAGTATGTATTTCTGAAACAGATACAGAAATATTTAAACTTTTTTTAAATAGATGAATCTCTGAAGTCAGGTATCATGGAAAACTAGAAGCCAGTGTTTATGTTTATCTTTATGTGAGAAATTCAGGCCTAGGCATTTAATCTCAGATCTGAAGTAACCATTTCACTTCTTTCATTACAATCTCTATGAATCCTCAAAATACCCACTAAAAGACCCCTAAAACAAAGATAGCAACAGTACCTGAAAGCCTCATAAGATGGCCCAGCCCGTTAAAATATATCATTAAAAGCTTTGCAACAATTTTGTAAGTACTTAGGAATAAATACCATATAAGTTCACTGGGTTTTTTGGTTTTTTAAGTCCACAATGTTGTTTTGGAGTTTCTGAGTTGTCTTACAATATTTTATAAAAAATATTAATATTTTTCAGGAACAGTCCTGTGACTATAAATTTATTAACTTTATATTGCAAGGATATTCTCTGAAGCTAAGTGGATATTTATTATGCTTTTAAAGCTACATAGTATCCTGCCCAGGAGTGCTTATTGTGTACCAGGCGTTTTCCAGTTTGTCACTATCATAAATAGCACTAGTCACTGGTTTTCGCGGTGTAATGGGTTATCCCATTCACCTAAAGACACAGTGTAGTTAGTTGCCCCTGAAATCAATTCTGACTCATGATGGCTCCATGTGTGCAGAGCAGAAATGCTCCACAGGATTTTCAAGGCTGTGACCCTTCAGAAGCTGCTCACCAGAGCTGTCTTCAAGGCACCTATGGATGGGTTTGAATTGCTAACCTTTCAGCTAGTAGCAGAGTACTTAACTGTTTGTGCCACCGAAGGACTCCAAACAGATGTAAACAGCTCTATTAATATTTTTCTTAATTATGATTAATGTAATAATTAATAGTGTTGGCATGATTATTCTTTTAACTTTCAATTTTGTGCATTTGATTTTTTTTCCTTAAAATAAAATTAAGGAAGATGGAATTATTCAATTTAAGGTCATGAAAACAATTGTATGGGTTTTCAGTGTTGCCAAATTCCTTCCCAAAATTATTGTGAAGTGTTATATTGTTCTCAGTATTGTTTGTCCACCGTCTTGCTTACATGAGGAATCTATAATTTTTCTTTTTTATGCTTAAAAGATAGAACAGAAATATATTTAAGCATGTAGCCACTGGAGTCAGATTACCCAGGTTTGAATCCTGGCTCTACCCCTTATTGTTTCTGAAGTTGCTTTGCTTAATTACTTCATCTTTCCAGACCTTTGATTTCTCATCTGTAAAATGAGAATATTAAGGATGCATGTAAAGTGCTCAGAAAATGACTGGAAAATGGGAAGCAGTTAATGATGTTAGTGTTATCATCATTAATGTTTTCTTTAAAATTTATCACACAAAACTTTCCAGGTGATAGAAAATAGGAAACATGTCTAATTTTTTTATGAGGTCAGGTATACGTTTGATAACAAGATCTGAGAAAGATATTACACATACACACACATGTAAAAAAAGAGAGAGAAGAAGAGACAGAAAGAACTTTGGCCAGAGAAAAACATATTAAAAAACGTTAAAAAAAAAAAAATTCAACATCCTTTCACAATAAAAGCACTAAATTCTTAATCATAAATTCAGGTGAAAAGGGAACTTTTGATCCCATGAAAAGGAAGTACATAAAAGCTACAGTACACATCATACTTAATGAGGAAATATTTAATATTTCTTCTGTGAGTTAAGGAATTAGACAAGACTGACCATAGACACTTCTATTCAACAGTTGAATAAAACAAGAAAAAATGACAAACAGGATACAAAATTTAGAAACAGATGACATGGTTGTGTACATAAAAATTTGAGAAGAAAATTACTCAAATTATCAGAATTGATAAGTACAAATAGCAAATTAGATAATAAAATTATTAAAGCTGTAACATTTGTAGTCACCCATAAACTCATTTCTGTCAAGTCGATTTCGACTCATAGTGACCCTATAGGACAGAGTAGAACTGCATCCTGAGTTGTTCCCGTTACTTCCAAGTTGATCCTGATTCTGGATTATAGCCTGTTACATCCCTAATAAATTTCATAACTGTGAGTACAGTCTGTGAGTTCTGTGTGACCATTGCAATGAATTACTGAACTGAGAAGAGAAGTAGGGAGTGCAGTGGAAGAGGCAGCTGGTGTCGGAATTTGTAAAAGTTTGGAGAGTTGGAGGTATGCCTAACCTAATGGAAATCAGCTTGAGGCCGAAGCTGATCTTGATTCTCCTTTGCCCTCATTAAATTAGAGGACCTCTGATGCCACTACTATTTTACAAAATGGCTAAATCAACAACACACACTTGTGAGGAGATGGAGCAACATGAACTTTCATTCAATGCTGGTGGAAATGCAAAACGGTACAGCCACTTTGGAAAGCAATTTGGCAATTTATTACAAAGTTAAACATATGCTTACCATAGATCAGCAATCACACACCTAGGTATTTACCCAAATAAGTTGAAAACTTATATTCACACAAAATCCTGCATATGAATGTTTATAAGCAAGTTTATTCATAAATGCCAAAAGTTGGAAGCAACCAAGATGTCCTTCAATAGGTGAACAGATAAACTGTGGTACATTCATACAATGAAGTATTATTCAGGGATAAAAACAAATGAGCTACCAAGCTACAAAATGACATGGAGGAATGTTAAATGTTAAGTGAAAGAAGCCAGTTTGAAAAAGCTACATATTGTATAATTCAACCTTATGACATTCTGGGAAAGGCAAAATGATAGAGACAGTAAAAACATCAGCGGTTCAAGGGATTCAGGAGAGGAGGGAAGGGATAAATAGATGAAGCCCGGGCATTTTAAGGGCGGCAAAACTATTTGAAACTATTCTATACGATACTGTAATGGATACATGACTTTATGCATTTGTCAAAGCCAGTAGAACAGTACAACACGAAGAGCAAACCCTAATGTAAACTAAGGACGTTAGTTAGTAATTATGTATCAATGTTCATTCATCAATTGTAAAAATCTACCACATTAACGTAACCCCCAACCTGTAAGATGTTAATAATAGGAAAAACTGAGTGCAGTGGGTAGCGGATGCATAAAGAAGCCCTCTACTTTCTGCACAATTTTTCTGTAAACCTAAATCTGCTCTACAAAATAAAGTGCATATATAAAAAAAAGATCTCATGCAAAAGAGCAAGCAAACAAGAAAAATCATAAAATAGCATCAGAAAAAAAAGGAAACAAAAGAAAAAATTGGTCAAGGAAATAAACAATTTAGAGAAGGTATGCCTAAGAGGCTTATAATATGAGGAGATGTTAAACTGTAGTAGGAATCAAAGAAATGCAAACTAAATCAACAATAATACAAAATTTTATATCTGCAGTGTTATGGATTGAATTGTGTCCCCCCAACATATATTTTGTAAATCCTAACCTCTATTTGACAACCTCTATGCCTGTGGTTATAATTTCATTTGGGAATGGACTGATTTTGTTATGTTAATAAGGCAAGATTAGTGTAGAGTGTGTTTTGAGTCAATCTCGTACAAGATATAAAAGTAGCAGATTAAGCAAGGAGAGATGCTGGAAGACAGATGCCACACCACATGGTGATCTCCAAGGAATCAGGAAACAGGTGTTGAAGAGACAAGGAAATTCCCAAAGCTGTCAGAGAGAGCCTTCCCCTAGAGCCAGCACCCTGAACTCAGCTTTCTAGCCTCCTGAACTGTGAGAACATAAATTTCTGTTTGTTAAAGCCATCCACTTGTGGTATTTCTGTTTTAGCAGCACTAGATAAATAAGACACATAGAATGGTAAAAACCACAAATATGGATAACACCATATGTGGTTAAAGGTGTAGGGAAACAGAAACTTACATGAACTGCTGGCAAAAGAGAAATTAAATTATTGCAGCCATCCTGGAATGCAACCTTGTGATACTTAGTGCAATTAAGTGTGTGTATTTGTTCCTACGACTGCTTTAAAAAATTACCACAAACTTGGAGGCTTAAAACAACACATTTATTCTCTTATAGTTTTGGAGGTCAGAAATAAAAAATCAGTGTAATCAGGCTGAAATCAAGGTGTTGGTAGGGCCATGCTCCCATTGGAGGCTCTAAGGGAGAATCCTTTTCCTACTTTTTTCCAGTTTCTAGGGCTCCATTCTTTGACTGGTGGCCCCTTTCTCCATCTTCAAAGCCAGCAGTGTAGCATCTTGCTTCATTCTACACATTGCCTTTTCCTTCTCTGCTTCAGTCTTAAAAGGACACACGTGATTTACATTTAGGGCCCACCTAGATAACCCAGGATTATCTCCTCATCTCAAAATCCTTAACTTAATCACATCTACAGTCTCTTTTGCCATATAAGGTTACATTCTTAGGTTCCAGGAATGAGGACTTGGATATCTTTGAGGGCTATTATTTAGCCTATTATAATATATATATTTTGGACACAGTGATACAAGTCCTGGGCATATATCCCAGTGAAATTCTTCCTCAGATCTTTAGGGAAATCCATACAATGATGTTTACTACAGCAAGGGACAACACCTAATTTTAAGGTCTTAAATTTGATTGTTACCCCTCTTCTTTTCTCTTCTCATGCTAAACATCATCCATGTGCTAGTTCTCACTAAAAAAACAGAGTATCTAGGTTTGGCATTGTCATTAGTTTTGGCTCTCAGTCCTTCCTGAGCACGATTTTTCCACTTTCTACCTCTTCTTTCTTCCTACCTCCTCCTACACAAAATCAGTAAAGAACAATTGTACCTACAGTAGGTTTCAGAAACTTCTACTTTCATACACAGCAAAAAAAAAAAAAAAAATTTCTCACAAAAATTCCCTGGATCCTTAATTTCTCTAAGAGCAGTGAACCTTGTATCCAAACCATGCTTATAGAGAACAACTATTTAAATGACATTTTTCTATGAGATGATTCATTTCTTAGAGGAATTATTTATTTCCCTGTGGCTTCTCTTGCACCCTCCAAGATAACTTTGGCCAATGAACAATTAATAGTCCCACACACATGGGGAGTTCCTGAGTTTGGAAGGCAGTGCTGATCAAAGACAAATAAATAGATCCCTCCAAGTTGAGAAGACCCAACTTAATGCCAGCAATAATAATAGTCACCAAATAATGAAGCCACATTCTGTGCCTGGTCCTCATGAAAACAAGTTATTACATTTCTTCTTTAAACCTTGCAATAGTCCTGAAATATAGGTATTATCGTCACTGATATACATGTGAATAAACTAAGATTTAGAGAAGTTGAATAACTGGTCCAATCCAGTCAGCTAAAAGGTCTCCAAGGCCATTTCAACCCCTAATCTGAACAAATATATAGTAAAATTTCCCCTTCTCCCCAGGCCAGTGTTCTCTACTGCAAAATCCAAATGGTGTTTGTTCCTAAAGAAATATCTGTCTAAATTTAGGTTTCTTTGGATATTCTTACTCATAAGGCAGAACTGTGCAGCACTGTCCTAGGGGAGGGAAAAAGGATCCTACCAATTTGTTCCTGAAATCTCTTTTATGTTTTCTTAAAAGCTTTTTTAAACTACACTGAGCACAAAATTTAAAATGTATATAAATCACGAAGTGGAAGAAGTTTGTTTTGCACCACATTACCCTATGCAGAGTGTGGAATAGAAATCAGGCTCTGTCAGTACTAGTCTCTTTTTATTTTATTTTTGGTGAAAATATACACAGCAAACCCCACTCCCATTCTACAGGTTTTAGACATAATGATCAGTGACATTGGTTACGTTCTTCACCTTAAGTCAACAATCTCATTATGTCTGTTCTAATTGTTTCACTTCCGTTTATTTAATCTCCCTTCCCCTCAACCTTCTCATCTATGTTTTAAAATAGTCACTGACCCTTTGGTCTTACATAGATAATTTTTTTAAAAAAGAAGCCCAGTACTCAAGGGTAACAATCTTTACTCTTTGAGTTAAAGTTTTACTTAGTTTAAACGCGATTTCAGAGAATAGTTTCAATTCAAGGTTTGAAGAGCAACTCAGAGCCATAGTTTCAGGGACTCCTCTAGCCTCAATAGGCCTGGTAAGTCTAGATTCTTTAATAATTTGAGGTTCTGTTCCACATTTTTCTCCCTTTTTATCAGGATTCATCTATTATATTCCTAATCAGAAGATTCAATAGTAGTAGCTGGACACCTTCTAGTTCTTCTGGTTTCAAGGTGGAGGAGGTAGCAATACTGGTCTTGATGGTAGTATTGGGCATCCTCAGAGGGAGCTTCAAAGTGAAGAGGCAGAGGCAAGTCTCCAGTATTGGTTTTGAGAGTATTTTAAGAGGAACTAATTCCAATGAGTTTAGTAGAGGGCCAAGGAAAATGAGGGAAACTCTTGATGAGATGGATTCACACAGAAACCATAACAAGATGCTCAAACATACCAATAGTCATGAGGATGGTACAGGAGTGGGCAACATTTCATTCTGTTATACATAAGGACACCATGAGTCAGAGCCAACTTGACAGCAGCTAACAACAACAAAAATTCCAATGAAATGACCCAGATTTCACTCCTCATAGCTTTGGAAAGAAGAAAAAGAGAAATTTCAACTAAATGTAGAGGCACTAAATCAGGAGTTTAGGTAAATTATAATTATCCCCCACTTTGAAGGTACAAGTTAAAAAATCATAGCTCTTTTAATTATTACACATGAAAAAGAGTTCTGTTAAACTCTGATGGTACATCTTGATGTACTGTATTAGACGCTATAGAATACTTATACGGGCAATCCATTCTGGAAATGAATTCCAGGCAGAAATAAGAATAGAAATTTCCCAGGAACTGAATTAACACATATATCTCTATACATTGAGTTTTATTTTACTGTGTTTTCAAAAACTTTACATTGAAGCATAACATATACACAGAATAAGTGCACAAATCATGCTTAATGTTTTTTCATAAAGTGAACACATGCAGATAACCTGTGCCTAGATAAAGAAACAGAACATTCCTTAGTGCCCCAGAAGCCCTTCTTCTCCCCTCTTCCAGCCACCAGGTTTGAGTTAGTCATGCTTTTTTCTTCACTACATTGTATGCTATAAGTTTGTGGAAGGTCCTTGCTCATATTTGTGTAATGATGTGTATTTGCTTCTTTTTATTTCACTCCCCCTTTCTTATCTCAGATTCTTCCCACCACATGTAATACTTCGAATGTGTTTAATGTATCTTTTTATTTGTATGTCTTCTTGTAACTTATATAGCTTTCTTACCTATACAAAAAAAAAAAAACAAAAACCCGCTGCCATTAAGGCGATTCCAACTCATGGCAACCCAATGTGTTACAGAGTAGAACTAAGCTCCATAAGGTATTCTTGGCTGTAATCTTTACAGAAGCAGATCATCAGGACTTTTCTCTGCAGCACTCACTGAGCAGATTTGAACCATCAACCTGAAAGTTAATAGCCAGGTGCAAACTGTTTGTGCCACCCAGGGACTTCTGTATACATACAGTATTTTTTTCTTTATGTAAATAGAATGATTTATAGAATTCAATGTTTCTTATCCTTTAAAATGAGTACAGTGTTTTTAAGATTCATCAGTGTGACTATATGCATATCTTGTTCATTGTTTCTAATGGATCCGTAGTAGTCCATGGTGTATGTCTACCACAATTTACCTTTCCATTCCTCCAGAGATGGACAAAAGATTACCTCCAAAATCCCTCCCATTTATAACAAGTGTTGCAATAAGAATACTCCCATATAGCCCCATACATATGTAAATTTTCCTAGGATATATGCACAGGAGCATAGTGCCTTGGCATCACAGATTAGTTTCTCTATGAAGCAGGATATTGATTAGGGAGTACCTTTGGGATTCACATGGAAACCCTGGTGGTATAGTGGTCAAGAACTACAGCTGCTAATCAAGAGGTCGGCAGTTCAAATCCACTAGGCACTCTTTGGAAACCCTATGGGCAGTTCTACTCTGTCAGATAGGGTCACTATGAGTCGGGGCGACTCGACGGCAATGGGTTTGTTTTTTTTCTGGGATCTAGTTTTTTTTTTTTTAATCTGTGGAAGGCAGGGAGTAGACACAAGATTGTACAAAGGGAGACATCAAACTGTGATGCAGGCCTGACAGCCTCAGCCCACACTATGGGGAGGGAGTTCTGAATCAAAAATACCCCACCCAAGTCCTCACATGTTTGGCTAAAATGACAGGGTCTTCATACACCTTCTCCTTCGGTCATTTGATGTGAATTGCCCCAAAAGGATGCGACCTTGGACAGGTGGCTCTCTGCAGCTAAGACAACTCTGAAAGACCTGATAGCTAAAGCTGGGCAGCTGGGGCAACAAGTTATTCCTGGAACTGGAATCTCGGCAAAGCATCTTTGTGTCTATCACATTTGATCATAGGGAATGTTTTTGCATAATTGTCAAAGTACTGGCAGATTTCTCTGCAGATGGCTGCACTATTTGGCACTTTAACCAGTAGTACAAATCAAAAGCAAAAAGAAGCAAATAATGAGATGACCAAAGGATATTAATGGGCATTTACAAAAGAAGAGACACAAGAATCTAACAAGGACGTGAAGCAATACTCAAACTCATTAGTAATCAGTGAAATATAAAATCAAATAACAATAAAATTTCATATTAAGAATGTGAAGAACTTGTGTAAAATTATTGAGTAGGACCCTAAACTGCTATATAAACACCAAAAACATAATAAAATATTGTTTTAAAAAATTCATGTTACACCACTGATTCTGGCAAAAGTAAGTAATTTAAGTAAGTAATGTCAGAAGGTCTTGAATAACGTCAAGAGTTGGCAGGTTTATTATTGATTCACAGTTGTCCGAATATTCTAGAAATTATTTCATAGTTGGTGTCATGGATTGAATTGTGTCCCCCCAAAATATCTGACAAGTTGGCTAGGTCATGATTCCCAGCATTGTATGATTGTCTACCATTTTGTTATCTGATGTGATTTCCCTGTGTGTTGTAAATCCTATCACTATGATGTTAATGAGATGATTATCAGCAGATATAATGCTGTGCTCTACAAGATTAGTGTCTTAAGCCCATCTCTTCTGTGATACAAAAGACAGAAGTGAGCAGAGAGACATGGGGAGCTGATGCCACCAAGAAAGCAGCGCCAGGAGCAGAGCTCATCCTTTGGACCTGAGGTTCCTGTGCCAAGCTGCTCCCACAACGAGGGAAGACTGATGACAAGGAAGTTCCTCCAGAGTCGACAGAGAGAGAAAGCCTTCCCCTGGAGCTGGTGCCCTGAATTCAGACTTCCAACCTACTGGACTATGAGAGAATAAACTTTTCTTTGTTAAAGCCACCCACATGTGGTATTTCTGTTACAGCAGCACTGGATGACCAAGACCAAACCAAAAACCAAACCCAGTGCCGTGGAGTCGATTCCAACTCATAGCGACCCTGTAGGACAGAGTAGAACTGCCCCATAGAGTTTCCAAGGAGCACCTGGTGGATTCGAACTGCAGACCCTTTGGTTAGCAGCCGTAGCATGTAGCCACTACTCCACCAGGGTTTCCGATGACAAAGACAGTTGGTTTTAAATATTGCAAATAACTCCCTCCAATCTGTCAAATATGTGATAATTTATTCTAAGCTATCTTTGTTGAAATCTTTAATTTTGATTTAATGATTACTTTTTTTTTTTTGGCCTTATGGATTGTGCTTGGGAGAGCCCTGTATGCCATTAGATAAGAATGGTGGTAAAACTATGATGATGATAAAGATAATACTGATGGCAGTTAACTTATTCTATGCTTAATAGATAAGAAAGAGGCTTTTTATAATTTCTTATTAAAAATTAGTCATGTCAGTAATTTTTATGAAGGAGCATAACCAAAATATTAATTCTAAAAACATAATAACAACTCCTCTGCCTACCGATAGGGCAAAGAGAATAAAGCAAAAATGGAGAGCAAGTTTATGTATCTAGTTACCTCTTGAAGGAGAAACAGTCACTTTTCCCTCAGAACAAATTCCCCTGATTGAAAAGACCCTTCCTAATCTATACTGGCATAGTGGTTAACAGCTACATCTGCTAACCAAAAGGTCAGCAGTTTGAGTCCACCAGGTACTCCTTGGAAACCCTATGGAGCAGTTTTGCTCTGTCCTTTAGGGTTGAATTCAACTTACCTGAGTTATGTATGTTCCGTGTGGTATGTATTACTTAACAGCAGTTGGCTTCAAATCGAAACCAGGAGGATGAGGAGAAGTTAGAGTGATGGACTTCCCTATGCCAAAGATCTTGGTGTTGTTGCAAGATTAATGACAAGAATAAGCTACTCATCCATGTATTACTCTCCCCCATGCTGCTCCCCCTTCCACCAAAGAGCTCTTGGAGCAGCATCAAAAAGGTCCCAGCACTGGAAGCAATGTGACTTCATTTCAGCCTCTGCACTTCTTTTTCAAAGTAAGATAAAGAAAGGTGGTATTCAGTTATTTATATGTTCAGTGTGATTATATTTGCATTCACAGAACACAAGAAACACCATGAGCGTGTAGGAGAATATGGCATCTGTTTTCAATTTGCCACATTCTCATTCCTTAGGTCAATAGCTAGTGCACCAGAGCAAGGGTGATGTATTGAGAAGACCCTTTTTTTTTTTTTTTTACAGGGCAATAATTAAATATAGAAAAGTTTCTTCCTGGAACCAAAAGGGAGAAAACATTTGTCATGTGATATTAAACAGGACATAGAGTAAATACATGTTGGGGACTTCTGTGAAAGGATAAGTTTAAATTTGCCACTTAAAAAAGAGGTCCTTACAGGGATCAAAAACCTGCTCAGTGTCAGCATCTAACCAACTGAGCCAGCTGCACATGGAATGATACGTCAATAAAAAAATAAAATAAAAAACAAAAAAAAAATGTTTGTATTTAACTGCTTGTACTTTTGGCATTTTAATCTATTTTCAGAGTTGCTAAAGGAACAAAGCCAAAAGCTAGGTTTTGTTTCAGATTTCAGGCCGTGCCAAGCCTTTCAGAGGTAAGGGGAAAGAGGAAGTGCTGGGGATTAAATCTGGGTCCTCCAAGGTAGGGCTTCTGTGCTCCACCTCTGAACCACATCCCGATTATGGATGTTTCTGACTCTTCTGAAGGTCGACCCAAAATTCCACCAAATTGCATCTTTATACAGCTTCTTCTAGAATACCTGTACCTGAGAAGTGGGAAGGTTGAATGTAACGACTAGTACAGAGATGGGAAAGGGAATAAAATAAACCATAAATGACCAGACAGATTGAGTAGCTGGAGGTTTTGCCTCTTTGTCCCTTGGTGGAGAAGACATAAGTGGAGAGACTAAGAATAGAATTGGGAACCTCCTGCATGCAAATTACTTATTGTATCCCTGCACCTATCTCTGTTCTCATCCTAGCCTTTGGTCAAAGAAATAATTCTTTAACCTGATTTGCATAGCCCCTTGTAACAAGACTGTGTCAATAAAACAGGTCTTGACGGGAAGAAAATTTGCCTTTAGGTCACCCATTTGAACCAGACCAGGCTTCATTCAACAAAGAGCTGAAAAATTGGTTTACAGCAGGTTGTATATATGACATTAAAAAAAAAAAAAAAAAAAAAGATCACACTGATGGAAAGACCAGAGTTTAAAAAAAAAAAAAGTCTTAAAAAGCTCACATGGTTCTGATAAAAATCTGACATAAAGCATCAAGTCTTAAGAGAAGAGAGCAGAATCATCTTGAACTTGGCTCCAGAGAATTACATTTCTAGTCACAAATCATCCACCTTCAGTCAATCACTGCCTTCCTGTATGACAATGTAAACCCGACTATGTAAACTGAGTGATTAAAACAGTATCTATGGGAAGAAAAGATGACAAAGAAACAAATTCCAGCTATTGCCACTCATAACTTGTTTTAGAGGAAGGCTTGTCGTTTTATTGACTTGCGATGACGTTTAAAAGTGTTTAGAAATACTTATAATTTTGCTATATTAGATTTATAAATCCTATTAATTCTTTGGAGGCATTTGGTTAATATTCCAGGTAATTTGATACATCTGTTTTAAATCTCCTAGTAGTGTTTGAATATGCCATCTAAGCAGAGCTGGAATATGCCTGCCAAGTCGGAGAAAACTCTTCAAAATCTTATCCCGAGGAAAGTTAGCTTAAGTGGAGATGCCGGGGATCGAACCCGGGGCCTCATACATGCAAAGCATGCGCTCTACCACTGAGCTACATCCCCAAAGCTGTGAGGCTGCTTTTCTTTTTGATTATTGGCTAATAAAATAGTGTTCCCTAAATACTATGATTCAGACTGCACAATTCCAGGAGCTTTTCCTATACACATTCATAGGAATAGAATCGGGTCGATTTAACAAAGCGTTTAAAAAAAAAAAAAGTTTTTTTTTTGTTTTTTTTACTAAGTATAGGTTCCCTATACTTTTCCTTAATATTATTTATCAGGGTTTAAAGTCTAAAGCCTCTTTTCTCCTTTAGGATTCAGCTGGAATGCTCTGTTTACTTCCCCGGTGTCGTTTCTAGCTTTTGGGGCGGCGTCACGCAGGAGCCGGCGTCCTGCCTTCCTCGCACTCCTGCTCTCTTCCTGCCGGGACAAGTGTGCAGGGCAGGGATCCTATTCCTCACCCTCCACCACCCCCTTTCTTCCTGGTTGCAGACTCCTTGGCCTCCCCGGGTTCACGTGCCAGTGAAGGCCCTTCTCCATGGTTGGAGCAAGCCTTGCCCTGTTGCCAGTCCGGCCGTTGCTGGGGCCTCTGGAGCACGTCAGGTCTCCCAGAAAATGCCCGGGAGGCCTGCCCTTTCCCAGACCGCTATGGGCACAGCCGTGTTGAGAAGGGGAGAGAGACAGCGGGAAAATAACAAAACCAAAAAAAAAAAAAAAAAAAGACAAACGCTAAACTGCCTTTGGGAATAGAGAGGGGCACAACAAATAGATTAGTGTAAATCTCTAAAAAATAAGCAATACAGCGAATGGTTTTTTCCTCCAGCAAGGCGCAAGGCCGTTGGTGAGGACGATGAACTTTCTGAAACCCCTTTAATATGATCCACCCACCCGTTGCCACCCAGTCGACTCCGACTCATGGCTACCCTTTATGACAGAGTAGAACTTGCCCCATAGGGTTTTCAAGGCTGCAATCTTTACAGAAGTAGACTGTCACATGTTTATTCTGCAGAGTGGCTGGTGTACTGCTGAATTTTCAGTAAGCAGCCGAGCACTTTAACAACTGCGCCACCAGGGCTCCTTTTAATATAAGCAGAAGTCCATAAACCAATTGCCCTCTAGTGGATTTGGACTCATGGAGACCCCATGTGTGTCAGAATAGAACTGTGCTTCACAGGGTTTTCATGCAGGGACGTTTGTGACGCGACAACACGGCGACCCGAGTTTACTGCCAGGTGTAGTCGATGACAGCATGGCCAGGTGCCCCTTCCCTCTCTCCTGATCGTAGAACTTCCTTGGATCTCCGGCTCTTTCATCTCTGCATCCCGAAGCTCACTTTCCCCAACCCACCAGCAGCAGTTCCTCGGGGTCCCAAGTGGTTTCTGTGCAGGCTGGGAGCGGGACGGGGGGCGGGGAAGTCCTGGGTGTCCCTGGCCTTGGCCGCGGGGTGTGCAGGTAACTGAGCCCTCCGGTCCCGCTCACTCGGAGGTCAGTCCGAGACTGCTGCTCAGCCCCGCGCACCGCCGAGCGAACGTTGCCTGCACCTCGGCTCCTCCCCCGGATGCCTCGCGACAGACAAACGACGGGCTGCTGTCCCGGAGAAGGACTAGATTCTACCTTAAACTGATTTTCTAACTGAGGCCATGATTAACAGCAGCGGCCGGGGTGCCGCTGTGCTACTGTCAGCGGTGAAATTCTTGGATCCGCGCAAGACAGACCTGAGCAAAAGCCAAGGGTGTTTTTATCAATCAACAGCAAAGGTCGGAGAATCAAAGGCCTCTGTTTCCCTTCTTCGTTGCCATCCTAAGTGAATGAAATCGACTGGTGCGCTGACCAGCTCTGGGAAAGCCAAGTCTTTGGATTCTGGTAGGAGAAAAATTTGAGCCGCTCACAAAGCTGTAACTTAAAGGACTGATGAAGAGGGGAGCCTGCGGCTTGGTTGGATGCAACGCAGGAAACCTCCCGGTTCCCGGATGCCCGCAGGACCGAGAAGTTGGTAGCCCTTTGTGGAATCAGGGAGTGGTGGTGCGTGGCGGCCTAGTTCAGTAGAGGAGAGGTTTGTGTGGGGAATTCGATAAGGAGACTCGGACAGATAACTATTACACGACCCCGGAACTGTCGACCTTCCCAAATTCTTAGAAATCTAGTCACAGGAGATTTGATTACAGAACAGACGTTCCTTCCTCCTTCTTCTTACTCTTTATTCTCTTTGCTGTAGCTCTGGGGTAGCTTATTTGCTTTGTACGTAAAACGTCATGAGTTCTATCCTTGGTGTGCCCGGCTATGTCCTGTTGCTTTATTCTGGCTTTATTGCTTTTCTTATCCTGCTTTTGCTCATCTTTGCTTTCCTCTTTCCTTCTCTTCCTACAGCTTCTGAATAGATTCTTTAATGTTCAGGAACTTAGAAGTGTCAAGAGAAATGTCCACTGCTGTTTGTACTTTTTCAATTAATATTTTTCAAATATTTATACTCTGTTTTATAAAAATGTAAATTCGAAAACAGATTTCCTCTCAAAAAAAATTCAAGCCTGAAATGTCATATCATTTTACCTTTAAATGCTGGAAATACCTTACCAGAACCAAAAACTGAACCCGCTGCCATGGAGTCAATTCCGACTCATAGTGACACCTTTTGATTAGGCGCAGAGGACTTAACCACTGTACCACCAGGGCTTCTTCTGGAAACATCTTAGTACTGTGTTACCGTCAAAAAAAAAAAAAAAAAGATACAATAAATGCCGTCTTGATCAATACCTTACCCCCAAAAATGCCGTCGAGTCCGACTCATAGTGACCTTATAGGACTTGAGTAAAATTGCCCCATAGGGTTTCCAAGGAGCAGCTGGTACCGTTGAACTGCTGAGCTTTTGGTTAGCAACCATAACTCTTAACCACTGCACCACCACTGCTCCATCAGTGCCTTACACCAGTGGTTTTTGAACTTTAGAATCATTTGTAGGGCTTATTAAAACACAGATTTCTGGGGCCTACCCCCAGATTTTCTGATTCCTTAGGTCTGAGGTGGGGCCAAGAATTTGTGTTTTTAACTAGATCCAGGTGATGCTGATACTACTGGACCTAAGGCCACACTTTGAGGATCACCACCTTACAACTAAAACCCATTTCAAAAGCATTATATCCTGGATTTATATTTTAATCTTCAGCATGTCCGTTACACTTTTTATTCCCCAGGATACAGGTTTACTCACCCAATCTGCAGAGCGAGATTTTTCCCCTTAGGCCAGGCTAAGATTTAGATAGAGGTTGACTGTGGGTAATTCCAGGCCCTAAACGTGAGATTTAGAGGCACCTTGCATCATGGTTGTATCTGAGGCCTATTACCCAGCTGAATTGGCTCTGTTTACAGATAGACTTTGCACTATACATCAAGAAATTTCCCAGTGGCTTGCTGTAACTGCCTATGTTTCTATATTTTCTGATGCTGGCCTTTCCAAATGGCTTTTGATCTGAACGACTTATGTTTATGGTCCTACATAGGTATATGCCAATTTTGAAACCGCTTGTTCTGAGCTAGTTAGGTTTAAATGAATCTAGTTGTTAGTGACATTGGTTTACATAAACTACAGTTTCTTCTTTCTGACATTCAAGACCAGTAAAATTCAAGTAATTCTTGCACAACAAACCACACAAAATATATTTTAAGGAAAATTTGATCGAGTATTCATAAAGAAAATTATGTATGCCGTAGGGGATCTACCACTGAGCATTCTGTGGGGAGGTAGCTCAGTGGTAAAGCACTTCCTTTGCATGCCTGAGGTCCTGAGTTCAACTGTGAGCATCTCCAGCTTCTGTTGTTCCTGGGGACTCATTTAAGACTGTTAGGTGGTAAATACTGACGAACAAATACGTTTGCTTTTAGCGCTTTGCATATTCCTAAGCATTTTAAACTTGAAATAGCTAAGTGAGATTTCATCTTCCTGCATCCTAGTTCCAAAGACAAGTATGATGCTGCTGCAAAGTTTTCTGAGCTTACACTGTCAACACCCCCAGTCCCTGATGCTATACATAATCTTTCTTCGGGGATGGGGAGGAGGATTAAGAGAGGAGGTTAGGCTGAGAAAATAGATTGGTTTCCGTTCCTACTCTCTCCCCTCTTACAAGTCTTTGATCTTTGTCACAAGTACTTCTATGCTCCCAGGCTGTAAACAAATATTTTGTTTCTTATTCCTTTTATTTTGGAAACGATCATATTTTAAGTCAACTGCTGAATAGAAAGTACAATAATAGTATAAGTGGGTAAAAACCCATTGCCGTCAAGTCGATTCTGATGTATAGCGACCCTATAGTACAGAGTACAACTGCCCCATAGGGTTTCCAAGGAGCTGCTGATGGATTCAAACTGTCAACCTTTTGGTTAGCAGCCGAGCTCCTAACCACTGCGTCACCAGGGCTACATAAGTTGGTTAAAAGTATGACTAATTTGTAATTAGTTGATTGCCTGAAAGAAGCAAAGAAGGTGAAGAGGAGAAATTGTAGGCAAAGAACAGTCTCTCAGGTAAGAGGAGAGAGTTGGTTAGAAATGGATGCAAAGAGGTGAAGGGCTTTTATCAGCTGCTCCTTAATTCTTTTTCTAAGCTAGCAAAAACTGCTTTTGTTACGTCAATTAAGATCAAGGACATAGGCTACAGTGTTCTCTAAAATTATGAGCTGAGAAAATTTACTCTTGGAAATCGTGTCGGTAAGAATGGAACATCCTACTAGCACCTCGGTTATCTGAGCCAAATGGGTCACTTTGACATAGGGCCTCAGCCTTGATTTCCAATCAACTTCAGAGTTCAGAAAGTATTTCAGGCACATCTTTTAATATTTATCTTAACTCTGTAGTTTCAAGAAAATAGAATCCTGAGTCCTTGTCTCAGCCAAAATCTATAATATATATATAAAAGTTCATGAATTTAGTAAAGGAAAGCCCTACTTAAGACATAAAGAACCAACTACATAAATAAAAAGATTGGACTCCGACTCATGGCGACCTTATGTAGAACAGAATGAAACATTCCCAGTCCTGCATCATCCTCAAAATCACCAGCATGTTCAAGTCCATTCTTGTGGATATTATGCAAATCAGTCCCACTAGGGTCTCCCATGCCCTCATTGGCCCTCTACTTCACCAAACATGATGTCCTACTCTAGCAATTGATCTCTCCTTGGAGCCCTGGGGGTAGAGTGGTTAAGCACTTGGCTACTAACCAAAAGGTTGGCAGATCAAATCCACCAGCCACTCCTTGGAAACCCTATGAGGGGGCAGTTCTACTCTGTCCTATAGGGTCACTATGAGTCAGAATTTACTCAACAGCAATGGATTTTTTGTTTGGTTTGGTTGGTGACATGTCCGAAGCAAGAGAGTCAGACAGTATTCTGTTGGGATACATAAGGTTTTCACTGGCTAATTTTTGGAAGTAGCTTGCCAGTCCTTTCTTTCTAGTCTGTCTTAATCTGGAAGTTCTGCTGAAACCTGTCCACCATGGGTGACCCTGCTGGTATTTAAAATACCAGCAGCGTAGCTTCCAGCATCACAGCAACATACAAGCCACCACAGGATAACAAACTGACAGAGGAGTGGTGGTTGGTGGAATATGACCTTTAGACAAACTGAAAAACTAGATATAAACTGTAATATGTTTATCATATATAAAGATTAAATTATTATTAAAAATAGTCAGCTTCTACAAATTAATTTCTAAATGAAACCAATCAGAAAAAGCAAAATATTTTATTTTTTTTTGTCTAACCAATAATTTGGATGAAGGTGAAACTTGTGTAAGGTGACCCTGATTGTTGAAAAAATTAACCTACAAGGGAGTTATGTAATTGTGTTTCTGCAGCAGGTAGTATTTCAGTCTAAAATGAGCTTCAAGTGACATTTATTTTGACTTAAAATATTTTGAACAAGAAAACTTAAATTTTGCCTGAAACTCTCCCATTAGCCAATGGGCAATTGTTTCGATTTCAATCAGGCAAATTATAATTTATAGTTTTCTACATTAAAAAAATTAACATTAAGTTTGGAAAAAAAGAAGGAAGAAAGTGAAAATAGGCACACACACACAAAAGGTGACCAATATATCTCAAATTTCAGAGGCAGGGAAGAGTTGTTTTTATCTAAGAAATATCAGGTTTCCTTAGCAACATAATCACAGCATTTTACTCTGTATTATCACTCCAAGTAAAATTTCTCTCAGTCACTGAAGCTTTCTTAACCTGGACTATTGTTAGGTGCCATTGAGTCAGTTCCGACTCATAGCAACACTAGGTACAGAACAAAACACTACAGTTGTCTCCAGGGACTGGTCCCTCCTGATAACATGCCTAAAATACTTGAGACGAAGTCTCTCCATCCTTGCTTCTAAGGAGCATTCTTGCTGCACTTCTTCCAAAACAGATGTTTGTTCTTCTGGCAGTCCATTTTATATTCAATATTCTTTGCCTACACCATAATTCAAAGGCACCAATTCTTCGGTTTTCCTTATTCATTGTCCAGCTTTTGCATGCATGTGAGGTGGTTGAAAATACCATGGCTTGGGTCAGGCACACCTTAGTCTTTAAGCTGACATCTTTGCTTTTGAATATTTTAAAGAGGTCTTTTGAAGCAGATTGCCCAATGCAATATGTTTGTTTTCTTGACTGCTGCTTCCATGAGGGTTGATTGTGGATCCAAGTAAAATGAAATCTTTCACAACTTCGATATTTTCTCCATTTATCATGATGTTGCTTACTGGTCCCCCTTCCACTTTGCTAATGGTATTTTATTGGGATTATTGAAAGTGTCAGCTCAAATCTTCATTGAAAGTTTCCAATAAATGAAAGAAGAAATGGAGGGAAGGAAGAAGGGTAAATGAATTAACAAAACAGTGAGTGAATGAACAAATGAACAAACTTGTTCCAAGAAATTTACTTGGTAAAGCCTTCAGTATTTATTTAATTCTAAATGTTGTCCAGGAGAAAAAAAAAAAAATTAAATAACAAATATGTTGTATTTTGTAGTTTACAAAAAGCATTTTATTAATTTTGTTTCCTAGTCTCTTCACAACCCAGAAAAAATAGAAGAGTGTACATTTGTTGGATATTGTTAATTGGCATTCAGCATCTATTCCCACTTTATTCTGATTGACTTTCTACGCTGGAGAGCCTGGTAAACACCCCCCCCCAAAAAAAAAATTTCCCAGGCTCCCCTCAAGCTAAGGATTTTGATGCAAATGAGATCTAACCAATTATTAGATGTGCTTCTCTGAGATTTAGAAGGCAGGATATTTTCTGTTAGTGAGCAAGATCATGGACATGTGGTTTTTCTGCAGCAGTGTTACAGAGTCTAATCTTTAACTCTATAGGACTAGAGCAGTGGCAGAAGAAGTGACCATAATCCATGTTACAATGTCCAGTCAGCAGCTTCATAAGCTTCGAAGTAGTTATAAAGAGTCTCCTGACCCTACCTTTGTGTTTCCTGGGCTACAGCTACAGCGGTATGTTCTGAGTCTCAGCAATTTGATTACTAGTTTTCCTTGTAGATTAGTTCCATAGATTTTTTTTTTGGAGTCATACTTGAAGGTCTAAAGTCTGTTTCTCAACCTCTTCTAATGATTATGTAATTATACAATTTCCTATATTTAATGATTTCCTGCTAAAAATGCTTAAGGATGAATCCTGTTTCCTACACCAAATTCTGATTTTGCAGATTAAGAAATCTCAAAATAATGATAGCAATGGGTTATAACCTATGAATAAAATAAGAATCCATGAGTACATATAAATAAATGGAGGAAACGTTCTTCCTCTTACAGTAGAAAGTCAACTAGCAAATGTAGAATGATGGATTTAGAAAATCATCATTTGGCGATCATTATATTAATAATAGGTTCAGGTAGGCATCATCAGTGGGTATTAGAGGGGTAAAAGATAAATGATGAGATATTTACATAGTCTCAAACTATCTCCTCATAGATATAAATTAAAAGGAAAAAGTAATAATTTTACAGTGGAGAAAACTGTCAGATTCCACTATGCCATTCCCTTTGATTATTTCTTGGATTTACATTTTTTGCACCTCTATTTATGTTGCTTAAACTCTGCTCTTTTTTTTTATTTTAAAGCTATTTGCCAAAAAGAAAACAATAAACAGCTTTGGAGAACAAATCCCAAACTTCAAATTTTTATTTCTTGACTATCAATATTTTGAAATGAGTATATGTTCCCATCCACCTCCACATGGATTCTGATTGCTTTTAAGATAAAATTAAAACTCCCGAATATAGCCTATAAATGCCTGACATGGTGTAGCCATGTCCTTCCACTCCAGCCATACT
Source organism: Loxodonta africana (assembly GCF_030014295.1). NCBI lineage: Eukaryota > Metazoa > Chordata > Mammalia > Proboscidea > Elephantidae > Loxodonta > Loxodonta africana. The sequence continues at coordinate 87,234,152 of NC_087342.1, read as the reverse complement.
GGCTTTCCTTCAGTCTCAGGCACTTTGCCTGACTTCCTCTACCTTAAATATTGTATGCTCTGCCTCTGTCTCCTGTACTGTTCTTTCCTTTCTTTGCAACTCAAGTCTCTCCTTCTCTGATCTCCCTGACTTACCTAAATTCCTCTTTTATGTTCTAAATCTCAGTAATCCGGTTTTGTAGTACTTATCACAGCCACAGTGTCTTATTTATGTTTGTGATTATGTGATTAATTCTGTCCCCCCAATTAAGCTCTTATCTTCTCTTTGGTTAAAAAAAAAAAAAAAAAGCAAACCAAATTCACTGCTGTCAAGTTGATTCCCAATCATAGTGACCCTATAGGACAGAGTAGAACTACCCCATAGAGCTTCCAAGACTGTAAGTCTTTATGGAAGCAGACTGCCACATCTTCCTCTCCTGGCGAGGCTGGTGGGTTCCAACCACCAACCTTTCGATTAGCAGCCGAGTGCTTTTACCACTGTGACACCAGGGGTATTAGTAGACAAGACCTGTTTAGCTCCCTTTTCCACAAGCTAGCATTAAATGGGCATTCAATACATAATTTTTAATTGAATGAGTGGATGAAGGAATGAGCTCTATAAGATCAACTAAAATAGATAAAGGCAGATCTTGAACTCCTTGGGATCAGATTTAAGAGGAACTTGTGCACCACAGAGCACTTCCAAAATTTATTTCAGTGATCTTATGTCCAGAAGCAAAAAGAGAAACATAACTTCTTGAAATTGACATTCTGGTCCAGATTCATGATTCCCCAGTCCAACCATCTGCCTCTAATGCCTGAATTTTAATTACAAGACACAATTATTTTTTTTTGATATCGTTTTTATTAATGGAATCATGCTAAATCATTGTGTGTCTGAATTTTTAGTAGGTAGTATGGATTTGTTTTTCTTGCCCCCTCCCACAAGTGTACCCGGACTGTCCCAAGGTACCACTAATTCTACCCGAGTTCCCTCATAGTCCACTGTGACATATATATGCCACATAAAATTTTTCAAAATTTGCTTTTCCTACCAAAAGTTCAGACACTTTATACAATACCCTGTAAAATCAGTAATTTGCAGCACATGCCTATTTCTTCCATTTTAACAGTTATACAGTTCCCCACCTGCCATCAGCATATACTGTCAGTGGGACAGCAGCTTCTCAATCAATCCTAGAGGTACACAAAGTAATTGGTAGCTATATACACTGCTGATCCTGAAAAGTGTTATTAAAAAAAAAACCAAGGAAAGGGAATGATAGTCATACAAAAAACAACATGGTTATGGACTGAATTGTCCCCCCGCAAAATGTGTTGTAAATCCTAACCTCTATACCTGTGGATGTAATCCCATTTGGGATAGTTTTGTTTGTTATGTTAATGAGGCCATTATCAGTGTAGAATGTGTTTGAAACCCATCACTTTTGAGATACAAAATTACACATTAGGCACAGAAGCAAGCAAGCAGACTGGGAGGAGAGATGCCACACCACGTGAAGATTGCCAAGGAATGGAGAAACAGAGGCTGAAAAGAGACAAGGACCTTCCTCCAGAGAATACAGAGAGAAGGCCTTTTCCTAGAGCTGACACCTGAATTCAGACTGCTAGCCTTCTAGCTCTGAGAAAATAAATGTTTGTTAACGCCACCCACTTGTTGTATTTCTGTTGTAGTAACACGAACAAAGACAAATATCAAGAAGTGTTTCCAAAACAGCTTGTGTTTCCTTAACACCTATTTGTGATTTACTCTTTATTGATTTACAGAAGTCAAGGGTTTCTTTCAGTGGTTCATGGACACCCAAGGGTCTAAAGAGGTCAGTGAACACCTTGAAAGTATATACAAAATTTATTCATTTTATTTGGTCATGGGCCAAAGTTATCATCAGATAATCAAATAAGTTCATGCATCATACAATTTTAAGAACTATTATTCCTAAACCATACCAGATACTGTTTGCTTTTATAAATAATAATATTTGGTATTTAAGGCCAGAACTTTTAAATGAGAAAAATGACTTTAAATTCCAGCTTATTTACTAGCTGTGCAATCTGGGCAACTTACTTCACTTCTTTCCAATTTTCAGTTTCCTCATCTGTAAAATGTACATAAGAATATTTACTTTTGAGAGTTTTTCTTGAGACTTAATGTGAGAAAATACACAAAACACAACACAGTGTTGAAGAAATGGTAACCATTTTTCATCTGTGATTTAGAGTGCTTAGAGTTTGAGAACCAGAATATATTTTTAAATGGTTTGCATTTAAGGTTTTTCCATTTTACTTTAGAAATTGTTGATCCATGATTGCTTTGAACCCTCAGGAAGAGTTAAATCCTGGTATATTTGTGTGATAGACCACGGGTACAGAGCCTGCGTTACAGAGCATGTAGGTGGAAAGAGGGGAATTTGCACAGGACACAGCACCAAGCAGTGGATTGGACATTGTGATTTAAGGTAACTTCAGACTAAAAGTTGAAACGTAAGCCCGTTGCCATCAAAACGATCTTACTCTGCTTGAGACACCAAGCAGGGGGGTTGGTCTGGGCTCACTGAACGATTTTATAATTCAGATTCCAACGCCTGCTCCTTGCCTGAGGGAGGAAAATGGCGTATTCCTGTGGCTCTTAGGAGCTGCGCAGGCGGAAACTACAACTTGCAGTTGTGGAGGCGTCATCAGAAAATTCCTTATTTTCTGTTCTGCCTTCCTCATTTTGAGACTTCAAGAGGATGCTCTTTAGTATCTTCCTCAATTTATTTAGAAGCTAAATAAACATTAAATAACTAAAAAAATCACAAAATTAATAATCTAAAACTGTTAACATTTGGGTCCTAGTTTTCTGCCTTTAATTGGAATTGAGGGTGATGCTGAACAGGAAGGGAGTTCTTCAAATAAGCAAGAGCCACCACACATCTACCCAGCTTCCCCTGCCTTGTTAAAAAGACAACAGGGGGGACTCAAAAATTATTTCTTTAACTGAGCAAAGGCTGGAAGGGCCTCTGGGACTGGTCCAAAACCCAAACCAAACCAGTTGCCATGTGTACAGAGTAGAACCGCTCTGTAGGGTTCTCAAGGCTATGACCTTTTGAAAACATATTGCCAGGCCTACCTTCTAAGGGACCTCTGGGGGCAGGGGTTCACACTGCCAACCTTTTTTGTAGCCCAGCGGTTAACATTTGCATCACCCAGAGACTTCTCTGGGACTGGAAGAGCCCTTGAATCCTAAAGTCTTTCTTAATTCTTGAGTCAAATGTCTGACATTGCCATTTTCAAATCCACTCAGAATGTTTTTTGTAGTGAATGTAAAGTTATTTACTTATTAACAAGGGTGATCACCTCTTAATTTCCCACGTTACCAAATTGCAATGTATACGACCACCACTATTACTCCAATTACAGTTACTGCACACTTAGTGAGTTTGGAAAGCACCCCAAAATCATAATGTACCAAGGATCATGACACTTTGAAATCTTATTAGCTGAACTGTTTATGATAAGGATCGTATAAATTTTAGGGAAAAAAGGTATAACTGGAACGTTAGTATTTACAGTGAAGTATTGTTCAAGTCCCCCATGTGTCTGCCAGTTTCTCATACTGTAGCGGCTTGGGTGTTGCTGTGACGTTGGAAGCTATGCCACCGGTATTCAGAAACTGGCAGGGTCACCCATGAAGGACAGGTTTTGGCTGAGCTTCCAGACTAAGACAGACTAGGAAGGACCCGGCAGTCTACTTCTGAAAAGCATTAGCCAGTGAAAGCCTTATGAATAGTAGCGGAACATTGTTTGATATAGTGCTGGAAGATGAGCCCCCCAGGTTGGAAAGCACTCAAGAGATGACTGGGGAAGAGCTGCCTCCTCAAAGTAGAGTCGACCTTGATGTGGATGAAATAAAGCTTTCAAAATCTTCATTTGCTGATGTGGCACAACTCAAAATGAGAAGAAACAGCTGCAAACATCCATTAATAACTGGAACCTGGAATGTACAAAGTATGAACCTAGGAAAATTGGAAATCATCAAAAATAAAATGGAATGCATAAACATCAATAATCTAGGCATTAGTAAGCTGAAATGGACTGGTATTGGCCATTTTGAACCGGACAATCATATAGTCTACTATGCTGGGAATGACAACTTGAAGAGGAATGGTGTTGCATTCATCGTCAAAAAGAATGTTTCAAGATCTATCCTGAAGTACAATGCTGTCAGTGATGGGATAATATCCATACGCCTGCAAGAAAACCAGTTAATACAACTATTATCTAAATTTACACACCAACCACTAAGCCCAAAGATGAAAAAACAGAAGATTTTTATCAGCTGTTGCAGTCTGAAATTGATCAAACATGCAATCAGGATGCATTGATAATTACTGGTGATTGGAATGTGAAAGTTGGAAACAAAGAAGAAGGATCAGTAGTTGGAAAATATGGCCTTGGTGACAGAAATAATGCTGGAGATCAAATGATAGAACTTTGCAAGTCTAACAACTTCTTCATTGCAAATACCTTCTTTCACCAACATGAATGGCAACTATACACATTGGACCTCGCCAGAAGGAACACACAGGAATAAAATTGACTGTATCTGTGGAAAGAGAAGGTGGAAAAGCTCAACACCATCAGTCAGAACAAGGCCAGGGGCCAACTATGGAACAATTGCTCATATGGAAGTTCAAGCTGAAACTGAAGAAAATCAGAGCAAGTCCACAAGAGCCAAAATATGACCTTGAGTACACCCCACCTGATTTTAGAGACCATTTTAAGAATAGATTTGACACACTGAACACTAGTGACCGATGATCAGACGAGTTGTGGAATGACATCAAGGACATTATACATGAAAAGCAAGAGGTCACTGAAAAGACAGGAAACAAAGAAAAGACCAAGATGGATGTCAGAGGAGACTCTGAAACTTGCTCATGAATGTCAAATGGCTAAAGCAAAAGGAAGAATTGATGAAGTAAAAGACTGAACAGAAGATTTCAAAGGGCAACTCGAGAAGACAAAGTACTATAATGACATGTGCAAAGAGCTGGAGATGAAAAACCAAAAGGGAAGAACACGCTTGGCGTTTCTCAAGCTGAAAGAACTGAAGAAAAAAAATTAAGCCTCGATTTGCAATTGTGAAGGATTCTATGGGAAAAATATTAAATGACGCAGGAAGCATTAAAGAAGATGGAAGGAATACACAGAGTCATTATACCAGAAGGAATTAGTCAATGTTCAACCATTTCAAAGAGGTAGCATATGATCAGGAACCGATGGTCCTGAAGGAAGAAGTCCAAGCTGCTATGAAGGCATTGGCGAAAAACAAGCCTCCAGGAATTGATGGAATATCGAGAGGTTTCAACAAACGAAAACGGATGCGGCGCTGGAGGTGCTCACTTGTCTATGCCAGGAAATACGGAAGACAGCTTCCTGGCCAACTGACTGGAAGAGATCCATATTTATCCCTATTCCCAAGAAAGGTGATCCAACCAAATGTGGATATTATAGAACTATATCATTAATATCACATGCAAGGAAAATTTTGCTGAAGATCATTCAAAAACGGCTGCAGCAGTATATCAACAGGGAACTGCCAGAGATCCAGGCTGGTTTCAAAAGAGGACATAGAACCAGGGATATCATTGCTGATGTCAGATGGATCCTGGCTGAATGCAGAGAATACCAGAAGGATGTTTACCTGTGTTTTATTGACTATGCAAAGGCATTCAACTGTGTGCATCATAACAAATTTTGGATAACACCGCAAAGAATGGGAATTCCAGAACCCTTAATTGTGCTCATGAGGAACCCTTACATAGATCAAGAGGCAGTTGTTCGGACAGATACTGATTGGTCTAAAGTCAGGAAAGGGGTGTGTCATCGTTGTATTCTTTCACCATACCTATTTAGTCTGTATGCTGAGCAAATAATCCGAGAAGCTGGACTATATGAAGAAGGATGGGGCATCAGGATTGGAGGAAGACTCATTAACAACCTGCGTTATGTAGATGACACAACCTTGCTTGCTGAAAGTGAAAAGGACTGGAAGCACTTACTAATGATGATCAAAGACCACAGCCTTCAGTATGGATTACACCTCAACATAAAGAAAACAAATCCTCACAACTGGACCAATTAGCAACTCATGATAAACAAAGAAAAGATTGAATTTGTCAAGGATGTCATTTTACTTGGATCCACAATGAACAGCCATGGAAGCAGCAGTCAAGAAATCAAACGATGCATTGCATTTGGTAAATCTGCTGCAAAGGACCTCTTAAAGTGTTGAAAAGCAAAGATGTCAGCTTGAAGACTAAGGTGTGCCTGACCCAAGCAATGGTATTTTCAATCGCATCATATGCATGTTAAAGCTGGACGATGAATAAGGAAGACGGAAAAATAGTTGACGCCTTTGAACCGTGGTGTTGGCAAAGAATACTGAATATGCCATGGACTGCCAAAAGAACGAACAAATCTATCTCAGAAGAAGTATAACCAGAATGCTCCTTAGAAGCAAGGATGGCAAGTCTGGGTCTTTCATACTTTGGAGATATGCCAGGAGGGTTCAGTCCCTGGAGAAGGACATCATGCTTGGCAAGGTACAGGGTCAGTGGAAAAGAGGAAGACCTTCAATGAGGCGGACTGACACAGTAGCTGCAACAATGAGCTCAAGCATAACAATGATTGTAAGGATGGTGCAGGATCGAGCAGTGTTTTGCTCTGTTGTGCATAGGGTCGCTATGAGTCGGACCCGACTCAACGACACCTAACAACAACAACAACATTGTTCAAATAGGGTTTCCTAGTAGAAGAAATGGTTTGTGCTAGACTACTAACCTAAAGGTTGGTGGTGTGAAGCCACCCAGAGGCACTGTGGAAGAAAGGCCTGGTGATCTGCTTCCATAAAAATTATGGCCAAGAAAACCCTACGGAACAGTTCTGCTCTGTAACACATGGGTTTGTCATGTGTTGGCATTGACTTAACAGTGACAGGTTTTGTTGTACTGTTCAATAAAAGTGAGATTAGTGAGTACTTCTGCATCAGCTGCTGAAATGAGCTGCTGCTCTGTGGGTACCACAATGTACAAAATAGTTGTAGATGACAGAATACTGAACAATAAATTTTAATAAATTATGTTGTTGTTGCTGTTGAGTAAGTTCCCAACTTATGGTCTATACTAAAGAAGTTGAAAAGCACAAGGTCCAGGTGGTTTCAGTAGGGAAATCTATGAAACATTTAGAGGAGAAATGATACCAATTCTCTACAATCTATTTCAGAAAATACAAGCAAAAGAATACTACTTAATTCATTTTATGAGGCTAGCATTACCCCAGTACCAAAAAAAAAGGCATTACAGGAAAGGAAAATATAGGCCAATCTCTCTCATGAACACAGGCAAAAGTCTGCACCAAAATATCAGCAAACTGAACCCAAGAATGGATAAAGACAATTACACTCAATGACCAAGTGGGACTGATTCCAGGTATGCAAGGCTTGTTCAACATTTGAAAAACAATTAATGTAATTCATCGCATCAAAAGGCTAAAGAAGAAAAACTGTATGATCATATCAATAGATGAAAAACTGACAAAATTCAACACCCACTCATGATAAAAATTCTCAGCAAACTAGGAATAGGGAGAACCTCCTCAATTTTATAAAGAACATCTACAAAAAAAACCTACAGCTGCCATCATACTTAAAACAAGGTGCTTTCCCCTTAAGATCAAGAACGAGGCTGGAAGTCTCAGCTAATGCAATTAAAAAAGGTAAGAAAAAGAAATAAAATGTATACAGATTGGGAAGGAAGAAATAAAACTGGCTTTGTTCACAGATGATACAACTGTCTATGCACAAAATCTTAGAAACAATTCAGAAAAAGATTTCTGGTACTAATAAATAATTGTAGTAAGGCTGCAGGATACAAGGTTAATATACAAAGGTCAATTGCTTTCCTATATATTAGCAATGAACAATGAAATAAAAAATATGCCGTTTATATTAGCACTAAAAAATGAACCTCTTAGGTATAAATTTAACAAAATATGTACAAGATCTATATGAGGAAAACTATAAAACTCAGATGAAATAAGATATAAATAAATGGAGAAATAGTCCATGTTTATGGATAAAGAGATTAAATATTAAGATGTCAGTGCTCCCCAACTTGATCTATGGACTCAAGGCAATCTCAATCAAAATCCCACCAAGTTATTTTATGGATATAAACAAATTGATCCTAAAGCTTACCTGGAAATGCAAAAGATCCAGAATAGTCAACACAATACAGAGGAAAAATAGTTGGAGGGCTGACACTACCTGATTTCAAGACTTACTGTAAAGCTACAGTGATCAAGACACTGCAGTATTGGTGGAAGTATAGACAAACAGACGTTGAACATTATAGAAAGCCCACAATTATAGTCAACTGATCTTGAAAAATAAGCAAAGGCAACCCAATGAGAGAAAGGATAATATTTTCCACAAATGGTGTAGCAACAACTGGACATCCATGAGCAAAAAAAGTATTTAGACACACACCTTACACACTGCACAAAAATCAACTCAAAATGGATAACAGACCTAAATGTAAAATGCAAAACCATAAATTTCTAGCAGATAACAGAAGAAAACCCAGGCTGCTTTGGCGGTAACTTTTTAAATACAACACCAAAGGCATAATCTATGAAACAAAAACTTGGTAAATTTGACTTTATTAAAATTAAAAACTTCTGCTCTGTGAAAGACATGGTTAAGAGAATGCAAACACAAGCCACAGACTGGGAGAAAATATTTGTAAAACATGTACCTGATAAGGTACTTGTATGCAAGATATACAAAGAGCTCCTAAAACTCAACAGTAAGAAAACAAACCACCGAATTAAAAAATGAGTGAAAGATCTACACAGACACTTCATCAAAGGAGATATATGAATGGCAAATAGGCACACAAACAAGATTCTCTACATCACGTGCCATTAAGGAGTTGCAAATTAAAACAACCATGAGATACCACTACAGTTATTATTGTTGTTAGCTGCTGTCGAGCCATTTCCAACTCATAGGCACACGATGCACAACAGAATAAAACACCGCACAGTCCTGCGTCATCCTCACAGTCGTTGCTATTCTTGAGCCCATTGTTGCAGACAGTGTCAATTCATCTTGTCGAGGGTCTTCCTCTTTTTCATTGACCCTCTACCTTACCAAGCATGATGTCCTTCTCCAGGGACTGGTTCCTCTTGATAACATGTCCAAAGTATGTGAGACAAAGTCTTAGCATCCTTGCCTCCAAAAAAGCACCCTGGCTATACTTCTTCCAAGACAGACTTGTTCATTCTTCTGGAATTCCACGGTATATTCAATATTCTTCGTCAACACCATATTCAAAGACATTGTCTTAGTCATCTAGTGCTGCCATAACAGAAATGCCACAAGTGGATAGCTTTAGCAAGGAGAAATTTATTTTCTCACAGTCTAGTAGGTTACAAGTCCCAATTCAGAGCGTTGGCTCCAAGAGGCTTTCTCTCTCTGTCGGCTGTGAAAGAAGGTCCTTGTCCTCAATCTTCCCATCTTTTCAGAGATAAAAGTGGTGCAGGCCACACCCCAGGGAAACTCCCTTTACACTGGATCAGGGAGGCAATCTGATTAAGGGTGGTGTTAAAATCCCACCTCAGTCCTCTCAACATAAAACTACAATCACAAAATGGAGGATAACCACACAATACTGGGAATCATGACCTAACCAAACTGACACATATCTTTGGGAGGACACAATTCAATCCATGACAGACATCAATTCTTCTTCGGTCTTCCTTATTCAATGTCCAGCTTTCACATGTAGACGCAGTTATTAGAATGGTTAAATTTCAAAACACTGACGACATCAAATGCTGGTAAGGGTGTGAGGCAACAGGAACTCTCTCATTCATTGCTGGTGAGAATGCAAAATGGTACAGCCACTTTGGAAGACAATTTGGCAGTTTCTTAAAAAGTTAAATATAAGCTTACCATAAAAGCTAGCAATCATGTTCCTAGGTGTTTACCCAAATGAATATTTATTCAAATGAGCGCATACCACCCAGCCAAATTTTCACCTCCCCACGCCCTGCTAAATATTTCTTTACGTGACCTAAAATGCCCTTTCTCAGCTTACCTCACTATCCAAATTCATGCACAATTGAAGTACAGTAAAAATAAATTCATCTGTTCCAAAATTCACTCTTTTGTGGAAACATACAATCAACACATCATTTATCCATGGATCTTAGCTTTCTCATTACCCTAACAGATGGAGTAAAAGAGCTACTGTTCATCACCCCAGAACAACAAATAAGATAGGCTTCAAGGTTATAATTTCCAACATGGGGGAAAAAAAGGCATCCAAAATAGTCTTTCTTTGGAGAGAATGTATTCAAGGTGGACATATTGTGCTTTAGTATGCCACGTCAAGCTTGTACCAGTAATTCTCTCATTATGATCACAGTAAAGTGTAATGAGGCCCTTCCCCTTCTTTGATCTATCGCAGATACTCAAACTCTTACTCAATCTCCTTCTTTGATGAAAACAGTGTCTCTGAAGGTTTTAGCATTTTGGATGGTTGAACAGCCAAATTTCTTTGAGTTTAATCATGTTTCCTTTCTACTGTAGTGGTCTCATAATAAAGACTACAAATTATTCTGTGGCCATAGCCATCAGTCTCACTTTGAGCAGGCACTCCACAGATTGCATGGACATTTCCATCACATGGTATACAACTATTAGCACCTGTGCATTCTTTTTCACAAACTAGATAAAGATCTTGGTCTACTTTCAGGAGGGGTCTTTGAAGGTTCTCTTCAATAGCACTATCTGTTCCAGTCTCAATGTTTCCTTCATACTGTGCTCTTAAGAGTATTTTCTAGCTCTTTGTCAGCTTGTTCTAATTCATTTTCTTTGTTCAGGCTGGCCACAAATTCTTCAGTTAACTGAGAATGAGATAAGCTTGGTTTTGCTTCAAGACTAAATGTACCTTCACTTGGAGTCTGCTACATGTCTCTGTGATAGGGCTGATTTTGGGTCATCTGAATGAACCACAAAAATTCAGCCTAGTGTGATGAGTTGCTAGCTTCCATCCAGGAGATAAACCTATTTTGGATATCCACATTAGTTTTTTCTATAGAATTTTCATGTTGGCAGGTCCAAGGAGTTCCATGGACAAATTTCAACTCTGGCCAAATATTACTGAATTTGAGAAACGTGGGGTACAGAACTCAAATTCTAGTAAAAAGAACAGACTTAATGGTCTGAGACTGAAGGAACCCCAGAAGACATGGCTCCTGGATTCTGTGTTCACCCAGAACTAAAACCACCCCCAAAGCCAACTCTTCAGACAAAGATTAGGCTGAACTATAAGACATAAAATGATACTCATGAAGAGTGTGCATCTTAGTTCAAGTAGATACAAGAGACTAGATGGGCAGCTCCTGTCCAGAGGTGAGATGAGAAAGCAGAAAGGGACAGGAGCTGGTTGAATGGGAACAGGAAATATAGGGTGGAAAGGAGGAATATGCTGTCACATTATAGAGAGAGCAACTAGGGTCACATAACAATGTGTGTATAAATTTTTGTATGAGAAACTAACTTGAGCTATAAATTTTCCCTTAAAGCACAATTAACAACAAAAAAAGTTAAATTACTGAGTTCACTAACAATCTGGCTTGAAAACTTCCTTCCATTGTCAGACTGTAAAACACTAGGTGTTCTAATGATTGTAAAAACATCTAAAAAAGCATGTGCAACTTCCTTGGGCCTTTTACATTTTAATGACCTAAAAAAACTTAACTGCGTATGGAGGTCTTAATTATGCACAATAAATTTACACTCCCTGTCTTAGGCTAGATTCTCTGGAGAAGTAAAACCAGTAAAGTATATACATATATATATATAGAGAGAGAAATTTATCTCAAGGAAATGGCTCATGTGGTTGTGGAGGCTGGCAAGTCCCAAATCTGCAGGTCAGGTGTCAGGCTGGAGGCTTCTCCTGACTCACGTAGTCGTAGGGGCTAAGGAACCCACAATCGGTAGGTCAGATGGTAGACTGTTGGCTCACAGGGCTCTGGAAGCTGGTGAATCACAAAATCTGCAGGTCAGATGGCAGGCTGCTGGCTCACAGGGCTCTGGAAGCTGGTAAGTCACAAAATCAGCAGGTCAGATGGCGGGCTGCTAGTTCAAGTCCCGAGAACTGGCGGTCAGATGGTGATGAGCCAGATGCAGGATCGAGAGCAAGGGAGAGCCTTGCCAGAGCATCCATATATATATATTGGATGCAGGCTACTCCCCAAGGAAACTCTCCTTACATCAGAGTAAGGGTGTGAGTAAGGTTGTGACTGGAGTAAGGGCATGACTTGCATAAGGATGGGACTCAAGATACAGCCCACACTAATCCTGCCTTATTAACATATATTAGTTAGGATTTACAGCACATAAAATGGAGGATAATTGTATCAGATCACAAAATGGAGGACAACCACACAATACTGGGAATCATGGCATAGCCAAGTTGACACATAACATTAACCATCACACTCTCCATCAGGATTCAACTGCATGTCTATAAGATCCACTTGGCATCTTGAGTTAACTTCCTTAATTGGCTGTAATGTTAGAACTTTCTTGGGTTTTGGATTTTTCTGTTGGCATGGTTTGCAGAGTGTCAGGTATAGCATGATAACTTCTTTTGTGATGTTCTTGTATTTCGCTTGCAATTCTTTTTCCATGCGGGTGCGTCCTCCATGTCCAATACTGAGATGTGTATCATGCAAAATGTCAAATAAGTCCTCACTGGGTAAATAATACCGTATTTTATCTGTTTCTCCATTTACAGCCTCAATCAGTTTCTCATTTCCTTGGACAAGGATCACATCAAATCTAGCCAAGCGACGGTAGTCAAGTGATTCCTTTTTTGCCTTAGCTTTAGCCTCTTTCACTTCCCTTATCAACTGACAATACTTTGCTTTAGAAAATATCTTAGGGTTATTACTTTTGTTTTCCAGTAACACTGCTAAGCTTCTGAAGAATTTTTCTCTCATGTTCTCTGGTTCAATTTCTGCTTCATTAGCATCTAAGCCACTGAGGTTATTGTCACCCACACTCTGGGACATCATAGAAAGCCACGAAAACGACCCTAAAACATAAAGGAAAAAATAAATTAGGATATTTGGAAACATATTTTAAAATACAGATATTGCCCAAAAAACCACTACAGCTTAGGATGGAAGTAGGGGTTATGGATATATAAGCGGAGTACACAATTTTGGTTAGGGTGTCCAAGCTTGGAGCAATGAAGGCAGGATTAATGAAGGACTCTATCCAGGAACAAAAATTTCTGATATAGTAAAGCCAGAAGGTGACTTTCCAGAGCAGTATCGGGAGTTAGCCTTAAAGTTTTATGTAAAACAGGAAGCAAATTAGTGTTATTATTTTTTAATTTTATTATTTATTTATTTTTACTTTATTAACTAGATAAGAACTTTTTTTTGGGGGGGGGGTTAAAGAAGCCTCAGTAAAACATTAATAGATTTTTTAAAAGGTCCCAGATTGTACCACATTTTCTGTTTCAGTCAGGTTAGGTTAGCTCTTATATCGACATTTCAAGTTTAAGTTCCAATACAATATGCTTACATCAGTTCCCTTGTGGGGCTCGTGAAACCACAAAGCCAATACAAATAACCACATTACTAATTTCAATAAGGGAGGGGTAGCATATGAGCCTGCACTAGTGAAAAATCTCTGACTTAAAAAGCACATTAATGTTTAGAATATTCATAATTACAAATGCTGAGGCTAATTCAAACTTAGTTTACTAAACCTTAAGAAAACTGCTCTGAAAAAAATGGAAAAAAATTATCACATCACCTCCAGTCTTATAGCTGCTTGTAAAAAATACTTTTTCTCAAGTAACACTCTTTACCCTACCAATGTGCATCTCAAATGTTGAACTAGTAATTTAAATCATTCTCAAATGTTCATAATTTCTAAATCTTGGTTCGAATTAGTGATATGTTACTGTGTGTTCTGGCCTCACTTTAACTCTCAGCTGTTCCAGGAAGACTTCCTTGATCATTTAATTTAAGCTCACAGTAAGTTTACCTTTCCTGATAAGCTATTCATAACAAAAATTATTAGCACTGTAGTACTTTCTTTTACCATTTCATATATAGATCTAATGAGACTGTAAGTTTCTAAAGAAGCAGGGATCACTTACTTCTCCAGTAGCTTTCACATTATCTAACACACTACTACGTACAAAGGTGGTCAGTAAAAACTTGTTTACTAACTTCGTAATTGAAGACGACATTACTCACAGTAAGTACTATCTCAAAATGCAACTGAAAAGACTACCGCATGAATAGTATTTTTTTCCCCACTGATCCATTTTGTGCGGTGCCTGTTTTAATCTATTTTTAGTGGATTATTTATCCTGCACTGATGTTTGCAATAAATTGTCAACTCCTAGTGAGCATGGAATATTATCTGTGTAACTCCCTCAACTGCCTAGTACAGAGCAGCAAAGTGGATAGAAAATGACTTTGAGAGTGATGAGTTAAAAGGGTTTGAATAAGGAATGATGGATGAAAGGAGAAGTGGTGGGAAGCAGTAGTAAGGACTATGAGCAGAAAAGCAAGGTAAACAAGGATGAATTTGGGGGAGGAGAGGAATATACAGGGAATGACAAGTGAGAACCAGGAGAATGTGAGCTCCAGAAGTTAGTAGAATCAATACTAACAGGTATACGATGAGCAGGGAATAGGCAGTTGCTAGGGAGATAAGAGGAAAAGAAAATTGTATCCATCACACTTCTCTCTTTGGAAAAGAAAGCTATTCCAGAACCAAGCCAGCCTGTGTGCCTGTCTCCACTACACGTTACACCATTTACAGCCTTTAGAACTCTTAGGAACACAGGCTTCAGAAATTCCATTTTCTTCAACAGAATTTCTGATTCTTAAGGAGCCATATGTGACAACAACTGGGAGCGGAGGCAACAAAAATGGAGCTAGAGTGACAAGAGCTCAACATTTACATACACAGGCATCTCTGATTTATCCACAGTACTTAACTCCGTTACGAAATATCCATGGATAGTCTTGTGTTCAACAATTGTTGACATTATTCAACCAAAAAACCAAACATGTTGCTGTCGAGTCGATCTGACTCATGGTGACCCCATGTGCTTCACAGTAGAACCTGACGGCTTTTTTAACTCCTTTAATAACATTACGCTACTTTTCCTTGAACTATATTTAGTTAGTAGAAGCTGAAACGGAATGAGGTTTGATAACTCTTCAATGACTAGATGCTTCCCTCCCCCGATTCTCATCCTCCTTCCAAGGATTAAATTATCCTCACCATTATCTTGCAGCAGATATGGCTCTCGACAGTCACATCCCATTCTGTCCACCACAGGATAGAGCTGGGTACCTAAGGACTTCTTTGCAATATCCAGAGGGGTCATTTCTTCCATAGGAACTTCCTGCCCATACGTGCCTGGTGGAACCTGGGGACAAATAATTACATTTAGGAATCAATATAAGTAATCACTTCACAAACCATAGCTAAACTTCAAAACTTCAGAAAGTTCTGATTCCACTGAAACAGAATGTAGGAAGAAAAAAACCAGCCCTCACTGAATTCTGAAGAGGAGTGCAAGACATAATAAGAAGAGAAATGAGAAATGCTAGAGCCATACAACAGAAACTGTTTCCGACAGACAGGAGTTGATATGCATCCCTGTGATTCCAATTTTTGGGAAAAAAGCAGTAGAAATACACTAAAGAAATCTTTCCTAAATTGTGATAACCGAAAAAATATATATAAATAAGTTTTAGTGTGAACAGTTAAATTTTTTGCGTGGGGGGAATGCAAATTATCTGAGAGAGACAAATAAACTGTTAAACCAAGGAAGGATCCAGGCAGCTATTTTAGACCAACTGTGAAAAACATTAGCATAGTGTGTTATGGATAAAAAAGCCAACCAAGTTGGATAACTGTGTAGGTAGAAAAGAAAACATTATCTTCTCTTTACACTAATCACCTAGTATATAGTTTATAATTAAATTTCCCAGTTGTCCCAAAAATTTATTTCATGATTTGCTTATTCTTTTAAATCCATGATCCAGTTAGTGTTTATGCATTGTTTTGCGTTATTATGTCTTCTATGTTTCTTTTAATCTAAAATAGTTTCCTGCCTTTTTAAAAATTAAATTAGATTTTGAAGAGTCAGAACCAGTTGTAATGTAGAATAGCCGATATTATGAATTTGTCTGATTGTTTCTTCACAAATAGATTCTGGCCAATCATTTTTGGAAGAATGTTACATAGGTGATGTGTACTTACTGTGTCACATCACAGGGAACATGTTATCAAGTTATTTCACTGTTGATAATGATAAATTTGAGCATTTGGTTATGGCAGTGACTACCACGTCTATCCACTCTAAAAACGTATTTTCCCACTATAATAAATAAATCAGCTATGCAGTAATAATTTGGGGCTATGTGACTATCCTATTCACTAATAGTCTTTCACCCAACAGTTTTTGCATTCATTGATGATCCTTGCCTGAATCAATTTTTACACTGGCTGTAGCAAAACGGTGACTTCCTACTTTTATAATTCCTTCTATATTTATTAGCTAGCAATTTTCTGTAAGGAGCTTTCCATCCCTCTCCTTTTGCCTCTTTTTTTCACTATCACTATAGACTTATAATCCAGTCCATCCTTATCTACCGAGATGCTCAAACTGATGCACAAATTTGGCCAGCGGGAACCCCTTCAGGCCGGCTCCTGGATCCATTTCATACGATCCCATTAGTTCTTTAGCACATCCATGTTTTCAGGAAAAATCAACAATACATCTCCCACCTTGTATTCTCCCTATTTCGGCCCTAGTTCCAACTACTTTTTCCAAGAAGTCCTGATTCCTTTTATAGGGCAATAGTGTTTAGTAACAAAGATCTTGGCTCACTGTTAATGAATTTTTGCTTCTAGGCCCTTTCATGGATAGAGCTGAGAAATATATTTTATAAAATATCATAAGTTCAATTCAACACCATAGGGGTTTTCTCACCCTTCCCCATTTCATATTTGTATTTCCCTTCTTCCACATTTGGGGGGAAAAAATCACAATGTATTTACTCATTTGCTCTAACCTACCACAATAAACACATTTTAAATAGTTCCAAAATTACAGTACTAAATCTGTTATAGAACACTTTCAAAAACATATCTACTAAGTAAAATTCAGTGTACCTCTGTAGCTTTTTTTTTTTCCATAGGTAGTATCTCACTGAAGGTATATAGTCAGAATGCTATATTCAAGTGACCTGAATTTTCTGTGTGACTGAGACAAAACCAATACTGAGACAGGGGTGAGGTAAGCAGCAAGCGGGCTTTGTTGTATACCAGTATGCAACAGACAGAGGGGAACGGGCTCCTCCAAAGTCTGTCTGTCTGCTGGAGACCAACCGGAGGGTTTTATAAGGGTAGGGCTTAGGCTTAAACAATCTGGAGAATGGCAGTTCCCCTTTGAGAGGCAGATATGCTGACCATATTTCAGACATGCTGACCTTCTGTGGGTATTCTTTAGAGGTCCTCTGATGCCATCCTGGTTTCAGTCACAAGATGGACCCCCATTGTCTGGTTGTCTCATCCCAGATCTTAGTGATTTTTGTTCTGCTTCTTCAAGAGGAACACAGGTTAATTTTAAACTTTATAGAATCATGGAGAATGGGAGAGGGAAGGAAGGAAACATACCACAAACCACAAAATCACCAGCATATGCAAAATCCAACTACGTAAGCCGTGTAGAAACGATGCTACAACACCCAGGACGTTAGGCCCCTACAATCTCTTTCTCACACTGCCCCTTTCAACGTTGTTTGTAAAACACTTGAAACATTTACTTGGTATCAAAAGATCAAAATATATTTTCTTAGAGAAGTCTTGCTCATAATCATATACCCTGCATTTTACTTTCACCCACTCCCATAAGAAACCATTTTTTGTTAGTTATGCTTTACCTTATATTTTTACAAAAATAAGTAAAAACATTACATATATATACACGTTTGTGTATATGAATACTTAGATGTGTATATATATACACAAATTGAATACAAATGTGTGCACTTATTTTTTCTTTTTCATATGTATATATAAAATGTGAAAATAAATCAGAGATGCCTCTGTATGTAAATATATAAAATATATATAGTAGTTCATACCTTCCATTTTCACTTAATATAAAAATATAATCTGGAAATAATTTCATACCAGTTCATAGAGATCTTCCTCATTCTTTATTAAGTGTGCATACTACTGCATTATAGTGATGCACCATGGTTTATTCAACCCCTTACCTATAGATGGGCCTTTAGGTTGTTTCAAATATTTTGCTTTTAGAAGTAATGCTATATTGTAAACTGTCTATGTTATTTCTTATTTGTATATATGTATTTTCAAGGTAAATTCCCAGAAGTGGTGTTGTTGAGTCAAAGGGTAAACACACAGAAGAGGTTTGCTGGATAGTGCCAAAATACTCTCTGTAGGAGTTGTACCATTTTGTTCTCCTACCAGCAATGTAAGAGAGCACCTGTTTTCCCCCAGTCAGGCCAACGGACTGTTTTCCAGCGTTTGACTTTTTGCCAGTCTGAGAGGTGACAAATGGGATTTCAGTGTAGTTTGAATTTGCTCTTATTACGATTGAAGTTAAGTATTTTTTCACATACTTGAAAGCCATCTCTTTATATTTCTGAAAACTGCTCATGTCTCTTACATATTTTAAATTGCGTTTCTATTAAGGACATTAGTTTTTATCCATGATATATTTTGCTAATATTTTTATCAACTTATTATTTTTTAACTTTGCTTGTGAGTTTTTCCCCCTGCTTTTTCACATATAAAAAATTTATTACTATTTTCTTGATATTACTTCTAAATTCTAAGTAATGGTTAGAAAGGTTTGCCTCCCACTCAGATTTTAAAAGAAGTCATTTATGTTTTCTCCTAGTGCCTGTATGGTTAAAATTTTATATGTTGATTTCTGACACATTTGAAGTTTATTCTGGTATATGGTATAAGGTATGAATCTAATTTGTTTCCTTTCAAAATGGCTGTCCTTTAGTCCCGACACCATTTATTTAAAAGTTCATCCTTGCACTAAGTGGTTTGAGATGGCGCATTTAGTATACTAAATTTTCATATGTGCTTAGGTCTACTTTTGTACTTTCACTGATCCATCTATTCACATGCCAGTACCACAGTTTTACTTAAAGAGGCTTTATGATACTTTAAATATCTAGTAGGGCTATCCCCTCTTCTTTACTCTTAAAAGTTTTTCCTAGCTATTCTTTCATGTTTATTTTCACATATGAATAAAGTTTGTGGGCTTTAACCCTTTCCTTCTTATAACTAAGCAATTAGGTTTTTTTTCCTGAGACACGCCCCTCCCCCCCAAAACAAACCCATTGCCATTTAGCAGAAGGTTCCAACTTATAGCCACTCTGTAGGACAGTAGAACTGCCAACTGCCCCACAGGGTTTCCAAAGAGCAGCTGGTGGATTTGACCTACCAACCTTTTAGTTAGCAGCTGAGCTCTTGAACACTAGGCCACCAGGGCTCCTTTCCTGAGAGTGTGGGTAGAAATTCATTTTCTGTTATCTTTAAGTTTTGGGTTCTAAGCAGCACAGATATCTGCTTTGGCTATGGATGAAACTAATGTAGTAACATCTCATTATTACCCAATACAGTAATTTCCTTAGAATTAATTTCAATGGGCAATAACTAGTTCGCTGTGTTCCTCAGCTTACCTGGGTTCTGCTTACTCACTCTTTTATGTTAGCTATCATTTTTTTTTTTTTTAAATGGCAGGTGATTTCTCCTGGACCTTTATTTTACAAAAGATATGGTTAAATAAGGAAGAGGTAAAAAGGAGAGGACAACAATGGTCACAAATAAGTTCATGTGGCAGGAACACTGAAAATAAATTATTACAGCTGACTTTGAAAGGTTATTGTTATTGCTGTTAGGTGCCATCAAGTTAGTTCTGACACGTAGCAACCTTATGTACAACAGAACAAAACGCTTCCCAGTCCTGTGCCATTCATACAATTGTTGCTATGTCTGAGCCCAGTGTTGCAGCTACTCTATCAATCCATCTTGTCATGCATCGTCTTCTTTTTCACTGACCTTCTACTTTACCAAGCGTGATGTTCTTCTCCAGGGACTGGTCCCTCCTAGTAACATGTCCAAGGTAAGTGGGATGAAGTCTTGCCATCCTCACTTCTAAGGAACATTCTTGGCTGTACTTCTTCCAAGGCACATTTGTTCATTCTTTTGGCAGTCCATTGTACATTCAATATTCTTTGCCAAGACCATAATTCAAATGCATCAATTCTTCTTCAGTTCTCCTTAGTCATTGTCCAGCTTTTGCAACATATAAGGCAATTACAAATACCATTGCTTGGGTCAGGCACACCTTAGCACTCAAAGTGATGTCTTTGCTTTTTAACACTTCAAAGAGGTCTTTTGCAGCAGACTTTGAAAGGTACCATTATTTAAATATTCAACAGGATCTATTTTAAATGAAAAACACTTGAAATAGCTAGAACTTGAACTGATACCACATGATTAACAAGACAATGCTTAAAATAAACCACTGTCTTTAATATAAAAGGATGTATACCTCCAAATTATCCATACGGCACTGTTTATTACACTGGTGTTCAATTAGGTTCCACTTTCTTGGGAAACCAGAAGAACCAATTTAAATCGCCAATGTATTTTCTCTTTGAGCATTTGTGTAAGTCAATTTACTAAAGTATGGGCCTGTAAATTTAGTTATCTAACCATCCAATACGTATGTTTTTCTGGGCTGTTACAGTCTAATATCTGATTGTGCCAAGCTAGGAAACAACAGTCAGTGTACAATAGGAGAAGGTGGCTATTGTGGGTTGAATTGTGTCTTCCAAAAAGTTATGTTGAAGCCCCAATCCCCAGTATCTGGAATGTAATCTTATTTAGAAATAGGGTCTTTGCAGATGTGATCAAGTAAGCTGGGTCACACTGCTGTCCTTATAAGAAGTGGAGAAGAGGCAGAGACATGGCAAAGGCCATTTGAAGATGGAGACAGAGACAGAGATTGGAGTGATGCAGCTGCAAGCCAAGCGATGCTACGGATTGCCAACAACTGAGAGTCAAGGAAAGATTCTCCTCTAGCATCTTCAGAGAGAGCATGGCCCTGCCGAAACCTCGACTTCAGGCTTTTGGCTTTCAGAACTGTTAGTTGAAGCCAGTTAGTTTGTGGCCATTTGTTACGGCAACCCTAGTAAACTAATACAGTAGCTAACAGCCCACTGTTTGGCAGTTTGCTGGCAGAAACCCTGAATGTTCCCATCTGGCATCTCCTTCAGTGTAACACTGTATTTGTGTTATTAACTTATTATAACTTTTCCCACTATAATAGCATCAGTTTCCTGATGAAGGATAAAGCATTAAAGCCATTAACAACACCAAAAAGTTGTGTAACAGTGTGTTATACTACTCTAGGGAAGATTACATTGAGTTAAAAAGTTCCTGGATAAATAAAAATGGTTAAGTGCTCAGGGGCTAACCAAAAGTTTAGAGGTTTGAGTCCACCCAGAGGCACCTGGGAAGAAAGGCCTAGTGATCTACTTTAGAAAAATCAGCCACTGAAAACCTTATGGAGCACAGTTCTACTCTGACACATATGGAATTGCCATGAGTCAGAATCACTCGACGCAACTGGTGGTCATCGGCTTAAAAACCTTCTACTTATTTCTACATATGTTTTTTAATTTTACTGTGCGCTTTAGGTGAAACTTTACAGCCCAAATTAGTTTCTCAAAAACTTATACACAAATTGTTTTGTAACATTGGTTGCAATCCCCACAACGTGTCAGTGCTATTCCCCTTTCCCTTTCCAAGCTGGGTTCTCCATATCCATTCATCCAGTTTTCCTGTCCTTTCCTGCCGTCTCATCTTTGCTTTTGGTCAGGTGTTGCCCACTGGGTCTTGTATACTTGATTGATCTAAGGAGCATGTTCCTCATTTGTGTTATTGTTTTACAGGCCTGTCTAATCTTTGGCTGAAAGATGGACTTCAGGAGTGGCTTCAGTTCTGAGTTACCAGGGTGTCTGAGGACCTAGTTTTGGGAGCCATTTCTATGTATCTGTTGGTCAATTAAGCAACAAGTAAGCTGGGATGTGAAGGCATGTTAGGTAGGATCTATTCTGAATCTCCACCATTGTGAAGTCTAGTGGTCACATAGTGAAAATAAGTATTCAATGGCCAATAACCTCCTAAAACTGTCTTAAGAGAACAGTGCCTCTAGGATTACTCACATCTTTTTGATTAATTCAGAAATGCTGGTGGCATAGTGCTTAAGTGCTATGGTTGCTAACCTATGGGTCAGCAGTTTGAATCCACGAGGCGCTCCTTGGAAACTCTATGGGGCAGTTCTACTCTGTCGTATAGGGTCGCTGTGAATCCGAATTGACTCGACAGCATTGGGTTTGTTTTTTTTTGTTTTTTGGTTAATTCTAATACTGTGAGCTAAGAGTGAAAGCTCCTCAGAAAAAAGCTGTCCTTTCCCCCAAAAAGGAATTTTTTATTTATATTTAGTACACAGTGGAAAGAACATAAAGACTTAGACTCTCCAACTGGAAGTTTTAAGTATGGCACCTCTGGTTCTACCTCTGTGAGTGTGCCACTTGAAATGGGAGTGGCCTGGCTACTTCATATTCTTGCCACGCCTGCTCTCTTGCAAAATGCCTTGTAGAAGCCACAATGCACACAAGCCTTGTCAATAATTTGCCTTGTCAAATGTTACCGAGGACAAACAAAGGAAAGTAATTTGATGTACCAGTAAGTCCCTAGTACGGAAAACTAATCAACCCATGCCATACCATATATATTACTTCCCTATGCTCTAGGTCTAACTTGTAAACTCCAAATAAGAACTCATTTCTTCCTCTGGTGGGCATTTATTACATGGTTAATTCTGGAAATTTCCCTCACCAGGCCTTGGCTTTATAGAAATAACTTCTTACTCACATGTAATATGAATCTAAGAATATGCACATAGTCAAGTACCCTCACTTATCATGCAGGAGACATTAAAATGGGATGAGTTTTTCTTAATACAATTTTTTATTGACATATTATAAACGTAGAAAAAAGTGCACAACTCCTAAGGATAGAGCTCAATGACATCTCAAAGTGAACCAGGTCAAGAAATAAAATTTAATCAGCATCTTGGAAGGTTACCTTGTATCTTAGGCTGGGTTCTCTACAGAAGCAAAATTGTAAGAATGACTTTTCTAAATTGGTTGTAAGTCTGGCTGGTCTTAAAGATGTTGGTGAGTCTGGTTCCAGTAATAAAGAGGGTACTGCTAATTCATGGCGAGGTGGCAACAGAAATATACAAAATATCACCATCAACAGATCAAGTATTGGTGAGAGGCAAGGCTCTGGGTGGTCCCATGTTTGACACTTCTCCACAATTTTGTCAGAATGAGAAGTATAAGGAAGTTGTGTAGTTGGTCCAATGGCTAAACAAAGTGGTGAAAGAAAGTGATGAGCTGAGGGCTTCAGAGTCAAAGCTCAAGTGACACATAAGTTACCTTAAAGTTGCCACTTGTGCCCTGAAAGAAAGCCTTGTTTCTTGTAGTAACAGAGCTGATACTGTCGAAAGCCAAACCCAGAGTCTTATTGTAAGAGTAGCAAATTACAATGCCAACTAAATTCCCAACCTCGAATGGTGTCTGAAGTTAAAGTGAGGGCATTGATTGGGAAGAAATGGGATGCTGAAACTTGGGATGGGGACATATAGGCAGATAATCAGAAAGCTGAGGACCTACTACCAACAAGAAAGAAGAGCCAGGAGCAGAACGCATCCTTTGGGCACAGGGTTCCTGCACTGAGAATCTCCTAGACCCAGGGGAAGACTGATGAAGACCTTCCTTCACAGCAGACAGGCAGAGAGAGACAGAAATTCTTCCCCTAGAGCCAGGGCCCTGATTTTGGACTTCTGGCCTCCTAAACTGTAAGAGAATAAACTTCTGTTTATTAAAACCATCTACTTATATTTCTGTTACAGCAGCACTAGATAACTAAGACACCCTGTGACCCAGCTTCTTCCCCCAAAATAACCACTACTCTACAAAGAAAGGACTTGAATTGAGATCAACTGATAGATTCATTTTGCCTTTTCAACTTTATATAAATAGAATCATACAAGATGTATTCATTTTTGTCTGGCTTCTTTCCTCAACATTGTGAGATTCATCCACATTATTGAATGTAGCAATTGTTCATTCATGTTCACTGTTGTATAGTATTCAATCCCACTCTTAAAGAACATTTGAGCTGTTTTCAGTTTTTGGCAATTATAAATAATGCTGCTATGGATATTCTCTTACACGTCTTCGGGTATGTTTCTGTTAGGTATATACATGGTAATAGGTTTGCTGGATCGTGGAGTATGATTATATATAGTAGGTATTTCCCAAGTTGTCATAACAATTTACTCCTTCTGGTAGCACAAAGTTTCAGGTGCTTGAAATACTCATCAAAATATGGTCATATCAGCACTTTTAATTTTATCCATTCTGGTTGGAATAAAATGGTATCACATGGTTGTTTTAATGTTTCTGATCAACAATAAAATTGAGAAATGTTTTATAATTTTATTGGCCAACTGGTCATCCTTCTTTTGTAAAGTGAGTATTTAAGTCTTTTGTTGATTTTTTGGGGTGTCTTTTTTTTCTTATTGATTTGTAGTACTTTGTACATTCAGATATGTGTTTTTTTTATGCACTTTGTCTTGATCTGGCATACAGAAAATAAAATAAGTCTGGAAGACCATATTGTCTGAAAGTAATCATGCTTTCACTGATGTCTGAGATGGTGTCAGATTTTAAATGCCACATAACAAATTTAACAATAGAAAACAATTATTATGGCAAATTAAAATTAGTCAAGCTTGACAAATTAAGTAATAGAAAACAATTATTATGGCAAATTAAAATAAGCCAAGCATGTACAATGGGAAAAAACAAAAACAAAAAAAGACTTTATGTCCACAATGAAATGAGAGCAAAAGGCGATTATAAAGCACATATAAGTTCTTAATATGGCTTAGAAATATTATTTGTTGATGAATCTAAACTACAGGAATCTTGCAATGAAGTTGTAACACAACTCAAATTACCATAAAATATGGTTTATCTGCATGCCCGGATCTATTTAACCTGCTTGGCTAAAGTTTATCAACTCCCCATTTGTGTATGTTGAAAAGAAATGCTAGGTTAAGTAATCAGGGTTATCCTATAATTGGCAATAAAACAGAGAATTACTTAATTTTTGCTGGATAAGAAAGTTAATATACAAATTACTTGTATATTAGTGCCTTTCCTATGCTAAATGCTTCTATGGTTTTCTCTCTCTAAAAAGAAAAACAGAAGCCGTGTCAGCTAGTAAAATGTTCTGCTTTAAAAACAAATAGGAAATAATTTTATATTCATGAGCAATATCCATGAACAGAAACTGTTGTTTCTAGTATTGTCATCCTGTTGTTGTTGTTAGGTGTCGTTGAGTCAGTGCCAACTCATAGCGACCCTATGCACAACAGAACGAAACACTGCCTGGTCCTGCGCCATCCTTACAATTGTTGTTATACTTAAGCCCACTGTTGCAGCCACTGTGTCAATCCACCTCTTTGAGGGTCTTCCTCTTTTCCACTGACCCTGTACTCTGCCAAGCATCATGTCCTTCTCCAGGGACTGATAACTCCTGACAACATGTCCGAAATATGTGAGACACAGTCTCGCCATACTTGCCTCTAAGGAGCATTCTGGCTGCCCTTCTTCCAAGACAGATTTGTTCATTCTTTTGGCAGTCCATGGCATATTCAATATTCTTTGCCAACACCACAATTCAAAGGCGTCAACTCTTCTTCAGTCTTCTTTATTCATTCTCCAGTTTTCACACGCATACGATGCGATTGAAAACACCATGGCTTAGGTCAGGCGCACCTTAGTCTTCAAGGTGACATCTTTGCTCTTCAACACTTTAAAGAGGTCACTTGCAGCAGATTTACCCAACACAACGCGTCTTTTGATTTCTTGACTGCTGCTTCCATGGCTGTTGATTGTGGATCCAAGTAAAATGAAATCCTTCACAACTTCAATCTTTTCTCTTTTTATCATGATGTTGCTCATTGGTCCAGTTGTGAGGATTTTTGTTTTCTTTATGTTGAGGTGCAATCCATAATGAAGGCTGTGGTCTTCGATCTTCATTAGTAAGTGCTTCAAGTCCTCTTCACTTTCAGCAAGCAAGGTTGTGTCATCTGCATAACGCGGGTTGTTAAAGAGCCTTCCTCCAATCCTGATGCCCCGTTCTTCTTCATATAGCCCAGCTTCTTGGATTATTTGCTCAGCATACAGACTAAAGAGGTATGGTGAAAGAATACAACCCTGACGCACACATTTCCTGACTTTAAACCAATCAGTATCCCCCTGTTCTGTCCAAACAACTGCCTCTTGATCTATGTAAAAGGTTCCTCATGAGCACAATTAAGTGTTCTGGAATTCCCATTCTTCACAATGTTATCCATAGTTTGTCATGATCCACATAGTCAAATGCCTTTGCATAGTCAATAAAACATGGGTAAACATCCTTCTGGTATTCTCTGCTTTCAGCCAGGATCCATCTGACATCAGCAATGATATTCCTGGTTCCACATCCTCTTCTGAAACCAGCCTGAATTTCTGGCAGTTCCCTGTCGATATACTGCTGCAGCTGTTTTTGAATGATCTTCAGCAAAATTTTGCTCGCATGTGGTATTAATGATATTGTTCTACAATTTCCACATTTGGTTGGATCCTCTTTCTTGGGAATAGGCATAAATATGGATCTCTTCCAGTCAGCTGGCCAGGAAGCTGTCTTCCATATTTCTTGGCATAGACGAGTAAGCACCTCCAGCGATGCATCTGTTTGTTGAAACATCTCAGTTGATATTCCATCAATTCCTGGAGCCTTGTTTTTCTCCAATGCCTTCAGAGCAGCTTGGATTTCTTGCTTCAGGACCATCGGTTCCTGATCATATGCCACCTCTTGAAATGGGTGAACATCAACTAATTCTTTTTGGTATAATGACTCTGCATATTCCTTCCATGTTCATTTGATGTTTCCTGCGTTGTTTAATATTTTCCCCATGCAATCCTTCACTATTGCAACTCAAGGCTTGAATTTTTTCTTCAGTTCTTTCAGCTTCAGAAACGCCGAACGTGTTCTTCCCTTTTGGTTTTCCATCTCCAGCTCTTTGCACGTCATTATAATACTTTATTTTGTCTTCTCGAGACACCCTTTGAAATCTTCTGTTCGGTCTTTTACTTCATCAATTCTTCCTTTTGCTTTAGCTGCTTGACATTTGAGAGCAAGTTTCAGAGTCTCCTCTGACATCCATCTTGGTCTTTTCTTTCCTGTCTTTTCAATGACCTCTTGCTTTCTTCATGGAGGATGTCCTTGATGTCATTCCACAACTCATTTGGTCTCTAGTCACTAGTGTTCAATGTGTCAAATCTATTCTTGAGATTGTCTCTAAATACAGGCGGGATATACTCAAGGTCATATTTTGGCTCTCGTGGACTTGCTCTGATTTTCTTCAGTTTCAGCTTGAACTTGCATATGAGCAATTGACGGTCTGTTCCACAGTCGGTCCCTGGCCTTGTTCTGGCTAATGATATTGAGCTTTTCCACCTTCTCTTTCCACAGATGTAGTCAATTTGATTTCTGTGTGTTCCATCTGGCAAGGTCCATGTGTACAGTCGCCATTTATGCTGGTGAGAGAAGGTATTTGCAATGAAGTCATTGTTCTTGCAAAATTCTATCATTCGATCTCCGCCATTTTTTCTATCACTGAGGCCATATTTTCCAACTACTGATCCTTCTTGTTTCCAACTTGCACACTCCAATTGCCAGTAATTATCAATAAATCTTGATTGCATGTTTGGTCAATTTCAGACTGCAGCAGCTGATAAAAATCTTCTATTTGTTCATCTTTGGCCCTAGTAGTTAGTGCATAAATTTGAATAATAGTCGTATTAACTGGTCTTCCTTGTAGGCCTATGGATATTATCCTTTCACTGACAGCGTTGTACTTCAGGATACATCTTGAAGCATTCTTTTTGACGATGAATGCAACATCATTCCTCTTCAAGTTGTCATTTCCAGCACAGTAAACTATATGATTGTCCGATTCAAAATGACCAGTACCAGTCCATTTCAGCTTATTAATGCCTAGGATATCGATGTTTATTCATTCCATTTCATTTTTGAAGATTTCTAATTTTCCTAGATTCATATTTCGTACATTCCAGGTTCCGATTATTAATGGATGTTTCTTCTCATTTTGAGTCATGCCACATCAGCAAATGAAGGTCCCGGAAGCTTTACTCCATCCACGTCAGTAAGGTCGACTCTTCTTTGAGGAGGCAGCTCTTCCCCAGTCATCTTTTGAGTGCCTTCCAACCTGGAAGGCTCATCTTCCAGTACTATATCAGACAATGTTCTGCTGCTATTCATGAGGTTTTAACTGGCTAATGCTTTTCAGAAGTAGACTGCCGGGTCCTTCTTCCTAGTCTGTCTTAGTCTGGAAGCTCAGCTGAAACCTGTCCTCCATGGGTGACCCTGCTGGTATCTGAATACTGGTGGCATAGCTTCCAGCATCACAGCAACACACAAGCCCCCATAGTACGACAAACTGACAGACACGTGGGGGACTGTCATCCTAGTCACCTAAAATTCATCAAGTGACTAAAGAAGTTTCTGAAATGATTTTAGTGTGCAGAGTGAATAGTATTAAAAATCTAAGACCCTACAGAGAAAAGTTTCTTGGCCCGCCTAAAAAATATTAAGCTGTGACTACTAGTTGTATGACAACAGCAATGTTTTTTTTCTCCTCAATTCTATATACTAGTGAATTGGTAGAGAAAAAATACTGTCAGAACCATGAGACGTAATAATGCAGATTCTCCAGGTAGAACAAGATACTCAAATGGTCAAAGGATTAAGGTGTCAAAACTTGCTCAGCTATGTGGCTAGTAAATGTCCTTGGACACTGAACCTAAAATTGCACATAAACCAGAATATTTCAAAAGGGAATATTCAATGACATATGAGGAAACGAATGCCAAGGTAGATAACATCATGGTAGGATTTAAGGAAACCTAATTTGTGTCTTGCTCCCTTTCCCCAAATTTAATATGATGTTATAAATTTACTCCCTCTTCCCAGGCTGTGCAAAGTATATAAAACACCAAATTTTCTTCCAAAACAAAATTTATAAAATGGTTGAGCCAGTTCCCTTCGGTAAAGATTTTCCCTGTCTGGTCTTTAGAATGAGACACCTTATGTGGACTACTTTGTATGATATACCAGTATGTGTTTCATTTCACCCAAAGCTTTCCATAACTGGGGCAAAACGGGGTCTTGGAGTGAAAGATCTACATTTTCTGGGACAGAGTGTAACCTGCTGTTTATATTAAACAATCACAGCAATTCTGTAAAGTTAGCACAAGTACCCCTAGCCCTTACAGCAACTAAGATATGAAATAAAGCATGGATATGGCTCATGAATTATGGTGTTACTGAAGAATACGGAATATACCATGAACTGCCAGAAAAATGAACAAATTTGTCTTGGAAGAACTACAGCCAAGATGCTCCTTAGAAGCCAGGATGGTAAGGCTTTTTCTCACATATTTTGGACATGTTATCAGGAGCGACCAGTGCCTAGAGAAGAACATCATGTTTGGTAAAGCAGAGGGTCAGTGAAAGAGTAGAAGACCCTCCACGAGATGATTTGACACAGTGGCTGCAAAGATAGGCTCAAGCATAACAATTAGGAGGATGGCACAGGATCAGGCAGTGTTTCGCTCTGTTGTACGTGGGGTTGCTGTGAGTCAGAGGGCACCTAACAACATGGTTCATCGTGATGCACTCTTCACTGTCGCCTTCTCCCCCATGCCACATAAAGACACACACACCCTCCTATCCTGTTGATTCCTCTACTTTTCCACCAGAGAGCTGATTCAAGGCAGGTGGGCCTGGTCTTGTAAGGAACACGATGACTCCACTTCTGCCCATTCCACAAGTTTGATGGGTGTTTTGGGATGGCAATAACAAATTTCAAAAGTGAAATTACTTCAGCTGGTTATGACAGTTATTTGTCTTTCACTTCATAATCCCTGGGTTTGATTAAAAAAAAGTTATTAGAGACTTTTGGTTGTAAAATGATGCTGTTGGGTGCTGTTGACTCAGTTCCAACTCATAGAAACCCTATGTACAATAGAACAAAGCACTGCCCAGTTGTGTGCCATCCTCACAATCGTTGTTATGCTGCACCCCACTGTTACAGCCACTGCGTTAATCCATCTCATTGAGGGTCTTCCTCTTTTTTGCTGAGGTAAAACAGTAAATACTGCTGTCTTCATTAGAAATGCATATATTCCTCAATAACAGTACATTAGGACACCTTACTTACAGTGGTTTAAACAAATAGGGGTTTTTCTTGTCACATAACAAGAAGTCCAGAGGAAGGAAGTTGCTGGCATTGGTTCACTTACCTAACAGTTTTGTCAAGGACCCTAACTCTCTTTACATTTCTGCTCTGCCATTCTTACCATATTGATATCTATCTTCATGCTTACCATTACCGCATGTTCACAGGAGGGTTATCACAGCCCCAGATACCATAATATTCAAGGCAGGAAGTGGAAAAAGATGAAAACAAACACATCTGTTCCATTTTACCAAGAAAGTAAAAGTTTCCCCAGAAAAATATGCTTATTTCTCCCTGACCAGAACTATGTTGCACGGCCAACTCTAGTGAAAGGATGGCTGGAAAAGTATTTAGCTAGGTACACTGCCAACATGAATAAAACCAATGTTAGGAATAAAGAAGGGGAGAATGGATACTATGTTGGCAGCAAAAAGTGTCTTCCACAACACTATTTCCTTTTCTCAGTCAGAAATCATACGAAAATAAGAAAGATCCTCTTCATGGTATTACAGCTGTTCCTCAAAATCCTCACTCCCAACTTCTTCAAATTCAACTTCCTTTGCAAGAGCAACACAACCTGCTTTGATTTTGGGGAGCTCTTTGGAAGGTTCAAAGTCTTTTAAAATCATGAATTAAATCATGGAAAATTTTATGCCACATCCCACGCAAACAGGCTTTTGTAGGCCTGTACAATTCAAGTACCCCCTGCTTTTTGAAAGTTCGCTTTATACCATTTTGCTTTTAGGGAAGACCTACATTAGTACCTGTTCTCACTAACAGAAAGAAAACCAGAGAGGATTTTCACTTTAACAGAAAAAAGGGGAAAAGCAAAAATAACATTTAGTGTTTGTTTTTCAGTGAGTCATTAAAGAGGCAGCGCACACAGAGCAGCGCAAGTAACAGATAGCGTGGGAGTCACACCCACTAAAACCCCTCCAAACAGCAGCAGACACTTCTTGAGGCCTACTGCGATCATATCCATGTAGGGCATCAATTTCAGGTGAAACATTGCTCATTAACTGCAAGTGATGGGATAGCTGTAGGGGGGTTAATCAGATGCACAGTTAAATCCCACTCTTCAATCCAGCCCCATGTACCATTGCCAGCTAGGCTACTGGGCTGCCATTATCACTACCCCCACCTTGAAGCCTTCCAGTGTGCTCGCTGTCTTCCCAATTCTGGTAAGTGAAACTACACTGTATGTACATTATTTCTACTTTATATAGGCTGTGTATCTATCATCTCATTCCTGCTTTTACTGTATGTATTATTTTTTATTTTGTGTTATTTGGTATGATTTGAGAGGCTATTTTTTGAGTCTGGGAACGCTAAAAAATCCTTCCCATATAACGGTAACTGCTTCTTTGCTTTATACCACTTGGGCTTACAAAAGGCTTCATAGGAACCCTCTACTTTTGGATATTGGGGGAAACCCATAATATCAATTGCAAGTTTAATGATGAATTTATTCCGGAATTCAAATACTGTTTGGGCATTGTCACTGTAGCTGTAATTAACATCTTGAACGTCTGCCTTAATAATAAGCTTTAAAGTCTGCAATCACACCCTGATCAAGTGGCTGGTGTAAAGAATTTTCATTAGGTAAAAAAAGGACTTTGATAGTTGAAGGAAGCTCAGCAACTGCTGAAAGGATGGCATGGTTTATTACTGAAAATTATAAGAATTTTAAAAAATGAACTTTTTCTCCTGCAATATTTTTATAAAATACCTACAAATAAAACATTACCTAAAAGATCAATAAAGATCTGCCCTGTCATCTAGCCTCTCTCGCTACATCTACAGTAGATACCAAGTCTAGTCTTTACAATTCCTTTTAAAATTTGTGGGTTGGCAGAGTGATAAATCACAACAGGCTTTAGCTCTAAACCTCCACTGGCATATGCACCCAGCACCACCGTCAATTGATCCTTTGTAGCCTTAAATCCTAGGGCTTGTGTTTCCTCTTTGAACACATAGGCCCTTGAGGGTGTTTGCTTCCAACAGAGACCAGTTTCATCAAAATTAAAATTCTGAACCAGGGTATAGTGTTCTTCATCAATCAAATTTCTTAACACTGGAGGAAATGTGTTCGCAATTTCTTCATCTCCACCAGCATCACCAGAGAGCTTAAGATTGTGTAATGCATAGCAGTTCTTGAAACCACTAACCCAGCCACTACTTGCACTAAAGGAAGGTGCTTCTTCAGCATTTTCAGCTTTTTTCATAACATCTTCATATAAAGCTTTCTCTTTTGAGAAAGGTTGTCCCTGACTGCTTGTTTGGTATTTAGCCCATACACTAAGCAAACATTCCGTTTCTTCCTTTTCCTTATACCTTGTTTTAACAGACTTCGTAACACTGACAGTTGTTCCAGCTAGATAACTTTCTTTTATTTTCCCAGCATTCTCTCTAATTGTGCGCAACATTGACTCCTTTACACTGGTCGCACAACCAATGTCACAAGTTATATCAAAAGTTTTATAATTTTTACGCTTTTCTTCAATTGTTAAAGCTTTTCTTCTTTTACATTCATTTTACACTCACTAAAAGGAGCCACCAGAAACCCTGGTGGCATAGTGCTTAAGAGCTATGGCTGCTAACTGAAAGACTGGCAGCTCGAATCCACCAGGCGCTCCTTGGAAACCCTATGGGGCAGTTCTACTCTGTCCTATAGAGTCACTATGAGTTGGCATTGACTGGATGGCAACTTTTTTTTTTTTTTTTAAGGAACCACCAGCATGTTTCTGTAGCACTTGCAAACCCCTCTGCTTGCTCATTTTCTAGAATACAAAAAAGTTTAGCAAAAAAACACAAAAATGGGAGGAAACTATTTAAGGACGTACTTCCAAGACAGAACTTGTGGCGAAACTGAGTTAAGACAAAGGCGGAGGGGATGGATGAGAATGATGTGCAGTACAGTACATCTCTGTAACTTGCTGCATTCGGCTATAATCATGTACTTTGCATTCAACTGTTCTTACTTGGCCCAAAACAGCAACTTGCTGGGAAAACTCAGATAGGAGCTAGCACAATTTCAGCATTATACTAACTCATTTCCCTGTTCACCAACATCATATTAGAAATTTTGCATTCCAGAAACGTGTTTTAGCAGACCATACTATACACAAGAAACAATTTCAAAAAGTTCGAATAAATGTACGGAGGATATCATTATAGAAATGTAAGGATGTTTGGCAATATCCACAATGTTCTAAAATTACTGTCACAAAAAATAAATATACTCTTAAAAATAACCTCTAGGATAATGGTAAAAGGCAGAATTCTAGGCTAAGTACACCTCAGATACCAATGACTCTAGATACTCAAAACCAAAAACCAAAACCAAACCCAACGCTGTCGAGTAGATTCCGACTCATAGTGACCCTATGGGACACAGTAGAACAGCCCCATAGTTTCTAAGGAATGCCTGGTGGATTCGAACTGCCGACCTTTTGGTTAGCAGCCGTAGCACTTAACCACTATGCCACCAGGGTTTTCAGGTACTCAAAAAAATTCAAAAGTACCTAGGAATTCACACAATTAATCTCTTCATTATACAGATGAAAATATTAAAGTCAGGAGAAGGTGTGATATGCCTAAAGTTACACAGCTAATTAGTGGCAGAGTCTATTACATAACCCAGATCTCATGATTCATCTTTCCTGATGTTTCCACTAAATTAGGCTATTTCTCTATTTGTCTCTCCTAGAAGGTATTATGCTGATTTATTTTCACATATGGTAAAAATAGTGGGCATCATAAAAAAGATAGCTACACAAGACATTAGTGATTTTGTACAATTTCACCCACTATATTTCTTTAATTTCACAGTCACCAAATAAAATATCTTTTTCCACAGATAAGCAATAAATCAAAGTTTCCCATCTGGTTAAATCATCTACTTATTTGGTTCAGCTATCACTTACACAGACTGTTACCCTATAAGCATCAATCTATTCATATACATCAGGGCTCAAATAAGAAATAACGGCCCAAACCAGAGTTTGCAGCCACCAATGTGAAGTTAATCCCATTTACTTCACCCTGGATATCCAGGCACCCAAATTCTCCAGAGATGACGCCGCCAATTTCTCACCTGCTGTCTGGGTTCATCGAGCTCCCTCTCCAAATCTTCCAACACAGTCACCGCCTCCTCTCCACTCTCAGGGTTATGCTCGCGCACCCAAGCCTGGAGCTCCTCAGGCAGGATGGTCAGAAACTGCTCCAGCACCAACAATTCCAGGATCTGTTCCTTGGTGTGTATCTCTGGGCTCAGCCACTGATAGCAAAGTTTCCGGAGTTGACTCAGGGCCTCCCTGGGTCCAGGTGTCTCCTGATAGCAGAACTGCCTGAAGCGCTGACGAGAGAATTCTCGGATATGAGACAAGTTTCTCTGTAGGCAGGATCCCTGATCCCAAATATGGTCTTCCTCCTTAACCCTTACTTTGATAATCTCCTCTTGTTCCTCTGAAGCCTGGCCACTCAAGGCAGGGAGGGCCCCAGAGGCTGTCGCCATCCCGAGCTTAGCTCAGAGGAAGGTACCCTCCAGTCAGGATTTAGACAAACGGATGACTTTACTTGAGTTTTTCCCCCCTTGGTCAGGAAAGTTTTCGCTATAAGAAACACTACTAACACCGAAAAATTTTAGTGGCAGTGAAAAAGGACTTGTTTCCGTGCGAACACAGGGCTGTTACAAGAGTTATTCAACGAAGTGAAATCATCCTCTGACAAGAAGACCGGAAAGAGTGAGCACAGGACTAACTACTCCCTAAAACTGCAGGGTCACAAACAGCTCAGCAAGTAACTTGCGAGACAGAAAACTGAGGTTACCAAGAACACGCTGGCCCTAAATACGGGCTGGGTATACCAGCCCAGGCAAGGAAACGAAAAGAGGGTCGCTCTGAAGACCGTAGCCTGGGCCGGGGCGACGAAGACCGAGAGGGGCTCTTCCCACACCACGAGCTGCCTGCAGCGGAGGTCAGGTTGTCGCCGCGCACACGCCCTCTTCCCTGGCCGCAGCTTCCACTTCGGAGTGCACACCCACTCTAGGCCAAGCCGGAGAAGTGAGCCGAGGGCAACACTTCCGGGCACAATTCGCCACTGCACAGGCACGCTCGCCGCAAAACTAGGCACGTTCCGGCCGGGGCAGAGGACCTGCCTCCACTTCCGGTCCTCTCTAGGATCCCGGGTGGTGCAGTCATCTCGGTGGTTGTGGTACTGCGTACTGGTCAACTTACGACAGCAAGTGCCCTGGCATCTGTACAAAAAAAAATGAACTCCCGAGTTGCCCAGTTATCTGTCGTTGTGGTGAAAAGAATTTCACGCTGTGAGCAATGCTGATGTACAGGCTGCTCTAGGTTTTTCTGTTCCGTAATAAACAGCTGCTGGCACTCAACCCCCGGGTACTCATCGCGACGTCCTAAAACTTACGCTAAAAGACATCCTTGCAACAACTACGAATCGGCTAGTCAATGTCCTCTTCCCTGACCTTTACTCGTTGGTTTCGGGCCATCCTCTCGTTTCCCAGTCGCCATACATCAGACTTGAAAAAGAGCTGTCAAGATCTAGTCCAATGTTTCTATTTTATGAATGGGAAAAACCAAGATCCTTGGAGGATAGGCTTCCATTTAATGAGAAGCAGAAATGCTGTCTGTTACTTCTGGCTCATTGAGCCCTGACTGTAAGTGATTGTGGCCCCAGGAAACTGACAAGCAAAATCTGGACAAGTTTTCCTAGCCTAACGAGTCACTGAATCGGAGTAACCAGAAAATTCCGCTATACTCCTCCAGGAGCCCTGGTGGTGCAATGGTTAAGAGCTATGGCTGCTAACCGAAAGGTTGGCAGCTCGAGTCCACTAGCCGCTCCTTGGGAACCCTAGGGGGCAGACTCAGCGACAGTGGGTTTGGTTTTGGTTTGGTTTATGCTCCTTTAAGCCGCTTGTGCTTCCGGAAAGACAGAGTGTTTGAAGGTGCACGGAGTCAGCTGGCTAGAGTGTATGCAGTTACCAAGGAGACAAAGTCGTTGAAAGAGTGAAAGGCTGTGGCTACCGGATTCTGCCAGAGGTCTGGGAGCACAGGAATCATCACAAATGCCCACCTTGGATTCCTCTTCCTCCTCCCCGCCCCAGCCTGCCCCACAAACCAGAAACCAAACTAGTTTGCCTTCCCGGCTGATTTTTACGAAGTAGATCGCCAGGCCTTTCTTCCCAGGCACCCTTGGGTGAACTCAAACCGCTAACCTTTGGTTTGCACCACCCAGGGACCCGGCCTGCCCCATACTAGAGTGCTCAATACATACTAGACGCCGAGGAATGTATGATGAATTGCTGAATGGCTCCCTTTCCACATTCTTTCTTTCCTCCTACTTTGGTCCCTATTTGTTACTTTTTCGGCATTTCGCGTTCCAGAGGCTTTGAAGAATCAGAACATTTCTATTGGAAGTATCGAAATCAAAATATCTTACCCAGGAATGGTCTTGAGTGAGTTTTTACACTGAAGGAAATTGTATATAAATTTTTAACCTATGTGCCCAGAGACAACGCTTCACAAAATATTGTTCTCAACTTTAAAAAAAACAAAAAAGTTCAAATGAATAAAAGCAAAACAGCTATTTTCATAAATATAGCAAATATTTTATTGTAATAAAAGAAATGAAAATTAAACTGTACAATATCACTTTTCACCTACTAAATTAATAGAGATCCCAAAGTTGTCAAAACACCATACTGGGGACAGTGAGGGGAAATAGGAGCTTCAATCATTACTGGTTGGGAGTGTAGATTAATAAAATCCCTTTGAAGGGCAATTTGCCAATATCTCTAAATATTTAAAAAGAATATATCTTAGGGCATAGTAAGTCCACTCCTAAAAAGTATATTACAGTATCATATATAAACACACATTCCAAATGATATATGTATAAACTTTTCCATTGCAGCATAGTTCGTAAAAGCAAAAGATGAGGGAAAAATCTACATCTCAGTCAATAGAGGGCTGGTTAAACAGTATAGAGTAACCCATATATTGGAATACTGTGCAATCTGGGAAAAGAATAAGCTATCTCCTTTTGTGGTATGAAAAGTTCTCCAGGGTATATTGGCTATGGGGAAAGGACAAGGCACAGACCAATGTGTACAGTATGTTATCATTTGTGTTATCTCTTTTTGAGATAAAAAGAGGAATATATGCTTTATATAATACACATTCATATGTTCTTAGTATGTTCCTTGAAGGGATTAATAGCAGTGGTGGCACAGTGCTTAAGCATTTGGCTCTTAACCAAAAGGTTGGCAGTTCGAGTCTACCAGCCACTCCTTGGAAGCTCTAGAGGGCAGTTCTACCCTTCCTGTAGGGTTGCTAAGAGTCGGAATCCACTGTTGGCAGTGAGGTTTTTCTTTCTTTTTTTCTTTTTTTGGCTTTATCTATGGGGAGCATAATTAGGTACATAATTAGGTGGCTGGGGAATAGGGGTGACTGCAGGATTTTGATAGATATTCATACTTTTAGAGTTATATGAATGTAGTGCCTATTCAAAACCTTAGAGGAAGCAATAGATATTTTTCCCTGAAGGACTGACAAGATGGAAATGTAAGTAGAAACTCAACAATATTGACATTTTTCTGTGTCTTGCTTAAGAAGGAATTATTGGCTCTAACTGGGGATGTTGTACGAGGTATATTTTTGTCATATCTATAAGCAGAGTCACACCCTCTTCTTCAAAGTTAGGGATCTTTAGGCAATAATGTTTGAGTAAAAAAAAAAAAAGTTAGCATACCTGGTGAAAATTGCTGTATAGTTAAAATTAGACTGAAAATAACCCATGATGTACAGTATAAGTAATTCATTGTACATATCTCTGTGGACAATTTTATCACTTACTTTAAGTTTGTAAGACAATTATTCCATAGCCTCAACTAATTATTCAATCACTTCCTCAAAAAACCTGGAAACTCTGTGGTGAGTATAAATATGTCTCCTGCTTTCAAGGAGGTTACCCTCTAGAGGAGAAACACTACCCAAAGGATTCTACTTTTAACCTAATTTACAATCATAAATGCTACCAAGGAGGGATTTTCCCGAAGTTTGAGAGAATATTTCAGTGAGTACTGAACTGGGAAGATAAATTTGGAAGTTTACTCAATTTAATGATAAGGAAACTAATACACCAAAGGTAAACGCTGCCTAGGCAGTGATCTGACCTGGAACAGGGGATTAAAGAAAATCTTTGCTATCCGACGAGGGTGGGATTCGAACCCACGCGTGCAGAGCACAATGGATTAGCAGTCCATCGCCTTAACCACTCGGCCACCTCGTCAAGTACGGGAGGGGTGCATTTATTTTCATCCTCGTCGGTGTTTGTTCTGTAGTAATTATATTCAATAATCCTTTCTCTGGTTTAATCCTGACTCAATCCTCACAACCACACCCAGAATCAAGTACTTCTTTAGGCACGTTTTGTACCAACCACAAAACTGATAAATGACGCTTAGAGTTACTTGGCACGTATAAAAGGAACAGGTAAAACCAGTACACTTAGGCACCAAATAAATCCTTGCTGAACAGATGAATGAGTGAACATACCAGCTCCCTTTAGCCGTCCTGTTTTATTCCAGAGATCTATACTAGTCTGTCTGCTGCAGCTGTCTGCATTGGAGGGGCCAGCTTCCTGACTACTGAACAGAATTTCTCCTGGGATTCCTGTTTTTTGGGAGATAGCAGGGAACAAGGAAACCTGGCTCTGAGGATCCCTTTCATTTGCTTCTGAAGTACGCCCCACTGCCAGGAAATGCCTGTATTTCTCTCTTTAACCTGTGACACGTCAGCAATGGTGAGAAAGTGGTTGGAAAAAAAAATGCTAGGGCCCTGATGGGATTGTTTTGATTCTACAGTAGGCAGAAATATTAAAGCATAAAATTAATTTACCACCAAAAATGAGAAGGGTGATGTGGGGTGGGGGTGGAGAAATCCTCACTAGTCCACTGGTGCAAGGGTTGGGATACCTGAGTCCTGGCTGCCCCAGGCACTGTGTAAATTTGGGCAGACCACTTCACCAGTTCCATCCCTACTCCCTCCATCCCACCCCCACAATTTCCATCATCTCTCCAGGAGGAAGCCGAATTAGACAACCTCAGAAAATTCAGCATCAAGAAACCCCTTCCACGACCGGAGTCCCTCTTCTTTCCTACATTTAGTGCAGAATTTCCAAAAGAAACTTGGAGAGAAAAGATACTTCCTTGCCAAAATGTGTTGCTTTTTCCTTCTTATATAATTTCTGCCTATGCTCTGAGTTTTGGCAGTAAGGACAGTCTTCTCTCCCTTTCACGGTCCTTCACTGAATTCTGCATACTCACATTCAGCACCCAACTACCCGTCATGGAAAATAACCTATAATCCCTGCATTAGAAGACTAAGGATTTATTCATTTAATGAATCAAAAATCATTTATTTCTTTGAATGAGGTCAGTTGTTACGGCTTTTTCTAACCTTGAGTTAGGACTACCATTCTACTGCTCAGATCTCTTAATGTTCTCCTCTTTTATTCCTCTTTCAGGGCTCCAAGGATAACCTAATTTTATACAGTGACTTCAACAGTATTTCTCAATACAAACTTTGAAGTGAAAACTTGGGCATCCACATTAGGAGGGAACATTATGCTCTTAGAAGCTATGAAGGGAGCACTAACCTTTCCTGTTAAAAGAGATACATAAGTATTTTTATTTAAAATCTTGATTATAATTAAATTAGCACAATTTTGTTTCAGTGAATATTATATGCTTGGTACTGTACTACACTAATTAATTGGTGAACAATATCATAGGATCCCTACCCTGATGAAATTAATAACAGCTTGGGACAAACAGGTAGACAAGCAAATACCTGTTTAAATCATGAAAAGTTGAATGAAAGGCTGAATGCCTCATTTGTCAGAAATTCACTATGGACAACCTAGAGGTTAGAAAATGCAAGCGAATAAAAGTATAAAATTTAATAACGTCCTCATCTGCAGATTTCAAAGCTCCTTTACTACTCAACCGTGAAGCCTCTTGATTAGCAACTCTGAAAATGAGGGCTATTTCTGTCTTTCTCTGCACCATATATGCAGGAGCTGTTCAAAGCCCTACTCTCCGCCATTGTCCAGACTGTTATGCCATGCTCTAGATGGCTGCGGAGCCCTGGTGGCGCAGTGGTTCGGAGCTTGGCTGCTAACCAAAAGATCTGCAGTTCGAATCCTACCAGCCGGCCCTCCGAAACCTTAGGGGGCGGTTCTACTCCGTTCTGCAGTGTCGCTATGAGTTGGAATCGGCTCAACCGCAACACCTTTGCTTTTGATTTGAGGTGGCCGCGGCTAGTACATTTGCCTGCAAGTGCTTTGACAAACGCTACCCAGGAAACCACTTCAGCCCTGAGAAAGCGCCCAGTAAGGGGAAACAAAGGCAAGCCCCTAAGCCAATCCTTCAGGGAGCCACCAGACAGGTCAAAACACACCACCACAATTCTTTCTCGACTAGGTGGGCACTGCTCTCTCTGGCAGCAGGAAGGCATGATGCTTCCTGTCTTCAGAGCCACGACAGAGCTGGGGAGTAGGGGACAGTAGGAGGGCAATTTAAAATGCCACAGTACCTTCTTTCTTTATTAAGCATTCCCCTAGTG
This sequence comes from Loxodonta africana, assembly GCF_030014295.1. Lineage (NCBI taxonomy): Eukaryota > Metazoa > Chordata > Mammalia > Proboscidea > Elephantidae > Loxodonta > Loxodonta africana. The sequence continues at coordinate 87,192,893 of NC_087342.1, read as the reverse complement.
GTTTTAAGTTTCTTATTGGATTCCAGAGTTCCACAGAAGTTGATTTCAACCATTTTGTCAGCTTAATCCCTGCTTTAGTGGAGGGACAGTTTTGGAGTTCCACCATTTTCGGTGATGTCACCCCCTTCCACTTTTTTTTTTTTTTTCCGTGTCCACCTGATTTAATTAGCTCACTCTTCATCAGTATCTCTCTCCCCCCCACTGACCAGTCCTTATCATGCCTGATGATTTGTCTTCGGGGATGGTTCCTGTCCTGTGCCATCAGAAGTTCTGGGGAGCATTGTCTCTGGGATTCCTCTAGTCGCAATCATACCATTAGGTGTGGTCTTTTAATGAGAATTTGGGGTCTGTATCCCATTGGTCTCCTGCTCCCTCAGGAGTTGTCTGTTGTGTTCCCTGACAGGGCAGACATCGATTGTGGCCGGGCACCAACTAGTTCTTCTGGTCTCAGGATAATGTAGGTCTCTGGTTCAAGTGGCCCTTTCTGTCTCTTGGATTCTTAGTTGTCGTGTGATCTTGGTGTTCTTCCTTTGCCCTTGCTCCCGGTGGGTTGAGGCCAATTAATGTATTTTAGATGGCCGCTTGTTGGCATTTAGGACCCCAGGCGCCACAATTCAAAGTGGGATGCAGAGTGTTTTCATAATAGAATTGTTTTGCCCATTGACTTAGAAGTCCCCTCAAACCAAGTTCCCCAGACCCTAGCCCCTGCTTCGCTGACCTTTGAAGCTTTCATTTTATCTCGGAAACCTCTTTACTTTTAATCCAGTCCAATTAGGCTGACCTTCCTTGTTTTGAGTGTTGTCTTTCCCTTCACCCAAAGCAGTTCCCATCTACAGATTGATCAATAAAAAGCCCTCTCCCTCCCTCCCTCCCTCCCCCCTTTGTAACCACATAAGTATGTGTTCTTCTCCGTTTTTTCTATTTCTCAAGATCTTATAATAGTGGTCTTATACAATATTTGTCCTTTTTCAACTGACTCATTTCGCTCAGCATAATGCCTTCCAGATTCCTCCATGTTATCAAATGTTTCAGAGATTCGTCACTGTTCTTTATCGATGCGTAGTATTCCATTGTGTGAATATACCACAATTTATTTACCCACTCGTCCGTTGATGGACATCTTGGTTGCTTCCAGCTTTTTGCTATTGTAAACAGAGCTGCAATAAACATGGGTGTGCATATATCTGTTTGTGTGAAGGGTCTTGTATCTTTAGGGTATATTCCGAGAAGTGGGATTTCTGGGTTGTATGGTAGTTCTATTTCTAACTGTTTAAGATAACGCCAGATGGATTTCCAAAGTGGTTGTACCATTTTACAATCCCACCAGCAGTGTATGAGAGTTCCAGTCTCTCCGCAGCCTCTCCAACATTTATTATTTTGTGTTTTTTGAATTAATGCCAGTCTAGTTGGTGTCAGATGGAATCTCATCGTAGTTTTAATTTGCATTTCTCTCATGGCTAATGATCGAGAGCATTTTCTCATGTATCTGTTGGCTGCCTGAATATCTTCCTTAGTGAAATGTGTGTTCATATCCTTTGCCCACTTCTTGATTGGGTTGTTTGTCTTTTTGTGGTTGAGTTTTGACAGAGTCATGTAGATTTTAGAGATCAGGCGCTGGTCTGAGATGTCATAGCTGAATATTCTTTCCCAATCTGTAGGTGGTCTTTTTGCTCTTTTGGTGAAGTCTTTAGATGAGCATAGGTGTTTGATTTTTAGGAGCTCCCAGTTATCTGGTTTCTCTTCATCATTTTTGGTAATGTTTTGTATTCTGTTTATGACCCCCCTTCCACTTTTTATAACTCCAGATTAAACACTATTATTATTTCATTCAGACAACGATTGTCTAGATTTTCTTACACGCTTACATTTTGTCCTCTATTCATTCTTAAATCTCAGGTTGGTATCATTTTTCTTTTTTTTGAAGCACATCATTTAGAAATTCTTTTAATAATAATTAATAAATTTGTCATTTACCTTTCCTCAAGGTAAACAATAAAATATTAAGAAAACACTTTTTAATAGAATGTTTACATGTAATAAATGCAAAAGAAATGCTAAAATATTTTAATCCTCATTTTGTGATCCTTACCATATAATGAATCTAAGCAATGATAAACAGGGGATGCTATGGCAAATAGATGGAACAGCTTATAATATTTGAATGCACTGAATAACCTTGTTATCATTGTTGTTAGGTGCCGTCGAATCGGCTCCGACTCATAGCGACCCCATGCACCACAGAACGAAACGCGCCCGGGTCCTGCCCCATCCTTACAATCGTTGTTATGCTTGAGCTCATTGTTGCAGTCACTGTGTTAATCCACCTCCTTGAGGGTCTTCCTCTTTTCTGCTGACCCTGTACTCTGCCAGGCATGATGGCAAACGGTGAATAACCTCAGCATAGTTAAAAGTGGAAGTACCTCTATTATACACTACCTGATGTGATGCTATATAGCAATACCCAGAATGTATTCTAGCCTAAAACAATTGAATATAAATTTACCAAACTTCAATATGTAACTATGAGTTTACGGGAAATGGGGGGGGGGAATAAATAAACATGTGAAATGACTCCATAAGGATAAAATCAGCCAAACTCAGAGCATAGGAAGTTCTACAAGACAAGCTGCCCAGTTATGTCAACAAATAAATGCAAAAAAAAAAAAAGAAAAGTAGAAGTGGCACTGTTATATAGTAAAAGAGTTTTAAGAGATTTATTAACCAAAAGCAATGAGTAGACCTTTTTTGGAATCTAAATCCAACAAATCAGCTTTAAAAAGGCATTCTTACACAACTGAGAACATAAAACATGGACTGGGTATTAGATAATATTAAGAAATTTTAGTTAAAGTTTTTACATATGATAAAGTTATTGTAATTTTTTAAAAATGTTCTTATACTATGTACTGAAGTATTGAAAGATCAAATCACATGATGCCTGGGATTAGCTAAAAAGATACTTCAAAAAAAATGGGGGATGAATGAAATAAAAATGGTAAATGTTAACCATTGTTGAACCCGGTTGATGTGTGCATGGAGATTGATTATACCACTCTCTAATTTTATTTAAGTCTGAATGTTTTAGTAATAAAAACTGAAAGAATTTTATTAGGTACAAATGTCTTGGTTGTAAACTCTGTTTTTATTTGCAAATAGTGCTAAAAATTCCTCATTCTTGAAGGTTAGTTTGATGAATATACAATTCTACATTAACAATTATTTTATTCAATACTTCTAAATATTTTTTTTTACTCTTTTCTGGGTTTTATTGTAAATGTTAAGATGTTCGTTAACTTTCTAATTGTTCTTCCTTTACAGGAGAGCTATCCACTATCTCTGGCTCATTTCAATACCTCCTCTTTGGTGTAACATAGTTTCAGTACTATGTGTGCAGTTATTAGTTTTTTTTTGTGTGTGTGCACTTGTGATACACTGTGCTTTCTGAATTTATAGATGAAAAATTTCTCTCCAGTTCTGGCAAATTGCCAGCTATTACCTCTGTAAATATTGCCTGATCTACATTTTTTCCTCTTCTCTTATTCTCATGCTCTAATTAGATATAGTTCAAAATTTCTTATTCAATCTTCCATCTTTATTAATTTCCCTTATGGGTTATCTGCGGCTGTGTAATAAACTAACTCAGAATATAGTGGTTTACAGCAACATTCATTTATTTTCTTGCAATTCTATAGGTTGGCAATCTGGGAAGGGCTCTGCTGGGATGCGTAATCTCTTCTTCTTGTGGGGTCAGCTGGGTTTACCAATTCATTTCTGATCAGTTGGCAGGTTGGCTGGAGACTAGCTGCTCTTGCATAACCTCAGTCACATCTCTGGCAGGTAGCAGGGGCTATTTCCTGGGATGCATCAGTTTTCCTCCATGTGATCTCCCCAGCAGGATCACCCAGCTTTCTTAGTTGTGATAGCAGTATTCCTAAAGGGTAAAGGCAAGATCTTTTGAGGCCTAGTCTTGGAAGTAACGTGATGGTACTTTCACTGCATTCCATGGGTCAAAGCAAGTCGTAAGGTCATTCCGTATCCAAGGATTAAGGAATTGGACCCCATCTCCTGATGGGAGCAGCTGTACATAATTTGTCCTCAAATTTATCTACTACAGTTTGTTACATATGTTCCATGTTGTTAACTATTTTTGCTTTACTCTAGATTAAATTTTTTACTTTATCTCTCAGTTTAGTAATTCTTCAGCTGCATCTAATATGCTGGTTAACTTCATCTCTACTAAGATATTTTAATTTCAACTATCATATCTTTCATTTCTTGAAGTCTCAAGATTTTACATTATTCTACACATTTATAATTTGTTGTTGCATACTCCTGTTTGTAGTTATATCTTTAATGAATTATTATATGTCCTACACAGCGATTCTGTATTTTGTATCATAAAATTTCAATGTCTGTAGTTCTTTGAGTCTAAGTATGTCATTTCTTGTATCTGCTGAATCTCAAGCATAGTGGTTTACCTTCTTGTGTCTGTAGTAGTCTTTGCTGTTGATTTTGTTGTGTGATCTTAATATTAGGGAAGATACACAGGACTATCTTGGGGAATTTTTTTATTTTTTTTGGAGAGGACATATTTCTACTTCTGCCAGGACTTGGAACACTAAGTTGATCCTAAATCACTTCTACCCCACTGGAGGTTTTGGCCCATAACAAAAGTGACAAGCTCAGTGTTTTCATCTCCCTGCTGTTCTGATATTAAATACTCATGTCTATAGTTGTATTTCTATTGGTATCTGGCCCAGAGCTTGTCCCAGCTGCCCAGTTGTTGTTTCCAACTGCTTGGCTTTCCAGGAGCCCCAGCCGTTCAGTGGTTAAGGGGTTGGCTGCTAACTGAAAGGTCAGTAGTTTGAATCCACCAGCTGCTCCAAGGAAGAAAGATGCAGCAGTCTGCTTCTGTGAGGATTATAGCCTTGGATATACTATGGGAAGTTCCCTATAGGGTTACTATAAATCAGATTCAATTTGATGGCAAAAGGTTTCGGGGTCTGATTTCCAGGCACTCCAGGCAGGACTTCCATCTTCATAACTTTCATTACTGATCACCCTGACCTGGACTCCAAGTGCTGTGGAATCAGTTTAGAGCAAAGATAATATTTATTTCATCATTTTAAATGACGCTTAGAGAATTGTCTAACCCTTCGTGAAGTCTGAAATATTGCAGTAAGTGTACTATACTTGTGATCTATGTCAGTGCATTAAGACAAGGAATATAAAGACAATCTACAGAAATCTGAATGGAAGAAAAAAAATTTCCTTAATCTCAGAAGATATGTTTGCCTACACAGAAAAATCTCCAAGAACTTACATATGAAACATTAGAAAAATAAGATAATTTAGAAAATTTCTTGGCCCAAATATAAAATCTATTTCTACACACCAGAAAAACCAAGAGCAAAAATGTAAGCACAACCACTTTGGAAATAGATTTGGTACTTCCTTAAAAAGCTAGAAATAGAACTACCATACGATCCAGCAATCCCACTCCTTGGAATGCATCCTAGAGAAATAAAAGCCCTCACAGGAATAGCTATATGCACACCCATGTTCACTGCAGCACTGTATTTACAATAGCAAAAAGTTGGAAACAACCAAGATGCCCATCAAAGGATGAATGGATAAACAAATTATAGAATATTAACACAATGGAATACTATACAACAACTATGAATCCTTGAAACATCTCATAACATGGAGGAATCTGGAAGGCATTATGCTGAGTGAAATTAGTCAGTCACAAAAGGACAAATATTGTATGAGACCACTATTATAAGAACTCAAAGAAAGGTTTAAACACAGAAGAAAACATTTTTTGATGGTTACGAGGGTGGAGAGGAAGAGAAAGGGGTATTCACTAATTAGAGAATAGACAAGAATTATTTTAGGTGAAGGGAAGGACAACACACAATACAGGGGAAATCAGAACAACTGGACTAAACCAAAAGTTAAGAAGGTTCCTTAATACAACCAAACACTTTGAGAGACAGAGTGGCAGGGGTAGGGGTTTGGGGACCATGGCTTCAGGGGACATCTAGGTCAAATGGCATAACAAAGTGTATTAAGAAAATGTTCTGCATCCCACTTGGGTGAGTGGTGTCTGGGGTCTTAAAAGCTAGCAAGTGACCATCTAAGATGCATCAATTGGTTCCAAACAACCTGGAGCAAAGGAGAATGGAGAACATCAAAGACACCAGAAAAATATGATCCCAAGAGAAAGAAGGGGCCATGTAAACCACAGACTCCATCAGCCTGAGTCCAGAAGAACTAGTCTGGCTACCACCAATCACTGCCCTGACAGGGAACACAACAGAGAATCCTTGATGGAGCAGGAAAAAAGTGGGATGCAGACTTCAAATCCTAGTAAAACAAACAAACAAAGAGATTTAATGGTCTGACTGAGATTGGAAGGACCCCAGAGGTCATGGCCCCCGGACACTGTTAGCCCAAAGCTAAAACTATTCCTGAAGCCAACTCTTCAGAAAAAGATTAGACTGGACTATAGACATAAAAAGATACTGGTGAGGAGTGTGCTTCTTAGCTCAAGTAGACACATGAGACTATGTGGGCAGCTCCTGTCTGGAGGCAAGATGAGAAGGCAGAGGGGGCCAGGAGCTGGTTGAACGGACACAGGAAATATGGCATGGAGAGAAGCAGTGTGCTGTCACATTGCAGTGAGAGCAACTAGGGTCACATAACAATGTGTACATTAGTCTTTATATGAGAAATGGACTTGAATTGTAAACTGTCACTTAAAGCACAATAAAAAAATGAAAAAAAGAGTAAAAACATAATTTAGAAACATAATTTTTAATAACTACCAAAATAAAAATGTCCAGAATTAAATCTAATAAAGCATGGAAAGAATTTTACAGAGACTATTATAAAACTGTACCTGAAAAATATTAAATTAATATGGGTATTTACCTTGATTATTATTGGGGAGATGATATGTTCAATAAGTTTATTTTTCATTTGTTGATATGCAGAGTTAATAAAACTCTTGTTAAAAAGAATTCTTTTTTATTATAATTTGGTGTACCGATTCTAAAATGTACACAGAAGGTGAAGAATGCAAGGTAACTAGGAAATATTTGAAGAAGAGGAACAAAATGGAGGGACTTGTTTTACTAGCTAGCAAGACTTACAATGCATAGTAATTAAGACAATGCTGTATTAACACAGGGATAGGTAGATTAGTGCAAGAGAGCAGAGGGCCCAGAAGGGATTCTCACATACACAGGAATGTCAAATCAGTAGATGGTACTGGAAAAACTGGTTATTACATTGAAGGAAGAAAAATAAGTAGGCTGAAATCTATTGGCTTCATATCCAAAAATCAATTCCAAGTAGACTAAAGATTTAAATATAAGAGTCAAAACTTCAAAAAGCAACTGGAAGAGATTATCTTTATGTCATTGAGAATAGGAAAGGATTTCTTAATAAAATACATAAAAAGGTCTTTACCAAAAAGGAAAAGACTTATTTAATCAATTCCACAAACTACAGTTTGAATATCTGCACATCAAAGGAAACCATAGAGTGAGTTAAAAATCAAGCTATAGAATGGGAGAGAATGCTTGCTGCTCCTGTAAGTGACAGGAGCCCTAGTGGTACAGTGGTTAAGACCTCAGGCTGCTAACCAAGAAGTTGGCAGCTTGAGTCCAAATCAGTAAGAAAAGGAAAATGACTTAAATGAAAATGTGCAAAAGTCCGTGAACAAGCCTAAAATGGTCAATAAACACATGAATAAACATTAAATGTTTTTAACAAAATGAAAAAAGTAAATTAAAACTATTTCACACCCATCTTTATTGTCAATGCCAATTTAGGTAATATGTAAATCTATGAGATCTCTTACAAAGTTGACAGAGGTGTAAATCTCTAAAACTACTTCGGAGACAATTTCACTTTACATAGGGAGGTTTTAGATGTGAAAAGGATGGCCTTTTTTTGCAGTGCAGTGGTTAAGAGCTAAGGCTGCTAACCAAAAGGCTGGCAGTTCAAACCCACCAGCTGCTCCTTGGGAACAGTTCTACTCTGTCTTGTAGGGAATCAACTAGACGGCAATCGTGTTTTTTTTCTTTTTTTCTTCCCCTTGGGGAATTCAGAGGATGGACCTCTTGGGGGAACAGGGAAGAAGGAAGAATAGCCTGGGGTGGTGGAAGTAGAAATAAACTCAACTCATAATGGGTTATATATTTAAAAACTATTAGAATTAAATATTACAAACTGTTAATCATTGTTGCTTAAAGAAATTGGAGACTAGATTTCAATTGCCGTGTTTTTTGTAATTTTGTAAATAAAACAGAAATTGTTACAAAATTGCTACTTTGCTTATGATGTTACAGCTTTTTGGTCTCAAGTTCTCTCATGCGTCTCTTAAAACAAAACAAAAACATTCCCATTGTCGTCAGGTTGATTCCAACCCATAGTGACCCTACTGGACAGAAGTGTCCCATAGCATTTCCAAGGAGCCTGGTGGATTTGAGCTGCTGAACTTTTGGTTAGCATCCAAGCTCTTAACCATTATGCCACCCAGGCTCTCTAGGGAAAACTAAAATTTCTTTCCTCTCCTTTCTTCCTTTCACCTGTCCTCCTTTCTCCTTTGCTTTCCATTCCTTTTCTTCTTTTTTTTCCCCACCATTTTATTTATTTTTCATATAACTTCTGCCAGTGGTTAAGAGCTCAGCTATTAACCAAAAGGTCGGCAGTTCAAATCTACCAGGCTCCTCGGAAATGCTATGGGACACCCAGAAGTTTTTGTTTTCTTTTTGAGGAGGTGGTAATAGTAATGTGGGAATTCTGATAATTTAAGATGCTGTTCAAACATGCTTGTTAAACATGAATAGAAAATGAGGTTTATATTAATTACACAAATGTAAATGCATAGTAAGCCTATTGAGAAATGTGAATTACTTTGATAAAGAGCATTAACAAGATTTGACTTGGTGTGGACAAAATTTTAGTATTTATTGCTGAAAACAAACTTTGTAACTTCAAAGAGCACAACATTTCTCAAGTTAATTTATAGATATTGACTGAATCATCTCAAGAACAAACACAATATTGGAATGGTTGAAAAGGTTAAAAATTCATCTGTGAGAATAAGAAGACAATAACAATACTTTATAGATCAAAGAATGATTCTACTATGCAAAATAGTGTAGCAAACAACAATTACAATATTATTTAACTAGCATAAACATAAAAAAGATTAATAAAAAAGAAAGTATAACACTACAAATAATAGCTATGTTCTTTTTGTGATTCAGTAGATACATTAAAATAATAGTTAATAAAATAATTATTTCAGAAATTGTGCTAAAATATTTAAGTGGTATACAACTTAGAAAGAAAAAAATGTGATTTACACATTATTGCAGGTAGATTGAATAGCCTAATAATTGAGGAGGAAATAGATCTGAGTATTAAACATATAAGACTGATTTGATAGCCTGAGCTAGTTAAGCTTTATTTTCACAACTTTCAAAAATACATATTCAACATATAAGGTATAATGTGTGCACGGAAAAAGTAGCCCGAAAACTAAATTAAAGAGGGACTTAGAAAAGCTTTTTTTTTTGCCATTATAAAAGAGAGTTCTAATATTTATAAAACTTTTTATAAGATTCAAAAAACATAAAATGTGCAGAATTGAAATAGAAAATATGAAAAATAAATATTATAATCATGCTTCATCTCTGAAGCTGTCATGAATATTTAAAAAATTATAAAAAGCAAAATTTTGCTGCTGTACAAACAGCAAAATTAAAAATCTCTACAAAATCCAGTGCTGTGTGTATCTTACGCACTTTTGTGTTCCAGGCATTCAGTATGATTTCAATCCCCTAATAGGCTCTCTATGAATATTTCTTGTGTAAATTAATAAAATCATATGAAACATGTAGGAGAACTGACATGGCCATACATGGCTAATGGCCACATAAAATGGTTTAATATTGTGGGAAAGCAACATAGTCACATACTTTCAAAAGATTTGAACTTTTTATACACTTTGCTTCAGCAATCCTATTCTTTATGAAGAGCAGGACTTCCATTTTCAGCATTATTTATAACATTTAAAAATTGGAAACAACCTATATGTATAAAACAGTTAATTGGTTAAATATACAGCAAAACCGGTGATAGCCGAACTCAAAGGGACTGCCTTGTTTTTCCAGGTATGGCAAGTTTTCTGCCTTTGACAGGGAGTAGTGTTACCACTCTTCTATCATTGGTTTTAGTAGTAAATATTTGAGTTTTCCTTGTCTGGCAGGTTTCCCCCTTACATAGGTGCCAGCTTTTGCAGGTTTTACTACATTATAATGTGAATTCTGTTGAATGCCATGGATCCATGAACATAAAAGTAAAACTATGTGGCTGTACATTGTTTTCGGGTGCATTTGAGTCAATTCTCAATTTATAGGGACCGATATTATAAAGTAGAACTGCCCCATAGGGTTTTCTAGGCTGTAATCTTCATGGGGTTGCTATGAGTTGGAATTGACCCCATGGCAACGGGTTTTTGAATCTTCACAGAAGCAGATCACCAGGTCTTTTTCCTCAAAGAGCTACTAGGTGTGTTCAAACTGCCAACCTTTTGGTTAGCAGCCAAGCTCGTAATCATTGCACCACCAGGGCTCCTTGTACCAATACACGTGTATAAAGACAAGAATGAGAATGGATATTTGAAATTAAATGATTGAAATAAAAATTATTGATTTGTTTAGTTGGTGGGATTGTGGATAAATTATCACTATTTCATTGTTTCTTTGTTGTAGTATTGCCTACTCAGAGTAAAAAAAAAAATAGAAAGTGTTCTTGTAATTGTTGGTGTGTCTGCATATATGTTTGTGTCTATGTCTGTATGTACTGGGAGGGAAAGGAGAGGAGCGGGCCTACGTTATAAGGTTATAGTTGTTTATTTTCTCTTAATTTGAAAGAATGAACAAATGGTTTTAATTACTAAAAAGGTGTAAGAACTATGTGAAGGGTTTCCTTTCTTAATCAACGGGGGGGGAAATATTATTGCTTTTCCTTAACACGAAAATCCTGGTGGTATAGTGGTTAAGTGCTATGGCTGCTAACCAAGACTTCGGCAGTTCAAATCCTCCAGGCGCTCCTTGGAAACTCTATGGGGCAGTTCTACTCTGTCCTAAAGGGTCGCTATGAGTCGGAATCGACTCAACGGCAGTGAGTTTGGTTTTTGGTTTTTTCCTTAACACCACATGTTGAAGGAATTCAGTACTATTTAACAAGTTCCTTGCATATAATATTGTCCAGCCATCAACACCAGGACAAAAATATTTTTCTCCTGGTGGATTCTCCATCCAACAATAACTTTCTGAAAGCTCCCTTGATGGCCTCATTCCTCAGGCTGTAGATAACAGGATTGAGTGCCGGGGGCATTACTGTGTAAAAGATAGAAATCATAAGGTCAAAAACAGTTGGAGAATCTGACGTTGGTTTTAGAAACTCTAAGATAATTGTGGAGAGAAAAAATGAGAAAACAAAGAGGTGGGGCAGGCAAGTAGAGAAGGCCTTGGATCGGCCCTCAGCAGAGGGTATTCTTAGAACCGTGGAGAAAATGTGGATATAGGAGAGGACACTGGAGGTGAAGCAGATGAATGCCACCACAGACATGAAAGTGGCCACTCCAGTTACTCGAAGGTAATCATTGGAGCAGGAGAGCTTTAGCAATTGGGGGACATCACAGAAGAAGTGGTGGATTATTTTGGCCTTACAGAATGTGATAGAGAATGTGGTTGTTGTGTACAAGATTCCAGAGATGCTTCCACTTAGCCATACGGCTATCACAGCCCACTTACACTTACTAGGATCCATGATGACCTCATAGTGCAGTGGGAAGCAGATGGCTGCATAGCGGTCATAAGACATCACTGTGAGAATGGCCACCTCAGCCCAAACCAAAGATGTGAAGAAGAAAACCTGGAGTATGCACTGGTCATGAGAAATATAGCCATCATTTGTCAGAGAATTGTCAATTGACTGGGGGACCGTGACAGAAATGAAGAAGAGGTCCAGAATGGAAAGGTGTTTTAAAAAGTAATACATTGGAGATTGGAGATGCTGGTCCAGTGTGGTGATGGTGATAATGATGAAGTTACCTGCCCAGGTTAATAGGTATATCACCAAGAATAGCAAAGCATGTAAAATCTGCAGCTCACGAATGTCAGAAAACCCCAAGAGGAGAAATCCATTCATAGTCATGTTTGCCATAATCAGATCGAAGATAGCAATTGTGGTAGTAGCTGGAAGAAAATGGGATACGGAAAACGGAAGATGCAGTAGAAAGGTATTAAACTAAATTTCCATTCATTTATCTTTCTTTGCTCCTTAAAACAATTATTTATTAAGTAACTGCTATGTATCAGTTGGAAACCCTGGTGGCATAGCGGTTAAGTGCTACAGCTGCTAGCCAAAGGGTCCGCAGTTCACAATCCGCCAGACGCTCCTTGGAAACTCTAAGCGGTAGTTCTACTCTGTCCTATAGGGTCCCTATGAGTCGGAATCGACTCAACAGCAGTGGGGTTGGTAGTTTTTTTTTTTAATGTATCAGCTGTGCTTTACATGTTTGAAATCCAAACATGTAGGTTACAGCCTGTACTAGTAACCTGGTAGTTATAGTTGAGACAAATGTGTTAAAGTCACTGGTTCTGTCACACACACAAAAAATAGTTAAATTAGTACCACCAAAAACCCCATCAACTTTCATTTCCACTAACAAACCCAATGCTTTTTTTAAGTCAACAGAAAAGCCATAATCAGCTGTTGACTACAGATTTCTGAGAACTGAATGTGTTGTATTTCTGCATACCATCTTGTCTTATTTCAGCAGATGGAATGCCCCTTTAGGGGAAATATAGTATTGGGAACTGAAAAATGGATTAGCTGTTGGACAGAGCAATCCCTAAGGTTCCTACCAGCCAAACAATTCTGTCATAGGGAGAGCGCCTGTAACTGTGGAGCCAAGGGTCAAATTGTGTAGCATTATTGCCCTTTCAATTAATATCTTATTTAATGGCATATCATTGAAATCAAGAGCAAAAATACTTTTTCAAAGGAAATACTTACACATCATCCTCAGATTTGGTGTTTAATTTTGTGAAGCATCTTCTGGTACCTAACTTAACTTTCTCTTTGAATCTTCATTTCATTCACTTTCTCTTCTTATTATTTGCAATATAAAAAGAGAATCTCAGGAGGAATAAAGGGCTACATATTTCTGAGAAGGAAGAAATCAAGCTTTGGCTTATTGCCCAATGTTTTGGGCTTTGTGGGATGGAAATAAACAGTATCTCTCCCTTTATTAAGACGCTCATCAGTCTACGAGGGCTGATGAGTCACTTCTTAAGGAGTCCCTCATATTTCTTGATTTTTCTTCCCTCCATCTGTGAGTTCTAGGTAACAGCTGGAACAACTGCTGTATCAAAGTCTCTTTGGGCTTTTTTCTGAACCATGTGACATCTTACCAAATGTTTTTTTTTTTTGTATTTTATAATTCATCTTACAAATGATAACTGGGAGAATGCTAAATCTTGAGGCTAGCCCTTGCTCCCCATTCCTTGCCATTTTTTGTTGGTCCACTGACTTTTGTTGGTCAATTCAATAGCTCTCTCATTTGCTTTATTTTTCCAATGTCAGCATCTCCAACTAACGCTCCAGACTTATTCTGCCTCCTCCACTTCTTCTCTTCCCCGAAGAATGAACTTGGCATTTTAGCATTCTATTTATACATCCTACTGACTGACATGGGTCAGTGGTTTTAGATTTACAATAAAAACAGATATTAAATTAACTAAAATCTTAAAAACTTGTTTTTGCTGCCAAATTTAAAGTCTCTTTTACTCTGTGAAAATGAATCATAAGGCTAATCTATCTAGAATTCCTCCAACTTCATCCATTTCCATCAAAACCTTTTTTTTTTTTTTTTTTATTAGATAGTAAAAATCAGGGGGAACTAGAGAGCAATTTTGGAACAACTGTGTTGGAGCAATTATGTTGTTTCCAACATATATCTCCCTTTTCAAGTTTCATTTTTTTGTCCTCTTTTTTCTTGAATTGGCAAAATGATATATAGCATTATTGTCTATACTTAATTTTTACGTTGGTTCATTAAATATTTTAATTTGCCAAATTTGCACAAGTAATTATCTTCCAACAGGGAAGTAAAAAAAACTAAACAATTTTAAGTGTTTATTTTTTATGAGACACGCACCATGCTAGAAATGATCATTAAATAAATTTTATTTAATCCACACAGACATTTTTATCTTCTAGGAGTTAAATCTCATTTTTATAGGAAAAACTAAGACTCAGAGTATTTAATTGAGATCTGAATCCCAAATACTTGGCCTTATAATTCATACTGCTAAGTTTCAGCTAAAAATCTCTAAGTTTTAATAAAAGATGTACAGGAGCATTGGGGAAAGCCACAATTACACTGAAAACATATCTATCCAAGGTGTCCCTCCTAGTGTTATCAGGAATTATTTGAATAAGTGTTTCACAGCTGTCTTACTGCGTACTTACATAAACACATAAAATATGAACATTTCTCAACTAACTGATTTTCCTTAAATAGCTCGTTATCATAATACATTCATATAAATTTGATATTTGAACTTTCTTAATCTGCCCATTTTCAGGGAAGTTAGTTAGCACCCTTCCCTGTTAGAATTAACACTCTGTTTTTTCAAACTGAACTCGATGAACATAAGGTTCTGTCAGAGTTCCCATAAAATATTTCCTTCTTTTCTTATCCAAGATCGGAAAACTCACCAAAGCTGTTTTTGGTGTGTGAGTAGCTATCAAAGCTGATCACCAACTTCAAACCTTTCTTTCCCATAATCAGACAGATCTTTTTAAACATGCTATTTCCCTTGAGAACCCAGTTCTTTTTTGTGTGTGTGGGGGGGCCAGGAGTCATCTTTCATAGTGGAAGCCTGAACTGAGTGATAAAACTATTCTGTTTTCTTTACCCCTCTGGCACTTAGAAGCAATGCAACTAAAATTCACACTTCAATTTCTATAAAGCAATAACAATTAAAAGTTTGTAATATTTAGTTCCAGTAATTTTTTTTTTAACTTTTACTGAGCTTCAAGTGAACGTTTACAAATCAAGTCAGACTGTCACATATAAGTTTATATACACCTTACTCCGTACTCCCACTTGCTCTCCCCCTAATGAGTCAGCCCTTCCAGTCTCTCCTTTCGTGACAATTTTGCCAGCTTCCAACTTTCTCTATCCTCCCACTCCTCCTCCAGACAGGCGATGCCAACACAGTCTCAAGTGTCCACATGATACAAATAGCTCACTCTTCATCAGCATCTCTCTCCTACCCACTGTCCAGTCCCTTCCATGTCTGATGAGTTGTCTTCGGGAATGGTTCCTGTCCTGGGCCAACAGAAGGTTTGGGGACCATGATCGCCAGGATTCCTCTAGTCTCAGTCAGACCATTAAGTGTGGTCTTTTTGTGAGAATTTGGGGTCTGCATCCCACTGATCTCCTGCTCCCTCAGGGGTTCTCTGTTGTGCTCCCTGTCAGGGCAGTCATCGATTGTGGCTGGGCACCAACTAGTTCTTCTGGTCTCAGGATGATGTAAGTCTCTGGTTCATGTGGCCCTTTCTGTCTCTTGGGCTCACAGTTATTGTGTGACCTTGGTGTTCTTCATTCTCCTTTGATCCAGGAAGTTCCAGTAATTTTTAAAGACATAAGCCAGTAAGAGCAGAGTTTGTTTCTCTTTGTACATCACTCCAAGCTCCTTTTCCTACTTCCCTGTCCCCCAAATGGCCCCCAGTTGAAATTCCCCAAGAGGCCATGCTTTTCCTTTTCACATCTAACCCCCCCCCCCCACGTAATAACGTGACACTATCTCCAAAGTAGTTTTAGCAATTAACACCTCCATCAACTTTCTATAAGAGTTCTCCTAGATCTATACACTTACCTAACTTGGTATTGCTCTGACAACAAGTATAAGTGTGAAATATTAGCACATTGTAGTTTTAATTTATTTTTTCCATTTTATTAAAAATATTTGATTTTTATTCACTTGTTGATTGACCATGTTGGGCTTGTTCATGAACTTTTGCTCATTTTCATTTGAGTCATTTTCTTTTTCCTATTGATTTGTAGGAATTATTTGTATCTTCAGAATACTATTCTAAATCTTGTCACTTATGGGGGTAACAAACATTCTATCTTATTCTGTACTTGATTTTTCACTTTTTATAGTTTTCTTTGTTGTACAAATATTCTAATGTAATTTGTGGAATTTGTTAAAATAAGTCTTTTCCTTTATGACAAAGACATTTTTTGTCTTTTGTAAAGAAATTATTTCCTATTCCAAGGGTATAAAGATGTCCTTGAGGTAACTTTTAAAAGTTTTGATTTTAATATTTAAATCTTTGATGTACCTGGAATTGATTTTTGGATATGGAGTTAGGTAGGTTTTAATCGATTTGTTTTTCTTTCTTCAATGTGGAGAACTAATTGTTCCAGTACAATTTACAGATTTAGAATTACTGTGTATGTGAGAATCTTTCCTGGGCCCTCTCTTCTCTTCCACTGGTCTACCTGACCATCCCTGTGTTAATACAACCAAAAAA
This sequence comes from Loxodonta africana, assembly GCF_030014295.1. Taxonomy (NCBI): domain Eukaryota; kingdom Metazoa; phylum Chordata; class Mammalia; order Proboscidea; family Elephantidae; genus Loxodonta; species Loxodonta africana. The sequence goes on along the minus strand of NC_087342.1, from coordinate 87,176,249 downwards.
AAAAAAAAAAAATCACCAAACATGTTGCAGTCAATTCCGACTCATAGTGACCCTATAGGACAAAGTAGAATTGCCTCACAGGGTTTCTAAGGAACGGCAGGTAGATCTGAACAGCCAACCTTTTGGTTGGTAGCCAAGCTCTTAACCCCTATGCCACCAGGACTTCTTTACATTGGTAGTTATTAAAAATTATATTTTCACTCTTTGTTTTTCTGGTGTGTAGAAATAAATTTTATATTTGAGCCAAGAAATTTGCTCAATTATTTTGTTTTTCTAATGCTTTTTCTGTTGGTTTTTGGAGATTTTCCTATGTAGTCAAATATATCTTCCAGGATTAAGAAAAAAAAAATTTTTTTTTTCCTCTAGTCAAATTTCTGTAGATTTCTTTTACTTTCCTTGTCTTAGTGCACGGACATTGGGCTTCAACAAAATTAAAAAAGTGTTTTGCCCTGCAGAAGAAACCTCTTCCTCCCCCCCCCCAATAAAAAATAAAAAGGCAAGCCCCAGGAGGTTGGGGAAAATATTTGTAACACTACTATATCTGAAAAAAGACTGAATCCAGAATATATTGATAGATATATAGATATACACACATAATCATATATGCCTTACAACTCAATAATATAAAGACCTACGATCCACTTAAAAATGGGCAAAGGATTTGAACAAACACTTCACAAATGAAGATACAGAAACAGATCATAAGCCCATGAAAAGATGCTCAACCTCGTTAATCATTAAGGAAATGCAAATTAAAACCATATTTATACACCACTGTACACATATTTTATCAAGCCAAAAATTAAAAATACTGACAATACCAAGTGTTTGTGTGAATGTGGAGCACCTGGGACTCTTAGGCACTGCTGCATATTATTATGAAATGTAAAATGGAACAAACACTTAGAAAATTAGTCTGATAATTCTTTTAAAAATTAAACAAACACCTACCATATAAACCCAGCTATTCTAGGCCTTAAAAAGGAGCCCTGGTGGCATAGTGGTTAAGCACTCAGTTACTAACCCAAAGGTCAGCGGTTTGAGTCTACCAGCAGCTCTGTGGTAGAAAGATGTGGTCATCTGCTTCTGTAAAGATTCATAGTCTTAGAGATCCTGTGGGGCAGTCCTTCTCTGTCATATAGGGTCACTGTGAGTCAGAATCTTCTTGATGGCAATGAGTGTTTGGTATTCCAGTCCTAAGGATTTATTTTAAAAAAAAAAATCAAAACATATGTCAACAAAATGACTTGTACACAATTATTCATAAAAAGCTTTATTTATAATAGCCTCAAACCAGAAACAACCCAATTGTTCACAAACCACTGGGTAAATAAACAAAATATGATATATTTGTATAATGGAATACAATTTAGCAATAAAAGAGAACCCAACTGTAAATCAATCTCAAACACATTATGCTCAGCAAAAGAAGCTTGACACCAAAGAGTGAATATAATTTCACTAATATAAAATCCTGGAAAAGGCAAACGAATATATAGTGGCAGAAAACAGGTTAGCAGTTTTGGGGGCAAGGAAAGAGGAAGGAAGGACCAAAAAAAGAAGCAAGACTCTTTAGGAGGTAATGAAAATGTTCAGTATCTTGATTATGAGTGGTGGTTTAATCAGTATACATAATCGCCAGTGGCACGATGGTTAAGAGCTTGGCTGCTAGCCAAAAGGTCAATAATTTAAATCCACCAGCCTCTGGCTCCTTGGAAACCCTATGGGGCAGTTCCACTCTGTCCTATAGAGTGTCTCTGAGTCAGAATGACTCCCCAACAGTGGGTTTGGGTTTTTGGGTTTATAGAATGTAAATGGATGCAATATGCTATATGTAAATTTTGCCATAATAAAGTTGATGAAAATGCAAAACAGAGAAAAAAAAGTTGTATTCAAAATAAAATTTATATTTCATTAAAAATTGAAAGTTTGTGGAAACCATTTATAAGGCTGTTCCAATGGACCAGTCCAACATAATGTTTGTCTGGACCAAAAAGATGACAATAGAAATAAAAGATATAATCAATAGTGCTGATTGATTGGATGAAAGCATTGAGTAAATGGGAATATTCAAGGATCTGACTTCAACAAAAGGTGGACAGAAGATTTATTGAGATGAGAAATTTGGGATGAACAAATAAATGAAAAAGGGAACAAAGAACAAATTGAGAAACTGCCCATGATAACTCCATCATTGAGGTGTGTGACTTCCTAAGACTAATCTGCCAATTTTTGCAGGCATTTCATTCCTTTTCGATAGGTAATCTCTGAATGACATATTTGGTTGAATAAAGACTTCCTTTATAAATAGTGCATCTTATTTATCTGAGGGTGTTGGTGAGGCTCCAAGAATATTTTCCCTCTTAAACCTAGCTCCCCCCACATGTCTGTCAGTTTCTTGTACTGTGGGGATTGTGTGTTGCTGTGATGCTGGAAGTTATGCCACCAGTATTCAAATAGCAGTAGGGTTATCCATGGTGGACAGGTTTCAGCTGAGCTTCCAGACTAAGACAGACCAGGAAGAAGGATCTGGTGGTCTACTTCTTAAAAGAATTAGCCAGTAAAAACCTTATGAATAGCAGTGGAACATTGTCTGATATAGTGCAGAAAGATAAGCCCTCAGGTTGGAAGGCACTCAAAATATGACCGGGAAGAGCTGCCTCCTCAAAGTAGAGTTGACCTAAATGACTTGGATGGAGTCAAGCTTTTGGGGCCTTCATTTGGTGATGTGGCACAGCTCAAAATGAGAAGAAACGCCTGCAAACAAATTAATAATTGGAATATGGAATGTACAAAGTAAGAATCCAGGAAAATTGGAGATCACCAAAAATGAAATGAAACACGTAAAGATTGATATCCAAGGCATTAGAGAGCTGAAATGGATGACCATTGGTCATTTTGAATAGGACATCACATATGGTCTACTATGCTGGAAATAACAACTTGAAGAGGAATGGTGTTGCATTCATGTCAAAAAGAACATTTCAAGATCTATCCTGAAGTACAACCGTGTCAGTGATAGGATAATATCCATAAGCCTACAAGGAAGACCAGTTAATACAACTATTATTCAAATTTACCCACCAACCACTAAGGCCAAAGATGAAGAAATTGAAGATTTTTACCAACTTCTGCAGTCTGAAATTGATCAAACATACAATCAGGATGCACTGATAATTACTGATGATTGGAATGTGAAAGCTGGAAACAAAGAAGGATCTGTAGTTGGAAAATATAGCCTTGGTGGTAGAAACGATATGGGAGATCGCATGATTGAATTTTGCAAGACCAATGACTTCTTCATTGCAAATCCTTTTGCACCAATATAAATAGCAACTACACACGTGGACCACGCCAGATGGAATACACAGGAATCAAGTTGACTACATTTGTGGAAAGAAAAGAGGGAAAAGCTCAATATCATCCATCAGAACAAGGCCAGGGGCTGACTGTGGATTAGACCATCAATTACTCATAAGCAAGTTCAAGTTGAAACTGAAGAAAATCAGAGCAAGTCCACAAGAGCCAAAATATGACCTTGAGTATATCCCACCTGAATTTAGAGACCATCTCAAGAATGGATTTGATGCACTGAACACTAATGACCAAAGACCAGACAAGTTGTGGAATGCCATGAAGGACATCATACAGGAAGAAAGCAAGAGGTCATTAAAAAGACAGGAAAGAAAGAAAAGACCTAAATGGATGTCAGAAGAGACTCTGAAATTTGCTCTTGAACTTCGAGTAGCTAAAGCAAAAGGAAAAAAAATGATGAAGTCAAATAGCTGAATAGAAGATTTCAAAGAGCAGCTCAAGAGCAGCTCAAAGACCTGGAGATAGAAAACCTAAAGGGAAGAACATGCTAAGCATTTCTCAAGCTGAGAGAACTGAAGGAAAAATTCAAGCCTTGAGTTGCAATACTGAAGGTTTATATAGACAAAATTATGAATGATGCAGGAAGCATTGAAAGAAGATGGGAGGATTACACAGAGTCACTCTACAAAAAGAATGGTCAATGTTCAAACATTTCAGGAGGTAGCCTATGATCAAGAACTGATGATTCTGAAGGAAGAAGCCCTAGCTTCACTGAAGACATTGGAGAAAAACAAATACCAGTTGAGATGTTTCAACACACGGATGCAGCACTGAGAGTCTGACTTGTCTATGCCAAGATATTTGGAAGAGAGCTACCTGGCCAAGTGACTGGAAGAGATCCATATTTGGGCCCATTCCAAAGAAAGGTGATCCAACACAGTATGGAAATTATCAAATAATATCATTAATATCACACAAAAATAAAATTTTTCTGAAGATAATGAAAAAATGTCAGCAGAAATACACTGACTGGGAACTGCCAGAAATTCAAGCTGGATTCAAAAGAAGGCTTGGAATGAAGGGCATCATTGCTGATGTCAGATGGATTTTGGATGAAAGCAGAGAATATCAGAAAGGTGTTTACCCGTGTTTTATTGACTATGCAAGGGCATTTGACTGTGTGGGTCATAACAAATTATGGATAACTTTGTGAAGAATGGGAATTCCAGAATACTTAATTGTGCTCTTTAGGAATCTGTACATAGATCAAGAGGCAGTTGTTCGAACAGAACAAGGGGATACTGCATGGTTTAAAGTCAGGAAAGGTGTGCGTCAGGGTTGTACCTTTCACCATACCTATTCGATCTGTATGCTGAGCAAATAATCTGAGAAGCTGGACTATGTGAGAAGAACAGGGCATCAGGATTGGAGGAAGACTTATTAATAACCTGCATTATGCAGATGACACAGCTTGCTTGCTGAAAGTGAAGAGGACTTGAAGCACTTATTGATGAAGATCAAAGACCACAGACTGCAGTATGAGTTGTGCCTCAACATAAAGAAAACAAAAATCTTCACGACTGGACCAGTAAGCAACATCATGATAAATGGAGTAAAGATTGAGGCTGTCAAGGATTTCATTTTACTTGGATCCACAATCAACACGCTTGGAAGCAGCAGTCAAGAAATCAAAAGATGCATTGCATTGGATAAATCTGCTGCAAAAGACCTTTGTAAAGTGTTGAAAAGCAAAGATGTCATCTTGAAGACTAAGGTGCACCTGACCCAAGCCATGGTGTTTTCAGTTGCCTCTTATATGTGCGAAAGCTGGACAATAAACAAGGAAGATCAAAGAATTGATGCCTCTGAATTGCGGTGTTGGTGAAGAGTATTGAATATACCATGGACTGCCAAAAGAATGAACAAATCCGTCCTGGATGAAGTACAACCAGAATGCTCCTTAGAAGCAAGGATGGCAAGACTATGTCTCACATACTTTGGACATGTTATCAGGAGGGATCAGTCCCTGGAAAAGGATATCATGCTTGGTAAAATAGAGCATCAGTGAAAAAGAAGCCCCTCAACAAGATGGATTGACACAGTGGCTGCAACAATGGGCTCGAGCAGAGCAACAATTGTGAGGATGGCTCAGGACTGGGCAGTGTTTCATTCTGTTGTGCATAGGGTGACTATGAGTTGGAACCAACTTGATGGCACCTAACAACAGCAACACCAAAACTAGCTCAAAATTATCTCAGTCAAATAAACAGGAAATTCTACGATGTTAATTATCTTTGTTTAGTATCATTTTTTCTCTTTCCTTTGAGAATTTCAAAATTCCTTTTGCTGGAAAAAACACTCTATGTAATTAAAATTTAATATTAACGCATTCCATGGAATTTTTCCTCTTTTAAAGGAGATAAAGCAGAGGATTGTTGTGCACCCAGGGAGGTGCAAGGATGTATGGAACACATACAGGTGATGGGAGAAGAAAGAAAAGGGAATTCTACTACTACGCGTGTGTTCTAAGGAGCTTATCATACATGTGCACAAATAAGTGTATGGAGTAAGAAGTTCATCAAAGTATTGTTTAGAATAATGACAACAGAAATGAAAACATTCTGAACAGGTGTAATATGACATACAGCCAGTGCAATAATTTTATATTTTCAACTAGAAACATGCTTATGACATTATTTTGGAACAAATAAGTTTAGTAATCATTACGTACAGTAAGATTACTTTGCAATATAATATTTACATAGGCATGTGTATGAATAGAAAAATATCTAGAAGGGCATTCATAAGTTGCACACTATCAATTGCAATGGATTTATTTTTTACTTTTAATTATGTCTTTGTTTAGCTCCATTTTGGAATTTTATGCAAATAACATGTAACCTCTTTACATTTTACATACATATATATATCTAGTATATGTGTGTGTAAATATTATATATATATAATGCACATGTAAAGAAAGGAATGGTTGTTTACCAAGTTCCAGGCCTGTAAAATATGGCTCTAATTTTTTGTCATCAATTCCAACCGTAGACTGGAAGAAATGTATGACCAAACATTTATGTTACAGACAGATCCATTAATTTAAAAAATGCTGTATTAAAAATAACCCTCCATTACTCAACAATTGCTCATTCCCATTGTTATTAGAGCACATAGTTTAATTTATCTCAGTGAATAAACCTTGAAAACATTTAGGGAAATGTAATTAGATACAAAGGGCAAATATTATATGATTCCACACATAGAAAATATCTAGAGTAGGAAAATACATAGAGATAAAAGCTTATTAATGGTCGCCAGGAGCTGGGAGGAGTCCTAGTGGCACTGTGGTTAAGAGCTGGGCTGCTAACCAAAAGGTTGGCAGTTCAAATCCACCAGCCCTTCCTTGGAAGCCCTATGGGGCAGTTCTGCTCTGTCCTATAAGGTCACTCTGAATCGAAACCAACTCAATAGCAACAGGCTTTTGGTTGGGGCTGGGAGGAGGAGGGAATGGGGAATTATTGTTTAAGGAGTGAGGAGTTTCTATCTGGAGTGCTAAAAAAATTTTGGAAATAGAGGTGATGGTTGTACAACATCATGAATAATGTAGTTAATATCACTGAATTGTACATTGGAAAATGATTAAAACAGCAATTTTTGTTATATATAGTCTACCACAATAAATTTATTATTTTTTTAATTGAAGGCAGTGGTTTAATTTTGTCTTTTTATGAATTATGAGGCTTTTTTGAAGGAATTTGTAGCATTACCCAAAAATGAGTCAGATCTTAACATACACAAGACTTGTCACTCATTATCTTACACAATCATAGGTTTGATCTCTTCATGTACTACTCATTGTTGTACTTTATGGACTCAGGAGGTAACCCCCACCCCAACTCTGCAAAAACATCTCCTCAAACTGTTCTACAGATCAGGAGAGGAAATGAATTAGTATATAAGTTTCCATTAATGGAAAAGCACATATCTGATAGTTATCTCATTAATAGATTATAATAGTATATGCTTGTTTTTATAGCTGATGCACACACACTCATATCTGGGTAAAACAAAAATTTGCAATGAATAGAGGTAAATAAACAAGCTTTGAGTCAGAGAAATATTAGTTTGAATCACAGATTTACCACTTTTTATTTGAGAAATCTCAAGAAAATGAATTCTTCTCTCCTAAATTTTGTGTCCTCATGGGTGAAATAGTGACAATATGGCATAGCAAGAAGAATTATTTGCTAGGGTTAAAAGTAAAACGTATAAGAATACCTGGCATTTAGAAAAAAATTGTGTAAATAGCTATTATAGTACTTAATAGGAAAGGAAACTTAATACGGATAGGGAACTAGGAGGCCCACTAAAAATCACATGCATGCATTGTGCATATACTCACACATTAACATAGTCATCCTTACCTGAACCTATTGTCAAAACCAACTATAAATTATGCTAGCCAGCCCCCAAACTAATTGCATTTTCCCTTTTGTTTCAGACAAATTCCCAAAAGATGTCTTAAAGAGACATCTTAATTAGAGGCAGAAGGTCCAACATCCTTAAGAGCATAACATCTTTAATTTAGGAAAAATGAGATTTTGAGAAGAAAAGAAAAAATGGAAGAAGAGTTCTGGGGAGAAATAGATTCATCCCTTTAAAGATCTAAAACATATTAACAATGTCTTTTATTCACATGGTTCTTTAGAGTTTAAAAATGGCTTTTAAACCCATCTTTCTCTGAACAAATTCTTCTTTTGACAGCACCTTCCTCAGAGCTGCCTTCATGGCTTCATTCCGTAAACTGTAGATGACTGGATTGAGCGTTGGAGGTATCACAGTATAGAATATGGAGAACATGAGGTCCATAGCTGATAGGGAATCAGAGGGTGGCCTTAGAAACTCAAAGCTTACAGCTGAGAGGAAGAAAGTAACCACAAATAGATGAGGTAGACAGGTGGAGAAGACCTTGGTCCGTGCCTCAGCTGATGGAATTCTCAGTACTGTGGAGAAGATGTGGATGTAGGAGAGCACAATGGAGATCAAGCAGATAAATGCTGTGGAGGTTGTGAATGCAGCCACTGCCATCTCATTAATGAAATCGTAAGAGCAGGATAGTTTCAGCATCTGAGGAACATCACAGAAGAACTGATGTATGACTCGGTCCCCACAGAGAGGTATGGAGAAATTAATGGCTGTGTGCATAAGACCAGAAAGGCCCCCAGCAACCCACACAGCTATCACTGCACGTCTACAAGCACTGGGATCCATAACGACCTCGTAGTGTAGTGGTTGACAGATGGCCACATACCGGTCATAAGACATCACTGTGAGGATGGCCACTTCGGATGAGGCCAGAGCTATGAAAAATAAAACTTGAAGAATGCACTGACCAAGGGAGATGTAACCATTGTCCGTAAGTGAGTTTGCAATGGACTGGGGGACAGTGACAGAGATGAAGCAGACATCCAGAAGCGAGAGGTGCTTCAAGAAGTAATACATGGGGGAATGGAGATGATGGTCCAAGGTAATGATGGTGATAATGAGCAGATTGCCTGTCAAGGCCAGGAGGTATGTCACCAAAAATAGCAGTGCATGTAAAATCTGAAACTTACGGTCATCAGAAAACCCCATGAGGAGGAATCCACTCATTGAGGTCAAGTTGGCCTTGATCATTTTGAAGACAGCAAGTATGATTCTGTTTAGGAAGCCAAGGAATTGTAGGGAAAGAGCATATGATACTTAATATACACCTATGTCGAGTAACTCAGTGTCCTCCGTGTTCAGTTCAGGAAAATCTTTAACCATTTATTCAAAGCATTGCTGCTATTAGTTGACATCAAGTTGATTCAGACTCATGGCAACTCCATGCGGAGTAGAACTGCTCCATAGGGTATTCAAGGCTATGGCTTTTCAGAAGCAGATGACCAGGTGTGTCTTTCCAGGCACTGCTGGGTTGGTTCAAACCACCTACCTTTCTGCTAGTAGTTGAGCACTTAACTATTCAACAACATTGCATAGATTAAAAAAAGTAATGATAATTTTCTGGATCAGAGTTTGGATTGTCAAAGGTAGAAAAATTAACAGAGATGATAAAATCTTTACTCTCAAGTAACTCAGTGAAAATGATTCTGATATACCAGTATAATTACTTCTTATGCATAGTAATTTAGTAGTACACTGGAGTCCTTGGGTGGCACAAAGAGTTAAGTGCTCCACTACTAAATGAAAGGTTGGCAGTTAGAACTGCCTAGAGGCACCTGGGAAGACAGGCCTAGCAATGTTCTTCCGAGAGGTCACAGCCTTGAATACCCTGTGGAGTGAAGTTCTACTCTGAACAAATGGAGATGCCATGAGTTGGAATCGACCCAAAGGCAACTGGAAAAAAAAAAAAAGAGTATTACCTTAAGTATTGCCCTGATGTAATACCTTTGGTTTGCACTAAAACTTCCTTTGCTAACCATCTAAGTTAAGTCTTTGATAAACCAAAACCCACTGTTGCCGAGTTGATTCCGACTCATAGCAACCCTAAAGGATAGAGTAGAATTGCCAGATAGAGTTTCCGAGGAGTGCCTGGAGGATTCAAACTGCTGACCTCTTGGTCAGCAGCCATAACACTTAACCACTACGCCACCAGGGTTTTCAGCAGTCTGAAACTACCTTTTAAATGAATCTAGGAACAGAGTCCAGGCAAACCTAGGGAAGGTGTTAATGATAAGGATAATCATATTCCTTGCCTTTTTTTTTAACATTTTTAAAAGATGAAGTTTGGTTGGTGTAGGCTTTTTAGAGCAAGCTTGAGGAGTGAAACAAGTCTCAAACTGGTAACATGTAGATGTCACTGAAACTTCAGGGAACAACTTGTAAATGATAATTTGTTATCCTCAGAGAACATCATTTAATTTTCAAGACACTTGAAGTGACTTTGGGTTGGACATTTTCAATCAAATTTATTTTTAGCAAATAATAAAATTTTCTAAAATGTATTTAATTCCTACCGTGTGTGATAGGCAGAATGCTAGGTAATGGAGTAAACAAGAATAAACAATTCTTTATTCCTTTTCTCTAGGAGTTGAAATACGTTAGTGGGAGCCCTTTCCTCAAAGTAAACCAACCAACGAAACAAAAAAACTTAATAACAGATGTAACAAAATTGTTAGGGAGGTTGGTGGGTGCTACTATAGAATCATAGAGTCACTCTGTGTATCAGAATCACTTGCTGATTTTTTCTTCTTTTTTTAAAAATCTGTGAATCTGTTGAGAAGTCAATTAGTATTGTTTTCACTATGTTTCTTGACAGCGAAGACTATGCCTTCATCATTTCTGTTCATTCCTCTACCTTTGACAATTGTATCTAACATACAAAACCAAAAAACCAAACCAGTTGCCAATCTGTCAATTATAACTCATGGAAAGCCCCTGTGTGTTGGACCAGAACTGTGTTCCACAAGGCTTTCAGTGGCTGAATTTTCTGAAGTAGATAGCTAGGCCTTTTTTTTTGAGTTGCCTCTGGATGTGTGTGAACCCCCATTCTTAACCGTTTGCACCATCCTTAACTATTTGCACCGTCTAACATATAAGCACTAAGAAAATATGTGTTTAACTGAGTATATACACAACTGATTTCAATTCTATACAGACAAATAAAAATAGTTATCAAGTAATTTTGAGTTACTCCATTAGATCTTATGGTTTGTTCCACTTATTCACATCTTAACAATGGAAGCCAGGGGGCCTGGTTAAAGTGCTAGGCTGCTTGCTAACCTAAAGGTCAGGGGTTTGAACCCGCCTGGTGCTCAGTGGAGAAAGATGTGTCAGGCTGCTTCCGTAAAGATTTACAATCTTGGAAACCCTATGCGGCAGTTCCACTCTGTCCTATAGGGTCATTATGTTGTGTTTTTTTTTTTTTTTTTTTGCTAAAGAATAGGAAAAGGCTGAAGACCTCTTGAGCTAGCAATTCTGTTTTTGCTATAATTTATTTTGAGAACTCACAGAAACTAATGTTTTACGAGAACCATTTTCTCCAGAAGGAACAGTACCAGGACTGGAAGAGCCCTTAATCTAGCCCCATGGTCCCAGCCCCCTACTTTACTAAGTGTAACAGCAGGGTTTAGAGGGAGGTAACACTTCTTTTCTTCAAAGAGCTTCTATAGCCTTCTTGCCCCTACCCCTTTCCTGTTCCTCCTGTAAGCATAACTTAATCCCCATGGCTGCCAAGTCTAATGCTTGGTTTATCTTGCTCCCAGTATTAGATAATAGCTTTGGAACTTAAAAGAAATATCTGAAAGCAATTGAATTATGTTTAAAAATGAATTGTTACTAGATTGAAAATCAAGAGCATTACTTATATTTTCCATTTATAATACACATTATTAGTGTAATTTAGACAAAAAATATCCATCCTTTAGCCTTTATATTAAAGTTTCTTCGTAAGAGAAGGAAGGAGGAAGTAAACCACAGGAAAAAGCCTACACACACACACACACACACACACACACACGCACACACACACTTCTGCTCTCAGCAGTTCCCATCAATATATTTTGATTTTTATTATTTTAATTTCACTCTTTGCAAATTGTATTTATGCATCACTTCTCAAACGGGAAGGTAGGGAACCCTATTTCTATGGAGATATAATTAATATCATTAATACCTGCATTTCACCCCACTGATAATTCTTTATCTTAGAGTAGAACTAACGTTTTTTTCGAAAGTATGGTGTCTTCTCTGTACATTATTTGCTTTCAAAACAGATTTTTTTCTTCCTTCACTAACCATGTATTTGCAAATTTGTTTTATCCTGTAAAATATTTCTATACCTTGTCCCCTGTTTTTGAGCTCCCATTTGTTGAAACATTGTATTTTCCTGAAAGTAGATCTCTTCCTTTCAATAAGACTCTCTCTAATTTATCACAGAAGCTGTTCAGAAAGTACAGCAGTCATTAAGCGGCTTCCTCACTGCTCTCCTCTTGTTTCCTGGAGGCGGCATTGCCAATCACTTAGATAAGAAAATGTGGCTAGTTAGGTGCGAAGTCCCTCAATTTCCTACCTACATACAAATGAAATTATCTCTACAATTTTCTAACTGCTCACTCTTCAAAGAGAGAGAGAGGGAGAGAGCTCATTCCTCCTTTCCAGGTTACCCCTTCTCCCTATGCTAGCTTTTTGTAAGTGGCAATCTGCTCTTTTGCTAAAAGAAAAACTGTAACTCTACTTTTAGTTCTTTCTTAAGGTCTCTCTTAGCCCTGGTAGTGCGATGGTTAAGAGCTCAGGCTGCTAACCAAAATGTCGGCAGTTTGATTCTACCAGCTGCTCCTTGGGAAACTCTATGGGCAGTTGTACTCTGTCCTACAGGGTCGCCATGAGTTGGAATCAACTCAATGACGACAGGTTTAGTTTTGCTGTTGTTGTTCTCTTTATAGCTGTGCTCCTAAGAGAACAGTGTTTATTTCTGGGTTCGCTCTAACATCTCATTCATTTTTGAACCATGATTGTCATGCTTCTATCCTTATGAGTCCTCCTAAGCACCTCTAGCGAATCCACAAATGACCATCTCAATAGTAAATTCAGTGTGCTCTTATTATTATTTTAAATTTTCTTTCTTGAATATATGATATTACTGTACAGTTTTTCCTTCTAGAACATCTCTCTTCCTTTGGTCTATGATGGCATGCCCTGCTGGTTCTCTCCTGTGTGGATATCACTCTCTTTGGCTGAGTCCTCTCTATATACCTACTGAAATTTGATGGTATTCAAAACTCTGTACTTGATCTCTTTTTTGTTACTAAAAATATTTTTTAAGGGCCATTTAAAGGAGACGAGTTAGCTGTTTTTCTACATGATTTGCACACATACTGGGTGAGAATGTTTCAAGCATTTCCATAGATCTGAGTTCCAGATTCTCATATATACCTTCATGGTTGGCGTACAACCACCTCCAACTGAGGCTGTCAAATTGAAACTTCATCTTTTTTCCCAACCATCTCCCTGCCACTGGTCTCTACTTTAAAGGATGGCACATCCAATTGAGCTTCCAAATTTTATCTGCTCATTGTGTCTTGTAGTTGTTGCTTTCTGTTGTACCACTTCTACATAAGTTAACATTTTCATCATCTCTGGCAATCTTGTTCTGAAGTTCAATGTTCCTCCCATCCAACTTCTATGCTGTTGCCAGGATGATCATCTGTTACATTTCAGATTTTGCTTTTTAACTCTTTGTTTGCATTATTGATTATATAATAATGACCAAAAAACTTAAGATGGCAAACAATATTTCCACAACATGTTCCCGACTGCCTTTCCAGTATTATCTCTCATTGTGACTTTCCCACCCCCATGTCAAACACACACTTTAGTAATGCTGAATTACTTAGATTACTCTTAATGTACCAATCATATTGCTACACTATGCTCAGTTAGAAAAATCTTTTTTGTAATCATGCTATTCTTTCTGTCTGGAATTCCTACCACTAGATACCTTCTCCATTTGCTTGGCAAACAATTATCTTTTAATTGTTCTCCTTTAAAAAAGTCTCCTGAGTTTACCTGGCAACCCAAGTAGTATGAAATGTTAGCTTTTGAGCCCGCATTCACTCACTGAGATTCCTTATAATTTATATTAATGTTATACTTAATTATTTGCATATGTTTCTCAGCCTACTTAAGCTAGTCATGATTTGGGAAGGAGTAATATATCTTATGTAGGGTTATATTTACAGTGTCTCACATAGTCACCGGCACTTAGCAGATGCTACATAACTGTTGGATAAATTTCATCAAATTTCCAAAAGTTACACTCACCAGGGACGATCCTAGTCAGTAGGAACAAATCTCAGTTAATCCTGAGATGAAACTTCTCTACTTGGGAATCGGGCTGGCAGCTCAGTCAGTGAAATTTCCATGTAAGAAAAAGACTGAGACACTTTCATAAGAGATTGAACAGGAAGCATAGATTTAGGGACATTTAAATTCCCCATTAAGCCCATGGTAGTTGAAATGAAGCCGGTGTTACCCAGACACTAGGGAACAAATCTTTTCAGCATGACTGGTGTTTCAGGTACACACGATGAGTTCAAGGACTAGGACTTTACAGAGCTCTCCCTCAAGGTATTATTACCTCAGTGGAAAGCAGTTAATTATCATCTTCATTTAACTGAATCTTATAGCCTATGCATTTCAGGGAGGGAAAAAAATGTATACTGTTCTTTTCTGTGATGTGCGTTCAGATCTAGGCCTCTCTAATAAGAAGAATTTTTCATTCATTAACAATTTCAGTTTCACTGGTCCCAGTAAATCATAGAGACAATTCATGAGTGATTGAAGAGATGCTCTGAGTTTGTAAATTAGGTTCAGTTTTGAGGAAGGAATTTTCTATTTTAGCATAGACTTTGATTATAATCTGATCAATATTTTCATTAAAGCCTTGGTAAAAATAGTAAAAGGGCTATAAAAAATGAGCTAGAATTAATATTATACATGTTGGTTAATAGAAAATCCAGAGAGCTCAGCAAATTAATGTAGTGGAATAATTCAGAGAAAATTGTGGGATAGTTCAAATAAAATAAAATTTATAGAAATATACTTTATATAAAAACACATCCAAATTGGAGAGATATGTGGGTTTTTTTTCTTTTTTAAAGAATGAGTAAATCCAATCAATACATGTTAAAAGCATCCAATGACAAACAAAAAAAAAACTAAAAGAAAAATAAAAAACCCAAAATAATGTTTTAATTAATGAACAATATTCCCATTTTATTGTGCTCATCAGACCAAAATTCCCTTAATCATTTCAGAATTAAATAGTTTAAGAGGATTGTAAAAAAAGGTGTGTGTTTGCAAAGAAAAGTGATCAGCATATCATCCACTCAAATTACTAAAAAGCTCAGAGGGACCAATATTTTAAAAATTAAAAATGATTTCTTTTAGAAATCTATTTGTGGAAATAATCCAAATGTCTATCAACAGATAGGTGGATAAACAAGATGTGGTACATATACACAATTGAATATTATTTAGCCATAAAGAGAAATGAAGTTAGATTGAAGCTTGAAAACATTATGCTAAGTGAAATAAGTCTCAAAAGGAAATACAGAAAATTAAAAAAAACAAAAACAAAAACCATTGCTGTCAAGTCAATTCTGACTCATGGTGACCCCATGTGTGTCAGAGTAGAACAGGGCTCCACAGGGTTTTTAAGGCTATGACCTTTGGAAAGGACATCTCCAGGCCTTTTTTCCTAGGCACTTCTGGGTGGATTCAAACCATCAACCTTTAGGTTAGTAGTCAAGTGCAAACTGTTTGCACCACCCAGGGACCTACAGAAAACTATGTTGTTGTTGTGTGCCGTCTAGTCAATTTTCAACTCATAGTGACCCCATGTGATAGAGTAGAATTACCCCACAGGGTTTCCTAGGCAGTAATCTTTACAGAAGCAGATTGCCAGGTCTTTCTCCCATGGAGCTGCTGAATGGGCTCGAACTGCCAACATTTCGGTTAGCAGCTGGTCTCTTAACCATTGCACCACCAGGGCTCCTTACAGGAAACTACACAAGTGTTAAAATTAACAGAAATATGCACTAAACATAGTCAATTTTACTGTATGTAATTTTAAAAAATAACCCTTAGAGAACTTCAGGGGGGCTGCCATTTATATTCAAATAGACAAGTAAATCTCTTCTAATTCATTAGTTTACCCTTTTCCAGATATAATCACAAATTTTATTGATACCAAGGGGAAAAATAGTGACGGCTCGGTTACTCCTGTTTTATCATGTATCTTCACAGACAGTGGAGAGACAACAAAAGTAAAGTGTCAATTAAACTTTTAATGAAGAACCCTTTCTATCTGAGCCATATAAGCAGTTTCAGGCTTTCCCATACTATCACTTATATTATTAATAAAAAGAAATTACTAAGGACTTTCTGGTAGCCTAGGGCAATTGCTGGAAACCCTAGTGGTATAGCGGTTAAGAGCTCTGGCTGCTAACCAAAAGGTTGGCAGTTCAAATCTGCTAGGTGCCCCTTGGAAACTCAATGTGGCAGTTCTACTCTGTCCTACAGGGTCGCTTTGAGTCAGAATTGACTCAATGGCAATGGATTTTTATTTTTTATAGGGCAGTTGTGGTGCAAACCATTAATTGCTTCACTGCTAACCTAAAGATTGGTTTGAATCCATCCAGAGGCACCATGGAAGAAAACCTGATGATCTGCTTCCAAGAAGTCACAGCTATTGAACCCTATGGAGTGCAGTTCAAATTTGACATACATGGGGTTACCGTGAGTCAGAATTGACTCAACGGCAATGAGGTTTTTGTTTTCTGTTTCTTTTTAATAGTTTCCAATAGCAGTCACCACAATCAGGATACAGAGCAGTTCCATCACCTCAAATCGCTTTCCATACTCTCTTTTTGTAGTCAGGCCCTCCGCCACCCATAATCCACGGCAACCACTGATCTGCTGTCCATCACTATGGCTTTGTTTTTCCAAGAATGTCATTAATGTGAAATAATATAGTATGTAACCTGTTGATTTCACTGAACCCAGGAAGGTGGGCCCTTGTCTGGTGTGCTCAGACATGCCAAATACCGGACACTTGTCTTTGAGAAAGTAACTTTGTTGCAATGTGCAGAGTAATGAGCTGTGAGGAACTTCTTCAGATCCGACCCACTGGAGCTACAGGGATGCAGGGCTTATACACGATTTGGACAGCAAGATGGTGGCTGTGCAAGGGTACTGGGGGCGGGGGGGGGGTGGGGGATTCTAGAAGGAAGACTTAATAGGAATTATGGCAGCCAGGAAACTGGAGGTGACGTGCTTCTTGTCATCAGACCTCTACTTTGGAATAGGGTCTGGGTGATGATTTTCCTTCTGCTTCGTTCCACCTGTTGCTACAGCCTCTGTTGAGGTCAATTAAGGGTCACAGCTGGCCCTTCTGCACATGTGGGGTGGAACAAACTGGCTTGGGCTAGTTTAAGGACTAATGGAAATTTACTGGCATTTGTAGGGTTAGGTTACATTGAGACTGGCTTCTTTGACTTAATGTAATGCCTTTAAGTTTCATCCAAACTGCTGTGTGTATCAGAATTTTGCTTCTTTTTACTGCTATTATTCCATTTTACAAATGTACAGCAGGTTGCTCATTTGTTCACACACCAAAGAACATTTGTGTTGTTTCCAGTTTTGGTAATTATGAAAACATCTGCTAAAAACATTTGTATGAATGTAAGTTTTCCTTTAAAGGTAATTACTTAGGAATAGGATTAATGGGTCATATTGTAAGTAAATGTTTAGCTTTATAAAAAACTGCCAAACTGTATCCACTGTAGTTGTATGATTTTGCATTCTATTCAGGTTTTGTGGTTGCATTCAGTGGGCAAGATGGGGTGGAATGTGCTTATTCCATTTTACCAGATATGTTAATTTCCTGTGGCTGCCGTAACAAGTTAACACAAAGTGGGTGTCTTAAAACAACAGGAATTTTTTTTCTCACAGTCCTGGAGGCCAGAAATCTGAAATCAAGGTGTTAGCAGGACCACACTCTCCAGAGGCTCATGGGAGAATTCATTCCTTGCCTCTTCCAGCTTCTGGCAGCTTCAGGAATTCCTTGGCTTGTGACCTTGTCATTTCAATCTCTGCCTTTGTCTTCACAGCATCTTCTCCCCTGTGTATGTGTATCAAACATCCCTCTGCCTCTCTGTTACAAGAACAATTGTAATGGCATTTAGGGCAGGCCTGGATAACTCAGAATAAACTCCTCACCTCAATATCCTTAATGAAATCTATAAAGACCTTTTTCTCAAATAAGATAAAATTCACAGGTTTGGGGACTAGAATATGAATACATATTTTTTGGAGCCATTATCACCCTTCCAGTGTGGAGAAAAGGTGAATACATTCAGTTGACCCTGAATTTAGGAAACGAAATGAAATGAATTTTCTTTATTTCATTCCTGGTCCACATTGGTCAGGTTATCATACTGTTAGACATGGTATACTAATTGTAGATATTTCACCTTCTGCTTCTGCCTCCTCCTCTTTCTTGTTCTTTCTCTTCACCTTCCTTTTCCTCTTCTCCTTCTCCTCTTTTTTCTTTTTCTTTTCTCATCAAAATAAATTTTTTTCAGTCAGATATCTTTTTTAAAAAAATTGAATCTGCTTATGCCTTGTGTTGTTTTCCTAATATTTTAACAATTTTTGCTTCTATTTTCCAGTGCTAAGAAAGGATTAGGTGTAGGATTTAAACTAAATATACAAGTACGGTTAGAGTTAGGGTTAGTATTAAGACTGTAGCATCTGGGGCCTGATTTTCTAGGATCATATCCCAACTGCCCACTTTAGCTATGTGAATTTTGGATAAATTGCTTGTCTCTTTCTAGCTCAGATTCTTTATTTATAATAGTGGGTTAATAATATTGAAACTTACTTCAACATGTTATTGGGAAGAATAAATAATATTGTCTTTTAAGAAGTACTTAGCACCATGCCTTACATATGTTAAGCCCTTTATCGAGATTAGCTCTTTATTATTGTAATTATAATTACTGATACATTTAAATATTTACCCTGATTCAAATATTGCAATTAAAATTTTTTTTGATTCTATTTCTTAATTAAACATATTCTGAAGTTTTAATATTTCCTATGCTGTTGGGACCTTACAGTTACCCTTATCACTCATGTTTAATAAAACATTCTACAGTCTCTGTTAGTCACAGGACTATTATCAAGTTAGAAATTAATACACTTGACCCAATGTAATAATCCATGCAAAGTTAAGCTTCTCTTCTCACCCATCTCAGGCCTATTCCAGGCTGGAAGTCTTCAGAAGGTATAGAAGTCATTGCCACATTTTCTATTCTTACCAGCCTCACCTCACACTTTTTGCCTTCACCCACACTTTTGATACTATCTCTGATCCTTTCAGGGTTGAAGGGGGAGAAACAGTAGACAGGAGGGGCAAGCATGGTCATAGTTAACTCGTAGAATAACTTGCTTTGGCACCTTTCCTCTAGCTATGTGAGATATTTAAAGCAAATTCTTTAGTCTTTGAGCACATTCCTGAGCTCGTTGGAGATGCCCCAACAATGAGATCCTTTTTGGTAGCCTCCTTGAAACAGTGACTGTGTTTTCCTTGATTTGGGGAACAAGATAAGAATGTCCACTACTGCCATTGCTATTCAACATTGGCACACTTTTTAGCCAGGATAAAAATGTGCACACACAAAAAACATTCTAAAAATTGGAAAAGAAGTAATAAAATCCTTTATTTACGCACAGCATAATATGTATACAGAAATTTAAATAATTCAAAATGGTCTATTAGAATTTATAAGTATATTAAGCAAGGGTACGGATTGTAAGATCACTACACAAAAATTGATTGTATTTCTAAATACTTTCAACCACTGCGTCACCAGGGTTTCCTCTAAATACTGGCCACAAAAATTAGATGATTAAATTTTAAAAACATAATTTACAATAACTTCAAATGCACAGAAATAAATCTAACAAAAGTTGTACAAAACCACTATACTGAAAACTATGTCATTGCTGAGAGAATATTTAAACACTTAAACAAATTCAGAAAAGATTAGAAGACATAATTTTTAAAGAAGACAATTCTCCTCTATTTAACCTGTAGATTCAGTGTAAATCCAATCAAAATTTCAGCAGGTATTTTGTGGAAATTGAAAAATTGATCTTAAACTTGTATGGATATCCAAAGGATGTAGAATAGCTCAGAAAATCTAGAAGAACAGACTTAGAAGACTTAGAATATCAGCATAAAAAAAAATACTGCAAAACTGCAGTAACTAAGAGAGTTTGATATTATAAGCACCAAGACATACATCGATTAAAAGGTTTAGAGACTCTAACTGAACAGTTTAGAGACTCCCATACATACATAGTCACCTGATTGGTAACAAAGGCACCATTGCAATTCAATGGGGAAAAGATGTTGTTTTTCAATTAATGATACAAGTTAAATTGGCTATTCATATGAATAAAATGAATAATAACCTCTCTTCACACCATAGACACAAATTGTTTTCCAATGGATTATAAAACTAAATGAAAAAGGTAAAATAATAAAGTTTTGCTGCAACTGTTAAAAAATTATGTCTTTGTTTTGTTATACTGTAGTTTCAGTATATATAGATGCGTGAATTCATTTTATGTATACTAATCAATTTTTGTTGTACTTCTGAAACCTGAAAATTTTTGTCTTTATTTATTTATTATGAAAAACCCTTCAGTAGTTATTTTTCTGAATATTTCTTGTGGTCCATTCTCTCAAAGCATGGAGAAATAGATCAATAGATCCCTCTGGAACTATTATTAGATAAATGTTGAACCCTCATTTTCTATCTTTTGTGACTTAATATCTTTTTCATGATTTTATCATTGCATACAATTTGTTCATTATATGGGAAAGAGATTACTTCTATTTCTTCTTTTATTCATTCATTTATCAATTATGACATACATTTAAAAACATATAGTTCAGAGACTATCAAATTGCAGTGTTTAAAAAATCCATCTCCATTAGTGGCAATTTAATGTATTGCATATGAAGAGGCAAATGGTATAATGAGACTTTTCTAGCGTTACCTCCAGTGTATTACTGAATGAAGCCCTAAGAGGTTGATAGAGCCTTAGTGGACCTCTAAATGGCCAGATGACATTGACAGCCAGGTGGCTGTCATTAACACGTGAATACCCTAAACTCCAGAGTAACTCATGCAAAAATGAGGAAGTAGCCTCAAATTCACTGAGTTTTTCATCATCCTGATAAAAAAATGAGATGCTAGGGAGGGAAATCCAGTGGGTTCTTTAAAATTACAGAAATTTACATTTTTTTGCCACACTTGGCTTTGTGGAGACTTAAATTTACTGTGTTTACAAGAGTAATTTACATGTAACTTTAAGTTTCAATATTTTTATTGCTCAGTGATAGCCAATTCATATGACAACTTTCCCTTTAACGAGTTTTTTATTTAGCTTTCGTTTCTTGATTGGCTATGTTATGCTTCTCCATTACGTTTTGAACTTGTCTCCTAACCAAAAATTAATAGATGTGCCTCAATAAAAAAGTTAGGCTTTCTTTCCTTTTAAAACCTTTTGTAGAGCTGTCATCATGGCCTTGTTTCTCAAGCTGTAGATCATTGGATTGAGTGTTGAGGGCACAACAGTATAAAAAACAGTGAGCAAAAAATCAGATGGAACTGGAGAGTCAGAAGGTGGCTTTAGAAACTCAAAGACACTAGTAGAGACAAATAATATGACAACACATAGGTGGGGGAGGCAAGTAGAAAAGGCCTTGGATCTGCCCTCAGCAGATGGGATGCTCAGCACAGTAGAGAATATGTGTGTGTAGGAGAGGCCAATAAAGATGAAACAAAGAAATGTCACCAAGGACAGGAAAACAGAGACCCCAAGCTCACTGACATAGTCATTGGAACAAGAGAGTTTCAGGAGCTGGGGGACATTGCAGAAGAACTGGTGAATGATATTGGGACCACAGAAGTGGATGGAGAAAGTAGCAGCTGTATGCATGACTCCAGAGATGACTCCACTGATCCAGATGGCTAAGACTCCATTAACACAGGTGCTGACATTCATGATGATTTCATAGCGCAGTGGAAGGCAGATGGCCACGTAGCGGTCATAGGACATCACTGTGAGCATGGCCATTTCAGAAGAACCACAGACAGTGAATGCAAAACACTGCAGTATGCACTCCCAGAGGGAAATATTGCCATTATGCATGAAAGAGTTGCAAATGGACCTTGGTACAGTCACAGAAATATAGCACAGATCCAAAAAGGAGAGATGTTTCAGGAAGAAATACACAGGTGAGTAGAGACTATTGTCCATAGAAGTTGCAATGATAATGAGAGTATTACCAGTTAAAGCCCCTAAGTATAAGACTAAAAACAAAGAAGCATATAAGATTTCTATCTCAGGATTGCCAGAGAAGCTCATGAGAAAAAACCCACTCATTGTAGTGAAATTAAACATATTCTTTCTCTATTTCCAAGAGCAATGCTGGCTGCAAGACAAGCTGGAAATGGAAAGGAAGAAAGTTTTTATTATTTAACAATCTAACACACTTAGTGAAGTTAAGGAAAAAAGTCAGAATCGCCACTTCATCATTGTAAATAATTGTGTTGAGCAATTTTAATTGACTCTGACACAATCATAGAAGCATAAGAAGATTAAAATTTTTAGTGTCACTCATTTCAGTCAAACGGAAGGAAATTATACATATGTTATACAATAACTAAAATAGGTATGATTTTATTAATGGGATATATGGAACATCAAATTTTTATTAATATTAGGCAATTTATTCAGATCATATATGCACATTGTATTTATAAATAAATTTCTGAAGTATGATTGTTTCCAATTACTCTTTCTATTCGTATACTCTTACTGTCACACTGATTTTATTATTATAATTTTGTTTCACCTATGAGACTGAAAAAACCTAATTATTTTTCTTCTTGCTAAACATTTCTCAGAAAAATAAAATCATGAGCAACATATTACATTGATAGTATCTATGCAGTAATTACTGTACACAATCACTATCCTTATAAAATATATAAATTAATCTTAAAAATACTAAGTTCCTAATACTTATTTCCATGGAGTCAATTTCAACTCATCAAGACCTTATAGGACAGAGTAGAACTGCCTTATAGGATTTCCAACGAGTGGCTGGTGCTAACTTTTTGATTAGCAGCCTGAACTCTTACCCACTAAGCCACCAGGGCTCCAGTTCCTAATAGAAACAGTAAAATAACTCACATTTACCAGTGCATTTTTTTAAAGAGGAAATAATATTATTAACAAACACAGGAAAAAAGTTTTCCTAATTCTTAACTAAACAAAATTTAAAGCAACAATGAATTATAATTTTTTTAGCCATCAAATTAGCAAAGATTCTAAAATAAAATAGTGCTATCCTATACGAAATAAAACAAACCTAAAATATGCAACTAGGATGGTCAGATTGGTACATACTTTCTGGAAGAGAACAAATCATCCAATAGGAGCCTTAAAACAGTCTATAACTTAAAGCAAATGATTTCATTTCTAGACAATATTTTAAATAAATCATCTGATTTTTTGTGCGTGTGTGTGTGTTTGTGTTAACGCATGCAGGATGACATTTTATCTTTCTAGAGATTATTATGGCACATTTACTCAGACATTTTCTTTTGGAGCTGTAAGTTACTGGGTGAGATTTTTGGGTCTTCCATTTCTATGTGTATGGGAGAATGTTGCTGATTTTTTGGTTCTGTAACCCAGCAAAGTGGACTTTATTCCACATATATGGAAATATTGTTTGATTTACCCAGAAGTGTCTGTGTTTCTTCTATCCATTAATTAATATCATTCATATTGATATTAATTAACACAGTGGTCATATAGAGAAATTTTGTGTAGTTTTTAGTTTCTTCTTATGCCTTTCTGCATTTTTCTTTTTCTCTTGAATATATATGCATACATATGTTGTTGTTGTGTGTGCCATTGGGTCAGTTTGATTCATGGCAACCCTATAGGACAGAGCAAAAGCGACCTATAGGATTTCCTAGGGTGTAATCTTTATAGAAGCAGATCACCAGGCCTTTTCCCCTGTAGAACGACAGGTGGATTTGAACCACTGACCTTTAGGTTAGCAGTCCAGAGCTTAACCATTGCACTACCAGGGCATCTTATGCATAAATATATAATTCCCCCCCAAAAAACCATTGTTGTCAAGTCAATTCTGACTCATAGTGGCTCTACAGAACAGAGTAGAACTGCCCATAGGATTTCCAAGGCTGTAAATCTTCATGGCAGCAGACTGCCACATTTTTCTATTAATGTAATTTGTATGTTAATCTATATATATGATACATAACTTTATTACATTATCAGATATAAATATCTATGTAACCCTTGTTTAACATACTGGTTGTCACATTTATCTTTCATACCATAAGCAGAAGCAGAAAAATAAATGAAGAGACTCGGAATGTGTCATTGTTTGGTGCTTAGATACCATAACAAAATATTTTTCTCTTACTTTATAAGATTTCAGTAGGTTCTAAAGCTCATGACCATAATTTCTACATCTTACTTTCTTAACTAAGAAGATAAAGATGATCACTTTTCTTCTTGAATGAAATTCCAGAGCTATTCTAGCTTTCTACTTTGAGCATTAATTCAGAATCTTACATTAATTTTGCTTCTTTAACCCTAATATTTCTTTCTCCCCAACTTATTCACAGCCTTATAACAAAGAGGACATTCAAAATCCTATCTTTCTATCATAGTTTGAGGTGAATATTGATGTTTATTAAACATAAGAACAAGTATGATAAGAGGAATGTAATTTTTTCTTAACCATTTATTTTTGGCTGCAAATCATTTTCTCTGTATTTCTCAAAATATAAAATATAAACTAGACCAACTCAGAATTTTCTTGAATTTCATTTATATCAGAACTTCTTTCTAAGAAATAGGAGAGAACAGAAAGCTAGGATGACTAGTTTTGACAGGAAACATGTCCCATTATGCTGTTACAACCTTTCTCTGTGTGCTTTTTTTTTTAAATTGATCATTACTTGTGAAGATGGAAAATATGGTTAATTAGCTCGATTATGTACTATTTTTTTTCATTTTTTTCTACCATATCTGAACAATTACCTGTGATCTTTGATATATAAAAGGTCTCACACCTCTTATAAGCCATTCAGGGTCAGCAAATAATAAGTAAAGAAATACAAAATGGTGTCATCCCGTTGTCTGTTCACCCGAATTTCCTCTGTGATGGTTGCACAAAGAAAGTCTGTGTTGGGAAAATGGGAATTGCATTCCACAAGATGTTTCTGGAAGGAAAGATGTTTACAACTTCCTCTCCTTGATTTCTAACTTCCATTTAAGAAATCCATAGATCATAAATTTTTATTTCAGCTTTTATGAGTTACATAATGATGACTGGTTTTATCTCACCCACTCAAATTCAGTAGCTCATTGGCTTTTCATTATTCGGTGCAATTTTCCTTTTTAGAGCCCAAGGAAACTCACCAGAGCACATCCAGGAAGTTCTTCCCTTAACTTGAGGAGAAGCTCTGAGTTTGATAAGCTACCACTGAGCAGCAAACCCAGGTATCTGTAATTCAGCCACTTTCTGTAAAATCTGACCTGTGGAGAGGAAAAATAAGGCCATTTTAATCCTTTATGCACTGGAGGTTAGGCTATGAAGCCCATCTGGTGAGGCAGAGAGGTCCTGGGTGCTCTGGGTATTTGGGGATTCTTGCAAATACCCTGGGACTAAAACTGGTAATTCCATGGCATGTTCCTGTGGAGTATTTTTCTGCTGAGTTGTTTGATGATCACACCTACTTGTCTGGAATTTCAGTTTACTTGTGTTCATTGGACAAAAATTATTGAAAAGCATTGTAATTTGTCATTTAGATTAAGAACTCCCAACAAAAAGGGTTTAACTGCCTTTTCAATTTGTTTATTACAAAATAAATGCAGTTTAGGTTGAATCATGTCCTCTTTGTGTAAAGCTACAAAGCAGAGGCAACTTGGATCATGTGATTTTTTTTTTTTATGCTTATAATTTGGATACTACTATAAACTCGTACGAGGCCTGGACGATGCAGTGGTTAAGCCCTGGGCTGCTAACCAAAAGGCCAGCTGCTCTGTGAGAGGAAGATGTGACAGTTGGCTTTCTTAAAGATTAAAGCCCAGGAAACCTATGGGAGCAGTTCTACTCTGTCCTATAGGGTCACTATGAGTTGGAATTGACTGGTCAGCAATGAGTTTATAGCAACTTGTCAGCAATGAGTTTATAAATTCAGACTCTTGAGATTATAAGGATTTCGAAGAAATTTTAGGGGCTGTCTTGGCCAACATGCTACCCAAATATGTATCCATTTTTCCACTTTAATTTGTCACCCATTCTATGCTTAAACACTCCAATTATACCAAAAACCCAGTGCCGTTGAGTTGATTCCGACTCATAGCGACCCTATAGGACAGAGTAGAACTGCCCAATAGTTTCCAAGGAGGGCCTGGTGTATTTGAACTGCTGACCCTTTGGTTAGCAGCCATAGCACTTAACCACTACGCCACCAGGTTTTCCACTCCAGCTATAGGACCCCAATATATCTTCCTTGTTGTTATTGTTGTTAGGTGCCCTCGAGGGGGTTTCAACTCATAGTGACCCTATAGGATGGAGTAGAACTGTCCCAAAGGAATTCCAAGGAGCAGCTTGTGGATTTGAACTGCTGACCTTTTGGTTAGCAGCTGAGCTTTTAACCATTATGCCACCTTATTCTAGGGCTTAACACAAAAACTTTTCAGAGTTCTTTTTCATATTGAGTCAAATCTTCCTCCAGTTTACTATTTCTAATCTTAATATTTGAAAGTGTATTCTGGTCCCTTTTATACAAACAGTCCTTTAGAGTATTTGTATAAAATAGCCAATTCATTAATTGATTTTTTGAAAGATTCTAAAGATTTTTTACTATTTCTCTTAATCTGTATCTCCTGCTTCGTGATCCCAACGATTTGCAAATCTCCACCTCAATTTCTAAATTTTTATTATTTTCAAAGAGCATATATCCTTGTTCTTGTCTCATGTCATCAGAGATCCTTAGATTTTTTTTTCCAGTATTTAATTGGGAAGGATTAGTCTCCAAATTCAGGAAGGCAGAAGCATGTACTGAATGAGGGACTTTACTAAACCTTTATATACTATTCTTAGTTCATGTAAGTGATACTCATTGACAATTAGTTGAAAGATTAATTTGAAATGGTACTTTACATTTTTTTTTTTATGAGTGGAAATGATTTTATGATTGTGGTATGATGGCTTGGGATAAAGATTTGATTAGTGATAATGGAGTGTATAGAAGTTAATTTTTCTAACTGGGCTTGATCTTAAGTTTATTTCATATAATTAATAGATACAGGACAAACAGTTGACCACACATCTGGATTAAAAAAAAATACAAATATTTCCTATCTGCTACTTCTCCACTCAAAGTGAAATCAGATTGGAATTTCTTGGTACAAGATTAGGGTTAACTTCTTTACTTCATTGGTAATAATCTCTTTTCACTTACCCCCTCTTCAAATATTTAAAAAATCTCTATTGAAATACTGTCTTCTTGAGACAATGACTCAGATCTGATAAATAATTGTGTCACCAACACCATTTGGCACAATGCTTTACTCATAGTCAATTATTCTTCTTTCTGTAGAATTGAATTTAGTTAATTTTAAACATATTTTTTCCTCTGAAGACAGACATGTAAGAAAAAAAATTCTTTCCTAAATACTGAAATAATAGTACAAAATTTATTATTCAAGTAATCTTAATAATAATTTGGAAATCATACACAGCTTGTTCAGATGGGAAAGATTTCTAATTCCTTAAGCACTGTGTCTATCTTCTCTCTCTATTACTGTATAACAAAGCACCCCAAAACTTAGTGACTTAAAACATCAATTTATTATTGTATCTCTGGTGCATGTGGCTTGATTGGGCTCAGCTGAGAAATTCTTGCATGAGGTCTTTTATACAGTTACAGGCAGATGTCAGTCATGGCCACAGTCAATCTGAAGACCCAGCAGAGCTGGAATGCCCAAAATGGGTCACTCATTTAGTTGGCAATTGATGCTGGCCGTTGACTGAAAATTTAGTGCACCTGTACATGGCTTTTCTTTGTGGGTTGTATTTTCACAACACAGCATTTAGGTTTCAAGAAGGAGATTTCCCAGGTGGAAGCCGCAAGGTTTCTTGTGATCTAGCTCCAGAATTTCCAGGATGCAACCAGGAACGTGGAGAGGGTGACAAGTGCCCAGTGGGAATCTCTAAATTGCATTCCCCTCCTCACCAATTCGAGTGCCCAAGGGCAATCTCCAAGTTGCACACCCCACCCCGCCCTCAATTTCAAGATGAATAGACATTGATAGCAGCTACATGTCAACAGAAACACCTTCCACCCTCAGTCTGCCTTAGCCGGGCACCTTTCATATTTGGGGCACCTTTCATATTTGTGGCACCTTGGAATATCATTCTGTGCCTTGTCTGGCACCCTCTTGAACTTGCTCACAGGAGCAAGTGCACCCCTCTGCTCCCCTTCCCCTCCTGCTACACCTCTGGATTCCATGTCCACTGCACTCTTTGGTAAAGCAAATCACTAAGCCCAACCAAGATTCAAGACCAGGAGAATTAACTCCACCACTTGATACGAGAAGTAATATATACACACTAAAAAGGAAGGAGTTTACAGCAGCCATTTTTGGAATTTATCTACCCAGACCACCACAATTCTTGTCCCTCTTGTCCCTCCCATATGGAAAATACACTCTACTTCCCTTCATTAAAGTGCTGAGCTGCTAACTGAAAGTCTGTGGTTGAAGCCCACCAGCCGCTCCTGGGAGAAAAGACCTGGTGATCTGCTCCAGTAAAGATTACAGGCTAGGAAAAACTATAGTGCAGTTCTACTCTGTCTTATAGGGTCTCTATGAGTTGGAATCAACTCAGTGGCAAACAACAACACCCTTCCAATAATACCTCAATGTGTCTTTTCATAAAGAATTGGCTCAAAGTCCAAGATCTCATTTAAATCAATTCCAGATGGAGGTAAGGCTCATCAAAAACTGTCCTCAGTTTCAAGTAATCAATCTGAAGTCTTGTGAACTAAATCTGAAAGCCTGTGAACTAAAGAGGCATGTTATCTGCACCCTACACATATAGCATATATTGTGGAAATAAGTGCAGAATAACTGCAAAAGACACCCCTTTCTAAAATGGGCAAGGGAAAGAAGGCACACAGCAGTCACTGGCACCTAGAAATTCTGAAACTCACCCTGGCATATATCACCAGTTCCATGATCAGATCCCAGTCTTACTTCATGCAGTGCTTGGCACACTCTGGACTCGTGGTTCCACAGTCATTGTTCACTTTCCATAAGAAATTGCCTGTGTTTGCATATAAGCAGTTATATCAGCTTGTTTCTTGCCCATGGAAGGCTGAGGGTGGAGAGAATTCATTTCTTTTTAAACTGTCTCTGTGCCTTTCAACACAAGCTTGTATAATTATTTCAAAAAGTTTTGTGGTTTTTGTGTTTTTTTAAACAGGTTTTTTACAGATATAATTCATAATCCACCCATTTAAAAGTGCACAATCCAATGGTTGTTAGTATATTCACAGATACGTGCAACCATTCTCGCAATCAATTTTAGAACATTTTTATCATTTCAAAAACACAGTACCCTTTAACTATAACCACCACCCCGACCCAGCCCCAGTCCTAAGCAACCACTAATCTGTTTTCTGCCTCTTTAGATTTTCCTATTCCGGACATTTCATATAAATGGAATCATATATGTGGTCTTCTGTCACTGACAATGTTATAGCAAAATGTTTGCAAGTTTCATCCATGTTGAGGCATGTATCAGTAAGTACTTCGTTCTTTATGGTTAAATAATATTGCTTTGTATGGATATATCAATTTTGTTCTTTTATTTACCAGGTGATGGACATTGAGTTGTTTCTACATTTTGGCTATTATGAATAATGTTGCTATGAATATTCATGTATAAGTTTTTGTGTGGACATATGTTTCCATTTCTCTTAGGTATATTCCTACCAGTGAAATTGCTGGGCATATGGTAATCATATGTTTAACTTTTTGAGGAACTCTTGAATTGTTTTCCACAGTGGCTGGACAATTTTACATTCCCACCAGCAATGTACAAGGGTTC
Organism: Loxodonta africana; assembly: GCF_030014295.1. Classification (NCBI taxonomy): domain Eukaryota; kingdom Metazoa; phylum Chordata; class Mammalia; order Proboscidea; family Elephantidae; genus Loxodonta; species Loxodonta africana. The sequence goes on along the minus strand of NC_087342.1, from coordinate 87,146,137 downwards.
CAATTTCTCCACACCCTTGCCAACAATTGTTATTATCTGGCTTTTTGATTGTAGTCATCCTAATAGGTATGAAGTGGTATCTGATTGTGATTCTGATGTGCATTTCCCTAACAACTAATAATGTTGAGAAACTTTTCATGTCCTTATCGGCTATTTATATATCTTCTTTGAACAATGTCTATTCAGATCCTTTGTCCATTTTTTAAATGAATTATTTGTCTTTATTACCGAATTTTAATAGCTCTTTAAAGCCAAAACCAAGCCCACTGCCCTCGAGTCGATTCCAACTCATAGTGACCCTATATAGGACAGGGTAGAACTGCCCCATAGTTTGCAAGGAGTGCCTGGTGGATTCAGACTACTAACCTTTTGGTTAGCAGCTGTAACACTTAACCACCCCACGCCACCAGGGTTTCCAATAGACTTTTATTTATGTGTTCTAAATACAAGCCCCTTAACAGGTATAGATTTGCAAATATTTCTCCTATTCTGTAAGTCTGTATGTTGCCTTTTTTTTTCCTTGATAGTGTTCTTTGAAGCATAAAAAAAAAAAAAGCCCCAAACCAAATCTGTTGTCATCGAGTTGATTCCAACTCATAGTGACCCTATAGGGCATGGGATTTCCAAGGGACACTGGTGGATTTGGACTCCCAAAGTTTTTATTAGCAGCCATAGCTCTTAACCATTGTACCACCAGGGTTCCTTTGAAAGACAGAATTTTTTTTTTATATGAAGTTCAATTTATTATTTTTTTCTTTTGTTGATTATGCTTTTGGTGTCTTATCTAACAACCAGTGGGAAAATCTGGGGTCATGCAGATTTACCTCTATATTTTCTTCTAAGTGTTTTGTAGTTTTAGCTGTTACAATTAGAACTTTCATCCATTTTGAGTTAATTTTTCTATAGTATGTAAGGTAAAGGCTCAATTTCATCCTTTTACAAGTGGATATCCTGTTTTCCCAACATTATTTGTTGAAAAGACCATTCTTTCCTCATTGAATGGTCTTTGCACCCTTCTAAAAAGTCAGCATATAGATGTCTGAGTTTGTTTCTGGACTCTCAATTCTATTCCATTCATCTACATGTCTATCCCACTGTTACCAAAAAAAAAAAACCAAACCCACTGCCGTGAAGTTGATTCTGACTCATAGAACCCTATAGGACAGGGTAGAACTGCCCCATAGAATTTCCAAGGAGTGCCTTGCAGATTTGAAATGCCAACCTCTTGGTTAGCAGCCATAGCGCTTAACCACTACACCACCAGGGTTTCCATTCCACTGTTAAAAAACCAAAACCAAACCCAGTGCCATCAAGTCAATTTGGACTCACAGCGACTGCTAACCGAAGTGTCCGCAGTTCGAATCCACCAGGAGCTCCTTGGAAAATCTATGGGGCAGTTCTACTCTGTCCTATAGGGTCGCTATGAGTTGGAATCGACTGGACAGCACTGGGGTTTTATCCCACTGTTAAGCTCTGCTAATTGCTGGCTGTTTGTTCTTTTGTTTTCAACAATGCCCTGGGGGCATGAATTCCTTCAAAGACTACTTCACTCAAGCTCAGCTACTTAGAGGGGATAGTTTCTGAGGTTAGTGTTTAAGACTTTCTGACTTCTGGAGTGGTATTCCCAGCCGTCTCTTTCCTCATTTGTCTCTGGAAAAATGGCAGGCCTACAGTTTAGCTTGTATCTCCAAGAATCTGTCAATGTTCTTCCAGTTGCCTTTCACCACACTTCCAGTTTTTGAGAGTACCCTGAAGCTTGAATCTCTTCACATTCTGTTACAAATAGAATTAGTTCCTTTAGGGAGGAAATTTGAGCTTTCCATTCCATAGCCTACTTCTTTTCTAAGGTAAAATCTCTGAGTCCTGGCTTTGGTGCTGGAAGTTGAGACAATGGGGTATTTCTTTCTGAGTGACACCCATTACCGCAAATTGTGGACTCGAGCCGCCTGCCTCAAGCCAACAGTGAGACAGGAGAAGGTAAGCAGCAAGAGGGCTTTATTGAACACGGTGTTCAAGAGACAGAGGGGGCAAAGTTTCCCCCAGATTCTGTCTGCTCCAAGAGGGCTACAAAAGGGTTTTATAGAAAGAGGGTCAGGGTTTAGAAACTCCCAGGAATATTGATTCTTCTTTGAGGGGGACGTAATGACAAAGTGACTCATTGTTGACGTCTTGCAGGCCTCTTTACGCCATCCTGGTTTTGGTCACAAGATGGGTTCGGGATTTGCTCAATTATCTCAGGTCCTGATGGTATCGCTCATTGTTTTTGTCACCTCAGAGAAAAACATGGTTTAATCAACAACAAAAATCTTGATTACCTTGTTTTTCTACAATGGAATTGGTTTTTCTACAATGGAACAATCGTGAGACAGATTCCAGAGCAAATAATCAACATTTTCAAAGACTAAAGATTTTAATCACAGCTTATACAGCTAACTAGAAAATACATTTTCTCTTATTTTAATACTGAAACACTACAGAAAATGTATTTTCTCTACTTCAATCCCCCCTTTTTCTGAAGGTTTCTCAATCTTGGGAAATGGGGCATCGCTCAGTCTGGCTGCTTCCTGCTGAAGAGGGGCATGAAGTCAGGGAATGTTTACTTAGGGTGGGTGTTAGAAGCAGAGTTAGCATAAGAGGCAATAGTGTCTAATTGAATCAGATGGTGAACATCCCCTTGGTCAACTGGAGAATTCCCTCAGCCAATTAGGGCAAATGTATTTCCTGCCTTTAAGGTGGTCTCAGTTCCTTTGGCACAGATTTTTAGAAAACATGAAACACAAATACCATTAAAATCACAATTTCCAAGGTGACAAGAGGGACTAACCAAGATCCTATGGATGGGAATAGATTCGAGATCCAATCTCACAGTCCACTGGGCCGTGCTATGGGATTTGTCCATTCAGCAACTTTGTGGATTGCTTTTAATCCGATGTCCACTTCCACCGAAGTGTTAATCTAGGTACAACAAGTCTTATTAATTATGGTGCAAACATCCCCTGATTCTGCCATTAGGAAGTCTAATGCAATTCTGTTGTCTGAGACCACTTCTCCAGGGAACTTAAGGAGGCTTACTGGGCCTTCAGGGCTCTTTCTGTACCCATGGCTAACAAATGGATTGTATCTGAAAGGTTTTTAATAGCCATTTCCATATGGTACGTGCCTAGTCCGGGGATTAGGGTCCTCAGAAACCACCAACCAAAACCAGTTTCTTCTAACACCAGGTTATATCCATCACTCTGGGTTTCTAATGTAACGGGACCTACAGAGAAAACATCGTGTTTTTTCTTGATGGATGTGGAATGCTGGTGGTGGAATAGACTTGGGTGGGGAAGATAGGAACCCTAAGGTGCATTGACCCACAAAGTGGATCCCATTTAAGCATTGGATGGCCCAAGTCCAGAGTGAATTAGAGGAATTGGGTGACTCACTACCGGGGTATGGCTTACCTCCACATAGAAAAGTATAACCTGGAGGGGCACGTAAAGACAAATCTTCATTCAGGACATCTCGAAGGCTTGAATTAAAATGTAACAAATAAGGGTTGATGAGAGAGTAATTGCATGAAGAGAGGTGCTGGAAATCCCTGAAAATTTGCTGACCTATTCGTACTTGGGGTAATTGGGACTTTAATTCTCAATTTCCTTTTTCACTATGGTTATACAGATTAAAGAGGAAAAAAACAAGGGATGGAAAAAGGATATTGGACTAATCTCGCCTTTAGAGGTGTTCGGGGAGAATGGTGTGTTAACACACCCCCAGACATAATTTTATCAGAGTCGAAAAGTGGGCAGCCATAGGACTTAGGGGTGCACCAGATCGTGGCAAATGTTGGCACACCCAGCAATCGCTGAGATTCCCTCCCTTAGCCACAGCTTGGGATATGGTAACTAGACCATTAGATGACCAGTCCCAGCCATCTGGAAGGTGAGATGATTCTTTTTTTCCGATAATAATCACATGAGTCCCCTGCCCCCGGCTGATTTCGACAACCATGGGAGATCCTTTCCTATATTTCACACAGAAATATGTCCCTGTATCAGATAGAGTAACATTCTGGATAATAATAGAAAAATCACAATTTTTAGACTGAGTAATGTCTGTTATGGGGGAAGCTTGAGGAAAATCTCCAGTCGCTTCCCAAACTATAGACTGCCCTTCATCTGGGGATTCCCGAATCAACTTAACAGGACCTACAGGAGTCAAAATTGAAATAACACAAGGGAGAGTCAGGGTATCTCCTACTTGTAAAGTCAAGGTGCCTCCTGACTGGAGAATTGTAGGAGCTTGGCTTGACTCTTTTCCGGTCAAGGGAGGCCCAACCTGGAATAGAAAAAGAATAAGGATTAGAGTCATGTTTGAATCTTTGAGAATCTATATTTTAACCCTTCAACTGGGGTGCGGGTATATGATGATTCCTCAGTGTTTTTGCTAGGTTCTTCTTGAGGAGGCAGGGCCACTTTTACTCCAGTATGATGCACCCATGCAGTTACTCCGGCCAGTTTCAGAGAGGAATGAGTAGTCAGAAGGACCTTTCATATGGTCCCAGCCAGATGGGGGCCAGTTGATCTTCTGGATGTTGATATTTCCAAACTTTTAACAGGACCTGATCTCCTGGCTTGAACCTATGAAGAGGCACATCAGAGGGGAAAGAGAAATGGGAAGAGGCATATTTGTTAATGGTACTTATAACTAACTGCTCCTAAGGACCGGACCCAATCTCTCTTCTCAACTTCTGTCATGACGGAGGTGGGGAAAGTTGACCGTTTCAGGAATGGTCTCCCATATATAAGTTCATAAGGACTCAACTTAAGTCCACTTCGAGGGGCCACCCAAATCCTAAGCAGGGCAGTTGGTAATACCTGCAACCAAGTGGAGTGGGTTTCTTGGCAAAGTTTAGCAAGAGTCTTTTTCAAAGTATAGTTCATCTTTTCAGTCTTTCCAGTAGATTGTGGTCTCCATGCTGAGTGCAGTTTCCAGGTGATGTCTAAGGCCTTACTAAGTTCTTGATTTACCTGGGCCACAAAGGGTCCCCCATTGTTGCTCTGAATTGAGAGTGGCAAAGCAAATCGGGGAATAATCTCTTTGAGTAATGCCTTAGACACTTCTCGAGCTTGTTCAGTCTGGCGAGGAAAAGCCTCTACCCACCCAGAGTATGTGTCTACAAAAACCAGTAAATACCTGAAGTTTCCAGGTGCTCGAGGCATCGCCATAAAATCTACTTGCCAATCTTCTCCCATGTTCGTTCCCCAGTGCTGGACTCCTGGCTCTGCTGGGTGGGGTACTGATTTTGGATTGTTTTTAGCACATAACGGACATCTTTTAGTGACCTCACATACTGTCTTAAGAATCTTTGGTCCCACAACTGTTCGTTGAATCCATTCGAGACTTGAGTCTCTTCCATAGTGTGTGCTTTCATGTAGTGTTGATATTATCTTGTACACTTGGTCTTCTGGTAACAATATTTTTCCTTCAGAATTAGTCGGCCAGCTACAGCCTGGCGAAGACTGAAACCCCCACTCTTTTGCTCTATCTAAATCTTGGGGAGTATATGTTGGCTTGGGGAATTCATTGAGGTTTAAATGGGGAATCAGGGCTAACTGTTGTCCTGTCTTTCTCCATTCTTGTAAGGCAGCCCTTTTTGCTTCTATGTCAGCTTTTCAATTTCCAATGGCCTCAAAGGATTGCCCCTTTGATGCCCTGGACAATATACCACTGCCACCTGAAGGGGATCGTGAACAGCTTATAAATCTCAAAGATCTCAGGCACTTTTTTATTTCTTTATTAGCAGCTGTCAGGAGTCCTCTCTCCTTCCATAAGGCCCCAAGGGAATGTAAAACTAAATGAACGTGCCTGCTGTCCGTGTAAATGGTCACTCGCTTCCCTTTTCCCAGATGGAGAGCCCGACTGAAAGCTACGAGCTCAGCTTTCCGGGCTGAAGTTCCCTTAGGCAAGAGGGCAGCCTCCAAGATATTTGTCAGGGTTACCACTGCATATCCTGCTGTTCGGCATCCTTCACGCATGAAGTTACTTCCATCTGTGAATATTTCAACGTTAGAATCCTGCAGTGCAACATCAGACAGGTCAGGCCAACTTGAATAGACTTCTTCAATGACCTCCACACAGTCGTGTATTGGTGGATCCTCAGATATTGGCAGCAAGGTAGCGGGGCTCAGGGGGGAGAAAGCTTTTAAAACAACATTAGGGTTATCTAACAGGATGGCCTGATACCGTCCCATGTGGCCTGCCATAAGCCAGAACCCCCTTTTTTGTTCTAAGAGAGGAAGAACTCTGTGTGGGGTATTTATAGTCACCTTTTGGCCAAGTGTGAACTTTTCAGCTGCCAGGAGCACGTCGCAGGTTGCAGCTACCGCCCGTAAACACGGTGGCCATCCCTTAGCCACAGTGTCCAATTGCTTTGAGAAGTATGCCACAGGGCACCGGGCCAGGCCCAATGCCTGAGTCAGAACTCCCACAGCAATCCCCTTCCTCTCATGCACAAACAGTTCAAAAAGCTTTTGTAGATCAGGCAGTCCCAATGCTGGGGCTGTCATCAACTTATATTTAATTTTTTCAAAGGCTTGCTGACATTCTTTAGTCCATACTAAAGGTTCCCTTTCTTCTCCTTTTAAGGTTTCATAAAGGGGTTTTGCCAAAACTCCAAACCCGGGAATCCAGATTCCACAAAACCTGGCCATTCCCAGGAACTCTCTTAGCTGTCGCTTTGAGAAAGGGACTGCCACCCACATGACTGCCTCCCTTGGATCTGGGAGGAGGTCTCGCTGTCCTTGAGAAATCTGGAATCCCAGATATTCATCTTGTGGGAGAGAAATTTGGGCCTTTTTCTCAGATACCTGGTACCCACACTCTGCCAGGTGATTTAAAACTAACACAGTATTCTGATCGGAGTCTTCTTTAGTTTCACTAGCCACCAGGATATCATCAACATATTGTAAAACTAGACCTCGATTCAGTTTTAATAATCTCAAATCCCTTGCCAAAATTTCACCGAAAATAGTGGGAGAATTTTTAAATCCTTGGACTAGAACTTGCCATGTAAGATGCTGTTTCGCCCCAGTAGCTGTATCTATCTATTCAAAAGCAAATAATTGCTGAGAGTCAGGATGTAACGGGATGCAGAAGAATGCATCTTTCAAATCTAGCACTGAAAACCACTTACACTGGCTGGGTATGGTGACAAGGAAGGTGTAGGGATTTGGGACTACTGGATGTATATCTTCTACTATTTGGTTAATTTTCCTCAAATCCTGTACAAATCGGTATTCTTTTGTTCCTGGCTTCACTACCGGCAAAATGGGGGTATTGTAGGGAGACCTACAATATCTTAAGAGGCCAATCGTTATGTACTGATGCACCAAATGTGTTATGCCTTCCAAAGCTTCTTTAAGAAGTGGGTACTGTTTCTGGTTGACAACTGGGGCTCCAGGCTTTAAAGTAATCTTTACTGGTTTGGCTGACTTTGCTCGCCCAGGCCGTTCAGGAGCCCAGACTTCCAGGTTCGCTCTCACTCTTACATAAAGAGGGATTTCTCCAAGGAGTATTGTTTCTTCATTAAGGAGGGCTGCTTGGAAAGCACATGCAGCCTCTGGGGGAATCTGAATTAAAAGTTGGGAGGGCCCAAAGGGTATCTGAGCCCCAAGCTTTGATAAAATATCCCTCCCTAAGAGGGAGACTGGACATTCAGGCATGCATAAGAATTCATGGTACAAGAGTTCATTTCCAACTTCACAGCTAACAGGTTGTAGGAAGGGGCGAGTATTCAATTTTCCAGTAATGCCCACCATCGGTGCGGTCCGCGGGCTAAGGGGCGATTCGCCTGTGTTTAATACCGAGAAGGTCGCTTCAGTGGCCAAGATAAAGTCTATGGGACATCCTCCCACCTTAAGGGTCACCCGGGGCTCATGGTGGGAGATGGCCAATGGTGATATCGTCCCGGGGTCTGTCACTCTGACTCATCTCCAGGGGATGGTCCTTCCTGGTAAGCCTGCAAGGTGGCTGGCAGCACCAGTTTCTTTGGGGCATCGGGACACTCATGTTTCCAATGCCCACACTTTTTGCAATGTGCACACTGGTCTGACCCCAAAGAGGGTCTTAGTCTATGTTTTGGCCTTAACCACTTCCTAGGCCCCTCCTCTTTCCTAGAATTTGGAGGTGACAGTGCAGCAGCCAGCAAAGCAGCCTTCTTTTTCATTTTTTGTTTCTGCTTTTGTTCAGCTGCCTGGTCTCTGTTATTATATACTTTAAGTGCAATTTTGAGCAGCTGTCCTGTAGGCATGTCCAAACCTCCTCCTAGCTTCTGTAACTTTTTACGTATGTCTGGGGCACTTTGGGAAATGAAAGTCATATTCAGAAGTCGGGAATTTTCTGGGGTCTCAGGGTCCATATCCATATATTGCTGGAAAACATTTGTCACCCTCTCCAAAAAGGTAGAAGGGTCCTCTTTTTCTCCTTGTATTATTTCTCTTAATTTTTGCAAGCTCTTAGGTTTAGGGACCCCATTCTTTAAACCCACAAAAGACAATCCCGATACAGCTGAAGTTGACCCCGCCCATCAGCGCTATTATGATCCCATCCCGGACCTTGGGTAGGGACAGCTTCCACACCTGGGGGCCTTGTTTTTTGTTTTTTGATTCATTAGTCGGGTCTAAATCATGTAGTCTGTCTGCCTCCTTTTGTGTCTGTTCTAACACCATCCGACGCTCTTCTGTTGTAAGGAGCGTAGTTAGTAAAGTCTGTATATCTGCCCAAGTAGGGCGGTGAGTTGAGAACACAGAAAGAAAAAGTTCAGTCATGTGATTAGGGTCACTCCGATACGGCGGGGTGTGATCTTTCCAATTACGTTAAGTCAGAGGTGGAAAATGGAGCATATACCAGCATCGGCCTCTGGGCACCGCCTGTTTCACCCACCCCTGCTGGTGTCTCTCGAAGGGGATATTGCCCTGCCTGGTCTTTGGGGGCTCCCTCACTGAAAACTGTACCCTGCCCAGTACAAGAAGGAGAAACCATACCTGAAGCCGCATCTCCAACATCCGTCTCCTCCGTGTCTCTCCTTTCTGCTCCTCTTGATGGACTAGTACTAGAGACTGGTTCTGGCCCCGGTGGGGAAGTGTGCGTTCTCCTCCTCCGACCCTGTCCTCCTCCAGCAGCAGCATCACTGCCACCATAAGGAGGAGGAGGAGCCGCAGCCGGAACCGGAGCCCATCTCTCCAGCAAGGGGTTCTCACTGGAAGAATCGGGAAGCACTTTTGGCTTCTCTTTGCCTTGAAAAAGAACTTGGTTAGAAGGGTGCATATTCAGATATAGTGACATAAAAACTTGAACATAGGGGACTTCATCCCATTTCTTTTCTACAAAACAGGTCCAATTGAAAAATTGTATTAAAGTTTAATGGCCCAAACCTAGGCCAAGCTTCCTGACTTGCCGATTTATATTCTGGCCAAACACTATTGTATAGAAAAATCATCCTCTTCTTAGTCATTGGGGCATAACCATAGCGCTTCCAACTGGTCAGAATGCATCCCAAGGGGGACTGTACCAGTATGGAGGATGCCCCTCCCATCCCTGGTCCCCGGTGTAGTTTCTCAACTGTGATGGAAGGCCAGGCCCTTCTCCTTTCTGCTTGAATGCAGTTTGTGGCCTGATTTACTTGACATTCAATCTCTGCTGTTATTTAACTTAATTTCAGTTAAAATGCCCCAGATACTGATTTTTGATCCCCAATTCTCACTGAGACGTTTTTCCAACAACACCTGAGCTTGATATGCTACTGAAAATTTATGAAACCAGTCGTCATGCTCCAAAAACCGGGACCAAAAGTATTCACAGATTTGGGAACCGGCCTTATACAGATAGGGGCTGACACGGCGACGGAGACGGTGCAGTATCTCACGTGCCTCAGTTGGACACTCTCCGTCAGTCAAGTTCAAGTAAGGTTCCCACATTCACACATATAAATACACACATATGCATACACACATGCACCAACTACTTGGCCGGCCTCACATTCACCCTCGGCAATCTCAACCTCCCAGACAATCCCTAGAATGGCAGAAGTAATCTTGAAAGCCTCAGCTGCCTCAACCTCCCAGACAATCCTTAGAATGACAGAAGTAATCTTGACAGCCTCGTTCACACACTCAGAAAACCAAAACCAAGACTCTAGAGCCACCAAGAGTCCCTTATGCAAACCTACTCACAGGGTCAGTCATCCGAAGCAGCACTTGCTTCAGAAACCAAGAGTCTAAGCCCCCTCTGGGTTTGCTCTATCTGCCCTGGCCCTGAGCGCAACAGGGAGAGGATTTGCGGACTCGCCCCTGGGGTTTTTCCTTAGCCAATTTTGCGCCCTGCTTACCTTGTTTCTGCGCAGTTAGGGACCGGCGGTGCCATGGCGAGAATAAGGACCAGGCAATGTTTCTCTTCAGAGGTAAAAACAAAAAAACCTCCAGCGGCCGCTTAAGGGTTAATTGGCCGGTCCAGGCCCCGCCCAGGGAGGTTGCGTCTCAAGGGGCAAAGTGCCCCAAGTTGGGCGCCAGAATTTGTTACAGCAAATTGCGGATTCGAGCCCCCTGCCGCAAGCCAATAGTGACACAGGAGGAGGTAAGCAGCAAGATGGCTTTATTTAACACCGTGTTCGAGAGACAGAATTTGGGGGAAACTTTGCTTTAGCATTTATATTACATACCTTTAGCTTACTTATCACTTTCTACCTTTAAGTGATATTTCACCTATTCACATATAGTATGAGAAAATTTCAATGATATACTTCAACTTATCCCCTCCCAACTTTCATGGTTTTGTGGTCAAACATTTACTTTTACATTTATTGTAAGCTTCATACTACATTGTCATTTAAAGAAATTTGAGTAATAAAAATATCTTATTATTTACCCACGTAGTTAACTATTTCCGGTGGTCTTCCTTCATTTTTACAGATCTAGGCATCCATCTGGTATCATTTTTCTTCTACCCAAAAAGCTATATTTAACATTTCTTGTAGTTTGAATCTGCTGGTGACTAATTCTTTCAACTTTTGTATCTCTAAAAAAAAAAAAAAAAATACATTAGTAGTGCCTTTATTTTTGGAAATTTTTTTTTTTTTTGCTAAGTAATAGATTTTTAAATTGACAAGTTTTTTTTTTTCTTTAAGTACCTTAAAGGTTTTATTCCACTGTCTTCTTCAATGAAATTTCTGTTGTGCTCTTTGCTTTCTTCCTCTGTACGTACTATGTCTTTTCTCTCTGGCTGTTTTAAGCTTCTCTCTTTATAACTGGTTTTGGGCAGCTCGATTATGATGTGTCATGATGGAGTTTCCTCCATGTTTCTGTGCTTGGGTTTTGATGAGATTCTTGCACATGTGGGTTTATAGTTTGTTCAACAAAGTGAAAAATTCATAGCCATTATTTTGTCAAACGTTTTTGTTTCCCCCACCCCCTACACCCTCAGGGACTCTAATTACATGTATATTAGGTGGCTCAAAGTTGTCCCACAGTTCACTGATACTGTGTTCATTTAAAACATTTTTTTCCTTGAAAGGAACAAGATGGTAATGTGAGCAGCTCCACACTCCCGTCATCAGCACCAGATTTCTTTGAGGCTTTGTTTAAGAATTTATGCAGCTTTCACTACATAATATATCTATGTTAGTTTTAATACAAAACAATAGTATAAATTATGTGTATGTTTAGTTACTTTGACATTTATCTAAACCTGTAAGTAAAACTAACAAACCCAGAAGGATATATCATTTTTATTTAGTGAACTTAATTTTCCTGCAGCACACAACCTGTTTGAGAAGTACATTGCTTTAATAGAATGAATAAATTAATACAATAAACTCTTTTCTTAATACACATTAGAATATATTTTGTTTCATATTGTTATGAGGTAAAAAGAGTGATGAGTTGTGAGAAGGACTGTGACCAAAAAGTCTTTGTAATGCCTAGAACCCTTTCCCAGATTACATTAGAATTGAGGAAGCAGATTCTTTCTCTTGTATAACCAAGTACCTTTTATTTCTCTAAGAGCCTTTTCTCAATGTTCCAGCTTCATCTCTCTACCCTTCAAGAGCCACAGAAAGTAGAAGCGCTCACTGTGTTTCACCAGCAGGAAATAGAGTTTTGCACTATTCCTTTTAGAAGGAGGAAGGGTTGTAGTTGTGTTTGAAAAGAGAGAGGTAGCTCTAGATCCAATTACTTTGGGTGTATTTACTGAACATCTACTACATCCAAATTATGGTGCTAGGCAATGTGCAGGATACAGACATGAATATTACATGGGCTTGGGAAGAACTTGTCTTGAAAGGCATTTCTACATGATGAAGTGTTTAAATACGACCCATCTGAGAAGAGGACACCTCATGTGGTTAGGGCTTATTAGTGTTGTGGAAAGAAACAATTTTAAGACACAGCTGAATATGCTGAATTGGAAAAGACCAGGAGTCATGCTGATATGGGGGGAAGAAGGGGAGTTTATATGAAATATCCTAAGATGTGTGTTAATCTCAGTGTATGAGAGTATATTATCTTTTGGGGGAAGTTTCATGCATGTTTTATATTAGATCCTAGCTTCAATATTTGCAATTTCCAATATTCATAATTTTTGGCAGAATGTTGAACTCAGCTTGATGGTTAATATTCCCAGCCAGATATCTAATTCAGATCCTAGAATTCACACTATGAAGGTATTTATTTTAAAAAATGAAGTAATCTAGTAAAACACAATGAAGGATTTTCAGAAGATTGTTCATGTTTATCAATACCTTGTTAAAGAACCCTAATCCATTATTTTGAAATAATTATAGAAAACTCAAGTAAGTAAAAATGATTAAACACACTTATGGATGAAAAAAAAAATTTTTTTTTTATGGATGAAGGGCACTTTGAAATGGCTAAAAAGCTTGGGCAAATATGTGAAAAGGGAGAGTATGATATAGAAATTGTATTGCTACTCAGAAAAAAAGAGTGCTTAATTCATGATCTCATAAGTCACCAAGTAGAAGATAATGTGGAACTATATGAATTTCAAATAAACATTTTATTATTTATTAATTGCTTTATGGGACACAAAGCTACAATATTAAATTCAATATCCTGTGGGAGAAATAACTAAAAGCACTTTCAAATATTGTCTAGTTTTCCTTCTCTCTCTCTCTCTCACACACACACACACACACACACATTTTTTTCACTGTTACCTGAAGTTATGGTTCCTTTTCATTTGTAATATTATTAATTTGTGACTATCAGCCTTTATTTTTAAAATTGACATTTTAATAATATTTTTGAGTAACCAATTTTAAATCTCCTTTATAAATTTTAGTTTTCTATTTCAGTAACTTTTGCTCTTATCTGTATCACTTCCTTATTTGCACTTGAGATTTTTCTTTTTTTATTACTAATTTTTAAGTTAGATACTTAGTTTGTCAATATTTAGGATGTTTTTCTTTCCTAATCTAAGCATGTAAGGCTGTAAGTTATCATCAAAGTATCAGTTTAGCTGCTTCTCACACTTTTGATAAATAATACTTACATCATTAAATTTCAAATGTTTCTGATAGCCTCTCATTACCTGGTAATTTGCATTCCCTGGGTGTTAGTAAGATGTGACTCCTTTTAAATATTGATCAGCAATTCATATTTTCTTTTCAGAGAATTTTAAACATTTTCATATGAATATTCAGTTGTCCCAACATAGTTTACTGGAAGGACCATCCTTTCCTCGCTCTATGGCAGCAACATATTTATCGTAAATCCAGCAATGGTGTATATGTGAGTCTGATTCTGGGTAGTCTATTCTATACCATTGTTCTTTTTAATTATCATGGCTTTATAATATTTTTTTCACGTTTCTTATTCAAATTAAGACAAATATTAGCATTCCCAGTTGGTGGCAGGGAAACTAGTCAAAGATGATAATTTCCCCTCCAAAAACACACAGCTTGCACATCGCTCTGTTCATGGAGCTGCATATATCCATTAAGAAAGTATGAGATTTGATTTGCATTTCAGAAAGTGAAGATGAGATTCTGCTGAACTGATAATCTGTTTTGTCTAAGCATCTTTGGATACTATGTATTTGTGATGCAGTTTATAGCCAGGGGCTATGAAATGTATTTTTAATAAAGCTAACGGATCAACCAAGATTTTGAATTAGACATGAAGTTCTTATAATCCCTGCACTGAAATTTGAATAACTTCCCCAATCAAGTGGTGAGGGAAGCTTCCTTGTCAAATATTTAAATCACTAGTAACTTAAGTTAGAATTTTTTCCACCTCAGATTTTTTCTACCATCGTTCACTGTCCAAAATACCCTATAGGTTTTTCTTTCTCTTCTCCTCACAGAGTAAGTTCTGTTTTATTGCCCTCGACCTCATTCTTGTTTAACATAAAAGCATAAGACTGACAAAGGTTTATGACAAAAATAATTTAATGTTAAAATCACCAACTCTGAATTTTTTGTGGATTTCTATTTCCATATTTCTCCTATGTGCTTTTAACCTAATTGTCTATTGATTTCAGTTGCTCTTGTGACTTGAAAAAAAGCCTTGTTGTTGTGTGCCTAGTTGATTCTGATGCATTTGACTCTGTAGGACAGAGTAGAACTGTCCTATAGGGTTTCCTAGGCTGTAATCTTTATGGGGGAAACCCTGGGGACATAGTGGTTAAGTGCTATGGCTGTTAACCCAAAGGTCAGCAGTTCAGATCCACCAGGCATTCCTTGGAAACTCTATGGGGCAGTTCTACTCTGTCCTATAGGGTCACTATAAGTCAGAATCAACTCGATGGCAACGGGTTTGGTTTTTTGGTTTTGAATCTTTATGGGAGGAGGTCAACAGATCTTTCCTCCTGTGGAGCTGCTGGTGGGTTGGAACCACTGACCTTTCAGTTAGCAGTTGAGTTCTTAACCATTGTACCACCATGACTCCTTTAAAAGAGTCTTAGGTAGATAATATATTTGGACATTGAATGTTGGAAGATGACTAAATTCTGTCAATCTGTAAGGATTCTAGTTAACTCAGGATAGCAGTGCCATGTTTTTCCAAAAGACAGGCTCATTTTTAATTTACTTGGGATTAATTTATAAATAATGTAAGTCAAATATACAACTTTCTAATATCTTTTTCTGGACGTATTACACTATTTCTCCCTTGAGACTAGGTTAATTCATAATTAGGGTTAGGGAGAAAAGCGACAAGACTTAGTCAGATTCAATTTTGTAAAACAGATATTCCCATAAGTGGATAAACTATGTAAAATTATTTATTTCTTGTTCCTGTTTGGCTTCTGAAATTTATGTCACTTGATACCCTGTTCCTCATCACTTCCATGTCCCACATCTTTTTTGAAAGGCAAACACATCCATTCTTGCATCTTAAGTCTTCTTTTCAGAGATCATCTTTTCTTGACCCAAAACTCCTTGTTCAGTGCCCTTCGAAGGGAAGCTTTCACATCCTTGTTCCTCAGTGTATAGATAAAGGGGTTGAGGGTAGGTGTGACAATTCCATAGAAGAGAGCCATAACCTTCCCTCTGTCATGAGAATAGCTAGAGGGAGGCTGGACATACATACTAATGGCTGTGAAGTAGAAGAGGGAGACCACCAACAAATGTGAAGCACATGTATTAAAAGCCTTCCAATAACTTTCTCTAGAGTGGATTTTCATTACTGCCTGAGCAATGAACATGTAAGTACCCAGGATGAGGATGAGGGGCACCAGGAGCAGCAAAGCCCCTAGGACATTGAGCGCAGCCTCATTCACACGAGTATCCGTACAAACTAGTTTCAAAATGGCAGGAACTTCACAGAAGAAATGGTCCATCACCCTCTGTCCACATCTCGGGGCCACCACTGTGAGAGTGGACTGGACAAGGGAGTGAGCAAAACCACTAATCCAGGTCCCAGTGGCCATGCGGATGCAACGTTTCTGGTTCATGATGATTGGGTAGTGGAGAGGCTTGCAAATAGCAGCATAACGATCAAAGGCCATAATGGCTAGAAGTATACACTCAGTGGAACCCAAGGCCAAGAAAATGTAGAGTTGGGCAATGCAACCACCATAGCTAATGGTCTTTTTTGGTCCCCTAATGTTGACTAACATTTGTGGGACAGTGCTGGTGGTATAGCAGAGATCCAGAAGGGATAGATTTGAGACAAAAAAGTACATGGGACTGTCAAGCTGAGGATCCAGGTGAGAAACTAGGATAATAGAAGTATTTCCAAATAGGGCAAAGATGTAAGCCACCAGAAGGATTACAAAGAGTGGTGTCTCAAGCCAGGGGTGGTCAGAGAAGCCCAGTAAGATGAAATCATTTAGTGAGCTCTGATTATTGATCCACATTTTGACACTGTTTTATTAAATTCCAGCTAAGACCTCTAAATACCCACTACTGGAAATGGGTATCTATGACAAAAAAGAAGCCACTGAGAATTAGGGACCAGAGATGCTGACATGAAATTCTCATTTGTCCAGTAATCTGCATCTATATCCTGATTATGGTAAAATAATGTCATTTTCATCTATGTCCTGACTATGACAAAAGTTTGAATCAAAATTGTCAATGCAATATGGAAATATTGTTGAGAAAATAATAAAAGGATTGCCAACAAAGTAGTTGAGAAATTTTGTTCACATCATGGGTGTTCTGTTAGCTACTCACTCCTTTTGGATTTTTTGGGTCTTCTCTTTTAAAAAGTTGCAACAGTACTACCATCAGCTGTACATGTCATGGATATTTAATGGTGAAAACGGAGTGTAGATTTGAACAGATTGGCGGAAGGCAGAACTTCCTAAATAAAGGCCAACAAGTGACAATATGCAGGTGATAGGTGGATCAGCAGCAGAGGCCAGAGCCAAGGCATCTTGGCATCTTCGTCTTCTTCACATAGAGCCAGTCAAAAACATCATGGACTGGAGTACTTCAGAAAATCTGTACAGTGAAAGGATGGAATGCCAAGGCTCCTTTTACCTCTTCCAAGCTTTAATTCTAATTGCCAATTTCATGAGATTTTTTAAAAAGGAAAAACAAAACAAGATAAAAACATATACACACGTATGCAAAAAACAATCAGTCTCAGAACATTGCTTGCTGTGAAAACACTACTTTTAAAATATCTGGGTAAACTTTGTGGGATCCTAACTTCTGAGTGAAATCACCAGAGAGAGTTTCAAGTATTTGGCTCCCTGAAATTTGGGGCTCTATACCAATTTATAATCTTGTGATCTTGGTTTCACCAGCTTCTGCAGCTCCATGAATTGGGAAAGGCCTCTATACCGACCTAAGGGCTTGGGACACTCCAGCCCCTACAATAGCGTGAGCTGTTTCCTTGATATAAATCTCTATTTATACACTTTACTAGTTTTGCTTCTCTAGAGAACCCAGCCTAAGACAAGTGCCTTCCAACCCGAAGGGCTCATCTTCAAGCGCTGTATCAGACAATGTTCTGCTACTATTCATAAGGTTTTCATTGGCCAATTTTTCAGAAGTAGATTGCCAGATCTTTTTCCTAGCCTGTCTTAGCCTGGAAGCTTGATTTAAACCTGTTGACCATGGGTGACCTTGCTGATATTTAAAATATTTGAAATATCGATGGCATAACTTCCAGTATCCCAGCAACCCAAGAGCCACCATAGTATGGCAAACTGACAGATGATAGGTGGTCATATTCTAACACATTGTATAAAATGCACCCTAACATTCAGGACCTTGTATAACAATGGTTGGAACAATGCAAACATATTCACTAATCCAGTCTAACTTCCTACTTCCCCTCTTCTGTTTATGTTGATGTGAAACTCCATTGTTGCTAACCATCCTTCATTGATCATCTCAAACGCAAAAATGATAAATATTTCCTGCTCTACTTCTTTACTGATGCTGCAGAGCACTTAAAATTTTTTTTTTTTTTGCAATTCCCTTAGGGTATATTCCACATTTTATTATATATGTGGGTCTTCTCTGTATGTGGCCTGTTTTCCTGACTACATTGATTATATTTTTAAGAGTAAGCTTGTGACTGGTAGTAACAGGATACACTGAACATTATAGACATTTACTGCATATTAATTACTTGAATTTAGTTGAAACCAGCAACTATTAAACTCTTTCATTTAGTGTTATGATGTGTTAGATTATTTTAGCATCTCGATATCATTATTTCTTTTCCTCTATGATCTAAATCAATTTAACACACATCATCTGATATTTCATCACAGCCAAACCTAGGCACATCACTTAATTTTGCATTCCAAGCCCAAGAGCCAAAGCAAAGTTAAACTATGCTCCACTTAACTCTTAAACATTTTAAAGGTTTTATTGATAATTCTCAAGTGGATTTAACTCAACAATCAATAAATACATTTATTATAATTACTAAACACCAATATTCTTTAAATATGTCATTTCATACCATTGTTACTTAGTTTGTTCACCCGGAAAATGAGAATCAAAATATTTGCATATAAACTCCACAGTGCTTCCATGAGAATTGAATATGAGTTTGCTTTTCAAATTACAAAAAAAAGAAACTATACAAATATAATATATAATACAAACAGAATTATCAACAATAGCTGCAATAACAGTAGTATTATGAGCATGGTAGAATTACTTAGGAATGATTATGGAAATTTCCAGGTGCCTGGGACCTTCTATGGAAAATTAAGTTGATTATCTTCTTGACATCTCTTTCTGTAAATCTTATATATCTTATCTCTATAATGTTACTCATCATTTCAAACTGATCCTATCCAATTTCTTTTCTTCTTTCCTTTCTCATCCTGTGGCAGTCAGCCTTTAGGAATAGAGCCTTGGAAATTTGATTTTGTCTTGTATGATATTATATTCCCAAATAAATGGGACAGATACCATTAGCAATTGATAAAAGGATTAGAATAGAAATAAAAAAAAATTTTTTTTTATTCAACACTGAGAAATAATTTTATCTTTATACGTATTTCTGCCCCAAATATTGTGTAATCTGTTGTGGTCAAAGGGAGACCTCTCCTGTGTTCCAAGATTACTTAGAGAATCATGCACTCTAGTCAGTATCAGCATCCAAGTTCTTTATCCAATAAGGGGCAATTGAAGAATGCTACCTGCACTCTATCTTGATTCTTTTCTTGCTGAAGAATCTTTGAGAATCTCATTATTTGGTTCTCTGTGCTCAGTTATTGCATTTCTAAGTCTGAAGAAAGCAGAGTTTCTCCTCCTATCCTCAAAGATTACTGTCAGTTCATCTTCACAATCTTTATTTTTTTCTGAAAGTTCCCCCAAATGGGCTCAACATGCTATTGAGTTTCTGAGGTAAACTTGGACTGTTATGAATTAAGTTAAATCACATACTTCAAGGGGAACAGTAAAATTATTGAAGAGGAATATATAGCATGTACCTTAGGTTTTCACAACACATGGCCCACCAAACCCTTTGCCGTCAAGCTGATTCTGACTCATAGTGACCCTGTAGGGCAGAGTAGAACTGCCCTGTAGGGTTTCCAAGGAGGAGATGGTAGATTCGAAATGCCGATCTTTTTTTTAGCAGCCAATCTCTTAACCACTGCGCACCAGGGCGCCAAATAGCACGTGATAGATTGCCTAATTATCGAAGATTTGTAGGAATATGAGAGAAAACAATGAGTAAGGATGGTATGATAATAATAGCAGTAAGTAACTCAGAATGTAGAGTTAAGGGAGAAAAAAAAATCGGGAAGAAAAAAGAGATGACAGAGGAAAATTATAAATATATAAGATACCAGTATTAAGCCTAGCACATAGTAGATGCTCAGTTAAGTATCAGTTGAATACATGAATATAGAAAAAGAATAAAGATGATAAATAAAGATTGTTAAAACAAAAATAATATTAAGCCTATAATAGAAATGGAAGTTTATTTAATATACAATTTACAAATCAGGGTAGTATTACAACTTAAAATCTCTTGCTGTTAAGTCGATTCTGATTCATAGAGACCCTATAAGACAGAGTAGAACTGGCCCATAGAGTTTCCAAGGAGAACCTGGTGGACTCCAACTGCCGACCTTTTGGTTAGCACTTACCCACTACACCACCAGGGTTTCCAGTCTTACAACTAAAGAGTGAAAAAACATTCCAAAAAGAGAATTTCAAAGATTCTTCTACCCCACCTTATTCAAGTAACACAACTTGTGGTCACTAAGATTCCATCCAGCATTGTCTTGAAGAACAATTAAAATAAGTACTGATTAACCCTAAAACATAGCTCTGTTCTGACCTTTGTAGTTTCTGTGCCTTCAAACTGACTACACATAGGTAATTCTTCAAAAGAGCACAATGCCTAAGGCAAAATGGCCTTTACCAAATAGCTGGACTATCCTTGGACTTAAAAGTGACTTTTAGGAGACCAGTTTCTGCAAGGCTCAAAGTTCAAAGATCATCTCAGGGTGATAGCTTGGGTGGGCCAGCCCGACCTCCATGAAACCCAGAAATCTGGATTCCAGGAATTAAACTCTGTTTCTCGAGATGAAAGGAGTGAGACAAAATCCTGCAATACTTCAGCTTTATTTGTCTGGAAAGGGGCATGGGGTGTTCTTGCGTTGCTGACCGTGTAAGAAAATTATGGGAACTAGTGGAGTTTATTTTACTTAAATAGGAAGTAAAGGAAATACTGATGAGTCCCCTTGAGGGTGAGAAACTGGAACTAGGAAGACAGAAGGCTCCAAGGATCTCAAGCAGATGGGGTGTGCAGAGGGATGAAGCAGGAGCAGGGAAGAAGTATCTGACTACATAGCTTCAGAAAAGTAGAGCCTATTATTTTAAATGTTTACAACCTAACACACTCTTTAATAACTTTCTAAGCATGACTCTGATATAATATATGAATAAGACAAAATAGCAAGTATACTCAGGTGTTTGCTACACCTCTGATTTACTATAAATATTTATTATTACTGTTATTGTCTAAGGACATTTGCTATAGTTTTAATCCCATATTCTCTGTCAGATTCTCTTATTCTAAATTGTCATTGATTTAAACAATCTTTGATTTATCTGAATGATGAGACTTCCAGAGCTAAAATCGTTTCCGTACAAAATCATTATCTTATTATCCACAAGCTTTATACCACAAAGAGAAGCTTGAATCTAGAGGAGTGATTTAAAAAAGCACTTCAAAAACTATTTAAATGAAAAAGCAAGGTTCCAAAGGTAAATAACATGAAGAGTAGTACTTGTATTTTCTCATAACTTTCCTCATAAAAAACAGTGTATGACAAAGATTTCCAGATATGACAATGTTCACATTTAATGTTAAATAAACCTAAATAATAAACTTTATATGTTATATAAATTTCTTTCATACATATATACAACCCCCTCAAAAAAAAAAAAAAAAAAAACCCGTTGCCTTTGAGTTGATTCTGACAGAGTAGAACTGTCCCCATAGAATTTCCAAGGAGCACCTAGTGGATTCGAACCTTTTGGTTAGCAGCTGTAGCTCTTAACCAATATGCCACCAGGGTTTCGGAACAATCCCCTCACATATGTTTATTTTGTTCCCATAATAGTTACGTAAAGTAACAATTATTTTTTTTTAATGTTAGAAAAGAGGAAGCTCAGGCACCAAGAGGTTCCAGAACTTGCCCAAGTTTTACAGAGTAAATTTAGAAGCAAAGATTTAAATAATATAAAATTTTGAATCCTAGGTCAGTACTCTTCACAATCCCATTATTCTTCACTTAAACAAAAATATATGTGTCTTGTAGAATCACTCTTTTTAAAATTATTTTTAGTTTGCTTACTTTACAGTTCTATACCTGAATGTTCCCTTCACCCCATCCTATGAAGAAATGAAAAAACAAGGTGACCTTTGTTTTTGGTTCTCCTTCCCTCCCCAAAGCGCTCTGCATTTACCTGAGGTGGTAAATGGGGAGGAATGGAAGACTGACCCGTGGCTTGAACATAATACTCAGACACTGGCTTGCTGTTTAGATTTCTTCTCAGTCCTCTGTAGAATCAACCAAGCTCTCTCTAATATATTGAAGGGTCAATTCCAAGAAACCAACTCCAATTTATGGCCATCTATAGAATCAATAAATCCATAGGGAGCTTTCCCATGAGTTTTTAGTCCATTATCATCTTAGCCTCATCCTTCCGTTTAAGCCTCTGAGATTCAAAATAAATTAGCACCTCCTTCTTCCGACATGTCCAGGAGAGAAGAACCAGAGGGACTGGAAGGCAAGGCACCCTCAGAAGCAATCAGGAAAATGTTCCTAACATAATACAAACTTTGGGTATGCAAGTTAGGTGAGCCATATCAGAAGCCAAAATAATTCTCAGGGGTTGCCAAGATGATTTTTATATTAAACCCATATAATATTTTTATATTATAGATTATGAAATAGATAAATTTCCCCTTTACATGTGCTTACTATTCTGAGAAAAACAGGACAACATCATGTAGTTGTGAAAGTAACCTTTCTTAATACTATTTTTTTCTCATATTCCCCCATGATGGCTCCATATTCTCCCACTATATTTATGTTTATCATAGGAGACATTTTATAAATATAAGACATACATTAATTTATTTGATAGAGCCACTGTATAAACTAGGCAGATGTATTATTATTATTATTATTTATTGTTCTTTAGATGCAGTAAACCCTGGTGGCATAGTTAAGAGCTACGGCTGCTAACCAAAAGTTGGCAGTTCAAATCAACCAGGCGCTCCTTGGAAACCCTATGGAGCAGTTCTACTCTGTCCTATAGGGTCACTATGAGTCGGAATTGACTCAACAGCAACGGGTTTGGTTTTTTCAGAAGAATGTTTATGGAACAAACTAGTTTCTCATTAAACAGAACATATTGTTTTATGACGTTGGTTAACAACCCCATGACCTGTAAACACTCTCCCCTCTCAACCTTGAGTTCCCTATTACCAGCTTTCCTGTCCCTTCCTGCCTTCTAGTCATATCCCTGGGCTGCTGTGCCCTTTTAGTCTCATTTTGTTTTATGGGCCTGTCCAGTCTTTGGCTAAAGGGTGAACCTCAGGAGTGACTTCGTTACTGAGCTGAAAGGGTGTCCATATGCCATACTCTCAGTGTTTCTGCAGTCTCTATCAGGCCAGTAAGTCTTGTCTTTCTTTTTGAATCACAAGTTTGTTCCACATTTTTCTCCAGCTCTGTCCAGGACCCTCTATTGTGATCCCTGTCAGAGCAGCCAGTGGTGGTAGCCGGACACCATCTAATTGTACTGGCTTCAGTCTGGTGGAGGCCGTGGTAGATGTGGTCCATTAGTCCTTTGGACTAATCTTTCCCTTGTATCTTTAGTTTTATTCATTCTTCCTTGCTCCTGAAGGGGTGAGACCAGTGAAGTAACCTAGACGGCCACTCACAGGTTTTTAAGACCCCAGGCGCTACTCACCAAAGTAGAATATAGAACATTTTCTTCATAAACTGTGTTATGCCAGTTGAGCTAGATGTTCTCTGAGACCATGGTTCCCACAGCCCCATAGCCCCAATTCGGTCCCTCAGGGAGTTTGGATATGTCTATGGAACTCTCATGACCTTGCCTTGTACAAGTTGTGCTGCCTTCCCCAGTATTGTGTACTCTCTTACCCTTCACCAAAGTTAGCACTTATCTATCTTCTATTTAGTGTTTTTCCATCCCCACTGCTCCCCTCCCACATAGCTATCAAAGATTATTTCCTTATTGTGGGTGTAAAACTTTTCAGTAGAGTAGTGGTCTCGTACAATATTTGTCCTTTGGTGATTGACTTACTTCACTCAGCAAAATGGTTTCCAGATTCATCCAAGTTATGAGATGCTTCACAGATTCATCATTGTTCTTTCTCATTGAGTAATACTCCATTGTGCGTGTGTACCACAGTTTATTCATTCATCTGTTGATGGGCATCTAGGTTGTTTCCATCTTTTTGCTACACTGAACAATGCTTCAATGAACATGAGTGTGCATATGTCTATTCATGGGATGACACTTCTTCCTGTAGGACATATCCCTAGGAGTGGGATTGCTGGATCATATGGTATTTCTATTTCTAGCTTTCTAAGGACGTGGCATATCGTTTTCCAAAATGATTGTATCATTTTACATCCCAACCAGCAGTGCATAAGAGTTCCAATTTCCTCGCAGCCTCTCTAATATTTGTTATTTCTTGTTTCTTTGATTCGTGCCAGTAATGTTGCAGTGAGATGGCATCTCATTGTGGTTTTGATTTGCATTTCTCTATGGCTAGTGATCGAGAGCATTTCCTCATGTGTCTGTTGGCTGCTTGAATGTATTCTTTGGAGAAGTGTCTGTTCATTTCCTTTGCCCATTTTTTAAGTGGATTATTTGACTTTTTGTTGCAGAGATGTTGGATTGTCTTGTAGGTTTTAGAGATTAGGCCTTTGTCTGATTTGTAATAGCGAAATTTTTTTTTCCCAGTTTGTAGGTTCTCTTTATACTGTTTTGGTGAAATCTTTTGATGAGCATACGTGTTTAATTTTTAGAAGATCCCTGTTTTCTAGCTTATCTTCTGAAGTTTGTGTGTTGTCGGTTGTGGTTTGTATCTTGTTAATGCCATGTACTAGAGCCTCTAATGTTGATCCTGTGTTTATTTCTATGAACTTCATAGTTTTTGGCTTTATATTTAGGCCTTTGATTCATTTTGAATTAGTTTTTGTATACGGCGTGAGGTGTGGGTCCTGTTTCATTTTTTTACAGATGGACATCCAATGTTGCCAGCACCATTTGTTATAAGACTGTCTTTTCCCCCATTTGATGGACTTTGGGCCCTTGTCGAAGATCAGGAAATCATAGGTGGATGGATTTACATCTGGGTTCTCAATTCTGATTCATTGCTCAATGTATCTGCCATTGTACCAGTGCCAGGCTGTTCTGACTACAGTAGGTGTATAGTAGGCTCTGAGGTCAGGTAGTGTGAGTCCTCCTATTTTATTCTTCTTATTAAATATTGCTTCTTCCCTTTCCATATAAAGTTAATGATAAGTTTTTCCACCTCTTTAGAGGATGCTGTTGGTATTTGGATTGGGATTGCATTCTATTTGTAAATTGCTTTGGGTAGAATTGTCATTTTCACAATGTGGAGTCTACCTACCCATAAGCATGGTGTGTTTTCCCATTTATGTAGATCTCTTTTGGTTTCTTAGAATAGTGTTTTGTAGTTTCTTTTTTATGGGTCTTTTACATCTCTTGTTAGATTTATTCCTAAGTATTTTATTTTTTTAGGGGCTATTATAAATGGTATTGTTTTCATGATTTCGTTTTCATCATTGTCTTTATTGGTGTATAGGAATCCAACTGACTTTTGTGTGTTTATCTTGTATCCTGCTCCTCTGCAGAATCTTTCTATTAGTTCCAGTAATTCTCTTTTGGATTTTCTATGTATGGTATCATATCAACTGCAAATAGGGAGAGTTTAACTTTTTCATTACCAATTTGGATGCCCGTTATTTCTTTGTCTTGCCTTATTGTTCTAGCTAGGACTTCCAGCACAATGTTAAATAGGAGTGGTGATAAAGGGCATCCTTGTTTTGTTACTGTTCTCAAGGGGAATGTTTTCAGCCTCTCTCCATTAAGAATGACATTGACCATTGGTTTTTTCATAGATGCCCTTTATTACGTTGAGAAGTTTCCCTTCTATACCTATTTTATTGAGAGTTTTTATCAGGAATGGGTGTCGGACTTTGTCCAAATGCCTCTTCTGGGTCGATTTAGATGATCGTGTGAATCTTTTTTTTTCCTTTTGTTTATGTGGTGGATTACGTTAATTGATTTTCTAATGTTGAACCATCCTTGAATACCTGGTATGACTCCTACTTGGTTGTGGTTTATTATTTTTTGATACAATGCTGAATTCTATTGGCTAGAATTTTGTTGAGGGTTTTTGCATCTATATTCATGAGACATATTGGTCTGTAATTTTCTTTTTTTCTGATGTCTTTGCCTGCTTTTGGTATCAGGGTTATGCTGGTTTCATAGACTGAATTTGTAAACATCCCTTCCTTTTCTATGTTCTGAAATAGTTTGAGTCGTACTGGTGCAAGCTCTTCTCTGAATGTTTGGTAGAATTCTCCAGTGAAGCCATCTGGGCCAGGGCTCTTTTCTGTTGGGAGGTTTTTTTTTTTTTTTTTTTTTTGTACTTTTTCAATCTCTTGTTATGGGTCTTTTCAGATTTTCAATATCATTTTGTGTTAGTTTGGATAGGTAATGAGTTCCTAGAAATTTGTCCATTTCCTCTAGGTTTTCAAATTTGTTGGAATATAGTTTTCCATAATAGCCTGTTATGATCCTTTTTATTTCAGTTGGGTCTGTTGTAATTAACCCCAATTCATTTCATTTTTGGATTATTTGCGATCTCTCCTATTTTTCTTTTGTCAGTTTGGCCAGTGGTTTGTCAATTTTGTTGATTCTTTTGAAAGAACCAACTTTTGCTTTTGTTGATTTTTCTATTGTTTTGTTCTAGTCTCTATTTCATTTATTTCTGCTCTGATTTTTATTATTTCCTTTCTTCTGGTTGCTGTGGGCTTCTCATGCTGTTGTCTTTCTATTTGTTCAGTTGCGTAGCTAATGTTTTGATTTTGTCCCTTTCTTCTTTTTTGGTGTGTGCACCTATTGCTATAAACTGACCTCTGAGCAATGTCTTTGCTGTGTCACAAAAGTTTTGGTATGATGTGTTTTCATTCTCATTTGATTCTAAGAACTGTTGGATTCCATCTCTGCTTTCTTCTATTACCCAGTGGCTTTTAAGCACGGTGTTATTCAGTTTCCATGTAATTGATTTTTTTTCCTTACTCTTCCTGTTGTCAATTTCTACTTTGACGAGATTTTGGTCAGAGAAGATACTTTGTATTATGTAATGTTTTGGATTTTGTTGAGGGTTACTCTGTGACCTAAGATGTGATGTATTCTGGAGAACATTCCATATGCATTGGAAAAGAATGTGTACTTTGCTACTGTTGGGTGGAATGTTCTCTATATGTCTATGAGGTCAAGTTGGCTGATTTTGCTCTTTACCTCTTCTGTATCTTTGTTGAGTTTCTTTTTAGATGTTCTGCCCTTTACCGAGAGTGGTGTGTTGAAGTCTCCTACTATTATTGTAGAACCATCAATATCTCCTTTTAGAACTGTTAGTTTGTTTTATGTATCTTGGAGCCCTGTAATTGGGTGTGTAACGGTTTATTATCTTCATGATGGATCATCTCTTTAATCATTATATAGTGCCCTTCTTTGTCTTTTATGGTGGATTTTGTTTTAAAGTCTATTTCATCCAAGATTAGTATTGCCACTCCTGCTCTTTTTTGGTAGTTATTTGCTTGATATATTTTTTTCCGTCCTTTCAATTTTAATAAATTTACATCTTTGCTTCTAAGGTGTGTCTCTTGCAGGCAGCGTATTGATGGATCTTGTTTTTTATCCATTCTGTTACTCTGTGACTCTTTTAGTCCGCTTACATTCAGTGTAATTATTGATGGGTGTGAGTTTATTGGCATCATTTTGTAGAGCTTTTTTTGTGGTGCTAACATTTTCTTTGTTCCTTTTACTTTCCTATGCTAAGTTCTTTTTGTTTGTGGATTTCTTTTTCATTCCTTTTGTTTTTGTAGATTTTGCTTTTATTGAGAATTTATGTATTTCTTCTTTATTTTGATGAGTATGTTTGTTAACTTTCTTTGTGGTTATCTTGAAATTTACCCTTATCTTCTAGGTTTTAACGAGTCTATTATTACTTGATATTGCCTTGCCTTCCTCTCCATTAGAACTTTCAATACCTACACTGTTTATTCCCCCTTTTATTGTTCTGACGTTGTTGTCACTTACAGACTAACCTCTCTGATTCCCTGTTGCAATTCTTTTGGTTTTGGATAGTCCTAGAGAGTTCATTTCCTACATCCATATCTGGCTAGTACAATCTTGCATCCTAGCTTCAGGCTGTGGCCTGATGTTGTTTGTTCTTGGACTGAAGGACTTCCTTTAATAATTCTTGTAAGTTTGGTTTGGTTTTTATATATTCCCTTAATTTCTGTTTATCTGGAAATGTCCTAATTTCACCATCATATTTGAACAAAAGTTTTGCAGGATGTTATTTTTGGTTGGAAGTTTTTTCTTTCAAGGTTTTATATATGTCATCCCGTTGTCTTCTTGCCTGCATGGTTTGTACCGAATAATCACAGCTTAGTCATATTACTTCTCTTCTGTATGTGACTTTTTGTTTTTCTCGAGCTGCTCTCAGGATTTTTTCTTTGTCTTTGGTTTTAGCGTGTGTGATTATGATATGCCTTGGTGTTTTTCTTTTGGGGTCTATCCTATATGGGGTTTATTGAGCTTGGATGGTCAACTTTTCATCATTCATGATATTAGGGATGTTTTCTGTCAGCAATTCTTCAATGATCCTCTCTGTGTTTTCTGTTTTCTCTCCCTGTTCTGGAACTCTGATCACTAGCAAATTTTTGCTTTTGATTGTTCCACACATAATTCTCAGGGTTTGCTCATTCCCCTTCATTCTTTTTTCTGGTTTTTCCTCAAACAGAGTTGTATCCAAGTGTTTGTCTTCCATTTCACTGATCCTGTCTCTCATCATTTCAAATCTGCCCCTCAGCCCTTCTATGACACTGTCCATTTCTGAAATCTTGTTGTTTGTCTTTTGGATTTCTAATTTTTGTTTTTGCATGATTTCTTGTTGTGAGTTTATTTTCGCATTTTCTTCCTTATTATTTTCCTGATTTCTTCCATTTTTTTGTCTGTATTTTCCATGAATTTGTCTGCCTTTTCAATAAATTTGTCTATTTTTTCCTCATTTTATCTGCTTATTGCTTCACCTCTTGGATAGCTCTGCATATTAGAGATTTGAATTCCCTATGAGGTAGTTCTAGTGCCTTTTCTTCTACTGGGAATCATCAGATGTTTTATTTTGGATGCCTTCTGGAACCATTCTGTTCTTTTTTTTAAAAAATATGTTTCGATATTGCCTACTGTCTTCAGGACATTCAGTAGTTATTTTATTTGTTTCTTCATGGTAGATTTGTTTGCTTTTTCCTGCTTTTTTGTTTTATTTGGTTATGTCTGAGCAAGCAGGCTGTGCATTCTTTGTTGTTTGCTTGTCTGTAGTCATGATACTTTTCACCTCTTTGTGCAATGGTTGGGGCCAGCCATTCAGCTATGGTGCAGCAGGGAAGGTCCAGCTGAAGGGAGGGGCTGGGATGGGTTTTTTGTGGCACATACTAGGGCCGGCAGGGCAGACCAGGAGTCAGTGTCAGGCAGGTTCTGGTAGAATGTGCCAGTGCTGCTAGGGGGTCTGATGTTCAGTGCACAGTGCAGATAGGCAGGAAAGACAGGGAGTTTGTGATATGTGGAGCTAATATGTGTATGGGAAAAAGGAGAAACAAGAGCCAAAAAGAAACCAAAAAAAAAAAAAAAAAAAAAAACGGGAAAAAAAGAGTGCTAAGGGAGCTTGCTGTTGGAGTGGAGAGATGAGAAACTGAGAAATGGAGAAACACAAAAAGTAAAAAAAAAAAAAGAGGGGAAAAAGAAAAAAGTAACTAGATAAAAATTTGGAAAAGAAAAAAAAAAAAAAAGAAAATCCCCCAAGAGCTCACCAGTGTGGCTGCAAAGGCCAGCAAAATGGCTCCCAGGCTGTGCAGTATAGCCTGGCTAGAGACGGCGTAGATGTTACACAGCACCAGGTATTCAGGAGACAGGAAAATAACAAGTGTACACAGGTGAGAACTGAGAAATGAAGAAAGACAGAAAGGGAAGAATAGGGAAAAGGAAAAGAATGACAGAAAGAAAAAAAAGAAATGCCCCCATGTATTCCACTTTTTTTTTTTAATTTACTTTTTTTATTCCACTTACACTGCTGCACAGTTTGGGAGAGTAGCTCCTATGCCGTGCAGTGAAGCCCAGCTAGAAGGGGCTCCCAAGTGCAAAAAGAGAAAGAACACAAACAAACAAAATAAAACAGAACAAAGAAAAACAAGCAAGAAAAAAAAAAAGCCCCAGAGACCCCACCAGCACAGTGTCACGTGTTCAATGGAAAGGAGGGGCAGGTCATGGGAGGCATGGAAGAAACCAAAAAAAGAGAAAGAAGAAACACCACCTCAGGGACCCAATGGTGTGGGCAGAGTAAATCCCAGAGGCCTGGGGTGAAAGCAGTTGCCTCCCAGCCAAGAGACTATGGATGGCATGAAACAGAGAAGGCCAAAAAGTGGAGGGAAAAAGGATGGGGGTTAGGAAAGTGTATATTGCTCATTACTGGGTGCTCTGTCTCCTACTGGGAAGTTCCTGAAGCTGCTTTCCTGTACTCCCTTTCCCCTGATCTGTGATGTGGGTGGGGTGAATCCAAGTGGTATGGATGCTGTACTTCCTGGGCAGCCAAACCACTGCAGTCAGCTAGGAAGCTCACAGGTAGAGCAGCAGGGAGAGAAAGGGGGCAGGGAAAGTGTGTATTGCTGGTTACCAGGTGCCCTGTCTCCTGCTGGGAACTCCATGTAGCTGCTTTCTCATGCTCCCTGTCCGCTGATGCCCAACAGGAGTCCAAGATGGTGAATCTGTGCTGCATTAGCTGATAAGGGACCTCTGCATGTTACCTCTCCTCGCTCTCAGCTTCTTATTCCAGTCAGTGTTTGCTGAGCTCTTTATCTCTTTATTTGACACTTTGGATTCCAGGAATGATATTTGTCTCTGTTTTACTTAGATTTTCGGGTTTTAGCTGTGAAGAGACAGCATGGTGCTTCTGTCTATGGTGCCGTGTTGGCCGGAAGTCCCCAACCCCTCGTTTTAAGGAAGGGATACACTGATTTTTTTTTAATAAATTATTTTATGTACAAAAAGGTGAAGAATTCATAAAGGTGCATCTTGATGAATTATTACAAAGTGAACATACCTAGTCAAGAAGTAAAACATAAAGAATACTCCAGAAGAATCCTCAATTCCCTTTCTGTAATTACTGTTTCCTATCCCCCATATTTTTTGTTATCCCCCATATAACCACTATTTTATGGTTTTTGAAATACATATAAATGAAATCATATAACAGTATTTCTTTTACGCCTCCCTTCCTTCACTATACATTAAGCTTGTCAAATTGATCCATGTTGGTACATGTAACTGTGGAGAACAGTTTTTATTGCTGCATTGTATTTCATTGTATGAATATGCCACAGTTCATTTGTCCCTTGTAGCGTTCATGGACATTTGGGGGTGTTTATAATTTTCATTTCTTAAGAATAATGCTTCTACGAATATTTCTGTATATGTCTTCCAGTGAGCAGGTGAACTTAGGTAGATATTTCTCTTGGAACTATAACTTGGAGTGGAATTGCTGGGTCATAAAGTATGTGTATGTCCAACTTTAATAACCCATTGTTGTCTAGTCAATTCCGACTCATAATGATCCTATAGGACAGAGTAAAGCTGTCCTATAGGGTTTCCAAAGCTGTAGTTTTTATGAAAGCAGACTGCCACATCTGATAGGTTCCAACTGCCGACCTTTCAGTTAGTAGCTGAGTGCTTAACCACTGCACCTTAGGGCTCCTTTCACACTAATTCTGCAAAGTGCTTGTGTCAACTTAAAACCTAAAACCAAAAACCAAACCTGTTGCCACCGAGTTGATTCTGACTCATAGAAACCCTATAGGACAGAGCAGAGCTGCCTCGTAGAGCTTCCAAGGAGTGCTTGGTGGATTTGAACTGCCAACATTTTGGTTAGCAGCTGTAGCTCTTAACCACTACACCACCATATCTCCTGTATCAACTTACACTCCCACAAATAGTATGAGAGTTC
This sequence comes from Loxodonta africana, assembly GCF_030014295.1. Classification (NCBI taxonomy): domain Eukaryota; kingdom Metazoa; phylum Chordata; class Mammalia; order Proboscidea; family Elephantidae; genus Loxodonta; species Loxodonta africana. The sequence goes on along the minus strand of NC_087342.1, from coordinate 87,114,350 downwards.
CAATTGCTACATATCTATGGTAACACTCAGTATTTTTTGTCATTTTAATTTTAGTATGTAGTAGGAATGTAGTGGTATGTAGTAGGAATCTGTTCTCCCTTAATAAAATTAATGAAATTGATCAGATGATCATATGCTTATCGGTCATTTAGAGACCTTGTGTGTAGTACCTGTTTAGTTGTCTAGTACATCTAAATATTCTAGATTCAGGCCTTTTTTTTAGTTATATGTGTTTTAAGATAACTTATTTGATTTTGTCTTTTGATGGTCAACTTTCTGCTGATATATTTAAGTATATATATAGATGGAGTAGAAAAACTCAAGTACGATGTAACTTACTAAATGCAACAAAAGAAGAAATAAAAATTTTAAGTGGTCTTATGATATAAGAAATAGAATCTGTAACTTAAAACTTTCTTCAAATAATACCTCCAGGCCATGGGATAAAATGAGATTAGTATTGAGATAAAATTCACATAACACAAAATTCATAATTTTAACCATTTTGAAGTGTACAATCCAGTGACATTTAGTATATTCACAATGCTGTGCAACTTCCACCATTATCAAGTTCCAAAACATTTTTGTTATCCCAAAAGAATATAATGAACCCATTAAGAAATCACTGTCATTTTCTCCTATCTTAAGCCCCAGCAACCACTACTCTGCTTTCTGTCTTTATGACTTCAACTATTCTGGATATTTCATGTAAGTGGAATCATACAATATGTGGCCTTCCGTGTCTTGGGTTGCTATGAATTGGAATCAAATTGATAGCAGTGAGTTTCCTTTTATTTTTTTAATTATACTGAGCATAACGTTTTTGAGGTTCATCCATGTTGTAGCATGTATCAGTACTTCATATATTTTTACGGCCAAGTAATATTCAACTGTATGGATATACCACATTTCGTGTATGCATTCATCTGTTGAAGAACATCTGAACTGTTTCCACCTTTTCACTATTCTGAATAGTGCTGTTGTGAATATTTATATACAAAGGTTTGTTTGAATACCTGTTTTCAATTTCGTGGATATATACCTAGAAGTGAAATTCAAGGGCAGTTCTTTAAGGTTCATTTGTTCTCATATAAACTTATTGATTGACTTTTAATGAATATTTTTTACTTTTAAGGAATTCAACAAGTAATGTGAAAATGGAAAAGAGTGACTTTTGAAAGTAAAGGTGAAAAGATGATTTAGGGTCAGTAAAAAATAAATATTAGGGAAAACATAAATATGGATAATCATACATATGAATAATGGATCATGCTGGTACAGCTTTTCAGGAGAACTTTGGCAGTCAAAATATTGTCTGATTTGGGTAATAGTAGGTGAGTCCACTTTGTATAAGGTAAACAATATGACAAAAACTGGAGCAAGCTCCAAGTTTTGATAAGGACATCTTTGTTTAGAGGTTTGAGTTTTATTTTAGTGGGAGGCATACGTTTTCCCTCATACTCTGGGAATGGGAAACCACAGAAATCAAAGCAAGAGTCAAATATTATAGTTGAGTCAAAATCATTAGATCACAGTAGAATAATTAGTAAGTATTGGCTTGTTTATGAAAAAGTACGTGTTTAAATCAAACAACTTACAAACTTATTTGACTAGATGCCAAAAGATGCTCATTTGACTATTACAAGTGAACTTCTTGTTGTTAGGTGCTGTGGAGTTGCCCCAACTCATGGTGACCCCATACACAACACAATAAAACACTGTCTGGTCTAGCACCATCCCCAATCTGTTGGGCATTGGACCATTGTGATCTGTAGGGTTTTTATCGGCAGATTTCTGTAAGTAGATTATCAGGCCTTTGTCATCAAGTGAATTTAAAAAAAAAAAAAAAAGTTGCTGAGTGACCCCGTGTGTAAAGATTTGAACTGTGCTCCATAGGATTTTCAAAACTGTGACCTTTTGGAAGCCAATCACCAGGCCTTTCTTTCAAGGCATCTCTGGGTAGGGTATGACATCATACTTAAACAAAACCATCGCTGTCAAGTTTATTTTGACTCATAATGATCCATAGGACAAAGTAGGGTTTCCAAGGCTACAAATCTTTATAGAAGTAGACTGCCACATCTTTTTTCCATGGAGCAGATGGTGGGTTTGAATCACTTAACTTTCTGTTACCAGCTGTGTGCTTAACCACTGCGCCACCACGGCTTCTACACCATACTTATTATTAAGAAAATCAACAGAATATAATAGAAATAACTGACACTTATTCAGCTCTTTCTTTACGCCTTTTAACTATCTCCTAGAAGCCCTGGTGGAACAGTGGCTAAGAGCTCAGGCTGCTAACCAGAAGTTCGGCAGTTCAAATCCACCAGCAGCTTCTTGAAAGCCCTATGGGGGCGGTTCTACCCTGTTCTATAGGGTTGTTATGAATTGGAATTGACTTGACAGCAATGGGTCAGGTTTTTTAGATCACTCACAATAAGCCTTTGAGGTTGCCCTCATTTTAGACATGGAGAAACTGAGGCTCAAACAGATTAAATAATTTGCATAGGATTATACAGCTGGTAAATAAATTGAGGAAACAGGACATAGACTCTGTCTCTCTAAGTCAAAAGTTACTCTTTACTACCACAAGAGGTATTTGTCCTTTTGGAAATGACACTACCTGCTCTGTTACCACCATTATATGAAAACTTGATGCACTTTCTGTGAGTAGAGAAAATAAATTATATGGTTTTACATACACTAAAGAAAGATTGGACAAAGATTATCTTATTTTCACCACATTTTCAGGTGATTTTTTTGCATTTAGATATAAAAGTAAGAGGGAGGGAGGCGGAGCCAAGATGGCGGACTAGGTAGACGCTACCTCGGATCCCTCTTGCAGCAAAGACTCGGAAAAACAAGTGAATCGATCACGTACATAACAATCTACGAACCCTGAACAACAAATACAGATTTAGAGACCGAAAACGATCAAATACGGGGAAGCAGCGACTGTTTTCGGAGCCTGGAGCCAGCGTCCCAGTCAGGTAACCTTGGCGCCGGGCTTCTGGGCCCAGGGGAGCTGAACTCAAAAATCTTGTGATGGTGCAAACAAGGGGCTCAGCCCTACCCCCCCAACTGAACCCTGGAGGGGGCCCAGCTGGTCTGCGCAGGTGGCGTGGCGACGCGGCTGGTGGGACAAGAAGTCCCCGGGAGGCAGCGACTGATTTTGGAGCTGTGAGTGTAGCATCCCAGCAGGGGAACCTTAGCACCGGGCTCTTGACTGGGCGCTATCATGGCACGAGCACGGGGCACAGCCCTACTTCCCTGAACTAACCCCGGGAGGGGGCCCAGCTGGTCCGCAGGGCCGGCGCAGCAATGCGGCTGGTGGGACGAGAAGTCCCCGGGAGGCAGCGGCTCATTTTGGAGCCAGGAGTGCAACTTCCCAGCAGGGGAACCTTGACGCTGAGCTTTGGACTGGCAGCGGAGGATCTGACCGTGGCTTCAGCGGGCCAGAACCCTGGGGGCAATCTCCACACAGCCAGGACACATAGGCGACACGCCCCTCGGGAATCTCAGATAAAATAGTCATTCCAAGCAAGACAAGCAACTTTGGCTATATTCCGAGGTGCTACTCTCCTATCTCTCTGAACCCTCCCCCAACCTTCCCAGGCGGCTTTATTAACATTGGAATTTCCTGAGCCAGAGGGAGAACGGCTCAGGCTCCGCGGCGGCTTTGCTTTTCCCTTTTTTTTTTTTTGGTCTTCTCCTAACCCATTCTTCCGGCCTGAGAGAAGGAACCACAAGAAAACCAGGGACCAAAAATCCATCCCTAATTGGATTAAAAACACAGAACCAGCTATATATGATCCAAATCTTGGGCTTTCATCCTTACAGGGAACAAGGTGGCAGTTATAATCCAAAGGCAGTTCTGATAGGGATCTGACTTCATTTTTTTTTTTTAGCTGATTTTCTGGAAAAACAAGTTTCCCAGTGATGGCTCGGAGACAGCAGTCGATATCAAACCACATAAAGAAGCAGACCATGACAGCTTCTCCAACCCCCCAAACAAAAGAATCAAAATCTTTCCCCAATGAAGATACAATCCTAGAATTATCAGATACAGAATATAAAAAACTAATTTACAGAATGCTTCAAGACATCACAAACGAAATAAGGCAAACTGCAGAAAAAGCCAAGGAACACACTGATAAAACAGTTGAAGAACTCAGAAAGATTATTCAAGAACATAGTGGAAAAATTAATAAGTTGCAAGAATCCATAGAGAGACAGCATGTAGAAATCCAAAAGATTAACAATAAAATTACAGAATTAGACAACGCAATAGGAAGTCAGAGGAGAAGACTCGAGCAATTAGAATGCAGACTGGGACATCTGGAAGACTAGGGAATTAACACCAACATAGCTGGAAAAAAAACAGATAAAAAAATTAAAAAAAATGAAGAAACCCTAAGAATCATGTGGGACTCTATCAAGAAGGATAACTTGTGTGTGATTGGAGTCCCAGAACAGGGAGGGAGGACAGAAAACACAGAGAAAATAGTTGAAGATCTGCTGACAGAAAACTTCCCTGACATCATGAAAGACCAAAGGATATCTATCCAAGATGCTCATCGAACCCCATTTAAGATTGATCCAAAAAGAAAAACACCAAGACATATTATCATCAAACTTGTCAAAACCAACGATAAAGAGAAAATTTTAAAAGCAGCTAGGGAGAAAAGAAAGGTCTCCTTCAAGGGAGAATCAATAAGAATCAGTTCAGACTACTCAGCAGAAACCATGCAGGCAAGAAGGGAATGGGACGACATATACAGAGCACTGAAGGAGAAAAACTACTAGCCAAGGATCATATATCCAGCAAAACTCTCTCTGAAATATGAAGGCGAAATTAAGATATTTACAGATAAACACAAGTTTAGAGAATTTGCAAAAACAAAACCAAAACTACAAGAAATACTAAGGGATATTGTTTGGTCAGAAAACCAATAATATCAGATACCAGCACAACACAAAGTCACAAAACAGAACATCCCGATATCGACTCAAATAGGGAAATCACAAAAACAAATTAAGATTAATTAAAAAAAAATGCTCCAAACAGATAATCATTGAAGTCAATATGTAAAAGATCACAATAATCAAAAAGAGGGACTAAATACAGGTGGCATAGAACTGCCATATGGAGAGTGATACAAGGTGATCTAGAACAATACAAGTTAGGTTTTTACTTAGAAAAATAGGGGTAAATATTAATGTAACCACAAAGAGGTATAACAACTCCATAACTCAAGAGAAAAGCCAAGAAAAACGTAACGACTCAACAAACATAAAGTCAAACACTACGAAAATGAGGATCTCACAATTTTCTAAGAAAAACGTCTCAGTACAAAAAAGTATGTGGAAAAATGAAATTGTCAACAACACACATAAAAAGGCATCAAAATGACAACACTAAACACTTATTTATCTATAATTACACTGAATGTAAATGGACTAAATGCACCAATAAAGAGACAGAGAGTCTCGGACTGGATAAAGAAACACGATCCATCTATATGCTGCCTACAAGAGACACACCTTAGACTTAGAGACACAAACAAACAAAAACTCAAAGGATGGAAAAAAATATATCAAGCAAACAATAAGCAAAAAAGAAGAGGAGTAGCAATATTAATTTCTGACAAAATAGACTTTAGACTTAAATCCACCACAAAGGATAAAGAAGGACACTACATAATGATAAAAGGGACAATTGATCAGGAAGACATAATCATATTAAATATTTATGCACCCAATGACAGGGCTGCAAGATACATAAATCAAATTTTAACAGAATTGAAAAGTGAGATAGACACCTCCACAATTATAGTAGGAGACTTCAACACACCACTCTCGGAGGACAGGACATCCAGTAAGAAGCTCAATAGAGACACGGAAGACCTACTTACAACAATCAACCAACTTGACCTCATTGACTTATACAGAACTCTCCACCCAACTGCTGCAAAGTAGACTTTTTTTTGTAGCGCACATGGAACATTCTCTAGAATAGACCACATACTAGGTCATAAAACAAAGCTTTGCAGAATCCAAAACATCGAAATATTACAAAGCATCTTCTCAGACCACAAGGCAATAAAACTAGAAATCAATAACAGAAAAACTAGGGAAAAGGAATCAAATACTTGGAAACTGAACAATACCCTCCTGAAAAAAGACTGGGTTATAGAAGACATCAAGGAGGGAATAAGGAAATTCATAGAATGCAACGAGAATGAAAATACCGCCTATCAAAACCTCTGGGACACAGCAAAAGCAGTGCTCAGAGGCCAATTTATATCGATAAATGCACACATACAAAAAGAAGAAAGAGCCAAAATCAGAGAACTGTCCCTACAACTTGAACAAATAGAAAGTGAGCAACAAAAGAATCCATCAGGCACCAGAAGAAAACAAATAATAAAAATTAGAGCTGAACTAAATGAATTAGAGAACAGAAAAACAATTGAAAGAATTAACAAAGCCAAAAGCTGGTTCTTTGAAAAAATTAACAAAATTGATAAACCATTGGCTAGACTGACTAAAGAAATACAGGAAGGAAACAAATAACCCAAATAAGAAACGAGAAGGGCCATATCACAACAGACCCAACTGAAATTAAGAGAATCGTATCAGATTATTATGAAAAATTGTACTCTAACAAATTTGCAAACCTAGAAGAAACGGATAAATTCCTGGAAAAACACTACCTACCTAAATTAACACATTCAGAAGTAGAACAACTAAATAGACGCATAACAAAAAAAGAGATTGAAACGGTAATCAAAAAACTCCCAACAAAAAAAAGCCCTGGCCCGGACGGCTTCACTGCAGAGTTCTACCAAACTTTCAGAGAAGAGTTAACACCACTACTACTAAAGGTATTTCAAAGCATAGAAAATGACGGAATACTACTCAATTCATTCTATGAAGCCACCATTTCCCTGATACCAAAACCAGGTAAAGACATTACAAAAAAAGAAAATTACAGACCTATATCCCTCATGAACATAGATGCAAAAATCCTCAACAAAATTCTAGCCAATAGAATTCAAAAACATATCAAAAAAATAATTCACCATGATCAAGTGGGATTTATACCGGGTATGTAAGGCTGGTTTAATGTCAGAAAAACCGTTAATGTAATCCACCACGTAAATAAAACAAAAGACAAAAACCACATGATCTTATCAATTGATGCAGAAAAGGCATTTGACAAAGTCCAACACCCATTTATGAGAAAAACTCTTACCAAAATAGGAATTGAAGGAAAATTCCTCAACATACTAAAGGGCATCTATGCAATTTTTATGCAAAGCCAACAGCCAACATCACTCTAAATGGAGAGAGCCTGAAAGCATTTCCCTTGAGAACGGGAACCAGACAAGGATGCCCTTTATCACCGCTCTTATTCAACATCATGCTAGAAGTCCTAGCCAGGGCAGTTAGGCTAGACAAAGAAATAAAGGGCATCTGGATTGGCAAGGAGGAAGTAAAACTACCTCTATTTGCAGATGACATGATCTTATACACAGAAAACCCCAACGAATCCTCCAGAAAACTACTGAAACTAGTAGAAGAGTTTGGCAGAGTCTCAGGTTATAAGATAAACATACAAAAATCACTTGGATTCCTCTACATCAACAAATAGAACACCAAAGAGGAAATAACCAAATCCATGCCATTCACAGTAGCCCCCAAGAAGATAAAATACTTAGGAATAAATCTTACCAAAGATGTAAAAGACCTACACAAAGAAAACTACAAAGCTCTACTACAAGAAATTAAAAAAAGGACATACTTAAGTGGAAAAACATACCTTGCTCATGGATAGGAAGACTTAACATAGTAAAAATGTCTATTCTACCAAAAGCCATCTATGCATACAATGCACTTCCGATCCAAATTCCAATGTCATTTTTTAAGGGGATAGAGAAACAAATCACCAACTTCATATGGAAGGGAAAGAAGCCCCGGATAAGCAGAGCATTACTGAAAAAGAAGAAGAAAGTGGGAGGCCTCACCTTACCTGACTTCAGAACCTATTATACAGCCACAGTAGTCAAAACAGCCTGGTATTGGTACAACAACAGGCACATAGACCAATGGAACAGAATTGAGAACCCAAATATAAATCCATCCACGTATGAGCAGCTGATATTTGACAAAGGCCCAGTGTCAGTTAATTGGGGAAAAAATAGCCTTTTGAACAAATGGTGCTGACATAACTGGGTATCCACTTGCAAAAAAATGAAACAGGACCCATACCTCACACCAAGCACAAAAACTAACTCCAAGTGGATCAAAGACCTAAACATAAAGACTAAAACGATAAAGGTCATGGAAGAAAAAATAGGGACAACCCTAGGAGCCCTAATACAAGGCATAAACAGAATAGAAAACATTACCAACAATGACGAAGAGAAACCAGATAACTGGGAGCTCCTAAAAATCAAACACCTATGCTCATCTAAAGACTTCACCAAAAGAGTAAAAAGACCACCTACAGACTGGGAAAGAATTTTCAGCTATGACATCTCTGACCAGCGCCTGATCTCTAAAATCTATATGATTCTGTCAAAACTCAGCCACAAAAAGACAAACACCCCAATCAAGAAGTGGGCAAAGGATATGAATACACACTTCACTAAAGAAGATATTCAGGCAGCTAACAGATACATGAGAAAACACTCTCAATCATTAGCCATTAGAGAAATGCATATTAAAACTACAATGAGATTCCATCTCACTCCAACAAGGCAGGCACTAATCCAAAAAACACAAAATAATAAATGTTGGAGAGGCTGCGGAGAGATTGGAACTCTTATACACTGCTGGTGGGAATGTCAAATGGTACAACCACTTTGGAAATCTATCTGGCGTTATCTTAAACAGTTAGAAATAGAACTACCATACAACCCAGAAATCCCACTCCTCGGAATATACCCTAGAGAAACAAGAGCCTTCACACAAACAGATATACGCACACCCATGTTTATTGCAGCTCTGTTTACAATAGCAAAAAGCTGGAAGCAACCAAGGTGTCCATCAACAGATGAATGGGTAAATAAATTGTGGTACATTCACACAATGGAATACTACGCATCGATAAAGAACAGTGACGAATCTGTGAAACATTTCATAACATGGAGGAACCTGGAAGGCATTATGCTGAGCGAAATGAGTCAGAGGCAAAAGGACAAATATTGTATAAGACCACTATTATAAGATCTTGCGAAATAGCATAAACTGAGAAGAACACATACTTTTGTGGTTATGAGGAGGGGGAGGGAGGGAGGGTGGGAGAGGGTTATTTACTGATTAGTTAGTTGATAAGAACTACTTTAGGTGAAGGGAAGGACTATACTCAATACATGGAAGGTCAGCTCAATTGGACTGGACCAAAAGCAAAGAAGTTTCTGGGATAAAATGAATGCTTCAAAGGTCAGCAGAGCAAGGTCGGGGGTTTGGGAACCATGGTTTAAGGGGACTTGTAAGTCAATTGGCAAAATAATTGTATTATGAAAATATTCTGCATCCCACTTTGAAATGTGGCGTCTGGGGTCTTAAATGCTAACAAGCGGCCATCTAAGATGCATCAATTGGTCTCAACCCACCTGGAGGAAAGGAGAAGGAAGAACACCAAGGTCACACGACAACTAAGAGCCCAAGAGACGGAAAGGGCCACATGAACCAGAGACCTACATCATCCCGAGACCAGAAGAACTAGTTGGTGCCCGGCCACAATCGATGACTGCCCTAACAGGGAGCACAACAGAGAACCTGTGAGGGAGCAGGAGATCAGTGGGATGCAGACCCCAAATTCTTGTAAAAAGACCATACTTAATGGTCTGACTGAGACTAGAGGAATCCCGGAGGTCACGGTCCCTGAACCTTCTGTTGGCACAGGACAGGAACCATCCCTGAAGTCAACTCATCAGACATGAAAGGGACTGGACAGTGGGTAGGAGAGAGATGCTGATGAAGAGGGAGCTAATTATATCAGGTGGACACTTGAGACTGTGTTGGCATCTCCTGTCTGGAGGGGGGATGGGAGGATAGAGAGAGTTGGAAGCTGGCAAAATTGTCATGAAAGGAGAGACTGGAAGGGCTGACTCATTAGGGGGAGAGCAAGTGAGAGTACGGAGTAAGATGTATATAAACTTATATGTGACAGACTGACTTGATTTGTAAACGTTCACTTGAAGCTCAATAAAAGTTAATAAAAAAAAAAAGTAAGAGGGAACTAATCATTGACTAGGTAAGAGTTTTAATTGGATACAAGTGAAAATAATGGGAATGTATTAGGGCAAAACAATCAAATAAGTACATGATTGAAAGAATATTAATTAATATTTATAATCACTTCTTAGAAGGTGCTTTCCTTATATTACCTTTTTGATCTTTTAATCAAGACAAGGAAAGGGGTCATTCCTTTTTATTCATGAGGTAACTTTATGCAAAAAACCTACATAAAAGGTCAATAATACAAGGTCAAAAAAGGAAGTTGAGTTAAAATTCAAATTTTCAGTTCAATCTCTCCATTGTACCTCACAAGCCAAATGATATCTTTTTGCTGTGATAAATGGAGTTTTCTTTGGAGGTATTTGTTTTCAGGAATTGTTAGAATTGGTGTGAATGGATGTAATAAAGAAATAACGAGGAAAGTTATTGTTAAGCTCATCATGCAGATATGGTAAAAGATGGAATAGACAATAAAAAAAAGGAAGAAAGAAGAGAAAGAAGGAAGGGATGAAGTAAGGAAGAAAGTACAAAGAGAAGGGAGGTCAAAGAAAAGCACAGCAAGAAAGAGAAAGAGAACTAATACAAATGATAGAGAGTTAAAAGGTTTGGGAAAATATTGCCTTACATAGTGTCCAAAAGAATCCTGGGAAAGGGACTGAAGAGGATAGATAGTTCTGAGGACAAGTTAAATACAATAACACAGTGAAGATTACATTTATCTTTATAGGTTGGTAAAGTTCTTGAGTGAAATGTTGTATGAGATATTAAGGATTTATTTTTGTTATAAAAATTGACCACTATGTACTTTGCTTCATTATTTATAGGGTTTGGTCTCTGTAAAATAGTCTTCTCAGTGCTCCTTTCACATCTTTATTTCTCAGCGTGTAGATGAGGGGATTGAGGGCTGGGGTCACTACTGTATAGAAGAGGGAGATGACTTTCCCATGAGTATAAGCATAAGAGCTGTTGGGCTGGATATAGACAGCTGTAATGGTCCCATAGAAGAGGGACACTACCATCAAATGAGAGCCACACGTGCCCAGGGCTTTGTGCCAGGCCTGGATTGACCCAATCCTGATGACTACCCTGGCTATATGTCCATAGGAGAGCAATATCAGTGCTAAGGGCAAGAGGAGCAAGACCAGTGAAGCAACAAAGAGCTGGACTTCATTGGCATGGATGTCCACACACGCAAGCTTAATCATAGAGGGTACCTCACAGAAGAAATGATAGAGCCATTGATGATCACAGTGAGGTAGCCAGAGGGTGACAGTGCCCTGGATGAGAGCATTTCCCATTCCAGTCAGCCATGCAACCCCTGCCAGAGCCTGGCACAGTAGTGGGTTCATCACAGTTGCATAGTGGAGGGGTTTGCAAACAGCAGCATAGCGATCAAAAGCCATTACAGCCAGGAGAACACACTCAGTGGAGCCCAAGGACAGGGAGATGTACAGCTGCACAGCACAGCCCATGGGTGTGATGGTCTTGGCAGGTCCTCTTAGATTCCACAGCAGCTGGGGGACAATGCTGGTGGTAAAGCAGATATCAACTAGCGAGAGATGAGTGAGGAAAAAGTACATGGGTCTTTTAAGTTTGGGGTCTATGAAGGAAATCAAAATGATAACTGTATTTCCCACAAGTGTAAAGAGATAGGACAACAAAACAACCACAAAGAGTATCTTTTCCAGCTGAGGCTGGTCAGAGAAGCCCACCAGGATCAAGTCACCTTTGAAACTGCTATTGGTCATCCCCATTGCCCTGCTCAGAAAAAGGAGGGAAACACTGTAAGAATTTGGAGAGAGGGAAATGTGTTGGCCACTGGTCACAGTATCATCCTTTAAAATAACTGTTTGAAATACTAACCTTGAGAGAAATCACAGTGAATCATGGAATTAATTTTGACAGATTTTTCCTACAGAAGTTGCAGCAGAGGTTGTTTAGAAGACCCTGTGTGAAGAGGCACATGAAATCTAATTGTGAAAGCAAAGGCTCTCCTTGAGAGATAAGTATTAGAAACTGAGATAAAATTTCTCTCTCTCTTACACACACACAAAAGAAAACAAAGAAGAGGTAAAAAAAAAAAAAAAGAGGAATAAAATACATTTAATTAATTTATGGCTTATGACAAGTCATTCAAATTAAATGGGGAAACTCAGTAATACAGATATCTAGTATCTGTGAACAATATATGTAAATATTTCCGTTCTATCCGTCATAATTTTTGAGATTGAAATTTTTTTGAAGGATTTTCATTATATGAATGGCTGCCAGCTTCTGGAGATTATATATATATTTTTCTATTAAATGGTAAACATTTGGCCATTGAAAGTAATATTAACAGTTGTATCTAAATGTTATAATGTACACACAGTATCAAAAACATATTTCCTTTAAGAATTCATTAACTCATTTATTCCACCAGTTGTGATAGAAATTCATGCAATGCATTCAGAACAAGCCTCCTTGCCCTTATTTGTGTGTGCTGTTGGGGAAGGAGTGCAGCCTTCTGGTCTTGCAGGTTGAATGAAGAGGCTGTTGTACCTGAATGAAGTAAAAGGAGGACACTTTATTTGAATGAAAGAGGCTGTTTCAGTGTTCATCGAACCCACACAGAATTTTACCTTCTAGAAAGTTAAAAGAGCTCAAGATTCTTAATGGGCTTCTAAAAGTCTGAACATCTATAAAAGCCTATGTTTATAAATATATTCCCTGATGCAAAGAATATAACCTAAGACAGTTAACTGTACCTCATGTTAGAACAGATAGGAACTTTCTGTGCAACATTAACAAAAATCACTCCAGTCTTAAAATTCTGTCCTAATAATTGCATGTCCTGAAATTGCTTAATTACTTGTTGTTAAAAATAATCATGGAAATAAAATACATTAAGTAATTCTCAATAATTAGTCCCTTATATTCATATAAGTTTTCATTAAAAATATACTTAGCAGAATTCAGTGGCAATGAAATGAAGTCAAGGGAAGGGACAAGTGAAGGACCTGGTCTTCCAGTAACAGCATGAGGTTGTTAGTGCTCCCTCAAAAAGGAGTGACTGTTATGTGCGGTGGAGTTGTCTCCAACTCATAGTGACCCTATAGGACAAAGTAGAACTGTGCCATAGGGTTTCCTAGGTTGTAACCTTTATGGAGCCCTTGCAGCATAGTGGTTAAGTGTTTGGGTGCTAACCAAAAGGACGGCAGTTTGAATCCACCAGCTGCTCCCTAGACACTCTACAGAGCAGCTCTACTCTGAACCGTCCACATTTAGGTTAGGAGCTGAGCACTTTAACCATTGCACCACCAGGGCTCCTTAAAATGGGGTAAAGGGAGCAGTATAGTAAAAAGAGACTATGAAAGGGACCTTAGAGAAGAACCTAGTTTATAATTTTTTTCAACTTTTAACAAATGCACTCACAATTATACACATATGTATCTATGCACATAAATACAAATATACACTTTGATGCAACAACTTTTACCATTTATTCATAATCAATTCCTATCCATTTAGCTATGGAACCCTAGAAGGTACTCCTGTTTCTTCTATCAAAGGGATATGATAAAGCAAGACCTGTATCACTCTCCCTCTATTGTCTTTAATGCAGCTTGCAGGTTGCCTCCTTACCCATTCCAGTCAAATGAGAATTTCTCCTGTGTTTTTGTCACACACACACACACTACACCTCAAAAGAAATGCCATGCGAGGTCAATTCACAGTCTTGAGCTGGCTCCTTATTTATAAGAGAATGTTCATTTTAAGCTTGTAGAAGGATCGCATTTCGCTATGATACAAAATTTGAAATCACATGCGTACCATATTATCTCCCCTCACCAGATTATCATCAATCAGATTTAAACCAGAATCTCAATTTACTATTAAAAGGTAAGAATCAGAGGCATGATGAATCATCCTGGTGTAGTTATAAAATCGAGGCACAAAAAGAAGTGACTAAATTAGAAGAGGGAAAATTTTCCAGCCTTCTTTTGTACATGAATAATTGGTTTATATGTGAAAAGTATATTTAAGCCCTGAGGTGACAGGTCAGTGCCTGCACGCTGGTTGGAGAGGCTGTTATTTGAGTGGAGGTCTCTGAAGATCAACAAGTCATAAGAGACTGGGAAAGGACACAGGTCACCGAATCCAAAGAGATTCCAGGGACTCATTTCTCCCAGAATGACAATTAATATCAGGTGGCATAGTATCCAAAGATGCACTGTCCCAGGAGATCATTCTAAAGCAGATGTTTCTGCCTCTCTGGTCTTTTAGCATTGTTTAGATCTAGGCAAAATTGCAAAGCTATCTAATTTCTGTCCTTATATTCTCCTAAAGTTGTTTTCTCATTTCTGCCATAGGAGAATCTAGATATTTATGAGAGTCAGTTATTTTTTTAATCTAATTATTTTATGTATACAAAGGTGAAGAGTTTATAAAGGTGCAGCTTGATGAATTATTACAAAGAGAATGTGTTTAATCAAGAAATAAAACATAAAGTACACTCTAGAAGAACCCTTAAGTCTCTTTCCATATACTACTTTTTCCTGTCCCCCATGTAACCATTATTTTGATTGCTTATCACACAACATTATTTCTCTTATTTCTGTCTACATTCTCTCAACATGTTTATGAGATTCATGTCAGTATATGTCACAATGGAATACAATTTTTATTGCTGCATTGTATTTCATTGGAATTTATCCATTATAGTGTTGGTGGACATTTGGGTTGTTTCTAATTTTTTCTTTTACAAATAATGTTGTTATGAATATTTTTGTACATGTCTTTCAATGGGTAAGTGAACTTATATAGGTATTTCTCTTGGGACTTATACTGGAATGGAATTGCTCAGTCATAAAGTATGCACATATTCAATTACAATGAAAAGATAGATACCACCAATTTGGCAAAGTAGTTATACCAACTTAACCCGTTGCCGTGGAGTCGATTCCAGCTCATAGCCACCCTATAGGACACAGTAGAGCTGCCGCATAGGGCTTCCAAGGAGTGGCTGGTGTATTTGAACCACTAACCTTTTGGTTAGCAGCCGAATGTTTAACCACTGTACCACCAGGGCTCTTCTACCAACTTCCAAACCAAAACCCACTGCTGTAGAGTTGATTCTGACTCTCAGGGACCCCATAGGGTTTCCAAGGCTGTAAATCTCTATGGAAGGAGACTGCCACATCTTTTTCCCACACAGCTGCTGGTGGTCTCAAACCACCGAACTTTCGGTTAGCAGTCGAGTGCCTTAACCACTGCACCACCAGGATTTCTTTGTACCAACTTATCCTCCCACAAATAGTATGAGTACGAATTGCTCCACATCTATGCCTACACTAAGTATTTTCTGTCCTTTTAATTTTAGCCATTCTGGTGGTATTTAGTGGGAATCTCATTGTGAAGTTGATCGGGTTATCATAAGTTTATAAATCATCTAGTGATCTTTTGTGTAGAACCTGTTCAGGAGTCTAGGCTTTTTTTCTAATTGCTAGGTAGGAAATCTTTAAATATTCTGGACTCAAGCCCTTTGCACTTAATATGTTTTTCAAGATAGTTTATTTAATTTTGTCTTTTGACAAAAAACTTCTTGCTAATATACTTGAGTATTTTGATGGAGTGAAAGGAACTCAAGTATAATGCAGCTTACTAAGTCCAACAAAAAAAGAAATAAACAATTTGAATATTCTTATTGTAGTTAAAGAAATAGAATCTGTAATTTAAAACTTTCCTCCAGGCTATGATGTTTTATTATTGAGATAAAATTTACATGACACAAGATTCACAATTTTTATCTTTTTAAAGCACAGTTCAGTGGTATTTAGTGTATTTACAATGTTATGTAACCACCACCTCCATCAAGTTCCAAAACTTTTTCACCATTCCAAAAGGAAATCTTGAACCAATTAAACAGATACTCTTATTTTTCCCCTGTCTCAAACCCCTGGCTACCTTTAATCTACTTTTTGTCTCTATGGCTTTATCTATTCTGGATATTTTATATAAGTGGAATCATATAATATTTAACCTTTTGTGTCTGACTTCCTACATTTACCGTAATGTTTTTGAGGTTCATCCATGTTGTAGCATCTATCAGTACTTCATTCGTTTTTATGGCCAGATAATATTCCATTGTATGGAAATACCAATTTTGTGTATGAAATCATCTGTTGACCATTTGAGTAGTTACCACTTTTTGGCTATTGTGAATAGTGCTACTGTGAATATTCAGGTACAAGTATTTGTTTGAATTATTACAGATAATATGATTGTGTACATAGAAAATCCAAAGGGATCAACATATAAACTATTTGAATTAAGCGTATTTTGTAAGATCAGTATGGAAAATTCAGTTGCAGCTTTATATACCAGCAATAATTAAAAACTACCATTTTATGAAGATATAATTTAGAATAGCAGCAATAATAAAATACTAGGGAAAAATATTAAGAAAGATGTATAGCACATCTACACAACAATTTTTAAGACATTGAGAGAATTTTAAAACGACAAATAATTGAAGGATTAAAGTTGTTTTGGGATTAGAAGATTCAAAATTATGAATATGTTAGTTATGCATTTTATTTCTATCTTTTATCTCTATATTTAGTGCCACCTCAATAAAAGTTTTGACAGTTTTTTTTTTTTTTGGGAAATTCATAGGATTATTCAAAATTTTGTATAGAAAGATAAAGCATCAATAATACCAAGACATTCTTGAAGAAAAGAGACAAGAAGACTTTCTTGACTGTCTAGCAAAATGTAATATATATATATCTTAAGTATATAAGAAATCCCAGCATTTGCACAAGGAGCAATGCATAGGCTAATGGAGTAGAACAGACCAATACATACATGAACCCTGCATTGAAAACAAAGTTGGCATTTCAAGTCAATGAAAAAAGCAATTTTTTCAATACACAGTGTTGCAATAATTAATTGCTCATATGGAAAAAAAGCGAAATGTGACCACTATGTCACACCATTCACAAACATTATTTCCAAATGATTGAGATCCAGCCATGAAAGTAAAAAATATCTTCATGATCTCATCACAGCAATGATTTCTTAAATAAGTTATTTGTTGTTGTTGTTAGGTGCCTTTCAGTCAGTTTTGACTCAACAGAACAAAACACTACCCAGTCTTGCATCATCCTTTTAATTGTTGCTATTGTTTAAGTCCATTGTTGCAGCCACTGTGTATTTTGAGCACCTTCTAACCTGAGGGGCTTATCTTCCAGCACTCTATCAGATGATGTTCTGGTGTTATAAGTTTTCCCAGGCCAGTTTTTCAGAAGTATATCACCAGGTCCTTCTCAATCTGTCTTACTCAGAAAGCTCTGCTGAAACCTCTCCACCATGAGTAACCATGCTGGTATTTGAAATACTGGTGGCATTTATCAATATTACTTATTTCTTCAAACAATGTACTTTTTATTTTATTAATCCTGTCAATTGTTTGCTATTTTATATTTAATTTCTATTCTTATTTCTTTCCATATATTTTCTTTGGGTCTAATTTGCCCATCCTTTTTTTTTTTATTTTATCTTCTTGAGCATCTGTTTATTTCATTGATTTTTCAGTTTTTCTCTTATAAAATGTGCATTTAAGGATACATATTTCCCTCTCTAGGTCCTATAAGTTACAATACATAGTATTTTATCATTCTAATTTTTAATATAATTTTAATATGTGTAATTTATCTTGTGACCTTTTTTCTTTGAATGATGGCTTACTTGGGGGTGTATTTCTTAATTTCCAAACACATTGGGTCTTCCTAGTTATCTAATAACTCTTATGCTACCAACAGATGATTTAGATTTTTAGTGTTAATAAAAAATACTTCATATAATGGTATATATTCTCTCAAGGAAAAATTCATATGCAAAGATATATCTTAAATCCATCTTAGTAAAAAATGTAGTGAGTTATGGAGTGAAGAACAAAGGGGAAAAAATTAAATAAATAATTATGACAATAAAAGGAGAAAAAATGTCCGTGCACTGATCAACAATGGTTTTGCATTAAGAAATATGGACTATAAGTTTCAATTCTATGCAAATTAAATTCTATCTAAAAATGGAAAAATATCAGATACAGAAGGAGAGAAGTTTTTAAGTCTATGGTAGTTGTAGTTTAGTTAACTAACCAGGGTTCAGGTTTTGGTAATGATTGTTGAAGAAGATCATCTGTCGATACAAGGAATGAAGACTGTTCTTTGAAAAATGTGTCTGGAAGGAAAAACAGAGAGCAATGGCTAGATGGAAGTAAAGAAGAAACACATCTAATTACTAAAATAACAGATTTGAGTATTTTTGCATCCTCAGAGCCACAGATAGAAAAAGTTGAGAGAAAAAAAAGTGAGGGAAAGAATACAGTTGAAGAATTTAGGTCCTTATGGAGGCAAGAAAACACAGAAAGTGACATTTGAAATCACTTAAATTACACAGACATACCAAAAAAACCCAAACTCATTGCCGTTGAGTCGATTGCGACTCATAGTGACCCTATAGGACAGAGTAGAACTGCCCCATACAGTTTCCAGGGAGCATCTGGTGGATTTGAACTGCCAAACTTTATGGTTAGCAACTGTAGCACTTAACCACTACACCACCAGGGAAGTAGCTAACAGTTATTGGGTGGTTTCCACTAATATGTAACAGGCTTCAAGCTAAACACTACCTGGACTATCAGATACTTATCACAATAGCCAAGAAAATTAGGAACTATTGTTATCATTCTTGTACAGGTTAAGAAACTGACTTGACATAGCACAGTCAAGCACTTACTTATTGTAAAAAAAAAAAAAAATTAACCATTTTTTTTTAATTGTGTTTTAGGTGAAAGTTTATAGAACAAATTAGTTCCTCATTCAACACAATTTATACACATATTGTTTTGTGACATTGTTTGCAATCCCCATGCTGTGTCAACACTATCCCCTTCCACACCCTCATTCCCTGTTTCCATCCATCCATTTTTCACATCCCTTCCTCCTGCCCGAGTCATTGGTTTTGGGCAGGTGTTGTCCTTTTAGTCTCATATACTTGAAGGAACTAAGAAGCATATTCTTGACATGTGTTATTGTTTGTTTTATAGACTTGTCTAATCTTTGGCTGAAGGGTCAGCTTTGGCAGTAGCTTCAGTTATGAGTTAAAAGGGTGGCTGGGGGCCATAGTATCGGGGGGTGGTTCTTCCAGTCTCTGTCAGACCAGTAAGTCTGTTTATTTATTTTTTTTAATTTGTATTTCACTCTACCTTTTTTTCCTGCTCTGTCTGGGGCCCTGTATTGTAATCAACCAGTTCTTGATAGAATTGATCTTTGAACTCAAGCACCCTGACTCCAAAAGGCCCCAGGTTTAACCACGGTCTTTAAAGCACAGACTGTTTGGTCAATATTAGCACTTAATAAGTGAAAATTGCAATGATACAAAGAAGTTTAAAGTAGAGAAGACGGGTTTTAGCTTGTCTGAGGGTTACCAGAAAAATAGAAAATGAATACAAACTAAGAAATAAAGCACATGTTGAGAATGATAGAGGAAGAGTGAAGAGTTTGGAAGTCTCAGGACATGATACTATTTTTGGGAAAAGTATTTTAATAATCATTAAGACTTATTCACCACTTAGCAGTGTCAGGCAGTGGTTTTTGAACACTTTGCATGTATTAATTTATTTAACCCTCACTGCAAACCTATGATGTACTTGAACTGAGGAACCTATAGATTAGGTACAGAGCAGCTAGTGAGTAGGAAAACAAAATTTGAAAGCAAGGCAGTCTAGCTCCGGAATCCATGTGTTTAACAACTACAGAGACAGTGGTGAAAACAATAGAGGGTCAACTAAGATTGGATATGCCATTTTGCCAAGAGACTCTGGATCCATTTAAAACTAGATAATATGAATATTTAGTGATATAATTTTTATGCTAAAAAGTTTTTTTTTCTTAATAGCATTTCAAATGACTCACAGATCTTGTTATTTATACACATGCTTTTTTGTCAATTTTTTTTTTTTTTAATATTTGTTTCTTGAAAGAACTGGGTAATGTGTACAAAATATTTTAAATAATATACCAGGGCTCTTTTACAAAGAAAATAGTACAAAGTAATTTTCTCACACTAGTATATATTTTTCAGTTTTCTGCTCGAAAAGTAAACACTGTTTTAACTACCTAATCACATAAGTGTTTTTTTTAATCACATATGTAGGCACATATATATTGGATCAATCAGAAAATCCCCCAGTCTGAATATATGCTTCAGTCCTTCAAAGACATTTAATAAATGTATGAAAAGCTCTCTCTGTGTGTGTGTCTCCTCTCTCTCTCTCTGTTTCTCTCTCTCTCAAACACACACACACAAACACAAAAGCAATTCCATGAGCTGTACAAGTTAAATCCAAATGGATTTCTTTTTTTCAGATCATGTTAGCCATGTTGTGTATAGAGACAGCCAGAGAGGTAAGCAACACTCATACCATATACTTGGAAGTAGTTACTTAATTCTATGTCTCTTAAATAATTATTCAGCACAGAAAGTCACTGTTTCTTTGATTTTTTTCTTGTAAATTGTGTTCTCTCCTCAGCAATCTCCTCAGAGCTCCTTTCACATCTTTGTTCCTCAGAGTGTATAGAAGGGGGTTGAGGGTAGGAGCCACAACTCCATAAAAGAGTGTGAGAAACTTGCCCTGGCTATGACAGTAAGATTGCTTTGGTTGAATATATATGGTGGAGCTGGTCCCAAAGAAGAGGGACATCGCTAGCAGGTGGGAGCCACAGGTCCCTAAGGCCTTCCGCCACGCTTGGGCTGACTTAATTTTTATCACTTCTTAAGCAATGAATCCATAGGAGACCAAGATCAATGCCATAGGAAGTAGGAACAGAACTACTGTACCCAAAAAAAGCTGGACTTCATTCATATGGATGTCAACACATGGCAACTTGATCATGGCAGGCATCTCACACAAGAAATTGTGGAGGTGGTGATGCCCACATCGAGGAAGCCGAAGGATAATGGTGCCTTGGATGAGAGTGTTTCCTACTCCACTAAGCCATGCTATTACTGCTAAGGACTTGCAAAAATGATGGGTGCATGATAGCAGTGTAATTGAGAGGTCTGCAGACAGCCACATAGCGGTCAAATGGCATGACAGTAAAGAGCACACATTCAGTGGTACTCAAGCAGAGGGACACATAGAGTTGTATGGCACAGCCAGTGGCTGTGATGGTCTTGGCTGGTCCCTTTACCTTCCACAATAGTTGGGGGACAATGCTGGTGGTGAAGCAAAGGTCAAGAAAGGAGAGATTTGTAAGAAAGAAATACATAGGCGCATGGAGTTTGGAGTCCAGACAGGATAGCAGGATGATGGCTGTGTTGCCCACGAGTGTCAGAAGATAGGTTATCAAGACTACCAAAAAAAGGACTCTCTCCAATTGTGGCTTGTCTGAGAATTCAAGCAAAATAAAATCTCCCCCAGAAGATTCATTGTTTTTCTCCATCAGCCTGTTAAGGTACAAGAGAAAAATGGGCACTGGGAAATTAATAGAGGGAAACATCTTTATTGCTATTTGCCTACAATACTTGAGGTAAACTCTTAGATGAAGTTTTTGTTTTGTTTTTTAACTAGTGAGATTTAACAGAGATGGAAAAAAATAAATATTAAAATTACGTACTTAAATCAAAGGCATTCTTTTGTTTCATCATATTTTGTCTCAATAAACATTTGGCCCATCCTCCTTTGTTCCTAAAACGGTTTCTATTTACTGATAATTATTATTGAAGATAATCTACTAAAAAGAAGAGAAAGCTTCCAAGTTTGGGTGATGTCATGGATTGCATTGTGTCCCTCCAAAATACGTGTCAACTTGGCAGGCTAGGCCATGATTCCCAGTATTATGCGATTGTTCACCATTTTGTCACCCGATGTGATTTTTCTGTGTTGTAAATCCTGTCTCTGTGATGTTTATGAGACAAGATTAGTGGCAGTTACATTGATGAGGCAAGACTGAATCTATGTGATTAGACTGTGTCTTAAGTCAATCTCTTTTGAAATATAAAAGAGAGAAGCAAACAGAGAGACATAAAGACTTTATGCCAGCAATAAAGCAGTGCTGGGAGCAGAGTGTATCCTTTGGACCTGGGTCCTTGCACTGAGAAGATCCTCAGCTGGAGAAGATTGATGACAATGACCTTCCCTTAGAGCTGACAGAGAGAGAAAGCCTGCCCCTGGAGCTGGCACCCTGAGTTTGGACTTCTAGGCTACTAGACTGTGAGAGAATAAATTTCTCTTTGTTAAAGCCATCCACTTGTGGTATTTCTGTTATAGCAGCACTAGATGACCAAGACAGGTGACTATACGATTTTGTTAATAGAAGTGGGAAAGACAAGATGACATGGATGCTTAGATTAACTTAAATATCTAAATTAAATAGATTGTGAGTGATCATTGTCCTGTATAACAGAAATTAGAAAGCAAGAATAACCAATAATATTCAATAGTGGGTCTGAAAAATAAATGGGATATATTTTGTGTTTTCTCTGTCTCATAGACAAGGTAGGTTACAACAGTGTTTTTCACAACTGATCAGAGAGGAATACCGGGTCAAGCATACATGAGTTTCAATACAGAGGGAAGCGAAATGCTTTTATAAGTTTCTTTAACAACCAAGTTATGATTATTTACATGCTAAATATTATATCTCTTAAAGTTAATGGAAAAAAGATATTTGTGATACATGCAAGAGGAACATACAGACACACAACTCAGACATGCACATATTTGCCAAGACAGATAATTACAAAATGTTTCTGATGAAAATACAGTAAAACTCATCTACAGCCACTCCTTTAATTAAAGACAAGGTACTGGCATTTTGTAAAGACATTAAAAGGCAAAATATGTCTTTGTCAGCTCCTTTTACATTGTTCTGCATGATAAAAAAGTTTAGATTATATATTCTACCATGTCTTCACTTACTGTTTTCTATGTGAGTATTGTCTTTGCCCCCAAATTATCTGCAGTTAAGAAAGTATCTGATCAAATTGCTTACTTTTAGGAGTAATGAATAAAGGCTTAATATGTCTTTTTATTTGAATGTCTTTATATTCCAAAAATATACCTTAATATTGTACCTTAAATAGAATGAATAAATTGGGGAACATTCTGAATATGGAACTGAGAACGTTTATATTCTTTTAGCTAATGAAGGATTATATTCAGAAAACCTGAAAATCATGTTATATAGATTCCTACATGTTGCCTGATCATAATACTGCTTAACACAAAATGCTTACTTACCCCATATTGATGTGTTTTAGTTTTAGTGAAAAAAAAATATTTCAGTTAATTTTGACAACTGCTAGTCTGATCAAAGGGAGAAATTTCTTCCCAAAACTTCTAGAAAATAACACCATAGGTAACCACCGACTTACAACATACTGTAGTCACAATGAACCTCACTTACAACTGTACTTTCTTTTTGTACATCTTACAGTTAATAATATGTACTACATACAATGCTGCCAAATGTAATTTCCTGATATTATCATTCTCAGATGCAATGTTTCAGCCCCCAAAGACAAATAAAGATTGGATTTAAAAAGATACTGATAATAAAAGGCAATAATAATGAAAGCTAAAAAAAAAAAAAATGAGGTATTCAACTTACATCAGAAGTGACTTACCACGGAGTACTCGTCGGAATGGAGCTCCATCATAAGCCGGGGACTACCTACACATTAAAAAACTTAGGATCCATATTAAATTTAATTTCTTTCAGAATGTAATTTCTCCCTAACTATAAATTTACATTTTCCAACTTTCATAAGCAGAAATCTAGAAATTACCAATTTTCTAATTTGGTATCAAAAATCAAAGTCTCATGATTTAAGAGGATGTTAGATTTAAAAGCAACTTCAGAAACAATATATTTTAAATTCCAAATTTTACAAAAAATAAAATTATGTATGTTGTGAGGGTGTTGTTTTTAGGTGCTGTGGAGTCTGATCTGACTCATAGTGACTCTATGGGCAACAGAATGAAACACTGTCCAGCCCTGTGCCACCCTCACAATCGTTTGTATGCTTGAGCCCATTTTTGCAGACGCTGTGTCAATCCACCCTGTTGAGGGTCTTCCCCTTTCTTCTACTTTACCAAGCATGATGTCCTTCTCCAGGGACTCATCACTCCTGATAGATAACATGTCCAAAGTACATGAGATGAAGTCTTGCTATTCTGACTTCTAAGGAACATCCTGGCTGTAATTCTTCCAAGATAGATTTGCTCATCCTTCTGGCAGTCCATGGTATATTCAATATTCTTCACCAACGCCATAATCCAAAGGCATCAATATTTCTTCAGTCTTCCTTATTCATTGTCCAGCTTTCACATGCATATGTAAAAAAAGTGATTGAAAATACCATGGCTTGGGTTAGGCCCATCTTAGTCCTCAGAGTGACATCTTTGGTTTTTAACACTTTAAAGAGGTATTTTGCAGCAGATTTGCCTAATGGATTATGTCCTTTGACTTCTTGACTGCTGCTTGCATGGGTGTTGATTGTGGATTCAAGTAAAATGACATCCTTGACAACTTCAATCTTTTCTCACTTTTTCAATGTTGCTTATTGGTCCATTTGTGAAGATTTTTGTTTTCTTTATGCTGAGGTGCAATCTATACCGAAGGCTGTGATCTTTGATCTTCATCAGCAAGTGCTTCAAGTCCTCTTCATTTTCAGCAAGCAAGATGGTGTCATTTGCATATGGAGGTTTCTAATGACTCTTCCTCCAATTCTCATGCTGTGTTCTTCTTCATACAGTTCAACATTTCGGATTATTTACTCAGGATACAGATTGAATAAGTATGGTGAAAAAACACAACCCTGATGCACAGCTTTCCTGATTTTAAACCATGCAGAATCCCCTTGTTCTATTCAAACAACTGCCTCCTGGTTCCTCATGAGCGCAATTAAGTGTTCTGGAATTCCCATTCTTCACAATGTTATCCATAATTTGTTATGAGTCACACAGTACAATGCCTTTGCATAGTCAATAAAACACAGGTAAACAAACATCTTTCTGGTATTCTCTGGTTTCAGCCAGGATCCATCTGACATCAGCAATGATGTCCTTCGTTTCAAGTCCTCTTTTGAATTCAACTTGAATTTCTGGCAGTTCTCTGCCAATGTACTGCTGCAAACATTTTTGAATTATCTTCAGAAAAATTTTATTTCCATGTAATATTAATGACATTGTTTCATTATTTCCACACTGTGTTGGATTACCTTTCTCTGGAATGGGCACAAATATGGATCTCTTCTAGTCGCTTGGCCAGGTAGCTCTTTTCCAAATATCTTGGCATGAACAAGTGAACCTTCCAGTGTCACATCCATTTGTTGAAACATCTCGTTTGGTATTCAGTCAATTCCTGGAGTCTTGTTTTTCTCCAATGTCTTCAGTGCAGCTTGAGCTTCTTCCCTCAGTACCATCAGTTCTTGATCATATGATTCCTCCTGAAATGTTTGAACATCGACCATTCTTTTTGTTACATCTTCTTTTGATGCTTCCTGCATCATTCATAATTTTGCCCATATAAACTTCACTATTACAACTCGAGGCTAGAATTTTTTTCTTCAGTTCTTTCAGCTTGGAAAATGTTGAGCATGTCCTTCCCTTTTGGTTTTCTATCCCCAGGTCATTGCACATTTCATTATAATACTTTGTCTTCTCGAGCCACCCTTCGAAATCTTCTGTTCAGATCTTTTAGTTCATCATTTCTTCTGATAGCTTTAGCTACCCTACTTTCAAGTGCAAGTTTCAGAGTCTCTTCTGACATCCGTTTTTGTCTTTTCTTTCTTTCCTGCCTTTTTAATGACCTTTTGAATTCTTCATGTATGATGTCCTTGATGTCATTCTACAACTCGTCTGGTCTTTGGTTATTAGTGTTCAGTGCATCAAATCTATTCTTGAGATGGTTTCTAAGCTCAAGGTTGTACTTTGACTCTCATGAACTTGTTCTAATTTTCTTCAGCTTCAACTTGAACTTGCATATGAGCAATTGATGATCTGCTCCAAAGTTGACTCCTGGCCTTGTTTCAACTGATGATATTTTCTCCATCCTTTCATTCCACAGATATCATCAGTTTGATTCCTGTGTATTCCATCTGGCATGGTCCATGTGTATAGTCACAGTTTATGTTGTTGTAAAAAGTATTTGCAGTGAAGAAGTCATTGGTCAGTACCAGTCCATTTCAGCTCACGAATGCCTAGGATATTGATTTTTATACATTCTATTTCATTTTTGACAACTTCCAATTTTCCTAGATTCATACTTTGTATGAATTCATGTTCCGATTATTAATGGGTATTTGTAGCTGTTTCTTCTCATTTTGAGTTCAGCCATCTCAGCAATGAAGGTCTGGAAAGCTTTACTTCACTCACATCATTAAAGCTGACTCCACTTTGAGGAGGCAGCTCTTTCCCAGTTATATTTTCAGTGCCTTCCATCTTGAAGGGCTCACCTTCTGGCACTGTATCAGACAATGTTCTGTTGTTATTCATAAGGTTTTCACTAGCCAAAATTTTTAGAAGTAGATGGCCAGATTCTTCTTCCTAGTCTGTCTTAATCTAGAAGTTGGACTGGAACCTGTCCACCAATGGTTACCGTACTGGTATTTGATATACTGGTGGCTTTTAGCTTCCAGCATCACAACAACACACAAGCCACCACAGTAGGACAAACTGAAGATAAGTGTAGTAGTACTTACTAGATATAACTTATTCAAATGCCATCTTGGGAGGGCCACACCTAAGCTATGTCAAATAACATTTTGATTTAAGCTTTCAATTGGCATCTCACAGAGATGACAGAGCATCCAGCAGAGAAAAGAATCAGAAACAGGAAGATATTTCATGATAGGAGTTACCTGGGAAAATATTGGGAGAGAGGCATTTTCAACCTTTAACCTGGGAATGGTTTTTACCTATTGTAAGAACTTCCTTTGTTGTCTTAAATGCTAGCAAGTGGCCATCTAAGATGCATCAATTGGTCTCAACCCACCGGGAACAAAGGAGAATGAAGAACACCAAGGGCACAAGGTAATTATGAGCCCAAGAGGCAGAAAGGGCCACATAAACCAGAAACTACATCAGGCTGAGACCAGAAGAACTAGATGGTGCCCAGCCACAACCAATGACTGCCCTGATAGGGAACACAGCAGAGAACACCTGAGGGAGCAGACCCCAAATTCTCGTAAAAAGACCAGACTTAATGGTCTGTCTGAGACTAGAAGGGCTGTGGTGGTCATGGCCCCCAGACCTTCTGTTAGCCCAGGACAGGAACCATTACCAAAGCCAACTCTTCAGACAGGGATTGGACTGGACAGTGGGATAGAAAAAGATGCTGGTGAAGAATGAGCTTCTTGGATCAAGTAGACACTTGAGACTATGTTGGCATCTCCTATCTGGAGGGGAGATGAGAGGGCAGAGGGGGTTAGAAGCTGGCAGAATGGACAAGAAAAGAGAACGGAGGGAAAGAGCGACTGTCTCATTAGGGGGAGAGCAATTAGGAGTCTATAGCAAGGTGTATATAAATTTTTGTATGAGAGACTGACTTGATTTGCAAACTTTCACTTAAAGCACAATATAAAATTGAAAAAAAAAGAACCCCCTTTGTTGATCCTGCTAGGTGTAATGAGGTAGTCCATTGGACTCTGAAAAGACCTGATTAAAACGCAGTATTAAACTAATGCTCAAGTCTGGGTCTTACACACTAACATAATAGAAAAATAAAATTTTGTTCCAAAATTTCACATGGAAAAAAAGAGATTTCTCCAATTCAGTAAGCACAACTAATATTTAAAAAAAAAAAAATTCTTTTTAAATTTGGGATAGGACACTACAGGTAATTTTTTTCTAATAAATTTCATTAATTTTGTTGTTCTTGTTGAGGATATACACAGCAAAACATGCACCAATTCAACAGTTTCTACATGTACAATTTAGTGCTGTCAATTTCAGTCTTCCAGTTGGGCAACCATTCTCACCCTCCACTTCTGAGTTCTTCCTCCCTCATTATGATAAATTCATTGCCCCCTAAGCTTCTTATCTAATCCTTGGAGTTGTCAATTTGATTCCATACAGATAGTTCTTAAAAGAGCATAATGCCCAAGGCAGACATCTTTTATTAATTAAGCTAAACAGTTATTTGGTTTTAAGATGACTTCAGAAAATATTTTTTGTTTAAACTTTACATATTATCTCAGGGCAGTAGTTTCAGGGGTTCTTCTACCCTCCATGGCTACAGGATGCTAGAGGTAATTTTTAAGCATGGAGGCAACAGGAAAGTATTTTCAAAATTAGAGGATAATAATACAAGATATTCTAATTTGATATATAATCTAGCTCTCTACAGAAATGATAGAACAATTTAGCTTCTCGCTTTCTGTGACCTATGATTATTGCAACTCTCTATAAGTAATGTTTAAAGAACAAAATATGTACTTAGATTGTGCTACAACCCCAATAGTGGTAAAAGTGCAAAGCTGAGGCTTTCTGTGGTCAAGAAGGTAATAATTACATTTTCTATAAAGTAAGCTAAAAAAGAAAGAATAGTGTTTTTAGCTCCTGAGTAATTATAGGCTTATATGTTTATGCTTATGCTTAGTGTTTTTATTTTTTATCTAAGTACTACATGAAGACAATTTTAAAAGACAAGTTATTGTTATTGTTAGTTATTGTTAGTTGCCACTGAGATGATTCTGATTCATGGAAACTCCATGTGTGCAGAATACAACTGCTCCATAGGGTTTTCAAGGCCATGACCTTTCAGAAGATTACCAGGCTTGTCCTCCAAGACATCTCTGGGTGGGTTCAAATTACCAACCTTTTGGCTAGTAGTCAAGCGTTTAGCCTTTTGTGCCCACCAGGGATTCCAAGAAGGCAAGTAATACTATAAAAACCTATGTACAAAAGAAGAAAACATCAGTCCTCTACTTTCCAATTATCTTAGATGTTTTCTAAATTTACTATATTTCCAGATGATACACATACAGTTTTATTTCTATAATTCTCAATTTTAGATATTATCTATTAACTTCTTTTGGTAGGTGAGATTTTTTAGCTCCCCTACACTGTCTTTTTTCTTTCACCCATCTGCTCAGTATACAGTATATTTTAAAATATAATGACTATATAAAAATTATCTGTTATTAACATTGTATCATATAGTTTACAGTGATTACATTTCCTTCATGTTCAATTTTTCCTTATGGATCATTTGGTTCTGAAAATTTACTTTGATTACATCTTCAATAATTTATTCTCCTTTGTCTTCCCTTTATAGAATTCCTATTAGTTGGATTTTGACAATCTTGGATTGATTCTGCAGCTTTATCCTTTATTCATTTATTTTTGTTTTCTCCTTTAAAAAAAAACATTATTTTTCATAATTTGTTTAAATTTTACAATCTTATTTTTAATTTCAAAGAGTTCCCAAGTTCCTTTTTTTGGAGTGGGGGTTAGTTTTGACTACTGTCTTTGATGTTGTGGGCTTTCCTCAAATGCCTGGTAGCCCTGGGGTGTTTACTTATAATTAAAAGTGAAGCATTAAAAAGCTGATACTGTGTCATGTTACATTCCTCCATAAGCTTCCCATGTTTATGCATGGTAGTTCAGGGTTACAAATGTCATCCAGTTTCATTGAAATAGTTTGTGCATTTTCCTTAGTGTTTTTTTCTTATATTCCTTATTTTTGTTCCTTGCTTTTCTTAGTTTTATGAAATAATTTTTATGAGGATAATAGGATGAAGAGGTCTTTATTCACGCTATTTTAAAATAAAAATTATGAGTATTATATATAAGGGCCTAAGGTTACTAATTTCCATTTTTCAAGTTGTCTCCAAATAGTCTAGTCTCTCTACTTTTACCTATTGATTCAGAATCAATTTCAGATTTGCATTTCATCAAAAACTTTTCTAAACTTGATATTCTTAATTACTTCTGGTTTTCCACATGGTCTTTCAGGATTTGCTATAGCTGTCTTCTTTTAAATGTTAATCTCATCTGCATGACAATTTCATCGTGTCCCCTTCATTACTCTGATATTTATCTGTTAAACTAGCAGTGTCCAATAGAACTTTCCACAGTGATAGGCTCTATAGCTACACCATTGAATATGGTAGCCTCTAGCCACATTTGGGTTTTGGGCTCTTAAAAAAAAAAACCACCCAGTGCCATCGAGTCGATTCTGACTGATAGCGACCCTATAGGACAGAGCAGAATTGCCCCATAGAGTTTCCAAGCAGTGCCTCGTGGATTGAAACTGCCAACCCTTTGGTTCGCAGCAGTAGCACTTAACCACTATCCCACCAGGGTTTCCTTAGCATATTAGCATTTTGCCCTTAAAGCCAATATCACTGCCCAATACCTAGGAGCTAGATGAAAGCAAATATTTCTTGAATAATAGTCCTCAAAGGAAACCCAGGTTAGAAAAAAATGAAAGGTACATAGTTTATAGATTCTCTCAAGGCTTTAGAGATCTGTATTTCCAAGTTGCTAATTAGCATAGAGTTGTATGGTGTCAAAACAAGGCTATCTCAGAGGAGAACCAGGAAGGAAGGCGTTTCTCAACTGGACTTTTACTGTATATCTAGTCAGGCAACATCCTATACAAATAATCCCAGTCATATTCAAGCCCCTCAGTGTATATGTTCCTATATTCAATTCTGTGGGTAGAGGAAAAAAAAAAAAAGAAAGCAGTATCTTTACTATTAGAAGTTAACTACATAATTGGGTAAAAGAGATTTGCTTCTTTTGTAATCAGATATTTCATGAACAAGTGTACACATTGTTTTCTATGTCAAGACATACTAACAATAACACCAAACCCAAAACCCATTGCCATCGAGTAGATTCAGACTCATAGCAGCCCTACAGGACAGAGTAGGACTGCCTCACAGGGTTTCCCAAGGCTGTAAATCTTTATGTAAGCAGACTGCCACATCTTTCTCCTGCAGAGTGGTTGGTAGGTTTGAATCGCCAACCTTTCGGTTAGCAGCCCAGCGCTTAACCACTGTACCACCGGTGGTCATGCCCATACTTATTGCCATCGAGTCGATTTTCACTAGTAGTACCCTATAGGACAAAGGAGAACTGCCCCCATAGGGTTTCTAAAAGCTGTAAATCTTCAGGGAAGCAGACTACCACAATTGACTCCCATAGAGCAGCTGGTGGCTTCGAACCACTGACCTTTCAGTTAGCAACCAAGAACTTTTACCACTGTGCCACTGCCACCATGGTTAACACTAGTGCCTGAATACTGCTTCATTATAAGGGTGTACCAAATTATATGAACCAATTCCATATTATAGGTCACTAAATTTGTTTATAATTTTACTGTGAATTAAAAACTGTGGGCACAGTGGTTAACAAGTTGGCTGCTAACCAAAAAGTCGACAGTATGAATTCACAGCTGCTCTTTGGAAACACTATGGGGCAGTTCTACTCTGCCTTATAGGGTCTTTATGAGTGGGAATCGACTGGAGGGCAATGGTTTTTTTTTTTTTTTCCAATTTGGGGATTAATAGCTTTGTAATTGAATATGAGCACACATTGCTTTACATGTACTTATGGACTATATGGAGCCCTGGTGGCTCAGTGGTTAAGAGCTCAGCTGTTAAACAAAAGGTTGGCAGTTTGAATCCACCAGTCGCTCCTTGGAAACCCTATGGGATAGTTCCAGTCTGTCCTATAGGGTCGCTATGAGTTGGAATCTACTCAACACCAACTGGTTTTTATGGACTGTATATGGTATATTTTTTTTAAATATGGTATAAGCTTCACTCATATGAAATACCAGCTGTATGACATATTAAATTATTTCAGACACTTGCATTTATATTTCAGTTTGTGTTTCCCGAGGATAAAAAAAAGCTCCCAGAAAAATACCCAGTGATTACATATATTCACGCACGTTCTAGGCTACTATTATTACTGTTGCTTTTTTATGTTTTAATTTCATATGACTATTCTCTTACAAAACATAGGTAGGCTCACTTTTTAGAATCCTTATCTAGTTACTATTTTAAAATTGGGTTTGGTACTAAATCCAAAACAATAGTAAATATATGGTGAATATGGGAAACTTTAATTTGTTACTGAAAATATTGGGATTTTTCTAGTCTTTCCTTAATAAACCTGGAAGTAGATCTTATGCTAAGACAAACATTTTTGCCTTATTGAGTATATTTCCTACTGCACCATACTATGTCTTAAAACATTTTTAAAAATCAGTATGATATTTTAAATTTTAATCCGTGTTATTTGCTAAATTTTTCTTTTCTTTAATTGAAACAGTGATCTATTGAAACACTCCTGATTTTGGAAATAAATTCCATGTGACTATGGTGTATTATTTTAATTTATTCTTAAATTTTACATAAAATACTTCCGTTATGATTTGTGTTGATACACATTGAGATATTAGACTGTATTTGTATTTTTCAACTGTTTTGTCAGCTTTACCCTCAGTTTAATGACAATCTTTTAATAATGAGTTTTTCTATTTTTCCAAATATCCTGAACCAGTTACAAAATGTAGTAGAAAATAAGATGCATCTACAATAGTAATTAATAATTAAAAATTTCTGGGAAATAGGATAATCAATAAGGCAGAAGATCTTTTAAAAGAGCATTTCTAAATTCAGAGAAGTGCATTAGACAGCTGCTACGATCATTTAGTCAGATGGTTTTTCATGTATGCGAGGCAATCTAACTCTTCATGGTGAGAATTCTCTACAAAATAATCAGTAAGTACAAAGCAATTTCCAACAAGAATTCTTGTAGGATTGTTAAGTAACTAAGGAAACTAATAACAATATTTATATGGAAGAATAGATATTTACACACAGTTAAGTTAATTTGGAAAGAAATAACAGGGTGAACTTGTTAATGTTTATGTTAATGGTGGTGGAATAATTTGGAAAATAATAGTGAGAATGGTTACACAACTTGAAGAATGTAAACAATGTCACTGAATTGTACATGGAGAATTTGTTAAAATGGTGTACTCTTTGCTGTGTATATTTTCATCAAAAATTAAATTAAAAAAAAGGATGAACTTGTCTATCAGATTTTAAGATATGCTACAAAGCCACATAGTAACAAAAACACTGTAATGATACTGGTGTAGGAAAAGCCTAATAATTAGCAAAATAGACTAGAACATCAAAAACAGACCTAAGAAATTAGTACATGACAGGGAATCATCACAAATCAGGAGACAAAGCATCATTGTTATGACATGAGTTTAGGAATATTAGCTAATTATATAGAAAAAAAGTAAAGTTGTATCCTCACCTGCCTCTGTAAGTTCAAGAACTGCATCCAAAAGGCACAAATGTAAAGAAATGAAGACAGGGCAAAAAATCTTTATTGTACACTGTAGATATAAATATTCTGTGTTTTTCCTCTCAGAATAGTAAATATCTTTTCTTTCTCTCTCTCTCTCCTGCCTTCCCTCTCTGACTTCTAAAAATTAGATATTATATAATAAATTTTACATTTTCTATACTGATATTAACCCATTGCCATTGAGTCGATTCCAACTCATAGTGACCTTATAGGACAGAGTAGAACTGCCTTATAGAGTTTCCAAGGAGTGCCTGGTGGATTTGAACTGCTGACCTTTTGGTTAGCAGCCGTAGCACTTAACCACTATGCCACCAGGGTTTCCATATTGATATTAGGAAACTATATTCCATCCAGAATAAATATGCCAGAATATTCTGGAAATTTTGGGGAAAGGAGAGGGTGAGGTGGGCAGTAGCACAGGAAATGGGGGTGGTAGTAAATATTTATACCACAAAGTCATAACTGTTTTAATGCTAGAATATTTAAAATAATACTTTGTTTTTATAACTATCTTAGTTACCTAGTGCTGCTATAACAGAAATACCACAAGTGGATGGCTTTAACAATAGAAGTTTATTCTCTCACAGTCCAATAGGGTAGAAGTGCAAATTCAGGGTACTGGCTACAGAGGAAGGCATTCTCTCTCTGTCAGTTCTGGAGGAAGACTCTTGTAATCAGTTTTCCCTTAGTCTGGGAGCATCTCAGCGCAGGATCCTCATGTCGAAAAGATGAGCTCTGCTCTCGGTGCTGCTTTCTTAATGATATGAGGTCCCCATGTCTCTCTGCTCGTTTCTGTCATTTATATCTCAAAAGAGATTGGCTTAAGACACTATCTAATCTTGTAGATCTCATCCATATAACTGCTGATAATTCATCTCATTAACATCATAGTGATAGGATTTACAGCACATAGGTAAATCACATCAGATGACAAAATGGTAGACAATCATACAATACTGGGAATCATGACCTAGCCAAGTTGACAGATATTTTGGGGGGACACAATTCAATCCATGACAACAACATTGATTCTTTATATTACATAACAAGAAATGTTCTTCATTTTTCATCTCCAAAGCGTTCTTTTATAAAGAAAAAAAAAATTATCATGCCTAATATAAAGTAGGTAAAATAAATTTGCATATACCTCAACAATAATCAATTCTCCCTGAATCAATTAAAAATATGATTTTCAGAAAAAATATTGTAGTAAATAGTATTTTTTTTGTAACAGACAAAAAACATCCAAACAAGAACAACAAAAAAAAGCTATCTATTCAGCAGTCTGTATAGCAAGGGAGTCAGTCAGCCACCATCACTTGCCTTTGACAGAGGCTCAAAGGCAGGCAGAGGAGTGGGAAAGGTTTATAGTGGAAAGAAGTGAAGGCTCCAGGCATTCCCTGATTGGGGGCTGTTGGCATGGGAAAGCTGGAGGCAGGTTAACTAGAAGTAGGGCATTTTATGTGATTGTTTACAGGAGCACATTTTGCTTTCTCTGGTTGGTTCTAAGTAGGAAGCAAGACAAAAATTAAGGAAGCTGTCAGTTACTAGTCAGAATCGACTAGACAGCAATGGGTTTTTGGTTTTGATCAGTTATCAATTAAATTCTGGCCATTTTGGGCCCACTGTTACAGGGATTGCTGTTTGGCTCCCTGGACTGGCAGCTGCAGACAGTGGTTAATCTTCCTAGGATGAATGCAGCAGAGGTTGTGGGTCAGAGATCCATTTTTAAATATGCTGTCCTCATTGTCATGGTAGCTCAGTGGTTAAGAGCTCAGGCTGCTAACCAAAAGGTCGGCAGTTCAAATCCACCAGCCACTCCTTGGAATCCCTATATGGGCAGTTCTACTCTGTCCTATAGGGTTGCTATGAGTCAGAATTGACTCTATAGCAGTGAATTCTGGCCACTGTCTGTTCAGTCTCCCAAAGTGTAGTTTTAAAAAATAGAGAAAATTATACAATTAATTAAAAGTTTAAACCTATTTCTGAGCTAGAATAAGAAAAATATTTTTTAAATGATGATAATGGTTATCATCACATCCGTGATAATGAAAAAAAAATTAATCCAAAATATAGATGACAGAAAATGTGAACAAACCAGAGCACAGCCAAGATGGCAGACTAGCCAGATGCAGTAAGCCACTTAGCTGCAACAAAGACCTGAAAACCCAAGCAAAAGGGTTACCAATGTCAAACCAAGAAACTTGAACTTTAAATGAAGGAATAAAGTGTTAGATTGGAAGTCACTGAGAAGAAGAAACCAATAGAAAACAGGGAAGAACTAGAGATACAGAATGGAAGATCCTGACCAAACAGCATGACTCAGTGTTGCCATCTTGGAATAAAGCCAACAACCCCTCATGCAGAAAGGCACCTCCACAAAATTTCCTATAGGAGATAAAGGCACGGTGTGGACACACTCAAGACTAGTAAGACCACATTTGCTAGTTGCAACTCAAGGAAAAGCCCAGAGTCTCTCACCCAGTAACCGCAAGAGCATGCTCCTATAACACCTACCCCTCTGGAGAACAGCGGCTATAACCACCCCGCTGTGGCAACCTTGACTGCTGGGAACCAGAGTACCAACCTACCCTATTACCCTCCTCTATCTAGCCCCCTCTGATGCTGTCTTTGCCTCCCTAACCCTCTCCTCTGCCCTGTCACCTGCAGCCCCAAGAGGACCTGGGCCAGACCCCAAGCCCCTTCCTGCCAGTTCCAGATCCCTCCCTGCCACTCACCACAACCCCTAGAAGAGCTGGGCCAGACCCCAGGGTACTTCCCACAGCTCTAGACCCCTCCCACCACCAGCTGCAGCCCCAAGGGGACCCGGCCTAGACCCTAAACCTCTTCCTGCTGGCTCAGGATCTGCCCCGCAGACCACAGAGGACCTTTTCAGTCCCCTGCCAGGTTCAAACTGCAGACAAATGACTTACCTCTGTCCCTTCCATTCCTGCTGGGTCTGTCTTGCTGCACCATAGCTGAGCAACCAGCCCTGCACACCAGGACAAAGTGGTAAGAACTATCATGCCTACAGAAAAATAAACAACAAAGCACACCTGGCCCACTCACCCAGATGTAGCCAAACAAAACAAAAATACAAGATGAAACGAAGAAACCTACAATAAATAAATAAAGGAAATAATACCTGAATGTCTCAGAGACTACATACAACATCAAAATATATTTAAAAAACCAAACAAAAAACAGGACAAGATGGTTCCAGTAAGCTACCAGAATAAAGCACCAGTTGACCTTCCTACAGAAGAAAAGTCACTGGAATTACCTGATAGGGAATGAAAAGTCTAATATTCAGGGTTCTTCAAGAGATTAGGAAAAAGGTTAAGGAAAACACAAACAAAATCATGGAAAACACAGACAAAACCAATTAAAACATAGTAAAAACAGACAAAATCAAAGAAAACACTGACAAATCAGTAGAAGAACTCAGAAAATATAGAAGAGCAAAATGTCAAAATAAATAATTAGAAAGTATACAAAGCACCAATTAAAAATCCAAAAGATAAACAACAAAATTTCAGAAATGGACAAGGTAATAGAACGTTTTAGGAGCAAATTTGAAACAATGGAAGACTGAATCAGTGGAATTGAAGACAAATCCATGGATGCCACTTTATTTGAGGAAAAAATCAGAGAAAAAAATGAAGAATGAAGAAAACCTAAGAACTACCAAGAGCAAAAAGTTGCACATGATCAGAGTAGCAGGAGAAAATGGAAAACACAGATAGGATCATTGAAGATTTGCTGATAGAAAACTTCCCTAATATCATGAAAGCTCAAAAGCTAAACATCCAAGAAGTTGAACAAGTCCCCTATAGTATAGACCCCAAAAGAAAGTAACCAAGACATATCATAACCACAATTCTCAAAACCAAAGACAAAGCAAAAACCTTGAAAGCATCTTAGGAAAAACGAAAAGTCACATATAAAGGGGAAACAATAAGACTAAGCTCTGATTACTTGACAGAAACCATGCAGGCAAGAAGGCAATAGGAGGAGATATAAAAAAAACTTGAAAGAAAAAAAATCGCCAACCAAGAATAATATATCCTGCAAAACTCTCTCTCAAATATGATGGTGAAATTAGAACATTTCTAGATAAACAGAAATTAAGGGAATTTGTAAAAACCTAACTGAACTTACAGGAATTATTAAAAGGAGTCCTTCAGTTAGAGAATCTGAATCCAGGACACTGGTATCAGCAAAATACCAACCTAGGTAATGAACTCTCCAGGATAAGACAAAAACTAAAAGATTCAAAAGAGGGAACTAGAGATGCCAATCTGTAAATGACAATAATGTCAGAACAATAAAAGGGGGAATACATGGTGTAGATGTAGGAATTTCAAAAGGAGAGGAATTGAAGGCTATATCAAGTAACAAAAGACTGGTTCAAACTTAGGAAGATTAGGGTAAATTTCAAGGTAACCACAAAGAAAGTTAAACAAACCTTATCATGAAAATAAAGAAAAAAAATTACATACTCAGTAAAAACAAAATCTAAAATAACAACAAAATAAAAAAGAAAAGAAATTTCACAAACGAAAGGAACTCAGCACAGGAGAGTAAGAAACAAAGAAAATGTCAGTACCACACACAAAAAAGTACAACAAATTATCGCAATAAGCTCACACTTACAAAAATGTGATAATCACACTGAACATAAATTGCTTAAATGCATCTGCAAAGAGACAGACAGTGACAGAATGGATGAAAAAACAGAACCTATCAATATGCTGTCTACAAGAGACATGCCTTAGACACAAAGACGTAAATATATTAAAAATCAAAGGATGGAAAAAAAATATATCAAGCAAACAGCAACCAAAAAAGAGCAGAAGTAGCAATACTAACCTGAGATAAAATAGACTTTAAGGCAAAATTCACCATAAAAGACAAGGAAGGACATTATATAATGATTAAAGGTACAGTCCACCACGATGACATAAACATAATAAATATCGATGCACCCAATGACAGGGCTCCAAAATACATAAAACAAACTCTAGCAGACCTGAAAAGAGAAATTGACAGTTCCACAAGAATAGCAGGAAATTTGAACACACCACTCTTGGTAAAGGACAGAACATCTAGAAAGAAACTCAGTAAAGATCGTAAGACCACAATCATTTGTCTTGACCTCATAGACATATGTAGAACACTCCTTCCAACAGCAGCAAAGTATATATTCTTCTCCAATGCACATGGAACTTTATAATAGGTCACCTCTTAGGCCACAAAGCAACCCTCAACAAAATCCAAAACTTTGAGATAATACAAAGCAGCAAAGAAGCTTCTCCAATCACAATGCCAAAAAAGTAGAAATTAATAACAGGAAGACCAAGGGGAAAAAAAAAAATCAAATACATGGAAACTAAATAACACCCTGCTTAAAAGCCACTGAGTAACACAAGAAATCAAAGATGGAATAAAAAAACTACTAGAATCAAATGAGAACGAAAACACATTACACTACAACATATGGCACACAGCTAAGGCAGTGCTCAGAGGTCAATTTATAGCAATAGGAGGACACATCAAAAAAAAAAAAAAGAAAAAATAGGAACATTATCCCTACAATTAGAACAAATAGAGAACAGCAAAAGAAGCCCACAGCCACCAAAAGAAGGGAAATAATAAAGATCAGAGCAGAAATGAATGAAATAGAGAATAAAAAACAATTGAAAGAATCAATAAAATCAAAAGTTGGTTCTTTGAAAGAATCAACAAAATCAACAAACCACTGGCCAAACTGACAAAAGAAAAGCAAAAACGGAAGCAAATAACCCAAGTAAGAAGTGAAATGGGGGACATTACAATAGATCCAATTGAAATAAAAAGGATGATAACAGAGTACTATGAAAAACTGTACTCCAACAATACTGAAAGCCTAGAAGAAACAGACAAATTTCTAGGAACATACTACCTACCAAAACTAACACAAACTGAGGATGAAAATCTGAACAGACCCATAACAAGAGAAGAGATTGAAAAGGTAATTAAAAACAAAAACAAAAACTCTCAACAGCAAAAAGTCTTGGCTCAGATGGCTTCATAGACAAGACCTGTACCAGTACCACTCAAACTTTTTCAGAACATAGAAAACGAAAGGATACTTCTGAATTCATTCTATGAAGCCAGCATAACCCTAATACCAAAATCAGGCAAAGACACCACTAAAAAAAAAAAAAAAATACAAACCAACATGTCTCATAAATATACATGCAAAAATTCTCAACAAAATTCTAGCCGAAAGAATTCAGCACCATATTAAAAAAAAAAAAAAAAAATACACCATGACCAAGTGGGATTCATACTAGGTATGCAAGAATGGTTTAACATTGGAAAACAAATCAATGTAATCCAATACATAAATAAAAGACTCACATGATCATCTCAATGAACACAGAAAAGGCATTTGATAAAGTCCAACACCCATTCTTGATAAAAACTCTCAATAAGCTAGGAATGGAAAGGAAATTTCTGAACATAATAAAGAAGCAGTTGGTTAAGAGTTCAGCTGCTAACCAAGAAATTGGCAGTTCAAATCCACTAGCCACTCCTTGGAAGCCATATGGGACAATTCTACTCTGTCCTGTAGGGTTGTTATGAGTCAGAATTTACTTGATCTCAATAGGTTTTTTGTTTGTTTGTTTGTTTTGGTTTCATACAAAACCAACAGCTTACATCATTCTCAATGGAGAGAGGCCGAAAACATTCCTCTGGAGAATGGGAACAAGACAAGGATACCCTTTATCACCACTTCTATTTAACATTGTGCTTGAAGTCCTAGCTAGGTAAAAAAAAGAAATAAAGGGCATCCAAATTGGTAGGGAAGAAGCAAAACTATCCCTATTTGTGGATGACGTGATACTATACATAAAGAACCCTAAAGATTCCATGAGAACTAATAGAAAGATTCAGCAGATTAGCAGGATATAAGATAAATATACAAAAGTCAGATAGATTCCTATACACCAATAAAGAGAACTACAAAAAAGAAACCAGGAAAGCAATACCATTTATAATAGCCCCTAAAAAAAAAAAAAAAAAAGGCAAGTTAGGAATAAATCTAACCAGGGATGTAAAAGAACTATACAAAAAGACCTACATAAATGGAAAAACATTCTATGTTCAAGGATAGGTAGACTCAACATTGTGAAAATGTCAATTCTACCCAAAACAATCTAAAAATACAATGCAATCCTGATCTAAATACAACAGTATTCTTAACCAGATCAAAAAATTAATCATTAACTTATATGGAAAGGAAAGAGACCCCTGATAATTAAAGCACTATTGAAGAAAAAGAGCAAAGTAGGGGGCCTTGCACTACCTGACCTCAGAACTTACTATACAGCTAAGGTAGTTAAAATAGCATAGTACAGGTACAATGACAGGCACATTGACCAATGGGACAGAATCAAGAACCTAGATGTAAATCCATCCACCTACAATTACCTGATTTCCAACAAAGGCCCAAAGTACATTAAATGGGGAAAAGACAGTCTTTTAAACAAATGGTACTGGCAAAACTGGATGTCCATCTGTGAATAATTCAAAAAGGACCCATACCTCACACCACATACAAAATGTAATTCAAAATGGATCAAAGACCTAAATATAAAACCAAAAACTGTAAAGATCATAGAAGAAAAAAATAGATCAATAGCAGGGGCCTAATATATGGCATAAGCAGCATACAAACCATAATTAACAATACACAAACACCAGAAGATAAGCTAGATCAAAGGAATCTCCTAAAACTTAAACACTTATGCTCATCAAAAGACTTCATCAAAAGAGTAAAAAGAGAACACACAGACTGGGAAAAAAATTTTTGGCTATGACATATCTGACAAAGGTCTAATCTCCAAAATCTACCAGAAAATCCAACACCTCTGCAATAAAAAGACAAACAATCCAATTAGAAAATAGGCAAAGGAAATGAACAGACACTTCACCAAAGGAGACATTCAAGAGGCTTAACAGACACATAAGGAAATGCTCATGATCACTAGTCATTAAAGAAATGCAAATGAAACTACAATGAGGTACTATCTAACCCAACATTACTGGCAAGAATGAAAAAAAAAAAAAAACAAATGTTGGAGAAGTTGCAGGGAGCTTGGAACTTTTATGCACTGCTGGTGGGAATGAAAATGGTACAGCCATTTTGGAAAATGATATGTGTTTCCTTAAGAAGCTGGAAATAGAAATACCATATGATTCAGCAATCCCACTCCTAAGAATCTATTCTAGGGAAATAAGACCCTTCACGTGAATAGACATATGCACACACTTGTTCATTGTATCATGATTGGCAATAGCAAAAGTATGGAAACAACTTCAGTGCCCATCAACAGATGAATGGATGAACAAACTATGGTACATACACACAACGAAATACTATGCATTGATAAAGAACAATGAATGATGAAGCTGGGCTCACAACATAGATGAACCTGGAGGGCATTATGCTCAGTGAAATAAGTCAATCACAACAGGATAAACACTGTATGAGGCCACTATTATAAAACCGTATGAAAATGTTTCCACACAAAAAGAAACAATCTTTGAAGGTTACTTGAGAGGGAAAGTGGAGAAGGAAAAACACTAACTAGATAGTAGATAAGTGGTAACTATGGTGAAGTGGAAGACAGTACACAGTCCTGGGGATATAACATAGCTTGACCAGAAAAGGAAAAATGAAGAAAAAATAAACTGTGAGCAAACCAATAGCCATCGCAGTCGCTGTTCCATCTTCCCTGAGTTAGATCAGTAATTATGCTGGTTTGTTTACTTGCATCATCTCATATAATCCTATTTCAAACCTCTGAGGAAGTTATTATCTCTGTTTTACAGATGAGGAACCTAAGGCTTAAGTATGTGAGTTGTCTCTTCTTTCAAATGGGGGATTTGACCTCGGAGAGTGTGGCTTTGGATCCATAACCACACCCTAGGAGTAATGTCTACTGAATTGAAGTGGGGTGAGTTTAACATTATGGTTATGATTAAGGACAATCGTTTTAACAAAAGCTAAAAAAAAAAAAAAAAAGTATATGGTAGAATTCTGGCTTCCAAATATCAGTATACAAATTATAAAATTAATTATATCATATTATCTCACTTTTAGAAGTCAAAGAGGGAAGGCAGAAAAGAGGAGGGGAGAGAAAAAGAAGAGGGGTGACCTATTTACTATTCTGGGAGGAAAAATACAAAATACTTGTATGTCTATAGCATACAGTTAAGGTGTTTTGTCCCATATTTATCCCTTATGTTATTTTCCAAATTCTGTATACTAAATATTTACTCCTTTTAAATAGGAATAAAGGTAATTATCTGGCAAAAGAACAATGATTTTTCTTTAATTCTACATGTGGCTAATTAATATATTTATAATGCTTTGGATGATAACGTTTAGGTATCATACAGGTTTGATAGGAAATAAGTGTCTGTTTACATATGATTTAATTTTTATTCTAAATTAGGTAACATTTTACTATTCAAGAAATAACAAAAGTCTATGAACTCACCACCAAATGTAATAAACGTTAGCTCTGCTTTGGATCTAAATTTCTTTTAAAAAGTAAAAAATTATCAATATAGGAAAGTCCTCTTTGTATCACTCCCCAATATCATCCTTTCATATGGTCTCCAAAAGCAATTATTAAAACATAAAAATTGTATTTCTATAACTGTATCATACAAGAATACATTTACAGGTTATTAATATCATATATTAGTGTTTTATGTTTTTGTTGTTGTTAGTGTGGTTTAGTTGTTCTGATTCATAGCAACCCTATGTACAACAGAAGGAAACACTGCCCAGTCCTGGGCCATCCTCACAATCGTTGCTATGCTTGACCCCACCGTTGCAGCCACTGTTTCAATCCATTTCATTAAGGATCTTCGTCTCTTTTGCTGACCCTTTACTTTACCAAGCATGATGTCCTTCTCCAGGAACTGATTCCTCCTGATAACATATCCAAAATACATGAGACAAAGTCTCGCCATCTTGGCTTCTAAGAAACGTTCTGGCTGTACTTCTTCCAAAACAGACTTGTTTGTTCTTCTGGCAGTCCATAGTATATTCAGTATTCTTCGCCAATGCCATAATTCAAAGGAATCAATTCTTCAGTCTTCCTTATTCATTGTCCAATTTTTGAACGCACATGAAAAAAATTTTTTTTTTTTGCGATTAAAAATACCATGATTTGGGTCAGGCACACCTTAGCCTTCAAAGTGACGTCTTTGTTTTTGAACACTTTAAAGAGGTATTTTCCACCAGATCTGAGCAATGGCAATATGCCATTTGATTTCTTGACTGCTGTTTCCATGAGCGTTGATTGTGGATCCAAGTAAAATATTCTCAGTAGCTTCAATATTTTCTCCATTTATCATGATGTTGTTGGTCCAATTGTGAAGATTTTTCTTTTCTTTATGTTGAGACACAATATGTTTTGATTTTTTATCACTTATCATGTTGGGAGAAGCCCTTGTGGTTCAGTGCTGCTAACCAAAGGGTTGGTTGGTTCGAGTCCACAGGTCTCTCCATGGGAGAAAGATGTGGCAGTTTGCTTCCATAAAGATTTACAGCTTTGAAA
The DNA here is from genome assembly GCF_030014295.1 of Loxodonta africana. Lineage (NCBI taxonomy): Eukaryota > Metazoa > Chordata > Mammalia > Proboscidea > Elephantidae > Loxodonta > Loxodonta africana. The sequence goes on along the minus strand of NC_087342.1, from coordinate 87,070,073 downwards.
ACCCTATGGGGCAGATCTAGTCTCTCTTGTAGGGTCTTTCAGAGTTAGAATTGACTCAATGTCAATGGGTTTGGGTTTTGGGGTTTGTTGTTGGGCTTTATCCATCTCCATATAGATAGTTGATAGATGGTAGATAGATAGATAGATAGATAGATAGATAGATAGATAGATAGATAGATAGATAGATAGATAGATAGACAGACAGATAGATAGATAGACAGATGGTAGATAGATAGATGATAGATAGATGGGTGGGTGGGTAGGTAGATAGATGATAGGTAGATAGATAGATGAGAGATGATAGGTAGATGATAGATAAGATAGATAGATGATAGATAAGATAGATGATAGACAGATAGATAGATAGCTTGATAGGTAGGTAGGTAGATAAATAGAGGTATAGATATAGATGTATATTCTTAGTTTTTTAAAAATTATATATAGATATAATTCTATCTTAAGAATACAGAACAAATAATTTCTCAAATCCTGCTTTTGGGGTCAATTAGGCTGTTTCCAATGTTATTTTCTATCTGAACATGCAATACCCTTCAATTATTTTTATGCTGTCCAAGCCCTGGTGGCACAGTGGTTAAGAACTCGGCTACTAACCAAAAGGTCAGCAGTTCGAATCCACCAGCTGTCCCTTGGGAACCTTATGGCAGTAGGCCTACTCTGACCTATAGGGTTGCTATGAGTCAGAATTGACTCAGTGGCAACAGGTTTGTTTTTTTGTTTGTTTATACCTAACTAAGAAACTCATTAGTTTGGATTAAGACTTTGTCTTCTGTGAAAATTTGCTATAGAAAATAGGTGTCATTAACAGAAAAAGATAAGAATGGAATTAAAATTTTTCATTAGGAGACAATTATAAATTATTTTGGGTTCTCGAGTATTTGTAATAGGGAGAATTCAATGCATGAATTGGCTACACCAGTATGAGGTAGCAGAGAACCCAAACAGTGGAATGTAAATTAACCCTGAGATTAGAAACAGCAATAAAATACTACCACCCCTAGACTGGAGAACCAAAAGGAGTGAAGAGACTAGGATCATCTGGGGCAATCTGGGCCATAGTAGGCCGGCCACTGGAGCTGTAGTGAAAGGGAAGAGGGCACCACTGCTAGAGGAGCCTATCACAGTATAGAGGAAGGCAGAAATACCCTGGTTTCCCCTTTCTCTTTCATTCTAATCTCTTGCTAGCGTCTCCCACTTGGGAGCCAGTGGATATGAGAGTCTGGGAGGGGAAGGGAGTGAGCTTGCACTCTGGAGGAGGAAGAGACAGGGGGTGGGGACATTCCTCAATAAGATAGTCCCTGCATAGTTAAATGTTAAACCAAGGAAATGGTCCCTATAGTGGTCCCTAACTTGATAAGGTCCCTAACTTGATAAGGTCCCCAACTTGGTAATTAAACATTAAGCAAAGGAAATAGTCTCTATAGGGGTCCCTGACTTGGCTGTTAAACGTTAATTGGAAGAGATAAGAGACAAGAAGTGTATAAAAACCCTAAGAAAATGACTATTGGGGCTCTCAGACTCTCTCTATATCTGAGTAGTCCACTTGATGCTCCCTAGTCAAGTGTACTTTTGCTACTAACCCTCTGTTAGCTAATAAACCTCTGCTCCCTTGGCACTATTTGTCTCAGTGTTTGAATTCTTTCCTACACCAAAAACAAGAACTGAGGCTACTCTCCGGTAACATATTCTGGTGCCATGACTCGATCCAAAACTTCCTCCTTCTTCATACGGAAAGTGGTGAGTCCACCTGAGAGTGCCGGCTTTCTTTTTTTTCCTTTCCAGCCCTGCGCTTAGGCACCCTACCTCTGTGAGTGTGTGTGCCTGTGTGTGTGTGTGTGTGTGTGTGTGTGTGTGTGTTTTGTTTCTTCTAGTAAGAGAGAGGTCTGAGAGATGCTAGAAAGATTGGTCTGTACTTGGTCTATTAACAAAAATACGGTAATAATGACTGACTCAGACTCCTAAGAAAAGAGGCACTACATCCCTCCCCTTTGCGGAGGTGTCTAGGTCAAACCCAAGATGTGCAGGGGTGCACAGGAATTATAATGAGTGTCTGGCTCTTTTAGGCTCCCAGAAAAAGAGGCACTCCCTCCCTCTGCTTTGCAGAGGTGTGTGGGTCAAACCGGAGAAGTGCAGGGGCCTCACAGGGACTTTCAACTTCCCTTAATTAACAACCAGGCTTGTCCGGAGATGTGCACATAAGGGTTGGCAGCCCAGCGCTCCGAGCCTTCCTGACTGTCTTAGACAACTGGGAGAGAAACTGAGACATGTAAGAGAAGCGCCCTCTAGGACTCCGGCTCACAAAGCAGCACATTTTGGGCCCAGAACACCTGACCCCACTAACCTCAGCAAAAGTCATGCCAAGTCGGCGAGTCTCTTTAAGAGACCAGCCATCCATCTATCTTTTGCACCTCTCAGCCCCATCCAACTTCTAGCTAACATACTTACATCTATATCCTTCGTGCATGCTTTACAAAAGGGATCAGTGCAGTATTTGTAATAGGCTAAGGGATAATTGTACCGGAGGACCTCTCTCCCGTTCCTGTTTATACCACCATTGTGAAACGAAACACACGTGGCCTTTCCTTGATCAGCTCCTCCTGCTTTCATGTTATAAAAGAATGAATAGAGACACATCGGTCTGCCTCATTGAATCAAGAATCTTAAGGTTATTCATTAGACTAACTAAAGTTATATCTGTTACCCCCTTTACAAAGAATCTGAAAGTCCGAGAGTATACAAAGAAGTGGGCTGTAGGAGTCTACTTTTTGACAGCCCTCCGCACCCTGATTCCCTCTTCCAGTGTGCAGAAACAATTCATAAAGTATACAGAGAGGGACAGACATGAGGAATGGGTTTGTGGGTTCTACAGAGAAAAGGAAGGGAGAGGCCCAGAAAATAATAAGATTACCCCGCCTTGGGTATGGATAGAAGAGGGACTCCCACAAATGCTAAATAATCTCATATGCCCAATTCCAAGAGACCCCCAAGATTATGCAGTGTGTCAGGGGGTGAGACAATCAAGGTGTCAGCTTCAATGCATAGTAAGGTTTGCCAATGAAATGAGGACTTCCCAGACAGAGAAAATAAGTTTCTAGGCCAGAAACTTCAAGATGGGCTACACGGTAAGACTAATTAATTCTGGAAGCCAAGGTCTGAGAAGAGACGCCTTCTCCAGGCAATGATTTAACACCGGGGGCACAGGAGATGTCCTACCTCCTATGACTCACTCTGTTCCTTTCCAGATGGGAAACCAAAACTTGGTACCACCGGCTTCGCCTCAGGGATCTATCCTCAAAAAAAAAAAAAAAAAAAAAAAGGGACAGATTTGACCCTCAAACCCTGAAGAAAAAGAGATTAGTTTTCTTTTGTAACATGGTGTGGGCTCAATATAAATTGAGAGATAAAGAAATCTGGCCAGAACCTTATCTTCAGGCCTATATTATGTATGTATAAATACAGATTATATATGCCTACCCACAAATTGGATGGGATTATGCACAGTAAGATATGTCCTTCCTCCTGTGTCTTTAGCTGAAACAAGAGCTCCTATCCCTTTACCTTTAAGCACCACTCATAGAGTGACAAAAAGAGCAGGGCCCCTAATTCCCATATTAATAGGACTTAGAAGCCTTATTGGAACAGCCGGCCTCACAGCCAGTACCACCGGGGTGATAGGAACTGCTCAAGTTTATACAAATCTCTCACTTGAACTAGCCCAGCTCAATACCCAGGTAACAGCCTCTATAGCTACTCTACAAACTCAGATAAATTCTTTGGCAGCTGTAGTACTTCAAAATCAAAGAGGAGTAGACATGTTGTTGGCAGGCCAGGGGGTTATATGCACCACACTAGGTGAACAATGCTGCTTTTGGGTGAACCAAACTGGCCAAGTCCAAGAACATATTTGCCACTTCTTAGATAAGGCCAGACTACTCCAAACACAAGCTGAACAAAGATAGAACTCTTGGCTAATACCGTTCCTTCGCCCTTTAATGTCTTTGATTCTTCTTTTACTGTTTGGATCCTGCCTCTTTAAAATACTAACTCGTTTTATATCCTCCAAGTTACAAAAGTTTCAATTGCAGATGGCTGTAATTCAGACATTTACAAATAATACAAGCCCTTTGGATCAAGCTGCCCAACGCTTGCACCCTTGGCTCCCAAAGTCAAGCAAACCCCTCATTAAAAAACAAGTCCCTCTCCTAGGGCCAGATCTACACCCCAATGACAGCAAGAAGTAGCTACAGGAGACAGACCACCCCGCTTCAACAACCCCAAAGATTTGGGAGAATGGTACTTGAGGGGGGAAAGATGTAAGGGGTTAGGGAGAGAGCTTGCACTTGGGAGGAGGAAGAGACAGGGGTGGGGATATTCCTCAATAAGATGGTGACTTGTACTTAAATGTTAAGCCAAGGAAATGGTCCCTATAGGGGTCCCTAACTTGATAAGGTCCCTAACTTGATAAGGTCCCTAACTTAGTTATTAAACATTAAGCCAAGGAAATAGTCTCTATAGGGGTCCCTGACTTGGCTGTTAAACGTTAACTGGGAGAGATAAGAGACAAGAAGGGTATAAAAACCCTAAGAAAATGACTATTGGAGCTCTCAGACTATATCTGATTAGCCCTGTTGATGCTCCCTAGTCAAGTGTACTTTTGCTACTAACCCGCTGTTTGCTAATAAACCTCTTCTCATTTGGCACTATTTGTCTCAGTGTCTGAATTCTTTCCCACACTGAAGACAAGAACCAAGGCTATACTCTGGTAACAAGTCTATGCAAAAGCCTTTAGGGGGCCAGTCCTCCTGTAATACAAAGACAATGAGTGATCTGAGGGCAAACCAATGACCAGTTAATCTGACCAATCCTTTACCCCATTTTGGCACTAAAGTTGGAAAAATAGTTTATAGAAGGAGGACTCTGAAAGAGTCAATGCATTATTTGTTTCTAAGTGTTTACTACCATGTACCTATTAGAAGGAAACCCTGGTGGCGTAGTGGTTAAGTGCTACAGCTGCTAACCAAAAGGGACGGCAGTGCAAATCCGCCAGGCGCTCCTTGGAAACTCTACGGGGCAGCTCTACTCTGTCTTATAGGGTCTCTATGAGTTGGAATCGACTCGATGGCACTTGGTTCAGTTTTTTGGTTTATCCCATTAGAAAATGTTTTTTGGACCTGCAGCTCCAATACAGTCATGTGTCACTTAACATCCTGTGAAATAGGATACATTCTGTGAAATAGAGCATTATGTGATTTGGACATTGTGAAAATGCCATATTATGTATAGGCTATCTTGGGTTATGAATGTCTGACTTGTGTGCAACCCATAGTTACAAACTGCCTGCTATAAAGCCTATTATATTAAAAATTCAAGGTACGTACAATGATTCGTAATAATAAATGGGTACTACTTTGTGACGTGCATCAAAACATTATTATCATTTTTACTGTATTATTGTACCCCAAATTTTTAATATAATAGGCTTTGGTTTGTAACTACTGGCTGATATAAGTTGGACGTTCATAACCTGAGCACTGCCCGTATAACCTTATGGGACCATGGATGTATACGCAGTTGGACGTTGCCTGAACAGATGTTATATGGCACATGGCTGTATATTAATTTTTAATATTCAAAGTAAATACATGTATTACTCCATATGTTTATATCCTTTGTAGGATATAAACTGAAAGAGAAGTTATAAGAGCTTCAAAATAAATGTGCATAAGATTTCTAGTATGTCCTTCCTGCACCCCAGTGGATCATTTAAAACTTGGAATGCACACCATCTGCTTTGGAGATAATTATAAAAATCATTATCTATTCTTTAAGAAAAATGATAGCAATGCTGTATGTAGGGCATACTTACTTTGTGATATGACTTAACCATTTCTAAAAAGAGTTAATGTATTTGCATTTCTCTCCTTTAATACTGGCTATTAGAGTGCACTTCCTTCCCATCATTTCTTCAGTCTATAGGACAGTTCTTAGATGCTCAGTAGCTCTGTTTTTACTTCTGGCATGTACACACAGATATGTGCATGTCCGTACACATATGTACAACACACAAAATTTCACTAACAAAAATTTTAGAAATAAATTAAAAAATAGATCTGTTAAGAAGCTCTCAAAATAGTAAGAAATGGATGAATGACCTTAACTGGCTTTGCAAGCTTGTTATGAAAAAAAACTGAAGAATGTTCTTACTCCTGAAATTTAATTGTGCTTTCTCTGTCCCTAAGAGAAAAAAAAAAATTTTTTTATAGCAAAAATACATGTGTGCGTGTATGTGTTTCGAAAATGGTGTAAAACTGATTTCTTTCTCGTAGAAGCAGAAGCACAAGCCTCTGTGGCTATCTCTCTAGAGACCCACCTCCCTCTCCAATATAGCAATGGGAAGTTGTCTGGGAAGGAGAGCTCCAGAGACACATGTTGAGTAAATAAGGTGAACACCAACAACCTGAAGATAGCTTGAGTAAAGGGATTACAGGAGAGAGCGATTACCAGGTTACCCACAGATGATTCTTCCACTGCCTGTCCTGGAACTGGAACCGAGATTGAATCTTCATCAAAACCACCAACATCCCCTACAGCTGGATTGTCATTCTTCCTAGAAGGTAGCCTTTCTTTCTCATGTGATGGAAAAAATAAAGGAAGCTGCTTTTCACGTATAACCCAATATTTACTAAATTCATAAACCGAAAAACAAAACCCATTGCCATCGAGTTGATTCCGACTCATAATGACCCTATAGGACAGTAAAACTGCCCCACACGTTTTCCAAGGAGTTCCTGGTGGATTCAAACTGCTGACCTTTTGGTTAGCAGCTGTAGCTCTTAAGCACTACGCCACCAGGGTTTCATGGAAAATTGACTGCTTTCTCTTTGCAACCATAAAATCCCTTATCCACATCTTGATTAACAGGAATGTGAAACGGAAAGGAAAGAGTTTCAGGATGGAGTCTTCTTGGAAAATACTGCTTCTTCTTGGACACAAATTCATGTGGCAAAGAAACTTGACAATGTAGCATTATATGATACAAAGTGATGCCACTTGCCCATTGTCTTTCTCCCAGTAGAAATCTAATCCTTCAACAACAGTGTTCTTTCTCCCTTTACTGTATAGAGGGATTTTAGCCAGTTAAGGTCAATGTCAATACCAGTGCATTATAGCATTGAGCACTTTTACTTTACCACCAATACATGGCCAGTTAGACAAATGCTAAAAAAATGTGTCCACTAGAGTGTTTTCTTCATTTGTTATAATTCTGGACACTGTAATATTCTCTACTCAAAACACATAATAGTTTCATCTTGGCAAAATTTCAGAATCATTACAATGAATATCAAAGAAAATGTGCCACATATTCTCTTTAAACTGGACCATGCAATAATTGCCTGAGATCCAGCTTAATGGCCTAGGAATCTTAAAAGTAAGTTTTTGTTTTGTGTTTTCTGGTTAGGATTTTTGAGGGAAAAGCAGAAATTTTTATTACAGAGGTTTTTTGTGTTTGTTTTCTTTTTTAAAGTAGGTTATTTAGACTTGAATCCCATGGTAATCAACCTGCTCTGATAATTTTGGGGACCCCAAAATTGACTGTTCAGGAGTATGCACTTCCATAACTACATTTCTTAATCTTTGCAAATAGTTTAAACTACATTTTTAATTCTACGCAGTTTACTTTATGCAAAGTCAATGGATTGTATTACAACAACAACAACCTGTTTCCATAGAGTTGATTTCAACTCATAGCAACCCTATAGGACATAGTAGAACTGCCCCATAGGATTTCCAAGGAGCAGCTGGTAGGTGGATTCGAACTGCTGACCTCTAGGTTAGCGGCAGAATTCTTAACCACTGTGCCACCAGGGCTTCAGTGAATTGTATCAGGGGAAGGAATTTGTCTAGTCTTGTAATAAAAGCATAAAGCATATGGACCACAAGGGGTGAGGGAATGAGTGGGGGAGATGACTTGCTAATTGAGGACACTGAATTTGATTCTTCCAGAGAACATTTATAAAGACTAACGACTCAAATAACAGCAGTTTTTCTTAGCTCTATTGCCAGTTGTACCTTCAGTAGTTATTTGCTTCATAGGAAAGCAATGATATTAATTACAGTCATATCTGTTTTTGTTTAAATATTCCTGTTCTTGTCTCTGTGTGTATAACTTTGTATACTCTCTCATACTCTGTTCATTCAAAGTGACTTTCAACTTATCTATTATATCTGTCAAAGAGAAAAATTATTAACAGACATCTTACTTTGATTTTAACATTTTCTTACCCACGAAACCAGATATTCATTGTAAAGAATTTCCTGACCAAAATGAATCCTGAGTAGAGGGGCAGACCGTCTTGTGATCTGATATCAGTTGATCTTAGTAAAAGGGGGAGGGCAGGGTTCAATCAATTATGTTAAAATTTTCTCCCTCCTCATTTCTTTATAAGCCTCATTGCACCTAGCTTCTTTGAGCCATTTGCTTTTTTTGAAATCAAAATGTTTTTTTTTATATGCATATAAAAATAACTGCTCAGAATATATCTGTTTTCCAATTTACTGAGTATTATTTTTAGCATATATATTGTCTATTACATATCTATATTCATAGCAATCATTTATTTTCAATGTCTTTGCCTTTTCACAGTATGTACATTGTTGGTCTTCAGGTAGTTTGGTATATACCCCAAATCTGTTTTAGTATATGATTCTAATGTTAATTCTGTTTTTACATGTTTTCTCTCACTGCATTTGATGTATTCATGACTTTATGCATTTGTCTCTTTATATAACAAATCAACCTATCATACTTTTTACATTATTTTTTCTGTTATTTCTCTCTATATTTACTGTCTCCAAATGCTTAAGTTTTAATCAGTTTCTTACTTTTCTATTGGTTATTGTATCCTATTTTCTTCCCACAGGAATAAACTAAGGTTGACCAAGAAAGGCGATTCACAATGAAGAAGCCATGAAAGGAACAAATGTTAGCAACCCAGCAGGTTTCATCTTACTGGGCTTTTCTGACCAGCCTCAGTTGGAGATGGTTCTCCTTCTGGTCATCTCTATCATGTACATTCTGACACTGATGGGGAACACAGCCATCATACTGGTCTCATACTTGGACCCCAAACTCCACACACCCATGTACTTCTTCCTCTCTCATCTCTCCTTCCTGGACCTCTGTTTCACTACCAGTGTTGTCCCACAGATGCTTTGGAATCTCAAGGGCCCTGAGAAGACCATTAGTTACACTGGTTGTGTGATCCAGCGATACATTGCTTTGGGGCTGGGCTCCACGGAGTGTATCCTCCTAACTGTTATGGCCTATGACCGCTTAGTGCTATCTGTCGACCCCTTCACTATGGTGTCATCATGCACCCCAAGCTTCTTTGGCAACTAGCAGCTATGGCCTGAATCAGTGCTTTTGTGGAGTCCACAGTTCAGACCATCCTTGTTTTCCAATTGCCTCTCTGCAGCCACCACGGGGTGGATGATTTTGCGTGTGAGGAACCTGCACTTATTAAAATTGCCTGTGTGGACACAACCTTCCTGGAAAACGAGCTCTCCGTAGCTAGTGTCCTGTATGTGGTTATACCTCTAGGACTTATTTTGGTCTCCTATGGCTGCATTGTGAGGAGGGTGCTAAGAATAAAATCAGCTGCAGGCAGAAGGAAAGCATTTGGGACCTGTGGGTCTCACATGATTGTTGTGATTTTGTTCTTTGGAACAATAATTTCTGTCTACATACAACCCAAGAGCAAGTACACACAGAAACACAGTAAATTCCTCACCCTTTTCTATACTGTAGTGACTCCCTCACTTAATCCTTTGATCTACACCTTGAGAAACAAAGAGGTTAAGTGGGCTGTGAAAAGGCTGCTGGTTAGAGACCCAAGTTAGGGAGAAATGTGAGATATACTTGTCTCAGGAAAAGACAACTTTCATTGCAGTCAGCGAGAAAAAGGCATAGTATGCTGACCATGCTATCTAATTGAAATGTGGATTCCAGACTAACAGCTGTTTTTTGAGAAAAACATGTTTTTCCCTGGTGGTCAAAACCAGGGTGTGAAACCATATGCCCTGTGGAACCCTAACCAAGTGACCATCTAAAACCCTGAAAATACCGGACTCCGTAAGAGTACTGTCCAGTTCTGGTGTCAGCAAGGTATTTTTTCTTTTCACAAGATAGACAAAAAAAAAAACAAACAACAACAACAAAAACACAAGCATCTTGTGGCCATGATATAAGCATCCTGTGAAACTATCTGTAATCACTATTAACAATCAGTAATCAATCAGACTGTGATTATTACAACATTCATTAATTTTCCTGTAATTACCCTCCCTATGGTTTGGGTCCTTTTTTTACCCTGTAAGAACAATTGTATAACAAAACTGCCCCTGGACTGCCTGGTTCTATTTTCAATGGGCTATTTGTTTCCCCAGCTGCAGTTGTTTTAAACCCTTAATAAATCTCTCGGTTTTAACTTAAAACATTAAAGTTTTTTCTCTACTGCATACTGGTGTAATTCCTCAGATGCTGGGAAGTGTTAGGCACATCTCATTGCGGCTTCTCCCTTCATTTAGGAGGAGCAAAGCTAAATCACCTAAATAGAAGTAGGTGTGAACTGGCCTTTTAATGACATTCTAAAGTTACCTGGAAACCCTGGTGGTGTAGTAGTTAAGAGCTACGGCTGCTAGTCAAGAGGTTGGCAGTTTGAATCTACCAGGTTCTCCCTGGAAACCCTATGGGGCAGTTCTACTCTGTCCAACAGAATTGCTATGAGTCCGAATCAACTTGCTGGCAATGGGTTTGGTTTTTTGGAAGTTAACTACTCTAAATCCTTCTTATCGTCTTTTCTGGAAATGTCATGTGTCTGCCTTTTACCTACTTTGTAAATAAAAAATAGTCTATGAAAAAATATCTATAGGTACATGCATGTATATACCTTTTGTATACTTTAATAATCCTAGAGTTGTTGCTCTAGGGACTGGCTAATGAGTGACATGACTGACATACCCAGAAACCCAGTGCCATCGAGTTGATTCCAACTCATATTGACCCTATAGGAGAGAGTAGAACTGCCCCATAGAGTTTCCACGGAGCACCTGGCGGATTTGAACTGTTCTGACAAACCTATTTTCATATCATCAGGGTAAATCTTCTACTTTATGGAGATAGGGCTGGGACATAGCTGGAGAAACTAAGTTTACCTAAGAATGCTTCCTACTGTTTTCCAGTCTCACATTCAATAGTTTAGAGAATGAGTGTTCCTTTCACAATTTATGTGATATTATAAAGACCATTGGAAATTCCACAATGATCAAACAGTTTGCCTTACTTGGGGGGATTACAGATTCTTTTTCTGTCAGTAGAGACTTCTGGGACTAAATATACCCAAGAATTTTCTCATCTCTCCCACCCACAAAAGAAAGCCCCAAGAGAGATGTGCCATGAGGCTGAATATTTCTCTATTATGCATCATCTCTCATCAGACTAGAATAACTCTCAATCCCTTTTGATCAACTCCTTAGCTTCATACCTAGAATCAGGTAAATATGCAAACACAAATTTAAGTCTGATCATTAAATCTGAATATTTAAATTTGACAAAAGTAAACAAATTGCTGTTCAAATAATAAACAGTATTTGTCTTTGTCATTTATATGACATTCATTTTTATTGATGTTATGACTTGATAGAATACACAAAATTCTTTTCATATTGAGTATAACATTTTTTTTCTTCTAATAACATACTTAACAATTTTGATAATACTTTACATTTAAAAATATTGGCCTTGTTTTCCATATGTTCAAACTAGTTACTTATTTACGGAAAATCATCAAGATTTCTATTGTCTCTAATACTAGACCCTGTTTAGGCATACTTGTTGCATGTTATATTTTACAAATGTTGTTTTCATAAAAAATAAATGTTTTAACAAAGATTGTTCCTAAGGAATAACTTTACTACAAATAACTAACTCTAGCTGAATATAGTATGGAGTTGAATGGGGTGGTTAAAAAAACACACACACATACACATTGGAGAAGAAAATCATGATCTAATGTGAAGGATGTTGTTAAGGTAACTTAGGTGTTGTCTGTGTAGACCTTGTCTTTCTCTGCTCACAAAATATAATTTGATTGACCTTAATAAATATGTCATTAGTATATTAATAAATGTGTGCACAAATTTTCACTCACGGATAAGGGCAGCCAAATGCCTAATAATAAGTACAATTACCTGAATCAATTAAAATCTTCTTGTAATTTAAAACAAACAAAAAATGAAGAAAATAATAATGATATCCTTATACCCATGCTAAGAAAAAAAAATTAATATTTTTTTATATATCCTTTACGTTTTATGGAGCCCTGGCAGTGCAGTAGTTAACAGCTATGGTTGCTAACCAAAATGTCAGCAGTTTGAATCTACCAGCTGCTCTTTGGAAACCCTGTGGGGCAGTTCTACTCTGTCCTATGGAGTCAGACTATACTTGATTGCATTTTTTTTTTTTTTTTTTTTTTAGTAAGCAGTATTGGCTATCAATAGCAACTAGGGTATCATTGCCTCTAGGCCTACTCAGTAGACAAAGCGAGGTATATAAATTCGACACCAAGGTTTCATTTTAGCCTTCCCCCTTTCCTCATTTATATCTTCTTTTTTTTTTTTTTTTGACACTGAGAAACCTGGTTCTCATCCTCTACAATTTAGTTTCTTATTTTTTCAGTCTTAATAAATGCACAGTTTCAGTAGTTTAGTAATTTACTAATTAGAGCACAGTGTTTGTGTACCATTCTTTTTGTCTTTAACCTTACAGTATCCGGTCAAAATACTGTTTTCCAAAGATATCTCACTTAGTTCTTTTCTCCCCTACCCTTTCAATATAGTTATGTTATTTCATTTATACAGTGTGTATTTAATTACAGTTTGTGTTCCATTTGGGTTCCACCAACATCATGGTTGATTTTGGTTAATTAGTTTTGGGGGAGTATGTGAAACTTTAAGGAAACCCGGGTGGCGTAGTGGTTAAGTGCTACAGCTGCTAACCAAAGGGTCGGCAGTTCAAATCCGCCAGGCTCTCCTTGGAAACCCTATGGGGGCAGTTCTGCTCTGTCCTATAGGGTTGCTATGAGTCAGAATTGGCTCACCGGCACTGGGTTTTGGGTTTTTATGTGAAACTTTACTAAGGTTTTAAGAGTCAGAGAGAAACCCTGGTGCCTCAATGGCTAAAGCACTCAGCTGCTAACTGAAAGGTCAGTGGTTTGAATCCACCAGCTGCTCTGCAGGGGAAAAGATGTGGTGACCTGTCCCGGTAAAGATTTCAGTCTGGAAAACCCTATGGGGCAGTTCTACAGTGTACCTATAGGGTTGCTGAGTTGGAATCAACTTGGCTGCACATAACAACAGTCAGAGCTATACAAATAGGTATACTCAGAAAAGTGTCATCGTTCCTCATTCCTACTAACATGTTCCCTTTCCTCTCTTTCCCACCCATCCCTTGTAGGAAACCACTCTCTTTAGTTCCTAGTTTTCCTTACTGTGTTTCTTTAACCCAACTAAGCAGATATACATACTTTATGTTAGCACTTAATTCTTACATGAAGGATGGCCTACTATAGATACTGTTTTTACTTTGTTTATTTTTACTTAACAAAAATTCCTGGAAATCTCTCAAAAATCCATTAGTAGAGAAAACAAATTGGTAAAAGTAGTAACTTAAATTAACCTATAATAAGTAATAAATGCATCTTGAAATATCTAGGATAGCCATTAAGTGAATCATGAACTAGTATATTGCAAACAAGCAAATAGGTGAGAAAAGTGGTTAATAAAATAATATTGGATTAATTATAAATACATAAATGCAGGAAATTAAAAAAAAAAGATTAGACAAATAGAAAACACATAGAAAGATGGTAGTTACAAACCTCATTATAGCAGTAATTATAAAAGTATAAAAACCAAACTAATCCAGTTGCCATCAAGGCAATTCCAACCCATGGGCACTCCATGTGTGTCAGAGTAGAACCGTGCTTCACAGGGTTTTCAATGGTTAATTTTTTGGAAACAGATTCCCAGGTCTTTCTTCCAAGGCACACTGGGTGGACTCAAACCTCTAACCTTTAGTGTGTTAAGTGTTTTTTTATCACCAAGGGTTACTGTACACTTACCCACTCTAGATATTTCATATAAATGGGCTCATACAAATTGTCCTTTTGTGGGTGATTACTTCACTCAGCATTGTGTTTTCAAATTTATCCATGTTGTAGCATGTATCAAGGCTTCGTTTTTCCTTATGGCTAAGTAAAATCCTATTGCATTTCCATACCCATTTTATTTATCCATTGTATGGATTGAATCGTGACCCTCCAAAATGTGTGTCAAGTTGGTTAGGCCATGATTCCCAGTATTGTGTGGTTGTCCACCATTTTGGATCTGTGATTATCCCAGGTGTTGTAAATCCTAACCTCTATGATGTTAATGAGACAGAATTAGAGGCAATTATGTTAATGAGGCAGGACACAATCTACAGGATTATATTGTACCTTGAATCAATCTCTTTTGAGATATAAAAAAGAGAATGGAGCGGAGGAGGGGACCTCATTACCATCATGCAAGAAGAGCCAGGAGTGGAGAGTGTCCTTTGGTCTTGGGGTCCCTGTGCTTAGACGCTCCTAGACCAGGGGAAGATTGATGACAAAGACTTTCTTTCTCCCAGAGCTGACAGAGAGAGAAAGCTTTTCCCTGAAGCTGGAGCCCTGAATTCGGACTTCTAGCCTGCTTAACTGTTAGAGAATAAATTTGTTTGTTAAAGCCATCCACTTGTGGTATTTCTGTTATAACCCACCCAAACCCACTGCCGTCGATTCCAACTCATAGTGACCCTATTTCTGTTATAGCAGCGCTAAATAACTAAGACACCCATTCATCTGTTGATGGAGACTTAGGTTGTTTCCACCTTTTGGCTATTGTAAATAGTGTAGTGCTGCAATGAACACTGGTGTACAAGGCTGCAATTTATTGATTTTCTTTTCTGTTTTTTTTTTTATCTATTAGCTTCTGGCTATGGAAGATAAGGATTTATCTTTCTCTTGCATAATATCTCTTACTTCTTTTATAAAACACACGCATACATCTTATTGATCAACCCTCCAAATATGATTCTAAATAGAAAAGAATCATTGCTTATATTATAATGATCATATAGTTTTCATAGTTAAGCTGTATGGTATACTATGATTACATTTCTTTTCTTACACAGCTTTTTATTGTTTATTGAGTTGAGGGTTTTTCTTTTGTGTGGATAACTGTGTAATTCTTCTCTGTACTTTCCATTAATATAGTCCCCAAATTTTAAGGTTTATCCTAGAACGATTAACACATCAGGAAATCAATCGCCTCATTTTCCTTAACAGGCTTTGCTAGAATCTTCACACCTAAACTGAATTCTCTCCACTCTGTTGTTGTTGCATGCCGACGAGTCAGAAGCGACCCTATAGGACAGAATAGAACTGCCCCATTAGGGTTTCCGATTAGCGGCTGGCGGATCTGAACTGCCAAACTTTTGGTTAGCAGCCCGTAGTTCTTAACCACTGCACCACCAGGGCACCTAAAACGAGTTCCTGGAATTCACTTTAACCACCATCTTGAGCATTTCCTCCCTTTCTCTCTTAAATCAAATCCCTTGTTTGCTGCAGCCCTGGTTTTAGATTTCTTCGCTTTCTCCTTGCTTTTGGTGGAGTGTAGCTCCGGTAGCTTCCTGAGAATATTGGAACAGGAAGAAGAAAAACGAGAGCCATTGTGTCTGAAAATCCCACTATTCCCTCATCACATTTCCTTGATTAATATTTTGTCTGTGGAAACAATTCTAGGTAGGAAATACTTTTCTCTTAACATTTTGAAATTGTTGCGTCATTATGGTCTAGTTTCCAGTGTTTTCGTTGAGAACTCCAAAACCATTTGTATTTATCCATCTTTATATGTGAGTTTTCAGTCCCCAACTCACTCCTGGTAGATTTTAGTTTTTTGTATGCTTGTTGGCATCTCACGTTGCTATGTCTTTGTGTGGGTCTTTTTTTCCTTTCATTTTGCTATGCGTTCATCGGCACCTGGAGGAGATAATTTTTAAATCTCTCCTCTATGTGACAAAATTATTTTCAGTAATAACCATAAAATGAAATAGTAATACTGGCCAGAAAATAAAGCAAGAAGAGAAAATTTTATTTTATTGAATATAAAATATATAATTGTTTCAATAAAAATAAATAATGAAACAAATATTACAATAAAATTTGTAAAACAAACAATTATACCACTGATGCAGCATTTCATTTTCTTGAATTATCCTTTAGTTCTGAAACTAACAATTAACAATGAAAAAAGAAGAAATCTTAATTTGAAGTATAGTAGGCAAATCCAGTTAAATATTTTAGGTAAAAACTAAAATCTGCCCTAATCAAACAAAGATATTATATCTTCAATTCACACTCTGTTTCACTCTTTTAAATTTTAAACATAAATAAAAATTCCAAGTGGTCATATGGAAAGACAGAATTAAATAATCTTAAGTTTTTGCAATTGCTGTGGTATCATCATTGGTTGGTTCTAATCTACTGTTTAAGTGCAGAAATATGTAGTACCACTGAGCTGGAGACCCAAAATGTGCCTGAAGAGGTTTAAAGTGATTACAATCATTAAAAAGTCACTCTTAGTCCATTTATGTTGACAACTGACTGTATAACTTGGTGTTCACTAAATCAACTTCGATGTAGAGCACAATATTTATTAAAAACAAATAGTAAAATATATTAATTCAAATGGCTGGTGTAGCAAAATCTCTGATTTAATCTTTCTAACTTAACAGAAAATGCTTATTTATTGCAGATTGGTGTGTTTTTGTTGTTATGTGTCATTGAGTCAATTCTGACTCATATCGACCCTACAAGACAGAGTAGAACTGGCCCTTAGGGTTTTCTGGGCTATAATCTTTACTGGAGCAGATCACCAGGTCTTCTCTCCTGCAGAGACACTGGTGGCTTCAAACCGCCAACCAAGTACTTTAGCATTACTCTACCAGGGCTCCTTGATGTGTTTTAGGGCTAGTGATTAAAAGCCATTTTTCAACTAATTTCAACAATTGCTCCTCAGATAAAATGAAAGAAGTTATTCCGTCACCACCAGAAAAAAAACTACAATTCATACACTTAAGTACTTAGAATCCATCTTAACTTTAAAATCTTTTGGAAAGTAATTTCTCCCTAACTATGAATTTATGTTTCCCAACCTTTATAATCAGAAATCTATGAATTACCAATTTTCTAATTTGGTATCAAAAGTCAAAGTCAAATGATTTATAGGTTGTTAGAGTCAGAAGCACCTTTAGAAATGATTTAATTTTTCAAATGAGAATAAAATTATGTAAGTGCTGATGAGTGTACTATGTATTATCTCAAATTCAGAAATGAAATCAAAATCGTGATTATTTTTCTTGTCTTTCTCTTACAATATTCTAAAATATTTTTAAAATCTTAAGATAACAAGAAATTTGTCAAGGAGGCTTCCACTCCTACATCCTTAGCTTACCAGCTGTCTGTCCTGAGTATGTTGAAGATTAGCATTGTTTTCTCCCATCCCCTGAGAGCTAACTTGTAAACTGGGGGCGAGGTTGCAGGCATTTTCCTTCTCCAAAGTTCAAACCTGAAAGGTGTGACTTGAAGGGAGTCTCTTAACAGGATCTGAGAGCAGTGATCAGAGACTGAAGCCTGAAAACACGCATGTGTATGTGAAATTTCAACCCAATAAAATTATTGTAAAACTATTTTCCCTTCTTGATATCTTTTCAAATCTGAAATATGAAAACAAAAAACAACTATCAAGAGCTATTTGGAGGAGGAAGAATTCTCTTAGGGAAAATCTTTTTCCTTTTGGCAAAAGAGACCAAGATCTTTCTTTCCCCCATATATCTTTCTGATTCTTCTTGTGGTATGAATAACTATGATATTTTAGAATGAGTTTCTCCCCTAAAACCCAAATCACTACCCAATACCCATGAGCTAGGTGGAAGTAAATATTTCTTGGATAAAATAGCCCCTGGAGAAAATCGGATTAGAAAAAAATGAAAGGTACATACTTTATTGGTTCTCTCAAGACCTTGAGGATCTGTATCCCTACGATGCTAATTAGCATATGGAGTTATATAAACTCCAGAACTGGGCTTTCTCAGGGTAGAAGCATAAAGGAAAGAGTATCTCAATTGGGGAAACCCTGGTGGCGAAGTGGTTAAGAACTACGGCTGCTAACCAAATGGTAGGTAGTTCAAACCCACCAGGTGCTCCTTGGAAACTCTATGGGCAGTTCTGCTCTGTCCTGTAGTGTGGCTATGAGTTGGAATCGACTTCGTGGCAATGGGTTTGGTTTTCGGTTTGGTCTCAATTGGACATTTTCTGTATACCCAGTCAGACAACATCGTAGACATATTCTCCGACTCATACCCAGGCCCTCAGTGTATATGATCCTATATTCAGTTTTGTGAGTGAAGAAGAAAAAACAAAGCAATACTTTTGCTACCAGAAGTTAGCTACATAATTGGGTAAATGAGACGTGTTACTTTTTTCTAACCAGCTATTTCATTAAAAAGGCATAGAGATTTTTCCATTTCACTAACAAGAACACCAGTGCCTAAATAATGTTTGATTATACAGATGTATCAAGTTATTTCAGTCAATTGCATGGGATTGATCATTAAATTTGCTCGTATTTTACCATTAATTAAAACTGTTGTGATTAACAGCTTTATAATTAGATATATATACATTATTAGCCCCATGCATCTGTCAATTCATATACTGTGGTGGCTTGCATGTTGCTGTGATGCTGGAAGCTATGCTACCAGTATTTCGAATACAAGCAGAGCCACTCATGGTGGACAGGTTTCGGTGGAGCTTCCTGACTAAGAAAGATTAGGAAGATGGACCTGGCAGTCTAGTTCTGAAAAAAGAATGGCCAGCTAAAACCTTATGAATAGCAGCAGGACATTGTTTGGTATAATGCCAGAGGATAATCCCCCCAGGTTGGAAGGCACTCAAAATACTACTGGGCAAGAGCTGCCTCCTCAAAGTACAGTCAACCTTAACAACGTGGATGGAGTCAAGTTTTTGGGATCTTCATTTACTGAGGTGGCGCGATTCAAAATGAGAAGAAATAGCTGAAACATCCATTAATAATTGGAACATGGAATGTATGAAGTATGAACTTAGGAAAATGGAAGTTTGTCAAAAAGGAAGTGGAACGCACAAAGATTGATTTGCTAGATATTAATAAGCTGAAATGGATGGAATTGGACATTTTGAATCAGACAATCATGTGGTCTACTATGCTGGGAGCAACTTGAAGAGGAATGGCATCACATTCATTGTCAAAAAGAACATTTCAAGATCTGTCCAGAAGTACAATGCTGTCTGTGATAATATGCATACCTCTGTAAGGAAGACCAGTTACTACAACTATTGTTCAAACTTATGCACCCACAACTAATGCCACAAATGAGGAAATTGAAGATGTTTACCAACTTCTGCAATCTAGAATTGATCAAACACACAATCAAGATGCGTTGATAATCACTGGTGATTGGAATGCAAAAGCTGGAAACAAAGAAGAATCCATAGTTGGAAAATATGGCCATGGTGATAGAAATGATGCTGGAGATCCCATGATAAAATTTTGCAAGACCAACGACTTCTTCACTGCACTTACCCTTTTTCAGAACATAAATGGTGACTATACATGTGGACCTGGTCAGATGGAATACACAGGAATCAAATCGACTACATCTGTGGAATGAAACAACGAAAAACTCAATATCATCAGTCAGAACAAGGCTAAGGGCCTACTATAGAACAGATCATCAACTCCTCATATGCAAGATCAAGTTGAAACTGAAGAAAATTACAACAAGTCCGTGGGAGCCAAAGTACAAACTTGAGTATATCCCGCCTGAATTTAGAGACCATCTTAAGAATAGATTTGATGCATTGAACACTAATGACTGAAGACCTGACGAGTTGTGGAATAACATCAAGGACATCATACATGAAGAAAGCAAGAGGTCACTAAAAAGACACGAAAGCAGAAAAGACCAAAATGGATGTCAGAAAAGACTGAAACTTGCTCTTGAATGTGGAGTAACTAAAGCAAATGGAAGAAATGATGAAGTAAAAGAGAAGAACAGAAGATTTCAAAGAGCAGCTTGAGAAGAAAAAGTAAAGTATGATAATGAAATGTACAAAGACCTGGAAGAATACACTCGGCATTTCTGAAGCTGAAAGCACTGAATTAAAAATTCAAGCACTGAGTTGCAATATTGAAAGAATCTGTGGGAAAAATATTAAAGGACACAGGAAGCATCAAAAGAAGATGGAAAGAATACACAGAGTCACTATATCAAAAAAATTGGCTAACAATCAACCATTTCAGGAAGTAGCATACAATCAGGAACTGATGGTACTGAAGGAAGAAGACTAAGCTGCACTGAAGGCATTGCTGAAAAACAAGGCTCCAGGAATTGATAGAATACCAACTGAGATATTTCAACAAATGGAGGAGGCGTTGGAAGTGCTCACTCATTTATGCGAAGAAATTTGGAAGACAGCTATCTGGCCAACTGAATGGAAGGCATTCCTATTTATGTCTATTACGAAGAAAGGTGATTCAGCCAAATGTGGAAATTATCGAACAATGTAATTAATCTCACACACAAGTAAAATTTTGCTGAAGATCATTCAAAAGTGGCTGCAGCAGTACATACAGTATTACCAGAAATTCAGGCTTGATTCAGAAGAGGGCATGGAACCAGGGATATAATCGTTGATGTCAGATGAGTCCTGGGTGAAAAAAGAAAATATGCTTTCCTGAGTTTTATTGACTATGGAGAGGCATTCGACTATGTGGATCCTAATAAATTATGGATAATATTGCAAAAAATAGGAATTTCAGAATACTTAATTATGCTCATAAGGAACCTGTACGTATATCAAGAGGCGGTCCTTTGAATAGAGCAAGGTTTAAAGTCAGGAAAGGTGTGTGTTATAGTTGTGTAGCTTCCCACACCTATTCAATCTGTATGCTGAGCAGAAAATCCAGAAGCTAGACTATACGAGCAAGAACTGCATCAGAATTGGAGGAGGACACATTAACAACCTACAATATGCAGATGACACAACTTTGCTTGCTAAAAGTGAAGAGGACTTGAAGCACTTACTGATGAAGATCAAAGACTATAGTCTTAAGTATAAATTGCACCTCATCATAAAACAAAAATCCTCACAGCTGGACCAATAAGCAGCATCATGAAAAACGAAGAAAAGATTGACATTGCCAAACATTTCATCTGCTTGGATCCATAATCAGCACCCATGGAAGCAGCAGTCAAGAAATCAGGTGACATATTGCATTGGGCAAACCTGCTGCAAAAGACCTCTAAAATGTTGAAAAGCAAGAATATCACTTTGAGAACTAAGGTGTGCTTGAAACAAGTCACGGTATTTTCACTCGCCTCATGCGTGACAAAGCTGGACAATGAATAAGGAAGACTGAAGAAGAATTGATGCCTTTGAATTATGGTCTTGGCAAAGAATATTGAATATACCATGGATTGCCAGAAGGAGGAACAGTTCTGTTTTGGAAGAAGTACAGCGAGAAAGCTCCTTAGAAACAAGGATGGCAAGACTTTGTCTCACATTCTTTGGACATGTTGTCAGGAGGAATCAGTCCCTGGATAAGGACGTCATGCTTGGTAAAGTGGACCAACAGTGTCTGCCACAATGGGCTCAAGCATAGCAAAGATTACGAGGATGGCACAGGACCAGGCAGTATTTCATACTATTATACATAGGGTCGCTGTGAGTCAGAGCTGACTCAATGGCACCCAACAATAACACAGATTATTGTACATTGTTTATGTACTCTATTAGCTATGAGCCACAGATATAACGTTGCTATATTTAAGGAAGTTGAAATATTCCAGCTATTTTCATAGTATCAGTGCAAAAGAATGCCTCTCGTATTCCGATTCAGTGATTATTTTTGTGTGATAATCTGCTAGGTGAAAGACTGCATATCACCATGGTTTTTGTCTTATAAAATCCTTCCAAATTCCAAGTTTATGCAAGAATTCATCTATATTTTCTCCCTGTTATTCTAGTAAGATTTATATTTTGGAATGAAGTTTTTACACATTAAATCCTCTCAGGTATATTTTAGTTAAATTAGTGTTAGAGATCTAATATTATCATTTATTTATAGTTGAATATCATTTGATCCATTAAATAATCTTTTTCTCACTGGATTGAAATGTCAGCTTTATGACATATTAAATTATGTTAGACACTTGTTTTTCAAAGTTTGTCTCTTCCAGTGGCACAGCCTCCAGGTATATACCCTGTGATTGCATATATCCATGAAAATTTTGTACTTCTCTTCTTACCGTTGCTTTTTCTGTCTTAATCATGTGACTGTTGCCTTACAAAACTAATGTGGGCCCATTCTCAGAATTTTTATCTAGTTACTCTTTAACATTGCATTGGATACTAAATCCAACTGTTTTGTCGATGTGGGAACTTAGGTTTCTTCCTGTAATTATTAAAATTTTCCTAGCCTTTTCTCTAATAAACACAGCAGTAGAGCTTATTTTGAGGTAAATATTTTTGCTTCTTGAGTAAAATACCCTATTACTCCCTACTATGCCTTTTTTTTTTTTTTATGCCTTATATCATTTTAAAAAATCACCCTTGCCTTCCTCATCTTCCCTGAGTTAGGTCAGTAATTGTGCAGAATGAGTTACTTATATCATCTCATCTTATTCTATTTCAAACCTCTGATGAAGTTATTATCTCCTTTTACAGATGAGGAAACTGAGATTTAGATATGTGAGTAGTCTCGTCTTTCAAAAGGAAGATTTCACAGTAGCAATGTGAAGAACCTAAAACCGTAAGTACCTCCTACAAGTAATACATACTGGGTTGAAATGGGGTGAGGTTTAATAACATGGTTATTGTCAAAGATTCCAGCCTTAAGTATAAATTTCACCTCAATGTAGAGAGAACAAAAATCCTCACAACTGGACAAATAAGCAACATCATGATAAATGGAGAAGAAATTGAAGTTGTCAAAGATTTCATCTTACTTGGACCCACAATCAACACCCATAGAAGCAGCAGTCAAGAAATCAAATGACACATTTCATTGGGCAAATATGCAGCAAAAGACCTCTTTAAAGTGTTAAAAAGCAAACATGTCACCTTAAAGATTAAGGTGTTCTTGACCCAAGCCAGGGTGTTTTTGATCACCTTAAATGCATGGGAAAGCTGGACAATGAATCAGGAAGACCTAAGAAAAACCAATGCCTTTGAATTGCAGTGTTGTTAAAGAATATTGAATACACCATGAACTGCCAAAATAATGAACAAATCTGTCTTGGAAAAAGTACAGCCATAGTGCGCCTTAAAAGCGAGGATGGTGAGGCTACGTCTCACATACTTTGGACATATTATCAGGAGGGACCAGTCCCTGGAGAAGGACATCATGCTTGGTAAACTCGCTTTGGTCAGAAAAAAAAAAAAAAAAAGAAGACTCTCAACGAGAGAGACTGACATGTGGCTGCAACAATAGGCTAAAGCATAAAGATTGTGAAGATGTCACAGGACCAGGTAGTGTTTTGCTCTGTTGTACGTAGGGTCACTATGAATCAGACCGAACTCCATGGTACCTAACAAGGACAACAGTGTAGAGTGGCTGAAATGAGTAGGAGTTAAACTTCATGTAACACAATCCTGAATCCAAGAAGATGCTTGATCTTAGACAAATAAATTAGCATCTCAAATATTAAATGTCAACATCTAATTGGTGATGCTAATAGATGCTGCCTTACATATATAGCAGATCTTAAAGATCAAACACTATTAATATAAAAGCTATATTCACTTAATGTAATTGAAAAGGTTTTGTGACGGAGATTGTTATTATTTTTGAACATGAACATTAATGATTAGGTCAGAAATTATATTTAATTGAAAGACAGTATTGAAGTGAGATATGCAGAAATACTTTCTGAAAGTTGGAAACTAAGCATTATAATGATATTCTGTTCCTCAGATTGTCAGAGCTTAGAGCAGGAAAAAGCAATCTAAATTTTTACCATTTGTAGGTCTTTTACTTCAACCATGATAAATTATTCTGAGGCCATAAAGGAATTTAACTCAAACTCAGTAATTTTTTAAATGTATTTGGGAGTGAAGTGAGATCAGGTTATAGATAATGAAAGCTTCAGAATAATCTATAAATCACTAATTGAGTTATTGATCCTGATTCAAGAGAAAGGCCAATATTTTCAACATTCAGAGTATGTATTCCTTAAACAGCACATCAAGGGAGAGATAAACATTCACTAATCCAAATACCCTCCAATTGTTGTAATGCTCCCTAAATCCAACTAAGAAAATCATTACTTTAGATTAAGACTTTGTCTTTTGTGAAAATTTGTTATAGAAAACAGGTCGTATCAACAGAACATGATGAGAATGAGTTTAACATGTTTCATAAGAACTACACTTTTTGAAAGGGAAGAAAGTCCAACTGCTAACCTGGTCCAGAGCAAGGGCTCAACTAAAAATTATTTTGTTTCCTCAAGAGTTTGCAATAGTGGGAATTTAATGAATGAATTGGCTACACAAGTGATGGAGGAACTGAGAAACCACACAGTGCAATCCTGAGATTAGAAACAGCAATAAAATACTACAGCCCCTGGACTGGAGAAGCAAAAGGAGTGAAGGGACTAGGATCACCTGGGGGAAGCCAGGGCCATAGTAGGTCAGCCACCAGAACTGGAGCAAAAGAGGAGATGCCATTACTGCTAGAGTAGCCTCTCACAGCATAGACGGAGGCAGAAACATACCGGCTTCCCCTTCTTCCTCATTCTAATCTCTTGCCAGCATTTTCTATTTGGGAGCCAGTTGGTATGATAGCATAGGCACAGCAGCCTTTAGGGGTCAGTCCTCCTGTAATACAAATAGAACTGGAAAAAGACAATGAATGGTTCTGAGGGCAAACCCAGGACCAGCACATTTGGCAAAAAATTTACCCTATTTTGGCACTAAAGTTGGAAGAATAGGTTATAGAAGGAGGAGTCTGAAACAGTCTATGCTCCATTGTTTCTAAATGCTTGCTATCAGGATGTACTCCTTTAGAAAATGTTTTTGGACAGACAACCCTATGTCCAAATATGAATATTTTTATATTTTAATTATATATATGTGTCTTAGGCTGGGTTGTCTACAGAGGCAAAACCCGTACATCCTTTAGGTGAGAAATTTGTATGAAGTAAATGGCTCACACAGTTGTAGAGGCTGGAACACCCCAAGTCCCTGGGTTGGGACAGAGGTGTCTCCTGATTCACATAGCCACAGAGGTTGGCAAACCCAAGACTGGCAGGTCAGAGAGCAGGGCTCTTGCTCACAGGCTGTGAATATCAATGAATCCCAAGATTGGTAGGCAAGACCACAGGTAAGCTGCCAGCTCAAGTCCCAAGAACTGGAGATCAGATGAACAGGAGCCAGCTGTAGGATCCAGAGTGAGCAAAAGCCCTCAAGCCTTGCCAGTGTGCCCACTTATATTCGATGCAGGCCACACTCTCAAGGAAACTCCCTTTCAGCCTATTGGCTACTCACAGCAGATCCCATCATGGAGGTGACCACATTCTATCAATTCTCATCACAGAAGTGATCACAACATCATAACTGCCAAACCACTGAGAATCATGGCCCAACCGATTTGACACACAACTTTAACAATCACAGTACGTATTACTGTATATGTATATCCATTGTAGAATATAAACTGAAAGAGGTTATAAGATCTTCAAAATAAATGTATATAAAATTTTTAGTATGTTCTTTCTGTACCCCAATGAATAATTTACAAAAAACTTAGGGTGCACAGCGTCTGCTTTGGAAACTGTTACCGAAATCATTGTCTATTCTTTAACGAGTGATAACAATGCTGTGTGTATAGCATACTTGCTTCTTAATAGGATTTACTTTTGGCCATTTCTGAAAAGAGTTAATGAATTTGCAATTCTCTACTTTCGTACTGGATAGCAGATAGCACTTCCTCTCCATCATTTCTTCTTCCCCAGCTGACTATTGGCCAGTTCTTAGATCTTCAGTAATTGTGTTTTAACTTCATGTGTGTATACACAGATATGTACATGTTTGCAAACATATGTATGATACACAGAAGTTTCACGCCAAGAAACTTTAAAATAATTTGAAAAATAAATCCATTAAGAAGGTATCAATAGCGTTGCTAATTTTAATAGCATGTGATAGAAAGTGGGTGAATGACCTTAACTGGCTTTGCAAGTTCATTATGAGTAGAACTGAATGATATTCTCACTCTTGACGTTTCAACTGTGCTTTCTGTTCCGAACATTTTTATAGCAAAAATGTATGTGTGCAAGTGCCCGCATGCGTGTGTTTAGAAAATGGTATAAAATTGATTGCCTTCTAGTAGAAACAAAAGACAAGCGTCTGAGGAATTTTTCTCTCTAGAGACCCATCTCCCTCTACAATATAGCAATGGAAAGTTGTCTAGGAAGGAGAGCTCCAGAGGCATGTGTTGAGTAAATAGGTGAACCCCATCCATCTGAAGATAGTTTAAGTAAAGAGATTACAGGAGAACATGACTAAGAGCTTACCCATACCTGGTTCCTCTACTTCTTGTCATGGATCTGTGTCTGAGATTGAATCTTCATCAAAACAACCAGCAACTGCTCTACTTGGATTGTCATTCTTCTTTTAAGGTAGCCTTTCTTTCTCATTTTATGAAAAAAAAAGAAAAAGGAAATATTGTTCTAAAAATAGTAGAAATCCAAATCTGATTCCCTTTTGCATTGAGCAGAAGCTACATATATAACCCAGTTTAGTATATTCATATCAAGGAAAATTAACTACCTTTTTCTCTTTGTAAATACAAATGCCCTTATCCTTATCTTGATTAACAGTAATGTGAAAGGAAGAGGTAAGTGTTTCAGGGTAAAGTCATCTTGGAAAATACTGGTTCTTCTTTGACACAATAACCCATGTACCAAAGAATCATGGCACTGTACAGTTACATGATGCAAAATGAGGCCACATTGTCTCTCTCCCAGTAGAAATCTAATCCTTCAACAGCACAATTCTTTCTCCCTTTACTGTATAGTGCAGGAAACCCAGCCAGCTCACCCAGAACACATAATAGACTCATCTTGGCAAAATTTCAGAATGCAATTGATGATTACTATGAATGGCAAAGAAAATGTGCCACATATTCTCTTTAAGCTCGAGCATGCAACTGTTGTCTGAGACCCTGTTACTGGACTAGGAGTCTTAGAAGTTTTTGTTTTATGTTTTCTAATTAGAACGTTTGAGGGAAAATCGGAAATTTTTCAAATTATATCTTTTAATTTTACATACTTTACTTTATAAAAGATCAGTGGACTGTAAAAGGTGACTGAATTCAGGTACTGTTGTTGTAAAAGCATCCTAAAGCATGTGGACCATGGATGTCATTGAGGGAAATAACTTGCTAATTGAAGACTATGAAATTGATTCTTCCAGATAGTAACATCTATAAAGAAAATAGACCAATAACTCAAACAGGGAGATCACAGCAGTTAGTATGGTGTTGGTGAAAATATTGAATATACCATGGAATGCAAGAAAAATGAACAAATCTGTCTTGGAAGAAGCACAGCCAGAATGCTCCTTAGAAGGGAGGATGGTGAGAGTTCTTCTCATATGCCTTGGACATGTCATCAAGAGGGTCCAGTCCCTGGAGAAGGACATCAATCATGCCTGGTAAAGTAGAAGGTCAGCAAAAAAGAGAAACACCCTCAATGAGATGACTTGACACAGTGGCTGCAACATTAAGCTCAAATATAGCAAAGATTGTGAGAATGGCACAGGATAGAGCAGTGTTTTGATTTGTTGTACATAGGGTCACCATGAGTTGGAACTGACTCGATGGGACCTAACAGCAACAACAACCTTCAGTAGTTCTGTGCTTCGTAGGAAAGCAACAAATGCAAAGAGTATTAATGATAGTCATATTTAACTCTTCCTGCTTAAATATTTCTAACTATTCTAATTTTGTCTCTGTCTCCAACTATACAAATCCTTTTTCATACTCTTGTTCATTCCATGCATCTTTCAGTTTATCTATTCTAATCTTTGTTTAACAATCATGTATCTATATAGGTAGCAGTTATTTTATTTTCAATGGCTTTGCCTTTCCACAGTATGTACGTTGTTTGTCTGTGTATTTCATCTTCAGATAGTTTGGCATATATCTCAAATCTGTTTTAGTATACGTTTCTAATGTTAATTCTATTTTTATATGTTTTCTTTCACTGCATTTGATGTTTTCATGGCTTTATGCATTTGTCCCTCTGTATAACAAATCAATCTATCATATATTTCGCATTATTTTATCTTTTGTTTCTCTGTGTATTTACTGTCTCCAAATGCTCAAGTTTTAATCAGTTCCTTATTTTTCCAATGATTATGATACCTTGTTTTCTTCCCACAGGAATGAAGTAGGGATAACCAAAAAAGGTAATTCACAATGAAGAAGCCATGAAAGGGACAAATGTTAGCAACCCAGCAGGTTTCATCTTACTGGGTTTTTCTGATCAGCCCCAGTTGGAGATGGTTCTCCTTCCAGTCATCTCTGTCATATACATTCTGACATTGATGGGGAATGCAGCCATCATACTGGTCTCATACTTGAACCCCAAACTCCACACACCCATGTACTTCTTCCTCTCTAATCTCTCCTTCCTGGACCTCTGTTTCACTACCAGTATTGCCCCACAGTTGCTTTGGAATCTCAAGGGCCCTGAGAAGACCATTAGCTACACTGGTTGTGTGATCCAGCTATACATTGCTTTGGGGCTGGGCTCCACGGAGTGTATCCTTCTAACTGTTACGGCCTATGACCGCTTCAATGCTATCTGTCGACCCCTTCACTATGGTGTCATCATGCACCCCAAGCTTCTTCGGCAACTAGCAGCTGTGGCCTGGATCAGTGGTTTTGTGGAGTCCACAGTTCAGACCATCCTTGTTTTCCAGTTGCCTCTCTGCAGCCACCACACAATGGATGATTTTATGTGTGAGGAGCCTGCACTTATTAAAATTGCCTGTGTGGACACAACCTTCCTGGAATATGAGCTCTCTGTAGCTAGTGTCCTCTTTGTGGTTATACCTCTGGGACTTATTTTGGTCTCCTATGGCTGCATTGTGAGGAGTGTGCTGAGAATAAAATCAGTTGAAGGCAGAAGGAAAGCATTTGGGACCTGTGGGTCTCACATGGTTGTTGTGGTTTTGTTCTTTGGAACTGTAATTTCTGTCTACGTACAACCCAAGAGCAAGTACACACAGAAGCACAGTAAATTCCTCACTCTCTTCTATACTGTAGTGACTCCCTCATTTAATCCTTTGATCTATACCTTGAGAAACAAAGAGGTTAAGTGGGCTGTGAAAAGGCTGCTAGCAAGTGACCTGAAATAGGGAGAAACGTGAAATATACTTGTCTCAGGAAAAGACAATTTTCATTGCAGTCAGCGAGACAGAGGCATAAGAGGCTGACCATACTATCTAATTTAAACCTGGATTCTAGGCTAACAGCTATATTTTTTGAGAAAAACCTATTTTTCCTCAGGGGTCAAAACCAGGATGTGAAAACATATGCCTCACAGTATCTTAACCAAGTGACCATCTAAACCCTTCAAAATACCGGTATTCTGGAAGAGTGCTGTCTGAGTTTTGGTGTCAGCAAGGTATTTTTTTCTTTTTACAAGACTTTTTTTTTTTACAAGACAGACAAAAAAAAAAAACTACAAGCATCTTGTGACCATGATATAAGCATCTTGTGAAACTATCTGTAATCACTGACTGACTATACTATTTATAACTAGTAACCAATTAAAAAAAAAAACCAATTAGACTGTAATTATTACAACATTCATTGATTTTCCTATAATTTCCCTCCCTGCGGTTTCGTTCCTCTTTTTACCCCATAAGAACACTTGTATAATGAAGCTGCCATGGGACTACCTGGTTCCATTTTCAATGAGCTGTGTAGTTTCTCAATTGCAATTATTTTAAACTCATAATAAATCCATTTTAACTTGAAACAGCATTAAAGTTTTTCTGTATAGCATACTCGTGCAATAACTCAGATGCTGGGAGTTTTTAGGTACATCTGATTATGGTTTCTCCTTTCATTTAGAAGAAGCAGAGCTAAATCACCTGAAGAAAAGTACGTGTGAAATATTCTTTTATTGACATCCCAAAGTTACCTACTCTAAATCCTTCATATCCTCTTTTCTGGAAATGTCGTGTGTCTCCCTTTTTCCTACTTTGTAAATAGTCTGTGAAAAAAATATCTATAGCTATGTGCATGTGTATATGTTTTGTGTACTTTCATAATCCTAAAGTTGTTATTCTAGGGACTGGCTAATGACATGACTGACATAGTTATGACAAACATGTTTTCATGTAGTAGGAGTAAATCTCCTTCATGGAGGTAGGCCTGGGATCATAGCTGCAGAAATTGAGTTTGCCTAAGAATGCTTCCTATTGTTTTCCAGTCTCACTTTCACTAGTAGTTTAGACAATGAGTTTTCTGTCCACAGTTTATATGAAACCGTGAAGGCCATTGGAAAACCTACAATGATCTAACAGTTTGCCTTACTTGGGGGGATTATAGATTCTTGCTGAGTCAGTAGAGGCCTCTGGGACTAAGTGTATTCAGGGATTTTCTCATCTCTCCCACCCACAGAAGGAGCCCCCAAGAGAGATGTGCCATGAGGCTGAATATTTCTCTTTTATTCATGTCTCATCAGACTAGAATAACTCTCAGTCCCTTTTGATCAACCCCTTAGACTTATACCTTGAATCTGAGGTAAATATGTGAACACAAGTTTAAGACTCATCATTAAACCTGAATATTTAAATTTGACAAAAGTAAACAGATTGCTGTAGAAATAATAAGTATTTGTCTTTGTCATTTATGTAATATTCTTTTTTATTGATATTGTGACTTGATAGAATATACAAAACTCTTTTCATATTGAATATAACATTTTTCTCTCTTCTAATAACATACTTAACAATTTTGGTAATACTTTACATTTAAAAATATTGGGCTTGTTTTCCATATGTTCAAACTAGTTATTTGTTTACAGAAAATTATCGAGATTTCTATTGTCTCTAATACTAGACCCTGTTTAGGTATTCTTGTTTCATGCTATATTTTACAAATATAGTTTTTATAAAAAATAAATGCTTTAACAGAGATTATTCCTAGGGAATCACTTTAATACAAATAACTAGTTGAACTACGATGAGATTCCATCTCACACCAACCAGACTGGCATTAATCCAAAAAACACAAAATAATAAATGTTGGAGAGGCTGCGGAGAGATTGGAACTCTCATACACTGCTGGTGGGATTGTAAAATGGTACAACCACTTTGGAAATTCATCTGGCGTTATCTTAAACAGTTAGAAATAGAACTACCATACAACCCAGAAATCCCACTCCTCGGAATATACCCTAGAGAAACAAGAGCCTTCACACAAACAGATATATGCACACCCATGTTTATTGCAGCTCTGTTTACAATAGCAAAAAGCTGGAAGCAACCAAGATGTCCGTCAACAGATGAATGGGTAAATAAATTGTGGTATATTCACACAATGGAATACTACGCATCGATAAAGAACAGTGACGAATCTCTGAAACATTCATAACATGGAGGAATCTGGAAGGCATTATGCTGAGCGAAATGAGTCAGAGGCAAAAGGACAAATATCGTATAAGACCACTATTATAAGATCTTGAGAAATAGAAAAAACGGAGAAGAACACATACTTTTGTGGTTACAAAGGGGGAAGGGAGGGAGGGAAGGAGGGAGAGGGTTTTTTATTGATCAATCAGTAGATAAGAACTGCTTTGGGTGAAGGGAAAGACAACACTCAATACAAGGAAGGTCAGTCTAATTGGACTGGACTAAAAGCAAAGAGGTTTCCGCGATAAAATGAATGCTTCAAAGGTCAGCGGAGCAGGGGCTGGGGTCTGGGGAACATGGTTTGAGGGGACTTCGAAGTCAATGGGCAAAATAATTCTATTACGAAATCATTCTGCATCCCACTTTGAAATGTGGCGTCTGGGGTCCTAAATGCCAACAAGCGGCCATCTAAGATACATCAATTGGTCTCAACCCACCTGGAGCAAAGGCAAAGGAAGAACACCAAGGTCACACGACAACTAAGAACCCAAGAGACAGAAAGGGCCACATGAACCAGAGACCTACATTATCCTGAGACCAGAAGAACTAGTTGGTGCCCGGCCACAATCGATGTCTGCCCTGACAGGGAGCACAACAGACAACTCCTGAGGGAGCAGGAGACCAGTGGGATACAGACCCCAAATTCTCATAAAAAGACCATACTTAATGGTATGACTGTGACTAGAGGAATCCTGGAGGCAATGCTCCCCAGACCTTCTGATGGCACAGGACAGGAACCATCCCCGAAGACAACTCATCAGACATGAAAGGGACTGGTCAGCGGCGGGGAGAGAGATGCTGATGAAGAGTGAGCTAATTAAATCAGGTGGACACTGGAGAGTGTGTTGGCAACTCTTGACTGGAGGGGGGATGGGAAGATAGAGAGAGAGGGAAGACGGCAAAATTGGCACGAAACGAGAGACTGAAAGGGCTGACTCAATGGGGGAGAGCAAGTGGGAGAAGGGAGTAAGATGTATGTAAACTTACATGTGACAGACTGATTGGAATGGTAAATGTTCACTTGAAGCTTAATAAAAATTAATTTAAAAAAATCCAAAAAAAAAAAATAACTAGTTGAATATAGTATGGAGTTGAATGGGGTGGTTAAAACACACACACACACACGCACACATTGGAGAAGAAAATCATGATCTAGTGTGAAGGACATTGTTAAGGTAACTTAAGTGTTGTCTGTGTAGACCTCGTCTTTGTTCACAAAACATGATTTGATTGACCTTAATCATTAATTTATTAATAAATGTGGGCACAATCAAATTAAATTTTCATTCCTGGATTAGGGCAGCCAAATGTATAATAATAACTACAATGATCTGAATCAATTAACATCTTGTAATTTAAAACAAACAAAAAATTGAAGAAAAGAATAATAATGATATCCTTACACATTAATTTTTTTTAAACATAGCACCTTTAGAATAGTTTATTTTAATTTTTCAAAATTTACAAAGGAGAATAAAAATTACATAAGTGTTGATGAGTGTACTACTTATTAACTCAAAATCAGAAATGAAACCAAAATCATGTGATTATTTCTCACCTATCTTTCTCTTACAATATTCTGAAATATTTGTAAAACCTTTAGATTGCAAGGAATCCTTCAAAGAGGCTTTCCACTCCTCCCCATTACTTAGCTTAATAGCGTTCTATCCTGATTATGTTGAAAAAAAAAAAATTTTTTTTTTTTTTGTCGATTTATTCTCTCCCATCCACTGAGAAGGAATTTATAAACTGGAGGTGAGGTTAGAGGCATTTGGCTTCTCCAAGGTTCAAACCTGAAAGCTGTGACATAAACGAGTCTCTTAAGAGGATCTGAGAATGAGAGTGATCGGAGATTGGAATCTGAAAATATGTGTGTGTGTGTTATTTCAACCCCATAAAAAGATTTTAAAACTATTTTCCCTTCCTGATATCTTTTCAAATCTGAAATATGAAAAAAAGATTCAAGTTCTATTTGGAGGAAGAAGAATTCTCTTGGGGAAAATCCTTTTACTTTTGGCAAAAGAGATCAAGAACTTACTTTCCCCTGTATATTTTTTCTAATTCGTCTTGTGGTATGTATAATAATGATATTTGAGAAAGATGCACAGAGATTAGATGTCAGAAATAATTTCTGAATGGGAATCTGAAGGAGAGACAAAGTAACTTAAGGAAGTAGCTAAATCAGTCAATGTTGAGCAATATAATTGGAAGCACCACAAGAGGAAGATGTGGTGATATGAGAAAATAAAACAGGTTACATACATTCACTAAGTTGCTCCCCTTCTCTCTTTTACATTTGTCATAGTGTAGAGAGGAAGACAATTAGTGACTTTAGCATATTAGAGTTTCTACCCTAAAACCAAAATCACTACCCAATAGCCATGAGCTAGGTGAAAGTAATATTTCTTAAAAATAGTCCCTAGAGAAAATGAGATTAGAAAAAAATGAAAGTACATAGTTTATAGGTTCTCTCAAGAACTTGAGATCTGTATCTCTGTGTTGCTAATTAGCATATGGAATTGTATAATGTCCCAAAGTGGGCTTTTTCAGTGAAGAAACATAAAGGGAGGAGCATCCTAACTGGATACTTCCTGTATACCCAGTCAGACAACATCATAGACAAATTCTTCCAGTCATACTCAGGCCTTCAGGTCATATGTTCCTATATTCAATTCTGTGAGTGAAGAAGAAGGAGAAGAAACAACAACAACAAAAAATACCTTTCCTATTAGAAGTTAGCTACATAATTGGAAAACTTGTTACTTTTTTCTAACCAATTATTTCATTAAAAAGCATAAAGATTCTTCCATTTCAATAAATGCTAACAATAACACCAGTGCCTGAATAATGCTTCATTATAAAGATGTATCAAATTATCTCAATATAATTGATCATCAGATTTGTTTATAATTTTACTGTTAATGGAAACTGATGTGGTTAATAGCCTTATAATTAGATATAATTACATATTATTAGCCCCATGCATCTGTCAATTCATCATGCTGTGGTGGCTTGTGTGTTGCGGTGAGGGTGGAGTGCCACCAGTAGTTCAAATACAAGCAGTGTCACCCGTGGTGGACAGGTTTCGGTGGAGCTTCCTGACTAAGAAAGGTTAGGAATAAGGACCTAGCCTTCTACTTCTGAAAAGAATGAACAGTGGAAACCTTATGAGTAGCAGCAGAACATTTTCTGATAAAGTGCCAGAAGATGAGCCCCTCAGGTTCTCAAAAGACACTCAAAAGATGCCTGGAGAAGAGCTTCCTCCTTAAAGTGGAGTCCATCTTACTGACAAGCTGGACTCCATAGTCAAGCTTTTGGGACCTTCATTTACTAATGTGGCACAACTCAAAATGAGAAGAAACAGCTGCAAGTTATCTATTAATAACTGGAACATGGAATGTATGAAGTATGAATACAGGAAACCATAAAAAATGAAAAGGAACACATAAATATCCATGTCCTCATCATTAGTAAGCTGAAATGGACTGGTATTGGCCATTTTGAATCAGATAATCATGTGGTCTACTATGCTGAGAATGAAAACTTGAAAAGAAATGACATTGCATTCATCATCAAAAAAGAACATTTCAGGATGTATCCTGAAGTACAACACTGTGAGCAATAATATTCATATGCCTACAAGGAAGACACTTAATGTGACTATTACTCAAATTTATATACCAGCCACTAAAGCAAAAGATGAAGAAATTAAAGATTTTTATCAACTTCTGCAGTGTGAAATTGATAGAACCTGCAATCAGGATGCATTGATAATCACTGGCAGGTGAAGGCTGGAAACAAAGAAGAAGGATCGGTAGTTCAATAACATGGCCTTTGTTATAGAAACAATGCTGGAGATCACATGATACAATTTTCCAAGACCAATGACTTATTCATTTCAAATACCTTTTTTTGAGGACAGAAACAGCAACTATACACATGAACCTTGCCACATGGAATACACAGGAAACAAATCAACTATATCTGTGGAAAGATATGATGGAGAAGCTCAATATCATCCATCAGAACAAGGGCAGGGGCAAATGTGGAACAGATCATCAATGATTCGTATGCAGGTTCAAGTTGAAGCTGAAGAAAATTAGAACAAGATCCCGAGAGCCAAATTACGACCCTGAGTATAACCCACCTGAATTTAGAGACCATCTCAAGAATGGATTTGATATATTGAACACTAATGACTGAAGACCAAATGAGTTGTGGAATGACTTCAAGGACGTCATACATGAAGAAAGCAAGAGGTCATGAAAAAGACAAAAAAGAAAGAAAAGACCCAAATGGATGTCAGAAAAGACTCTGAAACATTCTCTTGAACATTGAGTAGCTAATGCAAACAGAAGAAGTGATGAAGTAAAAGAGCAGAACAGAACATTTCAAAGAGAGGCTCGAGAAGACAAAGTATTATAACAGCATACACAAAGACCTGGAATTAGAAAACCAAAAAGAAAGAATACACTTGGCATTTCACAAGCTGAAAGACTGGAAGAAAAAATTTAACCTTTGAGTTGCAATATTGAACTCTACAGAAAAAATGGAAACCCTGTTGGTGTAGTGGTTAAGTGCTACAGCTGCTAATCAAAGGGTTGACAGTTTGCATCCACCAGGTACTCCTTAGAAACTCTATAGGGCAGTTCTACTCTGTCCAACAGGTTTGCTAAAAGTCAAAATCAGGGGTCTGTCCTCCTGCAATACAAACAGAATTGGAAAAGGACAATGAATGGGTCTGAGGGTAAACCCAGGACCAGAACATATGGCAAAAAATTTGCCCTATTTTGACACTAAAGTTGAAAGAATAGGTTTTAGAAGTAGGAGTCTGAAAGAGTCTATGCCACCATGGTTTCTAAATGCTTACTGTCATGTACTTCACTAGAAAATGTTTTTGGACAGGCTACCGTATGTCCAAATATAAATATTTTTATACTGAAATTATATGTCTGTGTCTTAGGCTGGGTTCTCAAGAGAAGCGAAACTAGTAAAGTGTATAAAAAAATATAGAAAGAGATTTACATTAAGGAAATGGCTCAGGCAGTTGTACTGGCTGGAACGTCCCAAGTTTGTGGGTCAGAATAGAGGCTTCTCCTGATTCATGTAGCCACACAGGCTGGGAAACCCAAGATAGGCAGGTCAGGCAGCAGGGCTCTTATAGGTGTGAAGATCAATGAATCCCAGGATCAGCAGGCAAGACTACAGGTAAGCTGTCAGCTCAAGTCCCAAGAACTGATGAACAGGAGCCAGCTGTAGAATCCAGAGTGACCCAAAGCCCATGATGTCCACTTATATCTGATGCAGGCCACACTCTCAAGGAAACTCCCTTTCAACTGATTGGCTACTCACAGCAGATCCCATCATGGAGGTGATCACATTGTATCAATTCTCACCATGGAAGTGATCACAACTTCATACAACTGCCAAGCTACATCATAACTGCCAAATCACTGAGAATCATGGCTCAGCCAAGTTGATATACAACCTTAACCATCACACTATGTTATTGCTGTACACATATATTTGTACCCTTTGAGGATTATAAACTGAAAGAGAAGTTATCAGATCTTCAAAATAAATGTACATAAAAAAATTATCAATATGTCCTTCCTTCTCCCGAATGGATCATTTTGGACAAAACTTAGGGTACACACCATCTACTTTGGGAATTATTATAAAAGTCATTGTCTATTTAAGAAGTGAGAGCAATGCTGTGAGTCCAGCATACTTACTTTGTAATATGATTACTTTTAACCATTTCTGAAAAGAGGTAATGAATTTGCAATTCTCTACTTTTATACTAGTTATCAGAGTGAACTTCCTTCCATCATTTCTTCTTTCCCAGCCAGTAATTTTGTTTTAACTTCATATGTGTATACACAGATATGTGCTGTTGTTGTTGTTAGGTGCCCTGGAGTTGGTTCTTATTCATAGTGTCCCTATGCACAACAGAATGAAACACTGCCCGGTCCTGAGCAATCCTTACAATCGTTGTTATGCTCGCGCTCATTGTTGCAGTTACTGTGTCAATCCACCTCATTGAGAGTCTTCCTCTTTTCCGCTGACCTATACTTTGCCAACCATGATGTCCTTCTTCAGGGACTGATCCCTCCTGACAACATGTCCTAAGCATGTAAGACGCAGTCTCACCATTCTTGCTTCTAAGGAGCATTCTGGTTGTACTTCTTCTATGACAGATTAGTTCATTCTTTTGTCAGTTCATGGTATATTCAATATTCTTCATCAATACCACAATTCAAAGCCATCAATTCTTCTTTGGTCTTCCCTACTCATTGTCCAGCTTTCACATGCATATGTTGCGATTGAAAATACCATGGCTTGGGTCAGGCGCACCTTAGTCTTCAAGGTGACATCTTTGTTCTTCAACACTTTGAAGAGGTCCTTTGCAGCAGATTTACCCACTGCAATGCGTCTTTTGATTTCTTGACTGCTGCTTCCATGGCTATTGATTGTGGATCCAAGTAAAATGAAATCCTTGACAACTTCAATCTCTTCTCCGTTTATCATAATGTTGCTCATTGGTCCAGCTGTGAGGATTTTTGTTTTCTTTATACTGAGGTGCAATCCATACTGAAGGCTGTGGTCTTCGATCTTCATTAGTAAGTGCTTCAAGTCATCTTCACTTTCAGCAAGCAAGGTTGTGTCATCTGCATAACACAGGTTGTTAATGAGTCTTCCTCCAATCCTGATGCCCTGTTCTTCTTCATATAGTCCAGCTTCTCGGATTATTTGCTCAGCATACAGATTGAATAAGTATGGTGAAATAATGCAACCTTGACACACACCTCTCCTGACTTTAAACCGATCAGTATCCCCTTGTTCTGTCCGAACACCTACCTGCCTCTTGATCTATGTAAAAGTTCCTCATGAGCACAATTAAGTGTTCTGGAATTCCCGTTCTTCACAATGTTGTCTATAATTTGTTATGATCCACACAGTCGAATGCCTTTGCATAGTCAATAAAACACAGGTAAACATCCTTCTGGTATTCTCTGCTTTCAGCCAGGATCCATGTGACATCAGTGATGATACCACTGGTTCCATGTCCTCTTCTGAAACCAGCCTGAATTTCTGGCAGTTTGCTGTCGATATACTGCTGCAGCCGTTTTTGAATGATCTTCAGCATAATTTTGCTCGTGTGTGATATAAATGATATTGTTCTATAATTTCCACATTCGGTTGGATCCCCTTTCATGGAATTAGGCATAAATATCGATCTTTTCCAGTCAGTTGGCCAGGAAGCTGTCTTCCATATTTCTTGGCATAGACGAGTGAGCACCTCCAATGCTGCATCTGTTTGTTGAAACATCTCAATTGATATTCCATCAATTACTGGAGCCTTGTTTTTTGCCAATGCCTTCCAGAGCAGCTTGGACTTCTTCATTCAGTACCATTGGTTCCTTATCATGTGCCACCTCTTGAAACTGTTGAACATAATCTAATTCTTTTTGGTATAATGACTCTTTGTATTCCTTCCATCTTCTTTTGATGCTTCCTGCATCGTTTAATATTTTCCCCATGGAGTTCTCCACTATTGCAACTCGAGGCTTAAATTTTTTCTTCAGTTCTTTCAGCTTGAGAAATGCCAGGCGTGTTCTTCCCTTTTGGTTTTCCATCTCCAGCTCTTTGCACATGTCATTTAAATACTTTACTTTTTCTTCTCGAGATGCCCTTTGAAATCTTCTGTTCAGTTCTTTTACTTCATCAATTCTTCCTTTTGCTTTAGCTGCTCAGTGTTCAAGAATGATTTTCAGAGTCTCCTCTGACAACTATGTTGGTTTTTTCTTTCTTTGCTGTCTTTCAATGACCTTTTGCTTTCTTCATGTATGATGTCCTAGATGTTATTCCACAACTCGTCTGGTCTTCAATCACTAGTGTTCAATGTGTCAAATCTATTCTTCAGATGTTCTCTAAATTCAGGTGGGATATACTCAAGGTCATATTTTGGCTCTGGTGGACTTGCTCTGATTTTCTTCAGTTTCAGCTTGAACTTGCATATAAGCAACTGATGGTCTGTTCCAGAGTTGGCCCCTAGCCTTGTTCTGACTAATGATACTGAGCTTTTCCATCATCTCCTTCCACAGATGTAGTCAATTTGATTTCTGTGTGTCCCATCTGGCGAGGTCCATGTTGGTGAAAGAAAGTATTTGCAATGAAGAAGTAGTTGGTCTTGCAAAATTCTATCATTCGATCTCCGGCATTGTTTCTATCACCAAGGCCATATTTTCCAGCTACTGATCCTTCTTCTTTGTTTCCAACTTTTGCATTCCAAACGCCAGTAATTATCAATGCATTTTGATTGCATGTTCAATCAGTTTCAGACTGAAGCAGCTGATAAAAATCTTCTATTTCTTCATCTTTGGCCCTAGTGGTTGGTGCGTAAATTTGAATAATAGTCATATTAACTGGTCTTCCTTGTAGGCATATGGATATCATCCTATCAGTGTCAGCGTTGTACTTCAGGATAGATCTTGAAACGTTCTTTTTGATGATGAAAGCAATACCATTCCTCTCCAAGTTGTCATTCCCAGCATAGTAGACTATATGATTGTCCAATTCAAAATGCCCTATACCAGTCCATTTCAGCTCACTAACACCTAGGATATTGATGCTTATGCATTCCATTTCATTTTTGACAATTTCCAATTTTCCTAGATTCATATTTCATACATTCTAGTTTCCAATTATTAATGGATGTTTGCAGCTATTTCTTCTCATTTTGAGTCATGCTGCCTCAGCAAATGAAGGTCCCGAATTCTTTACTCCATCCATGTCATTAAGGTCAACTCTACTTTGAGGAGGCAGCTCTTACCCAGTCATCTTTTGAGTACCTTCCAATGTGGGGGGCTCATCTTTCAGCACTATATCAGACAATGTTCCTCTGCTATTCATCAGGTTTTCACTGGCTAGTGCTTTTCAGAGATAGACTGCTGGGTCCTTCTTCCTAGTCTGTCTTAGTCTGGAAGCTCAGCTGAAACCTGTCCTCCATGGGTGACCCTGCTGGTATCTGAATAACGGTGGCATAGCTTCCAGCTCACAGCAACACGCAAGCCCCAGAGTATGACAAACTGACAGACAAGTGGGGGCACAGATATGTACATATTTGCAAAGGTATATACAACACACAGAAGTTCCATAACAAGAAACTTGGAAATAAAATAATTTAAAATAAATCTATTAAGAAGCTATCAATAATAATAAAAAAAAAAAACCAAACCCAGTGCTATCGAGTCTATTCCGACTCATAGCAACCCTATAGGCCAGAGTAGAACTGCCCCATAGAGTTTCCAAGGAGTGCCTGGCGGATTTGAACTGCCGACCCTTTGGTTCACAGCTGTAGCACTTAACCACTACACCAGCAGGTTTTACGAAGCTATCAATAGTATTGATAATTTTAATACCATATTTAATAGAAAGTGGGTGAATGACCTCAACTGGCTTTGCAAGTTCATTATGAGTGGAACTGAAGGATATTCTCACTCTTGAAATTTCAACTGTGCTTTCTGTTCTGAATACTTTTATAGCAAAAATGCATGTGCACATGTGCCCACACGTCTGTGTTTAGAAAATGGTATAACATTGATTGCCTTCTAGTAGAAACAGAAGACAAGCCTCTGAGGTTTTTCTTTCTCTAGAGACCTAGCAGTGGGAGGTTGTCTAGGAAGGAGATCATGTGTTGAATGAATAAGGTGATCATCATCCACCTGAAGACAGTTTGAGTAACGAGATTACAGGAGAATATGAATAACAGGTTATGCACACCTAGTTCCTCTACTGCCTGTCCTGGAACTGTGACAGAGATTGAATCTTCATCAAAACCACCAACATCCCCGGTACCTGCATTGTCATTCTCCCTGGAAGGTAACCTTTGTTTCTCATGTTGTGAAAAAAGAAATAAAAGGAAATATTTTCTAAAATTAGAGGACATCCAGAGTTGGTTTCCTTTTGCATTGAACAGAAGCTTTTCATATATAACCCAGTATTTACTATATTCATTGTCAGGAAAAATTGACTACCTTCTTCTCTTTGTAAACACAAATCCCCTTACCCTTATCTTGATTAACAGGAATGTGAAAGGAAGAGGTAATTCTTTCAGGGTAGAGTCTACTGGGAAAATACTCATTCTTCTTTAACATAATAATCCATTTGCCAAAGAATCCTGGCAATGTAGAGTTATATGATACAAAATGAGGCCACATTGTGCTTCTCCCAATAGAAATCTACTCCTTCAACAGCATAGTTCTTTCTCCCTTTACTGTATACCAGGGGAAATTTTGCCAGCTAAAGTCAGTATCAATCCCAGTGCATTACAGAATTGAGGGTTTTTTATCACCAAAGTACTTGGTCTTGGTCGGATAGACAAATGCTAAACAATGTGACCGTAAGTGTTAGTTTCCTTTTCTTATTATAATTCTGGACAGAGGATTATCTTCCACTCAGAACACATAATAGTTTCATCTTGGCAAAATTTCAGAATGCAATTGACTATTACCATGAATGTCAAAGAAAATGTGTGACATTCTCTCTTTAATCTCAACTATGATTTTTATGCAACTATTGCCTGAGATTCTGCTTAATGACTTAGGAGTCTTGTAAGTAAGTTTTTGTTTCATGTTTTCCAGTTAGGATATTTGAGGGGAAATCAGAAATTTTTCAAACTACACCTTTGAATTCTCCATAATTTACGTCATAAAAGATCAGCAGATTGTATACCAAAAAACAAAAAAAAAACAAACCCAAAACCACTTCTGTTAAGTCAATTCTGACTCATAGTGACCCTATAGGGCAGAGTGGAACTGCCTCAGAGAGTTTACCAAGGAGCACCTGGTGGATTCAAACTGCCAACCTTTTGGTTAGCAGCCATAGCTCTTAACCACTAAACTACCAGGGTTTCCATGGATTGTATAAGGTGACTGAATTTGTATACTGTTGTCATAAAAGCAACCTAAAGCATGTGGACTATGGGTGTCACTGAGGGGTAAAAAAAAAAAAAAAACTTGCTGATTGGAGACTTGGAATTTGATTCTTCGAGAGAGTAACATTTATAAAGATAGTAGACTAATGACCCAAATAGGGAGATCACAGTGGTTTGTATGGTGTTGGTGAAGAATATTGAATATACCATGGAGTGTGAAAAGAACAAACTAATTTGTCTTGGAAGTACAGCCAGAATGCTCCTTAGAAACAAGGATGGCAAGACTTCATTTCACATACTTTCAATATGTTATCAGAAGAGACCAGTCCCTAGTGAAGGACATTATGCTTGGTAAAGTAGAGGGTCAGCGAAAAAGAAAAAGACACTCAATGAGATGAATTGAAACAGTGGTTGCAACAATGGGCTCAAACATAGCAACAATAATGAGGATGGTGCAGGATAGGGTAATGTTTACTTTTGTTGGACATAGGGTCTCTGTGAGTCAGCATTGACTTGACGTGATTGCACCTAGCTTCAACCACTTTCAGTAGTTATTTGCTTCATTGGAAAGCAATGAAAGAAATGAGTATTAATGATAGTCATATCTAACTCTTCCTGTTTAAATATTCCTAGCTATTCTTATTTTGTCTTTAAGTCTCCAGCTGTATAAAACCTTTCTCATACTCTTCGTCACTCCACGCATCTTTCGATTTATCTATTCTACCTATTTCCTAACAATCATGTATCTATATATGTAGCAAACCTTTTATTTTCAAGGTCTTTGCCTTTCCACAGTATATACATTGTCAGTCTATGTATTGCATCTTCAGGTAGTTTAGTATATATCTCAAATCTGTTTTCATATATGATTCTGTTGTTAATTCTATTTTTATATATTTCTTTCAATGCATTTGATGTTTTCATTGCTTTATGCATTTGTCTATATAACAAATCAATCTATCATAATTTTTTGCATTATTTTATCTGTTGTTTCTCCCTATATTTACTGTCTTCAAAGCTTAAGTTTTATTTAGTTTCTAATTTTTCCATTGGTTATGATACCCTATTTTCTTCCTGCAGGAATAAAGCAGGGATGACCAAAACAGGTGATTCACAATGAAGAAGCCATGAAAGGGACAAATGTTAGCAACCCAGCAGGTTTCATCTTACTGGGTTTTTCTGACCAGCCCCAGTTGGAGATGGTTCTGCTTCTGGTTATCTCTGTCATATACATTCTGACATTGATGGGGAACACAGCCATCATACTGGTCTCATACTTGAACTCCAAACTCCACACACCCATGTACTTCTTCCTCTCTAATCTCTCCTTCCTGGACCTCTGTTTCACTACCAGTGTTGTCCCACAGATGCTTTGGAATCTCAAGGGCCCTGAGAAGAACATTAGCTACACTGGTTGTGTGATCCAGCTATACATTGCTTTGGGGCTGGGCTCCACGGAGTGTATCCTTCTAACTGTTAT
Source organism: Loxodonta africana (assembly GCF_030014295.1). Taxonomy (NCBI): domain Eukaryota; kingdom Metazoa; phylum Chordata; class Mammalia; order Proboscidea; family Elephantidae; genus Loxodonta; species Loxodonta africana. The sequence continues at coordinate 87,025,744 of NC_087342.1, read as the reverse complement.
GGCCTATGACCGCTTCAATGCTATCTGTCGACCCCTCCACTATGGTGTCATCATGCACCCCAAGCTTCTTTGGCAACTCGCATCTGTGGCCTGGATCAGTGGTTTTGTGGAGTCCACAGTTCAGACCATCCTTGTTTTCCAGTTGCCTCTCTGCAGCCACCACATGGTGGATGATTTTATGTGTGAGGAACCTGCCCTTATTAAACTTGCCTGTGTGGACACAATCTTCCTGGAAAACAAGCTCTCCGTAGCTAGTGTCCTGTATGTGATTATACCTCTGGGACTCATTTTGGTCTCCTATGGCTGCATTGTGAGGAGTGTGCTGAGGATAAAATCAGTTGAAGGCAGAAGGAAAGCATCTGGGACCTGTGGGTCTCACATGATTGTTGTGGTTTTGTTCTATGGGACTCTAATCTCTGTCTACATAAAACCCAAGAGCAAGTACACACAGAAGCACAGTAAATTCCTCACTCTCTTCTATACTGTAGTGACTCCCTCATTTAACCCTTTGATCTACACCTTGAGAAACAAAGAGGTTAAGTGGGCTCTGAAAAGACTGCTGGCAAGTTACCTGAGACAGGGTGAAATGTGAAATATACTTGTCTCAGGAAAAGACAACTTTCATGGGAGTCAGTGAGACAGAGGCATAATAGGCTGACCATGCTATCTAATTTAAAACTGGATTCTAAATTAACAGCTATATTTTTTGAGAAAAACATATTTTCCTCAGTGGTCAAAACCAGGATGTAAAAACATATGCCCTGTGGGGTCTTGACCAAAATATCTCAAAATACCCGTACTCTGGAAGAGTGTTGTCTGAGTTCTGGTGCCAGCAAGTTATTTTTTCCTTTTACAAGATTGAAAAAAACAAAAACAAAAAATGCAACTACAACAAAAAATAAGCATCTCGTGACCAAGATACAAGCATCCTGTGAAACTATATGTAATCATTGACTGTAGTATTAATAATCAGTAACAAAGCAGACTGTGATTATTAAAACATTCATTGGTTTACTTGTGATTGCCCTTCCTATGGTTAGGTTCTTCTTACCCCCATAAGAACACTTGTGTAATGAAACTGCCTCGGGACTACCTCATCCCATTTTCAATGGGCTATGTGGTTCCCCAATTGCAAGTGTTTTAAACTCGTAATAAATCTGTCTTAACTTGAAACAGCATTAAGACTTTTTTCTCTACAGCATAGTCATGCAATTCCTCAGATGCTGGGTGGGAACTTTTAGGCACATCTTAGTACGGTTTCTTATTTCATTTAGGAGGAGCAGAGCTAAATCACTTAAATAAAAGTAGGTGTGAACTATTCTTTTAATGACACCCTGAAGTTACCTTCTCTAAATCCTTCATATCCTCTTTTCTGGAAATGTCATGTTTCCCCCTTTTCCCTACTTTGTGAATAATCTGTGAAAAAAATATGTAAAAGTATGTGCATGTTGTATATGTTTTGTGCACTTTCATAATCCTAGAGTTGTTGCTTTAGGGACTGGTAATAACATGACTGACGTAGTTAAGACAAACCTATTTTCACATTGTAGAAGTAAATGTACTTCATGGAAATAGGGCTGGGATCATAGCTGCAGAATTTCAGTTTACCTAGGAACGCTTCCTATTGTTTTCCAGTCTGACATTCAATAGTAGTTTAGACAATGAGTGTTCTGTCCACAGTTTACGGGAAACTGAAGGCCACTGGAAAACCTACAATGATCTAACAGTTGCTTACCTGGGGGGATTATAGATTCTTGCTCAGTCAGTAGAGGCCTCTGGGACTAAGAATACCCAAGGATTTTTCTCATCTTCTCCATCCACAGAAGAATACCCCAAGAGAGATGTGCCATGAGGTTGAATATTTCTCTTTTATGTATCTCTCATCAGACTATGAAAACTCTCAATCCCTTTTGATCAACCCCTTAGCTTTATACCTGGAATCTGAGGCAAATATGGAAACACAAATTTAAGTCTAATGATTAAATCTGAATATTTAAATTTGATAAAAGTGAACAGATTGCTGTATAAATACGCATTTGTCTTTGTGATTTATATAATATTCATTTTTATTGACATTGCAACTTGATGGAATGTACAAACTTGTTTTCATATTGAGTATAACATTTTTATCTCTTCTAATAATGTACTTAACAGTTTTGGCAATATTTACTTTTTAAAAATATTGGCCTTGTTTTCCAAATGTTCAAACTGGTTATTTATTTCTAGAAAATTACTAAGATTTCTATTGTTTCTAATACTAGGCCCTGTTTAGGCATACTTGTTGCATGTAATATTTTACAAATGTAGTTTTTATAAAAATAAATAAATGGTTTAACAGAGATTGTTCCTAAGGAATCGCTTTAATACAAACAACTAGTTAAATACAATATGGAGTTGAATGGGGTGGTTAAAAACAAACACGCACATTGGAGAGGAAAAGCATGATGTAGTGTGAAGGGCATTGTTAAGGTAACAAGTGTTGTCTGTGTAGACCTTGTCTTTCCCTGTTCACAAAAAATGATGATTGGCCTTAACAAATGTGTCATTAATATATCAATAAATGTGGGAACAATCAAATTAAGTTTTCGTTCACGGATTAGGGCAGCCAAATGCTTAATAATCAGTACAATTACCTGAATCAATTAGAAATTTCTTGTAGCTTAAAACAAACAAAAAATGAAGAAAAATAATAATGATAGCCTTACACACAGCACCTTTAGAAATAGTTTAATTTTTCAAAATTTGCAAACTAGAATAAAAATTATGTAAGTGTTGATGAGTGTACTACTTATTAACTCAGAATCAGAAATGAAATCAAAATCATGTGATTACTTCTCTCCTATCTTTCTCTTACAATATTCTAAAATATCTTTCTCTTACAATATTCTAAAATATTTTTAGAACTTTGGATTACAAGGAATCCTTCAAAGAGACTTTCTATTCCTCCCCTTTACTTAGCTAAAGAGCTTTCTATCCTGATTATGTTGAAGAGTAAATTTATTCTCTCCCATCCACTGAGAACCAGTTTATAAACTGGAGGTGAGGTTGGGGGCTTTTGGCTTCTTCAAGGTTTAGACCTGAAAGTTGTGACTTAAAAGAGTGCCTTTTGTCCTAACAGGATCTGAGAAGGGGAGTGATCAGAGATTAGACTCTGAAAACGTGTGCGTGTGTGTTATTTCAACCCCATAAAAGCATTTTAAAAGTATTTCCCCTTCCTGATATCTTTTCATATCTAAAATACAAAAAAAAAAAAAAAAGGCTATCAATTTCTGTTTGTAGAAAGAAGAATTCTCTTGGGGAAAATCCTTCTACTTTTGGCAAAAGAGATCAAGAACTTTCTTTCCCCTGCTATGTTTTTCTAATTCTTCTGTTGGTATGAACAGTTACGATATTTGAGAAAGATGCATAGAGGTTACATGTCAGAAATAATTTCTGAATGGGAATCTGGAGGACAGACAAAGTAATTTAAGGAAGTAGCTGTATCAGTCAATGTTGACTGATGTAATTGGAAGCACGTCAAGAGGGAGGAAGATGTGGTGATATGAGAAAATAAAACAGGTTACATACATTCACTAAGTTGCTCCCCTTTTCCTTTTGTCAGAGTGCAGAGAGGAAGATAATTAGTGACTTTAGCATATTAGAGCTTTTACGCTAAAACCAAAATCACTACCCAAACCCATGAACTAAGTGAAAGTAATATTTCTTGAAAAATAGTCTCTAGAGAAAATGAGATTAGAAAAAAATGAAAGGTATATAGTTTGTAGGGTCTCTTAAGACCTTGAGGATCTGTATCTCTATGTTGCTAATTAGCATATGGAGTTGTATAATGTCCCGAACTGAGCTTTTTCAGGGGAGAAGCATAAAGGAAGGAGTGTTCTAACTGGACATTTTCTGGATACCCACTCAGACAACATCATAGACAAATTCTCCCACTTGTACACAGGCCCTCAGTGTATATGTTCCTGCATTCAATTCTGTGAGTGATGAAGAAGAAAAACAAAAAACAACAACAAAAAAAAGTAATACATTTCCTATTAGACATTAGCTATATAATTGGGTAAACAAGACTTGTTACTTTTTTCTAGCCAGTTATTTCATTAAAAAGCAGAAAGGTTTTTCCATTTCAATAAATGCTAACAATAACACCAGTGCCTGAATAATGTTTCATTACAAAGATGTTTCAAATTATTTCAATCTCTTGTATACAACTGATCATCAAGTTTGTTTATTATTTTTTCTGCTAATGAAAACTGATGTGATTAATAGCTTTATAATTAGATATAATTACATATGAGTCCCATGCATCTGTCAATTTGTCATACTGTGATGGCTTGTGTATTGCTGTGATGCTGGAAGCTATGCCACTAGTATTTCAAATACCAACAGGGTCACCCATAGTGGACAGATTTCTGTGGAGCTTCCTGACTAAGAAAGATTAGGAAGAAGAACCTAGCCATCTACTTCTGAAAAAAATGAACAGTGGAAACATTATGAATAGCAGCAGAACAGTGTTTGGTATAGTGCCAGAGCCCCTGAGGTTGGAAGGCACTCAAAATAATAGTGAGAAAGAGCTGCCTCCTCAAAGTACAGTTGACCTTAATGACATGGATGAAGTCAAGCTTTTGGAACCTTCATTTGCTGAGGTGGCGTAACTCCAAATGAGAAGAAACAGCTAAAATATCCATTAGTAATTGGGATATGGCATGTAGGAAGTTAAGAATTTAGGGAAAATTGGAAGTTGTCAAAAACGATATGGAATGGATAAAGATTCATATCCTTGGTATTAGTGAGCTGAGATGGGCTGGTATTGGACAATTTGAATCAGACAATCATATGGTCCGCTACACTGGGAACAACTTTAAGAGGAATGGCATTGCATTCATCATCAAAAAGAACATTTCAAGATGTGTCCTGAAGTATAATGCTCTCAGTGGTAGGATAATATGTATACGCCTACAAGTAAGACCAGTTAATACAACTATTGTTCAAGTTTACTCATTCATAACTAATGCCACAAATGAGGAAATTGAAGGTGTTTACCAACTTCTGCAGTATGGAATTGATCAAACATGCAATCAAGATGCATGGATAATTACTGGTGATTTGAACATGAAAGTTGGAAACAAAGAAGAAGGATCCATATTTGGAAAATAGGGCCGCAGTGATAGAAGTGATGTTGGAGATCCCAGGATAGAATTTTGCAAGACCAATGACTTCATTCCAAATATCTTTTTCAGCAGCATAAACTGTAACTATCCACATGGACCTTTCCAGATGGAATACATAGGAATCAAATCGACTACATCTGTTGAAAGAGATGATGGAGAAACTCATATCATCTGTGAGACCAAGGCCAGGGGCTGACTGCAGAACAGGCCATCAATTGCTCATATGCAAGTTCAATTTAAAGGCAAAGAAAATTAAAACAAGTCCACTAGAGCCAAAATATGACCTTGAGTATATTCCACCAGAATTTAGAGACTGTATCAAAAATAGATTTGATGCACTGCATGCTGATGACCAAAGACCAAACGAGTTGTCAAATGACATCAGGGATATCATATATTAAGAAAGCAAGAGGTCGTTAAAAAGAAAGGAAAGAAAGAAAGAAAAAAAAAATGGATGTCAGAAAAAATTCTGAAACTTACTCTACAACGTAGAGTAGCTAACGTGAACAGAAGAAAAGATGACTCAAAAGACCTGAACAGAAGATTTCAAAGGGCAGCTGGAGAAGACAAAGTGAAGTATTATACTGGAGAAAATCTTGAATGCTGCAGGATGCATCAAAAGAAGATGTAAGGAATACACAGTCACTGTACCAAAAAGAATTGGTTTACCTTCAACCATTTCAGGAGGTAGGATATGATCAAGAACCACAGTATTGAAAGAAGAAGCCCAAGCTTCACGGAAAACACCGGCAATAAACAAGGCTCCAGGAATTGACAGAATACCAACTGAGATGTTACATAAACTGAGGCAGTGCTGGAGGTGCTCGCTAGCCTGTGTCAAGAAATTTGGAAGACAGATACCTGGCCAAGCCACTGGGAGAGATCCATATTTCTTCCCATTCCAAAGAAAGATGATGCAACAGAATGTGAAAATTATTGAACAATGTCATTAATATTACACACAAATAAAATTTTGCTGAAGACCACTGAAAATCAGTTGCAGCAGTACATCCACAAGGAACTGCCAGAAGTTCAATCTGGATTCAGAAGATGATGTGGAACAAAGGATATCATTGCTGATGTCAGATAGATCTTGAATGAAAGCAGAGAATACCAGAAAGATGTTTCCCTGTGTTATATTGACTATGCAAAGGCATTTGGCTGTGTGGATCTTAACAAATTATGGATAACATTGTGAAGAATGGATATTCCGGAACACTTAATTGTGCTCATGAGGATCCTGTACTTAGGCCAAGAGGCAGTCATTCGAACAGAACAAGGGGATACTGCATAGTTTAAGGTCAGGAAAGGTGTGTGTCAGGGTTGTATAGTTTCACCATACCTATTCAATTTGCATGCTGAGCAAATAATCCAGAAGCTAGACTATTTGAGCAAGAACTCTGCATCAGAATTAGAGGAAGATATATTAACAACCTGCAATGTGCAGATGACACAACCTTACTTGCTGCAAGTGAAGAGGTCTTGAAGCACTTACTGATGAAGAACAAAGACTATAGTCTTTATTATGAATTGCACCTCAACGTAAAGAATACAAAAATCCTCACAACCGGACCAATGAGCAATATCATGATAAACAGAGAAATGATTGACGTTGTCAAGCATTTCATCTTACTTGAATCTAAAATCAACACCCACAGAAGCAGCAGTGAAGAAATCAGATGAAAACATATTGCATTGGGCAAATCTGCTGCAAAAGATATCTTTGAAGTGTTAAAAAGCAAGAGTGTCAGTTTGAGGACTAAGGTGTGCTTGAAACAAGTCATGGTATTTTCAATCACCTTATGCATGACAAAGCTGGGCAATGAATAAGGAAGACTGAAGAAGAATTGATACCTTTGCATTATGGTCTTGGCAAAGAATATTGAATATACCATGGATTGCCAGAAGGAGGCACAATCCTGTTTTGGAAGAAGTATAGCCAGAAAGCTCCTTGGAAGCAAGGATGGCAAGACTTTGTCTCACATTCTTTGGACATGTTATCAGGAGGAACCAATCCCTGGATAAGGACATCATGCTTCGTAAAGTGGGTGAGCAATGTCTGCAACAATGGGCTAAAGCATACCAAAGATTTCGGGAATGGCACAAGTCTGGGCAGTGGTTCATAATATTGTAGGTAGGGTCACTTGAGTCAGAGCTGCCTCAATGGCACCCAATGATAACACACATTATTATATATTATTAATGTACTATGTTAGCTATGAACCACAGATATAACATTGGTATACTTAAGGAAGTTGAAATATTCCAGCTATTTTCATAGTATCAGTGCAAAGGAATGCCTCTTGTATTCCAACTCAGTGATTATTTTTGTCTTACAATGTGCTAGGTGAAAACTGCATATCACCATCGTTTTTAATTTGTCTTATAAAAACCTTCCAAATCCCAAGTTTATGCAAGAATTCATCTATATTTTCTCCCCATTATTCTAGTAAGATTCATATTTTGGAATGAAGTTTTTACACATTTAATCCTCTCAGGCATATTTTAGCTAAATTAGTGTTAGAGATCTAATATTATCATTATTTACAGCAGAATATCATTTGATCCATTAAATAATCTTTTTCTCACTGAATTGAAATGTCAGCTTCATGACATATTAAATTATCTTAGACATTTGTATTTCAAAGTTTGTCTCTTCCAGTGATACAGCTTCCAGGAATATAACCTGTGATTGCATATATCCATGCAAATTTTATACTTCTCTTCGTAGTGTTGCTTTTTCCATCTTAATAATCATATGACTATTGCCTTACAAAATTAATGTAGGCCCATTCTCAGAATATTTAACTAGTTACTGTTTAACGTTGCATTGGATACCAAATACAAATGTTTGGTGGATGTGGGAACCTATATTTCTTCTGGTAATCATTAAAATTTTTCTAGCTTTTCTCAAATAAACATGGCAATAGAGCTTATTTTGAGGTAAATATTTTTTTTGTGTATAAGTTGCCTTATTGCTCCTTACTCTGCTTCAAATAGTTTTAAAAAATCACCCTCACCCTCCTTATCTTCCCTGAGTTATGACAGTAATTGTGCAGAATGAGTTGCTTATATTAACTCATCTTATTCTATTTCAAACCTCTGATGAAGTTATTATCTCCGTTTACAGATAAGGAAACTGAGATTTAGGTGTGTGAGCTGTCTCTTCTTTCAAAAGGAAGATTTGACAGTAGCAATGTGGAGAACCTAAAACCACAAGTACCTCCTATTAGTAATATATACTGGATTGAAATGGGGTGAGGTTTAGTATTATGGTTATGGTTAAAGACAATCATTTTAATGCATTTAATAAGAGATGAAGGAAAATAGAATATGCTGGAATTCTAGTTTCCAAATATCAGTATACAAAATGTAAAATTGCTTAGATAATACTGTCTCTTTTTTACAAGTCTGAGAGGGAAGGTGGAAAGAGATAGGGAGCATGAGAGAAACAAGAGGGATTATGTGTTTATTCTTATAGGAGGAAAATACAAAATACTTATATCTATAACATGTAATTAAGGTGTTTTGCTACATTTATATCCATTACATTATTTTCCAGATAGGGTACACTGAATATTTATTACTTTTAAATGGAAATGAAGACAATAAGGCAAATAGTAATGATTTATCTTTAATTCTACATGCAAATTTAATTAATATATTATGATACATCACATAATTATAACATTTAGTTTTCATGAAGTTTTGTGAAGAACAGCATAATGTCTGTTTACAAATGACTTATTTTTCCTTTCAAATTAGGTAACATTTAACTATTCAAGAAATGGTAAAAGCCTGTGGACTAACCACCAAATACAATAAATGTTAGCACTGCTTTGGATCTAAATCTGTTTTAAAAAGCAAAAAAATTACAGATACAGAAAAGTTCTCTTTGTATCACTCCCTAGTCCCATATTCTCACATGAATGGCAAAAGCAACTATTATGACACAAAAATTATATTTTTATAATTTTATTACACAAGAATATGTTCAAAAGTGATATATAGTAATGCTTTATAAGAAGCATTTATATGAATTACATAGTATATGAATACTTTATATGAATTATGTAGTATGTTTTGAAACTTTTTTTACTGCTCATTATCTTGTTGAGCTTAATCCAGCTCCATAAATGCATCCTTAGTTTTTAAATCTGTTCTATACATGTTGTTTATGTTGTTGTTAGGTGCTGTTGAGTCAGTTCTGACTCATACTGACCCCATGTTCAATTTCTTCACCAGCCTGCTTATATATACATATTTGTGTGTATGCGTATGGACATTCTTTTTCAAGAATATAGATTAAGAGGCAGGGCCAAGATGGCAGAATAGACAGATACTTCTGGCGAGCCCTCTTATGACAAAAACTGAAAAAAACAAGTGAAATGAGGATATTTATGACAAGCTAGGAGCCTTGAGCATCAAAGGCAAAGTAAGAAAGTGAACTGAGTGGGAAGGGGAGAAAGAGATGGTTCAGAAGCGGAGAGAAGTTACAGGAACTGAATCACTGGGAGTCCTGGGGCACCACCAGCTGCAGTGGGCTGATACTAGTGTTTGGCCACAGTTTCCTCAGGGAGAAGCAGCCAGCCACACAGCCTACTCACACCTCCGGAACCAGAGAAAAGCACTGCTCTTGGCAAAAGCTATGAACTTGTGTATATTTTACTGCACCCACCACCCCCAAGCCAGCTCCAGTGGCTGTTGATTTCCCTGGGCCTGACTTAGGCACTGTTGACTGCCTAGAGCCTTCCTCCCAGCCTTGGAGAAGGAACAAATTCACAATTAGGGGAAAAGATAATTTGCTAGCTCCACTAAACAGGGGAGCTCAGGAAAGAAGTGGCTCCTGTCCAGGCATAAAGAGTCCGTGGACTTTGAGTACCTTCCCTCCTGCATAGACCTGTGTGGGCCTATTTCAGGAGAATAGGCCCTTCTTGGAAGACTACAACTGTTTCAGCTGTGAGGTGGAGAGCTGGATGTTTGATGTTTGACATGCCGTGTCTATTAAACAGGGTCCTCGCCTACCCACATGAGGGACCTAAGGAATGGTGGCTCCATTCAGGTCACCCAGCCACCTGCGACAGGGGTCCAAGGATAACTGGTACCTCCCAGTCCTGACAAAAACTTTGGGTGCCCATAGTCCATCTGCAGAAACCACCCACCTGTATGCTCTAGGGAAGAGGGACACACTTTCCTCAGAGACACTTGGGGGATGATTCTCAGCACTCTGCCTTGTTCAGAGTGTGACCCCCTGCTGCAACCAGATACCAGTACCTACACCAATCACCCCTGCCCCTCTAAGACTGTAGGACAGAGCGGGTACCACACACTTGGTGATCAGCTACCTGGACATCTGAGCTGAAGTCATACAAGAAAACTGAATGGACTCGTAGGCTGATAATGCCTGAAAACAGCTCTAGCCATCTGGGGCCAGGAAGTCTGAGCTCCAAAGGCAAAAATTATTAAGGTAGCTCACTCAAGCAACCCATTTGGGCATATCTGAAGAAAACAAAGCAAGAAGCTATGACACAGTAAGCAAACATAAAATAAGTAATGTAATAACTTATAGATGGCTTGGAGACAACAGTCAGTATCAAGTCACATAAAGAAACAGACCATGGTCACCTCAACAAGTTCTCAAAACAAAGAATTTAGGGATTTTCTAGATGAAAGTGCCTTCCTGGAATTATCGGGTGCAGAATACAAAAGATTAATATACAGGACCCTTCAAGACATCAGGAAGAAAATGAGGCAATATGCAGAACAAGCCAAGGAACACAAAGATAAAGCAGTTGAAGAAATTAAAAAGGTTATTCAGGAACATAATGAAAAGCTTAATAAGCTGGAAAAATCCATAGATAACAATCACAAATTCAGAAGATTAACAATAAAATTACAGAAGAAGACAAGTCAGTAGAAAGTCAGAGGAGCAGAATTGACCGAGTGGGAGGCAGAATTTGTGAACTTGAAGATAAAGCACTTGGCACCAACATATTTGAAGAGAAAGCAGAAAAAAGAATTAAAAAAAATGAAGAAAGCTTAAAAATCATTTGGGATTCTATCAAGAGAAATAACCTATGAGTGACTGGAGTACCAGAACAAGGAGGGGTAACAGAAAATACAGAGAGAATTGTTGAAGATTTGTTGGCAGAAAATTTCCCTGATATTGTGAAAGATGAGAAGGTATCTATCCAAGATGCTCATCGAACTCCGCATAAGGTAGATTTTAAAAGACAGGCACCAAGACATATTATAATCAAACTTGCCAAAACCAAAGATAGAGAATTTTAAGAGCAGCTAGGGATAAAATGAAAAGTTCCCTACAAAGGAAAGTCAATAAGAATAAGCTCGGACTACTTGGCAGAAACCATGCTGGCAAGAAGGCAATGGGGGGATTTATATAAACCTTTGAAGGGAAAAAAATGCCAGCTAAGAATCATATACCTAGCAAAACTGTCTCCCAAATATGAAGGTGAAATTGGGACATTTCCAGATAAACAGAAGTTTAGGAAATTCATAAAAAACTACAAGAAATATCAAAGGGAGTTCTTTGGTTAGAAAATCAATAATATCAGGTATCAACTCAAGACTAGAACACTGGGCAGAGCAATCAGGTGTTAACCCAGACAGGGAAATCACAATAATAAATCAAGATTAAAACATGCTCAAAACAGGGAAACAGTGATGTTATTATGTAAAAGAAGACAAAATTAAAACAATAAAGAGTGACTAAGAAATGCAGTCATGGATCTTTCATATGGAGAGGAAGACAAGGCTATACAAATAAATAAAGTTAGGCTTAAATTTAGAAAAATAGGGGTAAATATTAAGGTAACCACAAAGGAGACCAACTATTCTACACATAAAAATAAAATAAAATAAAAAATTAGAGACTCAGCAGAAACAAAATCAACAATGAATATGAGGAAAGGACAATATATAAAGATGATCTACTCAGCACATATAATTAAGTGGGAAAAAGAAATTGTCGACAACACACAAAAAAAGGCATCAACATGATGGCACTAAATTCATACCTATCTACAATTATGCTGAATGTAAATGGAATAAATGCACCTATAAAGAGACAGAGAGTGGCAGAATGGATCAAAAAACACGATCCGTCTATATACTGCCTACAAGAGACACACCTTAGACTTAGAGACAAAAACAAACTAAAACTCAAAGGATGGAAAAATTATATCAAGCAAACAATAATCAAAAAGGAGCAGGAGTAGCAATATTAATTTCTGACAAAATAGACTTTAAAATTAAATCCAGCATAAAGGATAAGTAAGGACACTATATAATGATTAAAGGGTCAATATACCAGGAGGATATAACCATATTAAATATTTATGCACACAATGACAGGGCTGCAAGATACATAAAACAAACTCTATCGGCATGAAAAGTGAGATAGACAGCTCCACAATAATACTAGGAGACTTCAACACACCACTTTCGGTGAAGGACAGGACATCAAAAAAGAAGCTCAATAAAGACACGGAAGATCTAAATGCCACAATCAACCAAATTGACCTCATAGACATATACAGAACACTCCACCCAACAGCAGCCAAGTATATTTTCTTTTCTAGTGCACATGGAACAGTCTCTAGAATAGACCACATACTAGGTCATAAACCAAGCCTTAGCAGAATCCAAAACATTGAAATATTACAAAGCATCTTCTCTGAGCATAAGGCCATAAAGGTAAAAATCAACGAAGGGAAAAGAAATCAAACGCTTGGAAACTGAGCAATAATATGCTCAAAAAAGACTTGATTATAGAAGACATTAAGGGTGGAATAAAGAAATTCATAGAACCCAAAGAGAATGAAAACACTTCCTATCAGAACCTTTGGGACACAATGAAAACAGTGCTCAGAGGTCAATTTATATCAATAAATGCACACATGCTAAAAGAAGAAAGGGCCAAGATCTAAGAATTTTCCCTAAAACTTGAACAACTAGAAAGAGATCAACAAAGGAAACCTTCAAACACCAGGAGAAAACAAATAACAAAAAGTAAAGCGGAATTAAATGAAATAGAAAACAGAAAAACAATTTAAAGAATTAACAACAGCAAAAGCTGGTTCCTGGAAAAATTTAACTGAATTGATAAACCATTGGCCAAACTGACAAATAAACAGCAGATCCCATCATGCTGGTGATCACATATAAACACTGAGAATCAGGGCCCAACGAAGTTGACACACAACCTGACCGTCACAGTCCACTCCTTGTCAACTTGGTACTTCTACACATCTCCCCAAACCATCCATAATCTCTGTGTAAAGACAACTACAAAGTCATACTTGCTCTAAACATGATACAACTAACATGCATACAACCAAAAACGCACCAGCCCCGTTTACATCTTATATTTTATAAATATAAGAAAAATATTTGGTGCACACATACAAAGCAGAAATTGTCATAACAATTACAGTCCTTGTTTCTACAACTGGTCATGTGAACGTAACTGATATTTAGAAAAACCTTCTTCCACCACCCATTCTGTATTCCCATTGCAAACACCAAGCACCTCAACTAGTTTTGGTTCTTTACCTGGTGGGGAGATCCAACCCTTCATTCCTGAAGGGTCTGGGCCATTAATAGTCATGTAGGAACTGAGTTGCTGTAGTGTTGCATTAGCTTTAGTCACAGTGCATTGTAGTACTTAGAATTTCCTGAATTCCAGACATACTCTTCTTTACCTCCATTAGGTAATATCAATCCAATTTCCTTTTGGTAATCAGGATCAATCACACCAGCCAGTATGGTAACTCCCTTCTTTGCCTATTGATCCAGAGGTGTAAGGAGCCTAAAGTGGCCAGGTGGCATCCTTAGCTTCCAGTTCAATGGAATCAGTGATGTGTCTCCAGGTGGGAGGAGTCCTTCCTTTGGAACTAAGACCTCTAGTTCGAAAGCGTAAAGTCATGAGGAAAGGAAGTAAAAATCTTGCAAGTGGGTTAGTAGCGGTAATACTGAGCAGTGCCACTCCCATTTCCACCCCTTGGTTCCTGGACCCAGGAATCCTGGCTATGGGAGGAAGAGCATCATACATTGAATGATAGCTTAGAGCATATACAGCCTCCTGGAGGGTATTTCCTCAATGCTGCGAGGTATTTCCACCTACCTGGCACCATAATTTTGTCTTTAGGAGGTGATCCCCATCATTCTATCAAGCCAGCTGCTTCGGGATGTTGGGCAACATGATAAGACCAGTGAATTCCATGAGCATTGGCCCACTGCCACACATCATTTGCTGTGAAGTGAGTCCCTTGATTAGATGCAGTGCTGTGTGGGATACCATGACAGTGGATAAGGCATTCTGTAAGTCCACGGATAGTAGTTTTGGCAGAAGCATTACGTGCAGGGAAGGCAAATCCATATCCAGAGTAAGGGTCTATTCCAATAAGGACAAAACACTGCCCTTTCCATGCTGGAAGTGGTTCAATGTAATCAACTTGCCACCAGGTTGCTGGCTGCTCACCTCTAGGGATGGCGCCATATGGGGGACTCAGTGTTGATCTCTGCTGCTGGCGGATTTGGCACTCAGCAGTGGCTGTAGCCAAGTCAGCCTTGGTGAGTGTAAGTCCACATTGCTGGGCCCATGCATAACCTCCATCCCTACTACAATAGCCACTTTGTTCAAGACGGGGGTATCTGGCGAAAGAAGATGGCTGGTTTCCAGAGATTGATTCATGCTATCCACTTGATTGTTAAAATCATCCTCTGCTGAGGTCGCCCTTTGGTGAGCATTCACATGAGACACAAATATCTTCACTTCTTTGGCCTGTTCAGAGAGGTTTATCTATATACCTCTTCCCATAAATCCTTGTCTCCAATTTTCCAATCATGTTCCTTTTAAGTCCCTGACTATTCAGCCAAACCATTGGCCACAGCCCGTGAATTGGTATAAAATTTCATGTCTGAGCATTTCTCCTTCCAAGCAAAGTGAAAAACCAGGTGCACTGCTCGAAGTTCTGCCATTGAGAGGATTTTCCTTCACCGTTATCCTTCAGGAAGTCCCAGAAAGGGGCTGTAGTGCTGTTGCTGTCCAGTTTCGTGTGGTGCCTGCATATCGCACAGCACCACCCTTAAACAGGGCTCAAATTTTCTTTTCTTCAGTCAACTTCTCATAAAGAAATCCCCATGGGGCCACAGGTGCAGACTGGAAGATGGTAGGCAACGTGACAGGGGTGAATACTATGGGCGTTTGGGTCACATCCTCATGCAACTTACTTATGCCTTCAGGTCCTGCTTGGGCCCAGTCTCGTATATACCACTTCCATTTAATGACGGAGTGCTGCTGTGCACGTCTAACTTTATGATTTTATATATATATATATGCATAAACCCATTGCTGTTGGGTCAATTCTGACTCATAGCAACCCTATAGGTCAGAATAGAACTGCCCCATAGAGTTTCCAAGGAGTGCCTAGTGGATTCAAACTGCCTACATTTTGGTTAGCAGCCATGGCCTTTAACCACTACACCACAGGGGTTTCCATAAATATATACAGAGATTTATATCCAGAAAACAGCTCACACGATTGTAGAGGCTGAAATGTCCCAAGTCCATGGATCAGGATAGAAGCTGCTCTTGATTCACATCGCTGCAGGGGCTAGTGAACCAATATCAACAGGTCAGAGGCTAGGGCTCTTTTTCACAGACTGTAAAGACTGATGAATTCCAAGGTCAGCAGGTAAGCTGCTAGCTCAAGTCCCATGGACCGGAGGAAGATGAACAGGAGGCAGCTGCAGGATCCAGATCAGGAAAAAGCCAGAAACTTCATTTATATACAGATGCAGGCCACACACCCGAGGAAACTCCCTTTCCAGTGATTGGCTACTCACAGCAGATCCCGTCACAGGGGTGATCACATATAAGCACTGAGAATCATGGCCCAGGAATGCTGACACACAATCTTAACCATCACAGTGACCCTGCTGGTATTTCAACACTGGTGGCATAGCCTCCAACACCACAGCAACACGCAAGCCCCAAAGGATGACAAACTGACAGACACCTGTTACTCTACATTAACTCTCATTCATTCACACATTCAACAATTTAAAATGTTTCCTATGATTGATTCAAGACAAACAGAAACCTAAAAGAGTTAAATATTTGCACTGAAGCTGCAACACCAAAAATAAAGATTTAAGAAAACATCTGTCTTAGCCTAGGTCTCAGGAAAGCAGAGTCAAAAACAAAGATTTAAATGATGATTGTTTATTTGGGAGGTGTAGGCAGGTACTGAGGATGAGGTATAAAAGGAGGTGTATGAGAAAGAAAAATGTGAAGCAATGTGAGGCAATGGTTTCCTGAGCTCAGGAAGCTGCTCAG
Organism: Loxodonta africana; assembly: GCF_030014295.1. Lineage (NCBI taxonomy): Eukaryota > Metazoa > Chordata > Mammalia > Proboscidea > Elephantidae > Loxodonta > Loxodonta africana. Next base: position 87,009,214 of record NC_087342.1, on the reverse strand, counting down.
AGGGCATGCTTATTTCATGTATGAGGCTTTCCTAGAAAATTTTCAAGGAGAAACAATCCCTCAAAACTGTACATAGAGAAGAAAAAGGAGAGGAGATATATCTATATAGTATCCTTTATTCTCGAGCTTCCTGTGCGCCAGGGTTTACTTTGCTCTTGTTAGCTGCCATCAAGTTGACCTCAACACACAGCCACCCCATGCACAATGGAACAAATTGCTACTCGGTCCTGCACCATCCCCATGATTAGTTGCAGATCAGACAAATGTGATGCTTAAGGTTTTCTCTGGTTGATTTTTGGAAGTAGATTTCCAGGCCTTCCTTTCGAGGCCGTCTTAGTTTCAAAGCTGCACTGAAACCTGTTCAACATCATAGCAATATGTAAGTCTCCACTGGCAGACAGGTGGTGACTATGCATGGGAGGCAAATTCCCTCCCATTTCTGAGTTTCTTCATCCAATCTCTTGGCATGATGCTAGAATTCCGTGAAGAGAACGACATTTTATCAAGATCAAAAGTAAGGAGATGACATGGTGCAGGTGGGCACTGACCAAAAGAGAAAAAAAAGGAGGCACTCAAGGAATCTAGAGGGATCACAAGGATTGTGTTCAATCCAAGGCCTAAGTGTGTGAACAGATATATCATTGACATGGACAAGAAGGCTTAATACTGGAAAGATGTTGTCTTCGTCATCTAGTGCTGCTGTAACAAAATACCACAAGTGGATGGCTTTAACAAAGATAAATTTATTTCCTCACAGTAAAGCGGTCTAAAAGGCAAATTCAGGCCATCAGCTCCAGTGGAAGGCTTCCTTTCTGTCAGCCTTCTCATCAATCTTCCCCTGGACTAGGAGCTTTTTCGTGCAGGGACCCTGGTTCTAAAGGACACGATCTGCTCCTGGCACTGCTTTCTTGGTGATATGAGATTCCCCCTCTCTGCTGGCTTCCCTTACGTTTTTATCTCTTGAGAGATAAAAGGTGGTGCAGGCCACACCACAGGGAAACTGCCTTTACATTGGATCAGGGCTATGGCCTGGGTAAGCGTGTTATAATCCCACCTTAATCCTCTTTAACATAAAATTACAATCATAAAATGGAGGACAATCACACAATACTGGGAATCACAGCCTAACCAAGTTGACATATACTTTGGGGGTACACAATTCAGTCCATGAAAGATGTTAATACTAACTAATATGATTCATGAACTAGCAGTAGGACTTTTTTTTTTTTTCAGAAGCATACCAAACTAATCAATAATTTCAAAGGAAAGTACTAAGAGCTTGAAATACAAAATAGCCAAGATTACTTGAAGGAAAGATACAAGGAAGATAAAGGAGATGCAGTTTTTTTATGTTAAGTCTAATTAGTAAATGTGCTTGGATATATGATTTAGTTATATGGAAGGAAATAAAATTCACATATTTTTGGATAAAAGAGCTAAACACAAAAACCTAAGTGTAAGATTTTGTGAAAAATTGTAAGAGAAGGTTTTATGACAACACAAAATCAAAACACAAACCTTAAACAAAAATTATTTATGAATTTTATTGTTACAAAAAATTTTATATGTGATAGCACACAAAATAAGTGAACACAATGTCAATATGCAGACCTGTGACGAGTTACTCACATAACCAACCAAGAATAATTAGCTACAACATACGAAGAATTTCTAAAATTGTTCAATAGAAAAATGAGCCATGATAACAAAATTCAGTTCACAGAAAAGGAAAACTGAATGGCTAATAAACACAAGAAAAGAAAATTCAACTTCCTTGGTAATCAGTAAATCAGCAAAATAAGACAGCAAGGGGATAAAATTTACACTCATCAGGCTGGTTTAAATAAATATTTAAGGTACCAGGTGTTTGTTCTGACATGGGAAAGGTTATTTCTTACATACCACTATTGAGGGTGTAAATTTATATGACCATTTTAGCAATTTGGCAATATTTAGAAAATATGTAAACATTCAAAACTCATGTCACAGAAGTCTATTCTATGTATGCATATATACATATATAAAAACCCATATATACATATGTATATATGAGAGAAACTCTTACACATGATCACAAAACAAAAAGTGCACAACCTGGAATGTTCTGATAAAAAATTACATTGGAAACAACCTGATACCTAAAGGATTCATAGATTATTTGTTCTGCATTCTCTCTTTTTTTAAAATTTTTATTGTGCTTTGAGTGAAAGTTTACAAATCAAGTCAGTCTCTCATACAAAAATTTTTATACACCTTGCTATGTATTCCTAATTGCTCTCCCCCTAATGAGACAGCCCTCTCCTTCCCTCCACTCTCTCTTTTTGTATCCATTCCACCAGCTTCTGACCTCCTCTCATCTCCCCTCCAGATAGGAAATGCCAACATAGCCTCATGTGTCTACTTGATCCAAGAAGCTCATTCTTCACCAGCATCTTTATGTATCCCATTGCCCAGTCCAATACCTGTCTGAAGATTTGGCTTTGGGAATGGTTCCTGTCTTGGGCTAACAGAAGGTCTGGGGGCCATGACCACAGGAGTCCTTCTAGTCTCACTCAGACCATTAAGTCTGGTATTTTTATGAGAATTTGGGGTCTGCATCCCACTGCTCTCCAGCTCACGCAAGGGTTCTCTGTTGTGTTCCCTGTCAGGGCAGTCATTGGTTGTAGCCGGGCACTGTCTAGTTATTCTGGTCTCAGGCTGATGTAGTCTCTGGTTTATGTGGCCCTTTCTGCCTCTTGGGCTCATAATTACCTTGTGTGCTTGGTGTTCTTCATTCTTCTTTGCTCCAGGTGGATTGAGACCAACTGATGCATCTTAGATGGCCACTTGCTAGCGTTTAAGACTCCAGATGCCACTCTCCAAAGTGGGATGCAGAATGTTTTCTTAATAGATTTTATAATGCCAATTGACATAGATGGCATAATAAAATTGTCCCCTGAAACCATGGTCACCAAACCCCTGCCACTGCTACGCTGGCCTTTGAGGCATTCAGTTTATTCAGGAAACCTTTTTGCTTTTGGTTTAGTCCAGTTGTGCTGATCTCTCCTGTACTGTGTGTTGTCTTTCCTTTCACCTAAAGTATCTACTATCTAATTAGTGAATACCCCCTCTGCCCCTCCCTTCCTCCACCCTCTCATAGCTACCAAAGAATATTTTCTTCTCTGTTTGAACTATTTCTCGAGTTCTTATAATAGTGGTCTTATACAATATTTGTCCTTTTGCAACTAACTAATTTCACTCAGCATAATGCCTTCCAGATTCCTCCATGTTATGAAATGTTTCACAGATTCATCACTGTTCTTTATCGATGCATAGTATTCCATTGTGTGAATATACCATAATTTATTTATCCATTCTTCCATGGATGAGCATCTTGGTTGCTTTAGTCTTTTTTCTATTGTAAACAACGCTGCAATGAACATGGGTGTGCATATATCTGTTCATATAAAGGCTCTCATTTCTCTAGGATACATTCCAAGGAGTGGGATTGCTGGATCATATGGTAGTTCTATTTCTAGCTTTTTAAGGAAGCGCCAAATTGATTTCCAAGTGGTTGTACCATTTTACATTCCCACCAGCAATGTATAAGTGTTCCAGTCTCTCCACAACCTCTGCGACGTTTATCATTTTGTGTTTTTTGGACTAATGCCAGATTTGTTGGAGTGAGATGGAATCTCATTTTAGTTTTGATTTGCATTTCTCTAATGGCTAATGATCGCGAGCATTTCCTCATATATCTGTTAGCTACCTGAATGTCTTCTTTAGTGAAGTGTCTGTTCATATCTTCAGTCCATTTTTTAATTGGGTTATTTATCTTTTTGTAGTTGAGTTTTGGCAGTATCATGTAGATTTTACAGATCAGGGGCTGATCAGAAATGTCATAGCTAAAAACTTTTTCCCAGTATGTAGGTAGTCTTTTTACCCTTTTGGTGAAGTCTTTGGATGAGCATAGGTGTTTGATTTTTAGAAGCTTTTATCTAGTTTCTCTTCTGCATTGTTGGTAATGATTTGTATGCTGTTTATGCCATGTATTAGGGCTCCTAATGTTATCCCTATTTTCTCTTCCATGATTTTTATTGTGTTTAGATTTTATATTTAGGTCTTTGATCCATTTTGAGCTCTTTTTTTGTGCATGGTGTGAGGTATGGGTCTTGTTTCATTTTTTTGCGGGTGGATAACCAGGTATGCCAGCACCATTTGTTAAACAGACTGTCTTTTCCCATTTAACTGCTTTGAGGCCTTCATCAACTATCTACTGCTCATATGTGAATGGATTTATGTCTGGACTCTCAACTCAGTTCCATTGGTCTATGTATCTGTTGTTGTACCAGTACCAGCTGTTTTGACTACTGTGGTGGTATAATAGACTTTAAAATCAGGTGGAGTAAGGCCTCCCAGTTTGTTCTTCTTTTTCAGTAATGCTTTGCTTACCCAGGGCTTCTTTACCTTCCATATGAAGTTGGTGATTTGTTTCTCTATCTCATTAAAAAATGTTGCTGGGATTTGGATTGGAATTGCATTAAATGTATAGATCACTTTTGGTAGAATAGACATTTTTATAATGTTAAGTCTTCCTATCCATGAGCAAGGTATGTTTTTGAACTTATGTAGGTCTCTTTTGGTTTCTTCCTGAAGTGTTTTGTAGTTTTCTTTGTATAGGTCTTTTACATCTCTGGTAAGACTTATTCCTAAGTATTTTATCTTCTTGGGGGCTACTGTAAATGGTGTTGATTTGGTGATTTCCTCTTTGATGTTCTTTTTGTTGGTGTAGAGGAATCCAACTGACTTCTGTATGTTTATCTTGTATCCTGATACTCTGCTCAACTCTTCTACTAGTTCCGGTAGTTTTCTTGAGGATTCCTTAAGGTTTTCTGGGTATAATATCATGTCATCTGCAAATAAAGATACTTTGATTTCTTCTTTGCCAATCTGGGTGCCCTTTATTTCTTTATCTAGCCTAATTGCTCTGTCTAGGACCTCCAACACAATGTTGAATAAGAGCGGTAATAAAGGGCACTGTTGTCTGGCTCCTGATCTCAAGGGGAATGCCTTCAGGCTCTCTTCATTGAGGTTGATGTTGGTATTTGCTTTGCATAAATGCCCTTTATTATGCTGAGGAATTTTCCTTCTATTCCTATTTGGCTGAGAGTTTTTATCATGAATGGGTGTTGAACTTTGTCAAATGTCTTTTCTGCATCAATTGATAAAATCATGTGATTCTTGTCTTTTATTTATATGATGGATTAAATTAATTGCTTTTCTAATGTTGAACCATCCCTGCATACATGGTATGAATCCCACTTGGCCATGGTGAATTATTTTTTTGATATGTATTGGCTAGAATTTTGTTGAGGATTTTTGCATCTAAGTTCATGAGGGATATAGGTGTGTAATTTTCCTTTTTTGTACCTGGTTTTGGTATCAGGGATATGCTGGCTTCATAGAATGAGTTTGAGAGTAGTCCATCCTTTTCTATGCTCTGAAATACATTTAGTAGTAGTGGTGTTAACTCTTCTCAGTGAGCTGTGGAATAACATCAAGGACAGTATACATGAAGAAAGCAAGAAGTCATTAAAAAGATAGGAAAGAAAGAAAAGACTCAAATGGATGACAGAAAAGACTGAAACATCCTCTTGAACATCAAGTAGCTAAAGTAAACAGAAGAAATGATGAAGTAAAAGCGCAGGAAAGAAAATTTTAAAGGGAGTCTCGAGAAGACAAAGTAAAGTGTTATAATGACATGTGCAGAAACCTGGAGTTATAAAACCAAAAGGAATGAATGCACTCGGCATTTCTAAAGCTAGAAGAACTGAAGAAAAAATTCGACCTTCGAGTTGCAATATTGAAGAACTCTGTGGGGAAAATGGAAACCCTGGTGCCATAGTGGTTAAGTGCTACAGCTGCTAACCAAATGGTTGGCAGTTCAAATCCACCAGGGGCTCCTTGGAAACTCTATGGGGGTAGTTCTACTCTGTCCTATAGGGTTGCTATGAGTCAGAATCGACTCAGTGGCAATGGGTTTGGTTTTCCTTTTTTTTTTTAACGGGGAAAATATTAAACAACACTGAAATAATCAAAAGAAGATAGAAGAAATACACAGAGTCAGTATACCAAAAAGGTATATATGACATTCAACCATTTCAGGAGGTAGCATTGTGCTGCTGGCGAAAAATATTGACTATACCAGAATGCTCGTTAGAAGCAAGATGGCAAGACTATGTCTTACATACTTTGGATATGTTTTAAGGAGGGATAAGTCCCTGGAGAAGGACATCATGTTTGGTAAAGTAGAGGGTCAGTGAAAAATAGGAAGACCCTCAATAAGACAGATTGACACAATGTCTGCAACACTGGGCTCAAGGATAACAACAATTGTGAGGATGGCACAGAACGGGGCTGTGTTTTGTTCTGTGGTGCATAGGATGTTCATGAGTCAGATTTGACTGGACAGTACCTAATAACAAAACAACAGTGTGCAGTAGCTGAAATCACTAGAAGTTAAACATCATGGAACACAGTTCTGAATCCAAAAAGTTGCTTGGCCTTAGGCAAATAAATTAACATCTCAGATATCAAGTGTCCTCAACTTCTCATTGGTGTTACTTATACATGTGTCATTACACATTTAGCAGATTTTAAAGATCAAATATGATTAGTATAAAAGTAATATCAACTAAATGTAATTGAAAATGTTTTGTGGTAGAGATTGTTATTGTTGTTGAACATTAGTGATTAATTCAGAGAAATTATATTTTTTAAAGATAGTATTGAAGTGAGATATTCAGAAGTACTTGCTGAGAGTTGAAAACTAAGTATTAGAATGAGAGTCTGTTTCTCTGGTAGTTACAGCTTAGAGCTAGAAAAAGCAATCTAAATTTTCACCCTGTGGGTCTTTTACTTCAACACTGATAAATTATTCTGAGCCCCTAAATGCATTTAACTCGAACTCAGTCATTTTCTAAATGTATTTGGGAGTGAAGTGAGATCAAGTTATAGATAATGAAAGCTTCAGAATAGTTTATAAATCACTAATTGAGCTGTTGATTCTGATTCAAAAGAAGGGCCAATATTTTCAATATTCTGAGTATACATTCCTTAAAGAGCATGTCAAGGGGGAGAGAAAAATTCACTAACCCAGATACCCTCCAATTATTGTGATGCTCTCTAAATCCAACTAAGAAAATTGTTAGCTTAGATTAAGGCCTTGCCTTCTGTGAAAATGTGTCATAGAAAATTGGTCTTATTAGCAGAATATGATGAGAATGAGTTTAACATATTCCATAAGAACTCTACTTTTTGGAAGGGAAGAGGGTCCAACTACTACCCTGGTCCAGAGCAAAAGGTCAACTAAAAATTATTTTGTTTCCTCAAGTATTTGCAGTAGTGGTAATTTAATGCATGCACTGGTTACACACGTGATAGGGGAACTGAGGAACCACACAGTGCAATGTGAGTTAACCCTGAGATTAGAAACAGCAATAAAACACTACCACCCCTGGGCTGGAAAAGCAAAAGGAATGAAGGTACTAGAATTGCCTCAGGGAAGCCAGAACCATAGTGGATCAGCCATGGAAACTGTATCAAAAGAGGAGATGCCATTACTGCTAGAGGAGCCTCTCACAGCATAGATGGAGGAAGAAATACACTGGCTTCCCCTTTCTACTTCATTCTGATCTCTTTGCCAGTGTCCCCCATTTAGGAGCCAGTTGATATGATAGTCTAGGCATAGCAACCTTCAGGGGTCAGTCCTCCTGTAACACAAACAGAGCTGGAAAAGGATAACAAATAGGTCTGAGGGCAAATGCAGGACCAGCACATCTGGCAAAAAATTTACCCTATTTTGGCGCTAAAGTTGGAAGAATAGGTTATAGAAGGAGGAGTGTGAAAGAGCCTATGCCACCATTGAATCTAAATGCTTACTATCATGTACTCCATTAAAAAATGTTTTTGGACAGTCTACCCTATGTCCAAATATAAATATTTTTATACTTCAATTATATGTGTGTGTCTTATGCTGGGTTCTCTAGAGAAGCAAAACTAGTAAGTATATAAAAATGTATAGAAGGATATTTATATCAAGGAAATGGCTCATGTGGTTGTACCGGCTGGAATGTTCCAAGCCCATGGGTCAGGATAGGGGCCTCTCCTGATTCACGTATTTGCAGGGGCTGGCAAACCCAAGATAGATGGGTCAGGGAACATGGCTCTTGCTCACAGGCTGTGAAAATCAATGAATCCCAGGATCAGCAGACAAGACTACAGGTCAGCTGCCAGCTCAAGTTCCAAGAAACAGAGGTCAGACGAATAGGAGCCAGCTGTGGAATCCAGAATGAGCAAAAGCCCATGAGCCTTGCCAGGATGTCCACTTATATTTGATGCAGGTCATACTCTCAAGGAAACTTCCTTTCAACCGGTTGGCTACTCAGAGCAGATCCCATCATGGAGGTGCTCACATTGTATCAAATCTCATCATGGAAGTGATCACAATTTCATACAACTGCCAAACTACATCATAACTGCCAAATCACTGAGAATCATGGCTCAGCCAAGTTGACACACAACCTTAACCATCACAGTAAATTATCACCGTAGGCACATGTTTGTACCCTTTGTGGAATATAAACTGAAAGAGAAGTCATAAGATCTTCAAAATAAACGTATATGAAATTTTTAGTATGTCCTTCCTGCTCCCTAATGGATCATTTTGCAAAAATCTTAGGGTACACACCATCTACTTTGGAAACTATTATAAAAATCATTGTCTATTTTTTAAGAAGTAATAGCAATACTGTCTGTCCAGCATGCTTACTTTGTAATATGGTTTACTCTTAAATATTTCTGAAAAGAGGTAATGAATTTGCAATTCTCCACTTTCATACTGGATATCAGAGTTAACTTTCTTCCCATCATTTCTTCTTTCCCAGCCAGTAATTGTGTTTTAACTTCATGTGTGTATACACAGATATGTACATATTTGCAAACATATGTACAACACACAGAAGTTCTATAAGCAGAAACTTTGAAGTAAAATAATTAAAAAATAAATCTATTAAGAAGCTATCAATAAAAAAAATAATTTTAATAGCACATGTGATAGAAAGTGGGTGAATGACCTTAACTGTCTTTGCAAGTTCATTATGAGTAGAACTGAAGAACATTCTCACTCTTGAAATTTCAACTGTGCTTTTTGTTCTGAACACTTTTATAGCAACAATGCAAGTGCCCACACGTGTGTGTTTAGAAAATGGTATAAAATTGATTGCCTTCTAGTAGAAACAGAAGACAAGCCTCTGAGGTTTTTCTCTCTCTAGAGACCTGTCTCCCTCTCTAATATAGCAATGGGAAGTTGTCTAGGAAGGTGAGCTCCAGGGGCATGTGTTGAGTAAATAAGGTGAACACCATCCACCTGAAGACAGTCTGAGAGATTACAGGAGAATGTGAATAACAGGTTACTCACACCTGGTTCCTCTACTGCCTGTCCTGGAATTGTGACAGAGATTGAATCTTCATCAAAACCACCAACCCAACGTCCCCATACCTGGATTGTCATTCTTCCTGCAAGGTAACCTTTCTTCCTCATGTTGTCAGAAAAAAAAAAAAGAAACATTTTTCTAAAATTTGAGGAAATCCAGAGCTTGTTCCCTTTTGAATTGAACAGAAGCTACTTTTCATATATAACCCAGTATTTGCTATATTCATAGTTATGGAAAATTGACTACCTTCTTCTGTTTGGAAACACGAATCCCCTTATCCTTATCTTGATTAACAGGAATGTGAAAGGAAAAGGTAAGTATTTTAGGGTGAAGTCTCCTTGGAAAATGCTGGTTCTTTTTTGATATAATACTCCATTTGCCAAAGAATCATGGCAACATAGTTATATGATGCAAAATGTGGCCACATTGTTCTTCACCCAGTAGAAATCTACTCCTTCAACAGCATAGTTCTTTCTCCCTTTACCGTATAGTAGAGGAAATTTAGCCAGCTGAAGTCAATGTCAATCCCAGTGCATTACAGCATTGAGGGTTTTTAACACCAAAATACTTGGTGGGTTAGACAAATGCTAGACAATATGACCATTAATGTTAGTTTCCTTTTGTAATTATAATTCTGGATGGAGGATTATCTTCCACTCAGAACACATAGTAGTTTCACCTTGGCAAAATTTCAGAATGCAATTGATTATTACAATGAATGTCAAAGAAAATGTGTCACATATTCTCTTTAAGCTCAACTATGCGACAATGCCTGAGATCCTGCTTAATGACCTAGAAGTGTGTGAAGTAAGTTTTTGTTTCATGTTTTCTAGTTAAGATATTTGAGGGGGAATCAGACATTTTTCAAACTACACCTTTGAATTCTACACAATTTATAAAAGATCAGTGGATTGCATACCAAAAACAAAACAAAACAAAACAAAAACCCAAACCCACTTCTGTCGAGTCAATTCTGATTCATAGTAACCCTGTAGGATAGAGTAGAACTGCCTCAGAGGGTTTAGCAAGGAGCACGTGGTGGATTTAAACTGTCAACCTCTTGGTTAGCAGCCATAGCTCTTAACCACTACACCTCCAGGGTTTACCTGGATTATATAAGGTGACTGAATTCGTGTACTGTTGTCACAAAAGCATCTTAAAGCACGTGGACTATGGGTGTCACTGAGGGGGGGGAAAAAACGTTGCTAATTGGATACTTGGAATTTGGTTCTTCCAGAGAGTAACATTTATAAAGAGAGTACACGAATGACTCACATAAGGAGATCATAGCAGTTTCTATGGTGCTGGTGAAGATATTGAATATACCGGGGACTATGAGAAGAACAAACTTGTTTGTCTTGGAAGTACAGCCAGAATGCTCCTTAGAAACAAGGATAGCAAGACTTCATTTCACATACATTGGACATGTTATCAGGAGAGACCAGTCCCTGGTGAAGGACATTATACTTGGTAAAGTAGAGGGTCAGAGAAAAAGAAAAAGACCCTCAATGAGATGAATTGATACAGTGCCTGTCACAATGGGCTCAAACATAGCGACAGTTACGAGGATGAAGCAGGATCTGGTAGTGTTTTGTTCTGTTGGACATAGGGTCACTGTGAGTCAGAACTGACTTGACTTCATTGCACCTAGCATCAACAACAACCTTCAGTAGTGATTTTCTTCATTGGAAAGCAACGAAAGAAATGACTATTAGTGGTAGTCGTACCTAACTCTTCCTGTTTAAATATTTCTAACTATTCCTATTTTGTCTTTATGTCTCCAGCTGTATAAAACCTTTCTCATACTCTTTGTCACTCCATGCGTCTTTCAATTTATCTGTTCTACCTATTTCCTAACAATCATGTGTCTATATATGTAGCAAATATTTTATTTTCAAGGTCTTTGCCTTTCCACAGTATATACATTGTCAGTCTATGTATTGCATCTTCAGGTAGTTTAGTATATATCTCAGATCTGTTTTCATATATGATTCTGATGTTAGTTCTATTTTTATATGTTTTCTTTCAATGCATTTGATGTTCTCATTGCTTTATGCATTTGTCTATCTATATAACAAATCAATCTACCATAATTTTTTGCATTATTTTATCTGTTGTTTCTCCCTATATTTACTGTCTTCAAAGCTCAAGTTTTATTTGGTTTCTAATTTTTCCATTGGTTATGATACCCTATTTTCTTCCTGCAGGAATAAAGTAGGGATGACCAAAAAAGACGATTCACAATGAAGAAGCCATGAAAGGGACAAATGTTAGCAATCCAGCAGGTTTCATCTTACTGGGTTTTTCTGACCAGCCTCAGTTGGAGATGGTTCTCCTTCCAGTCATCTCTGTCATATACATTCTGACATTGATGGGGAACACAGCCATCATACTGGTCTCATACTTGAACCCCAAACTCCACACACCCATGTACTTCTTCCTCTCTAATCTCTCTTTCCTGGACCTCTGTTTCACTACCAGTGTTGTCCCACAGATGCTTTGGAATCTCAAGGGCCCTGAGAAGACCATTAGTTACACTGGTTGTGTGATCCAACTATACATTGCTTTGGGGCTGGGCTCCACGGAGTGTATCCTCCTAACTGTTATGGCCTATGACCGCTTCAGTGCTATCTGTCGACCCCTTCACTATGGTGTCATCATGCACCCCAAGCTTCTTTGGCAACTAGCATCTGTGGCCTTGATCAGTGGTTTCATGGGGTCCACAATTCAGACCATCCTTGTTTTCCAGTTGCCTCTCTGCAGCCACCACATGGTGGATGATTTTGTGTGTGAGGAACCTGCCCTTATTAAAATTGCCTGTGTGGACACAACCTTCCTGGAAAACGAGCTCTCTGTAGCTAGTGTCCTTTATGTGGTTATTCCTCTGGGACTTATTTTGGTCTCCTATGGCTGCATTGTGAGGAGTGTGCTGAGGATAAAATCAGCTGAAGGCAGAAGGAAAGCATTTGGGACCTGTGGGTCTCACATGATTGTTGATTGTGTACTTTGGAACTCTAATTTCTGTCTACATACAACCCAAGAGCAAGTACACACAGACACGCAGTAAATTCCTCACTCTCTTCTATACTGCAGTGACTCCCTCACTTAATCCTCTAATCTACACCTTGAGAAACAAAGAGGTTAAGTGGGCTCTGAAAAGAGTGCTGGCAAGTGACCCGAGATAGGGAGAAATGTGAAATATCCTTGCTCAGGAAAAGACAACTTTCATTGCAGTCAGTGAGACAGAGGCATAATATCCTGACCATGCTATCTCATTTAAATCTGGATTCTAGACTAACAGCTATATTTTTTGAGAAAAACATGTTTTTCTCAATGGTCAAAATCGGAATGTGAAAACATATGCCTGGGGAGTCTTAACCAAGTGACTATCTACAGCCCTGAAAATACCACTATTCCAAAAGAGTGCTGTCTGAGTTCTGGTGCTAGCAAGGTATTTTTTCTTTTTACAAGATAGATTAAAAAAAAAAAAAAAAGCATCTTGTGACCATGAATGATAAAAGCATCCTGTGAAACTATATGTGATCATTTGCTGTACTATTAATAATCAGTAACCAATTAGACTGTGATTATTACAGCATTCATTGATTTTCCTGTAATTGCCCTCTCTATTTTTTTTTTTTTTTTATGGTTTGACTCCTCTTTTTACCCCCATAAGAACACTTGCATAATGAAACTGCCTCGTTGCATTTTCGATCGGCTATGTGGTTCCCCAATTGCAATTGTTTTAAACGCATAGTAAATCTGTTTTAACTTGAAACAGCATTAAAGTTTTTTTCTCTACAGCATACTCATGTAATTCCTCGGATACTGGGTGGGAACTTTTAGGTGCATCTCATTATGGTTTCTCATTTCATGTAGGAGGAGCAGAGCTAAATCACCTAAATAAAAGAAGGTATGAACTATCCTTTTATTGACATCCTGAAGTTACCTACTCTAAATCCTTCATATTCTCTTTTCTGGAAATGTCATGTGTCTTCCTTTGCTCTACTTTGTAAATAGTCTGTGAAAAAAAATCTATAGGTATGGGCATGTATATATGTTTTGTATACTTTCATAATCCTAGAGTTCTTGCTGTAGGGACTGGCTAATAACATGACTGACGTAGTTATAAATACGCAAACACAAGTTTACATCTCATCATTAAATCTGAATATTTTAATTCGACAAAAGTAAACACATTGCTGTATAAATAATATGCATTTGTCTTTGTCATTTATATAATATTCATTTTTGTTAATATTGTAACTTGATATAATATACAAAGTTGTTTTCATATTGAGCATAACAATTTTATCTCTTCTAATAACATACTTAACACTGGGTAATACTTTACATTTAAAAACATTGGCCTTGTTTTCCATACATTCAAACTAGATATTTATTTACAGAAAATTATCAAGGTTTCTATTGCCTGTAATACTAGGCCCTGGTTAGGCATGCTTGTTGCAGGTTATATTTTACAAATGTAGTTTTTATAAAAAATAAATGCTTTAACAGAGATTATTCCTAAGGGATGACTTTAATACAAATAGTTAACTCTAGTTGAATATAGAATGGAGTTGAATGGGGTGATTAAAACACACACACATATTGGAGAAGAAAATCATGATCTAGTGTGAAGGACATTGTTAAGGTAACTTAAGTTTTGTCTCTGTAGCCCATGTATTTCTCTGTTCACAAAACATGATTCAATTGGCCTCAATAAATGTGTCATTAATATACTAGTAAATGTGGGCACAATCAAATTAAATTTTTGTTCGTTGATTAGGGCCACGAAATGCTTAATAATCAGTACAATTTCCTGAATCAATTGACATCTTCTTATAATATAAAACAAAAAATGAAGAAAATAATAATAATAATATCCTTATACATAGCACCTTTAGAAATAGTTTAATTTTTCAAAATTTACAAAGGATAAAAATTATATAATTTTTGATCAGTGTACTTCTTATTAACTCAAAATTAGAAATTAAATCAAAATCATGTGATTATTTCTCACCTATTTTTCTCTTACAATATTCTAAAATATTTGTAAAACCTTTAGATTACAAGAAGTCCTTCAAAGACGCTTTCCGCTCCTCCCCGTTACTTAGCTTAATAGCTTTCTATCCTGATTATTTTGAAGATTTATTCTCTCCCAACCACTGGGAACCAGTTTATAAATTGTAGATGAGGTTGGAGGCATTTGTCCTTCTCCAAGGTTCAAACCTGAAAGGTATGACCCAAAAGAGTGCCTTAACAGGATCTGAGAATGAGAGTGATCAGAGATTGAAATCTGAAAACATGCCTCTGTGTGTGTGTGTTATTTCAACCCCATAAAAGGATTTTAAAGCTATTTTTCCTTCCTGATATCTTTTCAAATCTGAAATATGAAAAAAAGAAAAAGACCATCAAGTTCTATTTGGAGGAAGAAGAATTCTCTTGGGGAAAATCTTTTTACTTTTGGCAAAAGAGATCAAGAACTTACTCTCCCCTGTATATTTTTCTAATTCTTCTTGTGAAATGAATAATTATGATATTTGAGAAAGATGCCTAGAGGTCAGATGTCAAAAATAACTTCTAAACAGAAATCTGAAGGAGAGACAAAGTAATTTAAGGAAGTAGCTGAATCAGTCAGTGTTGACTAGTGTAATTGCAAGTACCACAAAAGGGAGGAAGACGTGGTGATATGAGAAAATAAAACAGGTTACATACATTCACTAAGTTGCTCCCCTTCTTTCTTTTACCTTTGTTAGAGTGCAGAGAAGATAATTAGTGACTTTAGCATATTAGAGTTTCTACCCTAAAACCAAAATCACTACCCAGTACCCATGAGCTAGGTGAAAGTGATATTCCTTGAACAATAGTCCCTAGAGAAAATCAGATTAAAAAAAAAATGAAAAGTTATAGGTTCTCTCAAGAACTTGAGGATCTGTACCTCTATGTTATTAATTAGCATATGGAGTTGTTTAACGTCCCCAGGTGGGCTTTTTCCAGGGAGAAGTATAAAGGAAGGAGTGTCCTAACTGGACATTTCCTGAAGGCCCAGTCAGACAACATTGTAGACAAATTCTCTGACTCACCCTGGCCTCAGTGTATATGTTCCTATATTCAATTCTGTGAGCGAAGAAGAAAAAGAAAAAGCAATACCTTTCTTATTAGCAGTTAGTTACATAACTGGGTCAATGACACTTGTTATTTTTTTCTAACCAGTTATTTCATTAAAAATCATAAAGATTTTTCCATTTCAATAAATGCTAACAATAACACCAGTGCCTGAATAATGCTTCATTATAAAGATATATCAAATTATTTCAATATAATTGATCATCAGATTTGTTTATAATTTTACTGCTAATGAAAACTGATGTGATTAATAGCTTTATAATTAGATATAATTACACATTATTAGCCCCATGTATCTGTCAATTCATCATACTGTGGAGGTTTGTGTGTTGCTGTGAGGCTGGAAGCTATGCTACCAGTATTTCAAATTACAAGCAGCGTCACCCATGGTGCACAAGTTTCAGTGGAGCTTCCTGACTAAGAAACGTTAGGAAGAAGGACCTAGCCTTCTGTTTCTGAAAAAAAAAAAAAAAAAACAGTGGAAACCTTATGAATAGTAGCAGAACATTGTTTGGTATAGGGCCAGAGCCCCGCAGGTTATATGGTACTCAAAATACTACTGGGGAAGTGCTGCCTCCTCAAGTACAGTTGACCTTAATGACATGGATGAAGTTGAGCTTTTGAGACCTTCATTTGCTGAGGTGGCATAACTCAAAATGAGAAGAAATACTTGAAACATCCCTTAAAAATTGGAACATGGATTGTAGGAAGTAAGAATTTAGGAAAAATAGAAATTGTCAAAAGTGATAGCATAATGATTGATATCCTTCGTATTAGTGAGCTGAAAAGGACTGGTATTGGACATTTTGAATCAGACAATCATATGGTCTACTATGATGAGAACAACTTAAAGAGGAATGGCATTGCATTCATTGTAAAAAATAACATTTCAAGGTGTGTCCTGAGGTACAATGCTGTCAGTGACAGGATGGTATGCATGCGCTTGCAAGTAAGACCAGTTAATACAAATATTGTTCAAATTTATGCACTCATAACTAATGCCAAAAATGAGGAAATTGAAGATGTTTACCAACTTCTGCAGTCTGGAATTGATCAAACATGCAATCAAGGTGCACTGATAATTAATAATGATTGGAATGTGAAAGTTGGAAAGAAAGAAGAAGGATCCATAGTTGGAAAATATGGCCATGGTGATATAAATGATGCTGGTGATAACATGACAGAATTTTGGAAGACCAATGACTTCTTCATTGCAAATACCTTTTTTTCAAAAACATAAATGGCAACTATACACATGGACCTTGCCAGATGGAATACACAGGAATCAAATAAACTGCATGTGTGGAAAGAGACGATGGAGAAGCCCTTATCATCTGTGAGACAAAGGGCAGGGGCTGACTGCAGAGCAGACCATCCATTGCTCATATGCAAGTTCAATTTGAAGCTGATGAAAATTTAAAGAACTCCATGAGAACCAAAATACAACCTTGAGTATTCTCTACCTAAATTTAGAGATCATGTCAAGAATAGATTTAATGCATTGAACACTAACAACCAAAGACCAGATGAGTTGTGGAATGACATCAAGGACATCATACATGAAGAAAGCAAAAGGCCATTAAAAAGAAAGGAAAGAAAGAAAAAAAGGAGATGTCAGAAAAGACTCTGAAACTTGCTGTTCAACATAGAGTAGCTAAACTGAGCAGAAGAAAGGATGAATTAAAAGAGCTGAACAGAAGATTTCAAAAGGCAGCTTGAGAAGACAAAGTGAAGTATTATACTGGAGAAAATATTGAATGTTGCAAGATGCATCAAAAGAAGATGGAAGGAATACACAGTGTCACTGTACCAAAAAGAATTGGTCTACCTTCAACCATTTCAGGAGGTAGCATATGATCAAGAGCTGATGGTATTGAAGGAAGAAGTCCAAGCTGCACTGAAGACATTGGTGATAAACAAGGCTTCAGGAATTTGAAGAATACCAACTGAGATGTTACATAAACTGAGGCGCGCTGGAGGTGCTCACTAGTCTGTGCCAAGAAATTTGGAAGACAGCTACTTGGCCAAGCCACTGGAAGAGAACCATATTTGTGCCCTCTCCAAAGAAAGATGATCCAATAGAATGTGGAAATTATTGAACATTTAATCATTAATATCACACATAAGTAAAATTTGGCTGAAAATCATTGAAAATCAGTTGCAGCAGTACATCCACAAGGAACTGCCAGAAGTTCAATCTGGATTCAGAAGATGATGTGGAACAAAGGATAGCATTGCTGATGTCAGGTGGATCTTGATTGAAAGCAGAGAATACCAGAAAGATGTTCCCCTGTGTTTTATTGACTATGCAAATGCATTGGACTGTGTAGATCCCAACAAATTATGACTAATCTTATGAAGAAAGGAAATTCCAGAACACTTAATTGCGCTCACGAGGATCCTGTATCTAGGCCAAGAGGCAGTTCATTCGAACAGAACAAGGGGATACTGCATGTTTTAAAGTCAGTAAAGGTGTGTGTCAGGGTTGTATAGTTTCACCATACCTATTCAATTTTACGCTGAGTAAATATTTCAGAAGCTAGACTATATGAGCAAGAACTCTGCATCAGAATTAGAGGAAGACGTCTTAACAACCTGCAATGTGCAGACGACACACCTTGCTTGCTGCAAGTGAAGAGGCCTTGAAGCACTTACTGATAAAGAGCAGACTATAGTCTTGAATGTAAATCGCACCTCATCATAAAGAAAACAAAAAGCCTCACAACTGGACCAATAAGCAACATGTTGATAAACAGAGAATAGATTGACGTTGTCAAGCATTTCATCTTACTTGGATCTACACCCATGGAAGCAGCACTCAAGAAATCAGACAAAAACATATTGCATTGGGCAAATCTGCTGCAAAAGACCTCTTTAAAATGTTAAAAAGCAAGAATGTCACTTTGAAGACTAAGGTGTGTTTGAAACAAGTCATGGTATTTTCAATCACCTTATGCATGACAAAGCTGGGCAATGAATAAGGAAGGCTGAAGAATTGATGCCTTTGAATTATGGTGTTGACAGAAAATTTTGAATATACCCTGGATTGCCAGAAGGAGGAGCAATTCTGTTTTGGAAGAAGTAAAGCCAGAATGCTCCTTAGTAGCAAGGACGGCAAGGCTTTGTCTCATATTCTTTGAACATGTTATCAGGAGAAGCCAGTCCCTGGATAAGGGCATCATGCTTGGTAAAGTGGACCAACAGTGTTTGCAACAATGGGCTCAAGCATAGCAAAGATTATGAGGATGGCACAGGTCAGGGCAATGTGTCCTACTGTTGTACATAGGGTTGCTGTAAGTGGGAACTGACTCAATGGCACCTAAAAATAACACACATTATTATACATTGTTTATGTACTCTATTAGCTATGAGCCACAGATATAATGTTGCTATATTTAAGGAAGTTGAAATATTCCAGCTATTTTCATAGTATCAGTGCAAAAGAATGCCTCTTGTATTCTGACTCAGTGATTATTTTTGAGTGATAATCTGCTAGGTGAAAGACTGCATATCACCATGGTTTTTAATTTTTCTTATAAAAACCTTTCAAATCCCAAGTTTGTGCAAGCATTCTCCCGATTATTCTAGTAAGATTCATATTTTGGAATGAAGTTTTTACACATTTAATCTCCTCAAGTATTTTTTAGTTAAGTTAGTGTTAGAGATCCAGTATTATCATTACTAATAGTTGAATATCATTTGATCCCTTAAATAATCTTTTTCTCACTGAATTGAAATGTCAGCTTTACGACATATTAAACTATTTTAGACACTTGTATTTCAAACTTTATCTCTTCCAGTGATACAGCTTCCATGTATATACCCTGTAATTGCATATATCCACGCAAATTCTATACTTCTTTTCTTAGTGTTGCTTTTTCGGTCTTAATAATCATATAAATATTGCCTTACAAAACTAATGTAGGCCCATTTTCAGAATTTTTATCTAGTTACTCTTTTACATTGCATTGGATACAAACTCCTGTAATTATTATAATTTTTCTAGCCTTTTGCTAATAAACATGGCAATAGAGCTTATTTTGAGGTAAATATTTTTGCTTCATCATTTTTAAAAAAAATAGCTTCAGTCTCCTCATCTTCCCTGAGTTAGGTCAGTAATTGTGCAAAATGCTTTACTCATATTATATCATTTTATTCTATTTTAAATCTCTGATGAAGTTATTGTCTCCTTTTACAGGTGAGGAAACTGAGATTTAGGTATGTGAGTTGTCTCTTCTTTCAAACGGAAGATTTGACAGTAGCAATGTAGAGAAACTAAAACCAAAAGGACATTTTACAGGTAATACATACTGGATTTAAATGGGGTGAGGTTTAGTAATATGGTTATGGTTAAAGATAATTTTTTTTTTTTAATTTTTTATTGTCCTTTAAGCAAAAGCTTACAAATCAAGTCAGTCTCTCACACAAAAACTTAGATACACCTTGCTACATATGCCCAATTGCTCTCCCCCTAATGGGACAGCCCACTCCCTCCCTCCCTCTACCCTCTCATGTACCCTTCAGGCAGGAGATGCCAACATAATCTCAAGTGTCCACCCAATCCAAGAAGCTCACTCCTCACCAACATCCCTCTCCATCACATTATCCAGTCCAAGCCATGTCTGAAGAATTGGCTTTGGGAATGGGCCCTGTCCTGGGCCAACAGAAGGTCTGGGGACCATGACCACTGGGGTCCTTCTAGTCTCAGACAGAACATTAAGTCTGGTCTTTTTATGAGAATTTGGGATCTGCATCCCACTGCTCTCCTGCTCCCTCAGGGGTTCTCTGTTGTGTTGCCTGTCAGGGCAGTCATCGGTTGTAGCCAGGGTCCTCTAGATCTGGTCTCAGGCTGGCGTAGTCTCTGGTTTATGTGGCCCTTTCTGCCTCTTGGGCTCGTAATTTCATTGTGCCCTTGGTGTTCTTCATTCTCCTTTGGTCCAGGTGGATTCAGACCAATTGATGCATCTTAGATGGCTGCTTGCTAGCATTTAAGACCCCAGACAGAACTCTCCAAAGTGGGATGCAGAATGTTTTATTAATAGATTTTATTATGCCAATTGACTTTGATGTCCCCTGAGACCATGGTCTCCAAACCCCCTGCTATGCTGGCCTTCAAAGCATTCAGTTCATTCAGAAAACTTCTTTGCTTTTGGCTTAGTCCAGTTGTGCTGACCTTGCCTGTATTGTGTGTTGTCTTTCCCCTAAACTAAAATACTTCTTATCTACTATCTAATTAGTGAATACTCCTCTCCCTCCCTCCCACCTCTCATAATCATCAAAGAATATTTTCTTCTCTGTTTACACTATTTCTTGAGTTCTTATAATAGTGATCTTATAAATATCTGTCCTTTTGCAACTGACTAATTTCACTCAGCATAACGCCTTCCAGATTCCTCCATGTTATGAAATGTTTCATAGATTCGTCACTGTTCTTTATTGATGCACTGTACTCCTTTGAGTGAATATACCATAATTTCTTATCCATTCATCCATCGGTGGGCACCTTGGTTGCTTCCATCTTTTTGCTATTGTAAACAGTGCTGGAATGAACATGGAGGTGCATTTATCTGTTCATGTAAAGGCTCTTCTTTCTCTAGGATATATTCCCAGAAGTGTGATTGCTGGATCGTATGGTAGTTCTATTTCTAGCTTTTGAAGGAAGTAACAAATCGATTTACAAAGTGGTTGTACCATTTTACATTCACACAAACAATGTTCCAATCTCTCCACACCCTCTCCAACATTTATTATTTTGTGTTTTTTGGATTAATGCCATCTTTGTTGGAGTGAGATGGAATCTCATTATAGTTTTGATTTGCATTTCTCTAATGGCTGTTGATCATGAGCATTTCCTCATGTGTCTGTTAGCTACCTGAATGTCTTCTTTAGAGAAGTGCCTGTTCATATCTTCTGCCCATTTTTTAATTGGGTTATTTGTCTTTTTGTAGTTGAGTTTTTGCAGTATCATGTAGAATTTAGAGGTCAGGCACTGATTAGAAATGTCATAGCTAAAAACTCTTTCCCAGTCTATAAGTAATCTTTTTACTCTTTTGGTGAAGTCTTTGGATGAGCTTAGGCATTTGATTTTTAGAAGCCCTTAGTTATCTAGTTTTTCTCCTGTATTGTTACTAAAGTTTTGTATACTGTTTATGCCATATATTAGGGCTCCTAATGTTGTCCCTATTTTTTCTTCCACTGTCTTTATCATTTTAGACTTTATATTTAGGTCTTTGATCCATTTTGAGCTCTCTTTTTGTGCATGGTATGGGTTTTGTTTCTTTTTTTTTTTTTTTTTTTGCAGATAGATATCCAGTTATGCCAGCACCGTTTGTTAAAAAGACTGTCTTTTCCCCATTTAACTGCTTAGGGCCTTTGTCAAATATCAACAGCTTGTATGTGGATGGATTTATGTCTAGATTCTCAATTCTGTTCCATTGGTCTATGTATCTGTTGTTGTACCAGTACCAGGCTGTTTGGACTACTGTGGTGGTATAATAGGTTCTAAAATCAGATAGAATGAGGCCTCCCACTTTGTTCTTCTTTTTCAGTAATGCTTTACTTATCCAGGGCCTCTTTCCCTTCCATATGAGTTTGGTGGTTTGTTTCTCCATCTCATTAAAAAAATGTCGTTGGAATTTGGATTGGAATTGCATTAAATCTATAGATCGCTATTGGTAGAATAGACATTTTTACAATGTTAAATCTTCCTATCCATGAGCAAGGTATGTTTTTCCTTTTTTGTAGTTCTTTTTTGGTTTCTTGCAGAAGTGTATTGTAGTTTTCTTTGTATAAGTCTTTCACTTTTCTGGTAAGATTTATTCCTAAGTATTTCATCTTCTTGGGGGCTATTGTAAATGGCATTGATTTGGTGATTTCCCCTTCGATGTTCTTTTTGTTGTTGTAGAGGAATCCAACTGATTCTTGTATGTTTACCTTGTGTCTCGACACTCTGGTGAACGTTTCTAGTAGTTTCTATAGTTCTCTTGAAGATTCCTTAGGATTTTCTGTGTATAAGATCATGTCATTTGCAAATAGAGACACTTTTACTTCTTCCTTGCCAATCTGTATGTCCTTTATTTCTTTATCTAGCCTAATTGCTCTGGCTAGGATCCAGCACAATGTTGAATAAGAGTGGTGATAAAGGGCATCCTTGTCTGGTTCCTGATCTCAAGGGGAATGCTTTCAGACTCTCTCC
The DNA here is from genome assembly GCF_030014295.1 of Loxodonta africana. Taxonomy (NCBI): domain Eukaryota; kingdom Metazoa; phylum Chordata; class Mammalia; order Proboscidea; family Elephantidae; genus Loxodonta; species Loxodonta africana. Next base: position 86,986,417 of record NC_087342.1, on the reverse strand, counting down.
ATTTAGGATGATGTTGTCTGTTGGCTTTGTATAAATGCCTTTTATTATGTTGAGGAATTTTCCTTCTATTCCTCTTTTGCTGAGTGTGTTTATCATGAATGGATTTTGAACTTTATCAAATGCTTTTCTGCATCAATTGATAAAATCCTGTGGTTCTTTTTTTTTATATATATATACAATGGATTACATTGTTTGTTTTTCTAATGTTGAACCATCCCTGGATACCTGGTATGAATCCCTCTTGGTCATGATGAATTATTTTTTTGATATATTGTTGAATTCTATTGGCTAAAATTTTGTTGCGGATATTTACATCTAAGTTAATGAGGGATATAGGTCTGTAATTTTCCTTTTTGTGGCATCTTTACCTGGTTTTGGTATCAGGGATATGCTGGCTTCATAGAATGAGTTTGGGAGTGTTCTGTCCTTTTCTACGGTCTGAGATACCTTTAGTAGTAGTGGTGTTAAGTCTTCACCAAAAGTTTGGTAGAACTGTGCAGCAAAGCCGTCCAGGCCAGGGCATTTTTTTGTAGGGAGTTTTTTATTATTACATTTTCAAACTCTTCTTTTGTTACGGATCTGTTTAGTTGTTCTACCTCTTTTTGCTTTAGCTTTAGCTGCTCGACACTAAAGAGCAAGTTTCAGAGTCTCCTCTGACATCCATCTTGGTCTTTTCTTTCTTTCCTGTCTTTTCAGTGACCTCTTGCTTTCCTCATGGATGATGTCGTTGATGTCATTCCACAACTCGTCTGGTCTTCAGTCACTAGTGTTCAATGCGTCAAATCTGTTCTTGAGATGCTTTCTAAATTCAGGTGGGATATACTCAAGGTTTTCGATCTCATGGACTTGCTCTGATTTTCTTCAGTTTCAGCTTGAACTTGCATATGAGCAATTAATGGTCTGTTCCACAGTCAGCCCCAGGCCTTATTCTGACTGATGATATTGAGCTTTTCCATTGTCTGTTTCCACAGATGTAGTCAGTTTCATTTCTGTGTGTTCCATCTGGCAAGGTCCATGTGTACAGTCACTGTTTATGTTGGTGAAAGAAGGTATTTGCAATGAAGAAGTCGTTGGTCTTGCAAAATTCTATCATTCGATCTCCGGCATTGTTTCTGTCACCAAGGCCATATTTTCCAATTACTGATCCTTCTTCTTTGTTTCCAACTTTTGCATTCCAATCGCCAGTAATTATCAAAGCATCTTTATTGCATGTTTGATCAATTTCAGACTACAGCAGCTGATAAAATTTTTCTATTTCTTCATCTTCAGCCCTAGTGGTTGGTGTGTAAATTAAGGCCGGTTTCTGAAGAGGATGTGGAACCAGGGATATCATTGCTGATGTCAGATGGATCCTGGCTGAAAGCAGAGAATACCAGAAGGATGTTTACCTGTGTTTTATTGACTATGCAAAGGCATTCGACTGTGTGGATCATAACAAACTATGGATAACACTGCGAAGAATGGGAATTCCAAAACACTTAATTGTGCTCATGAGGAACCTTTATGTAGATCAAGAGGCAGTTGTTGAGACAGAACAAGGGGATACTGATTGGTTTAAGTCAGGAAAGGTGTGTTTCAGGGTTGTATTCTTTCAGCATACCTATTTAATCTGTATGCTGAGCAAATAACATGAGAAACTGGACTATATGAAGAAGAACGGGGCATCAGGATTGGAGGAAGACTCATTAACAACCTGTGTTATGCAGATGACACAATCTTGCTTGCTGAAAGTGAAGAGGACTTGAAGCACTTGCCAATGAAGAGCAAAGAACACAGCCTTCAGTATGGATTGCACCTCAACATAAAGAAAACAAAACTCCTCACAACTGGACCAATGAGCAACATCATGATAAATGGAGAAAAGATTGAAGTTGTCAAGGATCTCATTTTACTTGGATCCACAATCAACAGCCATGGAAGCAGCAGTCAAGAAATCAAAAGACACATTGCATTGGGCAAATCTGCTGCAAAGGACCTCTTCAAAGTGTTGAAGAGCAAAGATGTCACCCTGAAGACTAAGGTGCACCTGACCCAAGCCATGATATTTTCAATCACATCATATGCATGTGAAAGCTGGACAATGAATAAGGAAGACCGAAGAAGAGTTGATGCCTTTGAATTGTGGTGTTGGCAAAGAATATTGAATATACCATGGACTGCCAAAAGAAGGAACAAATCTGTCTTGGAAGAAGTGCGGCCAGAATGCTCCTTAGAGGCAAGGATGGCGAGACTGCGTCTTACATACTTTGGACGTGTTGTCAGGATGGATCAGCCCCTGGAGAAGGACATCATGCTTGGCAGAGTACATGGTCAGCAGAAAAGAGGAAGACCCTCAAAGAGGTGGATTGACACAGTGTCTGCAACAATGAGCTCAAGCATAGCAACGATTATAAGGATGGAGAAGGACTGGGCGGTGTTTCGTTCTGTTGTGCATAGGGTCGCTATGAGTCGGAACGAACTCGATGGCACCTAACAACAACAACAAACTTCTGTTTGTGTTAGTTTAGGTAGGTAGTCTGTTTCTAGGAAATCATCCATTTCTTCTAGGTTTTCAAATTTGTTAGAGTACAATTTTTCATAGTAATATGATATGATTGTTTTAATTTCAGTTGGGTCTGTTGTAATATCGCCCATCTCGTTTCTTATTTGGGTTATTTGCTTCCTCCCATTTTTCTTTTGTCAGTTTGGCCAATGGCTTATGAATTTTGTTGATTTTTTTCAAAGAACCAGCTTTTGTTCTTGTTAATTCTTTCAATTGTTTTCCTATTTTCTTTTTCATTTAGTTCAGCTCTAATTTCTATTATTTGTTTTCTTCTGGTGCCTGAGGGTTTCTTTTGTTGCTCTCTTTCTATTTGTTGAAGTTGTAGGGATAATTCTTTAATCTTGGCCCTTTCTTCTTTTTTGATGTGTGCATTTTTTGTTTTGATATGCCCACATAGGTTGCTTGAGTGAGCAAGCTTGGTTATTTTCACCTTTGGAGCTCTGATGTCCTGTCCCCAGATGGCTAGAGCTGTTATCAGGTATCCATCTAGGAGTCCATTCACTTTTCTTGTATGAATTCAGCTCACGTGTCCAGTAGCAAATCATCAAGTACATGGTCCAGGCTCTGTCCTACAGTCTGAGGGGGACAGGGGTGATTGGTGTAGGTACCGGTATCTGGTTGCAGAATGGGGTCACACTCAGAACAAGGCAGGGGGTTTAGAACTGACCCCTGACTGTCTCTGTGGAAAGTGTGTCCCTGTTTCCTAGAGCATGCAGGTGGGTGCATTCTGCAGACAGACCATGGGCACCCAATGTTTTTGGTTGTAAGGACTGGGAGGTACCAGTTATCTTTGAACCCCTGTCACGGGTGGCTGGGTGACCTGAGTGGAGCCACCAGTCCTTAGGCCCCTGATGTGGGTAGGTGAGGATCCTGTTTAATAGGCAAAGCAATGTCAAATGTCAAACACCCACCTCTCCAATGCACAGCTGAAATGATTGGAGTCTGCCAACAAGGGCCTATTCTCCTGAAATAGGCCCACAAAAGTCCATGCAGAGGGGAAAGATGCTCAAAGTCCACAGACCGGTTATGCCTGGACAGAAGTTGCTCTGTTTGGAGCTCCCCTGGTTAGTAAAGCAGGCAAATTATCTTTTTCCCCAAATGCAAATTTTTTCCTTCTCCACAGCTGGGAGGATGGCTCTAGGTACTCAACAGTGTCTATCTCAGGCCCAGGGAATTCAGCTGCTGAAGCCAGCTTAGGGATGGGGGGTGCATTAAAATATACGCAAGTACTTACCTTTTGCTGAGAGCGCCATTCTTCTCAGGCTCCAGAGGTTTGAGCAGGCTGTGTGGCTGAGTGCTTCTCCCGGAGGAAACTGTGGCCGAATGCTAGTACCAGCCCGCCGCCGCCACAGCCACTCCAGGAATGGTGCCTGAGGGCTCCCTGCAATTCAGGTCCAGTAACTCCTCTCTGCTTCTGAAGTGTCTCTTTCTCTCCCCCGCCCCTCTGTTCATTTTCTAAGCTTGCCTTTGATGTTCGGGACTCCTAGCTGGTCATAAATACACTCGTTTCACTTGGTTTTTGAGTCTTTGTTGTAAACAGGGCTCGCCAGAAGCGTCTGTCTATTCTGCTATCTTGGATCTGCCTCCTTTTTATTCTTAAAGGAGAAAAATACAAAATACTCTATAACATATAATTAAGGTGTTTTGCCCCTTTTTTATCCCTTACATTATTTTCAAATACTGTACACAGAATATTTATTACTTTTAAATAGAAACAAAGATAATAAGGCAAAAGAGCAATGATTTTTCCTTAATTCTACATGTGTTTAACATATTTATGATACGTTAGGTAATTATCACATTTAGTTTTCATGAAGCTTTGTGAAAAACAGCATTATGTCTGTTTACATGTGACTTATTTTTCCTTTCAAATTAGGTAACACTTAACTAATCAAGAAAGAGCAAAAGCCTGCGGACTAACCGGGAAATGCAATAAATGTTAGCATTGCTTTGGATCTAAATCTCTTTTAAAAAGTAAAAAAATTACAGATACAGAAAAGTTCTGTTTGTATTACTCCATAGTCCCATTTTATCACATCAACGGCAAAAGCAACTATTATAACACAGAAATTATATTTTTATAATTTTATCACTTAGAAATATGTTCAAAAGCAACATAATGCTTTATATACTATGTTTTGAAACTTTTTTTTATTGCTTATTATGTTGTTGAGCTTAATCCATCCCCATACATATATACTTAGTTTTTTAATCTGGTCTATACATTTTGTTGTTGTTGTTAGGTGCTGTTGAGTCAGTTCTGATTCACAATGTCTACGTTCAGTTTCTTCATCAGACTGGTCTCATATATATATGTGTGTGTGTGTGTGTGTGTGTCTATGTAGCATTGTTTTTCAAGAATATGGAACAAATAATTTATGAATCCTTCTTTGGGTGTCAGGTTGTTACCAATGTTATTTTTATCAGAATATTCAAGGTTGTGCACTTTTTGTTTTGTGCTGACGTGTAGGAGTTTCTCTCATATACATAGAGAAGCCTCATATATGTAGGTATAAAAAAAATTAATTTTTTTTTACACACACATATATTAGACTTCTGTGATAAGAGTTTTGAACATTTACATATTTTCCAAATATTGCCAAATTGCTAATTTGGTTATACAAATTTATACCCTCAATAGTGTGAGAAATAACCTTTCCAATGTCAGAACAAACACTTGGTACGGTTAAATATTTATTTAAACCAGCCTGATGAGTGTAAATTTTATCTCCCTGCTATATTATTTTGTTCATTTACTGATTACCGAGGAAGTTGAGTTTTCTTTTCTTGTGTTTATTAGCCATTCTGTTTCCCTTTCCTGTGAACTGACTTTTCTTACCATGCCTCATTTTTCTATTGGATGATTTTAGAGATTTCTGGTATATTGTAACTAGTAATTCTTGGTTGGTTATATGAGTAATTCCTCAAAGGTCTGCATATTGACATTATGTTCACTTATTTTGTTTGTTATCGTATATAAAATTTTTTGTAATGTAATCACATCCATAAATAATTTTTCTTTAAGGTTTGTGTTCTGATTTTGTGCTGTGTCATAAAGCCATTCCGTTACAATCTTTCTCAAAATCTTACAGTTATGTTTTTATGTTTAGCTCTTTCATCCACAAATATGTGGATTTTATTTCCTTCCATATAACTAAATCAAATATCCAAGCATATTTACTAATTAGACTTAATATAAAAGGCATCTCCTTTATCTTCCTTATATTCTTCCTTCCATTAATCCTGGCTATTTTATATTTTGAGCCCTTAATATTTTCCTCTGTAATTTATGATTAGTTCACTATGCTTCTGAAAAAAAAAAAAGGTCTATTCATAGTTCATGAATCACATTGGTTAGTATTGACTTCTGCCATGGATTGAATTGTGTCCCCCCAAAATATGTGTCAAAGTGGTTAGGCCGTAATTCCTACTATTGTGTGGTTGTCCTCCATTTTATGATTGTAATTTTATGTTAAAGAGGATTAGGATGGGATTGTAACACCCTTACCCAGGTCATAGCCCTGATCCAATGTAAAGGCAGTTTCTCTGTGGCGTGGCCTGCACCACCTTTTATCTCTCAAGAGATAAAAACGGAAAGGGAAGTGAGCAGACAGGGGGATCTCATACCACCAAGAAAGCAGTGCCAGGAGCAGAGCATGTCCTTCGGAGGTGAAATCCCTGCAGAAAAGCTCCTAGTCTGGGGTAATATTGATAAGGAGGCTGACAGAGAGCAAAAGTGTTACCCTGGAGTTGAGGCCCTGAATTTGGACTTTTAGCCTACTTTACTGGGAAGAAGTAAACTTCTCTTTGGTAAAGCTATGCACTTGTGGTTTTCTTGTTATAGCAGCACTAGATGACTAAGACAATGTCTTTCCAGTATTAAGTCTTCTTATCCATGTCAATGGTACATCTATTCACACACTTAGGCCTTGGATTGAACACAATCCTTGTGAGCCTTCTCGAATTCCTTGGGTGCCTCCTTCTTTTTCTCTTTTGGTCAGTGCCCACCTGTGCCATGTCAGCTCTTCACTTTTGACTTTGATAAAATGTCATACTCTTCATGGAATTCTAGCAGCATGCCAAGAGATTGGATGACAAAACTCAGAAATGGAAAGGAATTTGCTCCCCATGCATAGTCACCATCTGTCTGCCAGTGTAGACTTGCGTGTTGCTATGATGTTGAACAGGTTTCAGTGGAGCTTCAGAACTAAGATGGACTAGAAGTGAAGGCCTGGAAATCTACTTCCAAAAACTAGCCAGTGAAAAGCCTATGCATCACAATTGTCTGGTCCGCAGCCAATCATGGGGATGGTACAGGACCAAGTAGCATTTTATTCCATTGTGCATGGGGTGGCCCTAAATTGAAGTCAACTTGATGGCAGCTAACAACAACAAAGTAAACCTTGGCCCACAGAAGCTCAAGAAGAAAGGATACTATGTAGATACATCTCTCCTTTTTCTTCTCTATGGACAGTTTTGAGGGACAGTTTCTCCCGGCAAATTTTCCAAAGAAGCCTCATACATGAAACAAACATGCCATCTGAGCAGCTTCCTGAGCACAGGAAAATTTTGCCTCACATTGCTTTACGTTTTTCTTTCTCATACACCTCCTTTTATACCTCATTCTCAGTACCTGCCTGCACCTACCAAATAAAAAATCATCATTTAAATCTTTGTTTCTAGTTCTGCTTTCCTGAGACCTAGGCTAAGACAGGTGTTTTCTTACATCTTTATTTTTGGTGTTGCAGCTCTATAGCGCAGAGTGGAACTGCCTCAGAGGGTTTACCAAGGAGCACCCAGTGGATTCCAACTGCCAGTGTTTTGGTTAGCAGCTATAACTCTTAACTGCTATGCCACCAGAGTTTCCATGGATTGTATAAGGTGACTGAATTCATGTAATGTTGTACATAAAAACATCCTAAATCCTGTGGACTATGGGTGCTACGGGGCGGGGGGGGACTTGCTAATTGGAGACTTGGAATTTGATTCTTCAAGAGAGTAACATTTATAAAGTTAGTAGATGAATGACGCAAATAGGGAGATCACAGAGGTTTGTATGGTGTTGGTGAAGAATATTGAATATACCATGGAGTGTGAAAAGAACAAACTAATTTGTCTTGGAAGTAGAGCCAGAATGCTCCTTAGAAATAAGGATGGCAAGACTTCATTTCATGTACTTTGGACATCTTATCAGAAGAGACCAGTCCCTGGTGAAGGACATTATGCTTGGTAAAGTAGAGGGTCAGCGAAAAAGAAAAAGACCCTCAATGAGATGAACTGAAACAGTGGCTGCAACAATGGGCTCAAACATAGCAACAGTTATGAGGATGGTGCAGGACTGGGTAGTGTTTAGCTCTGTTGGACATCGGGTCACTGTGAGTCAGCACTGAATTGACTTGATTGCACCTAGCTTCAACAACAACTTTCAGTAGTTATTTCCTTCATTGGAAAGCAATGAAAGAAATGAGTATTAATGATAAAAAAAAAAAAAATTTAATGATAGTCGTATCTAACTCTTCCTGTTCAAATATTTCTAACTATTCTTATTTTGTGTTTATGTCTCCAGCTGCATAAAACCTTTCTCATACTCTTGTTCACTGCATGCGTCTTTCAATTTATCTGTTCTACGTATTGCCTAACAATTATGTATCAATATATGTAGAAAACATTTTATTTTCAGGGTCTTTGCCTTTCTACAGTATATACATAGTCTATGTATTTCCTCTTCAGGTAGTTTGGCATATATCTCAAATCTGTTTTCAGATATGATTCTAATGTTAATTCTATTTTTATGTTTTCTTTCAATGCATTTGATGTTTTCATTGCTTTATGCATTTGTCTGTCTATATAACAAATCAATCTATCATAATTTTTTGCATTATTTTATCTGTTGTTTCTCCCTATATTTACTGTCTTCAAATGCTCAAGTTTTATTTGCTTTCTAATTTTTCCATTGGTTATGGTACCCTATTTTTTTCCTGCAGGACTAAAGTAGGAATGACCAAAAAAGACAACCCACAATGAAGAAGCCATGAAAGGGACAAATGTTAGCACCCCAGCAGGTTTCATCTTACTGGGCTTTTCTGACCAGCCTCAGTTGGAGATGGTTCTCCTTCCAGTCGTCTCTGTCATATACATTCTGACATTGATGGGGAACACAGCCATCATACTGGTCTCATACTTGAACCCCAAACTCCACACACCCATGTACTTCTTCCTCTCTAATCTCTCCTTCCTGGACCTCTGTTTCACTACCAGTGTTGTCCCACAGATGCTTTGGAATCTCAAGGGCCCTGAGAAGACCATTAGTTACACTGGTTGTGGGATCCAACTATACATTGCTTTGGGGCTGGGCTCCACGGAGTGTATCCTCCTAACTGTTATGGCCTATGACCGCTTCAGTGCTATCTGTCGACCCCTTCACTATGGGATCATCATGCACCCCAAGCTTCTTTGGCAACTAGCATCTGTGGCCTGGATCAGTAGTTTTGTGGGGTCCACAGTTCAGACGATTCTTGTTTTCCAGTTGCCTCTCTGCAGCCACCACACAATGGATGATTTCATGTGTGAGGCACCCGCCCTTATTAAAATTGCCTGTGTGGACACAACCTTCCTGGAAAATGAGCTCTCCGTAGCTAGTGTCCTCTATGTGGTTATACCTCTGGGACTTATTTTGGTCTCCTATGGCTGCATTGTGAGGAGTGTGCTGAGGATAAAATCAGCTGAAGGCAGAAGAAAAGCATTTGGGACCTGTGGGTCTCACATGATTGTTGTGCTTTTGTTCTTTGGAACTCTAATTTCTTTCTACATACAACCCAATAGCAAGTACACACAGAAGCACAGTAAACTCCTCACCCTCTTTTATACTGTAGTGACTCCCTCACTTAATCCTTTAATCTACACCTTCAGAAACAAAGAGGCTAAATGGGCTTTGAAAAGGCTGCTGACAAGTGACCTGAGATAGGGAGAAATGTGAAACATACTTTTATCAGGAGAAGACAACTTTCATGGGAGTCAGTGAGACAGAGGCATAATATGCTGACCATGCTATCTAATTTAAATCTGGATTCTGGACTAACAGGTATACTTTTTGAGGAAAACATATTTTTCCTCAGTGGTCAAAACCAGCATGTGAAAACATATGCCCGTTGATGCCTTAATCAAGTGGCCATCTAAACCAAACCAAAAACCAAATCCAGTGCTGTCGAGTCAATTCCAACTCATAGCGACCCTATAGGACAGAGTAGAACTGCCCCATAGAGTTTCCAAGGAGCACATGGCAGATTTGAACTGCTGACCCTTTGGTTAGCAGCCGTAGCACTTAACCACTATGCCACCAGGGTTTCCCAAATGACCATCTAGACACCTCAAAATACCCATACTCCGGAAGAGTTCTGTCTGAGTTCTGGTGCCAGCAATGTATTTTTTTTTTTTTTACAAGAAAGAAAAAAAAAAAAAAAAAACCCACGATCATCTTGTGACCATGATATAAGCACCCTGTAAAATTGTATGTAATCACTGACTATACTGTTAATAATGAGTAACCAATTAGCGTGTGAGTATTATACCATTCATTGATTTTCTTGTAATTGCCCACTCTATTTTTTGGTTCCTATTTTACTCCGTAAGAACACTTGTATAATGAAACTGCCTCGGGACTACCTGGTTCAATTTTTGATGGGCTATGTGGTTCCCCAGTTGCAATTGTCTTAGTTCTGTTTTAACTTGAAACAGTATTAAAGTTTTTTTTTTTTTTTTTCCCTGTACAACATACTCATACAATTCCTCAGATGCTGGGTGGGAACTTTTTAAGTACATCTCATTATGTTTTCTCATTTCATTTAGGAGGAGCAGAGCTAAATCACTTAAATGAAATTAGGTGTGAACTATCCTTTTATTAACACATCCTGAAGTTACCTACTCTAAATACTTCATATCCTCTTTTCTGGAAATGTCACGTGTCTCCCTTTTCCCTACTTTGTAAATAGTCTGTGAAAAAAAGATATCTATACCTCTGTGCATGTGTTTGTTTTGTATACTTTCATGATCCTAGAGTTGTTGCTGTAGGGAATGACTAATAACAAGACTGACGTAGTTATGGCAAACCTATTTTCACATTGTAGAACTAAATCTACTTCATGGAGATAGGGCTGGGATGATAATAACTGCAGAAATTGAGTTTACCTAAGAAATGATTCCTATTGTTTCCAAGTCTCACATTCAACAGTAGTTTACACAATGAGCGTTCTGTCCACAGTTTACATGAAACTGTGAAGGCCCATCGGAAAACCTACAATGATCGGTTTGCCTTACTTGGGAGGATTACTGATTCTTGCTCATTCAACAGAGGCCTCTGGGACTAAGCATACCCAAAGATTTTTCTCATCTCTCCCACCCACAGAAGAAGCCCCCAAGACATATGTGCCATGAGGCTGAATATTTCTCTCTTATGCATTTCTCATCAGACGCATTTCTCATCAGACTAGAGTAACTCTCAATCCCTTTTGATCAACACTTTAGCTTTATACCTGGAATCTGAGGTAAATACTCAAACGCAAGTTTAAGCCTCGTCATTAAATCTGAATATTTAAATTTGACAAAAGTAAACAGATTGCTGTATAAATAAGCATTTGTCTTTGTCATTTATATAATATTCGTTTTTATTGATATTGCAACTTGATAGAATATACAAAATTGTTTTCATATTGAGTATAACATTCTTATCTCTTCTAATAACATACTTAACAATTTTGGTAATACTTTACATTTAAAAATATTGGCCTTGTTTTCCATATGTTCAAACTAGATATTTATTTACAGAAAATTATCACGATTTCTATTGTCTCTAATTCTAGAACCTGTTTAGACATACTTGTTGCGTGTTATATTTTAAAAATGTTATTTCTATAAAAAATAAATGCTTTAACAAAGATTATTCCTAGGGAATCACTTCAATACAAATGTAGTTGTTGTTAGGTGCCGTCGAGTTGGTTCTGACTTATAGCGACCCTATGCACAACAGAATGAAACACTGCCTGGTCCTGAGCCATCCTTACAATTGTTGTTATGCTTGAGCTCATTGTTGCAACCACTGTGTCAATCCACCTCCTTGAGGGTCTTCCTCTTTTCTGCTCACCCTGTACTCTGCCAAGCATGATGTCCTTCTCCAGAGACTGATCCCTCCTGACAACATGTCTAAAGTATGGAAGGTGCAGTCTCGCCATCCTTGCTTCTAAGGAGCATTCTGGCTGTACTTCTATGACACATTTGTTCGTTCTTTTGGCAGTCCATGGTATATTCAATGTTCTTTGCCAACACCACAATTCAAAGGCGTCAATTCTTCTTTGGTCTTCCTTATTCATTGTTCAGCTTTCACATGCATATGATGTGATTGAAAATACCATGGCTTGGGTCATGCGCATCTTGGTATCCAAGGTGACATCTTTGCTTTTTAATCCTTTAAAGGGGTCCTTTGCAGCAGATTTACCCAATGAAATACATTGTTTGATTTCTTGACTGCTGCTTCCATGGTTGTTGATTGCAGATCCAAGTAATATGAAATCCTCGACAACTTTAATCCTTTCTCTATTTATCAAGATGTTGCTCATTGGTCCAGTTGTGAGGGCTTTTGTTTTCTTTATGTTGAGGTGCAAACCATACTGAAGGCTGTGGTCTCTGATCTTCATTAGTAAGTGCTTCAAGTCCTCTTCACTTTCAGCAAGCAAGGTTGTGTCATCTGCATAACGCAGGTTGTTAATGAGTTTTGCTCCAATCCTGATGCCCCGTTTTTCTTCATATAGTCCAGCTTCTTGGATTATTTGCTCGGCATACAGATTGAATAGGTATGGTGAAAGAATACAACTGGGACACCCACCTTTCCTGACTTTAAACTAATCAGTATCCCCTTGTTCTGTAAGAACAACTGTCTCTCGATCTACATAAAGGTTCCCCATGAGCACAATTAAGTGTTCTGGGATTCCCATTCTTCACAATGTTATCCATAATTTGTTAGGATTCACACAGTCAAATGCCTTTGCATAGTCAATAAAACACAGGTAAACATCCTTCTGATATTCTCTGCTTTCAGCCAGGATCCATCTGACATCAGCAATGATATCCCTGATTCCACATCCTCTTCTGAAACTGGCCTGAATTTCTGGCAGTTCCTGGTCAATATACTGCTGCAGCAATTTTTCATTGATCTGCAGCAAAATTTTACTTGCATGTGATATTAATGATATTGTTGTATAATTTCCACATTCGGTTGGATCCCCTTTCTTGGAAATAGGCATAAATATGGACCTCTTCCAGTCAGTTGGCCAGGGAGCCGTCTTCCATATTTCTTGGCATAGATGAGTGAGCACCTCCAGTTCTGCATCTGTTTGTTGAAACATCTCAATTGATATTCCATCCATTCCTGAAGCCTTGTTTTTCACCAAAGCCTTCAGAGCAGCTTCGACTTCTTCCTTCAGTACCGTCGGCTCCTGATCATATGCCACCTCTTGAAATGGTTGAACATTGACTAATTCTTTTGGTGTATTGACTGTGTGTATTCCTTCCATTTTCTTTTGATGCTTCCTGCGTCGTTGAATATTTTCCCCATAGAATCCTTCACTATTGCAACTCAAGGCTTGAATTTTTTCTTCAGTTCTTTCAGCTTGAGAAACACCGAGTGTGTTCTTCCCTTTTGTTTTCCATTTCCGGCTCTTTGCACATGTCATTATAATACTTCACTTTATCTTCTCGAGAGGCCCTTTTAAATGTTCTTTTCAGTTCTTTTACTTCATCAATTCTTCCTTTTGCTTTAGCTGCTCGAAAGCAAGTTTCAGAGTCTCCTCTGACATCCATCTTGGTCTTTTCTTTCTTTCCTGTGTTTTCAATGACCTCTTGCTTTCTTCATGGATGATGTCCTTGATGTCATTCCACAACTCGTCTGGTCTTTGGTCACTAGTGTTCAATGAGTCAAATGTATTTTTCAGATGTTCTCTAAATTCAGGTGGGATATACTCAAGGCCATATTTTGGCTTTCGTGGTCTTGCTCTGATTTTCTTCAGTTTCAGCTTGAACTTGTATATGACCGACTGATAGTCTGTTCCACAGTCGGCCCCTGGCCTTGTTCTGACTGATGATATTGAGCTTTTCCATTCTCTCTTTCCACAGGTGTAGTCAATTTGATTTCTGTGTGTTCCATCTGGTGAGGTCCATGTGTATAGACATCAGTTTATGTTGGTGAAAGAAGGTATTTGCCATGAAGAAGTTGTTGGTCTTGCAAAATTCTATCATTTGATCTCCAGCATTGTTTCTATCACCAAGACCATATTTTCCAACTATTGATCCTTCTTCTTTGTTTCCAGCTTTTGCATTCCAGTCACCAGTAATTATCAATGCATCTTGATTGCATGTTCGATCAATTTCAGACTGCAGCAGCTCGTAAAAATCTTCTATTTCTACATCTTTGGCTCTAGTGTTTGGTGCATAAATTTGAATGATAGTTGTATTAACTGGCCTTCCTTGTAGGTGTATGGATATTATCCTATCACTGACACCATTGTACTTCAGGAGAGATCTTGAAATGTTCTTTTTGATGATGAATGCAACGTCATGCCTCCTCAAAGTAGAGTTGACCTTGATTTTGTGGATGGAGTAAAGCTTTCAGGACCTTCATTTGCTGATGTGGCACAACTCAAAATGAGAAGAAACAGCTGCAAACATCCATTAATAATCAGAACCTGGAATGTACCAAGTATGAGTCTAGGAAAATTGGAAATTGTCAAAACTGAAATGGAACAAATAAACATTGATATCCTAAGCATTGGTGAGCTGAAATGGACTGGTATTGGCCATTTTGAGTCAGACAAGCAATACAAATAACTAGTTGAATACAGTATGGATTTGAATGCGGTGGTTAAAAAAAAAACACACACAGATTGGAGAAGAAAATCATGATCTCATGTGAAGGACATTGTTAAGGTAATTTAAGAGTTATCTTTGTAGACCTTGTCTTTGTTCACAAAACATGATTTGATTGGCCTTAACAAATGTGTCCATAATATATTAATAAATGTAGGCACAATCAAATTAAATTTTTGTTGGTGGATTATGGCAGCCAAATGCTTAATAATCAGTACGATTACCTGAATCAATTAACATCTTCTTGTAATTTAAAACAAACAAAAAAAATGAAGAAAAGAATAATAATGGTACCCTTACACAGAGTACCTTTAGAAATAGTTTATTTCAATTTTTCAGTATTTCCAAAGGAGAATAAAAATTATGTAAGTGTTGACGAGTGTACTACTTATTAACTCAGAATCAGAAATGAAATCAAAATCGTGTGATTATTTCTCTCCTTTCTTTCTCTTACAATATTCTCACAATATTCAAAGAGGTTTTCCACCCCTTCCCATTACTTAGCAAAAAAGCTTTCTATTCTGATTTCTTGAAGATTAGATTTATTCTCTTCGTCCCCTGAGAACCAGTTTATAAACTGGAGGTGAGGTTGAAGGCGTTTGGCTTCTCCAAGATTCAGACCTGAAAATTGTGACTTAACAGAGTGTCTTAACAGGATCTGAGAAGAAGAGTGATCAGAGATTGGAATCTGAAAATGTGTGTGTGTGTTATTTTATCCCCTTAAAAGTATTTTAAAACTATTTTCCCTTCCTGATATCTTTTCAAATCTGAATTATAAAAAGAAAGAAAAAGACTATCAAGTTCTCTTTGGAGGAAGAATTCTCTTGGGGAAAATCCTTTTACTTTTGGCGAAAGATATCAAGAACATACTTTCCCCTGTATATTTTTCTAATTCTTCTTGTGGTATGAATAATTATGATATTTGAGAAATATGGATAGAGGGTAGGTGTCAGAAATAACTGCTGAATCAACAGATGAATCGATAAATAAATTATGGTACATTCACACAATGGAATACTACACATCGATAAAGAACAGTGAGGAATCTGTGAAACATTTCAGAACATGGAGGAACCTGGAAGGCATTATGCTGAGTGAACTTAGTCAGTTGCAAAAGGACAAATATTGTATAAGACCACTATTATAAGAATTTGAGAAAGAGTTTAAACTGAGAAGAAAACATTCTTTTATGGTTACGAGAAGGGGGAGGGAGGGAGGGTGGGAGAGGGATATTCACTAATTTGACAGTAGATAAGAACTACTTTAGGTGAAGGGAAAGACAGCACACAATATAGGGGAGGTCAGCACAATCAGACTAAACCAAAAGCAAAGAAGTTTCCTGAATAAACCAAATGCTTCGAAGGCCAGTGTAGCAGGGGCAGGGGTCTGGGGACCATGGTTTCAGGGAACATCTAAGTCAATTGGCATAATAAAATATATTAAGAAAACATTCTGCATCCCACTTTGAAGAATGGCGCCTGGAATCTTAAATGCTAGCAAGCAGCCATCTAAGATGCATCAATTGGTCTCAACCCACCTGGATCAAAGGAAAATGAAGAACACCAAGGACACAAGGTGATTATGAGCCCAAGAGACAGAAAGGGCCACATGAAGCAGAGACTACATTATCCTGAGACCAGAAGAACTAGATGGTGCCCGGCTACAACCAGTGACTGCCCTGACAGGCAACACAACACAGAACCCCTAAGGGAGCAGGAGAGCAGTGGGATGCAGACCCCAAATTCTCATAAGACCAGACTTAATGGTCTGACTGAGACTAGAAGGACCCCAGTGGTCATGGCTTCCAGACCTTCTGTTGGCCCAGGACAGGAAGCATTCCTGAAGCCAACTCTTCAGGCAGGGATTGGACTGGACAATGGGTTGGAGAGGGATGCTGGTGAGGAGTGAGCTTCTTGGATCAGGTGGACACTTGAGACTATGTTGGCATCTCCTGCCTGGAGGGGAGATGAGAGAGTGGAGGGGGTTAGAAGCTGGTGAAATGGAGATGAAAAGAGAGAGTGGAGGGAGAGAGCGGGCTGTCTCGTTAAGTGGGAGAGTAATTGGGAGTGTGTAGCAAGGTTTGGTTTAGCAAGGTGTATATGGGTTTTTTGTGAGGGACTAACTTGATTTGTAAACTTTCACTTAAAGCACAATAAAAATTAAAAAAAAAGAAAAAGAAAGAAAGAACTGCTGAATGGGAATCTGAAGGAGAAACTAAGTAATTTAAGGAAGTAGCTGAATCAGTCAATGTTGACCAGTGTAATTGGAAGCACCTCAAGAGGCAGGAAGATGTGGTGATATGAGAAAATAAAACAGGTTACATACATTCACTAAGTTGCTCCCCTTCTCTCTTTTACCTTTGTCCGAGTGCAGAGAGGAAGATAATTAGTGACTTGAGCATAATAAAGTTTCTACCCTAAAACCAAAATCACTACCTAACACCCATGAGCTAGGTGAAAGTGATATTTCTTGAAAAATAGTCCCTAGAGAAAATCAGATTAGAAAAAAAATGAAAGGTACGTAGTTTATATGTTCTCTTACGAACTGGAGGATCTGTATCTCTATGTTGCTAATTAGCACATGGAGTTGTATAGTATCTCAAAGTGGGCTTTCTCAGGGCAGAAGCATAAAGGAAGGAGTGTCCTAACTGGACATTTTCTGTATACCCAGTCAGACAACATCATAGACAAATTCTTCCACTCATACCCAGGCCCTCAGTGTATATGTTCCTACATTCAATTCTGTGAGTGAAGAAGATGAAAAAAGAAAAAGCAATACCTTTCTTATTAAAAGTTAGCTACATAATTGAGTAAATGAGACTTGCTACTTTTTTCTAACCAGCTATTTCATTAAAAAGCATAAAGATATTTCCATTTCAATAAATGCAAACAATAACACCAGTGCCTGAATAATGTTTCATTACAAAGGTGTTTCAAATTATTTCAATCTCTTGTATATAACTGATCATCAAATTTGTTTATTATTTTACTGCTAATTAAAACTGATGTGATTAATAGCTTTATAATTAGGTATAATTACATATTAGTCCTATGAACCTGTCAATTTGTCATACTGTGATGGCTTGTGTGTTGCTGTGATACTGGAAGCTATGCCACCAGTATTTCAAATACCAACAAGGTCACCCATAGTGGACAGTTTTCTGTGGAGCTTCCTGACTAAGAAAGATTAGGAAGAAGAACCTAGCCATCTACTTCTGAAAAAAATGAACAGTGGAAACATTATGAATAGCAGCAGAACATTGTTTGGTATAGTGCCAGAGCCCCTGAGGTTGGAAGGCACTCAAAATAATAGTGAGAAAGAGCTGCCTCCTCAAAGTACAGTTGACCTTAATGACATGGATGAAGTTGAGCTTTTGGGACCTTCGTTTGCTGAGGTGGCACGACTCAAAATGAGAAGAAACAGCTGAAACATGCATTAATAATTGGAACTTGGATTGTGGGAAGTAAGAATTTAGGAAAACTGGAAGTTGTCAAAAATGATATGGAATGCATAAAGATTGATATTCTTAGTATTAGTGAGCTGAAATGGACTGCATTGGACATTTTGAATCAGACAATCATATGGTCTGCTATACTGGGAACAACTAAAAGTGGAATGGCACTGCATTTATCATCAAAAAGAACATTTCAAGATGTGTCCTGAAGTACAATGCTGTCAGTGATAGGATAGTACGCATAGGCCTACGAGTAAGGCCAGTTAATACAACTATGGTTCAAATTTATGCACTCATAACTAGTGCCAAAAATGAGGAAATTGAAGATGTTTACTAACTTCTGCAGTATGGAATTGATAAAAAATGCAATCATGATGTATTGATAATTAATAATGATTGGAACGTGAAAGTTGGAAACAAAGAAAGATCCACAGTTGGAAAACATGGCTGTGGTGATAGAAGCGGTGCTGGAGATCGCATGATAAAATTTTGCAAGAGCAATGATATCTTCATTCCAAATACCTTTTTTCAACATAAACTGTGACTATACACATGGACCATGCTAGATGGAATACACAGGAATCAAATCGACTACATCTGTTGAAAGAGATGATGGAGAAACTCACATCATTTGTTAGACTAAGGCCAGGGGCTGACTGCAGAAAAGACCATCAATTGCTCATATGCAAGTTCAATTTGAAGCTGAAGAAAGTTAAAACAAGTCTGTGAGAGCCAAAGTACAACCTTGAGCATATTCCACCTGAATTTAGAGACCATGTCAAGAATAGATTTGATGCATTCAACACTGATGACCTAAGACCAGATGAGTTGTGGAATGACATCAAGGACATCATACATGAAGAAATAAAGAGGTTATTAAGAAGACAAGAAAGAAAGAAAAAAAAAATGGGCGTCAGAAAAGACTCTGGGACTTGCCCTTCAACGTAGAGTAGCTAAAGTGAGCAGAAAAAAGGATGAATTAAAAGAGCTGAACAGAAGATTTCAAAGGGCAGCTTGAGAAGACAAGGTGAAGTATTATAATGGAGAAAACATTGAAAGACACAGGGCACATCAAAAGGAGATGGAAGAAATATACAGAGTCACTGGGCCAAAAAGAATTGGTCTACCTTCAACCATTTCAGGAGGTAGCATATGATCAAGAACTGATGGTATTGCAGGAAGAAGTCCAAGCCGCACTGAAGACATTGGTAAAAAACAAGGCTTCCGGAAATGACAGAATACCAATTGAGATCTTATATAAACTGAGGCAGCACTGGAGGTGCTCACTCGTCTGTATCAAGAAATTTGGAAGACAGCTACCTGGCCAAGCCACTGGGAGAGAACCATATTTGTGCCCACTCCAAAGAAAGATGATCCAACAGAATGTGAAAATTATTGAATATCATTAAAATCACACACAAGTAAAATTTTGCTGAAGATCATTGAAAATCAGTTGCAGCAGTACATCCACAAGGAACTGCCAAAAGTTCAATCTGGATTCAGAAGAGGATGTGGAACAAAGGATATCATTGCTGACGTCAGGTGGATCTTGGCTGAAAGCAGAGAATACCAGAAAGATGTTTCCCTGTGTTTTATTGACTATGCAAAGGCATTTGGCTGTGTGGATCTTAACAAATTATGGATAACATTGTGAAGAAAGGAAATTCCGGAACATTTAATTGTGCTCATGAGGATCCTGCACATAGGCCAAGAGGCAGTTCATTCGAACAGAACAAGGGGATACTGCATGTTTTAAAGTCAGTAAAGGTGTGTGTCAGGGTTGTATAGTTTCACCATACCTATTCAATTTGCATGCTGAGCAAATAATGCAGAAGTGACTATACGAGCAACAACTCCACATCAGTATTGGAGGAAGACATATTTACAACCTGCGTTATGCAGATGACACAACCTTGCTTGCTGAAAGTGAAGTGGACTTGAAGCACTTACTGATGAAGATCAAAGGCTATAGTCTTAAGTATGAATTGCACCTCAACATAAAGAAAACAAAAATCCTCACATCTGGAGCAATAAGCAACATCATGATAAACGGAGAAAAGATTGACGATGTCAAGCATTTCATCTTACTTGGATCTACAATCAACACCCACGGAAGCAGCAGTCAAGAAATTGGATGACATATTGCATTATTGCATTGGACAAATCTGCTGCCAAAGACCTCTAGAATGTTGAAAAGCAAGAATGTCACTGTGAGGACTAAAGTGTGCTGCAAACAAGTCATAATATTTTCAATCACCTCATACGTGACAAAGCCGGACAATGAATAAGGAAGACTGAAGAACTGATGCCTTTGAATTATGATTTAGGCAAAGAATATTGGATATACCCTGGATTGCCAGAAGAAGGAACAATTCTGTTTTGGAAGTAGTACAGTCAGAACGCTCCTTAGAAGCAAAGATGGCAAGACTTTGTCTCATATTCTTTGGACATGTTATCAAGAGGAACCAGTCCCTGGATAAGGACATCATGCTTGCTAAAGTGGACCAACAGTGTCTGCAACGATGGGCTCAAGCATAACAAGGATTATGAGGATGGCACAGGATGGGGCAGTGTTTTGTACACAGGGTTTTCGTACACAGGGTTGCTGTGAGTTGGAACCCACTCGATGGCACCTAACAATAACACACATTATTATATATTGTTTATGTACTATATTAGCTATGAGCCACAGGTATAACGTTGCTATATTTAAGGAAGTTGAAATATTCCAGCTATTTTCATAGTATCAGTGCAAAAGAATGCCTCTTGTATTCTGACTCAGTGATTATTTTTGAGTGATAATCTGCTAGGTGAAAGACTGCATATCTCCATGGTTTTTAATTTGCCTTATAAAAATCTTCCAAATCCCAAGTTTATGCGAGCATTCATCTATATTTTTCCCCATTACTCTAGTAAGATTCATATTTTGGAATGAAGTTTTTACACATTTAATCCTGTCAGGTTTATTTTAGTTAAATTAGTAAATTAGTATTAGAGATCTAATATTATCATTATTTATAGCTCAATATCATTTGATCCATTAAATAATTTATCCTTTTCTCACTGAAATAAAGTGTCAGCTTTATGACATATTAAATTATTTTAGACACTTGTATTTCAAAGTTTGTCTCTTCCAGTGATACAGCTTCCAGATATGTACCACCCTGTGATTGCATATATCACCGCAAATTCTATAGTTCTATTCTTAGAGGTACTTTTTCTGTCTTAATAATCATATGACTATCGCCTTACAAAATTAATGTAGGCCCATTCTCAGAATTTTTATCAAGTTACTCTAATGTTGCATTGGATGCCAAATCCAAATGTTTGGTGGATGTGGGCACCTATATTTCTTCCTGTAATTATTAAAATTTTTCTAGCTTTTCTCTAATAAACATGGCAATAGAGCTTATTTTGAGGTAAATGTTTTTGCTTCCTGAGTAAGTTGCCATATTGCTCCCTAAACTATGCCTCAAATCGTTTTAAAAAATCACCCTCACCCTCCCCATCTTCCCTGAGTTATGATGGTAATTGTATAGAATGATTTACTTATATTATTCTATTTCAAACCTCTGATGAAGTTACTATCTCCTTTTACAGATGAGGAAACTGAGATTTATGTATGTGAATTGTCTCTTCCTTCAAAAGGAAGATTTGGCAGTAGCAATGTGGAGAATCTAAAACTCTAAATTCCTCCTACAAGTCACACATACTGGATTGAAATAGGGTGAGGTTTAATATTATGGTTATGGTTAAAGACAATCATTTTAATATAGATAATAAAAGATGAAGGAAATAGAATATGCTGGAATTCTAGTTTCCAAATACCAGTATACAAAATGTAAAATTGATTAGATAATATTATCTCATTTTTACAAGTCAGAGAGGGAAGGCAGAAGAGGTTGGAGAGGTGAGAGAAACAAGAGAGATTATTTATTCTCATGGGAGGAAAATACAAAATACTTACATCTATGACATATAATTAAGGTGTTTTGCCCCATTTTTATCCCTTTCATTATTTCCAAATACTGTACACTGAATCTTTATTACTTTTTAAATGGAAACAAAGATAATAAGGCAAAAGAGCAACGATTTTTCTTTAATTCTACATGCGTTTAATATATTATGAAACATTATGTAATTATAATATTTAGTTTTCATGAAGTTTTGTGAAAAACAGCATAATGTCTGTTTACATATGATTTATTTTTCCTTTCAAATTAGTTAACATTTAACTATTCAAGAAATAGCAAAAGCCTATGGACTAACCACCAAATACAATAAATGTCAGCATTGCTTTGGATCTAAATCTCTTTTAAAAAGTAAAAAATTACAGACACACAGAAGTTCTTTTTGTATCACTTCCTAGTCCCATTTTCTCACATCCATGGCAAAACAACTGTTACAACACAAAAGCTGTATTTCTATAATTTTATCACATAGGAATATGTTCAAAAGTGATATATAGTAATGCTTAATATGTCATTAAAATGAGTTTATATAGTAAGTTTTGAAACTTTTTTATTGCTCTTTGTGTTGTTGAGCTTAGTCTATATCCATACATGTATCCTTAGTTTTTTTAATCTGTTCTATACATGTTGTTGTTGTTGTTAGGTGCTATTGAGTCAGTTCTGACTTATAGTGACCCTATGTTCCATTTCTTCATCAGACTGGTTTTATATGTGTGTGTGTGTATGTGTGTGTACCATTCTTTTCCAGGAATATGGAATAAATAATTTATGAATCCTTCTTTGGGTGTCAGGTTGTTACCAATGTTATTTTTATCAAGATATTCAAGTTTGTACACTTTTTGTTTTGTGCTCATGTGTAAGAGTTTCTTGTATATACATACACACATATATATACATGTATCAGACTTCTGTGATATGAGGTTTGGACATGTACATGTTTTGTAAATATTGCCAAATTTCTAAGTTGGTTGTACAAATTTACACGCTCAATAGTAGTATGTGAGAAATAATCTTTCCATGTCAGAACAAACACTTGGTATTGTTAAATATTTATTTAAAACAGTCTGATGAGTGTATATTTTGTCTCCTTGCTGTATTATTTTGCTTATTTACTGATTACCAAGGAAATTGAGTTTTATTTCCCTATGTTTATTAGCCATTCAGTTTCGTTTTCTGTGAACTGACTTTTCTTACCATGCCTCATTTTTCTATTGGATGATTTTAGAGATTTCTTGTGGATTGTAGCTAAATATTCTTGGTTGGTTATGTAACTCCTCACAGGTCTGCATATTGACATTATGGTCACTTATTTTGCTTGTTATGGTATATAAAATTTTTGTAATCAAATTCATAAATGATTTTCTTTTAAGGTTTGTGTTTTGATTTTGTGCTATGTCATAAAGTCATTCTCTTAGAATTTTTCACAAAATCTTACACTTATGTTTTTTATGTGTAGCTCTTTTATCCACAAATATGTGGATTTTATTTCCTTCCATATAACTAAATCAAATACCCAAGCACATTTACTGATTAGACTTAGTATAAAAGGCATCACCTTTATCTTCCTTATATCTTTCCCTCAAATAACCTTGGCTATTTTGCATTTTCAGCTCTTAATATTTTCCTTTGAAATTTATGATTAGTTTGCTACGCTTCTGAAAAAAAAAAAAGTCCTATTGGTAGTTCATGAATCACATCGGTTAGTATTAACATCTTTCATGGATTGAATTGTGTCCCCCCAAAATATGTGTCAACTTGGTTAGGCGACGATTCCCAGTATTGTGTGGTTGTCCTCCATTTTATGCTTGTAATTTTATGTTAAAGAGGATTAGGGTGGGATTGTAACACTCTTACCTGGGTCATAGCCCTGATCCAATGTAAAGGGAGTTTCCCAGGGGTGTGGCCTGAACCACATTTTTATCTCTTGAGAGATAAAAAGGAAAGGGAATCAAGCAGAGAGGTGGGACCCCTATCACCAAGAAAGCAGTGCTGGGAGCAGAGTGCATCCTTTGGGTCCCTGTGCAGAGAAGCTCCTAGTCCAGGAGAAGATTGATGAGAAGGCTGACAGAAAGGAAGCCTTCCACTGGAGCTGATGCCCTGAATTTGGACTTTTAGCCTACTTTATTGTGAGGAAATAAACTTCTCTCTGTTAAAGCCATCTACTTGTGGTATTTCTGTTACAGCAGCACAAGATGACTAAGACAACATCTTTCCGATATTAAGTCTTCCTATCCATATCAATGTGTAACTGTTCACACAATTAGGCCTTGAATTGAACACAATCCTTGTGAGCCCTCTTAGATTCCTTGAATGCCTCCTTCTTTTTCTCTTTTGGTCAGTGCCCACCTGTGCCATGTCAGCTCTTCACTTCTGACTTTGATAAAATGTCATACTCTTCATGGAATTCTAGCAGCATGCCAAGAGATTGGATGACAAAACTCAGAAATGGGAGGGAATTTGCTCCCCATGCATAGTCACCACCTGTCTGCCAGTGTAGACTTGCGTGTTGCTACGATGTTGAACAGGTTTCAGTGGAGATTCAAAACTAAGATGGACTAGAAGTGAAGGCCTGGAAATCTACTTCCAAAAATTAGCCAGTGAAAACCCTATGCGTCACAACTGTCTGATCCACAACCAGTCATGGGGATGGTGCAGGACCGAGTAGCATTTTGTTCCATTGTGCGTGGGGTGGCCATGAGTTGAGGTCAACTTGATGGCAGCTAACAACAACAAAGTAAACCTTGGCCCACAGGAGCTCAAGAAGAAAGGATACTATATAGATCCCTCTCCTCTCATTTTTCTTCTCTATGGACAGTTTTGAGGGATAGTTTCTCCTGGCAAATTTTCCAGAGAAGCCTCATATATGAAACAAACATGCCATGTAAGCAGCTTCCTGAGCAGCTTCCTGAGCACAGGAAAATGTTGCCTCACATTGCTTTACATTTTCCTTTCTCATACACCTCCTTTTATGCTTAATTCTCAGTACCTGCTTGCATCTACCAAATAAACAATCATCGTTTAAATCTTCGTTTCAAGTTCTGCTTTCCTGAGACCTAGGCTAAGACAGGTGTTTTCTTACATCTTTATTTTTGGTGTTGCAGCTCCAGTGCAAATATTTAAACCCTTTTAAATTTCTGTTTGTCTTTAATCAATCATAGGAAAAATTTTAAATTGTTGAATGTGTGAATAAATGAGGCTTATTGTAGAGTAACAGGTGTCTGTCAGTTTGTCACAGTGTGGGGGCTTGCATGTTGCTGTGATGTTGGAAGCTATGCCACCAGTATTCAAATATCTGCAGGGTCACTGTGATGGTTAAGATTGTGTGGCAACATGCCTGGGTCATGATTCTTATTGCTTATATGTGATCACCCCCATGACGGGATCCGCTGTGAGTAGCCAATCACTTGAAATGGAGTTTCCTTGGGTGTGTGGCCTGTATCTGAATATAAGTGGATGTTTTAGCTTTAGCCTGCTCTGGATCCTGCAGCTGCCTCCTGTTCATCTACATCTGGTCCTTGGGACTTGAGTTAGCAGCTCACCTGTCAGTTTTGGAATTCATCAGTCTTCATAGCCTGTGAAAAAGAGCCCTGCCCTCTGACCTGCTGATCTTGAGTTCATCAGCCCCTGCAGCTACATAAATCAGGAGAAGTCTCTATCCTGATCCATGGACTTGGGACTTTCTAGCCTGTACAACCAGGTGAGCTGTTTTCTTGATATAAGTCTCTCTCTATATAAATTTATGGAAACCCCAGTGGTGTAGTGCTTAAGAGCCATGGCTGCTAACCAAAAGGTCAGCAGTTTAAATCCACCAGACACTCCTTGGAAACTGTATGGGGAAGTTCTACTCTGTCCTGTAGGGCCTCTGTGAGTCAGAATCGATTGGACAGCAATGGGTTTAGATATACATATTTATAGGCTTTACTGGTTTTCTTCTCCAGAGAACCCAGCCTAAGACATTTGGTACCAAGAGTGGGATCTGGGAATGGCTATTCAGGGTGTGGGATAATGGTGCAAGGAACATGAAGATGGATTAGTCTGAGTTTACTGACATGGGTTCACTAAGCACAGATTCTTCATTCAATGTTTCAGGTTGAGAAGTTAGTAAAGGATCTAATAATTTATTTGGTTGTGTTGTCGAAGCAAGGATTACATGCAGGACTACACTAAATCAAGTTGAAGTACCACACTTGCCTTGGTATACTGTAGAAGAAGATATGCAAAGGCTTGGGGAAATTTGTGTGCTAGAGGGGATTTATCAGGTTAGACTCACAGTCCCACACATGGAATGCACAGAGGATACACCTCCTCTTACTACAACTGTGAGGAACACATTTGTGAAGGGAGCTCCAGCATCCTTGAAGACTGCTGTGATTGCTATTTTATGGAAATCAGATTTGACAGTGGGAAATGCCCTAACTGAATTAAGACACCTAACTACAATGGGGCTGATTGGACCCTGTGGTAATAGGGATCAAATGGTGGCACTCAACTGACAAAGACAAGGTGGGCACAGTTACAGTAATGAACAGCAGAGTCAAAGCAGTAATCAGAATAGTCTGACTTGTGTGGACTAAGGCGTTGGCTACTTAGTTAAGGTGTCCATAGGAGTGAAAAAGATAGGAAATCTACTAAATATTTACTTGATCTGTATGAACCTATGAATTCTAGGTCAGGTGAGCAACAGTCTAACTCAAATGGCCAGAATAGATAGTCATAGTCCCTCAATCAGTTTCCAGACTTGAGTGAGTTTAAAGACCCACAACCCCTTGAAGGTAGGAGAGACCGGGTCCCATTGAGGAAGAGCTCCAATGTATTGCCAAAAAATTATACTGTTCATCTCTCTCCCAGCCTTCCCCAAAGGGATCTACAACTTTTCCCTAGTGACTGTTCATTGTAGAAAAGGAAATAATCAGACTTTTCAGGGATTACTGGATGCTGACTCTGAACTGACACTAAGTCCAGGAGACCCAAAACATCACTGTGGCCCACCAGACAGAGTGGGGGCATATGGAGGTCAGGTTATTAATGGAGCCTTGGCTCATGTCTGTCTCACAGTAGGTCCAGTGGGTCCGTGTACTAATCCTGTAATGATTTCCCCAGTTCCAGGATGCATAATTGGAATAGATATACTCAACAACTGGCAGAACCCCCATATTGGATCCCTGACAAATGGAGTAAGGGCTATTATGGTAGGAAAAGCCAAGTGATAGCTATTAGAACTGCCCCTACCAAGGAAAATAGTAAACCAAAAGCAATACCGTATTCCTGGAGGAATTCCGGAGATTACTGTCACCATCAAGGACTTGAAGGATGCAAGGGTGGTGATTCCCACCACACCGCCATTCAACTTACCTATTTGGCTTGTGCAAGAAACAGATGGATCTTGAGGAATGACAGTAGATTACTGAAAACTTAACCAGGTGGTGACTCCAATTGAATCTTCTGTTACGGATGTAGTTTCATAGCTTGAGCAAATTAATACATCTCCTGGTGCTTGGTATTTAGCTATTGATCTGGCTAATGCTTTTTTCTCCATATCTGTTTTGAAAGATCATCAGAAGCAGTTTGCCTTCAGCTGGCAAAGCCAGCAATAAACCTTCAGTTGCCTGCTTCAGCGCTACATCAGCTCTCCAGCCCTATGTCATAATTTAGTCTGCAGGGAACTTTCCCTTCCACAAGATGTCATACTGGTCCATTACGGTGATGACATTATGCTGATTAGACTTAAAAAAAAAAAAAAAAAAAAACTTAGTAAGGAATAAATGTCAATGATACTGGACTTACTGGTAAAACATTTGCATGCTAGAGGGTGGGAAATTAATCCCACAAAAATTCAGGCACCCTTCACCTCAGAAATTTCTAGGAGTCCGGTCATGTGGGCATGTTGCGATATTCTTTCTAAAGTGAAGGGTAAGTTATTGCATCCGGCTGCTCCCACAACAGAAACGGAGACACAACGCCTTGTGGGCCTCTTGGGATTTCAGAGGCAACATATTCTTCATTTGGGTGTGCTACTGTGGCCTATTTATCAAGTGACTTGAAAGCTGCTAGTTTTGAGTGAGGCCCAGAACAGGAGAAGGCTCTGCAACAGGTTCAGGCTGCCGTGCAAACCGCTCTGCCACTTGGGCCATATGATACAGCTGATCCAATGAAGCTTGAAGTGTCAGTGGCAGATAGAGATGCTGTTTGGAGTCTTTGGCAGGCCCCGATTGGTAAATCAGAGCACAGACGCTTGGAATTTTGGAACAAAGCCCTGCTATTCTCTGCAGATAACTACTCTCCTTTTGAGAAATAACTTTTGGCTTGTTTTTGGGCCTTAGTAGAGATTGAATGCCTAACCATGGGACACCAAGTCACCATGCAGCCTGAGCTGGTCGTCAACCACTGGGTTTTGTCTGATCCACAGAGTCATAAAGTTAGACGTACACAGCAGCACTCCATCATTAAATCGAAGTGGTATATATGAGACTGGGCCCAAGCAGGACCTGAAGGCACAAGTAAGTTGCATGAGGATGTGACCCAAATGCCCATAGTATCCACCCCTATCACATTTCCTTCCATTGCCCATTCTGCACCTATGGCCTCATGGGGATTTCCTTATGATCAGCTGACAGAAGAAGAGAAAACTTGAGCCTTGTTTATGGATGGTTCTCTGTGATATGCTGGCACCACTCGAAAGTCCCTTCCTGGGACTTCCCGAACGACAGTGATAAAGGGAAATCCTCTCAAAGGGCAGAACTTCAAGCAGTGCACCTGGTTGTTCTCTCTGCTTGGAAGGAGAAATGCACAGATGTGTGATTGTATACTAATTCATGGGCTGTGGCCAATGGTTTGGCTGGATGGTCAGGGACTTAGAAGGAACATGTTTGGAAAATTGGAGACAAGGATTTATGGGGAAGAGGTATATGGATAAACCTCTCTGAATGGGCCAAAGAAGTGAAGATATTTGTGTCTCATGTGAATGCTCACCAAAGGGTGACCTCAGCAGAGGATGATTTTAACCATCAAGTGGATTGGATGATGCATTCTGTGGAAACAAGTCATCCTCTTGCCCCAGATACTTCCCTCATGAACAAAGTGGCTATGGTGGCAGGGATGGAGGTTATGCATGGGCCCAGCAACATGGATTTCCACTCACCAGGGCTGACTTGGCTACAGCCACTGCTGAATGCCCAGTCTGCCAGGAGCAGAGATCAATGCTGAGTCCCCAATAAGGCACCATCCCTCGAGGTGATTAGCCAGCAATCTGGTGGCAAGTTGATTACATTGAACCACTTCCATCATGGAAAGGGCAGTGTTTTGTCCTTACTGGAATAGACACTTACTCTGGATATGGATTTGCCTTCCCTGTAATGCTTCTGCCAAAACTATTATCCGTGGACTTACAGAACGCCTTAGCTACTGTCATAGTATTCCACACAGAATTGCCTTTGATCAAGGGACTCACTTCACAGCAAATGAAGTGTGGCAATGGGCCCATGTTCATGGAATTCACTGGTCTTATCATGTTCCCCATCATCCTGAAGCAGCTGGCTTGATAGAATGATGGAATGGCCTCCTAAAGGAAAAATTATCTTGCCATGTAGGTGGCAATACCTTGCAGGGTTGGGGCAATATTCTACAGGAGGCTGTATATGCTCTAAACTATCATCCAGTGTATGGTGCTGTTTTTCCCATAGCCAGGATTCCTGGACCCAGGAACCAAGGAGTGGAAATGGGAGTGGCATCACTCACTGTAACCACTGTTGACCCACTTGTAAGATTTTTGCTTCCTGTCCCCATGACGTTATGCTTTGGAATTAGAGGTCTTAGTTCCAAAGGGAGGACTCCTCCCATTCGGAGACACATCACCGATTCCATTCAACTGGAAGCTAAGGATGCCCTCTGGCCACTTGGAGCTCCTTATGCCTCTGGATCAATAGACAAAGAAGGAAGTTGCCATACAGGCTGGTATGATTGATCCTGATTACAAAGAGGAAATTGGATTGATATTACCTAATGGACTAAAGAAGAGTATGTCTAGAATTCAGGAGATCCCTTATGGAGTCTCTTAGTACTACCAAGTCCTGTGATTAAAGCCAATGCAAAACTACGGCAACCCAATTCCAACATGACTACTAATGGCCCAGATCCTTCAGGAATGAAGGTTTGGGTCACCCCACGAGGTAAAGAATCATGATCAGCTGAGATGCTTGCTGAGGGCAATGAGAATACAGAATGGATGGTTGAAGAAGGTAGATCTAAATATCAGTTACGTTCACATGACCAGTTGTAGAAACGAGGACTGTAATTGTTATGAATATTTCTGCTTTGTATGTGTGTTTTATGTGTGCATCAAATATTTTTGCTTTCCTCACTTATAAAATATAAGATGTGAATGGTGCTGGTGTGTTTTTAGTTGTATGCATGGTAGTTGTATCATGTTAGGTGCAAGTATGACTTTGTAATTATCTTTACTGAGAGACTGTGTATGGTTTGGGGAGATGTGTACATGTGTGAAGTTGACAAGGGGTAGACTGTGACAGTTAAGATTGTGTGTCAGTTTGGCTGGGCCATAATTCTCAGTGTTTACTTGTGATCACCACCATGATGGGATCTGCTGTGAATATCCAGGCAATTGAAAGGGAGTTTCTTGGATGTGTGGCCTGCATCCAAATATAAGTGAGCTTTCTGGCCTTTGCTAGCCCCTACAGCTACATGAATCAGGAGAAGTCTCTATCCTGATCCACAGACTTGGAATGTTCCAGCCTCTACAATCACATGAGCTGTTTCCTCAATATAAATCTCTCTATATATATTCATACACTTTACTGGTTTTGCTTCTTTACAGAACCCACCCTAAGATAGTCACCCATGGTGGGCAGGTTTCAGCTGACCTTCCAGAGTAAGACAGGATAGGATGAAGGAACTGGTGGTCTACTTCTGAAAAGAGCTAGACAATGAAAACCTTACAAATAGCATCAGAACATTGTCTGATATAGTGCTGGAAGATGAGCCCCTCAGGTTCTCAAAAGAGATGCCTGGGGAAGAGCTGCCTCCTTAGAGTCCATCTTAATGATGTGGTTGGAGTCAAACTTTTGGGACCTTCATTTGTTGATGTGGCAGGACTCAAAATGGGAAGAAACAGCTGCAAACATCCATTAACAACTAGAATGTGGAAAGTACGAAGTATTAATCCAGGTGAAATGAAAATTGTCAACAATGAAATGGAACACTTAAACATCCACATCCTTGGCATTAGTGAGCCGAAATGGACTGGTGTTGGCCGTTTTGAATTGAACAATAATATGGTCTACTATTCTGGGAATCACAACTTGAAAGAAAAGGCATTGCATTCATCATCAAAAAGAACCTTTCAAGATGTATACTGAAGTACAACACTGTCAGTGATAGGATAATATCCATATGCCTAAAAGAAAGACAGTTAATATGGCTATTATTCAAATTTACACACCAACCACTAAGACCAAAGATGAAGAAATTGAAGATTTTTATCAACTTCTGCAGTCTGAAGTTGATAGAACATGCAATCAGAATGGATTGATAATTACTGGTGATTGGCATGTGAAAGTTGTAAACAAAGGATTGGCAGTTCGATAACATGGCCTTGGTGATAGAAACAATGCTGGAGATCACATGATACAATTTTGCAAGACCAATGACTTCTTCATTGCAAATACTTCCTTTTTGAGGACATAAACAGCAATTATACACATGAACCTGGCCAGATGGAACACACAGTATTCAAATCAACTATATCTGTGGGAACAGAAGATGGAAAAGCTCTATATCATCCATCAGAACAAAGCCAGGGGCAACTGCATAAGAGACCATCAATTACTCATATGCAAGTCCAGGTTGAAGCTGAAGGAAATTAAAACAAGACTACGAGAGCCAAATTACAACCTTGAGTATATCCCACCTGAATTTAGACAGCATCTCAGGAATAGATTTGATGCATTGAACACTAATGACTGAAGACCAGATGGGCTGTGGAATGACATCAAGGACATCATACATGAAGAAAGCAAGAGGTCATTAAAAAGACAGGAAAGAAAGAAAAGACCCAAATGGATGTCAGAAAAGACTCTGAAACGTGCTCTTGAACATTGAGTAGCTAAAGCAAACAGAAGAAATGATGAATTAAAAGTGCAGAACAGAAAATTTCAAAGGGAGGCTCAAGAAGATGAAGTAACTTAGTATAATGACATGTGCAAAGACCTGGAGTTAGAAAATCTAAAGGAATGAACACCCTCGGCATTTCTCAAGCTGAAAGAACTGAAGAAAAAATTCATCCTTTGAGTTGCAATACTGAAGAACCCTATGGGGAAAATGGAAGCTCTGGTGGGGTAGTGGTTAAGTGCTACAGCTGTTAACCAAATGGTTGGCAGTTCAAATCCACCAGGCACTCCTTGGAAACTCTATGGGGACAGGTCTACTCTGTTCCATAGGGTTGCTATGAGTTAGAATTGACTCAACGGCAACTGTTTTTTTTTTTTTTTTTTTTAATGGGGAAAATATTAAACAACATTGAGAGATTCAAAAGAAAATGGAAGGAATACAGAGAGTCACTATACCAAAAATGCATATATGATGTTCAACCATTTCAAGAGGTAGTATTTTGGTGCTGGCAAAGAATATTGAACATACCAGAATGCTCCTTAGAAGCAAATGGCAAGACTATGTCTTACATACTTTGGACATGTTTTAAGGAGAGATCAGTCCCTAGAGAAGGGCATCATGTTTGGTAAAGTAGAGGGTCAGCAAAAAAGAGGAAGACCCTCAACAAGATGGATTGACATAATGGCTGCAACACTGGGCTAACAACAATTGTGAGAATGGCACAGAACTGGACTGCGTTTGTTTCTGTGGTACATAGGATGCCTGAGTCAGATCCAACTGGACAGCACCCAATAACAAAACAACAACAGTGTGGAGTAGCTGAAATGACTAGCAGTTAAACGTCATGGAGCACAGTTCTGAATCCAAAAATTTGCTCCGTCTTAGAAAAATAAATGAACAATACAGATACCAAGTGTTCTCAAATTATAATTGGTGATATTAATACATGCTGTCTTACATATATAGCAGATTTTAAAGATCAAATATGATTAATATAAAAGCAATATCAACTAAATGTAATTGAAAATGTTTTGTGGCAGAAATTATTATTGCTGAACATTAATGATTAAGTCAGAGAAATTATATTTAATTGAAAGATAATATTGAAGTGAACTATTCAGAAGTACTTTCCGAGAGTTGAAAACTAAGTATTAGAATGATAGTCTGTTTCTCAGGTAGTTAGAGAGCCCCTAAAGGCATTATCTTGAACTCAGTCATTTTCTAAACGTATTTGGGAGTGAAGTGAGATCAGGTTATAGATAATGAAAGCTTCAGAATAATCTATAAATCACTAATTGAGCTATTGATTCTGATTCAGAAGAAGGGCCAATATTTTCAATATTCGGAGTGTACATTCCAAAGAGCACATCAAAAGGGAGGGATAAAAATTCACTAACCCAAATACCCTTCAACTATTGTAATACTCTCTAAATCCAACTAAGAAAATCGTCACCTTAGATTAAGGCATTGTCTCCTGTGAAAATTTGTTACAGAAAACAGGTCTTATCAACAGAACATGATGAGAATGAGCTTAACATATTTCATAAGAACTCTACTTTTTCAAAGGGCAGAGGGTCCAGCTACTACCCTGGTCCAGAGCAAGTGCTCAACTAAAAAGCATTTTGTTTCCTCAAGTATTTGCAGTAGTGGGAATTTAATGCATGCACTGGTTAAATACATGATGGGGGAACTGAGAAACCACACAGTGAACATTAGAAACAGCAATAAAACACTTCCACTCCTGGACTGGAGAAGCAAAAGGAGTGAAGGGACTAGGATTATCTGGGGGAAGCCAGGACCATAGTAGGTAAGCCACCAGAACTGACGCAAATGAGGAGATGCCATTCCTGCTAGAGCCTCTCACAGCATAGTGGGAGGCAGAAAAACACTGGCTTCCTCTTTCTATTTCATTCTGATCCCTTGACAGTGTCTTTTATTTGGAAGCCAGTTGATTGCAGCCTTCAGGGGCCTGTCCTCCTGTAATACAAACAGAGCTGGAAAGGACAATGAATGGGTCTGAGGGCAAACCCAGGACCAGCACATTTGGCAAAAAATTTACCCTATTTTGGCACTAAAGTTGGAAGAATAGGTTATAGAAGGAGGGTTAAAGAGTCTATGCCACCATTGTTTCTAAATACTTACTATCATGTACTACCTTAGAAAATATTTTTGGACAGTCTACCCTATGTCCAAATATAAATATTTTTATACTTCAATTATATGTATGTGTCTTAGGCTGGTTCTCTAGAGAAGCAAAACTAGTAAAGTATATAAAAATGTATAGAAAGAGATTTACATCAAGGAAATGGCTCACGTGCTTGTACTGGATGGAACATCTGAAGTCCACAGGTCAGGATAGGGGCTTCTCCTGATTTATGTCACTGCAGGGACTGGCAAACCCAAGATAGACAGGTCAGGAAACATGGCTCTTGCTCACAGGCTGTGAAGATCGATGAATCCCAGGATCAGCAGGCAAGACTGCTGGTAAGCTGTCAGCTCAAGTCCCAAGAACCAGAGGTCAGATGAACAGGAGCCAGCTGTAGAATCCAGAGTGACCCAAAGCCCATGAGCCTTGCTAGGATGTCCACTTATATTTGATGCAGGCCACACTCCCAAGGAAACTCCCTTTCAACTGATTGGCTACTCACAGCAGATCCCATCATGGAGGTGATCACATTGTATCAAATCTCATCATGGAAGTGATCACAAAATCATACAACTGCCAAACTACTTCATAACTGCAAAATCACTGAGAATCATGACTCAGCCAAGTTGATACACAACCTTAACCATCATAGTATGTTATTACTGTATACATATATTTGTATCCTTTCTGGAATACAAACTGAAAGAGAAGTTATAAAATCTTCAAAATAAATGTATATAAAATTTTGAGTATTTCCTCCTGCTCCCAGTGGATCATTTTTCACAAAACTTAGGATATACCCCATCTGCTTTGGAGACTATTATAAAAATCATTGTCTATTCTTTAAGAAGTGATAGTAACGCTATGTGTACAGCATACTTACTTTGTGATATGATTTACTTTTAACCCTTTCTGAAAAGAGGTAATTGATTTGCAATTCACTGCTTTTATACTGGGTATCAGAGTGAACTTCTTTCCCATCATTTCTTCTTTCCCAGCCAGTAATTGTGTTTTAAGTTCATGTGTGTACACAAATATGTACATATTTGCAAACATATATACAACACACAGAAGTTCCATAACAAGAAACTTAAAAATAATTTAAAAATAAATCTATTAAGAAGCTATCAATAGTATTGATAATTTTAATAGCATATGTGATAGAAAGTGGGTGAGTGACATCAACTAGCTTTACAAGTTCATCATGAGTGGAAATTGAAGAATATTCTAACTCTTGAAATTTCAACTGTGTTCTCTGTTCTGAACACTTTTATAGCAAAAATGCGGGTGCTTATGTGCCCACATGTGTGTTTTTAGAAAATGGTATAAAATTGATTGACTTCTAGTAGAAACAGAAGACAAGCCTCTGAGGTTTTTCTCTCTCTAGAGACCTGTCTCCCTCTCCAGCATGGTAATGGGAAGTTGTCTAGGAAGGTGAGCTCCAGAGGCATGTGCTGAGTAAATAAGGTGAATACCATCCACCTGAATACAGTTTGAGTAAAGAGATTACAGGAGAATGTGAATAACCGGTTACTCACTGTCCTCTACTACTTGTCCTGGAACTGTGACAGAGATTGAATCTTCATCAGAACCACCAACATCTCCTGTACCTGGACTGTCATTCTTCCTGGAAGATAACCTTTCTTTCTCATGTTATGAAAAAAAAAAAATAAATAAAGGAAATATTTTTCTAAAATTTGAGGAAATCCAGAGCTGGTTCCCTTTTGTATCAAAAGAAGCTACTTTTCTTTTATAACCCAGTATTTACTATATTCGTAGTCATGGAAAATTGACTACCTTCTTCTCTTTGGAAACACAAATCCCCTTATCCTTATCTTGATTAACAGGAATGTGAAAGGAAGAGGTAAGTGTTTCAGGATGGAGTCTTATTGGAAAATACTGGTTCGTCTTTGACATAATAATCCATTTGCCAAAGAATCATGGCAATGTGGAGTTATATGATGCAAAATGTGGCCACATTGTTCTTCACCCAGTAGAAATCTACTCCTTCAACAGCATAGTTCTGTCTCCCTTTACTGTGTACTAAATTTAGCCAGCTAAAGTCAATGTCAATTGCAAAGGATTGCAGCATTGAGGGTTTTTATCACCAAAATACTTGATCAGTTAGAGAAATGCTAAACAGTGTGACTAATAGTGTTAGTTTCCTTTTGTTATTATAATTCTGTACAGAGGATTATCTTCCACTCAGAACACATAATAGTTTTGTCTTAGCAAAATTTCAGAATGCAATTGACTATTACCATGAATGTCAAAGAAAATGTGCTGTATAGTCTCTTTAAGCTTGACTATTCAACAATTGGCTGAGGTCCTGCTCAATGGCCTAGAGTCTTAGAAGTAAGTTTTTATTTTATGTTTTCTAGTTAGGATATTTGAGGGAAAATCGGACATTTTTCAAACTACACCTTTGAATTATACACAGTTTACTTTATAAAAGATCAGTGGGTTGAATACAAAAAAAAAAAAAGAAAAAGAAAAAACAAACCCACTGCTGTAGGGTCAATTCTGACTCATATTGACCCTATAGGACAGAACTGAACTACCTCAGAGGGTTTCCATAGAGCACCTGGTTGATTCGAACAGATGATCTTTTGGTTAGCAGCCGTAGCTCTTAACCACTATACCAACAGGGTTTCTGTGGATTGTATAACATGACTGAATTCATATACTATCGTCATAAAAGCATCCTAAAGCATGTGGACCAATTTGCTAGAGGGAAAAAAAAAAAAAAAAGCTTGCTAATTAAAGACTGTGAGTTTGATTCTCCTGGTGAGTAACACTTATAAAGGTAGTAGACTCAAATACAGAGATCACAACCATTTGCATGGTGTTGGGGAAGAATATTGAATATACCATGGACTGCGAGAAGTAAAAATTTTTCTTGGAAGTACATTCAGAATGCCCCTTAGAAACAAGGGTGGCAAGACTTCATCTCACAAGCTTTGGACATGTTATTAGGGGAGTGCAGTCCCTGGTGGGGGACATTATGCTTGGTAAAGTAGAAGGTCAAGAAAAGAAAAAGACCCTCAATGAGATGAATTGACAGAGTGGCTGCAACAATGGGCACCAACATAGCAATAATTATGAGAATGGAGCAGGATTGGGTAGTGTTTTGTTCTTTTGTACATGGGATCACTGTGAGTCAGAACTGACTTGACTTGATAACACTTAACATCAAC
Organism: Loxodonta africana; assembly: GCF_030014295.1. Taxonomy (NCBI): domain Eukaryota; kingdom Metazoa; phylum Chordata; class Mammalia; order Proboscidea; family Elephantidae; genus Loxodonta; species Loxodonta africana. Next base: position 86,949,075 of record NC_087342.1, on the reverse strand, counting down.
AACCTTCAGTAGCTATTTACTTCATAGGAAAGCAATGAAAGAAATGAGTATTAATGATAGTCATGTCTAACTTTTCCTGTTTAAATATTTCTAACTATTCTTATTTTGTCTTTATGTTTTCAACTGTATAAACCCTTTCTCATACTCTTGTTCACTCTGTGCATCTTTCTATCTATTCTACCTACTGCCTAATAATCATATATCTATATATATAGCAAACATTTTATTTTCAAGGTCTTTGCCTTTTCACAGTATGTATTGTCAGTCTATGTATTTTATCTTGAGCTAGTTTGGTATATATCTCATATCTGTTTTAGTATATGGTTTTAAGGTTAATTCTGTTTTTATATGTTTTCTTTCAATGCATTTGATGTTTTCATTGCTTTATGCATTTGTCTATCTATATAAAAAATCAATCTATCATTTTTTGCATTATTTTATATGTTGTTTCTATATTTACTGTCTCCAAATGCTCAAGTTTTGTTTGGTTTCTAATTTTTCATTGGTTATGATACTCTACTGTCTTCTTACAGGAATAAAGTAGGGATGACCAAAAAAAGGTGATTCACAATGAAGAAGCCATGAAAGGGACAAATGTTAGCAACCCAGCAGGTTTCATCTTACTGAGTTTTTCTGACCGGCCCCAGTTGGAGATGGTTCTCCTTCTGGTTATCTCTGTCATATACATTCTGACACTGTTGGGGAACACAGCCATCATACTGGTCTCATACTTGAACCCCAAACTCCACACACCCATGTACTTCTTCCTCTCTAATCTCTCCTTCCTGGACCTCTGTTTCACTACCAGTGTTGTCCCACAGTTGCTTTGGAATCTCAAGGGCCCTGAGAAGACCATTAGCTACACCGGTTGTGTGATCCAGCTATACATTGCTTTGGGGCTGGGCTCCACGGAGTGTATCCTCCTAACTGTTATGGCCTATGACCGCTTCAATGCTATCTGTCGACCCCTCCACTATGGAGCCATCATGCACCCCAAGCTTCTTTGGCAACTAGCAGCTGTGGCCTGGATCAGTGGTTTTGTGGAGTCCGCAATTCAGACCATCCTTGTTTTCCAGTTGCCTCTCTGCAGCCACAACATGGTGGATGATTTTATGTGTGAGGAACCTGCCCTTATTAAAATTGCCTGTGTGGACACAACCTTCCTGGAAAACGAGCTCTCCGTAGCTAGCGTCCTGTATGTGATTATACCTCTGGGACTCATTTTGGTCTCCTATGGCTGCATTGTGAGGAGTGTGCTGAGGATAAAATCAGTTGAAGGCAGAAGGAAAGCATCTGGGACCTGTGGGTCTCACATGATTGCTGTGGTTTTGTTCTTTGCGGCTATAATTTCTGTCTACATACAACCCAAGAGCAAGTACACACAGAAGCACAGTAAATTCCTCACCCTCTTCTATACTGTAGTGACTCCCTCACTTAATCCTTTGATCTACACCTTGAGAAACAAAGAGGTTAAGTGGGCTTTAAAAAGGCTGCTGGTTAGAGACCCAAGTTAGGTAGAAATGTGAGATATACTCATCCAATTCCTCAGATCCTGGGAACTTTTAGGTACATCTCATCATGGTTTCTTCTTTCATTTCGGAGTAGTGCAGCTAAATCACCTAAATAAAACAAAGACCGCAACAACAAAGAAACCAAACCCATCACCACTGAGTCGATTCTGGCTCATGGTGACCATATAGGACGGAGTAGAACTGCCCCATAGGGTTTACAAAGAGTAGCTGGTGGATTCACACTGCAGCCCAGCTCTTAACCTCTGAGTCACCAGGGCTCCACCTAAATTAAATTAGGTGTGAAACATCCTTTTGATGACATCCTGAAGTAGTTACCTGCTCTAAATCTTTCTTATCCTCTTTTCTGGAAATATTATGTGTCTCTTTTTTGGCTACTTGTAAATATTCTATGAAAAAATTAATACAGGTATATGCATGTGTATTTATATACTTTTATAAATCATAAAGGTATTGTTCTAAACACACTGCTGCTGAGTAGATTCTGACACATGGCAACCTCAAGTGTTACAGAGTAGTACTGAGCTCCATAGGGTTTTCTTGGCTGTAATCTTTATGGAAACATATTGTCAGGGCTTTCTTGCATGCTGCTGCTGGGTTGGTTGGAACTGCTAAGCTTTAGGTTAGTAGTCAAGTGCAAAGCGTTTGTGCCACACAGGGAGTTCCCTGGTGACTAACTAATGACATGACTGACATAGTTATGATAAACATAACTCCACGTCATGAATCTAAATCTTCTACTCCATGGAGGTAGAGCTTGGATCATAGCTGCAGAAATTTGAGTTTATATGGAAATGTTCCCTATTGCTTCCCAGGTCTCATATTCACTAGTACCACAGGCAGTGTGTGTTCTGTTGGTTGTTTGCATGGAGGTGTGAAGGGCCTTTGGAAAACAAACAAATATCTAACAGTTTTCCTTACTTGGAGGATTGCTGTTTTTTATTCAGTTAGTAGAAGCCTCTGGGACTAAGTACATTCAGGGATTTTTCTCATCTCTGCCAGCCACAGAGGAAGACCCCAAGAGAGATGTTCCATGAGGATGAATGTTTCTCTTTTATGCATCCCTTTTCAGAAGAGAATAGAATAGCTCTCAATGTCTTTTTAGTTAGCGTTTTAATTCTATACCTGAATTGTGAGATAAAGATGAAAATACAAGTTTAAGTCTCATCATTAAACCTATTTTAAATTGACAAAAGCAAATACATTGATGTACAAATAATAAAAATATTAGTCTTTGTTATTTTTATTGATATTATAATTTGATAAAATATACAAAATTATTTTCGTATTGAGTTTAGAATTTTTATCTCTTTTAATAACACACTTAACAATTTTGGTAATGTTTTAAATTTAAAAATATTGACCTTGTTTTTCCTATGTTCCAAATAGTTATTTTTTTACAGAATGTTATCAAGACATATTGACTCTATTACTAGACTCTGCTTAGGCATACTTGTTGCATATTATGTTTTATGAATTTTTTTGTAAAAAAATAAATGCTTTAACTAGGATCATCCCTAGGGAATCATTTTAGTTTAAATAAATAAGTGTAGCTAAATATAGCATGAAGTTGAAAGGGATAGTTTAAAAAAAAAATAAACTCATACACATTGGAGAAGAAAAACATGGTCTAGTCAGTAGGTCATCAAAAAGGTAGCTTACCTATCTAGCCTTGTATTTCTCTGTTCAGAAAATATAATCCAATTGGTGTTAATAAATATATCATTAATAGATTAGTAAATGTATTCATATTTAAGTTAAATTTTCAGTAGTGGATTAGGGAAGTACTCTACGGGGCAGTTCTACTCTGTCTGATAGGGTCGCTATGAGTTGGAATCGACTCGACGGCACTGGCACTGGCAATGCCCAATAGGAGTCCTGGTGGCGTATTGGTTAAGAGCTCAGTTGCTAACCAAAAGGTCAGCAGTTTGAATCCACTAGCCGCTCCTTGGAAACCCTATGGAGCAGTTCTACTTTGTCCTATAGGGTCTCTATGAGTCAGAATTGACTGAATAGCAACAGGTTTTTTTTTTTTTTTTTTTAGTGCCTAACAAGGGATGTAATTACCTAAATCATTTAAAATTTTGTAATTTAAAACAGTCAAAATGAATGAAGAAAATAATAATAATAATAGCCTTATTCCCATACTAAGAATATAAATTAATATTTTCCATATACTCTTTACCTTTTTAAAATAATTTATTTTATTTTTGTTAGTGTTGAGAATATACACAGTGGAACATATACCAATTAAATAATTTCTCCATGCACAGTTCATGGACACTGATTACATTCTTCAAGTTGTGCAACTACTCTCACCCTCCTTTTCCAAGCTGTTCCTCCCCTGGCCCAGTAACATAAACTCACTACTCCCTAAGTTTCCTATCTAATCTTTAGAGTTGTTACCAATTAGATTCCATATAGGTAGATCTTAAAAGGGCACACTGATCAAGGCAGACATTCTCAGACATTCTATACTAGTTAAACTGAACTATTGCTTGGTTTTAAGAAGACTTCAGGGAATATTTTTGGTTTAAGATTTAACATTTTAGAGATTATCTCATGGAAATAGCTTCAGCAGTTTATTCAGCGTCTTTGGCCCCAGAAAATCCGGGTTCCACGAGAATTTGAAATTTTGTTTGGATTTTCCCACTTTTGATCTGAATTCTTTTAGAGAATCTGTGATCAAAATGTTCAGTAGTGGTAGCCAGGCACCATCCAGTTCTTCTGACCTCAAGGCAATGGAGGCAGTTGGTAATGGGGGCAATTAGCCACACATTCCATTTCTTCCTCCTGTTCCTGACTCTCCTTTTTCTTCTGTTCCTCCAGGCAATTAGAGACCAACTGTTGTATCTTGGATGCCTGCTTGCAAACTGTTCACACCCCAGGTACTGTACAATGAGCTGGGAGATATAGGCCTAAACATAAAATTAGGCCAATTAACTGGAATGTTCCATGAAAATATGACCCTAAACCTCCAAACCAAGGAACCAAACTTCATGAGGTGTTTAGTTGTACTTAAGCAGCCTCAGCATTTACACTTTTTTTTGTTGATGTTATAAATATACCTGTCACACAATTTTTGCCAATTCAACTTTTTGCAGGTGTATAACTTATTGAAAGCAATTACATTAATCAGTTGTACAATTCTAACCTTAATCAATGTGGTTTTTCCATCACTACAAACCAAAACTCAGTGCTTCATCAGCAGCAAGTGCCTCCCTTTCCACCTTTCTCTTGCCCCTGCTAACCGCTAATGAACTTTGGTCTCTGTACCTTTCCTGTATAACTGAGGTCATGCAATATCTGTCCTTTTGTGATTGACTTATTTCACTCAGCATAATATCTTCAAGCTTTATCCATATTGTAGTATGTATTAAGACTTCATTTTTTTTTTTTAACTGGCTGAGCAGTATTTCATTGTATTTATGTACCACATTTTGTTTAACCACTCATCTATTGGGGGGCGTTAGGTTGTTTCTACTTTTTCACTATTGTGAATAAATAGTGCTGCAATGAGCACTGGTGTATGTGTTTGAGTCTCTTCTTTCATATATATACCTAGGGATGTAATTGCTAAGTAATACGGTAGTTTTATTTTTAGAGGATCCACCACACTGTTTTCCACAAAGGCTGTACCATTTTGCATTCCCCCAAGAAATGAATGAGGGTTCCAGTTTCCCCACATCCTTGCCAACATTTTCTTATTTATTTATTTTTATTTTCAACATCCTAGTGGGAGTGTTTTGTAGTTTTGATTTGCATCCTTCTGACATTGAGCATCTTTTCATTGTGTTTAGAAGTCATTTGAATGTCCTCTTTGGTGAACCATCTATTCACGCCCTTTGTCCATTTTATGCTTATTTGTCCTTTCGTTGTTACGTTGTCAAAGTTTTACATATATTTTGGTTAATAGATTCTTATCAGAAGCATGGTTTCCAAAGATATTCTCACAGTCAGTACCTTGTCTTTGCATATTTTTTGTTAAAGTCTTTTGGTGAACAAAATATGTAATTTTTATGAGGTCCTATTTATTCAGTTTAAAAGCTGTTTCTGCTTTTGTTATTATATTAGATAATTAATTGTTAAAAGCTAGGCCCCACAGCCCTGTTCTTGCAATTTCTTCTAAAAATTTTATGGCTTTTGTTTTCACATGTAGATCTTCAATCCATTTTGAATTTGTTTTTGTATATGGTGTGAGGCGTGTATCATGTTTCATTTTTCTGCATGTGGAAATCCAGTTCTGTCAACATCATTAATGGAAGAGACTTCTTTCCCCATCAAATGTACTTACCACCCTTATCAAAACTCAGTTGACTGTAGATATGGGTTTATTTCTGGACTCTCAATTCTATTTGGTCTATGTATCTATTCTTATACCAGTACACAGCTGTTTTGATTACTGTTTTAAAATCAGGAAGTGTGAGTCCTCCAACTTTGTTCTTCTCTTTCAACATTGTTTTAAGTAACTGGGGCCACTTGCCATTCCATATAAAATCGAGGATTGATTTTTCCATTTCTCTAAAGAAAGCTGTTGGAATTTTGTTCAGGATTGCACTGAATATATTGTTTTGGATTGTATTAGCATCTTAACAACATTATGTCTTACAATACACGAACATGGAATTTCTTTCCATTTATTTATTTCTTCTTTAATCTCAGCTGTGTCTTATAATTTTCATTGTATAAGCCTTTCACACCCCTGGTTAAATTTATTCCTAGGTATTTTATTTTCTTAGATACTTTTGTAAATGGATTTGTTTCCCTAATTTTCCTATCAGGTTTCGCATTGGTGGTGTATAGAAACCCAACTGAATTTTGTTCGTTGACCTTGAAATTGGGAATAAGGCAAGGTTGTCTGCTCTCATGACTTCTATTCAATATTGTACTGAAGTCCTAGCCAAAAGCAACAAGACAAGAAAGATAAAAGGTATCCAGATTGGAAAAGCAGTAATATTACCTCTATTTGAGAATGAGATGATCCTATGTATAGAAAATCCCAATGAATCTGCAAAGAGGTTTCCAGGGCTAATAGAGGAATTTAGCAAAGCTGCAGGGAACAAGGTTGGATTCTGTTCACTAACATTTTGTTGAGGATGTTTGCATCTATATTAATAAGGAATATTTGCTTGTAGTTTTCTTTTCTTGTGGTGTCTTTGTGCGTGTGTGTGTGTGTTTAACAAAGTTATGTTTTCTTCGTAGAATGAACTAATAAGTATTCCTCCCTGTCCTCTCTTTTAGAAGAGTTTAAACAGCATTGGTGTCAATTCTTCTCTAAATGTTTGGTAGAATTCCCCAGTGAAGCTATATGTATGTTCCAGGATTCTTTTTTAGTTCAGAGGGTTTTGTTTTGTTTTGTTTTCTGCTTGTTTGTTTTTGGTTTTTTGTGCTTTAGATGAAGGTTTACAGAGAAAATCATTTTCTCATTAAACAATTAATAGACATATTGTTTAGTGAAATGGATTACCAACCAGACAACATGTCAACACTCTCCCCTTCTCAATCTTGGGTTCCCCATTATCAGCTTTCCTGTCACCTCCTACCTTCTAGTTCTGTGCCTATTTAGTCTCGTTTTGTTTCATGAGACTGTCTAATCTTTGGCTGAAGGGTGAGTCTCAGGAGTGGCTTCAGTACTGAGTTAAAAGGGTAGCTGGGGGCCATATTCTCAGGGCTTCTCCAGTATCTGTCCAACCAATAAATCTGGTTTTATTTTTGCGAGTTAGAATTTTGTTCTATATTTTTCTCCAGCTCTGCAGCAGTGTTTTGTACTTTTCTTTGAATATGTCTTTTATGTCCCTGGTTAGATTTGTTCCTACATTTTTTACTTTTTTAGGGGCATTCATAAATAGTGTTACTTTCCTGATTTCCTTTTCATAGTTCTCTTTATGGAGTTTAGGAATCCAACTACTTTTTGTATGTTTATCTTGTATCCTGCTACTCTGCTGAATCATTCTATTAGTTTCAATAGTTTTCTTGTGGAGTCCTTTGGGTTCTCTATATATAGTATCATAGCATCTGCAAATAGGAGTAACTTAACTTCTTCCTTACTAATCTGGATGTCCTTTATTTCTTTTTCTTGCCTTATTGCTCTAGCTAGTATTTCCAGCACAATGTTAAATAGGAGTGGTGATAAAGAGCATCCTTGTCTTGTTCCTGTTCTCAGGGGAATATTTTCCGCCTCTCTCTTCTAAGAATGATGCTGTCTGTTGGTTTTGTATAGCTGCCCTTTATTATATTGATGAATTTCCCTTCTGCACATACTTTATTATGAATTTTTATCAGAAATGGATGTTGAACTTTATCGAATGTCTTTTCTGTGTCTATTCAAATGATCATGTGATTCTTTTATTTATGTGATGGGTTACAACGACTGATTTTCTAATGTCGAACCATCATTGCATAACTGGTATGAATCCCACTTTGTCAAGATGTATTTTTTTCTTATACAGTGCTAAATTCTATTGGCTAGATTTTTTTTGAAAATATTTGCATATATATTCCTGAGAGATATTGGTCTGTAATTTTCTTTCTTCTTCTTTTTTTTTTTTTTTTTGTAGTATTTTTGCCTGGTTTTGGTATCAGGTTATGCTGGCTTTAAAGAATGAATTCAGAAATATCCCTGCTATGTTCTAAAATAGTTTGACTTGTACTGGTGTGAGCTCTCCTCTGAATATTTGGTAGAACTATCCAGTAAAGCAATCTGGGCCTGGATTTTTATTTACTGCGAGTTTTTTTTTTTTTAAATTACTTTTTCAATCTCTTCTCTGTTCATATTTTTCTGCCTCAGTTTGTATTAGTTTAGGAAGGTAGAGTGTTTCTAGGAATGTGTCCATTTCCTCTAGGTTTTCAATTTTGTCGGAATTTAGTTTTTCATAGTACTCTGTTATGATCCTTTTTATTTCAGTTGGATCTGTTGTAATGTCCCTCATTTCATTTCTTATTTGGGTTATTTGTGTCTTCTTCTCTTTTTCTTTTGTCAGCTTGGCCAATGGTTTTCGTCAATTTTATTGATCCTTTCAAAGAACCAACTTTTGGCTTTGTTGTTCTTTCTATTGTTTTTCTATTCTCTATTTCATTTATTTATGCTCTGACCTTCATTATTCCCTTTCTTCTGGTGGCTGTGGGCTTCTTTTGTTGTTCTCTATTTCTTCAAGTTATAAAGTTCATTTTTGATTTTTCCCTTTCTTCTCTTTTAATGTGTGCATCTATTGCTATAAATTGTGCTCACTGCATTTGCTTTGTCCCAAAGATTTATATTACTCCTCATTGTTTAAAAAAAAAAACCCTAACAACTGGACCAATAAGCAACATCATGATGAATGGAGAAAAGATTGAAGTTGTCAAGGATTTCATTTTATTTGAACCCACAATCAATACCCATGGAAGTAGCAGCAAAGAAATCAAACAATGTATTGCATTGAGCAAATCTGCTGCAAAAGACCTCATTTAAAGTGTTGAAAAGCAAAGATGTCACTTTGAGGACTAAGGTGCACCTGACCAAGCCATGGTGTTTTAATCACCTTATAAGCATGTGAAAGCTGAACAATGAATAAGGAAGATCAAAGAATTGACACCTTTGAATTATGGTGTTGGTGAAGAATATTGAATATACCATGGTCTGCCAGAACAAATGAACAAATCTGTCTTGGGGAAAGTACAGCCAAAATGCCCCTTAGAAACAAGTATGGCAAGAGACTATGTCTCCTATACTTGGACATGTTGTCAGGAGGGGTCAATCCCTAGAGAAGAACATCATGCTTTGCAAAGCAGAGGGTCAGCGAAAATGAAGAAGACTTTTGATGAGATGGGTTGACACAGTGGCTGCAACAATGGGCTCATGCATAACAACAATTGTGAGGATGGCACAGGACTGAGCAGTTTTTTGCTGTGTTCTTCATCAAGTTGTGAGTTGAAACTAACTTGATGGCACCTAACAACAACAAAGATTTTGGTATGACGTATTTTCATTCTCATTTGCTTCTAGAAATTTTTTGATTCCCTCTTTGATTTCTATTACCCAAGGGTTTTTAAGCAAGGCGTTATTCAGTCCACATATTGGATTTTTTTCCTTGCTGTTCCTATTATTAATTTCTACTTTTATGGCATTGAGACCAGAGAAGATATTTTGTATTATCTCAGTGTTTTGGATTTTGTTGAGGGTTGCTTTGTGGCCTATGAAGTGGTCTGTTCTGGAGAACATTCCATGTGTGTTGGAAAAGAAAGTGTACTTTGCTGCTGTTGGGTGGAGTGTTCTATATATGTCTATGAGGTCAAGTTGTTTGATTATGGCCTTTAGATCTGTATCTTTTTTGAGTTTCTTTCTAGATGTTCTGCCCTTTACCAAGAGTGGTGTTTTGAAGTCTCCCACTATTATTGTGGGACTGTCAATTTCTCTTTTCAGTGCTGTTAGAATTTGTTTTATGTATTTTGGGGCCCTCTCATTGAGTGTGTAGATATTTATTATGATTATGTCCTCATGGTGGATTCTCCCTTTAATCATATAATGTCCTTCCTTGTCTTTTATGGTAGATTTCTTTTTAAAGTCTATTTTATCTGAGACTAGTATTGTCACATCTGCTCTTTTGGGTTGCTGTTTACTTGAATATTTTTTCCATCATTTGATTTTTAATATATTATGACTTTGTTTCCAAGTCGTGTCCCTTGTAGGCAGCATATTGATGGGTCCTGTTTTCTTTTTTTCTCCCCCATTCTATCATTCTTTGTTTCTTTATGGATGCATTTAAGCTATTTACATTTAGAGTGATTACTGATAAAACCAAACCCACTGCCATTGAGTCGATTCTGACTCATAGCGACCCTATAGGACAAAGTAGAACTGTCCCATAGGATTTCCAAGGAGCGCGTGGCAGATTTGAACTGCCGACCTCTTGGTTAGCAGCCGTAGCACTTAACCACTACGCCACCAGGGTTTCCTGATTATTGATAGGTATAAGTTTATTGCTGTCATTTTGTAGTGCTTTTTTTGTGGTGCTGATTTTTTTCCTCTTACTCTTCTGTGCAGAATTCCTTTTTTTTTTTGGTTTCTTTCATTTTCATAGATTTTGTGTGTACTGAGACTTTATGTTTTTCTTCTTTATTTTGATGAGGAGGTTTGTTAACTTTCTTTGTGGTTACCTTGAAATTTACCCTTATCTTCCCAAGTTTAAACCAGTCTTTCATTATTTGGTATCTCCTTGACTTCTTCTTCATTTGAAACTTCTATACCTACACCATTTATTCTTTCTTTTATTGTTCTGATGTTGTAATTTACAGATTGATCTCTCTGGTTCCCTGCTGTAAATTTTTTTATTTTGTTTTATCTTTGAGAGTTCATTACCTAGGTTGATATCTGGCTGATGCTGTCCTCTGTCCTAGATTCAGGTTGTTGTCTGATTTTGTTGGTTCTCTAACTGAAGGACTTCCTTTAATAATTCTTGTAAGTTAGGTTTGGTTTTTACATATTCCCTTAATTTCTGTTTATCTGGAAATGTCTTAATTTCACCATCATTTTTTTTTTTTATATGAGCAAGAGTTTTGCAGTAAATATTATCCTTGGTTTGCAGTTTTTTTTTTGTTGTTGTTGTTCAAGTTTTACGTAGGTCATCTCATTGCCTTCTTGCCTGCATGGTTTCTGTTGAGTAATCGGAGTTTAGTCTTATGGTTTCCCCTTTGTATGTGACATTTTGTTTTTCTTGAGCTGCAGTCAGGACTTTTTGTCTTTGGTTTTGGCAAGTGTGATTATGAGATGTCTTGGTGACTCTCTTGGGGTCCATCCTATATGGGGTTGTTTAGCTTCTTGGGTGGTCAGCTTTTTATCTTTCATGATATTAGAGAAATTTTCTGTCACCAAAACTTCAATGATTCTCTTTGTGTTTTCTGGTTTCTTTATGTTCTAGAACTTGATCACACGCAAATTTTTGCTTTTGATTTTATCCCCCATTGTTCTCATCATTTCTCCATTTTCTCTTTGTTCTTTGATTTTTCCTCAACAAAGTGGTATTCAAGGATTTGTCGTCAATTTCTCTGATACCATCTTCTATTATTTCAATTTTGCTCCTAAAACCTTCTCTTTAACTGTCCATTTCTGAAATATTGTTTATATTTTGATTTCTAATGGTTGCTTTTGTATAATTACTAGTTGTTTATTTATTTTGATATTTCATTGCTGTATTATTTTCCTGACTTCTTCCATTGCTCCGTCTGCATTTCCTCTATTTTTGTCTGTATCTGTCATAATTTTGTCTATTTTTTTACTTATTTTTGTCTGCATTTACCTTCATCTCTTGGAGAAATATGAGTATTAGCATTCTGAGTTTCCTATTAGGTAGTTCCAGTGCCTTTTCTTCTACTGGAAGGCCATACTGTGTTTTGTTTTGATTGCTTTCTGGAGCCATCCTGTCCTTTTTTTTTTTTTTTTAAAGTATGTTTTGATGTTATGTCCTGTCTCCAGGACATTCAGGAATAATTTCTTCATTTATTGATTGTGGATTTGTTTTTTTGGTCCTGCTTTTTTGTTTTAGGAAACCCTGGTGGAGTAGTGGTTAAGTCCTACGGCTGCTAACCAAAATTTCAGCAGTTCTACTCCACCAGGCACGTCTTGGAAACTCTATGGAGCAGTTCTACTCTGTCCTATAGGGCCACTATGAGTTGGATTTCACTTGATGGCAGCAGGTTTTGGTTTTTTGTTTTATTTGGTTATGTTTGGGCAGGCAGGCTGGGTGTGTTTTGTTGTTTGTCCGTTGGGCATGATACTTCTTACCACTTTGTATAGGTAGGCAGGGTCAGTCACTCTGCTAAATTGCAGCAGGGCAGGTCCAGTGCGGGAGAGTGACAGGGATGAGTACCTTGTGGCATGCACTGATACTGACAGGGTGAGCCCAGGGGGCAGTGCAGGGCAGGGTCTGGGGAACCACATCAGTGATGCTCAGGGGCATGGCACTCAGAGTTCAGTGATTGGTGCAGATAGGCAGGAAGGAAGGGAGAGAGTGTGATGTGCAGTGCTAGGTGAGTGAGAGAAAGAAGAGAAACAAAAGCAAAAATAAATAAATAAAATAATGGAGGAAAAAAAAGTAAACAAAATGGTGGCACGGTAAGATTGAACAGGTGGGGGCAGTGCAGACCCAGCAAGACCACGTGCCAGTAGCTTTCTAGCTGAATGGTGATTTTTGAGCTGTCGAGAAGGGGTGTGGGTGGTACACATGGTTAGTTGGGCAGAAAAAAGGAAGGGAAGGAATGGAGAGAGAGGAAAAAAACAGAAAAAGCCAAAAATACCAAGAAAACAAAACAAAAAACAACAAATAAAAAACAGCACTGAAGGAGCTGGCCAGTGGGGCCTGGGTGGACCTGGGCAGCAGTGCACTGGTGTTTCTCCAGCTAAGTGACTGTGATCCATTTGAAAGCAGTGGAGGCCACAAAGCGGGAAGATAGGTACGGGGTGGGAAAGTGTGTATCCCTAGTTACCAAGTGCTCTGTCTCCTGTTGGAGGCTCTGTAATGTTGCCTTCCCATTCTCCATGTCCATACTCCATGGTGCCTGAGGTCCAAGGTGGTGAATCTGAGTGGCAGTGAGCTGGTGTCTGGCTGAGCAACTGTGTCCTGTTGGAAAGTGGCGAAAAGCTTGTACAGTGAAGAAGTGTGGGGGGTGGAAAAGAGTGTATCCCTGGTTCCAGGGAGCTCTGTCTCCTGTTGGGAGCTCTGTGAAGTTGCCTTCCTCTACTCCCTGTCTGCATTTCTTGGTGGCTGTAGTCCAAGATGGCGGATCCCTGCTGTGTTAGTTCATAGGGGACCTCTACTCCGTAGGTGCCCTCATTCTCTGTTCTCTATCAGTTTCTTATTCAGTTTCTTGCTTGATCGAGCTCTTTATCCCTTCATTTGATGCTTAGGGTTCCAGGATTGACATTTGTATCTGTTCTACTTGTTTTTTTGGGTCTTTGCTGTAAAGGGATGGCATGGTGCTTCTGTCTATAGCACCATGTTGGCTCCTTCTCTGTTGGGAGGTTTTTGATCACTGATTCAACCTCTTCACTTGTTATGGTTATGTTGAGCTTTTCTATTTCCTCTTGAGTCAGTTTGGGTAGGTTGTGTGCTTCTAAGTACTTGTTTATTTTATCAAGATTATCTATTTTATTGTCATACAGTTGTTCATAATATTCTGTCATAATTCTCTTTATTTGTATTGGGTCAGTCGTAACATCTTGTCTTTCATTCTTATTTTGGTTATTTGCATCTTTTATCTTTTTCTTTCTTAGTCTTTCTAAAAGTTTATCAATTTTATTGATCTTTTCAAAGAACCAGGTTCTGGTTTGTTGACTCCTCTATTGTTTTTCTGTTTTTGATTTCACTTACTTCTCCTCTGATCTTTGTTATTTGTTTTCTTCTGATAGGTTTAGCCTTAGTTTGCTCTTTTATTTCTAGTTCCTCAAGCTGTAGAGTTAGGCTGTTTATTTGAGATCTTTTTTAAGTAGACATTTATTGCTATAAGTTTCCTTCTAAGTACTGCCTTCACAGCATCCTGTGAGTTTTAGTATGCTATGCTTTTATCTACATTTGACTTTAAGAAACGTGTGATTATTTTTTCCATGACTTATCAATAGTTTAAGAGCACGTTGTTAATTGCCATATGCTTGTGTATTTTACAATTTTTTTCTGTTACTAAACTCTAACTTCACTCCATTGTCAGAGAAAATACTTTGTATGATTTCAATCTTCTTAAATTTATCAAGACTTTTTTTGTGATGTAACATGTGGCCTATTCCAGTGAATGATCCTTGTGCATGTGGCCTTCGTGAGTCAAAACTTCTGAAGAATATTAGTCAGTTGTTTTGTAGAACATCTCTTTATTTGGGGTTGTCTAATGTTTTCTCATTATAGGATTAAGGTTATACATTTTTGGCAAGAATACCACATAAGTGATGCTCTGTCCTCAATTTATCATAACAGAGGGTATACGACATCAATATATTAACTGTGATCACTTTGTTAATAAGGAGCTTTCAGGGTGTCATATGTTTAGTTTTTTCCCTTAGTAATAATAAATAATTTAGGCTAGGTACTTTGAGACTATGAAATAAATTTTAGTCATCATCATCATTGTGGTAATAGTTGGTGCTAAGAAAAATGTGCATGAAAGACTTTTGGAAACCAAACAACACAGAATATGAGGATGAAAGTTAAAAAAGAATTTCTAACTTTCACCAATAATTCAAGAATATTTAACACAGAAAATATTAAGGGTTAGTTAATAAATGATAATACAGATATGTAAAACAAACCTTAAAATGTTCTAAAATGTGTATTTTCGGTGTTTTTATGTTCAACTGTTTTAAAAACAGTATATGTCTTGGCAATACAATCTATCATGAGAAATAACTATAAACAGGGTTAGCGGAAAGAAAGTGGCTAAAATAAAAAAAATGTTTGCAATGCATGTTGCTTTGTTGTACAAATATAAGTGAATTAAATTTTAATCTTTATTCTTTATGTATTTTATAAATTTTCCCTGAAAATATGTATTATAGTTGTTTTAAGAAAAAAATGTTAACAATTAAATATTTTATTACTTGTATCACACATGTTTATTGGAGGAACCTTAGAAATGGTGATAAGAAGTCACTAATGGCATTACTACCTAGAGAAACTACTGTTAACATTTTATTTCAATCCTTTCAAAGTTACTTACAAATTTCTTATAAAAATAAAAATGGTCCATACTCTCCATTTTATTTTTAACTTGCTTTAATACTTAATAAATTGTTAGAACCTTTCTTTTTTATTGTGCTTTAAGTGAAAGTTTACAACTCAAGTCAGTCTCTCATAGAAAAAATTATACACACATTGTTATATGACCCTTGTTGCTCTCCCCACAAAGTGACAGCACACTCCTTATCTCCACCCTGTATTTCCCCCATCCATTCAACCCACTCCTGTCCCCCTTTGCCTTCTCGTCTTGCCTCCAGACAAGAGCTGCCCACATGGTCTCATGTGTGTACTTGAGCTAAGAGCACAGTCCTCACCAGTATCATTTTATGTCTTATAGTCCAGTCTAATCTTTGTTTGAAGAGTTGGCTTCAGGAATGGTTTTAGTTTTGAGCTAACAGAGAGTCTGGGGGCCACGACTTCTGAGGCCCCTCAAGTCTCAGTCAGACCATTACGTCTGGTCTTTTGACTAGGATTTGGGGTTTGCATCCCACTTTCTCCTGCACCATCAGGGATTCTCTGCTGTGTTCCCTGTCAGGGAAGTCATTGGTGGTAGCCAGGCACCATCTAGTTCTTCCGGTCTCAGACTAATGGAGTTTCTGGTTTATGTGGCCCTTTCTTTCTCTTGGAATCATATTTTCCTTGTGTCTTTGGAGTTCTTCATTCTCCTTTGCTCCAGATGGGTTGAGACGAATTGATGCATCTTAGATAGCTGCTTCCTAGCTTTTAATACCCCAGATGTCACTCATCAAAGTGGAATGCAGAACGTTTTCTTAATACACTTTGTTATGCCAATTGACATAGATGTCTCCTGAAACCATGGTCCTCAGATCCCCACCCCTGATATTCTGTCCCTCGAGGTATTTGGATGTATTCAGGAAACTCCTTAGATTTTGTATTAGTCCGGTTGTGCTGACTTCCTCTGCATTGTGTGTTGTCCCTCCTGTCACCTAAAATAATTCTTGTCCGAGATCTAATTAGTGAATACCCCTCTCCCTTCCTCCTCACCCTCACAACCATCAAAGAATATTTTCTTCTGTGTTTAAACCTTTTCTTGAGTTCCTCTAATAGTAGTCTCATACAATATTTGTCCTTTTGCAACTGACTAATTTCACTCAACATAATGCCTTCCAGATTCCTTCATGTTATGAAACGTTTCATGGATTCATCATTGTTCTTTATTGTTGTGTAGTATTCCATTGTGTGAATATACCATAATTTGTTTATCCATTCATCCTTTGTTGGGCACCTTGGTTGTTTCCATCTTTTTGCTATTTTAAACAGTACTGCAGTGAACATGGGTATGCATGTATTCTCTGAAGGCCCTTATTCCTCTAAGATATATTCCAAGGAGTGGGATTGCTGGATTGTATGGTAGTTCTATCTTCTTAAGGAAGTGTCAAATCTATTTCCAAAATGGTTGTACCATTTTACTTTCCCACCAGCATTGTATAAGTGTTCCAGTTTCTCCACAACCTCTCCAACATTTATTATTTTGTGTTTTTTGGATTAATGCCAGCTTTGTTGGGGTGAGGTGTTATCTCATCGTAGTTTTGATTTGCATTTCTCTAATTGCTAATGATTGTGCATATTTCCTCACGTATCTGTTAGCCACCTGAATGTCTTCTTTGGTGAAGTGACTGTTCATAACCTTTGCCCATTTTTAAATTGGGTTACTTGTCTTTTTGTTAAGGTTTTGCAGTATCTTATAGATTTTAGAGATTAGACACTGAATAAATTTGTCATAGCCAAATTTTTTTCCCCAGTCTGTGGGTTGTCTTTTTACTCTTTTGGTGAAGTCTTTGGATGAGAATATGTTGTTGATTTTTAGGAGCTCCCAGGTATCTAGTTTCTCTTTTTGCATTTGTGCATTGTTAGTAATGCTTTGTATACTGTTTATGCCATGTATAAGGGATCCTAGCATTGTCCCTATTTTTTCTTCCATGATTATCATTTTCGATTTTATATTTAGGTTTTTGAGCCATTTTGATTTAGTTTTTGTTCATGGTGTGAGGTATGGATCTTGTTTCATTTTTTTGCAGAAGGATATTTAGTTATGCCAGCATCATTTGTTAAAGAGACTGACTTTTTCCCATTTAATGGACTTCGGACCTTTGTCAAATATCAGCTGCTCATAGGTGGATGAATTTATGTCTGGATTCTCAATTCTGTTCCATTGGTCTACATATCTGTTGTTGTACCAGTACCAGGCTGTTTTGACTACTGTGGTGGTATAATAGGTTCTAAAATCAGGTAGTGTGAGGCCTCGCATTTTGTTCTTCTTTTTTAGTTATGCCTTACTTATATGGGGCCTCTTCCCTTTCCGTATGAAGTTGGTGATTTGTTTCTCCATCTCAATAAAAAATGCCATTGGAATTTGGATTCAGATTGCATTGTATCTGTAGATCACTTTGGATAGAATAGACATTTTCACAATGTTGACTCTTCTTGTCCATGAGCAAAGTATGTTTTTCTACTTATGTAGACCTCTTTTCGTTTCTTGCAGTAGTGTCTTGTAGTTTTCTTTCTATAGGTCTTTTACATCTCTGGTTAAATTTATTCCTAAGTATTTTATCTTCTTGAGGGCTATTGTAAATTCTATTGATTTGGTGATCTCCTCTTTGACATTCTCTTTGTTGGTGTAGAGGAATTCAACTGATTTTTGTATGTTTATCTTGTATCCTGATACCTGGCTGAAATGTCCTATTAGTTCCAGTAGTTTTCTTATGGATTCTTTAGGGTTTTCTGTGTATAAGATCATATCATCTGCAATTAGAGATACTTTTTCTTCTTCCTTACGAATTCGGATGCACTTTATTTCTTCCTGTAGCCTCATTGCTCTGGCTAGGACTTCCAGCACAATGTTGAATAAGAGTGGTGATAAAGAGCATCCTTGTCTGGTCCCCATTCTCAAGGAGAATGTTGTCAGACCCTCCATTTAGGATGATGGTTGTTGGCTTTGTGTAAATGCCCCTTTATTATGTTGAGGAATCTCCGTCCTATTCCTATTTTGCTCAGTTTTTATCATGAATGGGTGTTGGACTTTGTCAAATGCCTTTTTTGCATCAATTGATAAGATCATGTGGTTCTTGTCTTTTGTTTTATTTATGTGGTGGATTACATTGATTGTCTTTCTAATGTACCATCCCTGAATTCTATTGGCTAGAATTTTGTTGAAGATTTTTGCGTCTATGTTCATGAGGCACATTGGTCTGTAATTTTCTTTTTTTGTGTGGTGTCTTTACCTGGTTTTGGTATAAGGATTATGCTGGCTTCATAGAATGAGTTTGGGAGTATTCCATTCTTTTCTATGCTCTGAAATACCTTTGGTAGTAGCGGTGTTAACTCTTCTCTGAAAGTTTGCTAGAATTCTCCACTGAAGCCGTCAGGGCCAGGGCTTTTTGTTGTTGTTGTTGGGGTTTTTTAATTACCTTTCTGTGTCTTCTTTTGTTATAGGTTTATTTAATTGTTCTACCTCTGTTTGTGTTAGTTTAGGTAGGTAGTGTGTTTCTAGAAATTTACCCATTTCCTCTTCAATTTCAAATTTGTTAGAGAGCAATTTTTTCTCAGTCTCTTCTTTTGTTATAGGTTTATTTAATTGTTCTACCTCTGTTTGTGTTAGTTTAGGTAGGTAGTGTGTTTCTGGAAATTTGTCCATTTCCTCTTCAATTTCAAATTTGTTAGAGAGCAATTTTTCATAGTATTCTGTAATCATTCTTTTAATTTCCATTGGGTCTGTTGTGGTATCGCCTGTCTCATTTCTTATTTGGGTTATTTGCTTCCTCTCCTGTTTTTCTGTTGTTAGATTGGCCAATGGTTAATTGATCTTATTGATCTTTTCAAAGAAGCAGTGTTTGGTCTTGTTATCTCTTTTGATTCTTTTTGTGTTCTCTATTTCATTTATTTCTGCTGTAATATTTACTCTTTTGCTGTTCTCTTTCTATTTGTTCTAGCTGTAGGGTTAATTCTTAGATTTTGGCCCTTACTTCCCTTTGGATGTGCATGTTTACTGGTGTAAAATGACCTCTGAGCACTGCTTTTGCTGTGTCCCAGAGGTTCTGGTAGGATATGTTTTCATTCTCATTTTATTCTATGAATTTCTTTATTCTGTCCTTAATTTCTTCTATAACCCAATAGTTTCTTAGCATGGTATTGTTCAGTCTACATGTGTTTGATTGTTTTTCCTTGCTTTTACTGTTGTTGATTTCTACTTTTATGGCTTTATGGTCAGAAAAGATGCTTTGTAATATTTCTATGTTTTGGATTCTGTTAAGGCTTGCTTTGGGGCATAATATGTGGTATGTTTTGCAGTATGTTCCAGGTGCATTGGGGAAGAAAGTATACTTGGCTGCCGTTGGGTGGAGTGTTCTGTATATACCTATAAGGTCAAGTTGTTTGATGTGGCGTTTAGATTCTCCATGTCTTTATCGAGCTTCTTTCTGGATGTTCTGTCCTTCACCAAAAATGGTGTTTTGAAGTCTCCTACTATTATTGTGGGTTTTCCATATCTCTTTTCAATGCTGTTAGAGTTTGTTTTATGTATTTTGGAGCCCTGTCGTTGGTTGCATAAATATTTATTATGGTATGTCCTACTGGTGTATTGACCCTTTAGTGATTATGTAGTGTCTTTCCTTATCCTTTGTGCTAGATTTTAGTTTAAAGTCTATTTTGTCAGAAATTAATATTGCCATTCCTGCTCTTTTTTGATTGTTGTGTGCTTGATATATTTTTTTTCTGTCCGTTCAGTTTTAGTATTTTTTGTGCCTTTAAGTCGAAGGTGTGTCTCTTGCAGGCAGAATATAGATGGATTGTGTTTTTTTAATCCATGCTGCCACTCTCTGTCTCTTTATTGGTGCATTTAGCCCATTTACATTCAGCGTAATTATTCACAGATATGAGTTTTATGCTGTCATTTTGAAGTCTTTTTTTTGTGTTTTAAAAGTTTCCTTGTTCCACTTAATTTTCTGTGCTGAGTCATTTTTCTTTACATATTTTCTTTTCCTCTTTTTCATTGTTGATTTTTTTGCTGAGCCTTTGTTTTTCCTGCTTTTTATTTTGATGTGCAGGATTGTTAGTTTCCTTTGTGGTTACCTTAATATTCACCCCTATTTTTCTAAGTTTAAACCAATCTTTTATATTTTTATATCTTCTTGACTTCTTCTCCATATGAAAGATATATGACTACGTATTTTCGTCCCTCTTTTTTTATTTTAATGTTGTCATCTTTTGCGTAATGACATCTCTGTTTCCCTGTTTTGAGCATTTTATCTTTGATTTATTTTTGTGATTTCCCTATCTGGGTTGATATCTGTTTGCTGTGTCCTGTCTTCTAGTTTTGGGTTGTTATCTGATATTATTGATTTTCTAACTGGAAGACTTCCTTTAGTATTTCTTGTAATTTTGGTTTGGTTTTTGCAAATTCCCTAAAATTCTCTTTGTCTGAAATGTCCTAATTTCACCTTCATATTTGAGAGACAGTTTTGGTGGATATATAATTCTTGGCTGGTAATTTTTTCCTTCAAGGTTTTATATGTGTCATCCCATTACCTTCTTGCCTTCATGGTTTCTGCTGAGTGGTCTGAGCTTATTCTTATTGACTCTCTTTTGTAGATGACTTTTAATTTCTCCCTAGCTGCTCTTAAAATTCTCTCTTTATCTTTGGTGTTGGCAAGATTGATTATAATATGTCTTGGTGACTTTCTTTTGGGATCTACCTTGTGTGGGGTTGAATGAACATCTTGGATAGATATCTTCTCACCTTTCATGATATCAGGGAATTTTTCTGCCAACAAATCTTCAAAAATTCTCTCTGTATTTTATGTTATCCCCCCTCCCTGTTCTGGTACTCCAATCTCTCATAGTTTATTCCTCTTGATAGAGTCCCACATAATTCCTAGAGTTTCTTCATTTTTTTTAATTCTTTCATCTGATTTTTCCTCAAATATGTTGGTGCCAAGTGCTTTATCTTCATTCTCTCTAATTCTGACTTCCATAGCCTCAATTATACTTTTATTACTTTTTAATGAATTGTCTAAATCTGAAATTTTGTTGTTAATATTCTATATTTCTATTAGCTGTCTCTCTATAGATTCTTGCAGGCTGTTAAATTTGTCACTGTGCTCTTGTCTGAATCTGCTTAAGTCCCTCTAATGCTTTGTCTGTGTGTTGCTTGGTTTGTTCTGAATTTTGCTTGATTGCCTTCCTGATTTCTTGAAGAATTCTGTATATTAATCTTTTGTATTCTACCTCTGGTAATTCTAGGATATTCTCTTCATCCAGAAGATTTCTTGATTATTTTGTTTTGGGAGCTTACTGAAGCCATTGTTGTCTGCCTCTTTATGTGATTTGATATTGACTTTTATCTCTGAGCTAACAATAAGTTATTGTACTTGTTCATTTTATGTTTGCTTACTGTGTCCTAGCTTCTTGTTTTGTTTTGATATGCCTAAATAGGCTGCTCAAGTGAGCTAGTTTGATTATTGGTGCCCTTGAAGCTCTGATGTCCAATTGCCAGGTGGTTAGAGCTGTTACTATGCATATGAGCCCAAGAGTCTGTTCACTTTTCTTGTGTGGTTTCAGCTCAGATGGCCAGGTAGTCAGTCACCAAGTGGTGCAGGCTCTCTCCTACAATCCTAGATGAGCAGGAGTGATTGGTGTAGGTATAGGTATCTGGATACAGTAGGGAATCATGCCCTGAGCAAGGAAGAGGGCTGACAACCACCCTTGAGTGTCTGTGAGGAAAGCATATCCCTGTTCCCTAGAGCACATAGGTCAGTGGGTCTTGCAGCTGGACTATGGGACCCAATGCTGGTGGCTATAAGGACTGGGAGGCACCACTTGTTCTTGGACCCCTGTTGTGGGTGACTAGGTGTCATGGGTGGAGCCAACAGTCCTCAGGCCTGAGTTGTGGGTAAGTGAGGACCCTGCTTAATAGGCATAATGGTATCTAATGTCATCAGCACCCTAAATGCCTGTGTTTGTCTCACCCCGCTTGCACCAGCAGATCCAGTGTGAGGGGTGCCAGTTCCCACTGGGTCAGTTCTGGCAATTCCTCACTGCTTTTGAACCATTTCTCCTTCCCCATGCCACTCAGTCCAATTCCTCTACTTTGCCTTTGATGTTCAGGGCTCCTAGCTTGTCATATATAATTGATTCACTTGTTTTTTCGTATCTTTATTGAAAGAGGGACCACAGGAAGTGTCTGACAACTCCGCCGTCTTGGCCCTGCCTCCTGTTCTTACCTTTCTAGATTAATAAAAATACTTATAAATTATCATTTCTAATGCCTACATATAATTCTTGCCTATAACTGTAGCATGATTCCTAACCAGCCAGTTATTTTTGCATGTTTAAGTTGGTTCCATTGTTAATATTATCAAAATAGAACCCCAAAAGTATTATATTTAAATGAATGAATTGGATAGTCTATAGTAAGGTAGGATATTAGGCAAAACACATACCTTGGTCATTATTGACTATCACTCATTTTATCTGATAGAAATATACTAACTAGAAATATCACACTCTGAGAGAAGACTGAATTGCTTTCTTTTGGGATAACTTAAGTTAAATCATTGTAGTAGTCACATTACTACACTCTTTGTCACATTATAACTATTGTATGTGTAGCTAGTAATCTCTCTCAGATCAAGTGTTAACACAGTATCTCCCTGAGAACCAGATGTTCAAATCCAAGGCGATGTCTTTGTAGGTTCCCAACCAGTTGCCATCAAGTCAATTCCAACTCATGGTGACCACATGTATGTCAGAGTAAGACTATGCCATAAGAAGTTTTCTATGACTGATCTTTCTGAAGTAAATCACCAGGCCTTTCTTCCAAGTTGCCTCTGGGTAAACTCAAACCTCCACCCTTTCTGTTAGAAGCTGAATGTGTTAGCCATTTTTATCATCCAGGGACTCCTTATATATACCTAAAAAAAAAAAAAAAAAAAATTTTTTTTTTTTTTTTACCAAATTGTATTGTAATCATATTCATTTCTCTCAAGATCAAGTCTTTGGATGATCTCCAAACATATTCATTTGGGATTCATTTGTACATATGTAATATTTTTTTGATTACATAAAATCTTGAAAATTATGTAATTATTTTAGTTCAGTTTTCTTCCAACGTTGAATGTAAATATTTTTTTCTCTTTCTTCTTAAAACACTTTTTACATAGGAATTCTTGATTAAAATTTCCCATATTTTTCCATTAATATTCTGTAACAGAAACTTCTGAAATGTAAGAGGATTTTTTTTTTTCATGTTTACATAGTTTGGCTCTATATTATGTACCAATAATAACTAGCCCATTCCATTGCCATCAAGTTGATTCCAACTCATAGGAAGCCTATAGGATAGAGTTTCCATAGCATTTCCAAGGAGCTGCTGGTGGATTTGAACTGATGACCTATTGGTTAGCAGCTTAACCACTGCACCACCAGGGTTCCACCAATAACAAAAGTTGAACGAATTATTAAAACATTTTTTATTGAAGGATATAATGGACTTCATGCAGTTATCAGGGAATTAAAAGTCACATGGGCCAGATATATGTGGAAACAAGTCCTCTTGTTACCAAAAACCAAAAAATCCCATTGGTATCAAGTCAATTCTGACTCATAGTGACCCTATAGAGCAGAGTAGAACTGCCCCATAATGTTTCCAAGGAGCACCTGGTGGGTTCAAACTGGCAACCTTTTGGTTATCAGCCATAGCACTTAACCACTATGCCACCAGGATTTCCAAAGGCGGAAGTCATATGGGCCTCTCAGGAGCAATAAAATGTCTAAGAGTGTCAAGTGAGACTCTGTCAACCTTCTGAGATAAAACCCGGCAATTTATACTCTGCCACTAGACAAAAGTATTTTTGGAATCCTGACTAGTTTTGGAGTCACCTTTTAAAAATTTCCAGTATCCAATTTCCTTTCAGAATTTAACAATCAGGCCTTTTGTTTTGAGTATAGCGATGTCTCCAAAACTACAGTTACTGTTATTAAAGAAGTTCCTTGTAAGACAGGTGGAAGAATGCACAGTAATTTGTTAGTTTGTTTACTTTCCGACTGTGCATGCATCCTTTCCAAAGAGCAGATTTGCATGATCCTCACATACTTACCCACGAGTCAAAATTTTTTTCTTGCCCAGAGTTCTCCGGAGGGCTGCCTTGACTTCCTTGTTCCGTAAACTATAAATGATAGGGTTAAGCATGGATGTCACCACTGTATAGAAAAGAGCTAGGAGTTTGTCCACTCCTGGTGAGTGGCTAGCTTTGGGCCTCAGGTAGCTGACAGATCCTGAGCCATAGAAAAGTGTTACTACCAGGAGGTGGGAAGAACAGGTAGAAAGAGCTTTGTGGCGGCCTTCAGGTGATGGCATGAACAGCACAGCAGCTAGAATTCTCCCATAGGAAGCAATGATCAGTAAAAATGGGCTGGAAATACAAAGGATAGCCACGACAAAGACTGCAGCCTCATTATGGGACGTATCTCTGCAAGCAAGTGCCAGGATGGGTGGAAGATCACAGAAGAAGTGGTCTATCTCACAGGGACCACAGAAGTTCAAGGAGAAAATATAGTTGGTCTGGCCCAGACCGACCAAGAATCCCACCCCCCAAGAAACCACTGCCAAATGGGCACACACCCCACGACTCATTCGTGTTGTATAGTGGAGTGGAGAGCTTATGGCCATATAGCGATCAAAAGCCATGGCTGCCAAAAGGCAGCATTCACTGATAGCAAATAATGTAAAGAAAAACATCTGTGTGGCACAGCCCTCCCAGGAAATCCCTCGAGCCTCACTCACAAGACTCTGCAGCATCTTAGGTATGACAGAACAGGTGTAGCCAATCTCCAAGACGGACAAGTTGGCCAGGAAGAAGTACATGGGAGTGTGGAGGACTGGGTTGGTCCATATGGCAAGGGCTATGAGAGCATTTCCTGTCAGTGATGCTAAGAACATGAGTAGGATGAGGGTAAACAGGAGGAAACACTCTTCAGTGATCGCAGAGAATTTGGCAAATGCAAAGTGTTTGACAGACATGATGTTGTCCTGCCACAATGAGCAATTGAGGTTCATGACCTGGAAGAGAAAGGCAATGTCATCAGAAGGATAACTTTGGATGAGGTAGACAAATTGCTATATTGCTTTTAAAGAGCTCTGATAAGTCAGAGGGGTAATAAGTTTCACAATTCCTTACCAGGAATTCTAAAATTCAAAAGTTCTGAAATTACCCTCATCCTCACACACTTTAAACTGAAATCCTCTTCTATCCTCACTATCTCAGCAGATCTGTCCAAAATACACTTAGTCACTGAAGCATAAAATGAAAAGAAAAAAAAAGATTCTAGGGCAATTCTCTCTTCATCCCCTCCTTTCATCAAATATGAAATAGTACAAAATAAACGCCTTCTGGTATCTCTTGTATCTATCTATGTCTTCCCATTTCTGTTGACAATGACTTTATTTCTTCCTTCACTCATTCATTCAACAGGTGTTTGTTTAGCACAAGATATTTGGCAGTTGCTGCCTTCAGTCCTGGAATTCAGCAACGAAAAAAAATCAACATCTCTTCCCACATGGAGCTTATATTTTAGTGAAGGAAAGCAGAAATTACATAATCATTTAAGAAATAAAAAAATTGATTTAATGCATGAAATTAAAACCAGGCTATGTGCTGGAGACTGTCCAATTTAGATTGAGTGGTCCTAGAGGGTTCTTAATCATGAAACCCATAGGCTAAGATGTGAATAACAAGGAGGGGCAGCCATGTGAAGACTGTATCACAGCCATCCATATCATATGTACACTGAACTTTTGAGAAAATTTCATCACTATAACCAATTTCTTTACCTTCAATATTTCTCATCTGTCATCCTTTCTCCATCAGTGTGTTCTTTACTAAATGAAAATTATAGTTGTCTGCAAGTTAAAACTGAATTTCCTTGATGTGATTCATAAAAAAATCTCTGAATCTGGTCACTCATTAGAGATAGAAAGTTTTACCTCTTCCTTTACCCAAATGGACCCCATGTTACAATCAAAACACACTACTTGGATCCTTTAGTACATGACTTGCTACACTTATTTCCTTGCCTTGTGGTCATTTTCCCATGGGGGGTTGAAATTTGCTTCCCTGGTTTCTCACCTAGTGAACTGAATATCTATGTTCAAGTTCAAACATGGTTTTCCTGGTCTTTGGAAACCCTTCCTGACACTGGCCCTTCCTGTCCCTGTGCTAGTTAGTTACTCATCCTGTCCACTGTGTTCTTTTCACTGCTATGGGAGTCCCTGGGCAATGCAGAAGGTTAAGTGCTTGGATACTGACTGAAAGATTGGTGTTTCAAACCCACCCAGAGATGCCTTGAAAGAGAGGCCTGATGATTTTCTTCGGTGAGGTCACAGCCTTGAGAACCCTGTGAAGTGCTGTTCTCTGCAACACATGGAGTCATCATGAGTGTGAATCGGCTTGATGGCAATGTTTGTTTGTCGCTGCTGAGATGCCGCTTACACCACTCTGATATCAATTACTTGCTCATTCCTTTCCGGGAGTATCTCAGATCCAGGTTGCAGGAATAACATTATATCTAAAACCTTTAGCAATTCATAAGTCTTATGTAAGGAAAAAAGAGTTCTAATGTTAAGTTTTACTCTGGCTACCTGTATATTCAGCCCTTTGGTGATATTCTATTTTTTGAAGTCAACTAAGTAAAATCCCATCCCCCTAAAACATCACAAATACTGTGAAATCTGGAAGCTGTGTAAGGTGGAAACCTGTTAGAGAAGGAAAATGAAAATATTTTCCACTGGTAGAGAGTAATAGAAAGTGGTAAGAGTGCACCCTGTAAAAGCGGAAGACTTGAGAGATCTGGAAAAACAAGGCAACCCCATTGAGTTTTGGCTTTTACAGGTTTCACTGTATAACACTGATTATCAATTCCTGACAAAAGATTTCCTGTTCTTTCAGTGATAGTACTGCAGTTTGCATTGTTCTGTTTGAAATATCATCAACTGGAAATAAACTATGTTTGCTCTGAAAAGAGCAGAAGAATGAGTGGATTTTACATCTAATGTTATGGACTCTACTTGTCTGTTAGCATAACCTGATAGATAACCTGAGGTCATGTTATCAGATAGTGTCTGGCAAAATCCAATATTGTTGATTCATTGGACAAATCACCAATCAAAATCTTCCATCATTTTCATATATGTTATCTTGAATCTATATCAAAGTCTTGAACTTCTATATTTGCACAAGGTTTTAGTTCATCCTGCAGAAACCATATCACATATCCTCATCTACGTATTTGTTGTTCTTGTTGTTAGGTGCCATGGAGTCGAATCCAACTCATAGTTGTCCTGTGTACAACAGGATGAAACACTGCCCAGTCCTGTGCCATCCTCACATTTAGCACTATTACATTACCTATTTTTAGGCTCTGCCTATCATTTAATCCTCTTGAAATTTAGGAGATTCTGCTTGAATCACGCAGCAATTGTTGGGCAGTTCACATGTTTGATATCTATTGTCATTAGCACCTATGTTTCTGCAGTAATGAATTTTTATGTTTAAAAATTTTTAATTTTAAGAATCATAACTTTTGCAAGATGATAATTCTTTAATCAACCCATTTAGTGGTGAATAAGCAGTTCACTAAGCAATTATCCTACAACTACAAGCAAAGAAGGCATAGTGGTATTTATGTAATGTATAAAAAAGGGGACTCAGATCAGATGAAGTGATATTTCAGAAAAAAACACTTTTCCTGAATTTCCTTGTTTATATCACATTAACTGGTGGCGTAGTGGTTAAGTGCTACGGGTGCTAACTAAAGGGTTGGCAGTTCGAATCCGCCAGGTGCTCCTTGGAAACTCTATAGAGTGGTTCTGTCCTATAGGTTCACTATGGGTGGGAATCAACTCGGCGGCACTGGGTTTTGGGTTTTGATCACATTAACTATACATTTGAAGTGAGTATACATGAAGCAGAAACCCTGGTGGCGTAGTGATTAAGTGCTACAGGTGCTAACTAAAAGGTTGGCAGCTCAACTCCACCAGGCACTCCTTGAAAAATCTATGAGGAAGTTCTACTCTGTCCTATTTAAAAAAAAAAAAAAAATCCTATAGGGTTGCTATAAGTCACAGCCAACTTAATGGCAATGGGTTTTTTGGTAATATATAAAGCAAAAGCATGCTTTTTGAGAATCCAAATTATTATGAATAAAAAAATGCACTAGGTGCCTTCACCAAAGCATATGTACGTGTTTTATATACACACACATCTGTACACCCACAGACAGATACACATTCTGTCATTCCGTTTGTCAGTTAAATGTACAAATACGCATCTTGTTATATCTTCCTACCTTTGGGAGGAATTGCAACTTCCTTGGAGACACTGATGGTGGAGGTAAAGGGGGGACCCAGGGAGAAAAAGAGAATATCTGACCCTTTCCTAACTAATGGCATCATGAATACCCTTGTCCCCTTTAAACCGTAGAAGGAAAATGCAATTGTCTGTTTTGAGGACAGAGGTAAGGAGATGTCGGGGAATAGGAGGAACTTACTGGTGAAAGGCTGACTGCACAAAGATCAACACATGCTATTAATCATTTGATATTTCCAGGATTCATGCAAAAAAAAAAAGTTAATCTCATGATAAGTACATTTTAAAGCCTCACAGAATTCAGAGACAACTGAAAAATAAGGTAGTCAAAGCCTGTGAATGCTTCTAAATATTTAAAGTGACAAAGAATGGTAGTCTGTCTAGAAATACTAAATCATGTAAAAATAAATTTATAGGACTCACTAGAGATGAGAACACAAACAAATGCAGTGAAAGTCTCTTTGTCACTTAGACTATTGCTGAACCACACAAAGCTGAAAAAATGTTTTTTTTTTAATTATACTTTGTTTTTATTATTCCCTCATCTATTGGCCTTAGTTTGGGGAGCTTGATATCTGTGTAGTAAAAGACAGATTTGTGTACATACTGTGAGTGATTATTTTCATCATTGCCCATGGAAAGACAGTAAGATGCTCAAGGCAGGTCTCAAGGGTCTGCAGAAAGGAAATGGTGCTGCCTCTTACCTGATACATTTTCTAGACTTAGGCTTTCTGACCTATCATTTCCTTGTAAATAAAGACTAAAGACGTCTTTTTATCTTTCTCGTTGAATTGTTTTGAGTCACAAATGCAAACATTGTACAGGAAAATTATGAATAAAAAGTAAGGAATGGCCATTAAACCGTAGTTTAGCAGAGGCAAAACCTCCTGCTCTTTTAAAGCTTCACATGAATGAACTCACAGAACACTGCATGGAATATTCCCTGTTATTATCAATCTGTATAATATTCTATACTAAAAGTTAGTAGTCAAGTCATTCTAAGTAGCACTGTGATATAATCTGAAGATAAAGAAGTTTCATGCCTCATGATTAATTATAATATCTTATAGGTTCCTAGAGACCCTGGTAGCCTAGTGGTTAAGTGCTGTTGCTGCTAACCAAGAGGTTGGCAGTTCAAATCCACCAGGCACTCCTTGGAAATTCTACGGGGCAGTTCTACTCTGTCCTGTAGGGTTGCTATGAGTCGGAATCGACTTGATGGCAGTGGGTTTTGGTCTTTTAGATTTCTATTCAATGTTATAAAACATTAAGTGGTCACTGAACAGTAGCAAATTTCTGGAAGTTTAAACTATGAGATGAACTTTCAGTGATAGTTGGATGTAAGAAAAAAGCATAGAAGGGAAATAACATAATTTTAAAAACTGGATGGCTTGACTTCACAGACCACCTTACTCGGCCACAACATCCGAGACCAGCACACTCTATATGGTTCGCCTTTGGAAATAATCCAACAGAAGTGATTCAGTTTGAGAGCTCCTCATAATTAGAAATGTTCCTTGACTGACTCAGTTCCTTATTCATTTTGTATTTTCATAGTGAGACATTTCTTTGTTTCCTATCAGCCAAAGAAAACATATGATGCAGTATTAGACATTGAATATTAAACAGTACCGTGCCTAACACACAAGAAACATGATAAATGTTAATATTTGTTATTATGTAACCACCATTTCTAAAATGCTTTAGTAGTAGATAAAATTTAAGTAAATTGGTCATTACACAGTATAGGGATGATTACCCATTACTTTCCACAATTTTCCCCATAGGACCTAATATTTAGTTAAATGATACATTAACAACCCAGAAGAAACTGTCTTATCACCTAGATCATTGTGTACAGGGCCATCTAGGTATTTCTATTTCTCTAAAATAAGAGGTATATCAATTACTTATGAAATAATTAATTTAGAAAGAGATACTGGGAGGCTGAGTGAATTGCTTACTCTTTGGAGAAGGAGAGAATAACTGATTAAAATACTGATCAGAACTGAAATCTGCTTTGGGTATCACTGTCCTCTGTCACACTTTAATTTGCCGTCTTCTACAACTGCTCTTTTCTTAAGACATCAGCTATGTCACACACCTTGAATCATAATATTTGAGGGGAAAAAAAGTAGATGGTTATAGCTTCTGATGAGTCACTCCCTGATTTTCTCTGCACCCTCCCCTTAGAGCCAACATTCAGAAGATACAAATTTGCCCCATCCTCACCTCTAAGACTGTGCACTTGAAACCGTTTGCTGTAATCAGGGACCATGGCTGATCACAGGTAGAGTGTGTCTCACGGGAGAGCATCTCGTCCCTCCCTGGAATGCCCACAGCTCCACACACAAAAAAATCCAAAAGTATACAAGTCTGTGCTGATTACATGTTAATATCTTTGAGCCTTCCTTCTTCTTGAAAAACAATGGGATATGACTAAGTTATATTTCAATTATCACCCTTGTTCTGAACCCTTCTCTTGCTCCTCTTACACCCCTGGAGACTTCTATTTTCTTCTCATTAGAAGATGTAGGGAAGCAGTTTGATTCTATCTCCCAGGAATTGTCATGGACAGGTCTGCCCCTAACTATTTGTAGGCAAATGCTAACACTTAGGAAGGAAGACAAATAAAGGTGAAACAGCAGATTAATCAACAGCTACAAATGATGAATTATCTATATTTCTGGAAACTGCTTTCACAGGCTATGTGCATAGTACAATATGAATTCAAGTGAAATGTATTATTGCAACAGCTCTTTGACCACTCTAAATTGTTAACATAAAATATTCAAATTTAATTGTTGTCCAAAGCAACCAGAATAGTTATTAAAAATAGCTATAATAATTTTGTACCACATTATATTGATTCAGTCAATATGTCTCCTAATATAACCATTTTAAAATTAATAAATCCTAATGCTCTCCTAGTTATATATGAGTTTCACAAAGCACCTACTTGTTTCTATCAAAAGCAAGCACAAGGGAATGGGAAGCCAAAGATATATATTAGGGTAGTAAAGAACAGAGCAAGGTATGGAATGCTTATTATTGAAATGATATAAAGAAAAGGGGGCAAGGTACTGAACATCTATTATTTAAGTGATATAAAGACAAAGCAGGAAAAGTAAGGAAGAGAAAAGCATCATTTGGATGGAAAATACCTCTGATTGCAGTCTTCTTAAAATAGACACGGAAGTCCTCTTTGGAATTCCACATAAAGAATTTATTATCCCAACCTTATGTATTCTGGTTTATACTCTTTGCTTTTAGTGTTCCTCAATTAGAACCTGATTGCTTGAATATGACTAAAATGTAGTTCTTACATTTATCATGCCCTGAATTAGATATAGAGCCAGGGGGATTTCAATTAGATTTATGGAAATTGGACCAGTTAGTTCTATCTTCTTCAACATTCTCCACCTCCTTACTAACAAAATACTGAATTTATTTATTGTGGTGAATGCACTAAGCTAAAGAACATGTTTCTCAGTTTCCGTTGCAGCTAGGTGCATCCTACAACTACTTCTGGCTGATGAGATGTAGTTTGAAATATCCAGGGGTTCTCTTAAGTGAAGAGGAATACATTGTTTGGACCCTTCTCCAACCACCCCGCTGCCCTGGAATTCAATGTGATAATGGAAGCTCTAGTTTACAGCTTTCACAATAAGGACAAATGTTAAAGCCAAGGGATGTTGGAGCAGAAGGATAGAAGCAGCCTAGATTCCTGACAAATTTGTGGACACTAGCCCACTATATATAAGAGATATAAACTTCCATTTTTTAGAAATTTTCATTATGTGCCCCAGAACCTAATCCTTACAGAATCAGGAATAATCTCTCAAGCTTGTGGCTCAGTTAAACTGAGAAAGCTGCTGGGATTATGCATACTTTCTATCCTTGACACAGAAGTTACCTCTCACCATCCATCAGCACCAAGGATCAAACATACTTGTTAGGGCTTTCTAAGACAAGCACATAAAAAATACATCATCCTTGCTCAAGGGCTAATGTGGAGATATTCATCTATCTTAAGTACTGGTGTAAGTTAATGCAAGTATTAGTTGATATCCTATTAAATAATTAACCTAAGTACTGAGAGAATGCTAAGGAAAGGGGTTAGTAGCAAACTGAATTAGTAGAGCAAATTTTTGTTGAATGAGAGAGGACTGAAAGTCCCAGGATAAGAGAGGAAAATAAAGGCAAACTTTGATCAACTTTCGTTAACCAAGTAGGATATTTATATTAATTATTTCCTCTGCTATTTGGGTCATGTTGTTGTCTGTAGTTGAGTCAATTCTAACTCATAATCACATATAAATTAAAGATCAAACATTTTTATATTGGAACTTAGAGTTTGGATATTGTTGTTTTTAGCTGTCATTGAGTCATTTCCGACTCGTAGGAACACTACGTACAGCGGAATGAAACATTGCCCAGCCCTGCACCATCCTCACAATCATAGTTATGCTTAAGCCCCTTGTTGCAGCCACTGTGTCAATCCATCTCATTGAGGGTCTTCCTCTTTGTTGGGTTTGTTTTCTACTTTTCCAAGCATGATGTTCTTCTCCAGGGACTGATCCCTCCTGACAATATGTCCAAAGTATGTAAGACGCAGTCTCACCATCCTTCCTTCTAAAGATCATTCTGGTTGCACTTCTTCCAAGACAGATTTGTTCATTCTTGTGACAGTCCATGATGTATTCAATGTTCTTCTCCAACACCACAATTCAAAGGCATCAATTCTTCTTTAGTCTTCTTTATTCATCATCCAGCTTTCACATGCCTAGCAGGTGATTGAAAACACCATGGCTTGGGTCAGGCGCACCTTAGTCTTCAAGGTGACATCTTTGTTTTTCAACACTTTGAAGAGGTCTTTTGCAGCAGATTTGCCCATTGCAATGTGTTTTTTTTATTTCTTGACTGCTGCTTCCACGGGTGTTAATTGTGGATCCAAGTAAAATGAAATCCTTGACAACTTCAATCCTTTCCCTGTTTATCATGATGTTGCTCATTGGTCCAGTTGTGAGGATTTTTGTTTTCTTTATGTTGAGATGTAATCTATACTGAAGGCTGTGTTCTTTGATCTTCATCAGTAAGTGCTTCAAGTCCTCTTCACTTTCAGTGAGCAAGGTTGTGTCATCTGCATAATGCAAGTCGTTGATAAGTCTTCCTCCAGTCCTGATGCCCTGTTCTTCATATAGTCCAGCTTCTCGGTTTTTTTGCTCAGCCTACAGATTGAATATGTATGGTGAAAGGATACAACCATAACACACACCTTTCCTGACTTTAAACCATGCAGTATTCCCTCGTTCTGTTTAAATGACTACCTCTTGATCCATGTACAGGTTCCCCATGAGCACAATTAAGTGTTCTGGAATTCCCATTCTTCACAATGTTATCCATAATTTGTTAGGATCCACACAGTTGAATGCCTTTGCATAGTCAATAAAACACAGGTAAACATCCTTCTGGTATTCTCTGCTTTCAGCCAGGATCCATCTGACATCAGCAATGATAGCCCTGGTCCCATGTTTTCTTCTGAATCTGGCTTAAATTTCTGGCAGTTTCCTGTTAATATAGTGCTGCAGCCAATTTTGAATGATCTTCAGCAAA
This sequence comes from Loxodonta africana, assembly GCF_030014295.1. NCBI lineage: Eukaryota > Metazoa > Chordata > Mammalia > Proboscidea > Elephantidae > Loxodonta > Loxodonta africana. The sequence continues at coordinate 86,914,854 of NC_087342.1, read as the reverse complement.
ATTTTCCTTGTTTGTTATATTAATGATATTGTTTGATAATGTCCACATTTAGTGGGATCATCTTTTTAGGGAATGGGCATAAATATACATCTCTTCCAGTAGGTTGGCCAGGTAGCTGTCTTCCAAATTTCTTGGCATAGGTGAGTGAGTACTTCTAGCATTGCATCCATTAGTCAAAACACCCCGGATGGTATTCTGTTAATTCCTGGAGCCTTGTATTTTGCCAATGTTTTCATTGCAGCTTGGACTTCTTCCTTCAGTTCCACTGGTTCCTGCTCATATGGTACCTCCTGAAATGGTTGAATGTCAACCAATTTTTTTGGTATAGTGGCTCTGCATATTCCTTCCATCTTCTTTTGGTACTTCTGGGTTCATTTAATATTTTCCCCATAGAATCCTTCGTTATTGCAACTTGAGACTTGAATTTTTTCTTCAGTTCATTGAGCTTGAGAAATGCAAAGCCTGTTCTTCCCTTTTTATTTTCCATCTCCAGGTATTTGCACATGTCATTATAACACTTCACTTTGTCTCCTCGAGTCACCCTTTGAAACCTTCTGTTCAACTGTTTTACTTCATCATTTCTTCCTTTTGCTTTAGCTATACAATGTTCAAAGGCAAGTTTCAGAGTCTCTTCTGACATCCTTTTTGGTCTTTTCTTTCTTTCCTGTCTTTTTAATGACCTCTTCCTTTCTTCATGTGTGATGTCATTCCACAACTTGAGTGGTCTTCAGTCATTAGTGTTCAAAGCATCAAATCTATTCTTGAGGTGGTCTCTAAATCCAGGTAGGATATATTCAAAGTTGTACTTTGGCTCTTGTTGACTTGTTCTAATTTTCTTCAGTTTGAATTTGAACTTGCATATGAGCAATTGATGGTCTGTTCCACAGTTGGACTCTGGTCTTGTTCTGACTGATGATATGAGCTTTTTCATTGTCTCTTCCCACAGATGTAGTCGATTCAATTCCTGTGTATTCCATCTGGCAAGGTCCAAGTGTATAATCACTGTTTATGTTGTTGAAAAAAATGTATGAAGAAGTCTTTGGTCTTGCAAAATTCTTTCAAGTGATCTCCAGCATCTTATCTATCACCAAGACATATTTTCCAACTACCTATCCTTCTTTCCAACTTTTACATTCCAATCTCCAGTAATTATCAGTGCACACTGATTGCATGTTTGATCAATTTCAGACTGCAGAAGTTGGTAAAAATCTTCAGTTTCTTCATCTCTGGCCTTAGTGGTTGTTGCCTAAATTATAATAATAGTTGTATTAACTGATCTTCCTTGTAGGCAAATGGATATTATCCTATCACTGACAGCACTCTACTTCAGGATAGATTTTGAAATTTTTTTTTGGACTGTGAATGCAAAGCCATTCCTCTTCAAGTTGTCATTCCAGGCAGAGTAGACCATATGATTATCCATTCAAAATGGCCAATGCCAGTGCATTTCACTCACTAATGCCTAGGATATCAGAGTTTATGTGCTCCATTTAATTTTCAACAACTTTCAATTTTCCTAGATTCATACTTTGTACATTCCAGATTCCAATCATTAATGGAAGTTTGCAGCTGTTTCTTCTCATTTTGAGTTGTGTGACATCAGCAAATGAAAACTTGACTGCATCCGCATCGTTAAAATCTACTTACTTTGCAGGGAAACCCTGGAGGTGTAGTGGTTAAGTGCTATGGCCACTAAGCAAAAGGTCAGCTGTTCTAATCTACAAGGCCCTTCTTGGAAACTCTATGGGGCAGTTCTGCTCTTTCCTACAGAGTCACTATAAGTCAGAATCAACTCAGCGGCAATGGATTTGGTTTTTGGCTTTCTATTTTGAGGAGGCAGTTTTTCCCAAGTCATCTTTTGAGTGCCTTCCAACCCTGAGAGGCTCATCTTTCGGCACTATATCAAACAATGTTCCGCCACTATTCATAAGGTTTTCACCGGCTAAATCTTTTCAGAAGTAGACTGCTGGGTCTTTTCTTCCTAGTCTGTCTTAGTCTGGAAGCTCAGCTGAAACCTGTTCACCATGGGTGGCCCTGATGGTTATTGGATAGCAGTGGCATAGCTTCCATCATCTCAACAACGCTCAAGCCCCCACAGTACAACAAACTGATAGACATATGGGGTCGTTGTTATTAGGTTCTGTTAAGTTGGTTCTGACCCATACTGACCCTAGGCACAACAGAATAAAACACCGCCCAGCCCTGCACCATCCTTACAACCATTGCTATATTTGAGCCCATTGTTGTAGCCACTGTGTCAATTGATCTCGTCAAGAGTTTCCTCTTTTTTGCTGACCTTTCACTTTACCAAGCATGATGTTCTTCACCAGGGACTGGTCCCTCGTGATAACATGTTCAAAGTATATGACACAATGTTTTGCATCCTCCCTTCTGAGGAGCATTCTGGCTGTACTTCTTCAAAGACATATTTATTCAGTCCTTTGGAATTCATGGTATATTCAATATTCTTTGCCAACACCGTAAGTCAAAGGCATCACTTCTGCATCAGTCTGCCTTGTTCATTGTCCAGCTTTTGCATTCATATGAGGTGATTGAAAATATCATGGCTTGGGTCAGGCACACCTTTATTCCTCAAAGTGGCGTCACAATTTGGATAGACTTCTTATACAAATCAATGAAATTCAGTGTCTTGGACACCTCTCGATATGTTACTACGATGAACTTTTAGTAAGATATTATTAACCAAGAATTTTGTTTAGAATACTCAAAATACTGGATGACAAATTTAACTGTTGGACTGATTGTTAGTGGAGAAAAAAAAAGTTTAACATAAGAGAAAAGAAATAAGAGGCAAAGAGAAAAAAAATCTAAATACAAATGGAAATTTATTGTCATCGTCAAGGATACTGAACCAAAGGTTTTGAGGGAAACCTACATATAATCAATGTCAAATGTCATTTTATTGATCTCTGGAGTCTTGGAAGAAGCTGTTTTCTTTCAGAAGTCAACTATTTGGGAAAGCCTTTTAATGAGCCTCAATGTCAGATTTCTGTTGGGATTAGATATCCAGATTGTAGGATCCTAAATATGCTTATAATTGCAAACATGTGTTGATGTGTCTGGGAACTTAAGAACCATATTTGTATGCATAGAAACAAAAGTGTATTAATAGTTCCCAAGGGCCAGAGGGAGATGGAAATAGGGAGTTACAAAGAGGTATTGAATATCTGTTTGAGGTGATGAAAAACTTTTGGAAAATAGATTTAGTTCCACAATGTAGTGAATGTCACTGAAATGTTTATTTAAAAATGGTTAAAATGGCAAGATCTTGTTATATATATTTTACCACAATAATTTTTTAAATTAAAAAATGAATGATAAAAGAACCATATTTGTAAAGAATAGTATCTGAGTTTCTCTTTTCCAGTGTGGTTCCGAGGCTGATTTTTGTTTAAAAATACTTTAGTAAATTTAGTTTCTCAATGCAATATCATGTAGAGATATATCAGGTGATGTTCTTTTTGAAACTGAAGCTTACATCTGTTATGAATATTAACATACATAATATTCGTTATCTGAGAATGTCTGGCAAGATTAGCATCATGGATTGAATTGTGGCCTCCCAAAATATCTGTCAAGTTGGCTAGTTCATGATTCCCAGTATTGTACTATTGTCTACCATTTTGACATCTGATGTGATTTCCCTATTGTTATAAATCCTATCACTATGTTGTAAGGAGGATTAGTAGCAGTTATATTGATGAGGTCTACAAGATTAGGTAGTTTTAAGCCAATCTCTTTTGAGACATAAAAAAGAGAAGCAAGCAGAAAGATATGGGGACATCATACTATGAAGAAAACAGCGCAGGGAGCAAAGCTTATCTTTGGACCTGAGGTTCCTGCACTAAGCTGCTCCCACAAGGGAAGACTGATGACAAGGACCTTGTTCCAGAGCTGACAGAGAAAGCCTTCCCCTAGAGATGGCACAACTGAATTTGGACTTGTATGCCACTAAACTATGAGAGAATAAATTTCTTTTTGTTAAAGCCACCCACTTGTGATATTTCTGTTATAGCAGCACTAAATGACTAAGACAATTAGAATATACCAAGATGGAATCTGTGAGGGGAGAAGTCAGGACTAATCTCACAGACCTTCTTTCTTTTTTTCTTAAATTATGCTTTAGATGAAGGTTTACAGTGCAAATTAGTTTCTCATTAAACAATTAACACACATTGTTTTGTGACATTGATTGGCAACACCCTCCCCTTCTTGACTTTGGGGTCCCCATTACCAGCTTTCCTGTCCCCTCCTGCCTTCTAGTCCTTGCCCCTGGGCTGGTGTACCTATTTAGTTTCATTTTGTTTTATGGGCTTGTCTAATCTTTGGCTGAAGAGTGAATGAACCTCTGAAGTGACTTCAGTACTGAGTTAAAAGGGTGTCCAGGGCCATACTCTCTGGTTTTCTCCAGTCTCTGTCAGGCCAATACGTTTGGCCTTTTTTTGTGAGTTAGAATTTTGTTCTACATTTTTCTCCAGCTCCATCCGGAACCCTATATTGTGATCCTCTCAGAGCAGTTGGTGGTGGTAGCCAGGCACTATCTAGTTGTGGTGGACTCAGTCTTGTGGAGGCTGTGCTAATGTTGTTCATTAGTGCCTTGGACAAATCTTTCCCTTGTGTCTTTGGTTTTCTTCATTCTCCCTTGCTCCAGACAGGGTGGGACTAGTGGAGCACCTTAGATGTCCCCTTACAAACTTTTAAGACTCCAGACACTACTCACCAAAGTAGGATGTAAAATATTTTCTTTAGTAACTTGGTTATACCAACTGAGCTAGATGTCCCCTGAGACCATGGTTCCCAGGCCTCAGCCCAGTAATTTGTTCCCTCAGGGAGTTTGGATTTGTCTGTGAAGCTTCCATGATTGTGCCTTAGTCAAGTTGTGCTGACTTCGCCAGTATTGTGTACCGTCTTACCCTTCACCAAAATTACCACTTATCTATTTTCTAGTTAGTGTTTTTCCTTCCCCACCCCTTTCCTTCTTCTTAAGCATCAAAGGCAGTTTATTTTTGTGTGTAAACCTTTTCATGAGTTTTTATTAACAGTGGTCTCATAGAATATTTGTCCTTTGGTAATTGACTTATTACACTGAGCATAAAGGCCACCAGATTCATCCATGGTGTGAGATGTTTCACAGATTCATCATTGTTCTTTATTGTTGTGTTGTATTCCATTGTGTGTAAGTACTAAAGCTTGTTTATCCATTCATCTGTTGATGGGTACTTAGGTTGTTTCCATCTTGTTTGCTATTGTGAATAATGTTGCAATGAACATGGGTGTGCATATTTCTATTTGTGTGATGGCTTTTATTTCTGTAGGATATATTCCTAGGAATGGGATTGCTGGATCATATGGCATTTCTAGCTTTTTAAGAAAGTGCCATATTTTTTTCCAAAATTGTGGTATCATTTTGCATTCCCACGAGCAGTGCTTAAGAGTTCCAATCTCCCCGCAGCCTCTCCAACATTTGTTATTTTCTGTTTTTTTAATTCATGCAGTAATGTTGGGGTGAAATTGTATCTCATTGTGGTTTTGATTTGCATTTCCCTAAGGGCTAATGATCTCGAATATTTCCTCATTTTTTAGTCTCCTGAATGCCTCCTTTGGTGAAGTGTCTATTGATATTCTTTGCACATTTTTTACTTGGATTGTCTTTTAGTGCTAGAGATGTTGGTGCAGAGGAATCTAACTGATTTTTGTATGTTTATCTTACGTCCTGATATTCTGTTAAGCTCCTTTATTAGTTTCAGTAATTTTCTTGAGGATTCTTTAGGGTGTTCATTGTATAAGATCACATCATCTGAATATAGAGATACTTTTACTTCTTCCTTACCAATCTGGATGCCCTTTATTTCTTTATCTAGCCTAAGTGCTCTGGCTAGGACCTCCAGCACAATGTTGAATAAGAGTGATGATAAAGGGCACCCTTGTCTGGTTCCCGTTTTTGAGGGGAATGCTTTCAGACTCTCTCCCTTTAGGATGATGTTGGCTGTTGGTTTTGTATAAGTGCCCTTTATTATGTTGAGGAATTTTCCTTCTATTCCTATTTTGCTGAGAGTTTTTTATCATGAATGGGTGTTGAACTTTGCCAAATGATTTTTCTGCATCGATTGATGAGACTATGTGGTTCTTTTCTTTTGTTTTATTTATATGATGGATTACATTGTTTGTTTTTCTAATGTCGAACCATCCCTGCATACTGGTATGAATCCCACTTGGTCATGGTGAATTATTTTTTTGATATGTTGTTGAATTCTATTGGCTAGAATTTTGTTGAGGATTTTTGCATCTAAGTTCATGAGGTATATATGTCTGCAATTTTCTTTTTTTGTGGTGTCTTTACCTGGTTTTGGTATCAGGGACATGCTGGCTTCATAGAATGAGTTTGGGAGGATTCTATCCTTTCCTATGCTTTGAAGTACCTTTAGTAGTAGTGATGTTAACTCTTCTCTGAAAGTTTGGTAGAACTCTGCAGTGAAGCCATCTGGGCCAGGGCTTTTTGTTGTTGTTGTTGGGGGTATTTTAAATTATCTTTTCAATCTCTTCTTTTGTTATAGGTTTATTTAGTTGTTCTACCTCTGCTTGTGTTAGTTTAGGTAGGTAGTGTGTTTCTAGGAATTCACCCATTTCTTCTAGGTTTTCAAATTTGTTAGAGTACAATTTTTCATAGTAATCTGATATGATTCTTTTAATTTCAGTTGGGTCTGTTGTAATATCGCCCACCTCATTTCTTATTTGGGGTATTTGCTTCCTCTCCTGTTTTTTTTTTTTTTTTTCAGTTTCGACAAAGGTTATCAATTTTGTTAATTTTTTCAAAGAACAAGCTTTTGGTCTTCTTAACTCTTTTGATTGTTTTTCTGTTCTCTATTTCATTAAATTCTGCTCTAATTTTTATTGTTTGCTTTCTTCTGTTCCCTGAGGGTTTCTATTGTTACTCTCTTTCTGTTAGGAAGTGTTTTCATTCTCATTGGATTCTATGAATTTCTTTTTTCTGTCCTTAATGTCTTCTATAACCCAGTTGTTTTTGAGCAGGCTATTGTTCAGTTTCCAGTGTTCAATTTCTTTTCCCTGCTTTTTCTGTTATTGATTTCTACTCTTATGTCCTTGTGGTCAGAGAAGATGCTTTGTAATATTTTGATGTTTTGGATTCTGTGAAGGCTTTCTTTATGACCTAATATCTGGTCTATTCTAGACAGTGTTCCATGTGCACTAGAAAAGAAAGTATACTTGCCTGCTGTTGGGTGGAGTGTTTTGTATATGGCTCTGAGGTCAAGTTGGTTGATTGTGGCATTTAGATCTTCTGTGTCTTTATTAAACTTCTTTCTGGATGTCCTGTCCTTTGCCAAAAGTGGTGTGTTGAAGTCTCCTACTATTATTGTAGAGCTATCTATCTTTTTTTTTTTTTTTTAAATCTATCTTACTTTTCAATGCTGATAGAGTTTGTTTTATGTATCTTGCAGTCCTGTCATTGGGTGCATAAATATTTAGTATGGCTATATCCTCCTGGTATATTGTCCCTTCAATCATTATATAGTGTCCTTCCTTATCTTTTGTGGTGGATTTAACTTTAAAGTCTATTTTGTCAGAAATTAATATTGCCACTCCTGCTCTTTTTTGATTGCTTGATATATTTTTTCCCATCCTTTACGTTTTAGTTTGTTTGTGTTTCTAAGTCTAAGGTTTGTCTCTTGTAGGCAGCATATAGATGGATTGAGTTTTTTAATCCATTCTGGCACTCTCTGTCTCTTTATTGGTGCATTTAGTCCATTTACATTAAGGGTAATTATGGATAGGTATGGACTTTATGCTGTCATTTTGATATATTTTTTTGTCTTAATTTAGTCTTCATATTTGAGAGACAGTTTTGCAGGATATATGATTCTTGGATGGCAATAATTTTTTTCCTTCAGTGCTTTATATCAGTCATCATGCCTTCTTGCCTGCATGGTTTCTGCCAAGTAATCCTAGCTTATTCTTATTAATTCTCCTTTGTAGGTGACTTTTCATTTATCCCTAGTCACTCTTAAAATTCTCTCTTTATCTTTGGTTTTGGCAAGTGTGATTTTAATATACGTTGGTGACTTTCTTTTGAGATCTACCTTATGTGGAGCTCACTGAGCATCTTGGATAGATATCGTCTCATCTTTCACAATGTCAGGAAAGTTTTCTGCCAACAAATCTTCAGCAATTCTCTCTGTATTTTCTGTTATTCCTCCCTGTTCTGGTACTCCAATCACTCATAGGTTATTTCTCTTGATAGAGTCCCACATGATTCTTAGGGTTTCTTCATTTTTTTTAATTCTTTTATCCAATTTTACTTCAAACATATTGGTGCCAAGTGTTTTATCTTCTGTCTCACTAATTCTGCCTTCTCCTTCCTTAATTTTGCTACTCTTTCTATTGAGTTGTCTAATTCTGTAATTTTATTGTTAATCTTCTGAATTTCTGATTGCTGTCTCTCTATGGATTCTTGCAACCTATTAATTTTTCATTATGTTCTTGAATAACCTTTTTAATTTTTTCTACTACTTTATCTGTGTGTTCCTTGGCTTGTTCTTCATTTTGCCTAATCATACTCCTATTGTCTTAAAGAATTCTGTATACTAATCTTTTGTGTTCTGCATCGGTATTTCCAGGAAAACACCTTGATCCAGAAGATTGCTCGATTCTTTGTTTTGAGAGCTTGTTGAAGTGACTGTGATCTGCTTATTCATGTGATTGATATTGATTGTTGTCTCTGAGCCATCTATAAGTTATTTATTATTTTATGTTTGCTTACTCTATCTGTACTTTTTGTTTGTTTTGTTTTGATATGCCCAAGTAGGCTGCTTGGGTGAGCTAGCTTGATTGTTTTTGCCTTTGACTCTCTAATGCCCTGTCACCAGATGGCTAGAGCTGTTACCAGATATATGAGCCTAGGAGTCCATTCACTTTTCTTGTATGGATTCAGCTCAGCTGCCCAGGTAGTTGGTCATCAAGTGTGTGGTACAGGCTCTTTTCTACAATCTTAGAGGGGCAGGGGTGATTGGTGTAGGTACTAGTACCTGGTTGCCACAGGGGTTCATGGTCTGAGCAAGCCAGGGGGCTGACAACTGTCCCCTGAGTGTCTGTGAGGAAAGTACATCCCTGATCTGTATAGCACGTAGGTGGGTGAGTTCTGCAGCTGGACCATGGGCACCCAATGCTTTTGGTTTTAAGGACTAGGATGTACCACTTATCCCTTGACCCCTGTCCCAGGTGGCTAGGTGACATGGATGGAACCACCAGTCCTTAGGCCCCTGATGTGGGTAGGTGAGGACCCTGTTTAATAAGCAAAGCAGTGTCAAACATCAATCACCCCCTCTCTTCTACACAGCTGAAACAGTTGCAGTCTGCCAACAAGGGCTAATTCTCCTGAAATGAGCCCACAAATGTCTATGCAGAGGTGAAAGGTATTCAAAGTCTATGAACCATTTGTACCTGGACAGGAGCCACTTCTATCCTAAGCAGCTCAGCTTAGTGGAGCTGGCAGATTATCTCTTCCCCCAATTGTGAATTTATTCCTTCTCCAAGGCTGGGAGAATCAGTAGATGCCCTTTATTATGTTGAGGAATTCCCCTCTATTCCTATTTTATTGAGCATTTTTATCAGGAATGGGTGTTGTACTTTATCAAAAGCCTTTTCTGTGTTGATTGAAATAATCATGTGATTCTTTTGTTTAATTTATGCTGTGGATTATTTTGATTCATTTTCTAATTTTCAACCCTCCTTGCATACCTTGTATGAATTTCACTTTGTCAGGGTGTATTTTTTTTTATGCTGAATTCTATTAGCTAGAATTTTGTTGAGAATTTTTGCATCTATATTCCTGAGTGATATTGGTCTGTAATTTTCCTTTTTTATGGTGTCTTGCCTGGTTTTGGTATCAGGGTTATGCTGGCGTCATGGAATGAAATTGGAAGTATCTCTTCCTTTTCTGTCTTCTGAAACACTAAATCCATACAATTTAAAGCACTAAATAATTAATTCTTTGTTTAAATTAGTTTAACCCATAGTTTTATAATCTCAAACTAAGTGATGCTAGATTAAATTCAATAAAAGTGGTAGGTGATATTAGAAATTTTAAATTATCTAGACTTTTTTTTAAATAAAACAAACCCAAGTTTATATAAACTAGAACATTATGGTAACATTTTTACAAGAAGAGAGACAAAGAGTTTTGTGTGTGTGTCAAAATTATTAACCAGTCTAACGTTTAAAAGACTTCCCTTAAGTAAGAATAATGCATAAATATTTTCTCTATATAATTATATCTCACAAATAAAGGTGTTTAAAGTGTTTAAAAATAATGTAGTTTTGTTGTGTTTCTTATCACATAGCCAAAACCACCAATTAAACTCAGAATATATCTTTTTTAACTAAAGGTATAGATTGAACAACAACAAAAAAAAGATTCTTGAATAGCCAGTGTATCATTTAAAGCATAAGAATGCATATTCTTAGAAATATAAAATTCTTTTATTTTAAATAGATAAAAGTACTTATTTATCTTTTTTAATTAATCAGCACTCCTTTACATTTTAACAGAAATTATACTTTAATTATCTCCCTCTTCATGAAGACAGGAGTTCTTTTGGGTGGTACAAACAGTTAAGCGCTCAGCTACTAATTGAGTTAGTAGCTGTTTGAATTCACCCAAGGGTGCCTCAGAAGAAAGGCCTAGAGATCTACTTCTGAAAGAGTCAAGGAATACTGGTTTGCTAAAATTTTTAAATTTATAAAAATGAAAAAATTTATTAGCTCTTATGTAATTTAGAGAAGTGAAGTGTAATAGAATTACAATGATTTAAGATAGAAACAGAAGTTTTGTATCAATTAAATGTAAAGGAATAAAGACATAAAACAAAATATTGTTAGATGTCTCCATAGGCATCATTGATGAGAATCTGAGAAATTTTTTATTTTCTTTTTAACTTGGTAAAACATTTTCTTTTTTGGTGTTCACATCCCTTGACATAATGACATATTTTCCAGGAATTTTTCTTTAAAGGATTGCCTTGACAATGGTAAATTTTGATTTATAGAGCTGTAGGGAATCCTCCTTTCCCTTTTTCAATCTGCCCAGTTTATAATGGTGTAAGTTTTTATTTTCTCTTTTACTTAGCCTTTTTAAAGAATCCGGAAGGAGCATTAGTGTTAAGTTATTTAATCACTTAAAAGTTTTGCAAACTGATCAAAGAAGACTGAGTTTGGAAAGCTAAGGATTTGGATACATTTGTTTTAAGGCTCCTTTTAAGAGTACAGAGAATAAAGCTAAAAGGCAAAATATCTGTGATGAGTATGACATATTAAGATCATCTTTGCTATATAAATTTCATTTGTGTAGATACTTACACCTATTAAGCCCATAACAGATAAATATTTGAAAAGTCAAGCGTGTTGGAAGGAGGAAGACAGCTTTGACTTTTGGACTTGGGAACACCCATCCTGGCACAAACACAAAATACACAGAGAGGATTCCACCAAATTCAGAAAGACAAAAGATTAAAAATTTCTCAACCCTGCATCTTATATACCAAGATGTAATTGCTAGAAATATTAGAACTCTCAAACGTATTACAAATACACACACACACTCCAAATGAATTAGTTTCAAATCTCCTGCCATTTTGACCTGGCAAGGTTTGAATTCCTGTAATTATGTGACAGAATCACTTAATGATAGAACAGCAAAAATCAAAACTCAAAACCCACCACTACCCTCATCAGTGTGGACACAATCAGTTATACACAATCAAAATCACAATCAACAGCTAACTTGGCAAAGAATCAGACATATAACGGAAAAATCAAAAAGCTCAACCACAAGACTTATCAGATCAGTCAAGAGAGGCTGAATTCCAGGAGTTGAGGGGTCCAACTTAGATGAGGGGAAGTTTCCAACTACATGTTTCTTTTTGTCCAAGGGTTGAATCCAGATGGGTAATATCTCAGTGCCTTCACAAATAAAGTTTAAAAGAATAACTCAGTGACAGCTAGCTAATTATTAGTAAACTGTTTACTTCTATAAGAAGGTCCTGGGGTAGTGCAAATGGTCTGTGCTCATCTATTAACCCAAAGGTTGGTAGTTCAAACCTACCCAGTGACACCACAAAAGAAAACCATGACGACCTATTTTCATAAAAATAACAGCCCAGAAAACTCTATAAAGCAGGTCTACTCTGTAAAATGTGGGGTAACTATGAGTCACAATCAACTTGAGAACAAGGTTTTTACTTCTATAAAAGGGAGATAAATTAATACAGTGATTTCATTTAACAAGGCAAAGCCAGGATTTATATAAGAGAAAGAACAGAGAGGGAAGAAAATTAACTTAAAAAAAAATATCCAGTAAAGTACAAACACAAAAATCTTGTTTGTATTTATTGGGTAAACCAATTGACAGGCAGATAACAACAGGTCAGTCTTGTTATCCTGATGTGATATCCTGAGTATGTTAAGTAGAGGGATCGAAGAAAATGATTTCAGTTTCCTATGAATTCTTCAGAGTGTTGGGAATTTAGTTTTGCAGGAAACATTTCAACCTTTCAGTGTCTTTCAGCACTCCCACCTTAGTTAAATCAGGTTGCACATTTTCCTCATCACTTTCTCATTCTCCTGTACACTGATCTTTTCTCCCCAGCCTCTTCAAAGCTCCCTTTACATCTTTGTTTCGCAGAGAGTAAATAAGGGGATTGAGAGTGGGAATAACTACAGTATACAAGAGGGTTATAAACTTTCCCTGATTATGGGCATAGGAACTGTTGGGCTGGATATAAACAGCTGTGGCAGTCCCATAGAAGAGGGACACTACCAACAGGTGAGACCCACATGTTCCAAGGGCTTTATGCCAGGCTTGGGCTGACCTGATTCTCATCACTGCTTGGGCAATGTATCCATATGAGACCAAGATGAGTATCAGAGGGAGGAGGAGCAGTACCAAGGAAGCCATGAAGAGTTGGACCTCATTGGCATGAATGTCTACACAGGCCAACTTGATCATGGCAGGCACTTCACAGATGAAGTGGTAAATCCTCCGGTTCCCACAAAGGGGCAGCCGAAGGGTGATGGTGCCTTGAATTAGGGAGTTACCCACTCCACTCAACCATGCCACTCCTGCAAGTGACTGGCAAAGTCGTGGATGCATAATGGTAGCATAATGAAGTGGTCGGCAAACAGCAGCATAGCGGTCATATGCCATGACAGCTAGGAGAACACACTCAGTGGATCCCAGTGCCAAAGACAAGTAAAGTTGAATAGTACAGCCTACAGGAGTAATTGTCTTGGTGGGCTCATGGAGGTTCCATAGCAGTTGGGGCACAATGCTGGTGCTAAAGCAGATGTCAACAAAGGAGAGAATGGTAAGAAAATAATACATGGGCATATGGAGCATGGGATCCAGTCTGGAGACCAGAATGATGGCTGTGTTACCTATCAGTGTCAGGAGGTAGGAGATCAGCACAACCACAAAGAGGATCTTCTCAAGCTGTGGCTGGTCAGAGAAGCCCACCAGTATGAAATCACCTCCCCAACTCTCATTACTCGTCTTCATCACCTTACTCATGAAAGGAAAGAAACAAGTATAAAAATACAGGTGTTGGGCCCAAAACCCAAAATCAAACATGTAGCCGTCAAGTCAATGTTGAGTAGTGGGAGACACATATGATCAGAATTTCACTTGAGAGAAATTGACCCTGAAGGTGAGGAATGAGGGTGCGTATGTACACAGAAAAAGAGAGAGAAGAGAGAAAACTGTCTGACCTCAGGTGGAAAGAAAAAGTATGAAGAACTTTCTTAGAGAACTGCTAAAAGATATGGTGACATAAACATAAGAAGTGATTAATAATGAATGATTTCTTGATTATTGTAGACTTAATTTTTCTGTAAATCTGCCTCCTTCTTCCTCAACAGCATCTTGTAAAACTGGAAGAAAAATGAAAATGGAGGTAGTGAATTAATGAATACCTTCTTTATAAGTATTCTATCAGTGTTCAAAAGGAGCCTTGGTTGCACTGTGGTGAAGCACAGTGGTAACTGAAAGGTCAATGAGTTAGAACCAACTAGACTGTCCTTAGGAGAAAGATGGGGCGATCTGGTTTTGTAAAGATTACAGCCTTGGAAACTCTATGGTGCAGTTGTACTCTGTACTATAAGCTCACTATGTGTCAGAATCAACTTGATGGCAGTGGGTGTCAGTGGTCAATAGTAAAAGTAGCAAATAAGGAATACATGTTTTTTTTTAAATATAAAATAATATTATTGCAATACCCTGTGCTGACGTATGAATTTACCAATATCATGATAAGATGGAATACGAAATACATAATTATATTGGTTTAATCACTTAACAAATAACCTAAAAAGAAAAAAATTGAACAAACCTGTTGCCAACTAGTCACTTCCAACTCGTAGCAACCAAATAGTACAGAGTAGAACTGCCCAGTAGGGTTTCCAAGGAGAGGCTGGTGGATTCAGACTGCTGACCTTTTAGTTAGCAGCTGATACCTTAAGAAATACCATCTATATATTAAAAAGGTTTCCTTTAATATTTTTCTTACACTGTAAAAATGAGCAACTGGGTATTTTATTTTTTATTAATTAAAGTAGCTAAAGTTTTTCAAAATTTTATTCTTTGATGGATTTCATTGAATCTTTGGATATAAGCTATATTTTCCTTTCTATAACTTCATATTATAGAGGAGCAGAATAACAAGTCCATTTGATTGTCTTACACAATGTTGCTAATTAATTTAGTAGCTCTTCCATGTCATAGGTCATTGCTGACCTTCTGATGGAGGTGGAGTTAAAAAAAATCATGTTTTTGAAATTTGATTTTGAAAAAGATGTATATTTTTGCTGCTGGCAATCAGATAACCTTTCTTAGCAAGTAGTGTTTAAGTAGAAAACTAAAGGATGAATAGGAGTTAACTAGTGAATGAGTTGAGGTTTGACATAAGGAGAGATTATTTTAGGCAGAAAGAGTAGCATGCTAAGACTTAATGCTGAAAAGGCATAGAGGAGAAGAGGAATATGTGGTGTCATATGATTAGTCTGCAATAGCAGGCAGGCATGGGAAGGAAGAGGGATGTTTAAATTTTGCTAAAGATGTGGATTTATCCAAAGGGTGTTCTAAACAGGCCAAGGGGCAATAGAGATCAAGAGGGAGAGATAATTGACATGTTTTTGTAATTTTCATATTAAAACAAACAAAAAGCACTCTGGCCTCAGGTTGCAGGAAGGATTGGCAAGGCACAGGATGATACACAGCAACTAGTTTGAGAGTTGTTACAATACTCTAAGAAAGACTTGGCTTGGCAGCGGCAGGGGAGATTTAAATTCTTAGACCCTAGAGATATTTATGAGTTAGAATCAACAGAGCATGATGATTCACTAACTGTGGAAGGTGAGAAGGAAGGGTTGATGATGGGTTACAGGTTTATTTCTTGAACAACTGGATGTTCATTACAGAGGGAGCAAACATGAAAACTGAAAAAAAATTTGTAGGGCAGATAGTAGATTTACATATGTCTAAAATTAAAAAAATTGAATAGAGAGGCCAAGACTGTGGAATAGCCAGATACTTCCGGTGATCCCTCTTACAACAAAGACCTGAAAAATCAAGTGAAACAATTATGTTTATAACAAACTAGGAGCCCTGAACATCAAAGGCAAAGTTAGAAAATGGACTGGGCAGTAGGGGGAGAGAGAGGTGGTTCAGAAACAGAGAAGAGTTGCCACCAAAGCTGATTCATCGGGATCTCTCAAGCACCTTTCCTGGAAGCGGCTGCAGCAGGCCAGTGGTAGCATTTGGCTGCAGTTTTCTAAAGGAGAAGGAGCCAGCAGTACAGCCTACTCAAACCTCCGGAACCAGAGAAGAACGGCACTCTCGGTGAAAGCTAAGTACTTGCGTATATTTTACTGTGTCCCCTGCCCCCAAGCCAGCTTCAGTGGCTGTTGATTTCCCTGGGCCTGAGATAGGCCCTGTTGAGCACCTGGAGCCATCCTCCTGGCCTTGGAGAAGGAATAAATTCACAACAGGGGGAAAGGATAATTTGCCAGCTCCACTAATCTGGGGGGCTCAGGACAGAAGTGGCTCCTGTCCAGGCAAAAACAGTCCGTGGACTTTGAATGCCTTTCCCACCTGTATGGACCTGTGTGGGCCTATTTCAGGAGAATAGGCCCCTGCTGGCAGACTGCAACTGTTTAAGCTGTGTGGTGGAGAGGTGAGCTTTTGATATTTGACATGACTTTGCCTATTAAACAGGGCCCTCACCTACCCACATCAGGGGTCTAAGGACCGGTGGCTCCACTCAGGTCACCATCCACCCATGACTGGTTCTAAGGACAACGGGTGCCTCCCAGTCCTTACAACCAAAAGCATTGGGTGCCCATGTCCATCTGCAGAATCCACCCACCTGTACCCTCTAGAGAAGAGGGACACACTTTCCTCAGAGACACTCGGAGGATGATTCTCAGCCCCTGCCTTGTTCAGAGCATGACCTCCTGCTGTAGCCAGATACTAGTACCTGAACCAAACACCCCTGCCCTTTTAAGACTAGGGCAGAGCCTGAACCACGCACTTGATAACTACCTACCTGGACACCTGAGCTGAATTAACACAATAAAAGTGAATGGACTCATAAGCTCATATACCTGATAACAGTTCTAGCCATCTGGTGACAGGACATCAGAGCTCTTAAAGGGCATCCAGACTGGTAAGAAAGAAGTAAAAGTATCACTATTTGCAGATGACATGATCTTATACACAGAAAACTCTAAAGTATCCTCAAGAAAACTACTGAAACTAATAGATGAGCTCAGCAGAGTATCAGGATACAAGATAAACATACAAAAATCAGTTGGATTCCTCTACACCAGCAAAAAGAATATCAAAGAGGAAATCATCAAATCAATATCATTTACAGTAGCCCTCAAGAAGATAAAACACTTAGAAACAAGTCTTGCCAGAGATGTAAAAAGACCTATACATAGAAAACTACAAGACACTACTGTAAGAAACCAAAAAGGACTTACATAAGTGGAAAAACATACCTTGCTCCTGGATAGGAAGACTTAACATTGTAAAAATGTTGATTCTACCAAAAGCCATCTACAGATACAATGCAATTCCGATCCAAATTCCAACCACATTTTTTAATAAGATGGAGAAACAAATCACCAACTTCATATGGAAGGGAAAGAGGCTACGGATAAGTAAAAAAAAATAAATAAATAAAGCATTACTGAAAAAGAACAAAATGGGAAGCCTCACTTTACCTGATTTTACAACCTATTATACCACCGCAGTAGTCAAAACAGCTTGGTACTGGTACAACAACAGATACATAGGCTAAAGGAACAGAATTGAAAATCCAGACATAAATCCATCCACGTATGAGCAGTAGATATTTGACAAAGGCTCAAAGTCAGTTAAATGGGGAAAAGACAGTCTCTTTAACAAGCGGTGCTGGCATAACTGGATATCCATCTGCAAAAAAAATGAAACAAGACCCATACCTCACACCACACACAAAAACTAACTCAAAATGGATCAAAGACCTAAATATAAAATCTAAAACAATAAAGATCATGGAAAAAAAATAGGGACAACACTGGGAGCCCTCATACATGGCATAAACAGTATACAAAACATTACTAACAACGCAGAAGAGAAATCAGATAACTGGGAGCTTCTAAAAATCAAACGCCTATGCTCAACCAAAGACTTCACCAAAAGAGTAAAAAGATTACCTACAGACTGGAAAAAAGTTTTTAACTATGACATTTCCAGTCAGCACCTGATCTCTAAAATCTACATGATACTGCAAAAACTCAACTACAAAAAGACAAATAACCCAATTGAAAAATGGGCAAAGGATATGAACAGACACTTCACTAAAGAAGACATTCAGGTGGCTAACAAATACATGAGGAAATTCTCACGATCATTAGCCATTAGAGAAATGCAAATCAAAACTACAATGAGGTTTCATCTCACTCTTACAAGGCTGGCATTAATCCAAAGAAAACAAAATAATAAATGTTGGAGAAGCTGTGGAGAGATTGGAACACATACACTGCTGGTGGGAATGTAAAATGGTACAACCTCTTTGGAAATTGATTTAGCATGTCCTTAAAAATCTAGAAATAGAAATACCTTAGGATCTAGCAATCCCACTCCTTGGAATATATCCTAGAGAAATAAGAGCCTTTACACGGACAGATACATGCACACCCATGTTCATTGCAGCACTGTTTACAAAAGCAAAAAGCTGAAAGCAGCCAAAGTGTCCATCAATGGATGAATGGGTAAATAAATTATGGTATATTCACACAATGGAACATTGTGCTTCAATAAAGAACAATGATGAATCCTTGAAACATTTCATAACATGGAGGAATCTAGAAGGCATTTTATGCTGAGTGAAATCAGTCAGCTGCAAAAGGACAAATACTGTATAAGACCACTATTATAAGAACTTGAGAAATAGTTTAAACAGAGAATATACTTTGATGGTTATGAGAGGGGGGAGGGAGGAAGGAAAAGGGTCTTTACTAATTAGATAGTAGATAAGAACTATTTTAGGTGAAAGGAAAGACAACACACAATACAGGAGAGGTCAGCACAACTGGACTAAACCAAAAGCAAAGAAGGTTCCTGAATAAAATGAACACTTCGAAGGCCAGCATAGCAGGGGCAGGGGTTTGGCGACCATGGTTTCAGGGGACATCTAAGTCAATTGGCATATAAAATCTATTAAGAAAACATTCTGCATCCCACTTTGAAGAGTGGCGTCTGGGGTCTTAAACGCTAGCAAGTGGCCATCTAAGATTCAACAATGGGTCTCAACCCACCTGGATCAAAGGAGAATGAAGAACACCAAAGACACAAGGTAATGGTGAGCCAAAGAGACAGAAAGGGCCACATAAAACAGAGGCTATATCAGCCTGAGACCAGAAGAACTAGATGGTGCCCGCTACAACCGATGACTGCCCTGATAGGAAACACTACAAAGAACCCCTGAGAGAGCAGGAGAGCGGTGGGATCCAGACCCCAAATTCTCATAAAAAGACCAGACTTAATGGCCTGACTGAGACTAGAAGGACCCCGGAGGTCATGGTCTCCAGACCTTGTATTAGTCCAAGAGTGGAACCATTCCTAAAGCTAACTCTTCAGACAGGTATTGGACTGGACTATAAGATAGGCAATGATACTGGTAAAGAATGAGCTTCTTGGATCAAGTTGATAAATGAGACTATGTTGGCATCTCCTGTCTTAAGCAGAGATGAGAGGGTAGAGAGGGTAAGAAGCTGACCGAATGGACACAAAAAGAGAGAGTGGAGGGAAGGAGTGTGCTCTCTCATTAGGGGGAGAGCAATTAGGAGTATATAGCAAGGTGTTTATAAATTTTTGCGTTAGAGTCTAACTTGATCTGTAATCTTTCACTTAAAGCACAATAAACTTTTTTAATTGAATAAATAAGAAATGTTAAAAGTGATTCAGCCCTGCTATTTGACTATCATACCCTTGCTCCCTAGTCATCCACTTGGCTATATACATGATGTCATAATTGGAGACTATCATTATTTTCCCTGACAAAAAAATTCTTTGCTTTACAGTTCTCTATCACTTATATCTGTTATCTCACAACTATGCAAATTAAATTCAAATGTGATAATAACAATCTATCCTTATGTTATTTAATTTTTCTTAAAAAGACTTTAATTTATATCATCCTAGATGTGTGAGATGACAAAAAACTTCAGGTGGTCTCTTACCTTTCAGTTGTATTGCTCATTCCCTTCCTATATATGATGGATGAAATCATACCACCAAAAAAAAAAAAAAAGGAAGTTCATTAAGATACGGTTTTCATTTCTGAATATATGAAATTCACAAAACTCACCATTGAAATCAAAGCTCTGCACAATTTTCATTCTCCTTTTGGTTTTCAGAATTATCTCCCATTTATAATAAGTTCTAGCCAAATAAATCCCATTACTACTCCGGTCACAAAAAGTTCTGATTTCTGATTCAAATCCTTTGCCAATCCTGTGTCTCCTCTTTGCTATAACTATTCTATTTCCTTTACCCTTGACAAATTCTAAAAAAAAAAAATCCATTGAGCTAACTCTGACTCATGACGAATCCATGTATTACAGAGTAGAACAGCTCCATAGGGTTTTCTTGGCTACAATTTTTACAGAGAAGAATAGAGCAATGGTTAATTAAGCACTCAAGTGTTACCCAAAAGTCAGTGGTTTGAATCCACCAGCTGCTCCACAGGAGAAAAGCCCTGGTTCTCTGCTCCTATAAAGATTAAACCCTAGGATAACCCTGTGGGGCAGTTCTACTCCTTCACATTGGGTCACTTTGTGACCAAAATTGACTTAATGGCACACAACAGCAATAATTCTTACAGAAACAGATTGCCAGGCCTTTATTTCATGGCACCACTGGGTGGATTTTAACTGCCAGTAGTCCAGAGCAAACCAATGCACTCCCCAGGGACCTGTAGAACAAATTCTACTGAGCTGTTACTATTTATCTCTGGACCTACATCTTCCAAGAAGAACTCATATCCACTCTCTACAAAACTCTTCTGTAATCCTAAACTACTTTGCAATAATGTCTCAGTTTTCATGTGACTGAGCTAGTCATGCAACCTCAAATGGAAAGTAAACTCTTAATGGACAAAGGCATTTCTGCTAAATGTCTTTCTTGTTATCCTCAGCATGCAGGCCTATGTTTGGAACATAGAAGGAACCAAATAAAAAGTTCTTGTATAAACCAACACCTTTATTCTTTCTAGTAAACAGATTTTCTCAACTTTTGGCTAGCCAAAATTATGTGTTTACAACATATATTATAGATAAATCAACACAACATGTATATAATGAAACAAAAACCCATTGTCATTGAGTCGATTCTGACTCATAGTGACCCTATAGGACAGAGTAGAATTGCCCCATAGGGTTTACAAGGAGCAGCTGGTGGATTCGAACTGCTGACCTTTTGGTTAGCAGCCAAACTCTTATACATATAATAATGCTCATTACAAAATAAATATCTTATTACTATTTCAGATGAGGCACATTACTCCCTCCCCTCCCCCCAATTTAGTCAAGAAGTTTTAATGCCCCCAGCAATCATATGAGACAAATTCTTTAAAATGTACTGCTATAAAATATGCTTCTTAGAAATGTTAGGGAGTTTTCTGAAGGTAAATACTAGATAGACAGATAGACAGATAGATGATCTCCAAGCTTTTCTTCTGATATAGTTATCATATTCACATTTATTGAACTCAACCCTGTTGTATTAATTCACATGTCCTTAACCTGAAAGACTAGGAATCCATTGCCATCAAGTAGATTCTGACTTATGGCTACCCTATAGGATAGAGTAGAACTGCTCCATAGGGTTTTCGAGGCTGTCATCTTTACAGAAGCAGATTGCTGCATCTTTCTCCTGCAGAGCAGCTGGTCAGTTAGAACAATTGACCTTTTGGTTAGTAGCCGAACACTTAACCACTGTGCCACTAGGGCTCCTAGTTCACTTGTCCTTAAGAAAATAGAACACATGAACATCACAATTTACTGCATCCCAGTTTTTAAACTTTGTATATTTGAATAAGTATGAAGTTTCTCTAATTCTCTATAAATCTGGAGGAAAAAAGTATGATCCAGACGGTAAAAGGAACAAGAACATATACATACATATACCACAAATACAAACATAAAAACCTGCCTCTGTAACATGTATATATATATCAAGTTAAGAATATATTAGAAAGAATTCATATTTTCAGACTTTTATTAAACTAAATAATTGGAAAAAAATTAAGAGAGATAAGTATGTGAAGAAAAGTCCCAGAAATGTAAGGAAACTACTCTTCTAGTATTTCCCCCCTAAATTTCTGCTTAATGAATGTACATTGAAATTAAGGTAGCTAAACAAATGTAATCTTTCTTATAACATTTCAGTTCTGAAAATAGTTAAGAGTTGAGTTTATATGTTATTCCAAAATAAAAACACTTCATAGAAGGTCGGTATGAAAGCTAGGTGAATTATTAGTTGGAGCGGGTCAGAAAGGTTAACATGAGCAGGTGAAGAAAGCAATTATTATGTTTTCTCTATATAAATTATTTGTAGCATAAGCAGATGGGCAAGAGAAATGATATGGCCCTTGTTATTTCCTCACCTCTGAAAATTTTGTGCCTTCACTCTTCTAATTAGTTTCCTAAGACAAAAAGGTGGTTCTTATGAACAAGGTTTCCAGAACCATGAGGTTCTGAACATGAATCTCTGAATCCAAGGCCAAGTTTGGGGTGGAAGTGCTTATTTCTGGAGCCAGAAAACACTGAAGTTTGTAACTATAGTAGGAAATTGTGTTAGACCCAAAATGGGACCTTGGGAGCCCTATATTCCCAATAGGGAAATTAATACCAAACACAAGAGTAACTAAGAGTAAAAGTTTCCTGGGGAACTTTTATGGAAAGAGCTACTTCTGAACACTTAGCTCTGCAACCTAGAAGGCTTTCAGCACCTTAAATCATATGTTATAATAAAATCTTGGAAACTTGCTCACCCTCTGCTAGGTACAGTCCTACAATCATGATTATCACAACATTACCACCATCACCACCTCATTTAAATAATCTCTATATAATCAGGGCATAATTATCGAGAACTCACAAAATGAAACTATGTGGCATTTGTCACAAATCCAATAAGTCAGTAGGATATGTTTTCACATATAGATTCTGTTTCAGGAAGACTACAACAAAAGACTTGGTAGTAACATACTTTCTTTAGTCAGTATTTCTCAAACTTTCAAAAAGTTTCTTTGGTTTCTCTTCTTAGGGATTTACAAAGTACAGTAAAGGCTATTCCTGCTTGCATTAGATTTCTCCCAGTATATCCCAAATCCTTTGGCCATAGGACATTCTAATGAGTAACATTTCTTAATGGCTTGTGTAAATAGAATGGTATTGACATCACCTATAAACCACTAGTTATAAACACGCAAAGAACATGGATTTAATGGAAAGTAATCATAGAGCCCTGGTGGTGAAGTGGTTAAGAGCTATGGCTGTTAACCAAAATGTTGGCAGTTCAAATCCACCAACCACTCCTTGGACACCCTATGGGGTAGTTCTTCTCTGTCCTATAGGGTTGCTATGGGTCCACAATGGGTGTGTGTGTGTGTGTGTGTGTTTAATCATGAAATTTCTAGGGACTGGGATCAGGTTGAGGTAGACACAGCAAGCCTTTCTCTCACTTAAGACTTTGAGAGGAACCAAGATGGCGGAATAGACAGACGCTTCCGGCGAGCCCTCTTTACAACAAAGACCTGAAAATACAAGTGAAACGAGTATATTTTTGACAAGCTGGTAGTCCTGAGCTTCAAAGGCAAGCTTAGAAAATGAACTGAGGGACAGGGGGAGGAAGAGACCATTCAGAAGTGGAGAGGAGTTACCGGACCTGAATCGCGGGGAGCCGTCAGGCACCATTCCTGGAGCAGCAGCGGCAGCAGCCAGGTGGTACTAGCGTTCAGCCACAGTTTCCTCAGGGAGAAGCAGCCAGCCACACAGCCTACTCACATCTCTGGAACCTGAGAAGAATGGAGCTCTCAGCAAAAGCTAAGTACTTGCGTATATTTTACCATGTTCCCCCACCTCCAAGCCAGCTTCAGTGCTGAAATACCTCAGTGAGAGATAGGCATTGTTGAGTACGTAGACCCATTCTCCCGACCTTGGGGAAGGAAATATTTTGTAATTGGCAGAAAAGATAGTGTGCTAGCTCCACTAACCTGGGGAGCTCAGGACAGAAGCAGCTCCTGTGCAGGCACAAATGGTCTGTGGACTTTAAGCACCTTTCCCCTCTGCATGGACATGTGCGGGCCTATTTCAGGAGACTAGGCCCTTGGTGGCAGACTCCAACCATTTCACCTGTGAGGTGGAGAGGTGGGTGTTTGATGTTTGACATTACTTTGCCTATTAAACAAGGTCCTCACTTACCGACACCAGGGACCTAAGGACTGGTAGCTCCACTCAGGTCACCCAGCCACCTATGACAGGGGTCCAAGGATAACTGGTACCTCCCAGTCTTTAAAACCAAAAACTTTGGGTGCCCACAGTCTGTCTGCAGAACACACCCACATGCACACTCTAGGGGACAGGGATGTGCTTTCCTCAGAGACACTCGGGGGTTGGTTCTCAGCCCTCTGCCTTGTTCAGAGCATGACCTCATGCTGCAATCAGATACTGGTATATACGCCAATCACCCCTGCCCTTCTAAGACTGTAGGACAGAGCCTGTACCATACACTTGATGATCAGATACCTGGAAACCTGAGCTGAATTCAAACAAGAAAACTGAATGAACTCCTAGACTGATACACCTGTTAACAGCTCTAGCCATCTGGGTACAGGACGCCAGAGCTCCAAAGGTGAAAATAATCAAGCTAGCTCACTCAAGCAACCCATAGGGGTATAACAAAACAAAACAAAGCAAGAAGCTATGACACAGTAAACTAGCATAAACTAATACAATAAATTATAGATGGCTTGGAGACAACAGTTGATATCAAGTTACGTAAAGAAACAGGCCATGATCTCCTCAACAGGCTCTCAAAACAAAGAATCCAGGAACCTTTTAGATGAAAGTGCATTCCTGGAATTAAAAGATGCACAATACAAAAGTTTAATATACAAAACCCTTCAAGACATCAGGAAGGAAATGAGGCAATATGCAGAACAAGCCAAGGAACACACAGATAAAGCAACTGAAGAAATTTGAAAGATTATTCAGGAATATAATGAAAAGTTTAATAAGCTGGAAAAATCCATAGACAGAGCAGTCAGAAATTCAGAAGATTCACAATAAAATTACAGAAGTAGACAACCCAATAGAAAGTCAGAAGAGCAGAACTGAGCAAGTAGAAGCCAGAATTTCTGAACTTGAAGATAAATCAATTGGCACTAATATTTTTGAAGAAAAATCAGACAAAAGAATTAAAAAAAAAATGAAGGAACCTTAAGAATCATGTGGGACTTTATCAAGAGAAATAACCTACGAGTGATTGGAGTACCAGAACAAGGAGGGATAACAGAAAATACAGAGAGAATTGTTGAAGATTTGTTGGCAGAAAACTTCCCTGATATTGTGAAAGATGAGAAGATATCTATCCAAGATGCTCATTGAACTCCACATAAGGTAGATCTTAAAAGAAAATCACCAAGGCATATCATAATCAAACTTGTCAAAACCAAAGATAAAGAGAAAGAGCAGGGAGGGATAAATGAAAAGTCACCTACACAGGAGAGCCAATAAGAATAACCTCAGACTACTCGGAAGAAACCATGAAGGAAGAAGGCAATGCGATGATGTATTTCAAAAACTGAATGAAAAAAATTGCTGCCAAGAATCATATATCCAGCAAAACTGTCTCTTAAATATGAAGGTGAAATTAAGACATTTCCAGATAAACACAAGTTGAGGGAATTTGTAAAAACCAAACCAAAACTAAAAGAAATACTAAAGAGGGTTCTTTGGTTAGAAAATCAGTAATATCAGGTATCAACCCAAGACTAGAACACTGGGCAGAGCAACCAGAAGTCAACCCAGACAGGGAAATAAAAAAAAACAAAAACAAAGCAAAATTACAAAAAGAAAAGATCAAAACAGGATAACAGTGACCTTGTTATATAAAAGAAGACAACATTAAAATAATAAAGAGGGACTAAGAAAGGTAATCATAGACCTTTCATACAGAGAGGAAGATACAGCAATAGAAAGAAATAGAAGTTAGGTTTAAATTTAGAAAAATAGGGGTAAATAATAAGGTAACCACAAAGGAGACAAACTATCGTACTCATCAAAATAAAATAGAAGAAAAAAATAGAGACTCAGCAGAAAAAAAATCAACAACAACAAATATGAGGAAAGGACAATATATAAAGATAATCTAGATAATCTATTCAACACATAAAATTAAGTGGGAAAAAGAAACTGTCAACAACACACAAAAAAAAGCCATCAAAATGATAGCACTAAATTCATACCTATCCATAATTACTCTGAATGTAAATGGACTAAATGCACCAATAAAGAGACAGAGAGTGGAGAATGGATTAAAAAGTACGATCTGTCTATATGCTGCCTACAAGAGACACACTTTAGACTTAGAGACAAAAACAAACTAAAACTCAAAGGATGGAAAAAAATATATCAAGCAAACAACAATCAAAAAAGGGCAGGAGTGGCAATGTTAATTTCTGACAAAATAGACTTTAAAGTTAAATCCATCATAAAGGATAAGAAGGACACTATATAATGATTAAAGAGACAATACAAAAAATTTTTTTTTTTTTTTTTACACAAAGAAGATATAACCATATTAAATATTTATGCACCCAATGACAGGGCTGCAAGATCCATAAAACAAACTCTATCAGCAATGAAAAGTGAGATAGACAGCTTCGCAATAATAGTAGGAGACTTCAGCATGCCCCTTTCAGTGAAGGACAAGATATCCAGAAAGAAGCTCGATAAAGACACGGAAGATCTAAATGCCAGAATGAACCAACTTGACATCATAGGCATATACAGAACACTCCACCTAAAAGCAACCAAGTGTACATTCTTTTCTAGTGCACATGGAACATTCTCTAGAATAGACCACATATTAGGTCATAAAGCCAGCCTTAGCAGAATCCAAAACACTGAAATATTACAAAGCATCTTCTCTGACCATAAGGCCATAAAGGTGGAAATCAATAACAGGAAAAGCAGGGAAAAGAAATCAAACACTTGGAAACTGAACAATACCCTGCTCAAAAAAGCCTGGAGTATAGAAGACATTAAGGACAGAATAAAGAAATTCAGAGAATCCAATGAGAATGAAAGCACTTCCTATCAGAACCTTTGGGACACAGCAAAAGTGGTGCTCAGAGGCCAATTTATATCAATAAATGCACACATCCAAAAAGAAGAAAGGGCCAAAATCAAAGAATTATCCCTACAACTTGAACAAATGGGAAGAGAGCAAAAAAAGAAACCCACAGGCACCAGACGAAAACAAATTAAAAAATTAGAGCAGAACTAAATGAAATAGAAAACAGAAAAACAATTGAAAGAATTAACAAGAACAAAAGCTCATTCTTTGACAAAATCGATAAACCACTGGCCAAACTGACAAAGAAAAACAGGAGAGGAAGCATATACCCCAAATAAGAAATGAGGTGGGCGATATTACAACAGACCCAATTGAAATTAAAAGAATCATATCAGATTACTATGAAAAATTGTACTCTAACAAATTCGAAAACCTAGAAGAAATGGGTGATTTCCTAGAAACACATTACCTACCTAAACTAACACAAACAGAGGTAGGACAACTAAATAGACCCATAACAAAAGAAGAGATTGAAAATGTAATAAAAAAAAAAATCCCAACAACAAAAAAAGCCCTGGCCTGGACGGCTTCACTGCAGAATTCTACCAAACTTTCAGAGAAGAGTTAACACCACTACTACTAAAGGTATTTCAGAGCATAGAAAAGGACGGAATACTACCAAACTCATTCTATGAAGCCACCATATCCCTGATACCAAAACCAGGTGACACCACAAGAAAAGAAAATTATAGACCTATATCCCCCATGAACATAGATGCAAAAATCCTCAACAAAATTCTAGCCAATAGAATTCAACAACATATCAAAAAAATAATTCATTATGACCAAGTGGGATTTATACCAGGTATGCAGGGATGGTTCAACATTAGAAAAACAATTATTGTAATAGACCACATAAATGAAACAAAAGACAAGAATCACATGATTTTATCAATTGATGCAGAAAAGGCATTTGACAAAGTTCAACACTCATTCATGATAAAAACTCTCAGCAAAACAGTAATACAAGGGAAATTCCTCAACATAATAAAGGGCATTTATACAAAGCTAACAGCCAACATCATCCTAAATGGAGAGAGTCTGAAAGCATTCCCCTTGAGATAGGGAACCACAGAAGGATGCCCTCTATCACTGCTCTTATTGATCATTGTGTTGGAGGTCCTAGCCAGAGCAATTAGGCTAGTAGAAGAAATAAAGGGCATCCAGATTGTAAGGAAGAAGTAAAATTATCTCTATTTGCAGATGACATGGTCTTATACACAGAAACCCCTAAGGAATCCTCCAGGAAACTACTGAACCTAATAGTTCAGCAGAGTATCAGGATAAAACATAAACACATAAAATTCAGTTGGAGGCGGGGCCAAGATGGCTGACAAGGTTAGAACTACCGCAGATCCCTCTTGCAACAAAGACTCAGAAAAACAAGTGAATCAATCACACACATAACAATTTACTAACCCTGACCATCAAACACAGAACTAAGGAGTTGACCTGAGTGTCGGGGGAGCAAAAAGCTGCGCCCTGAAGAAGTGGCTGTTTCTGGAACCGGCATCCCGCACCACAGCCTTGAGCCCTCACAGTTCCCTGGTGTCAGAGTGGTGGGGGTTGATTGAGGCTTACTGAGACAGGGTAAGCAGGGATGCAGCCCTATCCCCTAACCCCTGGAATAACATCGGTAGAGACTCAGCCAGCACAAGCAGGGTGCACACTGACACGAGGAACCACGGGAAAGCAGCGACTGTTTTTGGAGTCTGGAGCCAGCATCCCAGTCAGAAAACCTTGGCGCTGCACTTTGGACTAAGCGCAGAGGAGCTGAGCACGGATTCCTGAGATGGTGCAAGTACAGGATGCAGCCCTAGCCCTCTGAAGTAAACTTGGCAAAAGCCCAGCCAGCACTTGCAGGCTGCACAACAATGCGGCTGACAGGAGGGGAAATCATGGAGAACCAGTGACTGGTTTTGGAGCCTGGAGTGCAACGTCCCAGCCAGAAAAACTTGGCACTGGGCTTTGGACTAGGAGTGGAAGAGCTGATCCTGGCTTCCTGAGACAGCGCAAGCAACGGGATGCAGGCCTGACCCTCAGGGGCAATCTCAACCCAACCAGCACAAACAGGCTACGTGCCCCTCTGGAATCTCAGATAAAACAGTCTTCACCAAGCAAGATAAGTAACTTTTCTATATTGCCTCGAGCTACTGTCTCCTATCTATCTGATCCCTCCCCTCCCCGCCCCAGGCGGCTTCATTAACATTGGAATTTCCTGGGCCAGGGAGTGAAGTGTTCTGTGGTTTTTTTTTTTCCTAACCCATTCTCCTGGCT
This sequence comes from Loxodonta africana, assembly GCF_030014295.1. Classification (NCBI taxonomy): domain Eukaryota; kingdom Metazoa; phylum Chordata; class Mammalia; order Proboscidea; family Elephantidae; genus Loxodonta; species Loxodonta africana. Next base: position 86,885,579 of record NC_087342.1, on the reverse strand, counting down.
TGAGAGAAGCAGCAGTTAACAACCCAGGGGGGAAAATCCTTCCCTGACTTCCCTAAACTGGAATAAAAATACAGAATCAGCTCCACCCAAGCATAAGAGATCCACAGTCTTTGGCTTTCATCCCTACAGGGAACTAAGGGGCTATTATAATGCAAAGACAATTCTGATAGAGATCTGACTGTAATTGTTTTAGTGGAGCAGTGGAAAGACAAGTTTTGGAGGTCTGATAACTCTCTACCTATTAAACGCAGCCCTCACTGATCCACAGCAGGGAACTGAGAGCTGAAGCTCCACCCAAACCACCTAGTCATCTGCTAAAGTTGCCTGAGGATAGTGACGCCTACCAGTCTTGAGAGGTACAAGCATTGAGTGCCTAAGGTACAGCTTCAGAGCCCACCCACCAAAGTGCTCTAAGCAAAGAGACACACCCACCTCACTGGCATGTGGGGGAAGGCTGTCAGCATCCTGCCCTCCTTGGAGTGTGACCCCCTGCTGCTACCAGAATCTGGTGCATACAACTCTCACCACTACTCCTCTAAATAAATAGGTGACTGCTTAACCACACAATTGGTGACCCAAAATCAGACACCTAAGCCGATTTTATTCAAGAATAGTGAATGAACTCTTAGGCTTATATTTCTGGTAACAGCTCAAACCAGCTGGTAATAGGACATAAGTGATTCAAAGGCTACAACAATCAAGATAGCACAATCTAGTAGCCCATCTATGTATATTGAAAGAAAACAAAACAAGATAAGACTCAGTGAGCAAATATAAAATAAATCATTACAATATCTTATAGATGGCTTGGAGACAGCAGTCGATATCAAAGCACATAAAGAAGCAGACCATGATTGCTTCTACAAACCCCCAAATTAAAGAATCAAAATCTTTCCCAAATGAAGATACAATCCTGGAATTGCCAGATGCAGAATATAAAAAACTAATTTACAGAATGCTTCAAGACATCAGGGATGACCTCAGAAATGAAATAAGGAAATCTACAGAAAAAGCCAAGGAACACACTGATAAAGCAGTTGAAGAACTCAAAAATGTTATTCAAGAACATAGTGGAAAAATTAATAAGCTGCAAGAGTCCATAGAGAGACAGCATGTAGAAATCCAAAAGATTAAGAGTAAAGTTACAAAATTAGACAACTCAATAGGAAGTCAGAGGAGCAGAGTCGAGGAATTGGAATGCAAAGTAGGGGAGGTGGAGGATAAGGCAATTGATGCCAATATAGTTGAAGAAAAATCAGATAAAAGAATTAAAAAAAAATGAAGAAACCCTAAGAGTCATATGGGACTCTATCAAGAAAAATAACTTGTGTGTGATTGGAGTTCCAGAACAGGGAGGGATAACAGAAAATACAGAGAGAATAGTTGAAGATCTGTTGGCAGAAAACTTCCCTGGCATCGTGAAAGATGAAAGGATATTTATCCAAGATGTTCATCAAACCCCATACAAGATTGATCCAAAAAGAAAATCACCAAGGCATATTATCATCAAACTTGCCAAAACCAAAAATAAAAAGAAAATTTTAAAAGCAGTCAGGGATAAAAGAAAAGTCACCTACGAAGGAGAATCAATAAGAATAAGTTCAGACTACTCAGCAGAAACCATGCAGGCAAGAAGGCAATGGGATGACATATACAGAACACTGAAGGAGAAAAACTGCCAGCCAAGAATCATATATCCAGCAAAACTCTCTCTCAAATATGAAGGTGAAATTAAAACATTTACAGATAAACACAAACTTAGGGAATTTGCAAAAACCAAACCAAAGCTACAAGAAATACTAAAGGAAATTCTTTGGTCAGAAAATCAATAATATCAGATATCAAGACACAAGGTAACAGAACAGAACATCCTGATATCAACTCAGATAGAGAAATCACAAAAACAAAATAAGATTAATTTTAAAAAGAAAAAAATGCTCAAAACAGGGAATCATTGAAGTCAATATGTAAAAGATCACAATAATCAAAAAAGAGGGACTAAATACAGGAAGCATAGATCTTCCATGTGGAGAGGAAAACAAGGCGATATAGTACGATACAAGTTAGGTTTTTACTTAGAAAAATAGGAGTAAATATTAAGGTAACCACAAAGAGTTCTAACAATTCCATAACTCAAAATAAAAACCAAGAAAAACATAATGACTCAGCAAAAATAAATTCAACTACTATTAAAATCAGGAACACACAATTTACATAGAAAAACTTCTTAGCACAAAAAATTAAGTGGAAAAATGAAATTGTCAACAACATACAAAAAAAGGCATCAAAATGACAGCACTAAACTCATCTAAAATTACACTGAATTTAAATGGACTAAATGCACCAATAAAGAGATGGGGAGTCTCAGACTGGATAAGAAAACATGATCTGTCTACATGCTGCCTACAAGAGACACACTTTAGACTTAGAGATAAAAACAAACTAAAACTCAAAGGATGGAAAGAAATATATCAAGCAAACAACAGTCAAAAAAGAGCAGGAGTGGCAATATTAATTTCTGACAAAATAGACTTTAAAGTTAAATCCACCACAAAGGATAAAGAAGGACACTACATAATGATTAAAGGGACAATAGGAAAATATAACCATATTAAATATTTATGCACCCAATGACAGGGCTAAGATACATAAAAAACTTTAACAGAATTGAAAAGTGAGATAGACACCCCCAAGATTATAGTAAGAGATGTCAACACACCACTTTTGGAGAAGGATAGGAGTTCCAGTACGAAGCTCAATAGAGACGAGGAAGATCTAATTGCTACAATCAACCAGCTTGACCTCATACATTTATATAGAACACTCCACCCAACAGCTGCAAATTGTACTTTCTTTTTCTAGTGCACATGGAACATTTTCTAGAATTGATCACATATTAGGTCATAAAACATCCTTTGCAGAATCCAAAACATCAAAATATTACAAAGCATCTTTTCAGATCACAAGGCCATAAAAGTGGAAATCAATAAAAAAAAAATCAGGGAAAAGAAATCAAATACTTGGAAACTGAACTATACCCTGCTCAAAAAAGACTGGGTTATAGAAGACATTAAGGAGGGAATAAAGAAATTCATACAATGCAATGAGAATGAAAACACTTCCTAGCAAAACCTCTGGAACACAGCGAAAGCAATGTATGTGTGCATTTATATCGATAAATGCACACGTACATAAGGAAAGAGCCAAAATCAGACAACTGCCCCTACAACTTGAACAAATAGAAACCGAGGATCAAAAGAATCTGTCAGGCACCAGAAGAAAACAAATAATAAAAATTAGAACAGAATTAAATGAATTAGAGAACAGAAAAACAATTGAAAGAATTAACAGGGACAAAAGCTGGTTCTTTGAAAAAATTAACAAAATTGATAAACCACCGGCCAGACTGACTAAAGAAATACAGGAAAGGAAACAATCCGAATAAGAAATGAGATGGGCCATATCACAACAGACCCAACTGAAATTAAAAGAATCATATCAGATTACTATGAAAAATTGTACTCTAACAAATTTGAAAACCTAGAAGAAATAGATGAATTCCTAGAAACACCCTACCTACCTAAACTAACACAATCAGAAGTAGAACAACTAAATAGACCCATAACAAAAAATGAAATTGAAACAGTAATCAAAAAGCTCCCAATAAAAAATCCCTGGCCCGGACGACTTCACTGCAGAGTTCTATCAAACTTTCAGAGTAAACACCACTACTACTAAAGGTATTTCAAAGCATAGAAAAGGATGAAATACTACCTAACTCATTCTATGAAGCCACCATATCCCTGGTACCAAACAAGGTAAAGACAGCACACACACAAAAAAAATTACAAACCTATATCCCTCATGAACTTAGATACAAAAATCCTCAACAAAATTCTAGCCAATAGAATTCAACAACATATCAAAAAAATAATCCACCACGACCAAGTGGGATATATACCAGGTATGCAAGGCTGGTTTAATATTAGAAAAACCATTAATGTAATCCACCATATAAACAAAACGAAAGACAAAAACCACATGATATTATCAATTGCTGCAGAAAAGGCGTTTGACAAAAGTCCCACACCCATTCATGATAAAAACTCTCAGCAAAATAGGAATAGAAGGAATATTCCTCAACATATTAAAGGACATTTATACAAAGCCAACAGCCAACATCATCTTAAATGGAGAGAGCCTGAAAGCATTTCCCTTGAGAACGGGAACCAGACAAGGATGCTCTTTATCACCGCTCTTATTCAACATTGTGTTGGAAGTCCTAGCCAGAGCAATTAGGCTAGACAAAGAAATAAAGGGCATCCGGATTGGCGAGGAAGAAGTAAAATTATCTCTGTTTGCAGATGATATGAGCTTATACGCAGAAAACTCTAAGGAATCCTCAAGAAAGCTACTGAAACTAATAGAAGAGTTTGGCAGAGTTTCAGCTTACAAGATAAACATACAAAAATCACTTGGATTCCTCTACATCAACAAAAAGAACATCGAAGAGGAAATAACCAAATCAATACCATTCACAGTAGCCCCTAAGAAGATAAAATATTTAGAAATAAATCTTACCAAATATGTAAAAGACCTATACAAAGAAAAGTACAAAGTACTAGTGCAAGAAACCAAAAGGGACCTACATAAGTGGAAAAACATACCTTGCTCATGGATAGGAAGACTTAACATAGTAAAAATGTCTATTCTACCAAAAGCCATCTATATATACAATGCACTTCTGATCCAAATTCCAACGACATTTTTTAATGTGATGGAGAAACAAATCACCACCTTCATATGGAAGGGAAAGAAGCCCCGGATAAGCAAAGCATTACTGAAAAAGAAGAAGAAAGTGGGAGGCCTCACTCTACCTGATTTTAGAACCAATTATACAGCCACAGTAGTCAAAACAGCCTGGTACTGGTACAACAACAGATACATAGACCAATGGAACAGAATTGAGAACCCAGATATAAATCCATCTACATATGAGCAGCTGATATTTGACAAAGACTTAGTGTTAGTTTATCGGGGAAAAGACAGTCTTCTTGACAAATGGTGCTGGCATAACTGGATATCAATTTGCAAAAAAATGAAACAGGACCCATACCTCACACCAAGCACAAAACTAACTCCAAATGGATCAAAGACCTAAACATAAAGACTAAAACGATAAAGATCATGGAAGAAGAAATAGGGACAACATTAGGAACCCTAATACAAGGCATAAAGAGAATACAAAAGATTACTAAAAATGACAAAGAGAAACCAGATAACTGGGAGCTCCTAAAAAACAAACACCTATGCTCAACTAAATACTTCACCAAAAGAGTAAAAAGACCACCTACAGGCTGAGAAAAAACTTTCAGCTATGACACCTCTGACCAGCACTTGATCTCTAAAATCTATATGATTCTGCTAAATGTCAACCACAAAAAGACAAACGACCCAATTAGAAATTGGGCAAAGGATATGAACACTTCACTAAAGAAGACATTCAGGCGGCTAACAGATACATGCGGAAATCCTCTCGATCATTAGCTATTAGAGAAATGCAAATTAAAACTACGATGAGATTCCATCTCACTCCAACAAGGCTGGCACTATTCCAAAAAACACAAAATAATAAATGTTAGAGGGGCTGTGGAGAGACTGGAATACTTATACACTACTGGTGGGAATGTCAAATGGTACAACCACTTTGGAGATTGATCTGGCATTTCCTTAAAAAGCTGGAAATAGAACTACCATATGACCTTGAAATCCCACTCCTCGGAATATATCCTAGAGAAATAAGAGCCTCTACATGAACAGATATATGCACACCCATGTTTATTGCAGCTCTGTTTACAATAGCAAAAAGCTGGAAGCAACCAAGGTGTCCATCAATGGATGAATGGATAAATGAATTATGGTATATAAACACAATGGAATACTACACATCGATAAATAACAGTGATGAATCTGTGAAACATTTCATAACATGGAGGAACCTGGAAGGCATTATGCTGAGTGAATTTAGTCAGATGCAAATGGACAAATATTGTACAAGACCACTACTCTAAGATCTTGAGAAATAGTTTAAACTGAGAACACATTCTTTTGTGGTTATGAGAGGGGGGAGGGAGGGAGAGTGGGAGAGGGTTTTTTACTGATTAGGTAGTAGATAAGAACTACTTTAGGTGAGGGAAAGGACAACACTCAATACAGGGAAGGTCAGCACAACTGGACTGGACCAAAAACAAAGAAGTTTTCTGAATAAACTGAATGCTTCGAAGGTCAGTAGAGCAAGGGCGGGGGTTTGGGGACTATGGCTTCAGGGGACTTCTAAGTCAATCGGCAAAATAAATTCTGTTAAGAAAACATTCTGCATCCCACTTTGAAGTGTGGCATCTGGGGTCTTAAATGCTAACAAGCTGCCATCTAAGATGCATCAACGAGTCTCAACTCACCTGGATCAAAGGAGAGTGAAGAACACCAAGGTTATAAGGTAATTATGAGCCCCAGAGACAGAAAGAGCTACATGAACTAGATACTACATCATCCTGAGACCAGAAGAACTAGATGGTGCTTAGCCACAACTGATGACTGCCCTGACAGGGAGCACAACAGAGAACCCCTGAGAGAGCAGGAAAACAGTGGAATGCAGACCCCAAATTCTCATAAAAAGACCATACTTAATAGTCTGACTAAGACTAGAAGAATCCTGGCAGTCGTGGTCCCCAAACCTTCTGTTGGCCCAGGACAGGAACCATTCGCGAAGCCAACTCATCAGACATGGAAGGGACTGGACAATGGGTTGGAGAGAGATGCTCATGAGAAGTGAGCTACTTGCATCAGGTGAACACTTGAGACTATGTTGGCATCTCCTGTCTGGAGGGGAGATGGGAGGGTAGAGGGGGTTAGAAACTGGCAAAACGGCCAGGAAAGGAGAGACTGGAAGGAGGGAGCGGGCTGACTCATTAGGGGGAGAGTAAGTGGGAGTAAGTAGTAAGGTGTATATAAGTTTATATGTGAGAGACTGACTTGATTCGTAAACTTTCGCTTAAAGCACAATAAAAATTATTTAAAAAAAAATCAGTTGGATTCCTCTACACCAACAAAAAGAACATCGAACAGGAAATCACCAAATCAATGCCATTTACAGTAGACCCCAAGAAGATAAAATACTTAGGAATAAATCTTACCAGAGATGTAAAAGACTTATACAAAGAAAACTACAATACACTTCTGAAAGAAACCAAAAGAGACTTAGATAAGTGGAAAAACATACCTTGCACATGGGTAGGAAGACTTAACATTATAAAAATGTCTGTTCTACCAAAAGCAATATATACATTTAATGCAATTCCGATCCAAATCCCAATGACATTCTTTCATGAGAAGGAGAAACAAATCACCAACTTCTTATGGAAGGGTAAGAGGCCCCGGATAAGTAAGGCATCACTGAGAAAGAACAAAGTGGTAGACCTCATTCTATCTGATTTTAGAACCTATTATACTGCCACAGTGGTCAAAACAGCCTGGTACTGGCACAACAACAGGTACATAGACCAATGGAACAGAACTGAGAATCCAGACATAAATCCATCCACTTCTGAGCAGATGACATTTGACAAAGGCCCCAAAACAGTTAAATGGGGAAAAGACAGTCTTTTTAACAAATGGTGCTGGCATAACTGGGTATCCATCTGCAAAAAAATGAAACAAAACCCAAACCTCACTCCATGCACAAAAACTAACTCCAAATGGATCAAAGGCCTAAACATAAAATCTAAAATGATAAAGATCATGGAAGAAAAAATAGGGACAACGTTAGGAGCCCTAATACAAGGCATAAACAGTATACAAAACATTATTAAGAACGCAGAAGAAAAAACTGTATAACTGGCAATTCTTAAAAATCAAACATCTATGCTCATCCAAAGACTTCACCAAAAGAGTAAAAAGACTACCTACAGATTGGAAAAAAGTTTTTAGTTATGACATTTCCAAATAGTGCTTGATCTCTAAAATCTACATGTTACTGCAAAAACTCAACTACAAAAAGACAAATAACCCAGTTAAAAAAATGTGCAAAAGGTATGAATAGACACTTCACTAAAGAAGACATTCAGGTAGCTAACAGATACATGAGGAAATGCTCATGATCATTAGCCATTAGAGAAATGCAAACCAAAACTACAATGAGATTTTATCTCACTCCAACAAGGCTGACATCAATCCAAAAAACACAAAATAATAAATGTTGGAGAGGCTGTGGAGAGATTGGAACACTTGTACGCTGCTGGTAAGAATGTAAAATGGTACAGCCACTTTGGAAATCGATTTGGCACTTCCCTCAAAAGCTAGAAAAAGAGCTACCATATGATCCACCAATCTCACTGCGTGGAATGTATCCTAGAGAAATATGAGTCTTAACACAAACAGATATATGCACACCCATGTTTATTGCATCACTGTTTACAATAATAAAAAGATGGAAGCAACCAAGGTGCCCAAAAACAGATGAATGGATAAATAAATTATGGTATATTCACACAATGGAATACTATGCATCCATGAAGAACAGCGATGAATCTGTGAAACATTTCATAACATGGAGGAACTTGGAATGCACTATGCTGAGTGAAATTAGTCACTTTCAAAAGGACAAATATTGTATAAGACCACTATTATAAGAGCTTGAGAAATAGTTTAAACTGAGAAGAAAACATTCTTTTGTGATTACAAGACAGGGGAGGGAGGGAGGGTGGGAAAGAGGTATTCACTAATTAGATAAAAAAAACCACTGCCGTCAAGTCACTAATTAGATAGCAGATAAAAACTACTTTAGGTGAAGAGAAAGACAACACACAATACAGGGCAGGTCTGCACAACTGGATTAAACCAAAAGCAAAGAAGGTTCCTGAATAAACTGAATGCTTTGAAGGTCAGCGGAGCAGGGGCAGGGGTTTGGGGACCATGGTTTCAGCGGACATCTAAGTCAATTGGCATAATAAAATCTATTAAGAAAACATTCTGCACCCCACTTTGAAGAATGGCATCTGGGGTCTTAAACACTAGCAAATGGTCATCTAAGATGCGTCAACTGGTCTCAATCCACCTGGATCAAAGGAGAATGAAGAACACCAAGGACACAAGGTAATTACGAGCCCAAGAGACAGAAAGGGCCACATGAACCACCGACTACATCATCCTGAGACCAGAAGAATTAGATGGTGCCCGGCCACAAGCAGTGACTGCCCTGAAAGGGAGCATAACAGAGAACTCCTGAGGGAGCAGGAGATCAGTGGGATGCAGACTCCAAATTCTCATAAAAGACCAGACTTAATGGTCTGACTGATACTGGAAGGATCCCAGTGGTCATGGCCCCCAGACCTTCTGTTGGCCCAGGACAGGAACCATTCCCGAAGCCAGCTTTTCAGACATGGATTGGACTAGGCAATGGGTTAGAGAGGCGTGCTGATGAGGAGTGAGCCTCTTGGATCAGGTGGACGCTTGAGACTATGTTGGTTATCTCCTGCCTGTAGGGGTGATGAGAGGGTAAAGGGGGTTAGAAGCTGGCAAAATGGGTAGGAAAAGAGGGAGCGGGCTGTCTCATTAAGGGGAGAGTGACTGGGAGTATGTAGCAAGGCGTATAAAAGTTCTTGTTTGAGAGTCTGACTTGATTTGTAAACTTTCTCTTAAACCACAATAAAAATTATAAAAAAAAAAATGTCTACCAGGTATATTACTAGGATTGGAACTGCCAGGTCATGGGGTATATATCTTCATGCATGCAGAGGCCCTCTACCAAGTTAAGGCAGTTTCCATCGAGTCCTAGTTTGCTACTAATTTTTATTATTACTATTTTTAAATTACATCAACTTTTTTTTGTACCTATTGAGATGATCACATGGTTTTTCTCCTTTAATCTTTCATGCCGTCAATTACATTAGTCAATATTCAATGTATCTAATAACAAACCAACCTTAATTTCCTACAAACCAAATTGGCCAGGATGTATTAATATTTATTTATACCTTGATTCAATTTACTAATCATTTGTTTGGAATTTTTGTGTCTATGTTCACACATGAGTTGGTCTGTGATTTTCTTTCTTCTGGTTTTGGATTAAATGTTTTGATAACTTAATAAAATTACTTATAACATAAAAAAAAAGACTTTGATAGGACCTGGAATCTGGAGCAGTTCATCATAGGTAATATAAGTATGTGTACATACAAACTGAAAGCAGACATTTTATGCAAATACGTGTAACTGATGTATAGGTGATGATGGATATTCCATAAAGACATAAACATATGCAGGGGAAATTAAATTCAAAATTCTTATTGAATAGATTAATTTTTAGCTTGGTCTCTTCACAAGCCAAAAAGCAATAAAAATTTGGCCCAATTCCCTAAATAGATGAAACATCCTGTTTAATGGTGCAAAAAGTGGGAAAAACTATGTGTGAGAGGTACTGTTCTTCTTATGTGCTGTTGAGTCTGTTCTGATTCATAGTGACTCTATGCACAACAGATTGAAACACTACCTGGTCTGGGACATTCTCACAATCATTGTTATGCCTTGTTATGCATTGTTAACCCATTGTTGCAGTTACTGAGTCAATCCATCTCATTGGGAGTTTTCCTCTTTTTCACTGACCCTCTACTTTACCGAGCATGAAGTCCTTCTCCAGGGACTGATCCCTCCTGATAACATGTCCAAAGTTCGAGGGAAAAAGTCTTGCCATCTTTGCCTCTAAGGTGCCTTCCAGCAAGCTGTACTTCTACCAGGACAAATTTTTTTTTTGTTCTTCCAGCAGTCCATGGTATATGCGATATTCTTCATCAACACCACAATTCAAAGGCGTCAATTCTTCTTTAGTCTTGCTTATTCATTGTCCACCTTTTGCATGCATATGCGGAGCCCTGGTGGCTCAGTGGTTAAGAGCTCTGCTGCTGACCAAAATGTAGGCAGTTCGAGTGCACCAGCTGCTACTTGAGAACACTACTGGGTAGTGCTATAGGACCAGCATAAGTTGGAATGTAGCATGCATATGGGGTGATTGAAAATGCCATGGCTTGGGTCAGGCATACTTTAGTCCTCGAAGTGACATCTTTTGATATTTTGAAGTATAATCCATACTGAAAGCTGTAGTCTTTGATCTTCATCAGTAAGTACTGCAAGTCCTCTTCACATCTAGCAAGGAAGGTGTGTCATCTGCATATTGCAGGTTGTTAATGAGCCTTGCTCCAATCCTGATGCCCTGTTCTTCTTCGTATAGTCCAGCTTCTCAGATTACTTGCCCAGCATACAGATTGAATAAGTACGGTGAAAGGATACAATCCTGATGCACACCTTTCCTGACTTTAAACCACACAGTATCCCCTTGTTCTCTTTGAATGACTGCCTCTTGGTCTATCTACAGGTTCCTCATGAGCACAATTAAGTATTCTGGAATTTCCATTCTTTGCAATGTTATCCATAATTTGTTAGGATCCACACAGTTGAAAGCCTTTGCATAGTTAATAAAACACATGTAAACATCTGTCTTCTTTTTTCTTCTTTCAGCCAAGATGCATCTGATATCAGCAATGATATCCCTCGTTCCATATCCTCTTCTGAATCTAGCTTAAATTTCTGTCAGTTCCCTATTGATGTACTGCTGAAACTGCTTTTGAATGATCTTCAGCAAAATTTTACATTGTGTGATATTAATGTTGTTGTTTGATAATTTCTGCATTCTGTTGAGTCAACTTTCTTTGAAATAGGAACAAATTTGGATGTTTTCCAATCAGCTGGCCAGGTAGCTGTCTTCCAAATTTCTTGGCATAGATGAGTGAGTATCTCCAGCACTGCATTTGTTTGTTGAAACATCTCAAGGTTAATCCTAAATATTTAAATTTGACAAAAGTAGATAAGTGGATGTACAAATAGTAAAACTATCTGTCTTTTTCATTTGTATAGTATTTGTATTGATATTCTAATTTTATAGAATATACAACTTTTTTTTGTATTGAAGATAAAATTGTTATCTGTCCTAGTAGTATACTTAACAATTTTGGCAATGGTTTAAATTTAAAGATATTGGTCTTATTTTTTATATGTTTAAAATAGTTATTTATTTACAGAATATTATCAAGATTTCTGTTGGCCTGATTACTAGATGCTGCTTAAACATACTTGTTGCATGTTACTTTTTACAGTTTTTTTTTTGGTATATAAATAAGTGCTTTAACAGAGATTGTCATTAGGGAATCACTTTAATACAAGTAAATAAATGTAGCTGAATATAGCATGAAGCTGAGTGTATTAAAAACATATACAGATTGGAGAATAAAAACCTGATCTAGTGAGAAGGCCATCGAAAAGGTAACTTGTCTACCTAGACTTTGTATTTCTCTGTTCATAAAATATAATCAAATTGATGTTAATAAATGAGTCATTAATTAACAAATGTGATCCCAATCAAAGTAAAATTTTCATTGATGAATTAGGGAAACCTAATGCTAATAAACAATATAGTTACCTGAGTCATTTAAAACCTTGTAATTCAAAACAGATGAAACAATGAAGAAAATAATAATAATGATAACTTTATACCCATACTAAGAAAATACATTTTTAATATTATCCATATATTCTTTACATTTTAAACATAATTTTATTTTTGTTGTTGTTGAGAATATACACAATGGAACATACACCAATTCAACTATTCCTACATGCACAATTCAGTGACATTGATTACATTCTATGAGTTATGCAACCACTCTCACCCTCCTTTCCAAGTTATTCCTCCCCCATAACAAAAACTCACTTCCTATCTAATATTTCAAGTTATTGTTGTCAATTTGATCCCATATAGATAGATCTTAAAGAGCACAATGCTCAAGGCACACATTCTTTGCTAGTTAATCTGATGTTTGGCTTTAAGAAGACTGGAGGGAATATTTTGGGCTTAAGGTTTTAAGGTTTAACTCTTAAAGAATAGCTCATGAAAATGGTTTCAGCAGTTCATTCAGCCTCTTTGGCTCCAGAAATTCTGGATTCCATGAGAATTGAATTTCTGTTCTGCATTTTCCCCCTTTTGATCAGGACTCTTCTGTAGACTCTGTGATCAAAATGTTGAATAGTGGTAGCCAGGCACCATACAGTTCTTCTGGCCTCATGACAATGGAGACAGTTTTTCATGAAGGCAATTAACCACACATTTCTTTTCCTCCTTCTATCCCTGACTTTTCTTCTGTTGTTCCAGGCAACTAAAGATCAAGTGTTGTGCCTTGGATAGCTGCTTGCCATTAAGACCCCACGTACTAGGCAACAAACTAGGCAGTATTAGGCCTAAACATGATATTAGGCCAATTAAATGGGATGTCTTATGAAAACATGACGATAAATCTCCAAACCAAGGAACCAAATCTCATGAGCTGTTTGGTTGTACAAAAGCAGCCTCAGCAGTTACCTTTGCTCTGTTTGCTCTGTTTCTGTTTGTGTGCTTTTTGTCAATGTTGTAAATATATCACACAACTTTTGCCAATTCAAGTTTTAACAAGTATACAATTTATTGAAAACAACTACTTTAACCAGTTGTGCATCTCTACTCTTAATCAATGTGATATTTCCATCATTCTAAACCAAAACTCAGTTCTCAAGCAATAGCTGCCTCCTTTCCCCCTTCCTCATGCCCCTGGTAATCACTAATGAACTTTGCTCTCTACACATTTTCTATATAAGTGAGGTCAAACAATATTTGTCCTTTCATGATTGACTTATTTCACTCAGCATAAAGTCTTCAAGCTCCATCCATAGCATAGCACGCATCAAGACTTCCTTTTGCTTATTGGCTGAGTACTATTTCATTGTATTTATGTACCACGTTTTGTTTATCCACTTATCCATTGATGGGCATTAGGTAGTTTCTACTTTTTCATTATTTTGAATAGTGCTGCAATGAACGTTGGTGTACAAGTATGTGTTTGAGTCTCTTCTTTAAAGTCTTTTGTGTATATATCAAGGAATGGAATTGCTAAGTAGTGTGGTAGCACAGTGCTTAAATGTTAGGCTGCTAATAAAAAGGTCAGCAGTTCAAATCCACCACTTGCTCCTTGGTAACTTATGAGGCAGTTCTATTCTGTCCTAAAGGGTCACTATGAGTCGGAAAATACTGGACGTCAACTTTTTTTAAAATGGTAGTTCTATTCTTAGTTTTTTGAGGAACCACTAGGCTGTTTGCCACAACAGCTGTATCATTTTGCATTCCCACAAGCAATGGTTAAGCGTTTCAATTTCCTCACATCCTTGCCAACATTTTTAATTTTTTTTCTATCTTAGCCATCCTAGTGGGAATGAAATGATATTTCACTGTGGTTTTGATTAGTATCTGTCTGATAGCTAATCATGCTGAGCATCTTTTCATGTGTTTGGTGGACATTTGAATGTCCTCTTCAGCGAAATGTCAATTCAAGTCCCTTGTCCATTTGATGATTGGGTTATTTTTCTTTTTCTTGTTAATTTAAGTTGTAAAAGTTTTATATATATTTTGGTTATTAGATTCTTATCAGCTATATGGTTTCCAAAGATATTCTCATAGTCTACAGCTTGTCTTTTTTTTGTTGTTGTTGTTAAAATATTTTAAAAAACACAAGTTTTTCATTTTTATGAGGTCCCTTTAGTTTAAAAGCTGTTTGTGCTTTTGTTATTACATTAGAAAATCTATTACTGAAAGTTAAGCCTGACAGCCTTGCTCATGCAATTTTTTCTAAAACTTTTATGGTTTTAGTTTTCACATTTATGTCCTCAATCCATTTTGAAATTTTTTTGTATAGTGTGTGAAGCATGTCTCCTGTTTAATTTTTCTATATGTGGAAATAGAGTTTTCCCAACATCATTAATTGAAGAGGCTTTCTTTCCCCATCAAATGTCCTTAGCACCCTTGTCAAAAATCAGCTGACGATAGATGTGTGGGTTTATTTCTAGACTCTCAATTCTATGCAGTCTACACTGTTGTTGTTGTTGTTAGGTGTCTTCAAGTCAGTTCTGACTCATAGCAACCCTATGTACCACAGAACAAAACACTGCCCGGTCCTGCGCCATCCTTACAATCGTTGTTATGCTCGAGCCCATTGCTGCAGCCACTGTGTCAATCCATCTCATTGAGGGTCTTCTTCTTTTCTGCTGCCCTGTACTTTGCCAAGCATCATGTCCTTCTAGAGGGACTGATCCCTCCTGACAACGTGTCCAAAGTATGTAAGACACAGTCTGGCCATTCTTGCTTCTAAGAAGCATTCTGGTTGTACTTCTTCCCAGGCAAATTTGTTCATTCTTTTGGCAGTCCATTGTATATTCATTATTCTTTGCCAACACCACAATTCAAAGGCATCAATTCTTCTTTGGTCTTCCTTAGTCATTGTTCGGCTTTCACATGCATATGATTCAATTGAAAATACCATGGCTTGGGTCAGGTGCACCTTAGACTTCAAGGTGACATCTTTGGTTTTCAACACTTTAAAGAGGTTCTTTGCAGCAGATTTACCAAAGCAATGGGTCTTTTGAACTCTTGACTGCTGCTTCCATGGGTGTTGATTGTGGATCCAAGTAAAATGAAATCCCTGACAACTTCAATCTTTTCTCCATTTACCATGATGTGGCTTATTGGTCCAGATGTGAGGATTTTTGTTTTCTTTATGTTGAGCTGTAATCCACACTGAAGGCCGTGGTCTTTGATCTTCATTAGTAAGTGCTTCAAGTCCTCTTCATTTTCAGCAAGCAAGGTTGTGTCATCTGCATAATGCAGGTTGTTAATGGGTCTTCCTCCAATTCTGATGCCCTGTTCTTCTTCACATAGTCCAGCTTCTCTGATTATTTGCTCAGCATACAGATTGAATAGGTAAGGTGAAAGGATACAACCCTGACTCACACATTTCCTGACTTTAAACCACTCAGTATTCCTTTGTTCTGTCTGAACAAGTGCATCTTGATCTATGTACAGGTTCCTCATGAGCCCAAATAAGTGCTCTGGAATTCCCATTCTTTGCAATGTTATCCATATTTGTTACGAGCCACATAGTCAAATGCCTTTGCATAGTCAATGAAACACGGGTAAACATCTTTCCTGTATTCTCTGCTTTTAGCCAGGATCCATCTGACATCAGCAATGATATCCCTGGTTCCACATCCTCTTCTGAATCCAGCCTAAATTTTTAGCAGTTCCTTGTTGATATACTGCTACAGCCACTTTTGAATGTTCTTCAGCAAAATTGTTTGCATGTGGTATAATATGGTTCTATAATTTCAGCATTTGGTTGGATGCGGTCTATATATCTATTGTTACATCTGTACACAGCTGTTTTGATTACTGTAGTTCTCTAATACGTTTTAAAATCAGGAAGCGTGAGACTCCTACTTTGTACCTCTCTTTCAACATTGGTTTAGCTTACTGGTGTCTCTTGCTAAAAAAAAAAAAAAATGCTAGTCCATACAAAATTGAAGACTGGCTTTTCCATTTCTTTAAAGAAAACTCTTGGAATTTGGCTCAGGATTTTATTGAATCTATAGATCACTTTGGGTAGTATTGGCATCTTAACAATATTAAGTCTTCCAATTCATGAACACAAAGCATCTTTCCATTTATTTATTTCTTCTTTAATCTCTTTTAGCTGTGTCTTATAATTTTTATAATGTAATTCTTTCACATTCCTGGCTAAATTTATTCCTAGGTATTTTATTTTCCTAGATGCTTTTGTAAATGGATTCATTTTCATAATTTCCCTTTCAGATTTCTCTTTGCTGCTGTATAGAAACCCAATTGATTTTGTTGTTGTTGGCCATGAAATTGGGAATAAGACAAGGGCATCTGCTATCGCCACTTCCATTCAAAACTGTACTTGAGTGTCCAGGTTGGAACAGCAGTAGAATTATCTCTATTTGAAGATGATATGATCCTATATACAGAAAATCCCAAAGAATCCACAAAAAAGATGCCAGGGCCAACAGAGCAATTTAGGAAATTTGCAGTGTATTGATAGTATTTTGTTGAGGGTGTTAGCATCCATATTCATAAGAAATATTGGCCTGTAGTTTTCTTTTTGAGGGGTGTCTTTGTCTGGTTTTATTATCAGAGTTTTATTTGCTTCATAGAATGAATTAGGAAGTATTCTTCCCTTCTCTACATTTTATATGAGTTTAAACAGGATTGGTGTTAATTCTTCTCTAAATGTTTAGTAGAATTCCCAAGTGAAACCATATGATGCAGAACTTTTTGCTACTGTTGTTGCTGGGAAGTTTTTGATCACTGATTCAATCTCTTCAGTTGTTATGGGTCTGTGGAAATTTTCCATTTCCTCTTGAGTCAGTTTGAGTAGGTTATGTGAGTCTAAGAATTTTTCCATTTTATCTAGATTATCCAGTTTGTTGTGGTTCAGTGGTTCATAATATTCTGTCATGATTCGCATGATCTATTGGCTCAGTTGTAATGTCTCCTCTTTCATTTCTCATTTCAGTGATTTGCATCTTTTCTGTTTTTTATCAGTCTTTCTAAAGCTTTTTGATTTTATTGATCTTTTCAAAGAACTACCTTCTGTTTCTTTTGACTCTATTGTTTTTCTGCTTTCGATTTCATTTATTTCTGGTTTGCTCTTTGTTATTTGTTTTCTTCTGGTAGGTTTAGGCTTAGTTTGCTCTTCTCTTTTTTGTTTCTCAAGTTGTAAAGTTAGGCTGTTTATTATAGATCTTTTTTACTTAGGCATTTATTGCTATAATTTTCCCTCTGAGTACTGCCTTCATTGTATGCCATAAGTTTTTGTTGTTGTGCTTTCATTTTTATTTGACTCTAAGAAATTTGTGATTTCTCTTTTGATTTCTTCCTTGATCCACTGGTAGTTTAATAGTGTATTGTTTACTTTCTGTATGTTTGTATATTTTACAGTGTGTTTTTCTTTCTGTTATTGATTTCTAGCTTCACTCCATTGAGGGTGGATAAAACACTTTGCATGATTTCAATCTTCTTAAATTTTCTGAAACTTCTTTTGTGACCTAACGTGGTCTATCCTGATGAACAATCCACTTGCATGGGGTCTTTGTGAGTTAACACTTTTGAAGAATACTGGCCAGTTTTTTGCAAAACATTTCTTTATTTGGGTTTGGTTAATGTTTTCACATTAGAAGATTGCAGTTATACATTTTTGGCAATAATACCACAGAAGTGATATTTTGTCCTTTTCAGTTTATCATAACAGAGACTATATGAGATCCGTATATTAACTGTGATGACTTTGTTAAGAAAGTGCCTTCAGGGTACCAAATATTTAATTTTTTCCTTAGTAATTAATAAATAACTAAGGGTTGGTAATTTGAGACTATGAAATAAATGGTAATCATCATTATTGTCGTTGCTGTTACAGTCAGTGCTGAGAAAAACGTGCACCAAAGGCTCTTGGAAATCAAACAACTTAAAGTATGGGGATCAAAGTTAGTAAATAATTTCTAACTATCATCAATAATCCAGGAATATTTAACACAGAAAATATTAAGGGTAACTTAATAAATGATAATATAGATATGTAAAACATTAAACATTAAAATGTTCAAATCCAAGGCAATACCTTTATAGGTTCCTAAGCAGTTGCCATCATGTCAATTCCAACTCATGCTAACCTCCTATGTGTCAGAGTAGAAGTATGCTCCAAGAAGATTTTTATGACTAATTTTTCCAAAATAGGTCACCAGGTGTTTCTTCCAAGTTGCGTCTGAGTGGACTCGAACCTCCAACCTTTCAGTTAGAAGCTGAATGTGTTAACAATTTGTACCACTGAGGAACTCCTTATAGGTACCTAGAGCTACTGAATTGTCTTGTCATTATATTCATTTCTCTTAAGAGCAAGTCTTTGGATGATCTCCAAATACATTGAGTGGGGATTCATTTGTACATATGTAATATTTTTTAATTACATAAAATCTTGAAAAATATTTATGTAATTATTTTAGTTCAGTTTTCTTCTTTCATCCTTGTATATTAATATTATTTCTCTTTCTCTTAAAGCACTTTCACCATAGGAGCTCTTGATTAAAATTTCCCATATTTTTCCTTTACTTCTAAAACATAACACCTGGCTTTTTTTGTGTGTGTGTGCATGTTTACATATCTTTATGGTTTCCATTCTGTCTTAGACTTTATACCAAGGAAATGGCTCAAGCGGTTTCAGAGGCTGGAACACCCCAAGTCCATGGGTCAGGATAGAGGCTTCTCCTGATTCACATAACTGCAGGGGCTGGCAAACCTAAGATAGGCAGGTCAGAAAGCAGGGCTCTTGCTCACAGGCTGCGAAGATTTATGAATCCTAAGATAGACAGGCAAGAACACAGGTAAGCGGCTAGCTCAAGACCCAAGAACCGGAGGTCAGACAAACAGAAACCAGCTGTAGGATCCAGAATGAAGAACAGCTCCTGAGCCTTGCCAAAATGTCCACTTACATTCCATACAGGCCACACGCCCAAGGAGACTCC
Organism: Loxodonta africana; assembly: GCF_030014295.1. Taxonomy (NCBI): domain Eukaryota; kingdom Metazoa; phylum Chordata; class Mammalia; order Proboscidea; family Elephantidae; genus Loxodonta; species Loxodonta africana. Next base: position 86,866,079 of record NC_087342.1, on the reverse strand, counting down.
CATTCAACTGATCGGCTACTCACAGCAGATTCCATCAGGGAGGTGATCACATTATGTCAAATCTCATCATGGAAGTGATCAGAGCATCATATGCCTGCCAAACTACTGAGACCCAGCCAAGCTGACACACAACCTTAACCATCACACATGCTCACCAAAAGACATCTTTGGTTCTATATGATGTACCAGTAACTAACCTGCTCCTTTACTGTCACGTCAAATCCGACTAATAGTGACCCTAAAGGACAGAGTAGAACTGTCCATGGGGTTTCCAAGGAGTGGCTGGTGGATTTGAACCACTGACTTTTGGTTAGCAGCCAATGTTTATGCACTATGCCACTGGGGCTCAACCAATAACTAAAGTTGAACAGGTTATTAAAACCTTTCTTTTATTTTAGAATATAGTGCAGTTCATGCAATTATTAGAAAATTGAAAGTTATATGGGACAGATATATGTGGAAACATGCCCTCTAATAACCAGGGCAAAGTCAGGCAAGTCTGTCAGGGGCAAGAAAATGCCTAAGAATGTCGAGTGAGAATCTGCCAGCCTTCTGAGATACAACTTGGCAATTTATACTCTGTGCCTAGACTAAAATATTTTGCGAAACACGACTAGTGTTGGACTCACCTTTTAAAATTTTCCAGTATCTAACTTCCTTTCAGAAGTTAACAATCAGGACTATAGTTGTGAGTACATAGATGTTTCCAACATGACAATTACTCTTATTAAAGAAGCACCTTACAAGACAGGAAGAAGAGTGCACAGTATTTTGTTAATTTATTTGTTAACCTTTGGGCTGTGTGTGCACCCATTCTAAAGAACAAATTTGTATGATCCTCACATACCTGACTAGGAGTCAAAACTTTTTTCTTGCTGAGAGTTCTTCGGAGGGCTGCCTTGACATCCTTGTTCCGTAAACTATAGATGATGGGGTTAAGCATAGATGTCACCACTGTATAGAAAAGGGCTAGGAGTTTGTCCACTCCTGGTGAATGGCTAGCTTTGGGCCTCAGGTAGGTGACAGATCCTGAGCCATAGAATAGTGTTACTATAAGGAGGTGGGAAGAACAGGTAGAAAGAGCTTTATGGCGGCCTTCAGGTGATGGCATGACCAGTACAGCAGCTAGAATTCTGCCATAGGAAGCAGTGATCAGTAAAAATGGGCTGGAAATGCAAAGGATGGTCACAACAAAGACTGCAGCCTCATTATGGGATGTATCCCCACAAGCAAGTGCCAGGATGGGTGGGAGGTCACAGAAGAAGTGGTTTATCTCACAGGGACCACAGAAGTTCAAGGAGAAAATATAATTGGTCTGGCCCAGACTGATCATGCATCCCACCCCCCAAGAAACCATTGCCAAATGGGCACACACTCCACGACTCATTCGTGCTGCATAGTGGAGTGGTGAGCATATGGCCATATAGCGATCAAAAGCCATGGCTGCCAAAAGGCAGCATTCACTAATACCAAATAATATAAAGAAAAACATCTGTGTGGCACAGCCCTCCCGAGAGATCCCTCGAGCCTCACTCACAAGACTCTGCAGCATCTTGGGTATGACAGAGCAAGTGTAGCCAATCTCCAAGAGGGACAAATTGGCCAGGAAGAAGTACATGGGAGTGTGGAGGACTGGGTTGGTCCAAATGGTGAGGACTATGAGAGCATTTCCTATCACTGATGCTAAGAACATGAGTAAGATGAGGGTAAACAGGAGGAAACAGTCTTCAGTGACCTCAGAGAATTTGGCAAATGCAAAGTGTTTGATAGAAATGCCATAATCCTGCCAAGAGGAACAACTGAGGTTCATGACCTGAAAAAGGGAAAGTCAAAGACAACAGAAAAATACCTTCAGATGAGGGAGACAAATTGTTGTATTACCTTTAAAGAGCTCTGGTAAGTCAGAAAAGTAATAAGGTTCACTAATTCCTGACCTGCAATTTTAAAATTCAAAAGTTCTGAAATTACACTCATCCTCATACAGTTTCAAACCCAAATAGTCTTCTATCCTCACTTTCTTAGCAGATGTGTCCAAAATACACTTAGTCACTGAAGTGTTAAAAAAAAAAAAAATTCCAGGACAATTCCCTTTTCATCCCCCCCTTAATCAATCATGAAATACTACAAAATAAATGTCTTCTGATATGTCTTGTATCTATCCATGCCTCCTCATTTCTATTGATAGTGACTTTATTTCTTTCTTCATGCATTTCATGTATTCATTCAACAGGTGTTTATTTAACACAGGATATTTGGCAGTTACTGCTTTCTGTCCTGGAATTCAGCAACGAATCAAATTCAACATCTCTCCCCACATAGAGCTTATAGCTTAGTGAAGGAAAGCAGAAATTAAATGATCATTTAGTAAATGAAAAATTGGTGCAATGCATAGAATTAAAACCAGGGTATGTGCTGTTAACTGACCAATTTAGGTTGAGTGGTCCCAGAGGGCTCTGAAGAATGAGACCCATGAGCTGAATGACAAGGAGGGGCAGCCATGTGAAGACTGTGTTACAGCCACTCATATCATATATGTACTGTACTACTGAGAAAATTTCATCACTGTAACTAATTTCTTTACCTTCAATATTTCTCATCTGTCATCCTCTCTCTATCATAATGTTCTTTACTAAATGAAAATTATGATTGTCTACAGTTAAAGTTCAAATTTCTTAATGTGATTAAGAAAACATATCTGAACCAGGTCACTAATTATGGATAGAATCTTCTATCACACCCCTTACACAAATGGATCCCATGTTACAGTCATATCAAACTACTTGCATCTTTTAGTACATAAGGGGATTTGACTTCCAATGTTCTGGACTCCATCTGTCCATTAGCATAACCTTATTACCTGAGGTCATGTTGTCAGGCGTTGGTTAAAAAAAATTGTTGCCATCCAGTAGTTTCCTACTCATAGCGACCCTATAGGACAGAGTAGAACTGCCCCATAGGGTTTACAAGGATTGGCTGGTGGATTGAAACTGCCCAACTTTTGGCTAGCAGCCAATCTCTTAATCACTGCACCACCAGGCCTCCTAGTTATCAGATAGTGTCTGGCAAAACCCAACATTGTTGCCTCCTTGGGAAAATCATCAAACAAAATCTTTCATCATTTTCATATATGGTAGCTTGAATCTACATCCAGGTTTTGAGTTTTTATATTTGTATAAGGTTTTGGTCCATAATTTAGAAACCATATCATATATCCTCATCTATGTATTTGCTGTTATTGTTAGGTGCCATCCAGATGGTTTCAACTTATAGCAACCCTTTAGGACAGAGTAAAAGTCCCCTGTAGGGTTTCCAAGGAGCAACTGGTGGATTTGAACAGCTGACCATTTGGTTAGTAGCTGTAGCTCGTCATAGCTCTTAACCACTGTGCCCCCAGGACACTAAGTATTTAGTAGTATTAAATTACCTTTTTTGGGCTCTACGCATCATTTAATTATTTAGAAATTTAGGAGATTCTGGTTTAATCATGAAGCCACTGTCATGTAATTCACAGATTTGATCTTCCTTGCCATCAGCACCCATGTTTCTGCAAGAAGTATTTTTACCTTTAATTTTTTTTTAATTTTAAAAATCATAACTTTTTCCAAGGTAACAATTCTTTAATCAATGCATTTTAGTGGTGATTAAACAGTTCACTGAACAATTGTTCCACAACTAGCAGAAAAGATGGCATAGTGGTAACTTATGTTATATGTAATAAAAGGGACTCAGATAAGATGAAAAGATATTGCAAAATTAGGCAGAAAAGTAGCAAGTGGTAGAAATGGGATATAAAATACTTTTCCTGACTTTCATTGTTTATTCTATGTTAACTATACATTTGAAGTAAATATATGTAAACAAAAAGCATTCAATTGGAGAATCCAAATTACTATGAATAAACAAATGCAATAGGTGAATTCTCCAAAACAAATGTACAAAATGTACGTGTTTTATATATACACACATCTGTACACCAAGACAGACACACACAATCATATGTATACTAAATAGCACAGTAGTTAAAAGTTTCTGGAGATATTCTATTTGGGTTCAAATCCAAATACAGTCTTCTAATTGCTGGGTCAAATTTAACATTTATTTAAAATATCTGTTCTTCATGTTGCTTGTTTATAAAAGAACTGAAAATAGTACCTTCTCCATGTGGTTTCTATGGGGATTAAGTGAACTAATTCCCATAAGTACTTAGAAAGTGACTAAGCACTCAACAAGTATTAGATATGGGAGTGCCTCTATGCATGTGTGAGGAGTCCTGGTGGCACAGAGGTTAAGTGGTTGCCCAAAATGTTGGCAATTCAAACTTACCAGCCGCTCTGCAGAAGAAAGAGGTGGTGATGTGGTTCAGTAAAGATGACAGCCTTGGAAACCTTACGAGGCGGTTCTACTCTGTTTTACAGAGTGGCTAAGAGTCAGAATTGTTTTAACAACAATAGATTTGGTTTTTGGTTTTATACATGTGTACACATATATGTACATGTCACAATAATATATCTTCATATACTTAACCTCTCAGGAAATTTTACATCATAATCCCCAATAAAAACCCAGTGCTGTCAATTCCTCTTATTTATCATCTTTCTCTCAATTTATGCTTTTCTACTCATCTGCTAACATGCAGAGACGAAAAGCAAAAAGTCCATACATATACATATATTACTTACATACATTCATTCATAAAAATGCCATCTGAGTGTTTTTTCTAGGGTAAACTTAATTGCGTGTTATAGGTCACTTTAATCTACTAACTTGAGAGATAGCTGAGCTATGTAAAAGTTTCAAAAAGTTAAGGATGGAGAAAAAGTTGACTGATTCAAGACATGGTTAAATATGAAATAGCAATTCTGTATGAGGCTCAATACATATGACTATTAGAAAATTTTCTTACAAATTGTCAAGTCTATTAGAATGTTTTTACATTTTTATTAAAACCCTTAACAAATGTTTCTGACATTATAATTAATTTTAGTATTTATATTTCCCACGAAGCAATGGTATTCTGTTAAGGCTGAGGCAACAAAGACTATGGCTTACTTATCTTTTCTACTACCCAAAACATTTTCTCAAATACCATGACTCAATAACAGTTTATTCTGTTCCATAGGAAATCCTGGATGTGGTGAGGCTGTTATTCCATTTGTTAATTAAATTTACAAATACATATATTACTTGTTATACCTTCTCACCTTTGGGAGGAACTGCAACTTCCTTAGAGATACTGATGGAGGGAGGTAAGGGGGAGACCCCAGAGAGAACAAGAGACTGTTTGACCCTTTCCTAAATAGTGACATCATGAATACCCTTGTTGCATTTAAACTGTAGCAGGAAATTGCAAATGTCTGTTTTGAGAACGGGGGTCAGGGGATGTTGGGGAAAGAAGGGAGTTACTGGTGAATGGCTGACTGCATAAAGACCATCTCATGCTATTAATCATTTAATATTTCTGGGACTTAGAGGATGAGTAAAAAACATTAATCTCATGGTAAGTACATTTTAAAACTTCAGAGTTCAGAAACAACAACTGAAAAATAAGGTAGTGAAGGTCTATCAGTGCTCCGAATATTTAAAATGTCAAAGAATAGTAGTCTGTCTAGAAATACTAAATCATGTTAAAATAATTTATAGGACTGACTGGAGATGAGAACACAAAAAAATATAGTAAAAGTGTTGTCTTCTCTGTATCTTGGACTATTACTGAAGCACGTAAATCTGTTTTTTTTTTTTTAATTACACTTTCTATTGCTTTTTGTATTCCTCACCTCTTGGCCTTAGTTTGAGGAGCTTGATGTCTGTGTAATAAAAGGCAGTTTTGTGTACATACTATGAGTGTTTGTTTTCATCATTGCCCATGGAAAGAGAGTAAGATGCTCAAGATAGGTGTCAAGGGTCTGCAGAAAGGATAGCGCTCTTGTCTCTCACCTAATACATTTTTTGGACTTAGGTTTTCTAATCCATCATTTCTTTAAAAGAAAGAATAATGAAGCCTTTCTTATCTTTTTTGTTGAATTCTTTTGAGTCACAAATGCAAACATTGTATAGAAAAACCATGAATAAAAAGTAAGAAACGGTTATTAAAATGTAGCTTAGCAGGGTCAAAACCTCCTGCTGTTTTAAAGCTTCACATGAATGAACGCATAGAACACTGCACGGAATATTCACTGTTATTATCAACGTATATAATAAGCTATATTAAAAGTTGGTAATCTGGTCATTCTAAGAGGCACTGTGATATAATCTCAAGATAAGGAAGTTTAGTGCCCCATAATTAATTATCATATCTTATAGATTCCTATTTAATGTTATAAAAGATTAAGTGGCCACTGAACACTGGAAAAGTTCTGAAAGTTTAAATACTGAGATGAACTTTCAATGACAGTTGGATGTAAAAAAAAAAAAAAACAGAGTACGGAAATAACATAGTTTTAATAGCTTGATGGCTTGATTTCACATACCACCTTATTCAAACACAACATCTGAGACCAGAACACTCTATATGGTTCTCCTTTGGAAATAATCCAACACAAGTGATTCATTTTGGGTGAAAGAAAAAAAAGGAGCTCCTCATAATTAGAAATGTTCCTTGACTTGTTCAGTTCCTTAATCACTTGTATTTTCATGAGACATTTCTTTATTTCCTATCAGCCAAAGAAACATGTGATGCTCTATTAGACATTCAATATTAAACTCTTAGTACAGTGCCTAACATACAACAAACATGATAAATGGTAGTCTTTGTTATTATGTAACCACTATTTCTAAAATGTTTTAATAGTAGATACAATTTAAGTAAATTGGTCATTACAAGTATAGAGATGATTGCCCATTAATTTCCACAATTTTCCCATAAGACCAAATATACAGCTCAATGATACCAGAAGAAATTGTCCTATCATATAGATCATCAGATACTGGGCAATCTAGGTATTTCTATTTCTCCAAAATAGGAGGTATATCAATTACCTATGAAATACTTAATTTAGAACAACTTACAGCAATGTTATGAAAGAGATGGTAGGAATTGCTCTTCTCTTTGGAGAAGCAGAGAATAACTGATTAAAATAATAATCAGAACTGAAATCTGCTTTGAGTATCACTGCCCATCATCACACATTAATCTTCCATCTTCTGCAGCCACTCTTTACTTAAGACATCAGGTATGTCACCTACCTCAAATCATAACATTTGAGGGGAATAAAAGTAGATAGTTACAGCTTCTGGTGAGGCACTCCTTGGTTTTCTCTACACCCTCCCCTTATAGCCAACATTCAGAAGATATAAATATGCCCCATCCTCACCTCTGACACTGTGCACTTGAAATCCTTTGTTGTGTTTAGGGACCATGGCTGATCACAGGAGGACTGTGTGCCTCATGGGAGAGCAGCATGTCCTCCCCTGCAGCTCCACACAAAAACTAAAACAGAGCTATACAAGGTTGTGTTGATTATGAAATGATATATTTGAGCCTTCCTTATTCCTGGAAAACAATGGGATGTGACTATATTATATTTCACTTATCCTCTTTGTTGTGAACCCTTATCTTGCTCCTCCTATCTCCTGCACACTTTTATTTTCTTCTCATTGTCAGGAAGCAGTCAGATTCTGTCTCTCAGGAATTGTCATGGAGAGGTCTGTCCCTAATTCTTTTTAGATAAATGTTAATATTTAGGAAGGAAAAGAAGCAAAGATGAAATGGCAGATTAATCAACAGTTAAATATAATGAATGATCTATATTTCTGGAAATTGCAGTCACAGACTGTGTGCATAGTATAAAGTGAATTCAAGTGAAACGTTATTATAGCCAATTCTTTGCCCACTCCTAACTGTTAATATAAAATATTCAAATTTTAATTTTTGTTTGAATCAAGAAGTTATCCAAAATAGCTGTAAAAATTTTGTCATATTATATGATGCAGTTAATATTTCTCCAAATATTATAACGAATTAAAATTAATAAATCTCAATACTCTCCTGGTTACATATGAGTTCCATGAAGTACCCACTTGTTTGTGTCAAAAGTAAGTACAAGAAAATGGAAAGCCAAAGGTATATATTAGTGGAGTGAAAGAACAGAGCAAGGTACTGAATGCTTACTATATAAAAGATACAAAGAGAGTATGTACCTGGAGGCAGGGCCAAAATGGCAGAATGGTCAGGCCCTTTCTGCCTTCTTCTTACAACAAATACCCAAAAAAAACAAGTGAATAAATTATATATTAAAATCTAGAGGACGGGGCCAAGATGGCGGACTAGGTAGAAGCTACCCCGGATCCCTCTTGCAACAAAGACCCGGAAAAACAAGTGAATCGATCACATACATAACAATCTATGAACCCTGAACAACAAACACAGATTTAGAGACAGAGAATGAACAAATACGGGGAAGCAGCGACTGTTTTCAGAGCCTGGAGCCAGTGTCCCAGTCAGGTAACCTTGGCGCCGGGCTTAGGTCTGGGCCCAGGGGAGCTCAACTCAAAATCTCCTGAAGGCGCAAACAAGGGGCACAGCCCTATCCCCCCTGAACTGACCCCGGGAGGGGGCCCAGCCAGTCCGCGCGGGGTGGCGTGGTGACACGGCTGGTGGGAGAACTCCCCAGGAGGCAGTGACTGGTTTTGGAGCTGGGAGTGCAGCCTCCCAGCAGGGGAACCTTGGCGCCGGGCTTTTGACTGGGCACTGTCACAACGAAAGCACAGGCTGCAGCCTTACTCCCCTGAACTAACCCCGGGAGGGAGCCCAGCCGGTCCATGAGGGAGGCGCAGCGTCACCGCTGGCGGGACGAGAAGTCCCTGGGAGGCAGCGACTGATTTGGAGCCAGGAGTGCAGCGTTCCAGCAGGGGAACCTTGACGCTGGGCTTTGGACTGGCAGCGGAGGATCTGACCGTGGCTTCAGTGGGCCAGACCCTCAGGGGCAATCTCCACACAGCCAGCACACATAGGTGACACGTCCCTTGGGAATCTCAGATAAAATAGACATTCCAAGCAAGATAAGCAACTTTGGCTATATTCCAGGGTGATACTCTCCTATGACTCTGAACCCTCCCCCACCCTTCCCAGGTGGCTTCATTAACATTGGAATTTCCTGAGCCAGAGGGAGAACGGCTCCGGTTCCGCAACGGCTTTGCTTTTCCCTTTTTTTTTTTTTGGTCTTTTCCTAACCCATTCTTCCGGCCTGAGAGAAGGAACCACAAAAAACCCAGGGACCAAAAATCCATCCCTAATTGGACTAAAAACACAGAACCAGCTACAACCAAGCATATATGATCCAAATCTCGGACTTTCATCCTTACAGGGAACAAGGTGGCGGTTATAATCCAAAGGCAGTTCTGATAAGGATCTGACTGCATTTTTTTTTTAGTGGATTTTCTGGAAAAACAAGTTTCCCAGGTCTGATATCTCTGCTTATTCAACAGAGCCCTAACTGACCCACAACAGGGAACTGAGGGCTGAAGCTACCCCCAGACCACCTAGCCTCCTGCCTTAGGGGTCTAAGGAGGGTGACACCTACCAGTCAGTAGAGGTACTTGCATTGGGGGCCTAAGGTACAGCTGCAGTGCCCTCCCACCAAGGTGCTATAGGAATAGAGACACACCTACCTCACTGACACTTGTGGGAAGCCTGTCAGCATCCTGCCCCCCCTGGAGGGTGAACCCCAGCTGCTAATAGAATCTGGTGCACACAACTATCACCACTACTTCTCGAGGTGGATAGGTGTTAAGGTGCAGCACACACTTGATGACCCAAAATCAGATTCTACTCAAGAATAGTGAATAGACTCAGGCATATATATCTGGAAACAGCCCAAACCAGCTGGTAATAGGGCATAAGTAAGTGAAGGGCTATAACAATCAAGACAGCATAATCTAGTAGCCCATCCATGTATATTGAAAGAAAGCAAAACAAGATAAGACTCAGGGAGCAAAAATAGAATAAATCACTACAATATCTTAGTGATGGCTCGGAGACAGCAGTCGATATCAAACCACATAAAGAAGCAGACCATGACAGCTTCTACAACCCCCCAAACCAAAGAATCAAAATCTTTCCCAAATGAAGATACAATCCTGGAATTATCCGATACTGAATATAAAAAACTAATTTACAGAATGCTTCAAGACATCAGGGATGACCTCAGAAATGAAATAAGGCAAACTGCAGAAAAAGCCAAGGAACACACTGATAAAACAGTTGAAGAACTCAAAAAGATTATTCAAGAACATAGTGGAAAAATTAATAAGTTGCAAGAATCCATAGAGAGACAGCATGTAGAAACCCAAGAGATTACCAATAAAATTACAGAATTAGACAACACAATAGGAAGTCAGAGGAGCAGACTCGAGCAGTTAGAATGCAGACTGGGAAATCTGGAGGACCAGGGAATTAACACCAACATAGCTGAAAAAAAATCAAATAAAAGAATTAAAAAAAATGAAGAAACCCTAAGAATCATGTGGGACTCTATCAAGAAGGATAACTTGCGTGTGATTGGAGTCCCAGAACAGGGAGGGAGCACAGAAAACACAGAGAAAATAGTTGAAGAACTCCTGACACAAAACTTCCCTGACATCATGAAAGACGAAAGGATATCTATCCAAGATGCTCATCGAACACCATTTAAGATTGATTCAAAAAGAAAAACACCAAGACATATTATCATCAAACTTGTCAAAACCAAAGATAAAGAGAAAATTTTAAAAGCAGCCAGGGATAAAAGAAAGGTCTTCTTCAAGGGAGAACCAATAAGAATAAGTTCAGACTACTCAGCAGAAACCATGCAGGCAAGAAGGCAATGGGATGACATATTCAGAGCACTGAAGGAGAAAAACTGCCAGCCAAGGATCATATATCCAGCAAAACTCTCTCTGAAATATGAAGGCGAAATTAAGATATTTACAGATAAACACAAGCTTAGAGAATTTGCAAAAACCAAAGCTACAAGAAATACAAAAGGAAATTGTTTGGTCAGAAAACCAATAATATCAGATATCAGCACAACACAAGGTCACAAAACAGAACATCCTGATATCAACTCAAATAGGGACATCACAGAAACAAATTGAGATTAATTAAAAAAAAATACTCATAACAGGGAATCATTGAAGTCAATACGTAAAAGATCACAATAATCAAAAAGAGGGACTAAATACAGGTGGCATAGAACTGCCATATGGAGAGTGATACAAGACAATATAGGACAATAAAAGTTAGGTTTTTACTTACAAAAATAGGGGTAAATATTAAGGTAACCACAAAGAGGTATAACAACTCCATAACTCAAGAGAAAAGCCAAGAAAAACATAACGACTCAACAAACACAAAGTCAAACACTATGAAAATGAGGATCTCACAATTTACTAAGAAAAACATCTCAGCACAAAAAAGTAAGTGGAAAAATGAAATTGTCAACAACACACATAAAAAGGCATCAAAATGACGACACTAAACACTTATTTATCTATAAATACGCTGAATGTAAATGGACTAAATGCACCAATAAAGAGACAGAGAGTCTCGGACTGGATAAAGAAACACGATCCGTCTATGTGCTGCCTACAAGAGACACACCTTAGACTTAGAGATACAAACAAACTAAAACTCAAAGAATGGAAAAAATATATCAAGCAAACAATAAGCAAAAAAGAAGAGGAGTAGCAATATTAATTTCTGACAAAATAGACTTTAGACTTAAATCCACCACAAAGGATAAAGAAGGACACTACATAATGATAAAAGGGACAATTGATCAGGATGATATAACCATATTAAATATTTATGCACCCAATGACAGGGCTGCAAAATATATAAATCAAATCTTAACAGAACTGAAAAGTGAGATAGACACTTCCACAATTATAGCAGGAGACTTCAACACACCACTTTCAGAGAAGAACAGGACATCCAGTAAGAAGCTCAATAGAGACATGGAAGACCTAATTACAACAATCAACCAACCTGACCTCATTGACTTATACAGAACTCTCCACCCAACTGCTGCAAAGTATACTTCTTTTTCTAGCGCACATGGAACATTCTCTAGAATAGACCACATATTAGGTCATGAAACAAACCTTTGCAGAATCCAAAACATCGAAATATTACAAAGCATCTTCTCAGACCACAAGGCCATAAAAGTGGAAATCAATAACAGAAAAATTAGGAAAAGCAAATCAAATACTTGGAAACTGAACAATACCCTCCTGAAAAAAGACTGGGTTATAGAAGACATTAAGGAGGGAATGAGGAAATTCATAGAATGCAACGAGAATGAAAATACTTCCTATCAAAACCTCTGGGACACAGCAAAAGCAGTGCTCAGAGGCCAATTTATATCGATAAATGCACACATACAAAAAGAAGAAAGAGCCAAAATTAGAGAACTGTCCCTACAACTTGAACAAATAGAAAGTGAGCAACAAAAGAATCCATCAGGCACCAGAAGAAAACAAATAGTAAAAATTAGAGCTGAACTAAATGGATTAGAGAACAGAAAAACAACTGAAAGAATTAACAAAGCCAAAAGCTGTTCTTGGAAAAAATTAACAAAATTGATAAATCATTGGCTAGACTGACTAAAGAAATACAGGAAAGGAAACAAATAACCCAAATAAGAAACGAGAAGGGCCACATCACAAGAGACCCAACGGAAATTAAAAGAATCATATCAGATTATTATGAAAAATTGTACTCTAACAAATTTGCAAACCTAGAAGAAATGGATAAATTCCTAGAAAAACACTACCTACCTAAACTAACACATTCAGAAGTAAAACAACTAAATAGACCCATAACAAAAAAAGAGATTGAAACGGTAATCAAAAAACTCCCAACAAAAAAAAGCCCTGGCCCGGACGGCTTCACTGCAGAGTTCTACCAAACTTTCAGAGAAGAGTTAACACCACTACTACTAAAGGTATTTCAAAGCATAGAAAATGACGGAATACTACCCAACTCATTCTATGAAGCCACCATCTCCCTGATACCAAAACCAGGTAAAGACATTACAAAAAAAGAAAATTACAGACCTATGTCCCTCATGAACATAGATGCAAAAATCCTCAACAAAATTCTAGCCAATAGAATTCAACAACATATCAAAAAAATAATTCACCACGACCAAGTGGGATATATACCAGATATGCAAGGCTGGTTTAATTTTAGAAAAACCATTAATGTAATCCACCACATAAATAAAACAAAAGACAAAAACCACATGATGTTATCAATTGATGCAGAAAAGGCATTTGACAAAGTCCAACACCCATTCATGATAAAAACTCTCAGCAAAATAGGAATTGAAGGAAAATTCCTCAACATAATAAAGGGCATCTATGCAAAGCCAACAGCCAACATCACTCTAAATGGAGAGAACCTGAAAGCATTTCCCTTGAGAACGGGAACCAGACAAGGATGCCCTTTACCACCGCTCTTATTCAACATTGTGCTAGAGGTCCTAGCCAGAGCCATTAGGCTAGACAAAGAAATAAAGGGCAGCCGGATTGGCAAGGAGGAAGTAAAATTATCTCTATTTGCAGATGACATGATCTTATACACAGAAAACCCTGAGGAATCCTCCAGAAAACTACTGAAACTAGTAGAAGAGTTTGACAGAGTCTCAGGTTATAAGATAAACATACAAAAATCACTTGGATTCCTCTACATCAACAAAAAGAACACCGAAGAGGAAATCACCAAATCAATACCATTCACAGTAGCCCCCAAGAAGATAAAATACTTAGGAATAAATCTTACCAAGGATGTAAAAGACCTATACAAAGAAAACTACAAAGCTCTACTACAAGAAATTCAAAAGGACATACTTAAGTGGATAAACATACCTTGCTCACGGATAGGAAGACTTAACATAGTAAAAATGTCTATTCTACCAAAAGCCATCTATACATACAATGCACTTCCTATCCAAATTCCAATGTCATTTTTTAAAGTGATAGAGAAACAAATCACCAACTTCATATGGAAGGGAAAGAAACCTCGGATAAGTAAAGCATTAGTGAAGAAGAAGAAGAAAGTGGGAGGCCTCACTCTACCTGATTTCAGAAGCTATTATACAGCCACAGTAGTCAAAACAGCCTGGTATTGGTACAACAACAGGCACATAGACCAATGGAACAGAATTGAGAACCCAGATATAAATCTATCCACATATGAGCAGCTGATATTTGACAAAGGCCCAGTGTCAGTTAATTGGGGAAAAGATAGTCTTTTTAACAAATGGTGCTGGCATAACTGGATATCCATTTGCAAAAAAATGAAACAGGGCCCATACCTCACACCATGTACAAAAACTAAATCCAAGTGGATCAAAGGCCTAAACATAAAGACCAAAACGATAAAGATCATGGAAGAAAAAATAGGGACAACCCTAGGAGCCCTAATACAAGGCATAAACAGAATACAAAACATTTCCAAAAATGATGAAGAGAAACCAGATAACTGGGAGCTCCTAAAAATCAAACATCTATGCTCATCTAAAGACTTCACCAAAAGAGTAAAAAGACCACCTACAGATTGGGAAAAAATTTTCAGCTGTGACATCTCCGACCAGCGCCTGATCTCTAAAATCTATATGATTCTGTCAAAACTAACCACAAAAAGACAAACAACCCAAACAAGAAGTGGGTAAAGGATATGAACACACACTTCACTAAAGAAGATATTCAGGCAGCTAACAGATACATGAGAAAATGCTCTCGGTCATTAGCCATTAGAGAAATGCAAATTAAAACCACGATGAGATTCCATCTCACTCCAACAAGGCTGGCATTAATCCAAAAAACACAAAAGAATAAATGTTGGAGAGGCTGCGGAGAAATTGGAACTCTTATACACTGCTGGTGGGAATGTAAAATGGTACAACCACTTTGGAAATCTATCTGGCGTTACCTTAAACAGTTAGAAATAGAACTACCATACAACCCAGAAATCCCACTCCTCGGAATATACCCTAGAGAAACAAGAGCCTTCACACAAACAGATATATGCACACCCATGTTTATTGCAGCACTGTTTACAATAGCAAAAAGCTGAAAGCAACCAAGGTGTCGATCAACAGATGAATGGGTAAATAAATTGTGGTATATTCACACAATGGAATACTATGCATCGATAAAGAACAGTGACGAATCTCTGAAACATTTCATAACGTGGAGGAACCTGGAAGGCATTATGCTGAGCGAAATTAGTTAGAGGCAAAAGGACAAATATTGTATAAGATCACTATTATAAGATCTTGAGAAATAGTATAAACTGAGAAGAAAACATATTTTTGTGGTTACGAGAGGGGGAGGGAGAGAGGGAGAGGGTTTTTTACTGATTAGTTAGTAGATAAGATCTGCTTTAGGTGAAGGGAAGGACAACACTCAATACATGGAAGGTCAGCTCAACTGGACTGGACCAAAAGCAAAGAAGTTTCCGGGATAAAATGAATGCTTCAAAGGTCAGCGGAGAAAGGGCGGGGGTTTGGGGACCATGGTTTAAGGGGACTTCTAAGTCAATTGGCAAAATAATTCTATTATGAAAACATTCTGCATCCCACTTTGAAATGTGGCGTCTGGGGTCTTAAATGCTAACAAGCGGCCATCTAAGATGCATCAATTGGTCTCAACCCACCTGGAGCAAAGGAGAATGAAGAACACCAAGGTCACACGACAACTAAGAGCCCAAGAGACAGAAAGGGCCACATGAACCTGAGACCTACATCATCCTGAGACCAGAAGAACTAGGTGGTGCCTGGCCACAATCGATGACTGCCCTGACAGGGAGCACAACAGAGAACCCCTGAGGGAGCAGGAGATCAGTGGGATACAGACCCCAAATTCTCATAAAAAGACCATACTTAATGGTCTGACTGAGACTAGAGGAATCCCGGCGGTCCTGGTCCCCAAAACTTTTGTTGGCACAGGACAGGAACCATCCCCGAAGACAACTCATCAGACATGAAAAGCACTGGACAGTGGGTAGGTGAGAGATGCTGATGAAGAGTGAGCTAATTATATCAAGTGGTCACTTGAGACTGTGTTGGCATCTCCTATCAGGAGGGGGGATGGGAGAATAGAGAGAATTGGAAGCTGGCAAAATTGTCACGAAAGGAGAGACTGGAAGGGCTGACTCATGAGGGGGAGAGCAAGTGGGAGTACGGAGTAAGATGTATATAAACTTATATGTGACACTCTGACTTGATTTGTAAATGTTCACTTGAAGCTCAATAAAAGTTAATAAAAAAAAAATCTAGGAGCTCCAATGATCAAAGACAAAGCTGAGGAGTCGGACTGAGCAACAGGGGGAAGGAGAGACAATTGAGAAGCAGTGGAAAAGTGCCACTCATGAGGTTGCTAGCATCCTGCTGGCTGGGTTGGGCAGTGCACATGGACTGACATGAGCAATATTTTCCCAAGCAGTTTCACCACTTTGGGAGAGGTTACACAGTGGAGAGTCTGCACACGCCTCTGGGAACACAGAAGCAGCACTGGACCTGCTGTTAAGTGCAAGCATCTAACCTACCATGCAGAATCAAAATAACCACTCCCCCTCTGGAACTTTCACAGCAGAGAAGTGCCTCTTCCTTTCAACCATAATTTCCCTTCTCTGCTCTAACACCAGTCTGGCAGCATTCAACAAATGCCATGCCCCTTAAGCAGGAACTCAGGGTTAACTGGGTCCAAACTGGTCTTGTAGCTTTAAAAAATTACCACAGCCTCTAAACAGGAACTCAGAGCATGCACTGCCCTTTGCCTAAACACTGGTATAAGGGGTCCAAGGACTTGTAGTGATCTTCACCCCTAACTAGATCCGTGTGGGCCGATTCAACACCTCAGGTCCTCATTAGCATAAAACAATACGGCATACACCTGAAGCCTATTTTTAAAGGAATCAGTCAAGGAAGAGTTTCAGATTCATGACATTTGATACCTCTCTGCCCATTAAGCAGGGACCTTATCCACCCAAATTAGGGGCCTGAGGGCTGGAAGTACTACCCACTCAATCTAGTCACTGACTACAGGGGTCTGAGAATAAGTGGTGCCTACCAATCCCTACAGCCAACAGCACTGGGTGCCCAAGACCTGGCTGCAAAACCCATCCCTCATATGCTCTAGAGGACAAAGACATGAACTCCACCCAGGCACTCAGGGCAACCATCAGCCCCCTGCCTTGCTCAGCACATAACCCCCTACAGCATCCAGATACCTGTGCTTGCTCTGAACATCTCTATGCAGCGGTACCTGTCTAGACTGTAGGTGAGAGTCTGCACCACACACGTGACCAGTTTCCTGGACACCTGAACCATATCCATACAAGGAAAGTGAAGAGACTCCTGGGCTCACACACCTAGTAGCTGCTCTAACCACATGTCGATAGGACATGACAGCTTCAAAGACACCAATAACCAAAGTGGTTCACATGCCCAGCCTATTTGAACTTATTAAAAGAAAACAAAAAGCTAGGATAAAGTAAACACACGCAGACTAAATAAATATAATAATTTATCGATGGCTCAGGAACAACAGTCAATATCAGCCACATAAAGAAGCAGGTCAAGATGTCTCCAGCAAGCAACCAAAATAAAGAATTAAGAAACCTTCCAGAAGAAGAGAAAGTTTTGGAGTTACCAGAGTTCAAATCCAAAAGATTAATAAACAAAGCTTTTCAAGAGATCAGGCAAAACTCAGACCAAGTCAAGGAACACACAGACAAAGCAATAGATGAATTCAGGAAAACAATACAAGAACAGAATGATAAATTTAACTTTCTGCTAGGAAACATAGGGAGACAGCATCTAGAAATCCAAAAGATGAACAATAAAATTTCAGAATTAGACAACACTCTAGAAGGTCATAGGAGCAGAATTCAGGCAGTGGAAGTCAGAATTAGTGAGATTGAAGATAAATCCCTTGATACCAATTTTTTTTGGAAAAAATCAGATAACAGAATTTCAAAAAACGAAGAAACTCCAAGAATTATGTGGGATACTATCAAGAGGAAAACCCTACAAGTGATTGCAATACCAGAATGGGGGGGGATAACAGAAAGTACAGAGAGATTTTTTGAAGATTTCCTGACAGAAAAATTCTCTGATATTATGAAAAATGAGAAGATGTCTATCAAAAAAGCTCAACAAACACCACATAGGGTAGATTCCAAAAAAAGTCACCAAGACAAATAATAAAACTTGCCAAAACCAAAGATAAAGATAGAATCTTGAGAGCCAAACCCCAAACCAAACCCAGTGCCGTTGAGTGGATTCCAACTCATAGCAAGCCTATAGGACAGAGTAGAGCTGCCCCACAGAGTTTCTGAGGAGCACCTGGTGGATTCAAACTGCTATCCCTTTGGTTAGCAGCCATAGCACTTAACCACTATGCCAACAGGTTTTCCAATCTTGAGAGCAGCTAGGGATAAATGAAAAGTCATCTACAAAGGAAAATCAATAAGACTAATCTCTGACTACTCAGCAGAAACCATGCGAGCAAGAAGGCAGTGGGATGACATATACAAAGTCTGGAAGGAAAAAATTGATAGAATTATATATTCAGCAAAACTGCCCCTGAAATATGTTGACAAAATTCGGGCATTTCCAGAGAAACAGAAGTCAAGGGAATTTGTAAAACCAAACCAAAATTACAAGAAATATTTAAGGGAGTCCTCCAGTTAGAGAACCAAGAATATCAGACAACCACCCAAGACTAGAACACAGGACAGAACAACCAGATATCAACCCAGATATAGAGGACACAAAAATAAGTCAAAGCTAAAAGACTGAAAACACAGAAACAGAGACCTCAATATGTAAATGATGAAAACATTGAAACAAAAAGGAGGAATAAATAGTGTAGTCATAGAACTTCCATATAGTTAGGAAGTTAAGGTGATATCAAGAAACAAAAGATTGGTTTAAACTTGGAAAATGAAGGTAAATTTAAGGTAACCACAAAGGAAGTTCACCAACCTACCCATCAAATAAAAAAAGAGGAAAAACATAAAGACTGTGCAAACACAATATCTACAATAATGAAAATACATAAAGAAAAACGACTCAGCACAGAAAATTAAGTGGAAAAAAGAAACTGTCAACATCACACACACACACACAACATCAAAATGACTGCAGTAAACTCGTACCTATCAATAATTACACTGAGTATAAATGGACTAAACACACCAATAGAGACAGAGAGTGGCAGATAAAAGGGCAAGATGCTGCCTACAAGAGACATGTCTTAGACTCAAAGACACAAACAAACTAAAACTCAAAGGATGGAAAAAATATATTAAGCAAAAAACAGTCAAAAAAGAGTAGGAGTGACAATAGTAATCTCTGACAAAACAGACGTTAAAGTGGAATCTACCAGAAAGGTTAAAGAAAGACACCATATAATGATTAAAGTGTCAATACACAAGAGGGACATAACCATAATAAATCTATAAGCACCTAACGACAGGGCTCCAAAATACATAAACTCAGACAGCATTGAATAAAAAATAGACAGGTCGACAATAGTAGTGGGAGACTTCAACATACGACTTTTGTTGAAGGACAGAACATTTAGAAAGAAATTCAGTAAAGACGTGAAAGATCTAAATGCTACGATCAATTGACTTGACCTCATAGACATATACAGAACGGCACACCCAACAGCAGTCAAGTATATATTCCTTTTCAATGCACGTGGAACAGTCTCCAGAATAGACCACATATTAGGCCTTACTAGAATCCAAAACATTGAAATATTACAAAGCATCTTTTGTGGCCATAAAGCCATAAAAGTAGAAATCAGGTATAGAAAAAGCAAGGGAAAAAAAAAAATACATGGAAACTGAGCAATACCTTGCTCAAAAACTACTGGGTTATATAAGAAATCAAGGACAGAATAAAAAAAAAAAAAATCATAGAATCAAATCAGAATGAAAACACATCTTACCAGAACCTTTGGGACACAGCAAAAGCAGTGCTCAGCGGTAATTTTACAACAATAAATGCACACATTCAAAAAGAAGAAAGAGCCAAAATCAAAGCCTTAACCCTACAACTTGAATGAATAGAAAGAGAGCAGCAAAAGAAGCCTATAGGTACCAGAAGAAAGGAAATAATAAAGATTAGAGCAGAAATAAATGAAATAAGAGAATAGAAAAACAATTGAAGTGTTAACAAAAACAAAACTGGTTCTTTGAAAAGATCAAAAATAAAAATTGATGAACCTTTGGCCAAACTGACAAAAAAGAAACAGGAAAGGAAGCAAATAACCCAAATAAGAAATGAGATGGGTGATAACACAACAGACCATTGAAATTAAAAGGATCATAACAGATTACTACAAGAAATTGTACTCCAACAAATTTGAAAACCTAGAGAAAATGGACAAATTTCTAGAAATACACTGTCTACCTTAACTAACACAAATCAAGAGAGAAAAACTAAATAAACTCATAACAAGAGAAGAGATTAAAGATGTAATAAAAGAAACTTCCAAAAAACAAAAACAAAAACCCTGGCCTCACAATCAGCCAACTTGACATCATTGACATAGATAGAACACGTCACCCAACAGCTACAAAGTACACATTCTTTTCCAACGCACATGGAACATTCTCCAGAAGAAAGGAAATAAGTATCAGAGCAGAAATAAATGAAATACAGGTAGAAAAACAATTGAAAGAATCAACAAAACTAAAAGTTGGTTCTTTGAAAGGCTCAACGAAATTGAGAAACCACTGGACAAACTGACAAAACAAAAACAGGAAAGATGCAAAAAAACCCAAATAAGAAATGAAATGGGGGACATTATGACAGACTCAGCTGGAAAAAAAGCCCTGGCCTGACAGCTTCACTGGAGAATTCTACCAAACTCTCAGAGAAGAGTTTAACACCAATATTACTAAAAATATTTCAGAGGATAAAAAAGGAAAGGATACTCTCCAACTCAGTTCTACGAAGCTAGCATAACCCTGATACCAAAGCCAGGCAAAGACACCACAGAAAAAGAAAATTACAGACCAATATCCCTCATGAACATAGATGCAAAAATCCTCAACAAAATTCTAGCCAATAGAATTCAACAGCATACCAAAATAATAATAATAATAATTCTTCATGACCAAATGGGATTTATACCAGGTATACAGGGATGGTTCAACATCAGAAAAACAATCAACAGAATCCATCACATAAATAAGACAAAAGATAAGAACCACATGATCTTATCAATTGATGCAGAAAAGGCAGTTGACAAAGTCCAACACCCATCCTTATAAAAAGTCTCAGCAAAATAGAAATAGAAGGGAAATTCCTAAACATATTAAAGGGAATTTATACAAAGCCAAAAGCCAACATCACCCTAAATGGAGAGTCTGAAAACATTCCCATTGAGAAATGGAACCAGACAAGCATGCCCTTTATGACCACTCTTATTCAGCACTGTGCTAGAGGTCCTAGCCGGAGCAATAAGGCGAGAAAAAGAATTAAGGGCATCCAAATTGGTAAGGAAGAAGTAAAGTTATCTCTAGTTGCACATGATATGATCTTATACCCAGAAAACCCCAAAGAATCCGCAAGAAAATTACTGGAACTAATAGAAGATTTCAGCAAAGTATCAAGGTACAAGATAAACATACAAAAATCAGTTGTATCCTCTACAACAACAAAGAGAACTTTGAAAAAGAAATCACCAAATCAATACCATTAACAATAGCCCCCCAAGAAAAAAAACAAAAACCCATTGCTGTCGAGTTGATTCTGAATCATAGTGACCCTATAGGACAGAGCAGAACTGTCCCATAGTGTTTCCAAGCTGTGCCCGGTGGATTTGAACTGCCAACCTTTTGGTTAGATGCAGTAGCTCTTAACCACTATGCCACCAGGGTTTCCAAGATGAAATATTTAGCAATAAACCTAACCAGAGACATAAATGACCTAGACAAAGAAAACTACAAGACACTACTGCAAGAAACCAAAAGAGACCTACATAAGTTGAAAAACATACCCTGCTCATAGATAGAAAGACTCAACATTGTGAAAATGTCAATTCTACCCAAAGAGAACTATAGATACAACGCAATCTCAATCCAAATTCCAACAGCATTTTTACCAAGATGGAGAAACAAATCGCCAACTTCATATGGAAAGGGAACAGGCCCCGGATAAGTAAGGCATTACTGAAGAAGGAGAACAAAGTATGAGGACTCACACTACTTGATTTTAGAACCATGGTAGTCAAAATAGGCTGGTACTGGTATGACAACAGATACATAGACCAGTGGAACAGAATTGAGAATCCAGAAGTAAATTCACCCACCTGTGATTAAGCGCTACGGCTGCTAACCAAACAATCGGCAGTTTGAGCCCACCAGGCACTTCTTGGAAACCCTATGGGGCAGTTCTACTTTGTCCTATAGGGTCGCTATGAATTGGAATTGACAAGATGGCAACTTTTTTTTTTTTTTTAATGAGCAGCTGATATTTGATAAATGCCCAAATGCCATTAAGTGGGGAAAAGACAGTCTCTTTAACAAATGATGCTGGCGTAATTGGATATTCTTCTGCAAAAAAAAAATGAAAGAAGACCCATGCCTCACACCATGTACAAAAACTAACTCAAAATGGATCAAAAACCTAAACCAAAAAAGATCACGGGAGACAGAGATAGAGACAGCCCTAGGATCCCTAATACATGACATAAATAATATATAAACCATAACTAACAATACACAAACACCAGAAATTGGAGCTCCTAAAAATCAAACACTTATGCTCACCCAAAGACTTAACCAAAAGAGTAAAAGAGAACCTACAAACTGGAAAAAATTTTGGCTATGACATATCTGATAAGGTTCTAATCTCTAAAATCTACAAGATACTGCAACACCTAACAACAAAAAGACATATAACCCAATTAAAAAATGGCCACAGGGTATAAACAGATACTTCACCAAAGCAGACATTCAGACAGCTAAAAGAAACATGAGGAAATGCTCATGATCACTAGCCATTAAAACAAAAAACCAAACCTGCTGCTGTTAAGTCAGTTCCTACTCATAGCAACCCTATAGCAAGGAGTAGAACTGCCCCATACCGTTTTCAAGGAACACCTGATGTATTCAAACTGCCAACCTTTTGGTTAGTGGCCAGAGCTCTTAACCACTATGTCACCAGGTGTTCCATTAGCCATTCCAAACCAAACCAAACTTGTTGCCGTCCAGCTGATTCTGACTCTTAGTGACCCTAAAGGACAGAGTAGAACTGCCCCATAGAGTTTCCAAGGAGTGCCTGGTAGATTTGAGCTGCTGACCTTTTGGTTAGCAGCCATAGCTCTTAACCACTACGACACCAGGATTTCGATTTCCTGGTGACGAGGGTGGGATACGAACCCACGTGTGCATAGCACACAGTGGATTAGCCATGACAGAGATGCAAATCAAAATTACAATGAGATGCCACTCACCCCAACAGGGCTGGCACTAGTCCAAAAAACACAATATAATAAATGTTGGAGAGGTTGTGGAGATACTGGAACACTGATGCATTGCTGGTGGGAGTGTAAAATGGTACAACCACTTTGGAAAATGACATATGCACACTCATGTTTATTGGAAAATTGTTCACAATAGCAAAATGATCAACAGAAGAATGGATAAACAAATTATGTTACAGACACACAATGGAATACCATGCAAAATAAAGAACAATGATGAATCCTTGAAATATCTCACAACATGGGTGAATCTGGAGGACATTATAGTGAATGTTAACTGAAGTTAATCAGTCACAAAATGACAAATATTGCATGAGACCATCTGACGTATTCAAAGAACTCAAGAAAATGTTTAAACATAGAAAAAAGCATTCTTTGGTGGTTATGAGGGTGGGGAGGGAGGGGAGAGGAATTCACTAACTAGATAGTAGCCAAGGATCATTTTCACTGAAGGCAAGGATAACACATAGTACAGAGGAAGTCAGCACAACTGGACCAAAGCAAAACCTAAGAAGTTTCTTGAACACATTCATACACGTTGAGGTATAGCATAGCTGGGGCTGGGGCCTGGGGACCGTAGTTTCAGGGGACATCTAGGTCAACTGGCATAACAAAGTTTATTAAATGTTCTGCACTCCACTTTGGTAAGTGGTGTTTGGGGTCTTAAAAGCTTTTGTGCAGCCACCTAAGATGCATCAATTGGTCCCAATCCACTTGGAGCTAAGAAGAATGCAGAACACCAAAGACACAAAGAAACATTAGTCCAAGAGATTAAAGGCTCACATAGACCAGATACTCCATCAGCCTGAGACCAGAAGGACTAGATGGTGCCCGGCTACCACCAATGACCTCTTGGACAACATCCTGGACATAGTGGGAGAAAAGTGTGGAGCAGCACTGAAATTCACGTTAACAGTCAAATAGAGACTGGAGGGACCCCCAAAACTATGGCCCCCAGATGCTCTGTTAACCCAGAACTAAAACCATTCCCAAA
Organism: Loxodonta africana; assembly: GCF_030014295.1. Lineage (NCBI taxonomy): Eukaryota > Metazoa > Chordata > Mammalia > Proboscidea > Elephantidae > Loxodonta > Loxodonta africana. The sequence goes on along the minus strand of NC_087342.1, from coordinate 86,841,595 downwards.
GCCCACTCTTCAGACGAAGATTAGACAGAACCATAAGACAAAAAATAATACATGTGAGGAGTGTGCTTCTTAGTTCAATCAGATGCACAAGACCAAATGGGCAGCTTCTGTTTAGAGGCAGGATGAGAAAGCAGAAAAGGACAGGAACTCAGGAACTGGTTAAGGGAACACAGGTAACCCAGGGTAGAAGGGAGGAGTGTGCTGTAACATTGTAGGGATTGCAACTGATGTCATAAAACAATGTGTATAAATTTTTGTATGATAAATTAACTTGAGGTATAAACTTTCACCTAAAGCACAATTTAAAAAAAGATATAAAGAAAGGGGGCAAGACACTGAACATCTATTATTTAAATGATATAAAGACACAGGAGGAAAAGTATCATTCCGATAGAAAATACCTCTGATTGTAGTCTTCTTAAATGAGATAGTCATGGATGTCCTCTCTGGAATTCCACATAAAGAATTTATTATCCCAACCTTATATATTCTGGTTTATACTTTTTGCTTTTAGTGCTCATGAATTAGAACCTGATTACTTGGATGTGACTAAAATGTAGTTCTTACATTCATCATTCTGTGAATTAGGTATAGAGCCCGGGGCGGGGGGTTGATTAGTTTCATGGGAATTGGACCAAATAGTTATCTTCTTCAACATTCTCCACCTCCTTAGTAACAAAATACTGAATTTATTTAGTGTGGCAAATGCACTCAGCTAAAGAACTTATTTCTCAGCTGCCCTTGCAGGTAGGTGCATCCTAAAACTAATTCTGGCCAATGAGATATAGATTGAAGTAGGTTGGGATATCCAGGAGGTCTCCTTAAGTGATGGGGAATACCTTATTTGGACCCTCCTCCATCCACCCAGCTCCCCTGGAATTCAATGTGATGATAGAAGCTCTAGTTTACAGTTTTCATAATAAGGACAAGTGCCAAAGCCAAGGAATGTTGGAGCAGAAGTAGAGAAGCTGCTGAATACCTAACAAATATGTGGACACCAGCCTTCTTTAAATAAGAGTTATAAATTTCCATTTTTTAAAAGGCATTGGTATTTGGGATATTTTCATTATATGTCCCAGAACATAATCCTTACAGAATAAGGCATAATCTCTCAAGCTTGTGGCTCAATTAAACTGAGAAATCTGCTGACATTATGCATACTTTTCTATTCCTGACACAGAAGTTACCCCTCTCTGTCCGTCAGCACCCAGGAGCAAGCATGCTTGTTAGGGCTTTCTAAGACAAGTACATAAAATATATCATCCTTGCTCAAGGGTTAATGTGGAGGTATTCATCTATCTAAGTATAAAACAACCAGTTGCAATAGAGTCGATTCCAACTCACTGAGGCCCTATAGGACAGAGCAGAACTGCCCCATAGAGTTTCCAAGGAGTGCCTGGTGGATTCAAACTGCCGACCTTTTGGTTAGCAGCAGTAGCTTTTAAAACCACTACGGCACCAGATCCTATCCAAGCATAGGTATAAATTAATGAAAGTATTAGTTGATATACTGTTAAATATTTAACCTAAGTACTGAGAGAATGCTAAGGAAAGTGGTCAGTAGCAAAGTGAATTAATAAGGCAAATTTTTGTGGAATGGAGAGAGGACTTAAAACACCACGGTAAGAGAGAAAAATAATGGCAAGTTTTGATCTACTTTAGTTAACCAAGTAGGATATTGATATTGTTAATTGATTTTTTCATCAGTTATTTGGGTGTTCTTGTTGTGTACAGTTGAGTCAATTCTGACTCATAGTCAGACGTAAACTAAACATCGAATATTTTTATATTGGAACTTACAGTTTGGATGTTGTTGTTATGTGCTGTCAAGTTGGTTCTGACTCATACTGACCCTATGTACAACAGAACAAAACACTGCCAGGTCCCGCACCATCCTCACAATCTTTGTTGTGCTTGAGACCATTATTGCAGCCACTTTGTCAATCCATCTTGTCAAGGGTCTGTCTCATTTTCGCTGACTCTCCACTTTAGCAAGCATGATGTCCTTCTTCAGGGATTGGTCCTTCCTGATAATATATCCAATGTATGTGAGATGAAGTTTCACCATCCTCCCTTCTAAGGAGCACTCTGACTGTACTTCTTCCAGGACAGATTTATTCGGTCCTCTGGCAGTCCATGGTATATTCAATATTATTCACCAACACCATAATTCAAAAACATCAATTCTTCTTCGGTCTTCCTTATTAATTGTCCAGGCTTGTCATGTATATGAGGCGATTGAATACATCTTGGCTTGGGTCAGGCACACTTTATTTGTCAAAACTGACATCACAGTTTGGGTTGAATCCCTTACACAAATCAATGAAATTCAGTGTCTTGGACCTGTTTTCAAATGTTACTATGCTAGGCTGTTAATAAGGTATTATTAACCACGAATTTTGTTTTGAGTACTCAACATTACTGGCTAACAAATTTAACTCTTGGGCTGATTGTCAGCAGAGAAAAAAAAAAAAAGTTTAACATAAGAGAAAGGAAATAAAAGGCGAAGAAACAAAAAAATCTAAATCCAAATGGAAACTCATTGTCATGGTCAAGGATACTGAACCAGAGGTTTTGAGAGAAACCTATGTATCTCCAGTGTCAAACGTCATTTTATTGATCCATGGGGTCTTGAAATGAAACTGTGTTCTTTCAGAAGTCGCTTTCTTTGGGAAAGGCTTTTAGTGCGTTTCAATGACAGATTACCATTGGGATTATATATCCAGAATGTAGGATCCTAAATATGTTTATAATTGGAAACATGTGGCGATGTGTCTTGGAACTTAAGAACTATATTTGTGTGCAGAGAGACAAAAGTGTATTAGTAGTTACAAAGGCCAGAGGGAGGGGAAAATGGGGAGTTAGGAAGAGATATTGAATTTCTGTTTGAGGTGATGAAAAAATTGGGAAAATGGATTGGTTACACAACATGGTGAGTGTCACTGAATTGTTTACTTAAAAATGGTAAGCATTTTGTTATATATATTTTACCTCAATAATTTTTTAAATTAAAAAATGAATGAAAAAACCATATTTGTAAATAATACGTGAAATTATTTTTTCCAGTGTGGTTTCAAGGCTGATTTTTGTTTAAAAATACTTTATTAAATTTAGTCTCTCAGTGCAACATCATGTAGAGACACATCAGGTGATATACTTTTTGACACTGGAGCTTGCATGTGTTATGAATGTTTACTTGTACATTATACTAGTTATATGAGGATGTCTAGAAAGATTAGACTGTACCAAGATGGAATCTGTGAGAGAAGTCAGGAAAAACTCAGGAATCTTCTCTCTCTTGCTCTGTTTATTATTATTATTATTTTCGTAGATTGTGCTTTAGATGAAGGATTACAGGGCAAATGAGCTTCTCATTAAACAATTAACACACATATTGTTTTGTGACATTGGTTGACAACACTCTCCCTTCTCGACATTGTGTTCCCCATTACCAGCTTTCTTGTCCCCTCTTGACTTCAAGTTCTTGCCCTTGGGCTGGTGTGCCCGTTTAGTCTCATTTTGTTTTACGGGCCTGTCTAAGCTTTGGCTGAAGGGTAAACCTCAGGAGTGACTTCAATACTGAGTTAAGTCTGTCTGGGAGCCATACACTCAGCGTTTCTCCAGTCTCTGTTAGACCAGTAAGTCTGGTCTTTATTTTGTGAGTTAGAATTTTGTTCTACATTTTTCTCCAGTTCTGTTCGGGACCCACTATTTTGATGCCTTTCAGAGCAGTTGGTGATGGTAGCCAGGCACTATCTAGTTGTGTTGGACTCAGTCTGTTGGAGGCTGTGGTAGTTGTGGTTCATTAGTGCCTTGGACTAATCTTTTCCTTGTGTCTTTGTTTTTCTTCATTCTCCCTTGCTCCAGACAGGGTGGGACTAGTGGAGTATCTTAGATGGCCACTCGTAATCTTTTTAACACCCCAGACACTACACACCAAAGTAGTATGTAGAACACTCTCTTTATTAGCTATGTTATGCTAATTGAGCTAGATGCCCTCTGAGACCATGGCTCCCAGGCTTCAGCCCAGTAATTTGGTCCCTCGGGGAGTTTGGATGTGTCTATGAAGCTTCCACGACTTTGCCTTGACCAAGTTGTACTGAATTCTCCAGTATCGTGTACTGTCTTACCCCTTACCAAAGTTACTACATAGCTATTGTCTAGTGTTTTTCCCTCCCTATCCCTTCCGTTCCTTGTAAACATCAAAGGTAGCTTCTTTTTGTGTGTAAACATTCTCATGAGTTTTTATACTAGTGGTCTCATACAGTGTTTGTCCTTTGTGATTGACTTATTACACTCAGTATAATGTCCTCCAGGTTCATCCATGTTGTAAGATGTTTCACAGATTCATCATCTTTCTTTATTGCTGCTTAGCATTCCATTGTATGTACCAAAGTTTGTTTATCCATTCATCTTTTGATAGGCACTAAGGTTGTTTCCTTCTTTTCTACTACTGTGAATAATGCTGCAGTAAACATTGGTGTGCAGGTGTCTATTTGTGCGACTGCTCTTATTTCTCTAGGATACATTCCTAGGAGTGGGATTGCTGGATCACACTGTACTTCTAAGTCTTCCGAGTCTCTATTGAGCTTCTTACTGGATGTCCTGTCCTTCTCTGAAAGTGGTGTGTTGAAGTCTCCTACTATAATTGTGGAGATGTCTATCTCACTTTTCAATTCTGTTAAAATTTCATTTATGTATCTTGCAGCCCTGTCATTGGGTGCATAAATATTTAATATGGTTATGTCTTCCTGATCAATTGTCCCTTTTATCATTATATAGTGTCCTTCTTTATTCTTTGTGGTGGATTTAAGTCTAAAGTCTATTTTGTCAGAAATTAATATTGCTACTCCTCTTCTTTTTTGCTTATTGTTTGCTTGATATATTTTTTCCATCCTTTGAGTTTTTGTTTGTTTGTGTCTCTAAGTCTAAGGTGTGTCTCTTGTAGGCAGCATATAGATGGATCGTGTTTCTTTATCCAGTCCGAGACTCTCTGTCTCTTTATTGGTGCATTTAGTCCATTTACATTCAGTGTAATTATAGATAAATAAGTTTTTAGTGCTGTCATTTTGATGCCTTTTTATGTGTGTTGTTGACAATTTCATTTTTCCACATACTTTTTTGTGCTGAGGCGTTTTTCTTAGTAAATTGTGAGATCCTCATTTTCGTAGTGTTTGACTTTATGTTTGTTGAGTCGTTACGTTTTTCTTGGCTTTTCTTGGCTTTTCTCTTGAGTTATGGACTTGTTATACCTCTTTGTGGTTACCTTAATATTTACCTCTATTTTTCTAAGTAAAAACCTAACTTTTATTGTCCTATATTGTCTTGTATCACTCTCCATATGGCAGTTCTATGCCTCCTGTATTTAGTCCCTCTTTTTGATTATTGTGATCTTTTACATATTGACTTCTGTGATTTCCTGTTATGAGTATTTTTTTTAAATTAATCTTAATTTGTTTTTGTGATTTCCCTATTTGAGTTGATATCAGGATGTTCTGTTTTGTGACCTTGTGTTGTGCTGATATCTGATATTATTGGTTTTCTGACCAAACAATATCCTTTAGTATTTCTTGTAGCTTTGGTTTGGTTTTTGCAAATTCTCTAAACTTGTGTTTATCTGTAAATATCTTAATTTCGCCTTCATATTTCAGAGAAAGTTTTGCTGGATATATGATCCTTGGCTGGCAGTTTTTCTCCTTCAGTGCTCTGTATATGTCGTCCCATTCCCTTCTTGCCTGCATAGTTTCTGCTGAGTAGTCGAACTGATTCTTATTGATTCTCCCTTGAAGGAGACCTTTCTTTTCTCCCTGGCTGCTTTTAAAATTTTCTGTTTATCTTTGGTTTTGGCGAGTTTGATGATAATATGTCTTGGTGTTTTTCTTTTTGGATCAGTCTTAAATGGGGTTCGATGAGCATCTTGGATAGATATCCTTTCGTCTTTCATGATGTCAGGGAAGTTTTCTGTCAGGAGTTCTTCAACTATTTTCTCTGTGTTTTCTGTCCCCCCTCCCTGTTCTGGGACTCCAATCACTAGCAAGTTAACCTTCTTGATAGAGTCCCACATGATTCTTAGGGTTTCTTCATTTTTTTTAATTCTTTTATCTGATTTTTTTTCAGCTATGTTGGTGTTAATTCCCTGGTCCTCCAAATGTCCCAGTCTGCATTCGAATTGCTCGAGTCTGCTCCTCTGACTTCCTATTGTGTTGTCTAATTCTGTAATTTTATTGGTAATCTTTTGGATTTCTACATTCTGTCTCTCTATGGATTCTTGCAACTTATTAATTTTTCCACTATGTTCTTGAATAATCTTTTTGAGTTCTTCAACAGTTTTATCAGTGTGTTCCTTGGCTTTTTCTGTAGTTTGCCTTATTTCGTTTGTGATGTCTTGAAGCATTCTGTAAATTAGTTTTTTATATTCAGTATCGGATAATTCCAGGATTGTATCTTCATTTGGGAAAGATTTTGATTCTTTTGTTTGGGGGGTTGGAGAAGCTGTCATGGTCTGCTTCTTTATGTGGTTTGATATGGACTGCTGTCTCCGAGCCATCACTGGGAAACTAGTTTTTCCAGAAAATCCACTAAAAAAAATGCCGTCAGATCCCTATCAGAATAGCCCTTGGATTATAACCGCCACCTTGTTCCCTGTAAGGATGAAAGTCTGAGATTTGGATCATATATGCTTGGCTGTAGCTAGTTCTGCGTTTTTAGTCCAATTAGGGATGGATTTTTGGTCCTTGGGTTTTTTTTTTTGTTGTTGTTGTTCCTTCTCTCAGGCCGAGAGGGTGGGTTAGGAAAAGACCAAAAGAAAAAAAAAGGGGGGGAAGCAAAGCCGCCACGGAGCCGGAGCCGTTCTCCCTCTGGCTCAGGCAATTCCAATGTTAATGAAGCCGCCTGGGGAGGGTGGGGGAGGGATCAGAGAGATAGGAGAGTAGCTCCTCAGAATATAGCCAGAGTTGCTTGTCTTGCTTGGAATGACTATTATATCTGAGATTCCCGCGGGGCGTGTCGCCTATGTGTGCTGGCTGTGTGGAGATTGCCCCCGGGGGTCTGGCCCTCCGAAGCCACCCGCAGCCAGTCGAAATCCTAGCGTCAAGGTTCCCCTGCTGGGACGCTTTACTCCCAGCTCCAAAATCAGTTGTTGCCTGCTGGGGACTTCTCGTCCCACCAGCTGCATTGCCACGTTGCCCCCGCGAACCGGCTGGGTCCCCTCCCGGGGTTAGTTCAGGGGAGTGGAGAAGCTCCCTGTGCTTGTGCCGTGACAGCGCTCAGTCAAAATCCCGGAGGGACGATTCCCCAGCTGGGATTCTGCTTTGCCAGCTCCAAGACCAGTCACTGCCTCCCGGGGACTTCTCCCACCGGCTGCGTCACCACGCCACCCGCGCGAACCGGCTGGGCCCCCTCCCGGGGTGAGTTCGGGGGGTAGGGCTGGGCCCCTCATGTGCGCCATCAGCTCCCCTGGGCTCTGCCCTAAATCGGGCGCCAAAGGTTACCTGACTGGTACGCTGGCTCCAGGCTCTGGAAACAATCGCTGCTTCCCCGTATTAGTTCGTTCTCCGTCTCTAAATCTGTGTTTGTTGTTCAGGGTTCGTAGATGGTTATGTAGGTGATCGATTCACTTGTTTTTCTGAGTCTTTGTTGCAAGAGGGATCTGAGGTAGCGTCTACCTAGTCTGCCATCTTGGCCCCGCCTCCTCTTTTTATTTTTTTGATGAATTTAAAAGATTCTGTTTATCTAGCTTACTTTCTGGTGTTTGTATACTATTAGTTATGGTCTGTACCCTATTTATGCCATGTATTATTGAAACCTCTCACATTGGCCTTATTTTTTCTTCTATAATCTTTATAGTTTTTGATTTTATATTTAGATCTTTGATCCATTTTGAATTAGTTTTTGTGTATGGTGTGAGACATGAGTCTTATTTCAATTTTTAACAGAGGGATATCCAGTTTTGCCAGGGTCATTTTTTAAAAAGACTGTTTTTTCCCCATTTAATGGACTTTGTGGCTTTGTCGAAGATCAGGTGACCATTGTTGTTATTTTTAGGTGATGTTGAGTCAGTTCTGACTTATAGTGACCCTACAAACAACAGAGTGAAACACTGCCTGGTCCTGTGCCATGATCACAATCATTGCTATGCTTGATCCCATTATTGCAGCCACTGTATCAATCCATCTCATTGAAGGTCTTCCTCTTTTCCACTGACCCTGCACTTTACCAAGCATGATGTCCAGCTCCAGGGACTGATCTCTTCTGACAACCTGTCCAAAGTATGTAAGATACAGTCTTCCCATCCTTGCTTCTAAGGAGCAACCTGGTTGTACTTCTTCCAAGACAGATGTTTTCATACTTTTGGGAGTCCAGGGTATATTCAATATTCTTCACCAACATTACAGTTCAAGGGCATCAATTCTTCTGTCTTTTTTATTCATTGTCCAGCTTTCCCATGCATATATATGATGTGTTTGAAAATAGCATGACTTGGGTCAGGTGTACCTTAGTCTTCAAGATGATATCTTTGCTTTTCAACTCTTTAAAAAGGTCCTTTGCAGGAGATTTTCCCAGTGCAATGGGTCTTTTGATTTCTTGACTGTTGCTTACATGGATATTGATTGTGGATACAAGGAAAATAAAATCCTTGGCAACCTCAATCTTTTCTTCATTTATCATGATGTTGCTTATTGGGTCTAGTTGTGAGGATTTTTGTTTTCTCTGTGTTGAGGTGTAATCCATACTGAAGGCTGTGGTCTTTGATCTTCATCAGCAAGTGCTTTAAGTCCCCTTCACTTTCAGCAAGCAACATTGTGTCATCTGCATAATGCAGGTTGTTGATGACTCTTCCTCCAATCCTGCTGCCCCATTCTTCTTTGTATAGTCCAGCTTCTCAGATTATTTGCTCAGCATACAGATTGAATAGGTATACAACCCTGATGCACACTTTTCCTGACTTTAAACCCCACAGTATTCCCTTGTTCTGTCAGAACAGCTGCCTCTTGATCTATATACAGGTTCCTCATAAGCACAATTAAGTGTTCTGGAACTCCCATTCTTTGCAGATGACCATAAATTGATGTATTTACATCTGGGATCTTGATTGTTTCATTGGTCAATGTGTCTGTGGTTGTACCAGTATCAGATTCTTTTGACTACCATAGCCATATAGTAGGTTCTGAGGTCAAGTAGTGTGAGTCCTCCTACTTTATTCTTTTCTTCTTTAGTGTTTTACTTATCCAGGGAATCTTTCCTTCTGTACAAAGTTAATGATCAGTTTTTCCATTGTGTTAAAGAATGCTGTTGGTATTTGGATTGAGATTGCATTGTATTTGTAGATTGTTTGGGGGTAGAATTGACATTTTCACAGTATTGAGTCAACCTATCCATGATTATCGTATGTTTTCCCATTTATGTAGGTCTCATTTGTTTTCTTGCAGTCGTGTTTTGTAATTTTCTTTGTATAGGTCTTTTATGTCCCTAGTTAGATTTATTCCAAAGTATTTTATTTTTTTTATTATAAATGGTATTGTTTTCCTGATGTCCTTTTTGTAGTTCTCCTTATTGGTGTATAGGGCTCCAACTGATTTCTGTATGTTATCTTCTATCCTGCTACTCTGCTGAATCTTTCTATTAGTTCCAGTAGTTTCCTGGTGGAGTCCTTTGGGTTTTCTAACTATAGTATCATATCTTCCACAAATAGAGATAGTTTTACTTCTTCCTTACCAAATTGGATGTCCTTTATTTCTTTTTCTTGCTTTGTTGTTTTAACTAGGACTTTCAGCACAATGTTAATAAGGAGTGGTGATAAAGCACATCCTTATCTTGTTCCTGTTCTCAGAGGGAATGTTTTCAGCCTCTCTCCATTGAAGGCACTGGGTCTCCATTGAAAATGATGTTGGCTGTTGGTTTTGTGTAAATGCTATTTTCATGTTGAGGCATTTCCCTTCTGTTTCTATTTTATTCAGAGTTTTTATCAGGGATGGGTGTTGGACTGTATCAAAAGTCTTTTCTGTGTGAATTGGTATCATCATGTGATTCTTTTGTTTTATTTATGTGGTGGATTATGTTGATTGATTTTCTAATGTTGAATTGTCCTTGCATACCTTGTATGAATTCCACTTTGCCATGGTTTATTATTTTTTATACAACGCTGAATTCTATTAGCTAGAATTTTGTTGAGAGTTTTTGTGTCTATATTGCTGAGAAATATTGGTCTGTGATTTTCTTTTTTTTATGGTGTCTTTGCCTGGTTTTGGTATCAGGGTTATGCTAGCTTCATGGAATGAATTTGGAGCTATCCCTTCATTTTCTATGTTGAGAAACACTAAATCCATACAATTTGAAACATTTAATAAGTAATTCATTTTGAATAAAAGCATTACCATTGATAATTTAAATTAGTTTAACCCATAATTTTATAATCTCAAACAAAGTGATGCTAGATTAAATTCTATAAAAGTAGTAGGTGATATTAGAAATTTAAATTATGCTCTTTTTTTTAATAAAAGATACTCAAGGTTGCATGAACTAGAATATTATGGAAACATTTTTACAAGAAGTGAGACATAGAGATGACTTTGTGAAAATTATTAACCAGTCTAATATTTAAAAGAATTTCCTTAAGTAAGAATAATGCATGAATGTTTTCTCTATATACTTATATCTCACATACAACGGTGTTTAAATTGCTTAAAAATAATGCAGTTTTGTTGTGTTTCTTATCACCTAGACAAATAAGCAAAACCACCAATTAAACTCAGAATGTATCTTTTTTAACTTGAGGTACAGATTGAATGAAAAAAGATTCTTGAAGAGGCAATGTATCGTTTAAAGCATAAGGATGCACATTCTTAGAAATCTAAATTTCTTTTATATTAAGTTGATAAAAACATTTATCTTTATAAATCAATCAGTACTTCAGTATATTTTAATAGAAATTCTACTTTAATTATCTCCCTCTTCATGAAGTCAGGAGTTTCTGGGTGGTACAAAGAGTAAAGCACTCAGCTACTAACTGTTAGGTTAGTCATTTGAATCCACTCAGTGGTGCGTCAGAAGAAAAGCCTAGAGATCTACTTCTGAAAGAGTCACGGAAAACTGGTTTGCTAAAAATTTTCAATTTATAAAAATGGAAAACTGTAATAGCTCCTATGTAAATTAGATAAGCTAAATATAGTAGAATATTATTTAAGGTAGAAATGGAAGTGTTTGTGTCAATTAAACATAGTAAAGGCGTATCACAAAATATTGTTAGATGTCTCCACAGGCATTGTTGATTGGAATTTGAGAAATTGTTGATTCCCTTTTGAATTTGGTAGAACTTTCTCTTTTTCATTGTTCACATCCCTTAATGTACTGACATATTTTCCAGCAGTTTTTCTTTAAAGAATTGGCTTGAGAACAGCAAATTTTGATTTATATACCTGTAGGAAATCCTCTTTTCCCTGATTCAATCTGCCCAGTTTACAATGATGTAAGCTTTTCCTTTCTCCTTTACTTAGCCTATTTAAAGACTCCTGAAGGAACATTAATATCAAATTATTTAATCATTCAAAAGTTTTAGCAAACTGGTGAAAGAAGACTGAGCTTGGAATACTAGGGATTTGGCTACCTTTCATTTTAAGGCTCCCTTTAAGAACACAAGTTTATTAAACCCAAAAATATCTGTGGTGAGAATCATATATTAAGATCATCTTTGTTATATAAATTTCATTTGTGCAGACACTGATACCTATTGAGTCCATAATGCAGAAATATTTAAAAAATCAGAGCATTGGAAGGAGGAAGAGAGCTTTGACTTTTTAGGTGGGACCACTCATCTTGGTGCAAACACAAAATGCACACAGAGGGTTGCATCAAATTCATAAAGACAAAAGAGTAAAAATCTCTCAACCTGCATCTTATATAACAGGATGTAGTTGCTAGAAATATTAGAATCCTCAAACAAACAAACATGTTCAAATATACACACGCACACCCAAATGAATTAGTTTCAAATCCCCTGTCATTTTCATCTGTCAGGGTTTGAATCCCTGTGATTATTATATGACAGAATCACTTAATGACAGAACAGCAAAAATCAAAACTCAAAACTCGCCACTGCCGCCACCAGTGTGGACACAATCAGCTATACACAATCAAAATCACAATCAACAGATAACTTGGCAAAGAATCAGTCATACAATGAAAGAATCAAAAAAGCTCAACCACAAGACTTAACAGGTCAAGGGAGGCTGAATCCAGGAATCCAGGAGTCCAACTTAGATGAAGAGAACTTTCAGACTACATGTTTCTCTTGGTCCAAGGGTTGAATCCAAATAGGTAACATCTCAGTGCCTTCACGAATAAACTTTAAAAGAATAACTGAAAGACAACTAGCTAATTATTAGTAAACTGTTTACTTCTATAAGAAGGTTTCAGGGTAGTGCACATGGTTTGTAGTTGACTATTAACCCAAAGGTTGGCAGTTCAAACCCACCCAGTGGCACCAAAGAAGGAAGCCCTGGCAATCTATTGCCATCAATATAAAAAATTTAAAAAATTTTTTTAAATTATTATTATTTTTTAAAAGTCAATATAACAGCCCAGAAAATCCTATGGAGCAGGTATACTCTATAACACATGGGGTCACCATGAGTCAGAATTGACAGCAACAAGCTGTTTTTACTTCTATAAAAGGGAGATAAATTAATAGATTGATTTCATCTAACAAGACAAAGCCAGGATTCATATAAGAGGAAGAGCAGAGAGGGAAGAAAATTAAAAAATTATCCAATAAAGTACAAATACAAAAATCTTGTTTGTATTTATTGGGTGAACCAATTGACTGGCAGGTAACAAGAAGTAAGTCTTGTTACCCTGATGCGATATCCTGAGTATGTTAAGTAGGGGGATCAAAGTAAGTGATTTCAGCTGCCTGTGAATTCTTCAGAGTGTTAAGAATTTAGTTTTGTAGGGTACATTTCAGCCTTTCAGTGTCTTTTAGCACTCCCACCTTAGTTATTCCATGTCTGCACATTTTTCTCATTGCTTTCTCACTCTCCTATACTCTGATCTTTTCTCACCAGCCTCTTCAAAGCTCCCTTAACATCTTCATTTCTCAGAGTGTAAATGAGGGGATTGAGGGTGGGAGTTACTACAGTATACAAAAGGGTTATAAACTTTCCTTGACTGTGGGCATAGGAGCTGTTGGGCTGGATATAAACAACTGTGGCAGTCCCGTAGAAGAGGGATACTACCAACAGGTGGGACCCGCATGTTCCAAGGGCTTTACGCCAGGCTTGGGCTGACCTGATTCTCATCACTGCTTGGGCAATGTATCCATATGAGACCAAAATGAGTGTCAGGGGGAGGAGGAGCAGTATCAAGGAAGCTATGATGAGCTGGACCTCATTGGCATGAATGTCTACACAGGCCAACTTGATCATGGCAGGCACTTCACAGAAGAAGTGGTAAATCCTCCGGTTTCCACAAAGGGGCAGCTGAAGGGTAATGGTGCCCTGAATCAGGGTGTTGCCCACTCCACTCAACCATGCCACTCCTGCAAGTGACTGGCAAAGTCGTGGATGCATAACGGTAGCATAATGAAGTGGTCGGCAAACAGCTGCATAGCGGTCATATGCCATGACAGCTAGGAGAACGCACTCAGTGGACCCCAAAGCCAAAGACAGATAGAGTTGAATAGCACAGCCTAAAGGAGTGATTGTCTTGGTGGGCCCATGGAGGTTCCACAGCAGTTGGGGCACAATGGTGGTGGTAAAGCAGAGGTCAACAAAGGAGAGATTGGTAAGAAAGTAATACATGGGTGTATGGAGCTTGACATCCAGACAGGAGACCAGAATGATGGCTGTGTTGCCCATCAGTGTCAGGAGGTAGGAGATCAGCACAATCACAAAGAGGATCTTCTCAAGCTGTGGCTGGTCAGAGAAGCCCACCAGTATGAAATCACCTCCCCAACTCTCATTACTTGTCTTCATCGCCTTACTCATGAAAAGGAAAGAGACAAGTATAAATGTACAGGTGCTGGGCTCAAAACTCAAAACCAAACACATTGCCATCAAGTCAATGTAGAGTAAAAAAACAACAACAACCCACTGCCGTCGAGTTGATTCCGACTCATAGCGACCCTATAGGACAGAGTAGAACTGCCCCATAGTAGTGGGAGACAAAATAAGAATTTCACTTGAGAGAAATTGACCCTGAAGGTGAGGAATGAGGGTGTGTATGTAGAGAGAGAAGAGAAAAACCTGTCTGACCTCAGGAGGAAAGTAAAAGTATGAAGAACTTTCTTAGAGAACTGCTAAAAGATATGGTGACATAAAATAAACAATATAAGAAGTGATTAATACTGAATGATTTCTTGATTATTCCAAACAGTTTAATTTTTCTGCAAATCTATCTCCTTCCTCAACAGAATCTTGTAAAACTGGAAGCAAAGGGGGAAAAAAAGGGGGAGGTAGAGTTATAAATATTCTACCAGTATTCAAAAGGAGTCCTGGTAGGCTGTGGTGAAGCGCAGTGCTAACTGAAAGGTTGAGGGGTTAGAACTCACCAGAGGCTCCTCAGGAGAAAGATGTGCTGATCTGGTTCTGTAAAGACTACAGCCTTGGAAATCTTATGGTGCAGTTGTACTCTGTACTCTTATGTCTCTATGAGTCAGAATCATATTGATGGCAACAGGTATCGGTGGTCAATAGTAAATGTGGCAAATAAGGAATACATATTTTTGTTTCTATTTTTTATAAAATAATATTATTGCAATACCCTATGCTGACATATGCATTTATCAATATCATGAGATGTAATACGAAATACATAATTATCAAGTCATTTTAATTACTTAATAAATAACTTAAAAAAATAATAAAACCAAACCTTTTGCCGAAGAGTGGCTTCTGACTCATAGCAACCCTATAGGACAGAGTAGAACTGCCACATTGGGTTTCCAAGGAGACACTGGTGGATTGGAACTGGGGACCTTTTGGTTAGCAGCTGAGATCTTAACTTACTAAGCACCATCTGCAACATTTTTCTTATACTGTGAAAATGAGCAATTGACTATTTTATTTTTATGTTAATGAAAGTAACTAAAGCTTTTCAAAACTTTATTCTCTGATGAATTTCATTGAATTTCTGTTTGGGATATAATCTATATTTTCCTTTATATAACTTCATATTATATTGTAGCAGAATAACAAGTTCATTTGATTGCCTTACACAACATTGCTAATTAATTTAGTAGAGCTTCCATGGCATAGGTCACCCCTGACCTTCTACTGAAGGAAATGGAGTTTAAAAAAAGACAAGCATGTTTTGGAAATTTGATTTTTGAAAAAAGGAGTGCATTTTTGAGGCTGGCAATCAGACAACCTTTCTTAGCAAGTACTGTTTAGGTTGAGAACTAAAGGATGACTAGGAGTTAACCGGTGAATAAAATGAAGGTTTGAGTAAGGAGAGATTATTTTAGGCAGAAGGAGATGCATACTAAGGCTTAATGCTGAAAAGACATTGAGGAGAAGCGGGCAGTCATGGGAAGGAAGAGCGATGTTTAAATTATGTTAAAGTTTTGAATTTATCCAAAGGGTGTTCTAAACAGGTCAAGGTGCAAGAGGTCAAGAGGAAGAGGTAATAGACATGTTGTTTGTGTCTACAAAACAAAACAAAACAAAAACACTCTGGCCTCAGATTGCAGAAAGGGTTGGCAAGGAATAGATTGATACAGGGAAACTGGTTTGAGAGCTGTTGCAATGCTCTAAGGAAGATGGTTTGGTGTGGCAGGGAAGATTTATATTCTTAGACTCTAGAGCTATTTAGGAGTTAAATCAACAGGACATAATGATTGACTAGCTGTGAAGGGTGAGAAGGAAGGGTTGATGATGGGTTATAGGTATCTGTCTTGAACAATTAGATGTCCTTTACAGAGATAAGAAACATGAAGGCTGAAAAAATCTTTTGTAGAGAAGTTAATAGATTTACATATCTCTAAATTTACTATTCTTAAAAAATTTGAATGGATAAGAAATATTAAATGTGACTCAATTGTGTTATTTGACTCTTTATCACACCCCTTCTCCCTAGTCATCCACTTGGATACACCCATGATGTCATAATTGAAGACCATCATTACTCTCCCTAACAAAAAAAGTCTTCACTTTACAGTTTTCTATCACTTACATTCATTATCTCCTAATTATCCAAACTAATTTGAATGTGACGATGGCATTTTTGCATCTTTCATGCATGTTAACCAATCTATCTTTATATTATTTAATTTTTCTTAAAATAACTTTTTTTTATATTCTAGATGGCAAAGAATTTTAGGTGGTCTGTTACCTTTCAGGTGTATTGCTCATTCCCTTCCTATACACAACTGATGGAATCATACCACCCAAAAAAAAAAAACAAAAAGAAGGAAGATGTTCACCAAGATATAATTTTCATTTCTGAATATCTGAAATTCACAAAACTCAGCACTGAAATCAAAGCCCTGCACAATTTTTGTTCTCCTTTGGTTTTCAGAATTATTTCTCAACATTTATAATTTGTTTTAGCCAAATAAATCCCATAACTATTCCCATCGCAGAAAGTTCTAATTTCTGATTCAAATACTTTGCCTATCCTATGTCTCCCCTTTGCTATAACTATTCCATTACCTTTACCCCTAACAAATTCCAAAAAAAAAAAAAAAAAAAAAATCCATTGAGTCAATTCCAACTTATGGTAACTCCATGTCTTACAGAGTAGAACTGCTCCATAGGGCTTTTTCTTGGCTGAAATTTTTACAGAAGGAGACCTGGTGGGGCAGTGGTTAATTAAGCACTCAGGTGATACCCAAAAGTCAGCGGTTTGAACCCACCAGCCGTTCCTCAGGAGAAAAGACCTGGCTGCCTCCTCCTGTAAAGATTACAGCCTAGGATAACACTGTGGGGCAGTTCTACTCTTGTCATATAGGGTCACTATCAGTCAGAATAGACTGGATGGCATACAACAACAACAATCTTTATAGAAACAGATTGCCAGGCCTTTATTTCATGGCACCACTGGGTAGATTTGAAGCCCCAACTTTTAGGCTAGTAGTCAAGAGCAAAACACTGCACTATCCAGGGACCTGTAGAACAAATTCTACTGAGTTGTTAATATTTATCTCTGGATCTACATCTTCCAGGAAGAACTCAAATCTACTCTTTACACAACACTTCTCTTCTGTAATCCTAAACTACTGCAGTTTTCATGTCACTGAGCTGGTCATGCATCCTCAGATGGAAAGTAAACACTTAATAGGCAAAGGCATTTCTCTTAAATGTCTTTCTTGCTATCCTCAGCATGCATGCTTATGTTTGGAACATAGAAGGAACCAAATAAACACCTCTCGTATAAACTAATGTCTTTATTCTTTCTATTAAACAGCTTTTCTCCCTATTTTCTCCTCTCCTGGCTGGCAAAAAATTGTGTTTAGAACATATATTAAACATAAATCAATACAACATACCCAGTACCAGTACCCAGTGCTGTCGTGTCGATTCCAACTCATAGCAACCCTATAGGACATACATATAATATACATATAATAAAACCATTGCCACTGAGTCAATTATGACTCATAGCAACCCTGTAGGACAGAGTAGAATTGAGAATTGCCCAATAGGATTTCCAAGGAGAAACTGGTGGATTGAAACAGCTGATCTTTTGATTAGCAGCCAAGCTTTTAATCACTGTACCACCAGGGCTCCATATACACTAAATAGTGTTTATTAAAAACCAAATATCTAACTACTATTTCAGATGAGGCACATTATTCCCTCCCCTCACCCAAATTTAATCAAGAAGTTTCAATGCCCCCAGCAATCATAAGACCAGTTCTTTACAATGTACTGCTGTAAAATATACTTCTTAGAAATGTTAGGGAATTTTCTGAAGGTAAATACTAGATAGATAGATGATAGATAGATAGATGATAGATAGATAGATAGATAGATAGATAGATAGATAGATAGATAGATAGATAGACGATAGATAGATGATAGAGATTAGATACATAGATGATAGATAGATATAGATAAATAGATAGATGATAGATAGATAGGTGATAGATAGATGATAGATAGATGATAGATAGATAGATAGATAGAGAGATAGAGAGATAGAGAGATAGATGATAGATAGATAGATAGATAGATAGATAGATAGATAGATAGATAGATAGATAGATAGATAGATAATCTCCAAGCTTTTCTCCTGATATGGTCATCATGCTCACATTTCTTTGACTCAACCCTGTTCTACTCGTTTACTAATCCTTAACCCAAATGAACAGGAAGCCATTGCCATTGAGTAGATTCCAAATCATAGCAGCCCTATAGGACAGAGTAGAACTGCCCCATAAGGTTTTCAATGCTGTCATCTTTGCAGAAATAGACTGCCACATCTTTCTCCCAAAAAGCAGCTGGTGAGTTTGAATTACCAACCTTTCAGTTAGTAATTGAACACTTAACCACTGTTCCACAAGGGCTCTTAGTTCACTTGTCCTTAGGAAAATAGAATACATGAGCATCATGATTTACTGCATTCCACATTTTAAACTTTGTATATTCGAATAAGTATGGAGTCTCCAATTCTCTATAATTATGGAGAAAAAGAATGATCCGGAGGGTAAGAGGAACGAGAGCACATACATACATACAACACATATACATACATAAGCAATCCACCTCTGTAACATATATATATATCCAAAGTTATGAATACATTGGAAGAATTAGTATTTTCAGCATTTTAACAAACTGTATTTTTTTTATAGTTGGAAAAATTTAAGAAAGATAAGAATGTTAAGTCTCGAAAATGTAGGGAAACTGCCCTTCTTGCTTTATACCCCTAAATTTCCCCTTAAGGAATATACATTCTTAAAATTAAGGCAGCTAAACAAATGTAATTTTTTCTCACATACAATTCCCTTCTGAAAGTAGTAAGAGTCGAGTTTATATGATATTCTGAAATAAAAACTCTTCATAGAAGGTGGGCGTGAAAGCTGGGTGAATTACTAGTTGGAGTGTCACGAAGGTTAACATGAGCAGTTGAAGAAAGCAATTATTATGTTTTCTCTATACAGATAATTTGTACCACAAGCAGATGGGCAAGAGAAATGATATGGCCCTTGTTATTTCCTCACCTCTGAAAATATTGTCCCTTCACTCTTCTAATTAGTTTCCCAAGACAAGAAGATGGTTCTAATGAATGAGCTTTCCAGAACCATGAGGTTCTGAACACGAATCTCTGAGTGCAAAGCCAAGGTTGGGGTGAGAGTGCTACTTTTTGGAGCCAGAAAACACTGAAGTATAGTAGGAAATTATATTAGACCCAGAATGGGACCATGGGGACCCTATACTCCCAATAGGGCAATTAATACCATGCACGAGAGTGACCAAGAGTAAAAGTTTCCTGGGGAACTTGTATGGAAAGGACTACTTCTGAACACATAGATCTTCATCCTAGAAGGCTTTCAGCACCTCAAATCGTATGCTATAATAAAATCTTGGAAAATTGCTCACCCTCTACTAGGTATATGCCTAGAATCATGATATTCACAGAATTACCACCATCACCCCCTCATTTAAATAGTCTGTATAATCAGAACATAATTATCAAGACCATATAAACCTATGTCATGTGTCACAAATCAAGGGAATTCAGTAGGACAAGTTTTCACAGATGGATTCTGTTTCAGCAAGATTACAACAGAAGTCTGGGTAGTAAATTTCCTTTAGTCAGAATTTCTCAAACTTTTAAAAAGTTTCTCTTCTTAGGAATTTACAGAGTACATTAAAAGGTATTCCTGCTTATATCAGATTTCTCCCAGTATATCCCAAATCATCTGGCCACACAACACTTTAATGAGTAACATTTCTTAACGTCTTGTGAAAATAGGATGGTAGCTTTGAGAAAATGTGTCATGGAAACATATGTTTAAGGATAAAATGCCAAATCAAAATTGACATCACCTATAAATCATTAGTTAGAAACATTCAGAGAACATGGATTTCATGGAGAGTAATCATGGAGCCCTGGAGGTGAAGTGGTTAAGAGCTATGGCTACTAACCAAAATGTTGGCAGTTCAAACCCACCAACCCACCAATCACTGCTTGGACACCCTATGGGCCAATTCTTCTCTTTCCTATGGGGTAGCTATGAGTCGGCGATGGTTTTTTTTTTTTTTTTTTGTCATGAAATTTCTAAGAAGGGGCATCAGGTTGAGGTGGACCCAGGAAATCCTTCTTTTGCTGATGACTTTGATAGGATCCCAAATCTGGACCCAGTTCATCATAGGTTATATATATATACATACACATACAAAATGAAAGTAGACATTGCAGACAAACATGGGAAACTGAGGTATAGGTGATAATGGATATAAAATAAAGACATGACCATATAAAGCAGAAATTAAGTTCAAAATTCTTATTGAATAGATTAATTTTTAGTTTCTACAAAAGCCAAAAAAGGAATAAAAATCTGGCCCAATCCCCTAAAAAGACAAAAAATCCTGTTTAATGATTCAAAAAGTAGGAAGAAATATGTGTGAGATGTACTGTTATTGTTGTTAGTTGCTGCTGAGTCTGTTCCAACTCATAGTGGTTCTATCCACAAGAGATCCAAACACTGCCTGGTCCTGCAACATTCTCACAATCATTGTTATACTTGAGCCTATGTTGCAGCCAGTGTGTCATTCCATTTCCTTGAAGGTCTTCTCTTTTTCACTGCCCCTCTACTTTACCAAGCATCACATTCTTCTCCAGGGACTGGACCCTCCTTATAACATGTACAAAGTATGTGAGATGAAGTCTCTCCACCTTTGCCTCTAAGGGGCATTCTGTCTATACTTTTTCAAAAACAGATTTGTTTGTTCTTCTGACAGTCAATGGTACATTCAATATTCTATGCTAAACACCATAATCCAAGGGCATCAGTTCTTCTCCAGTCTTCCTTATTCATTTTCCAGCTTTTGAATACATATGAGGACATTGAAAATACCATGTCTTACATCAGGAAGACCTTAGTCCTTAAAGTGGCATCTTTGCTTTTTAAGACTTTAATGAGGTCTTTTCCACAAGATTTGCTCAATGCAACGTGTCATTTGATTTCTTTCTTTCTTTCTTTTTTTTAATTTTTATTGAGCTTTAAGTGAAAGTTTACAAATCAAGTCAGCCTCTCATACAAAAACTTATGTACACCTTGCTTCATATTCCCAATTGCTCTCCCCCTAATGAGACAGCCTGCTCCCTCCCTCCACTCTCTCTTTTCATGTCCAATTCACCAGCTTCTAAGGCCCTCTACCCTCTCAGCTCACATCCAGGGAGGAGATGCCAACAGAGCCTCAAGTGTCCACCTGATCCAAGAAGCTCACTCCTCACCAGCATCCCTCTCCAACCCATTGTCCAGTCCAATCCCTGTCTGAAGAGTTGGCTTTGGGAATAGTTCCTGTCCTGGGCCAACAGAAGGTCTAGGGGCCATGACCACCGGGGCCCTTCTAGACTCAGTCAGACTATTAAGTCTGGTCTGTTTACGAGAATTTGGGGTCTGTATCCCACTGCTCTCTTGCTCCCTCAGGAGTTCTCTGTTGTGTTCCCTGTCAGGGCAGTCATTGGTTGTAGCCAGGCACCACCTAGTTCTTCTGGTCTCAGGCTAATGTAGTCTCTGGCTTATGTGGCCCTTTCTTTCTCTTGGGCTCGTAATTACCTTGTGTCCTTGGTATTCTTCATTCTTCTTTGATCCGGCTGGGTTGAGACCAATTGATGGACCTTAGATGGCCGCTTGCTAGCATTTAACACCCCAGATGCCACTCTCCAAAGTGGGATGCAGAATGTTTTCTTAATAGATTTTATTACACCAATTGACTTAGATCTCCTTTGAAACCATGGTCCCCAAAGCCCCTCCCCTGCTACCCTGGCCTTCCAAGAGTTCAGTTTATTTAGGAAACTTCTTTGCTTTTGGTTTAGTCCTGTTGTGCTGACTTCGCCTGTATTGTGTGTTGTCTTTCGCTTCACTAAAGTAGTTCTTATCTACTATCTAATTAGTGAATATCCCTCTCCCACCCTCCCTCCCTTCCCCCTCTTGTAACCATCAAAGAACATTTTCTTTTCTGTTTAAACTATTTCTCGAGTTCTTGTAATAGTGGTCTTATACAATACTTGTCCTTTTGCAACTGACTAATTTCTCTAAGTATAATGCCTTCCAGATTCCTCCATGTTATGAAATGTTTCACAGATTCATCACTGTTCTTTATTTGTGCATAGTATTCAACTGTGTGATTGTACCATAATTTATTTATCCATTCATCTGTTGATGGGCACCTTGGTTGCTTCCATCTTTTTGCAATTGTAAACAGTGCTGCAATGAACATGGGTGTGCATATATCTGTTTGTGTAAAGGCTCTTATTTCTCTAGGATATATTCCAAGAAGTGGGATTGCTGGATAGTATGGTAGTTCTATTTTTAGCTTTTAAGGAAGCACCAAATTGGTTTCCAAAGTGGTTGTACCATTTTACATTCCCACCAGCAGTGTATAAATATTCCAATCTCTCCACATCCTCCCCAAAATTTATTGTTTTGTGTTTTTTGGATTAATGCCAGCCTTGTTGGAGTGAGAAGGAAACTCATTGTAGTTTTGATTTGCATTTCTCTAATGGCTAATGATCGTGAGCATTTCCTCATATATCTGTTAGCTACCTGAATGTCTTCTTTAGTGAAGTGTCTGTTCATATCTTTTGCCCATTTTTTAATTGGGTTATTTATCTTTTTTGTAGTTGAGTTATTGCAGTATCATATAGATTTTAGACATCAGGTGCTGATCGGAAATGTCATAGCTAAGAACATTTTCCCAGTCCGTAGGTCATCTTTTTACTCTTTCGGTGAAGTCTTTGGATGAGCATAGGTGTTTGATTTTTAGAAGCTCCCAGTTATCTGATTTCTCTTCTGCATTGTTAGTAATGTTTGGTATACTGTTTGTGCCATGTATGAGGGCTTCTAGTGTTGTCCCTATTTTTTCTTCCATGATCTTTATTGTTTTAGATTTTATATTTAGGTCTTTGATCCATTTTGAGTTAGTTTTTGTGTATGGTGTAAGGTATGGGTCTTGTTTCAATTTTTTGCATATGGATATCCAGTTACGTCAGCACCATTTGTTAAAGAGACTTTTCCCCCATTTAACTGACTTTGAGCCGTTGTCAAATTCAGCTGCTCATATGTGAATGGATTTATGTCTGGATTCTCAAGTCTGTTCTATTGGTCTATGTATCTGTTGTTGTACCAGTATCAGGCTCTTTAGGCTCCTGTGGTGGTCTAATAGGTTCTAATATCAGGTAGAGTAAGGCCTCCCACTTTCTTCTTCTTTTTCAGTAATCCTTTACTTATCCGGGTCCTCTTTCCCTTCCATATAAAGTTGGTGATTTGTTTCTCCATCTCATTAAAGAATGTCGTTGGAATTTGGATTGGAATTGCATTAAATCTATAGATAGCTTTTGATAGAATAGTCATTCTTATAATGTTAAGCCTTCGTATCCATGAGCAAGGTATGTTTTTCCACTTATGTAGGTCTCTTTTGGTTTCTTGCAGAAGCGTTTTGTAGTTTTCTTTGTATAAGTCTTTTACATGTCTGGTAAGATTTATTCCTAAGTATTTTATCTTCTTCGGGGCTACTGTAAATGGCATTGATTTGGTGATTTCCTCTTTCATGTTCTTTTTGTTGATGTAGAGGAATCCAGCTGAGTTTTGTATGTTTATCTTGTAGTCTGACACTCTGCTGAACTTTGTACATTCATCTTGTATCCTGATACTCTGCTGAACTTTTCAACTTTGTTGAAAAACAAAGATGTCACTTTGAAGACTGTGGTGCACCTGACCCAGGCCAGGGTCATTTCAATCTCCTCATATGCATGCAAAAGTTGGATAATGAATAAGGAAGACCGAAGAAGCAGTGACGCCTTTGAATTGTGGTGTCGGTGAAGAATGTTGAATATACGATGGACTGCAAAACAAACAAACAAACAAACACATTTGTCTTGGAAGAAGTACAACCAAATGCTTCATAGAAGCAAGGATGATGAGATGGCATCTCACATACTTTGGACATGTTATCAGTAGGGATCAGTCCCTAGAGAAGAACATCATGCTTGGTAAAGTAGACAGTCAACAAAAAAGAGCAAGGCCCTAAATAACATGGACTGACACAGTAGCTCAAACAATGAACTCAAGCATAAAAATGAGTGTGAGGATGGTGTGGGAACAGACAGTGTTTAATTCTGGAACCGACTCAACAGCACCTAACAACAACAAAAACATGACTGCATTGTGAGGAGTGTGCTGAGGATAAAAGCAGCTGAATGTTAATTAAAGCATTTGGGACCTGTGGGTCTCATATAGTTATTATGGTTTTGTTTTCTGTCTACATACAACACAAAAGCTAGTATACACAGCACACAGAAGCACAGTAAGTTTTTTACCTCTTTTATACTGTATTGACACCCTCACTTAATTCTTTGATGTACACCTTGAAAAACAAAGAGGTTAAGTGGGCTTTTAAAAGGCTGCTGGTAAGAGATCCAAGTTAGGGAGAAATGTGAGATATATTCATGTAATTCCTCAGATGCTGGGAACTTTGAGGTACATCTCATTATGGTTTGTCCTTTCATTTAGGAGTGCAGCTAAATTACCTAAAAAAAAAAAACAAAAAAACCATTGCCATCAAGTCAATTCTGATTCATAGCAACCCTATAGGACAGAGTAGAACTGCCCCATAGAGTTTCCAAGGAGCGCCTGGTGGATTTGAACTGCCGACCTTTGATTAGCAGCCATGATTCTTAACCACTATCACACCAGGGTTGCCACCTAAATAAAAATAGGTGTAAAATATCTTTTTAATGACATCCTGAAGTTGTTGTTGTTGTTAGGTGCCGTCAAGTCAGTTCTGGCTCACAGCGGCCCTATGCAAAACAAAACGAAACACTGCCCGGTCCTGAGCCATCCTTACAATCCTTGTTATGCTTGAGCTCATTGTTGCAGCCACTGTATCAATCCACCTCATTGAGGGTCTTCCTCTTTCTGCTGACCCTGTACTCTGCCAAGCATGATGTCCTTCCCCATGGACTGATCCGTTCTGACAACATGTCCAAACTACATAAGACACAGTCTCGCCATTCTAGCTTCTAAGGAGCATTCTGGCTGTACTTCTTCCAAGACAGATTTGTTTGTTCTTTTGCCAGTCCATGGTATATTCAATATTCTTCACCAGCACCACAATTCAAAGGCATCAATTCTTCTTCGGTCTTCCTTATTCATTGTCCAGCTTTCACATGCATATGATGCAATTGAAAATACCATGGCTTCGGTCAGGCACACCTTAGTCCTCAAGGTGACATCTTTGCTCTTCAACACTTTTTTAAAGAGGTCCTTTGCAGCAGATTTACCCAATGCAATGCATCTTTTGATTTCTTGACTGCTACTTCCATGGCTGCTGATTGTGGATCCAAGTAAAATGAAATCCTTGACAACTTCAATCTTTTCTCTGTCATGATGTTGCTCATTGGTCCAGTTATGAGGATTTTTGTTTTCTTTATGTTGAGGTGCAATCCATACTGAAGGCTATGGTCTTTGATCTTCAATAGTAAGTGCTTCAAGTCCTCTTCACTTTCAGTAAGCAAGGTTGTGTCATCTGCATAACACAAGTTGTTAATGAGTCTTCCTCCAATCCTGATGCCCCGTTCTGCTTCATATAGTCCAGCTTCTCAGATTATTTGCTCAGCATACAGATCCAATAGGTATGGTGAAAGAATACAACCCTCAAGCACACCTTTCCTGACTTTAAACCAATCAGTATCCCCTTGTCCTGTCCAAACAACTGCCTCTTGATCTATGTAAAGGTTTCTCATGAGCACAATTAAGTGTTCTGGAATTCCCATTCGTCACAATGTTATCCATAATTTGTTATGACCCACACAGTCAAATGCCTTTGCATAGTCAATAAAACACAGGTAAACATCCTTCTGGTATTCTCTGCTTTCAGCCAGGATCCATCTGATATCAGCAGTGATATCCCTAGTTCCACGTCCTCTTCTGAAACAACTCAAAATGAGAAGAAACAGATGCAAACATCCATTAATAATCAGAACCTGGAATGTATGAACTATGAATCTAGGAAAATTGGAAATCATCAAAAATGAAATGGAATGCATAAACATCGACATCCAAGGCATTAGTGAGCTGAAATGGACTGGTATTGGCCATTTTGAATCAGACAATCATATAGTCTACTATGCTGGGAATGACAACTTGAAGAGGAATGGTGTTACATTCATCGTCAAAAAGAACATTTCAAGATCTATCCTGAAGTACATACACCTACAAGGAAGACCAGTTAATATGATTATTATTCAAATTTATGCACCAACCACTAGGGCCAAAAATGAAGAAATAGAAGATTTTTATCAGCTGCTTCAGTGTGAAATTGATCGAACATGCAATCAAGATGCATTGATAATTAATGGAGATTGGAATGCAAAAGTTGGAAACAAAGAAGAAGGATCAGTAGTTGGAAAATATGGCCTTGGTGATAGAAACAATGCTGGAGATTGAATGATAAATTTTTGCAAGACCAACGACTTCTTCATGGCAAATACCTTCTTTCACCAACATAAATGGTGACTATACACATGGACCTCACCAGATGGAACACACAAAAATCAAACTGACTACATCTGTGGAAAGAGACGGTGGAAAAACTCAATATCATCAGTCAGAACAAGGCCAGGGGCTGACTGCGGAACAGATCATCAATTGCTCATATGCAAGTTCAAGCTGAAACTGAAGAAAATCAGAGCAGTCCACGAGAGTATATCCCACCTGAATTTAGAGATCATCTGAAGAATGGATTTGATGCATTGAACACTGGTGACCAAAGACCAGATAAGTTGTGGAATGACATCAAAACTTCATCTATGAAGAAAGCGAGAGGCCATTGAAAGACAGGAAAGAAAGAAAAGACCAAGGTGGATGTCAGAGGATACTCTGAAACTTTCTGTCGAATGTTGAGCAGCTAAAGCAAAAGGAAGAACTGATGAAGTAAAAGAACTGAAGAGAAGATTTCAAAGGGCCTCTCGAGAAGACAAAGTAAAGTATTATAATGACATGTGCAAAGAGCTGGAGATGGAAAACCAAAACGGAAGAACATGCTTAGCGTTTCTCAAGCTGAAAGAATTGAAGAAAAAAGTCAAGCCTCAAGTTGCAATAGTGAAGGATTCTATGGGAAAAATATTAAACGACATAGCAAGCATCAAAAGAAGATGGAAGGAATACACAGAGTCATTATACCAAAAAGAATTAGTCAATGTTCAACCATTTCAAGAGGTGGCATATGATCAGGAACTGATGGTACTGAAGGAAGAAATCCAAGGTGCTCTGAAGGCATTGGCAAAAAACAAAGCTCCAGGAATTGATGGAATATCAATTGAGATGTTTCAACAAACAGATGCCCTGCTGGTGGTGCTCACTCGTCTATGCCAAGAAATATGGAAGACATCTTCCTGGCCAACTGGAAGGGTGATCCAACTGAATATGGGAATTGTATCCTGAAGTTACCTACTCTAGATCCTTTGTATCTTCCTTCCTGGAAATGTTATGTGTCTCTTTTTTGGCTACTTTGTAAATATTCCATGAAAAAAATAAATACAGGTATAAAACTGAAAACCAAATGCGTTGCCATACAGTCGATTCCAACCCATAGCGACCCTGTAGGACAGAGCAGAACTGCTCCATACGGTTTCCAAGGAGCGCCTGGTGGATTTAAACTGCTGACTTTTTGGTTGACGCCATCAAGGTTTCCAAATATAGGTATATGCATATGTATTCGTATACTTTCATATATTTTAGAGTTATTAGACTCCTGGTGGTGCAGTGGTTAAGAGAGTGCTAACCAGAGAATTGGCAGTTCAAATCCACCAGCCACTCCTTGGAAACCGTTTGGGTTGTTCTACTCTGTCTTATAGGGTCACTATGAGTTCAAATTGACTTGTAGCAGTAGGTTTGGTTTGGGTTTTCTTAGAGTTATTCTTTTAAACCCATTACTGCTGAGTAGATTCTGACTGATGGCCATGCTATATGCTACAAAGTAGAACTGAGCTCCATACGGTTTTTTGGCTGTAATCTTAATGGAAGCATATTGTCAGGGCTTTCTTCCTTGCCACTGCAGGGTGGGTTCAAACTGTCAAGCTTTAGGTAAGTAGTTGGCACAAAGCATTTGTGCCACCTAGGGACTTCTCTGGTGACAGACTAATGACATGACTGACACAATTATGACAAACAATGGCACATCATGGAACTATATCTTCTACTCTATTCATAATAGCTACAGAAATTTGAGTTTATGTGGGAATGCTCCCTATTGCTTCCCAGGTCTCACATTCAATAGTGCTACAGGCAGTGGGTGTTCTGTTGGTGGTTTACACGAAAAATGTGAAAGCCCATTGGAAAATACATAAATATCCAACCGTTTGCCTTACTTGGAGGATTGCTGATTCTTACTCAGTCAGTAGAGGCCTCTGGGACTGAGTGCATCCAGGGATTTTCCTCATCTCTCCCACCCACAGAGGAAGACCCCAAGAGAGATGTTCCATGAGGCTGAATGTTTCTGTTTTATGCATTCCTTATCAGAATAAAATAGCTCTCGATCTCTTTTGATGAACACTTTAGCTTTAAACCTGAATTCTGAGCTAAATATGCAAACACAAGTTTAAGTTTTGTCACTAGTCCAGAATACTTAAATTTAACAAAAGTAAAAAAATTGATGTACAAATAATAAAAAGTATCTGTATTTGTCATTTGCCTAGGATTTTTATTGATATAATTTGATTAAATATACAAAATTGTTTTCATATTGAATATAAAAGTGCTATCTGTTCTAGTAATATACTTAACAATTTTGGTAATTTTTAAATTTAAAGGTATTGGCCTTGTTTTCTGTATGTTCAAAATAGTTATTTATACAATGTTATCAAGATTTCAATTGGCTTTTTTACTAGATGCTGCTTAGGCATATTTATTGCATGTTACTCTTTACACATTTGTTCTTTTTTTTTTGTAAAGAAATAAATGTTTTAACAGGAATTGTCATTAGGGAATCATTTTAATACAAATAAATAAATGTAGCCAAATATAGCATGAAGTTGAATGGTGTGGTTTAAAAAAAAAATTAAAAGCATTTGCACTTTGGAGAAGAAAAACATGATCTAGACAGAAAGCCATTGAAATAGTAACTTGTCTGTCTAGATCTTGTGCTTCTCTGGTCACAAAATATAATTCAACTGATGTTAATAAATGTGCCATTAATAGATTAATAAATGTGATCACACTTAAAGTTAAATTTTCATTGTTGAATTAGGAAAACCTAATGCCTAATAAGGAATGTAGTTATCTGAGTCATTTAAAATCTTGTAATTTAAAACAGACCAAAAAATGAAGAAAATAATAATGGTAACTTTATACCCATACTAAGAATAACAATTACTTAGTTTAAAAGCTGTTTGTGCTTTTGTTGTTATATTAGATGCTGAATTTTGGTTTAGAGTGATAGAAAAATCACATTGATTAAGGGTTAATCTATTGTTAAAAGGTAGGCCTGTCAGGCTTGCTTCTGCAATTTCTTCTAAAAAAATTATGGTTTTAGTTTTCACTTTTAGGCCTTCAATCCATTTTGAATTTTTTTTTTTTGTATATTGTGTGAGACATGTATCCTGTTCCATTTTCTCTTTTTTCTTTGTCAGTCTTTCTAAAGGTTTGTCAGTTTTGTTTACCTTTTCAAAGAACCAGCTTCTTGTTTTGTTGATTCTCTCTTTTGTTTTTCTGTTTTCGATTTCATTTATTTCTGCTCTGATGTTTGTTATTTGTTTTTTTCTGGTAGATATAGGCTTAATTTACTCTTTTCTTTCTAGTTCCTCAAGTTGTAGAGTTAGGCTGTTTATTTGAGGCCTTCTTTAATTGTGTAGGCACTTATTGCTATAAGTTTCCCTCTGAATACTGCCTTCACTGCATCCCATAAGTTTTGGTATGTTGTGCTCTCATTTTCATTTGACTCTAAGAAATTTGTGATTTCCCTTTTGATTTTTAACTTGACCTGTTTGTAGTTTAATAATGTGTTGTTTACTTTCCATATGTTTGTATATTTTATAGTTTTTTTGTTTGTTTCTGTTATTGATTTCTAGCTTCATTCCATTGTGGTCAGAAAAAATACTTTGCATGAGTTCAATCTTCTTAAATTTATCGAGACTTCCTTTGTAACATAACATGTGGTCTATGTTGGCAAAGATCTATGTGCATGGGGGCTTCGTTAGTCAACACTTTTGAAGAATGTTGGGTTTTTTTGTGTAAGCTCTCTTTTTATGGATTTGTCTAATGTTTTCTCATTATAAGATTGAGGCTACACATTTTGGCAAGAATGCCACAGAACTGATGTTCTGACCTTCTCAGTTTATCATAACAGAGGGTATATGACATCAATATATTAACTGTGATCACTTTGTTAAGAGAGTGTCTTCAGGTGTCAAATATTTCATTTTTTCCCTTAGTAATTAATAACAGTGTTGGTACATTGAGACTATGAAATCAATGGCAGTCATCATTATCGGTGTTATAGTTGGTGCTGAGAAAAATGTACACCAAAGTCTCTTGGAAACAAACAACACAGAGTATGAGGACCAAAGTTAGTAAAGAATATCTAACTATCACCAATAATTCAGGAATATTTAGTATGGGAAGTATTAAGAGTAAGTTAATAAATGATAATATAGATATGTAAACATTAAAATATTCTAAAATACGTATTTTGGGTGTTTTTATGTTCAACTGTTTTCAAAACAGTATATGTTTGGTAACAGAATCCATAATGAGAAATAAGTATGATTGTGGTTAGCCCAGAGAAAATGGCTAAAATAAAATAAATCAAATATTTGCAATGGATGTTGCTTGGTTGTATGAATATAAATGATTTAAATTTTAATCTTTATTCTTTACGCAATTTACAAATATCTGAAAATATGTATTATATTTGTTTTAAGGAAAAAATGTCCACACGTGAATATTTTACTATTTGTATTATACATAAACCAAAAAAACCTGTTGACATCATTGATTCCAATT
Source organism: Loxodonta africana (assembly GCF_030014295.1). NCBI lineage: Eukaryota > Metazoa > Chordata > Mammalia > Proboscidea > Elephantidae > Loxodonta > Loxodonta africana. The sequence goes on along the minus strand of NC_087342.1, from coordinate 86,810,430 downwards.
CATGGTGACCCTATAGAACTGCTCCATGGCGTTTCCAAGGAGCAGCTGGTGGATTCAAACTGACAACCTTTTGGTTAGCAGGTAACAGCTTAACCACTGTATGTTTATTGGAGAAATCTTAGAAACGTAGATAAGAAGTCACTGAAAACACGCTTGCCTATAGAAACTACTGTAAACTTTTCATTTTGATCCGTTCAAAGTTATTTATAAACTTCTTATAAAAATAAAACTGGTTCATACTCTACAAATTATTTTTTCACTTGCTTTAACACTTAATAAATCATTCATGTCCTTATAGATCAATAAAAATACATATAAGTTATCATCTCTAATGCCTACATAAAATTTCTGCCCATAACTTTTGCATAGTTGTTAACCATTCAGTTACTTTTGCATGTTGAAGTTGTTTCCATCGTTAATATTACACATGCAAGTAAATAGAACTCTAAAAGTATTATGTTAAAATGAATGAAATCGACAATTTGTAGCAAGGTAGTGTTTTTTTTTTAGTGATATTAGGCAAAACATATGCCTGAGTTGTTAGTGAGTATCACTACTATTAACTGATAGAAACATCCTAACTAGCAGTATCACACTCTGAGAGAAGATTGAATTGCTTGCTTTCTTTTGGGATAACCTTAAATTAAATCACGGTAGCAGTCACAGTACTCCACTCCGTCACATTGTAACTATTGTATGTGCAGTTAATAATCCCTCACAGATCAGGTGTTAACAGTATCTCGCCAAGAACCAGATGTTCAAATCCAAGGCAATGCCTTCATAGATTCCTAAGCAGTTACCATCAAGTCGATTCCAACTCATGGTGACCCCATGTGTGCCAGAGTAGAACTATGCTCCAAGAAGTTTTCTATGGCTGATTTTTCAAAAGTAGATTGCCAGGCCTTTCTTCCAAGTTGCTTCTAGGTGAACTCGCACCTCTACCCTTTCAGTTAGAAACTGAACTTTTTAGCCATTTGTACTACCCAGGGACTTCTTGTACGTACCTAGAACTTCTAAATTGTCTTGTGACTATAGTCATCTCTCTTAAGAGCAAGTCTTTGGATGATCTCCAAATATATTGAGTTGGGATTCATTTGTACATATGTAATATTTTTTAATTACATAAAGTCTTGAAAAATATTTATGTAATTATTTTAGTTCAGTTTTCTTCTTCCATCCTCGAATATTAACATTATTTCTTTTTCTTCTTAAAGCACTTCCTCCATAGGAACCTTGATTAAAATTTCTCATATATTTCCTTTAATATTCTATAACAAATCCTTCTTAAACATAAGAACTTGCCTTTTTTAACATATTTTTATGGTTTCCACACTGTCTTAGGCTGGGCTTTCTAGAGAAGCGAAGCCAGTAAAGCATATAAGTATATATATAAAGAGATTTATACCAAGGAAATGGCTCACATGGTTGTAGAGCCTGGAATGTCTGAAGTCTGTGGGTCCAGCAAACCCAAGATCAGCAGGTCAAAGAGCAGGGCTCTTCCTCACAAGCTGCAAAGATCGATGAAACCTAAGATTGACTAGCTCAAGTCCCAAGAAAGGGAGGTCAGAAGAACAGGAGCCAGCTGCAGGATTCAGAACAAGCAAAAGCCCATGAGCATTGCCAGAATGTCCACTTATATTCCATGCAGGTCACATGCCCCAAGGAAACTCCCTTTCAAATGATTGGTTACTCACAGCAGATCCGACCAGGGAGATGATCACATTAAAAAAAATCTCATTATGGAAGTGATCACAACATCATAGGACTGCCAAAACACTGAGACTCATGGCCCAGCCAAGTTGATGCACAACCTTAACCATCACACACACTCACAAAAAGACATCTTTGGCTCTACATGATGTACCAATAACTAATCCAATCCATTACTGTTGAGTTGATTCTGACTCATAGTGACCCCAAAGGGCAGTGTAGAACTGTCCCATGGGGTTTCCAGGGAGCAGCTGATGGATTTGAACTGATGACCTTTTGGTTAGCATTCAATGCTTAACCACTACGCCACCAGGAATCCATCAATAACTAAAGTAGAACCAGTTATTAAAATCCTTTTTTTTTTAATTGAAGAATGTAGTGCACTTCATGCAGTTATTAAGAAATTAAAAGTCATGTGAGACAGATATATGTGGAAACATGCCATCTTGTGACCAAGGCAGAAGTTATATGGGACCCTCAGGGGCAAGACAATGCCTAAGAATGTCAAGTGAGAATCTGCCAGCCTTCCGAGATATAACCTAGCAATATACATACTCTGTGCCTAGACTAAAATATTTTAGGAAACCTGACTAGTGTCAGACTCAACTTTAAAAATTTTCCAGTAACAACTTCCTGACAGAATTTAACAATCAAGACTTTAGTTCTGAGTACATAGATGTCTCCAAAATTACAATTGCTGTTATTAAAGTAGCTCCTTACAAGACAAGGGAGACCCTGATGTCATAGTGGTTAAGAGTTTGACTGGTAACGAAAAGGTCAGCAATTCAAATCCACCAAGCGTTCCTTGGAAACCCTGTGGGGCAGTTCTACTCTGTCCTATAGGGTCGCTATCAGTTGGAATTGACTTGACAGCAGTGGATTTAGTTATTTTCTTTGGTTTTACAAAACAGTAGTGTGCACAGTGTTTCGTTAATTTGTCTACTCTTGGGCTGTGTGTGCATATTTTCCAAAGCGCACATTTGCTTGATCCTCACATATCTACCCATAAGTCAAAATTTTTTCTTGCCCAGAGTTCTTCGGAGGGCTGCCTTGACTTCCTTGTTCCTTAAACTATAGATAATGGGATTGAGCATGGATGTCACCACCGTATAGAAAAGGGCTGGGAGTTTATCAACTCCTGGTGAATGGCTAGCTTTGGGCCTCAGGTAGGTGACAGATGCTGAGCCATAGAATAGTGTTACTACTAGTAAGTGCGAAGAACAGGTGGAAAGAGCTTTATGGCGGCCTTCAGGTGATGGCATGACCAGCACAGCAGCTAGAATTTTGCCATAGGAAGCAACGATCAGTAAAAATGGGCTGGAAATGCAAAGGATGGCCACAACAAAGTATGCAGCCTCATTATGGGATGTATCCCCACAAACAAGTGCCAGGATGGGAGGGAGGTCACAGAAGAAGTGGTCTATCTCACAGGGACCACAGAAGTCCAAGGAAAAAATATAGTTGGTCTGGCCCAGACCAACCATGAATCCCATCCCCCAAGAAACCAATGCCAAATGGATACACACCCCACGACTCATTCGTGCTGCATAGTGGAGTGGGGAGCATATGGCCGTATAGCGGTCAAAAGCCATGGCTGCCAAAAGGCAGCATTCACTAATACCAAATAAAATAAAGAAAAACATCTGTGTGGCACAACCCTCCCGAGAGATACCTCGAGCTTCACTCACAAGACTTTGCAACATCTTAGGTATGACAGAGCAAGTGTAGCCAATCTCCAAGAGGGACAAGTTGACCAGGAAGAAGTACATGGGAGTGTGGAGGACTGGGTTGGTCCAGACGGCTAAGGCTATGAGAGCATTTCCTGTTAGCGATGTTAAGAACATGAGAAGGGTGAGGGTAAACAGGAAGAAACACTGTTCAGTGACCTCAGAGAATTTGGCAAATGCAAAGTGTTTGACAGACATGACGTTGTCCTGCCAAAAGAGACAACTGAGATTCATGATCTGGAAAAGACAAAGGCAAAGTCATCAGAAGGATACCATCAGATGAGGGAGATAAATTGTTATACTACTTTTAAAGAGCTCTGGTAAGTCAGAGAGGCAATTACTGGTAATTCTAAAATTCAAAAGTTCTAGAATTACACTCTTCCTCATATAGTTTCAAACCCAAATCCTTTTCCATCTTCACTTTCTCAGCAGATGTGTCCAATATACACTTAGTTACCAAAGCATAAAATGAAAAAAAGAAGATTCCAGGCCAATTCTCTCTTCATTCCTTTCTTCATTCCTTCCTTTATCCATCAAGAAATACTACAAAGTAAATGTCTTCTGGTATTTCTTGTATCTATCCATGTCTCTTCATTTCTGTTGACACCGATTCTATTTCTTTCTTCACTCATTTATTCAACAGGTGTTTATTGAGCACAGGCTACTTGGCAGTTTCTGCTTTCAATCCTGGAATTCAGCAATGAATCAAAACCATATAGACCTTATATTTTAGTGAAGGAAAGCAGAAATTAAAGGATCTTTTAATAACTAAAAAATTGGCACAATGCACAGAATTAAAACCAGGGTATTGTGCTGGAAAATGAACAATTTAGATTGAGTGGTCCAACAGGGTTCTAATGATAAGACCCATGGGCTGAGATGTAAATGCCAAGGAGGGGAAGCCATGTAAAGACATGTATTACAGCTATTCATATCATAGCTGTACTGAACTACTGAGAAAGTTTCATCAATATAACTAAGTTCTTTGCCTTCAATATTTCTCATCTGTCATTTTTTTTCTCTAGCAGTGTATTTAGCAACGTTAAATTACCTGTTTTTAGGCTCTGTCCATCATTTAATCCTTTAGAAATTGAGGAGATTCTGATTTAACCACGTAGCAACTATCATGTTATTCACAGATTTGATCTCCATTGCCATCAGCACCCATGATTCCATAATAACCAATTTTTATCTTTAAAATTTTTTTAATTTTAAAAATAATAACTTTTCCAAGATAACAATTCTTTAGTCAGTACATTTTAGTGGTGATTAAACAGTTCACTAAACAATCATCCCACAATTAGCAGCAAAGAAGGTGTAGTAGTAATTTGTTATACATAATAAAGGGGACTCAGAATAGATGAAGTGATACCCCCAAATTAGGCAGAAAAGTACCAAGTGACAGATATGAGATATAAAACACTTTTCCTGACTTTCATTGTTTATACTACACTAAATATACATTTGAAGTGAGTATATGAAAAGCAAAACTATGCTTTTTGAGGATCCAAATTATTATGAATAAACAAATGTACTAGGTACATTCACCAAAACAAATATGAAATATTTGTTTTATATAGACACGTATCTGTATACCCAAGGCAGACAGCACACTCTCAAGCATGCTGAATAGTATAGGAGTTAAGGGTTTCTGGAGATATTCTCTTTGGGTTTAAATCCAAATACAGTAATCTAATTGCTGGTTCAAATTTAACATTTATTTAAACTATCTGTTCTTCACTTCTCCTGTTTATAAAAGAAGTAAAAATAGTACCTTCATCATGTGGTTTCTATGAAGATCCAAAAAAAAAAAAAACCCAAAAACCCAAACCTGTTGCTGTTGAGTTGATTCCGACTCATAGTGACCATAAAGGATAGAGTAGAACTGCCCCATAGGGTTTCCAAGGAGAGCCTGGTGGATTCAAACTGCCAAGCTTTTGGTTAGCAGCCGTAGCTCCTAACTACTATTCCCCCAGGATTTCCTCTACAAGGATAAAGTGAGCTAATTCCCATAAGCACTTAACAAAGTGACTGTGTATTCAACAATTATTATATATGGCAGTGCCTTTATGCATGCTTTAGGAGCTCTGGTGGCACAGTGGTTAAGTGGTTGACTGAAAGGTTGGTAGTTCGAACTCACCAGCTGCTCTGCAGAAGAAGGAGGTGGTGATGTGGTTAAGTAAAGAATACAGCCTTGGAAACCTTATGGGGTCAGTTGTACTCTGTTCTACAGGGTGGGTATGAGATGGAATTTATTTAAAGGAAATGGGTTTGGTTTTTGGTTTTACACTTGTGTACACATAAGTGTACATGTATTGTCACAATACATTTATCCTCATATATATAACCTCTCTTAGGGAATTTTACATCATAATCCCCAATCAATCCTCTTATTCATCATCTTTACCTCATTTTGTGCTTTTCTATTCACCTGTTAACATAGAGAGGAAGAGCAAAAAGTACATACACATACATTACTTACATACATTCATTCATAAAAATGCCATCTTAATGCTTTGTTCTAGATAAATATAATTCTGTGTTATAGATCATTTTAATCTACTAATTTGAGAATTAACTGAGCTATGCAAATTCTCAAAAGGCAAAGGATAGAGAACAAGTGGACTGATTCAAGACATGGTTAAATATGAAATAGCAATTCTATATGAGCCTCAGTACATATGGCTATTAGAAAAATTTTTATACCTTAAGGAGTCTATTAGAATGGTTTTAGACTTATATTAAAGCACCTTAACAAATGTTTTTGGCATTATAATTAATTTTAATATTTGTATCTCCCATGTAGCAACACTTAAGGCCGAGGCAACCAAAGGCAATTGCTTACTTATCTTTTTTATTACCCAAAAGATTTTCTTAAATGCCCTGACTCAATGACAGTTTATTCTGTTCCATAGAAAACCCTGGATGTGGTGAGGTTGTCATTCCATTTGTCAGTTAAATTTACAAATATATATCTTGCTTGTTAATACTTCCTGCCTTTGGGAGGAACCGCAAATTCCTTAGAGGTACTGATGGAGGGAGGTAAGGAGGAGATCCAGGGAGAAAAAGAGAATGTCTGACCCTTTCCTAATTAGTAACATCATGAATACCCTTGTCCCATTTAAACTGTAGAAAATAAATGCAAATGTCTATGTTGAGGACAGGTGTCAGGGGATATTAGGGAACAGGAGGAAGTTACTGGGGAATGGCTGACTGCACAAAGACCAATGCATGCTATTAATCATTTGATATTTCTAGGACTCATAGGATGAACAAAAAACATTAATCTCATGGTAGGTACATTTTAAAAGTTCACAGAGTTCAGAAACAACAGCTGAAAAATAAGGTAGCGAAGGTCTGTGAATGCTTCTAAATATTTAAAATGTCAAAGAATGGCAGTCTTTCTAGAAATACTAAATCCTGTAAACATAATTTATAGGACTCACTAGAGATGAGTACACAAACAAATGTAATAAAAGTCTCTTCTCTGTATCTTGGACTATTACTGAACCATGTAAAGCTGATTTTTTTTTATTACATTTTCTATTTTTTTTTTAGCATTCTGTCACCTTTTGGCCTTAGTTTGGGAAGCTTGATGTCCGTGTAGTAAAAGGCAGTTTCGTGCACATACTATGAATGTTTATTTTCATCACTGCCCGTGGAAAGAGAGTAAGATGCTCAAGGCAGTTATCAGAGGTATGCAGAAAGGATAGTGCTGCTGCCTCTCACATGATACATTTTCTGGACTTATACTTTCTAACTCATCATTTCCTTGTAAAGAAAGAATAATGAAGGCTTTCTTATCTTTCTTGTTGAATTGCTTTGAGTCACAAATGTAAAAATTTTAAAGGAAAACTATGAATAAAAAGTAAGAAATGGCCGTTAAAATGTAGTTTACCTGAGACAAAACCTCCTGCCCTTTCAAAGCCTCACATGAATGAACTCACAGAACACTGCATGGAATATTTCCTGTTATTATCAATCTATATAATAATCTATATTAAAAGTTAATAATCAAGTCATTCTAAGAGGCACTGTGATATAACCTGAAGATAAAGAATTTTCATGCCCCATGATTAATTATATCTTATAGATTCCTATTCAATATTATAAAACATGAAGTGTCCATGGAACACTGGCAAAGTTCTGAAAGTTTAAATATTGAGGTGGACTTTCAATGATAGTTGAACATAAGGAAAAAAAAACAGAGTAGGGAAGTAACATAGCTTTAATACCTCGATGGTTTGGCTTCACATACCACCTTATTCAGCCACAACATCTAAGACCAGAGCATTCTACATGGTTCTGCTTTGGAAATAATCCAACACAGTTTGGGAGCTCCCCATAGTTAGAAATGTTCCTTGACTTGTTCAGTTCCTTATTAATTTGCATTTTCATAGTGAGGTATTTCTTTGTTTTCTATCAGCCAAAGAAACTTGTGGTGCACTATTAGACCCTGAATACTAAACTCGTAGTACAGTACCTAACATACAAGAAACATGATAAAAGTTATTATTAGTTATTATGTAACCACTATTTCTAAAATGTTTTAATAGTAGATACAATTAAAATAATTTGGTCATTACACAGTATAGAGATGATTGCCCATTAATTTCCACAATTTTCCCATAGGAGCTAATGTTCAGCTAAGTGATACCTTAACAACCCAGAACGAAGTGTCTTATCATATGGATCATCATGCACAGGGCAATATAGGTATTTCTATTCCTCCAAAACAGGAGGTACATCAGTTACCTATGAAATAATTAATTTAGAACAACTTACAGCAATGTTATGAAAGAGATAGTAGAAGGTTGAGTGAATTACTCTATTCTTCGGAGATGGAGAGAATAACTGATTAAAATAATGCTCAGAACTGAAATGTTCTTGGGATATTGCTGTCCGTTGTCACACTTTAATCTGCCATCTTCCACAAGACATCAGCTTTGTCACATTCCTCGAATCATAACATTTGAGGGGAAAAAAGTAGACGGTTATAGCTTCTGGTTAAGCACTCCCTGATTTTCTCTATACCCACATCCTATAGCCAACATCCAGAAGATATAAATCTGCCCCATCCTCACCTCTAAGACTGTGCAGTTGAAACCCTTTGTTGTAGTCAGGAACCATGGCTGATCACTGGAGGATTGTGTGTCTCATGGGAGCACATCACATCCCTCCCTGCAGTGCCCTCATTCCACACAAAAACAATAACAGAATTATACAAGGCTTTGCTGATTTCATAATGATATATTTGAGCCAATCTTTTCCCTGAAAAACAATGGTATGTGACTATTTTATATTTCACTTATCCTCTTTGTTCTGAACCCTTACCTTTCTCCTCCAACCCCACTGGAGACTTCTATTTTCTTCTCATTGTCAGGAACCAGTTTCATTCTGTCTCTCAGGAATCATCATGGAGAGTTCTGTCCCTAACTATTTGTAGGTAAATGCTAATATTTAGGAAGAAAAAGAAGTAAAGATGAAATGCAGATTATCCAACAGTTAAATATAATGAATGATCTGTATTTTTGGAAACTGCTTTCGCAAACTACATGCATAGTACAATATGAATTCAAGTGAAACATGTTATTATAAACAATTCTTTTACCACTCTAAATTGTTAACATAAAAAATTCAAATTTTTGTCTAGTCAGCCGGAATAATTATCCAAAATAGCTATAAAAAATTTGCCATATTATAGTGATGCAGTCAATAGTTATCTTAATATTATAACCAATTAAAATTAATAAATCCCAATACTCTCCTGGTTACACATGAATTTCACAAAGTATCCACTTGTTTGTATCAAAAGTAAGCACAAGAAAATGGAAAGCCAAATATATATTAAGGTAGTGAAAGAACAGAGTAAGGTACTAAATGTTAATTATTTAAAAGATATAAAGAGAGTATGTATCTGGAGGCAGGGCCAAGATGGCAGAATAGTCAGATGCTTCCTGCTGTCCTCTTACATCAATGACCCAAAAATACAAGTGAATCAATTATATATGACAATCTAGGAGCCAAAACCATCAAAGACAAAGCTGAGTAGTCAGACTGAGTGGCAGGGGAAAGGAGAGACAATTCAGAAGCAATGAAAAAGTGCCACTCATGAAGTTGCCAGCACCCTGCTGGCAGAGTCAGCCAGTGCACGTCAGAGGGTACAAAGAGTATCTTTTGGGAAGCGTTTCACCATGTCAAAAGAGGTCATGCAGTGGGGAGTCTACACAAGCTTCTGGAGTTCAGGGAAGCAGTGCTGGACCTGAAAAAGTTAAGTACAAGCATCTAACCTACTATGTAAGATCAAAATAACCCCTCCACCTCTAGGAGTTTCACAGCAGGAAAGTACATCTTCCTTTCAGCCATCCCCCACCCCGCTCTGCTCCAACATAAGTCCAGCAGCATTCAATAACTATCATGCCCCTTAAGTTGGAATTCAGGGTTAACTGCATCCAAACCAGTCTTACAGCTCATGGCAGCCCCGAAACCAGGAATTCAGAGCATGCACTGCCCCTTTGCCTAGGCACTGGCATAGGGGTCTACAGACTTGTAGTGACCTTCACCCCTGCCTAGACCTGTGTGGGCTGATTCAACACCACAGGCCTTCATTAGCATAAAACAATATGGCACAAATCTGAAGCCTATTTTCAAATGAAGCAGTCAAGGGAGAGCTGCAGATTCACGACATCTGACTCCACCTTCCCAATAAGCAGAGACCTTATCCACTTACATCAGGGCCCTGAGGGCTGGCAGTATTACCCACTCAATCTAACCACTGATGACAGGGGTCTAAGAATAAGTGGTGCCTCCCGGTCCCTACAACTAACAGCACTGGATATCCAAGGTCTGGCTGCAAAACCCGTTCCCCACATGCTCTAGGGGACAGGGACATACCCTCCATCAAGGCACTTGGGGGCAGCCTTAACCCCTGCCTTGTTCAGCACATAGACCCCTACCACTTGCTCTGAACACCCCTATGCAGCACTGCCTGTCTAGGACTGTAGGTGAGAGCCTGCACCACACACATGGTGACTTGTGACCTGGACACCTGAACCACTTCCTCACAAGAATAGTGAACAGGATTCCTGGGCCACACACCTAGTAGCTGCTCTAAGCACATGCTGACAGGGTGTGAGAGCTTCAAAGATACCAATAACCAAAGTGGCTTACATGCCCAGCCTATTTGAGCATATTAAAAAAAAAAGCTAGGATATAAATATAATAACTTATTGATGGCTCACAGGCAACAGTCAATATCAAATTATGTAAAAAATCAGGTCAAGATGGTTCCCGCAAGCAATCAAAACAAAGAACTAAGGAACCTTTCAGGAAAAGAGAAGATTTTGGAATTACCAGAGTTAAAATTCAAAAGATTAATATACAGAGCTCTTCAAGAGATCAGGCAAAACTCAGACCAAGCCAAGGAACACATAGACAAAGCAATACAGGAATTCAGGAAACAATACAAGAGCAGAATGACAAACTTAACAGGCTACTAGAAAACATAGGGAGACAGCAACTAGGAATCCAAAAGATTAACAATAAAATTTCAGAATTAGACAACTTGATAGAAGGTAATGGGAGCAGAAGATAAATTCCTTGACACCAATTTATTTGAAGAAAAATCAGATGAAAAAAATTTTTTAAAAAATGGAGACACTCTGAGAATTATTTGGGACACTATTAAGAGGAAAACCCTATGAGTGACTGGAGTACCATAATTGGGAGGGGGTGATAACAGAAAATACAGAGAGATTTGTTGAAGATTTGCTGGCAGAAAACTTCTTTGATATCATGAAAGATAAGAAGATATCTATCCAAGAAGCTCAGTGAACACCACACATGGTAAATCCCAAAAGAAAGTTACCAAGACATATTATAATCAAACTTGCCAAAACCAAAGATATAGAATCTTGGGAGGAGCTAGGGATAAATGAAAAGTTATCTACAAAGGAAAAATCAATAAGACTATACTCTGACTATTCAGCAGAAACCATGCAGGCAAGAAGTCAATGGGATGACATATATAAAGCCTTGAGGGAAAAAAAAATGCTAGAATTATATATTTGGCAAAACTGCCTCTGAAATATGCTGGCAAAATTAGGGCATTTCCAGATAAACAGAAGTTAAGGGAATTCACAAAAATCAAACCAAAATTACAAGAAATAGTAAAGGGAGTCCTTCAGTTAAAGAACCAAGACTATCAGACAACCACCCAAGACTAGAACACAGGACAGAACACCCAGATATCAACCCAGATATGGAGAACACAAAAATAAGTCAAAGCTAAAACACTGAAAATACAGAAACAGAGATATCAATATGTAAATGATGAAAACACTGAAACAAAAAAAAGGGAATAAATAGTGTAGTCATAGAACTTCCACATGGAGAGGAAATTAAGGCAATATCAAGAAACAAAATATTCAAACTTGGAAAAATAAAGGTAAATTTTAATGTAAACACAAAGGAAGCTAACAAATCTATCCATCAAAAGAAAAAAGCAAAAAGACTCAGCAAATACAATATCAACAATAATGAAGATGATGAAAAGAAAATACATAAGGAAAAACAACTCGGTACAGAAAATTAAATGGAAAAAAGAAACTGTCAACACCACAAAGAAAAAAAGAATCAAAATGACAGCCGTAAACTCATACCTATCAATAATTACACTGAATGTAAATGGATGAAATGCCCCAGTAAAGAGACAGAGAGTGGCAGAATGGATAAAAGAACAAGATGCTGCCTACAACAGACACATCTTACACTCAAAGACACAAACAAACTAAAACTCAAAGGATGGAAAATAATTTATTGAGCAAACAACAATCCAAAAAGAGCTGGAGTGGCAAAATTAATCTTTGACAAAATAGACTTTAAAGAATCCACCACAAAGGATAAGGAAAGACACTATATAATGATTAAAGTGTCAATACGCCAGAAGGACATAACCATAATAAATATATAAGCACCTAACTACGGGGCTCCAAAATACATAAACTCTAACAGCATTGAAAAGAGAAATAGACAGCTCCATGAAAATAGTGGGAGACTTCAATATATCACTTTTGTTGAAGGACAGAACATCTAGAAAGAAACTCAATAGACACGAAAGATCTAAATATATCAATCAATCAACTTGAACCCATAGACCTATACAGAACACCCCACCCAACAGCAGCCAAGTACATATTCTTTTTCAACGCACATGGAATATTCTCCAGAATAGACCACATATTAGGCCACAAAGAAAGCCTTAACAGAATCCAAAACATCAAAATATTGCAAAGCATCTTTCCTGGCCATAAAGCCATAAAAATAGAAATCAGTAACAGAAAAAGCAAGGAAAAAAAATCAAATGCATGGAATCTGAACAACATCTTGCTCAAAACTACTGGGTTATACAAGAAATCAAGGGCAGAATTAAAAAAAATTCATATAATCAAATCAGAATGAAAACACATCTTTCCAGAACATTTGGGACACAGCAAAAGCTGTGCTCGGATGTCATTTTATAGCAATAAATGCACACATCCAAAAAGAAGAAAGGGACAAAATCAAAACATTAACCCTATAACTCGAATAAATAGAAAGAGAGCAGCAAATGAAGCCCATAGACACCAGGATAAAGAAAATAATAAAGATTAGAGCAGAAGAAGATGAAATAGAGGACAGAAAAACAATTAAAAGAGTCAACAAGAACAAAAGCTGGTTCTTTGAAAAGATCAAAAAAATTGATAAACCATTGGTCAAACTGACAAAAGAGAAACAGGAGAGGAAGCAAATAACCCAAATAAGAAAGGAGATGGGCGATATCACAACAGACCCAGCTGAAATTAAAAGGATCACAACAGACTACTACAAAAAATTGTACTCCAACAAATTTGAAAGCCTAGAGAAAATGGACAAATTTCTAGAAATACACCATCTACCTAAACTGACACAAACCCAGAGAGAAAAACTAAATAACTCATAACAAAAGAAGAGATTGAAGAAGTAATAAAAAAAAAAAAAACACTTCAAAAAGAAAAAAGCCCTGGCCTCACAATCAGCCAGCTTGACCTCATAGACGTTTTATAGAACACTCCACCCAACAGCTACAATGTACAATTTCTTTTCCAATGCACATGGAACATTCTCTAGAGCAGACTACATCTTAGGCCACAGAGCAACGCTCAACAAAATCCAAAACTTTGTGATACTACAAAGTATATTCTCTTCCCACTACGCCATCAACGTAAACATTAACAACAGGGAGAGCAAGGAAAAAAAATCAATCACATGGAAACTGAATAACACCCTACTTAAAAACCACTGGGTAACAGAAGATATCAGAGATGGAATCAAAATTCCTAGAATCAAATAAGAATGAAAACACATCATATCAAAACCTTTGGGACACAGCAAAGGCAGTCCTCAGAGGTCAATTTATAGCAATAGATGCTATAAGAAAGAAGAAAGGGACAAAATCAAAACATTATCTATACACCTTGAATAAATAGAGAACAGCAAAAGAAGTCCATGTCCACCAGAAGAAAGCAAATAATAAAGATCAGAGCAGAAATAAATGAAACAGAGAATAGAAAAATAGAAACAATCAACAAAACCAAAAATTGATTCTTTGAAAGGATCAACAAACCATGGTCAAACTGACCAAAGTAAAACACGACAGGACAAAAATAACCTAAATAAGAAATGAAATGGGGGACATTACAACAGACTTAACTGAAAAAAAAAGCCCTGGCCTGATGGCTTCTCTGGAGAATTCTACCAAACTCTCAGAGAAGAGTTAAAACCAATACTACTAAAAGTATTTCAGAGCATTCATTCTGTGAAGCCAGGATAGCCCTGATACCAAACCAGATAAAAATACCACAAAAAAGAAAATTACAGACCTATATCCTTCATGAAAATAGAAGCAAAAATCCACAAAATTCTAGCCAATAGAATTCAACACCATATCAAAAACAATAACTCATCATGACCAAATTGGATTCATATCAAGTACAAAGGGATGGTGTCACATCAGAAAAAAAAGCAATGTAATCCATCACGTAAATAAAACAAAAGATAAGAACCACATGATATTATCAATTGATGCAGAAAAGGCAGTTGACAAAATCCAAAACCCGTTCATAATAAAAAAAATCTCAGCAAAATAGGAATAGGAGGGAAATTCCTCAACATAACAAAGGGCATTTATACAAAGCCAACAGCTAACATCACCCTAAATAGAGAGAGTCTGAAACTATTGCCCTTGAGAACGGGAACCAGACAAGCATACCCTTTATCACCACTCTTATTAAACTTTGTGTTAGAGGTCCTAGCCAGAGCAATAAGGCAAAAAAAAAAAAAAAAAATTAAGGCCATCCAAATTGCTAAGGAAAAAGTAAAGGTATCCCTAGTTGCAGATGGTATGACCTTATACCTAGAAAACCCCAAAGAATCGACAAGAAAACTACCAGAACAAATACAAGATTTCAGCCAACTATCAGGATAGAAGATAAACTACAAAAATCATTTGGGTTCCTGTACAACAACAACAAAGAGAACTTTGAAAAGGAAATCATCAAATCAATACCATTTATAGTAGACTCCCCCCACCCCAAATAAACAAAAACCTGTTGCTGTTGAGCCAATTCCGACTTATAGTTACCCTATAGGACAGAGTAGAACTGCCCCATAAGGTTTCCAAGGAGAGTTTGGTGGATTTGAACTACCGACCTTTTGGTTAGCAGCCATAGCTCTTAACCACTACATCACCAGAGTTTCCAAGGTGAAATGAACCAGAGACGTAAAAGACTTACACAAAGAAAACTAAAAGAAAAACGACATAAGTGGAAAAACATACTTTGCTCATGGATAGGAAGATTCAACATTGTGGAAATGTCAATCCTACCCAGAAAGAACTACAGATACAATGCAATCATGATCCAAATTCCAACGGCATCTTTACCAAGATGGAAAAAAAAAACGCCAACTTCATATGGAAAGGGAACATGTGCCATCTAAGTAAGGCATTACTGAAAAAGAAGAACAAAGTGGGAGGCCTCACACTACCTGATTTTAGAGCCTATTATACCACCATGGTAGTCAAAACAGCCTGGTACAGATACAACAGATACATAGACCAATGGAACAGCATTGAGAATCTCATCCACCTCTGACCAGCTGATATTTGACAAACGCCCAAAGTCCACTAAATGGGGAAAAGACAGTCTCTTTAACAAATGGTGCTAGCATAACTGGATACTGATGTGCAAAACAAGAAACAAGACCCATACCTCACACCACGTACAAAAACTAACTCAAAACAGATCAAAAACCTAAATATAAAATCTAAAACAAAAAAGATCATGGAAGAAAAAATAGGGATAGCCCTAGGATCCCTAATACATGACATAAATAGTATATAAACCATAACTAACAATGCACAAACACCAGAAGAGAAACTAGATAACTGGAAACTTTTACAAAAATCGAACACTTATGCTCACCAAAAGAGTAAAAGAGAACCTACCGACTGCAAAAAATTTTGGCTACGACATAGCTGATAAGGTTCTAATCTCTAAAATCCATAAGATACGGCAACGCCTTAATCACAAAAAGACATACAACCCAATCAAAAAATGGGCACAGGATATGAACAGATACTTCATCAAAAAAGATATTCAGGCAGCATTTTAGCTGCCTGAATGAGGAAATGCTCCCAATCATTAGCCATTAAACCAAAAAACCAAACCTGCTGCCTTCGAGTTGGTTCCGAATCATAGCAACCCTATAGCACGGAGTAGAGCTGCCCCATAAGGTTTGCAAGGAGCACCTGGTGGATTCAAACTGCTGACCTTTTGGTTAGCAGCTGGAGCTCTTAACCACTACACCACCGGGGTTTGCCATTAACCATTAGAGAAATGCAAATCGAAACTACAGTGAGATACCATCTCACCCCAATGAGGCTGGCAGTAATCCAAAAACACACAAAATATTAATGTTGGAGAGGTTGTGGAGAGACTGGAACACTGATGCACTGCTGGTGGGAATATAAAATGGTACAACCATTTTGGAAAACGATTTGGTTGCTTCCTTAAAGAGCTAGAAATAGAAGTACCATACAATCCAACAATCCCACTCTTTGGAATACATCCTAGAGAAATAAGACCCATCACACGAATAGACATATGCACACCCATGTTCATTGCAGAATTGTTCGCAATAGCAAAAAGATGGAAATAACCTAGGTGCCCATCAACAGACAAATGGGTAAACAAATTATGCTGAGTGAAATTAGCCAGTCACAAAAAGACAAATATTGTATGAGACTACTATTATAAGAACTCAAGAAAAGGTTTAAACATAGAAAAAAGTGTTCTTTGATGGTTATGAGGGTGGTTACTAACTAGATAGTAGTAAAGGATCATCTTCTTTGAACGAAAGGACAGCACACAATATAGGGGAAGTCAGCACAACTGGACCAAAGCAAAAGCTAAGAAGTTTCCTGAACACATCCAAACACTCTGAGGTACAGAGTAGCTGGGGCTCTGGCCTGGGGACCATAGTTTCTGGGGACATATAGGTCAATTGGCATAACAAAGTTTATTAAGAAAATGTTCTGCATCCCACTTTGGTGAGTGGCATCTGGGGTATTAAAAGCTTTGGACTGGCCATCTAAGTAAGATGCATCAATTGGTCCCAACCCACTTGGAGCTAAGGAGAGTGAAGAACACCAAAGACACAAGGAAAATATTAGCCCAAGAGACCAAAGGTTCACATAAACCAGAGGCTCTATCAGCCTGAGACCAGAATAACTAGATGGTGCCTGGCTATCCACCAATTACCTCCCTAACAGGGAACACACAGAAAGTCCTGAACGGAGTGGGAGAAGAGTGTGAAGCAGCACTCAAATTCACATAAAAAGACCAGACTTAATGGTCAGATGGAGACTGGAGGAACCCCCAAAACTATGGCCTTCAGATGCTCTGTTAACCTAGAACTAAAACCATTTCCAAAGACCACTCTTCAGACAAAGATTAGACAGTAGTATAAAATAAAAAATAATACACGTGAGGAGTGTGCTTCTTAGTTCAATTAGATATGTGAGACCAAATGGGCAGCTCCTGTCTGGATGCAGGATGAGAAAGCAGAAAGGGACAGGAACTCGGGAACGGGTTAAATGGGCACAGGTATCCCATGGTTGGAAAGCAGGAGTGTGCTGTAACATTGTGGGGGTTGCAATTGATGTCACAAAACAATAGGTGTACAAATTTTTGTATGAGAAATTAATTTGAGCTGTAAACTTTCACCTAAAGCACACACACAGGAAAAGGAAACAACATATAAAGAAAGGAGGCAAGATACTGAACACCTATTATGTAAATGATATAAAGGCACAGGAGGAAAAGTATCATTTAGACAGACAATACCTCTGATTGCAGTCTTCTTAAATGAGATACATATGGATTAGAACCTGATTGCCTGGATATGACTAAAATGTAGATCTTACATTTATCATTCTCCAAATTAGATATAGAGCCAGGAGGATTTTGATTAGATTTAAGGGAATTGGATCAGTTATTTTCTTCAACATTCTCCACCTCTTTAGTAACAAAATACTAAATTTATTTAGTGTGGCAAATGCTCTCAGCTAAAGAACGTATTTCTCAGCTGCCCTGGCAAGTAGGTGCATCCTACAACTAATTCTGGCCAATGGGATATAGGCTGAAGCTGTTTGGGATATCCAGGAGGTCTCCTTAAGTGAAGAGGAATACCTTTTTTAGAACTTTGTCCATCTACCCTGCTGCCCTGGAATTCAATGTCATGATGGAAACATGACATTACAGCTTTCATAATAAGGACAAATGCCAAAGCCAAGGAATGTTGGAGCAGAAGTATAGAAGCAGCCTAGATTCCTGACAAATTTGTGGATGCCAGCCTTCTTTAAATAAGAGATATAAATTTCCATTTTTTAAAAGGTATTGGTATTTGAGAAATTTCCATTATACATCCCACATAACCCTTACAGAATCTGGAGTAACCTCTCAAGCTTGTGGTTCAATTAAATTGAGAAAGCTGCTGGGATTATGCATAATTTCTATCCTTGACACAGAAGTTACCTCTCCCCATCCGACAGCACCAATGTACAAACATGCTTGTTAGGGCTTTCTAAGACAAGTACAGAAAAAATTTCATCCTTGCTCGAGTGCTAATGCAGAGGTATTCATCTATCTAAGCATATTAAAAAAAAAAAAAAAAAAACAGTTGCCATGGAGTTGATTCCAACTCATAGTGACCCTATAGGACAGAGTAGAACTGCCCCATAGAGTTTCCTAGGAGTGCCTGGTGGATTCAAACTGCTGACCTGTTGGTTAGCAGCAGCTCTTAACCGCTATGCCACCAGGGTTTCCTATCTAAGTACAGGTATAAATTAATGCAAGTATTGGTTGATACACTGTTAAATAATTAATGTAAGTACTGAGAGAATGCTAAGGAAAGTGGTCGGTAGCAAACTGAATTAATAAGGAAAATTTTTGTTGAATGGAGAGAGGACTTAAAATCCCAGGGTAAGAGAGGAAAATAGAGGCAATTTTTGACCTACTTTAGTTAATCTGGAAACCCTGGTGGCATAGCGGTTAAGAGCTATGGCTGCTAGCCAAGATGTTGGCAGTTCAAATCTGCCAAGTGCTCCTTGGAAACTCTATGGGGCAGCTCTACTCTGTCCTATAGGGTTGCTATGAGTCAGAATTGACTCGATGGCAGTGGATTTGGTTTTTGGGGGGTTTTAGTTAACCCAGTAGGATATTTATATCATTAATTGATTTTTTCATTTGTTATTTGGGTCTTATTGGTCTGTGCAGTTGAGTCAGTTCTGACTCACAGTCAGATGTAAATTAAAGATCAAACATTTTTGTATTGGAACTTACAGTTTGGATGTTGTTGTTACCTGCTGTCAGGTTGGTTCAGACTCATACTGACCCTACATACAACAGAACGAAACACTGCCAGGTTCTCACAATTGCTGCTATGTTTGAGCCCGTTGTTGCGGCCACTGTGTCAATCCATCTTGTCAAGGGTCTTCCTCATTTTTGCTGACCCTCCACTATACCAAGCATAATGTCCTTCTCCAGGGACTGGTTCCTCCTGACAACATGTCTAAAGTACATGAGATGAAGTTTTGCCATCCTTCTTTCTAAGGAGCATTCTGGCTGTACTTCTTCTAAGACAGATTTATTCGTATGCCTGTCAGTCCACAGTATATTCAATATTCTTCACCAACACCGTAATTCGAAGGCACCGATTCTTCTTCAGTCTTCCTTATTCATCATCCAGCTTTCATATGCATATGAGGTGATTGAATATATCTTGGCTTTGGTCAGGCACACCTTACTCCTCAAAGTGACATCACAATTTGAATAGAACTCCTTATCCAAAACAATGAAATCTCAGCGCCTTGGATCCCTTTTGATATGTTACTATGCTGGGCTTTTAATAAGATATTATTAACCAAGAATTTCTTTTTGAATACTCAAAATACTAGATGACAAATTTAACTTCTGGACAGATTGTCAGTGGAGAAAAAAAGTTTAACATAAAAGAAAAGAAATGAAGAATAAAATAAAATCTAAATCCAAATGGAAATTCACTGTCAGGATCAAGGATACTGAGCAAAGGTTTTGAGAGAAACCTACATATTTCCAATGTAAAACATCATTTTATTGATTCATATCTTGAAAGAAAGCTGTATTCTTTCAGAAGTCACCTGCTTTGGGAAAACCTTTTAGTAAGCTTCAATGTCAGATTTCCATTGGGATTAGATATCCAGATTGTAGGATCCTAAATATGTTTATAATTGGAAACATGTGTTGATGTGTCTCGGAATTTAAGAACCATGTTTGTATGCAGAGAGACAAAAGTGTGTTAGTAATTACCAAGGGCCAGAGGAGGGGATGGGGGAATGGGGAGTTAGGAAGAGGTATTGAATTTCTGTTTGGGGTGATGAAAAACTTTTGGAGAATGGATTTGATTGCACGACATGGTGAATGTGGTGAATGTCACTGAATTGTTTACTTAAAAATGTTTAATGGCAAGCATTTTGTTATATATATCTTACCACAATAATTTTTTAAATTAAATAAATGAGTGAAAAAATAACTGTATTTGTAAATAACAGTAAAAGGCTGATTTTTGTTTAAAAATACCTTAGTAAATTTAGTCTCTCAATGCAATATTATGTAGAGACAAATCAAGTGATGTTCTTTTTGACACAAGCTTGTATCTGTTTTGAATATTTACTTGTATTTTTAATATCAGTTATCTGAGAATGCCTGGCAAGATTAGAATGTACCAAGGTGGAATCTGTGAGAGAAGGCAGGACAAATCTAATGGATCTTATTTCTTCCTTTTGTGATTGACTTATTGCAGGCAGCATAATGCCCTCCAGATTCATCCATGTCGTGACATGTTTTGCAGATTCATCATTGTTCTTTATTGTTGCTTAATATTCCATTGTGTGTATATAGCAAAGTTTGTTTATCCACTCATCTTTAATGGGCACTTAGGTTGTTTCATGTTTTTTGCTATTGTGAATAATGTTGCAATGAACATGGATATGCATGTATCTATTAGTGTGACAACTCTTATTTCTCTAGGATATATTAAGAGTGGGATTGCTGAATCATATGGTATTTCTATTTGTAGCTTTTTAAGGAAGTGCCATATCATTTCCCAAAATGGTTGTACCATTTTGCACTCCCACCAGCAGTCTCTAAGCATTCCAATCTACCCACATCCTCTACAACATTTGTTTTTTTGTGTGTGTTTTAATTCGTGCCAGTATTATTGGGATGAGATGGTAACTCATTGTAGTTTGATTTGCATTTCCCTAATGGCTAGTAATCATGAACATTTCCTTGTTTGTTAGTCACCTGAATGTCTGTTCATACATCCTTTGGACATTTTTTACTTGGATTGTTTGTCTTTTTGTGGTAGAGGTGTTGGATTTTCCTATAGATTTAAGAGATTAGATTTTCAAACTTTGTCAAATATGTCACAGGCAAATCTTTTTTTCCCAGTCTGTAAATTCTCTTTTTCCTCTTTTGGTGAATTTAGATCCAAGTTATTTGGTGTTTGTGTGTTGATAGTTATGTTTTATATCCTATTTATGCCATGTATTGGGGCCTCTAGCATTGACCCTATTTTTTCTTCTGTGATCTTTATAGTTTTTGATTTTACATTTAGACCTTTGATCCATTTTGAATTAGTTTTTGTGTATGGTATAAGGTATGGGTCCTATTTTAATTTTTGACAGAGAGATATCCTGTTTTGCCAGCACCATTTGTTAAAAAGGCTATATTTTCCCCCACTCAATGAACTTTGGGCTTGGTTGAATATCAAGGGATCATAGGCGGATGGATTTACATACGGATTCTCGATCATGTTCTACTGGTCAATTTTTCTTTCATGTACCAGTACCAGGCTGTTTTGACTACCGTAGCTGTATAGTAGGCTCTGAGGTCAGGTAGTGCAAGTCCTCTTACTTTACTCTTCTTCATCATTAGTGTCTTACTTATCCAGTGCCTTTTTTACTTTCCATATAAACTTAATGATCAGTTTTTCCATCCTGTTAAAGAATGATGTTGGTATTTGGATCAGAATTGCATTGTACTGGTAGATGGCTTTGTGTAGAATTGACATTTCCACAATGTTGAGTCTACCTATCCATGAGCATATGTTTTTCCATTTATGTAGGTCTTGTTTGCTTCTTGTAGTAGTGTTTTGTAATTTTCCTTGTGTAGGTCCTTTATGTCTCTGGTTAGATTTATTCTTAAGTATTTTATTTTTTTAGGGGCTATTATAAATGGTATTACTTTCCTGATTTCCTTTTTTTAGTTCTTTTTATTGGTGTATAGGAATCCAACCAATTTTTGTATGTTTATCTTGTATTCTGCTACTCTGCTGAAACTTTCTATTAGTTCTGGCAGTGTTCTTGTGGAGTCCTTTGGGTTCTCTATGTATAGTATCATATCTTGCAAAAATAGGGATAGTTTTATTTCTTCTTCAACAATTTGGATCCCCTTTATTTCTTTTTCTTGCCTTATTGTTCTTGTTAGGACTTAAAGTGCAATGTTAAACAGGAGTGGTGATAAGGGGCTTCCTTGTCTTGTTCCTGTTCTGAGGGGGAATGTTCTCAGCCTCGCTCCATTGAGAATGATGTTGACTGTTGGTTTTGTGTAGATACCCTTTATTATTTTGAGGAATTTCCCTTCTATCCGTATTTTATTGAGAATTTGTATCAAGAATGGGTGTTGGACTTTATCGAAAGCCTTTTCTGTGTCAATTGAGATGGTCATGTGATTCTTTTATTTCATTTATATGGTTTATTACCTTGACAGATTTTCTAATATTGAACAGTCCTTGTATACTTTGTATGAATTCCACTCTGCTAGAAAGTATTTTTTTATATGATGCTGAATTCTATTAGCTAGAATTTTTTTGAGGGTTTTTGCATCTATATTTCTGAGAGATACTGGTCTGTAATTTTGTCTTTTTTGTGATGTGTTTGCCTGGTTTGGGTATCAGGGTTATGCTGGCCTCATGGAGTGAATTTGGAAGTATTCCTTCATTTTCTGTGTTCTGAAACACTAAATCCATACAATTTGAGGCATTAAATAATTAATTCATTTTGAATAAAAGCATTACCATTGATAATTAAAATTAGTTGAACCCATAGTTTTATAAACTTAAAGTGATGCAAGATTAAATTCAATATAAGTAGGTGATATTTGAAATTTAAATTATTTATACTCTTTCGTTGTTAATAAACCCAAGGCTATTTATATAAACTAGAACATTATGGTAACTTTTTAGAAGAAGGGAGACATAGAGGTTTTTTTTTTTTTTTTGTCAAAATTATTAACCAGTCTCGTATTTAAAAGAATTTCCTTAAGTAAGAAAAATGTGTGAATGTTTTCTCTATATATCTCATGTATAAAGGTATTTAAATTATTTAAAAATAATGCAGTAGATGCTGTGTTTCTTATCACCTATCTAAATAAGCAAAACCACCAATTAAACTCAGAATATATCTTTTTTAAAGATGAGCTACAGATTGCACAAAAAAAAGATTCTTGAAGAGCCAATGTACCATTCAAAGCATAAGGATGCATGTTCTCAGAAATCTAAATTTCTTTTATTTTAAATTGATAGAAGCACTTACTTATCTTTTTAAATCAATCAGCATTCCATTACATATTAAAAGAAATTGTGCTTTAATTAACTCCCTCTTCATGAAGTCAGGGGTTTCTAGGTGGTACAGTTAAGCACTCAGTGACTAACTGAGAGGTTAGTGGTATGAATCCTTCCAGGAATGCATCAGAAAAAAGGCCTAGGTACCTACTTCTGATAGAGTCAAAGAATACTGGTTTGCTAAAATTTTTAAATTTATAAAAATGAAAAAAATTATTAGCTTTAACATAAATTAGATAAGTCAAATGTAATAGAATATGATTTAAGATAGAAACAGAAGTATTTGTGTCAATTAAAAGTAGTAAGAAATAAAGACATATAACAAAATATTGTTAGTTATCTCCATAATAGGCATCATTGATTAGAATTTGAGAAATTTTTAATTCCCTTTTGAATTTGGTACCACAGTCTTTTTTTCAGTGTTGATGTCCCTTAAAGTAATAATGTATTTTCCAGCAGTTTTTCTTTAAAGGATTGCCTTGACAACAGCAAATTTTGATTTATATAGCTGCAGGAAATTCTCCTTTCCCTGATTCAGTATGCCCAGTTTACAATGATGTAAGTTTTTCCTTTCTCTTTGACTTGTTCTATTTATATAATCCTGAAGGAACATTAATATCAAGTTAATTAATCACTTAAAAGTTTTTGCAAACTGATCAAAGAAGACTGAGCTTGGAAAATTAGGGATTCAAATACCTATTGTTTTAAGGCTCCCGTTAAGAATACAAGTTTATTAAAGCCAAAATACCTGTGGTGAGTATGGTATGATAAGATCATCTTTGCTATATAAATTTCATTTGTTCAGATACAGATACCTATTGAGTGCATATGGATAAATATTTTAAAAAGTCAGAATGTTGGAGGGAAGGAGAGAGCTCTGACTTTTAGAGTTGAGAACAGTCATCTTGGAGAAAACACAAAATGCACAGAGAGGATTCCATCAAATCCAGAAAGACAAAAGATTAAAAACCTCTCAACCTGTATCTTATGTACCAGGATATAATTGTCAGGAATATTAGAATCCTCAAACATATACAAATACACACACACCCCAAATGAATTAGTTTCAAATCCCCTGTCATTTTCACCTGGCAGGGTTTGAATTCCTGTGATCATTATGTGACAGAATCACTTAATGATAGAGCAGCAGAAATCAAAACTCAAAACCTACCTCAGCCCTCACCAGTGTGCACACAATCACCTATGCACAATCAAAATCACCGTCAACTGCTAACTTGGCAAGTCATCAGACATAGAATGGAAGAATCAGAAAAGCTCCAACCACAAGACTTATCGGATCACTCAAGGGAGGCTGAATCCAGGAATCCATTAGTCCAACTTACTACAAGGGTTGAATCCAAATGTGTCATATCTCAGTGCCTTCATGAATACACTTTAAGTGAATAACTCAAAGATATCTAGCTAATTATTAGTAAACTGTTTACTTACATAAGAAGGTCCAAGCATAGTGCAAATGGTTTGTGCTTGACTGTTAACCCAAAAGTTGGCAGTTCACACCCACCCAGTGCATGAAAGAAGAAAGCCCTGGCAATCTACTTCCATACAGGTAACAGCCCAGAAAATCCTATGAAGCAGGTCTACTCTGTAACACATGGGGTAGCCATGAGTCAGAACCTACTTGACGGCAATAGGGTTTTTACTTCTATAAAAGGGAGATAATAGATCGATTTCATCTAACAAGACAAAGCCAGGATTTATATAAGAGAAAGAACACAGAGGGAAGAAAATTAGTCACAAAAAATTATCCAATAAAGTATAAACACAAAAATCTTGTTCATATTTATAGGGTAAACCAACAGACTGGCAGATAATGAGAGGTCAGTCTTGTTATCCTGATGCGATACCCTGAGTATGTTAAGTAGGTGAATCAAAGAAATTGATTTCAGTTGCCTATGAATTCTTCAGAGTGTTCAGAATTTAGTTTTGCAAGATACATTTCAGGCTTTCAGTGTATTTCAGCACTCCCACCTTAGTTAAAACATATCTGCACCTTTTCCTCATCAGTTTCTTACTCTCCTATACTCTGATCTTTTCTCACCATCCTCTTCAAAGTTCCCTTTACATCTTTGTTTCTCAGAGTGTAAATGAGGGGATCGAGGGTAACAGTTACTACGATATACAAAAGTTTTATAAACTTTCAATGACTGTGGGCATAGGAGCTGTTGGGCTGAACATAGACAGCTGTGATGGTCCCATAGAAGAAGGACACTACCAACAGGTGGAATCCACATGTTCCAAGGACTTTAGGCCAGGCATGGGCTGACCTGATTCTCATCACTGCTTGGACAATGTATCCATATGATACCAAGATGAGTGTCACAGGGTGGAGGAGGAGTATCAAGGAAGCCATGAAGAGCTGGAACTTATTGGCATGAATGTTTACACAGCCCAGTTTGATCACTGCAGGCATTTCTCAGGTGAAGGTGTAAATATTCTAGTATCCACAGAGGGGCAACCAAAGGGTGATGGTCCCATAAATGAGGGTGTTGCCCATTCCACTCAACCATGCCACTCCTGCAAGTGACTGGCAAAGTCATGGATGCATAATGGTAGCATAATGAAGTGGTCGGCACACAGCATCATAGACACCATATGCCCTGACAGCTTGGAGAATGCAATCAGTGGATCCCATTGCCGAAGACCCATAGAGTAGAACAGCACAGCTTATAGAAGTAATTGTCTTGGTGGGCCCATGGAGGTTCCACAGCAGTTGGGGCACAATGCTGGCAGTAAAGCAGAGGCCAACAAAGGCGAGATTGGTAAGAAAATAATACATGGGCACAAGGAGCTTAGAATCTAGACTGGAGACCAGAATGATGGCTGTCTTGCCTATCAGTGTCAGTAGGTAGGAGATCAGCACAATCACAAAGAGGATCTTCTAAAGCTGTGGCTGGTCAGAGAAGCCCACCAGTGTGAAATCACCTCCCAGACTCTCATGACTCATCTACATCACCTCACTCATGAAAAGGAAAGAGACAAGTATAAAAATACAGATGGTTGGATCCAAAACCCAAAACCAAACACATTGCTGTCAAATCAATATTGGGTAGTGGGAGACAAGATCAGAAATTCTCTTGAGAAAAATTGGCCCTGAAGGTGAGGAAGGAGGGTGTGTATGTAGAGAGAGAAGAGAGAAACCTGTCTGACCTTAGGAGGAAAGTAAAAGTATGAAGAACTTTCTTAGAAAACTGCTAAAAGATATGGTGACATAAAATAAACAATATAAGAAGTGATTAATAATTAATGATTTCTTGATTATTTGAAATTGTTTAATTTGGAGGTGGGGCCAAGATGGCAGACTACTCAGACACTTCTGGTGATCCCTCTTACAACAAAGACCTGAAAACAAGTGAAACAATTATATACATATGACAAGCTAGAAGCACTGAACATCAAAGGCAAAGTTAGGAAATTGGATTGAGTGGCAGGGGGAGGAAGACACAGTTCAGAAGCTGTGAGGAGTTGCCGGACCTGACTTGGTGAGAACCGGTGCCCCTCAGTCATGATCTCCTGGCTTGACAATGGTGGGGCTGGCAGTAGCGTTTAGGATGCAGTTTCCTAAGGGAGAGACAGTGAGCTGCACAGTCTATTCTGAAATCAGAAAAGAACAGAGCTCTCAGTAAAAGCTAAGTACTTGCACCTAATTTATCATGCTCCCTGCCCCCAAGCTGGCTTCAGGGGCTCTCGGTTTCCCTGGGCCTGAGATAAGATCTGCTGCACATCCTGAGCCATTATCCTATCCTTGGAGAAGGAGTAAATTAACAACTGGTGGAAAAGATAATCTGCCGGGTCCCCTAAACTGGCAGCTCAGGGCAGAAGTGGCTCCTGTCCACTTTGAATACCTGTCATCCCTGCATGGACCTCTGTGGGCCCATTTCAGGAGCTTAGGCCCTTGTTTGCAGACTGCCATGGTGTATGTGCCTGAGATCTGACTTCAACGGTTTCAGCTGTGTGGTGGAAAGGCAGCTTTTTGATGTTTGACACCAATTTACCTATTAAAAAGGTCCACTTTCTGGGAGCCAGGCGCACGGACACCGTCAAGGCTCAGCTACCAACATCAGGGGCCTTGGGACTGGTGGCTCCACCCACATCATGTAGCCACCTGTGACAGTGGTCCAAGGATAAGTGGTCCTTACAACCAAAAGCATTGGGTGCCCACGGTCCAGCTACAGAACACACCCACCTGTGTGCTCTAGGGAACAGGGACACACTTTCCTCACAGACACTCAGGGAATGGTTGTCAGCCCCCTGCCTTGCTCGGAGAATGCAACCAGATACCTGTGCCTACACCAATCAACCCTGCCCCTCTAAGACTGTAGGACAGAGCCTGCATCACACAATTGGTGACCAGCTAATTGGACACCTGAGCTGAATCCATACAAGAAGAGTGAATGGACTCCTAAGGCTTATGTACCTGGTAACAGCTCTAGCCTCCTGGTAACAGGATGTTAGAACTTCAAAGGCATGAATAATCGAGCTAGCTCACTCAAGCCGTCTATTTGGGCATATCAAAACAAATCAAAGCAAGAAGCTAGGATACTGTAGGCAAACATAAAATAAATACAATAAATTACAGATGGCTCAGAGACAACATTCAATTTCAAATCGCATAAAGAAGCAGACCATGATCATTTCAACAAGCTCTCAAAACAAAGAATCAAGGAATCTTCCTGACAAAGTGGTCTTCCTGGAATTACCAGAGGCAGAATACAAACAATTAATATGTAGAACTCTTCAAGAGATCAGGCAAAATGCACACAAACCAAGAAACACAGAAAGTAGTTGAGGAAATTAAGAAGGTTATTCAAAAACATAATGAAAAATTAAATAGGCTGCAAGAATCCATAAAGAGACAGCAACCAGAAATTCAAAAGAGTAACAATAAAATTTCAGAATTAGACAACTCAATAGAAAGTCAGAGGAGCAGAATTGAGGAAACAGAAGCCAGAATTATTGAGATTGAAGATAAAACACTTGGTACCAATACATTTGAAGAAAAATCAAATAAAAGAATTTAAAAAGATGAAGAAATCCTAAGAATCATGTGGGGCTCTATCAAGAGAAATAACTAGTAGCAATTGCAGTATCGGAACAGAGTGGGAGAGCAGAAAATACAGAGAGAATTGTTGAAGATTTCTTGGCAGAAAATGTCCCTGATATTGTGAAAGAGAAGATATCTATCTAAGATGCTCATCGAATCCCACATAAGGATCCCAAAAGAAAGTCACCAAGACATATTGTAATCAAACTTGCCAAAGCCAAAGATAAAGAGAGAATTTTAAGAGTGACTAGAGATAAACAAAAAGTCACTTACAAAGGAGAGTCAATAAGAATAAGCTCAGACTCCTGGGCAGAAACCATGCAGGCAAGAAGGCAATGGGATGACGTATATAAAACACTGAAGGAAAAAAATTGCCAGCCAAGAAACATATATACAGCAAAACTGTCTCTCAAATACGAAGGCAAAATTAGGACACTTCCAGATAAACAGAAGTTTAGGGAACTTGCAAAAACCAAACGAAAACTACAAGAAATGGTAAAGGTAGTTCTCTGGTTAGAAAACCAGTAATATCAGCTATCAACCCAAGACTAGAACACAGGACAAAGCAACAAGATATCAACCCACATAGGGAAATCACAAAAATAAATCAAGATAAAAAAATGCTCAAAACAGGGAAACAAAGATGTTGTTATGTAAAAGATGACAACACTAAATTAATTAAAAAAACCAAAACCAAACCTGTTGCCATCCAGTCAATTCCGACTCATAGCGACCCTATACAACAGAGTAGAACTGCCCCATAGAGTTTCCAAGGAGTGCCTGGTGAATTTGAACTGCTGACCTTTTGGTTAGCAGCCATAGCACTTAACCACTATGACACCAGGGTTTCCAAATTAATAAAGAGGGACTAAAAAAAAAACTAGTCATAGATCTTTCATATGGAGAGGAAGTCAAGGGAATATAAAGAAATAAAAGTTTGGTTTAAACTTAGAGAAATAGGAGTAAATATTAAGGTAATCACAAAGGAGAGTAACAATCCTACACACACACACACACACAAAAAAAAACAAAGATTCAGCAAAAACGAAATCAACAACAATGAAAACAAGGAAAAGACAGTATATAAAGAAAAACTGCTTCGGAAAAAAATTAAGTGGAAAAAAGAAACTGTCCCCAACACACACATGCACACAAAAAGGCATCAAAATGACAGTACTAAACTTACACCAAATTGTTTAATTTTCTGCAAATCTACCTCTTTCTTCTTCAACAGCATCTTGTAAAACTGCAAGCAAAAGAAAAAAAAAAAAGAAAGGTAGTCAGTTAGAGAATAACTTCTTTATAACTATTTTATCTGTGCTCAGAAGGAGCCCTGGTTGCCCTGTGTTTTAAACAGTGCTAACAGAAAGGTCAAGAAATTAGAACCCACTAGATGCTCCTTGGGAGAAAGATGTATCAATCTGGTTCTGTAAAGATTACAGCCTTGGATACCCTATGGTGCAGGTGTACTCTGTACTATAAGGTCACTGTAAGTCAGAATCATATTGATGGCAACGGGTATCAGGGGTCAGTAGTAAATGTGGTAAATATGGAATACATGTTTTTATTTTTATTTTTTATAAAATAGTATTATTGCAATACCCTATGCTGACATATGCATTTACCAATATCACAATAAGATGGAATATGAAGTACGTAGTTATCATGTTGTTTTTCTTAATAAATAAATTAAAAAACAAACCCCTTTCCAATGAGTGCCTTCTGACGCATAGGGACTATATAAGACAGAGTAAAACTGTCACATAGGGTTTCCAAGGAGAAACTGGTAGACATGAAATGTTGACCTTTTGGTAGCAGCTGAGATCTTAATAAATACCATCTACATATTAAATAGTTTTCTTCCAACATTTTTCATATACTGTAAAAAATGAACTATTGGATATTTTATTTTTATATTAATTAAAGTAGCTAAAGCTTTTCAAAACTTTATTCTTTGATGGATTTCATTGAATTTTTGTTTGGGATGTAATCTACATTTTCCTTTATATAACTTCATATTACATAGTAGCAGAATAACAAGTTGATTAGATTGCATTACACAATGTTGCTAATTAATTTAGTGGCACTTCCATAGGTCACTGCTGATCTTCTACTGAAGGAAACGGAGATTAAAAAAAATAAAGTGTGTTTTAGAAGCCTGAATAAAATGATATGTAGTGCATTTTTGCTGATGGCAAGCAGACAACCTTTCTTATCAAGTAGTGCTTAAGGAAAGAACTAAACAATGAATAAGCATTAACCAGTAAATGCAATGAGGTTTGTGGTAAGGAGAGATTATTTTAGGTAGAAGGAATAGCATGCTGAGGCTTAATGCTGAAAAGGCATTGAGAGGAAAAGGAATATGTGGTGTCATAGGATTAGTCTGCAATAGTAGGCAGGCATGGAAAGGAAGAGTAATGTTCAAATTATGCTAAAGATTTGGATTTATCCAAAGGGTGTACTAAACAGGCTAAGGGGCAAAAAAGCTCTGGAGGGAGAGGTAATTGACAAGTTTTTTGTATTTAAAAAACAAAACAAAAACAAAAAACTACTTTGGCCTCAGATTGCAGAATGGATTGGCAAGGAATAGATTGATACATGGGAACTGCTTTGAGAGCTGTTACAATACTCTAAGAAGAATGCCTTGGTGGTGCCAGAGAAGGTTTCTATCCTCAGACCCTAGAGAGAGTTAGGAGTTAAATCAACAGGACATGACGATTGACTAGCTGCGGAGGGTGAGATGGAAGTGTTGATAATGGGTTACAGGTGTATTTCTTGAACAATTTGGTGTCTTTTACAGAGGCAGGAAACATGAAAGCTGAAAAAATCTTTTGTAGAGAAGATAATAGATTTACATATCTCTACATTTATGATTTTTAAAAATTTGAGTAGATAAGAAACGTTAAGTGATTCAATCATGCTATTTGACTCTTTGTCATATACCTTCTCCCTAGTCATCCACTTGGATATAACCATGATGTCATAATTGGAGATCATTATTACTTTTCCTAACAAAAAAAATTATTCACTTTACAGTTTTCTATCTTTTATATCCATTATTTCATAACTATCCAAACTAAATTTGAATATGACAATATTTTTACACCTTTCATGCAGGTTAGCCAATCTACTCTTACATTATTTAAGTTTTCTTAAAAAGACTTTTTATTTACATCATTCTAGATGGCAAAGAATTTTAGGTGGTCTGTTACCTTTCAGTTGTATTGCTCATTCCCTTCTTATACATGACTGATGGAATCATACAGCCAAAAAAAAAAAAAAAAAGGATGTTCATCAAGATAGAATTTTCATTTATGAATGTATGAAGTTCACAAAACTCAGCATTAAAATCAAAGCTCTGCACAATTTTTGTTCTTCCTTTGGTTTTCAGAATTATCTCCCAATATTTATAATTTGTTCTATCCAAATAAATCCCATTACTACGCCCATCACAGAAAGTTCTAGTTTCTGATTCAAATCTTTTGCCAATCCTATGTCTCTTCTTTGCTATAACAATTCCATTTCCTTTACCCCTAACAAATTTTATAAAAACAAAAACACATTGCCATCCAGTCAATTCCAACTCATGGTGATTCCATGTTTTTCAGAGTAGAACTGCTCCATAGGATTTTTTCTTGGGTGAAATTTTTACAGAAGGAGACCTGGTGGAGCAATGGCTAATTAAGCACTTAGGTGCTACCCAAAAACCAGTGGTTTCAACCCACCAGCCTCTCCTCAGGAGAAAAGACCTGGCTCTCTGCTCCTGTGAAGATTACAGCCTAGAATAACACTGTGGGCAGATCTACTTTGTCATTTAGGGTCACTATGAGTCAGAATTAGCTGGATGGCACATAAC
This sequence comes from Loxodonta africana, assembly GCF_030014295.1. Taxonomy (NCBI): domain Eukaryota; kingdom Metazoa; phylum Chordata; class Mammalia; order Proboscidea; family Elephantidae; genus Loxodonta; species Loxodonta africana. The sequence continues at coordinate 86,777,834 of NC_087342.1, read as the reverse complement.
AACAACAATCTTTACAGAAACAGATTGCCAGGCCTTTATTTCATGGCAGCACTGGGTGGATTTGAATCCCCAGCCTTAGGCTAGTCATCCAGATCAAACCATTTCACTTCCCAGGGACCTGTAGAAAACGTTCTACCATTCTGTTAATATTTATCTCTGGATCTACATCTTCCAAGAAGAGCTCAAATCCACTCCCTACAAAACATTTCTGTAAACCTAAACTACTATAGTTTTCATGTCACTAAGCTGGTCATGCATCCTCAAATGGAAAGTAAACTCTTAATGGGCAAAGACATTTCTCTTAAACGTCTTTCTTGCTATCCTCAGCATTCAGGCTTATGTTTGGAACATAGAAGGAAACAAATAAATACCTCTTGTATAAACTAATGTGTTTATTCTTTCAATTAAACAGCTTTTCTTCCTATTTTCTCCTCTTCTGGCTGGCAAAAAATTGTGTTTACAACACATATTAAACATAAATCAGTACAACACATATAATAAAACGAAAACCCATTACCCTTGAGTAGAATTGCCCCATACAGTTTCCAAGGAACAACTGGTGGATTCGAACTGCTGACCTTTTGGTTAGCAGCCAAACTCTTAACCACTGTACCACCAGGGCTCCATATACATTTAATAGTGTTCATTAAAAGCCAAATATCTAATTACTATTTCAGAGGAGGCACGTTATTCCTTCCCCTCCTCTCCTCTCTCCTCAATTTAATCAAGACTTTTCAATGCCCCCAGCAATCACATAAGACAAGTTCTTTAAAACGTACTGCTGTAAAATGTACTTCTTAAAAATGTTAAGGAGTTTTCTGAAGGTAAGTACTAGATAGATAGATAGGGAAATAGACAGAGAGATAGAGAGATACAGAGATAGATAGAGAGATAGAGAGAGATAGATAGATAGATGATCGATAGATGATAGATATATAGAGAGAGATAGATGATAGATAGATAGATAGATGATAGATAGATAGACAGATAGATAGATGATGGATAGATGATGGATGGATGATGGATGGATGATGGATGGATGGATGGATGGATGGATGGATGGATGGATGGATGGATGGATGGATGGATGGATGGATGGATGGATGGATGGAGATAGATGATAGATGGATGGATGGATAGATGGATGGATAGAGATAGATGATAGATAGATAGATAGATTAGATAGATAGATAGATAGATAGATAGATAGATATAGATAGATAGATAGATAGATGATGGATAGATGATGGATGGATGGATGGATGGATGGATGGATGGATGGATGGATGGACGGATGGACGGACGGACGGACGGACGGATGGATGGATAGAGATAGATGATAGATAGATGATAGATAGATAGATGATAGATGGATGGATGGATAGATGGATGAATAGAGATAGATGATAGATGATAGATAGATAGATAGATAGATAGATAGATAGATAGATAGATAGATGATGGATAGATGATGGATGGATGGATGGATGGATGGATGGATGGATGGATGGACGGACGGACGGACGGACGGATGGATGGATGGATGGATAGAGATAGATGATAGATAGATGATAGATGATAGATGATGGATGGATGGATAGATGGATGAATAGAGATAGATGATAGATGATAGATAGATAGATAGATAGATGATAGATAGATAGATAGATGATAGATAGATAGATAGATGATAGATAGATAGATGATAGATAGATAGATAGATAGATAGATAGATAGATAGATAGATAGATAGATAGATAGATAGATAGATAGATAGATAGATAGATAGATAGATACAGATAGATAATGATGATGATGATGGATGGACGGACGGACGGACAGACGGATGGATGGACGGATAGATCATCTCCAAGCTTTTCTTTGGATATAGTCATCATGTTCACATTTTGAATGATCTTCAGCAAAATTTTACTTGTGTGTGATAGTAATGATATTTCTGATAAATTCCACATTCATTTGGATCCTTGGTCTTTGGAATGGGCACAAATATAATTCTCTCCCATTCAGTTGACCAGGTAGCTGTCTTCCAAATTTCCTGGCATAGATGAGTGAAGACCTCCAGCACTGCATCCCTTTGTTGAAACATCTCAACTGGTATTTCATCAATTCCTGCAGCCTTTTTTCACGCCAATGCCTTCAGTGCAGTTTGGACTTCTTTCTTCAGTACCACCAGTTGTTAATCATATGCTACCTCCTGAAATGGTTGAATGTCAACCAATTCTTTCTGGTACAGTGACTCTCTTTCCTTCCATCTTCTTTTGATGTTTCCTGCATCATTTAATATTTTCCCCATAGAATGTTTCAATATTGCAACCCGAGGCTTGAAGTTTTTCCTCTGTTCTTTCAGCTTAAGGAATGCTGAATGTGTTCTTTCCTTTTGGTTTTCTAACTCCAGGTCTTTGCTCCTTTCATTGTAATGCTTTGTTTTGTCTTCTCAAGTCACCCTTTGAAATCTTTTGTTCAGCTCTTTTACTTCATCACTCCTTCCCTTCATTTTAGCTACTCTACATTCAAGAGCAAGTTTCAGAGACTCTACTGAGATCCATTTTGGTATTTTATTTCTTTCCTTTCTTTTTAATGACCCCTTGCTTTCTTCATGTATGATGTCCTGGATGTCACTCCACAAGTTGTATGGTTTTCAGTCATGCGTGTTCAGTGCACCAAATCCATTCTTGAGATGGTCTCAAAATTCAGGTGGGGTATACACAAGGTTGTATTTTGGCTTTCAAGAACTTGTTCTAATTTTCTTCAGCTTTAAATTAAACTTGCATATGCTCAGTTGAGGATCTATTCCTCAGTAGGCCACTGGCCTTGTTCTGACTGGAGATACTGAGCTTTTCCATTGTCTCTTTCCACAGATGTAGTGGATTTGATTCCTGCGTATTCTATATGGTGAATTCCACGTGTATAGTGGCCAGTTAATTTGTTGAAAGAGGTATTTACAATGAATAATCATTAGTTTTGCAAAACTCAGTCATGCGATATCCAGCATCACTTCTATCACCAAGGCCATATTTTCCAACTAAAATCCTTATTTTTGGAAAGGTAATGAGTAGATATATTTAACAGTAAAGGAAAAAAGTTGATTCACAGACAGACTCTAGTGACTGGAAGAGAATTTAAGTTTCTTCAGCTCACTTCAGGAACACTGGTGGCATAGTGGTTAAGTATTAACCAAAGGGTCTGCAGTTCGAATCTGCCAGGCACTCTTCGGAAACTCTATGGGGCAGTTCTACTCTGTCCTATAGGGTCACTATGAGTTATTTTTTTCCAGCTCACTCAGGGATCAGGACTTGCAAATTCCTGTAACAAAAACATCAAAATATCTTATTAAAATATAGATTTTATTAAACTGTTACTTTTAGTAAAGTTAATTAATTATAAGTGTTCGGCGTGATGCATTTTTATATACCGAACATACTTGTTCAGCTAGTACCCAGATAAAGAAATAAAAATTTTATTAAAATTTATGCCCTCTTCCAATAATTACTATACTACCACCCTCATCCCCAGGGTACTTACTATTCTTACTTAAATTTACATTTGCCTGTTTTTGAACTTTATAAAAAGAGAATCATAAAGGATGTACTGTTTTCTGTTGGTTTCTCACTCCTAAGTTCTAACGTTCTGTATATATTTTTGAATTTTCTACATACCCAAATTCATTATCTACATCCAATGCCCTTTTCTTTTCCCTAACCCTTATACCACTTTGTTGTTCATCTTAGTAGTGTTTTTGTTTTTTTTACTTGACTAGGATCACTAGGACCACTAGTACTGAAATGTAGAATAGAAATAATTCTTAAATATTTTTTATGCCTAGAGCGAGGATCCAAACATCCATGGCAAAATAGTCTGTTCCATTTTCAGTTTACTGTTCTTAAGCTAAAATCTCTCTCCTAATATATTACACTGGTTGAACAGGATGGGGTACAAAACTAATAAGGATGCTCTAAAATATTTGAAGTCTATTATAAACTCCTACCAAAACTTTCTAAGCTATAAACACTCAATGTCTTTAAATAGGCTGTTTAGCAGAACATGTTGTGAAAAGTTAACAACTGCAAAACATAAAGGCATTTATGGAAATTAAGATATGGTTGCCCATATTTAAGTATTATACAGATAACATTGAAGGCCTTGGTGAAAAACAAGTCTCCAGGAATTGACAGGATACAAATTGAGATGTTTCAACCTACAGATGCAGCCCTGGAAGCACTCATTCCTCTATACCAAGAAATTTGGAAGACAGCTTCCTGGCCAGCCACCTAGGAAAAAAAAAAAAAAAATTTAGAAGAGACCCATAATTGTGCCCATTCCAAAGAAAGGTGATCCAGTGGAATGCAGAAATTATAGAACAATATCATTAATATCACATGCAAGTAAAATTTTGCTGAAGATCATTGAAAAACTGAACTGCAAGAAATTCAAGCCAGATTCAGAAGAGGACTTGGAAACAGGGATATCATTGCTGATGTCAGATGGATTATGACTTAAAGCAGAGAATACCAGAAATATACTTACCTTTCTTTTATTGACTATGCAAATACATTTGACTGTGTGGATCTTAACAAAATGGATAACATTGTCAAGAATGGGAATTCCAGGACACTTAATTGTGCTCATTCGGAACCTCTACATAGACAAAGAGGCAGTCATTCGAACTGAAAGAGGGGACCCTGGATAGTTTAAAATTAGGAAAGGTGTGTGTCAGGGTCGTATCCTTCCACCAAACTTATTCAATCTGTATGCTGAACAAATAATCAGAAAAGCTGGAGTATATGAAGAACACAGCATCAGGATTGGACGAAGACTCATTAATAACCTGTGATAGGTAAATGACACAACCTTGCTTGTTAAAAGAGAAGAGGACATGAAACACTTACTGATAAAGATAGAAGACTGCAGGCTTCAATATGAATTACACCTCAACATAAAAGAAAAAATTCTCACAACTGGACAAATTAGCAACATCAATATAAAAGAAAAAATATTAAAGTTGTCAAGGATTTCATTTTACTTGAATCAACAAATCACGACCATGGAAGCAGCAGTCAAAAAATCAAGCTGCGTATTGCATTGTGAAAATCTGCTGTGAAAGTCTCTCTAAAGTGTTAAAAGGCAAAGATGTCATTTGGAGGACTAAGGTGCACCTGACCGAAACCACGGTATTTTAAATTGCCTCATATGCATGAGAAAGCCGGACAATGAATAAGAAAGGCCAAAGAAGAAATGATGCATTTGATTTATGGTGTTGGCATATAATATTGTACATACCATGGACTGCCAAAAAGCAACAAATCTGTCTTGGAAGAAGTACAACCAGAATGCTCCTTAAGGGGAAAGATGATGAGGATGTGTTTTATGTACTTCGGATATAATATCAGGAGTCCATCCCCAGAGAAGGACATCATGCTTGGTAAAGCAGAGGGTCAGTGAAAAAGAGGAAGGCCCTCAACCAGGTGGATTGACACAGTGGCTGTAACAATGCACTCAAACACAGCAACAATTGTAAAGATGTCACAGGACCAGGCAGTACTTTGTTCTGTTGTACATGGGGTCACTGAGTTGTAACTGACCTGACAGCACCTGACAACATTAAACTGATGAATTAATGATATGGTACATCAAGTAGAATAAATGTCTTAGAATAAAAATAAATAAATAATAGATACTAGTTATAGGAGAACGTTAACAAACCCTCCTTTAATATATGCAGGACATGTGTATCACTTTAATTGGGTTTTGAGCTTGAGAGTACTATCTACTATCCCATTATCTGACATTTCACTTTTATGACAATAGTAAAAAATCTACTGTCCAACTATTTTGCACATTAATGGCATATGTCTGGCAATAATGAAAGCTGAGGTGTGAGGCAAGAGTAACTCTGGCCATGATTCTCGGTGGTTTGCACAGTTATCAATGATGTAATTTGGCAGTTTTGTAGTGATTTTGTGAACTGATGTGGTCATCTTCTATTTTTGCATAATGCCAGTTTTCACATAACAACCTGGTCTTTGGAACCTAACCATGTCAGTAAGTGAGGAGTGGGTACATATTGTATATATATATCCTTCTCCATTCTCTTTTCTAATTATTTAGTCATTCTAGGACTTCTATAAAATATATATATATACATATATATGTGTATATACATATATCTACACATTTATGTATATAATAGTACTAGAATTAGTAAAGAATATACAATTTTACATACATAAACATATATGAATATAAAATTTTTATCTGTTCTAGTAATATACTTAACAGTTTTGGTAATTTTTAAATTTAAAGATATTGGCCTTGTTTTCTATATGTTCAAAATATTTATTTATAGAATGTTATCAAGATTTCTACTGACTTTATTACTAGATGCTGCTTAGGCATATTTGTTACATGTTACTTTTTACCAATTTTTTTTTTTGATAAAGAAATAAAAGCTTTAACAGAGATTGTCACTAGGGAATAATTTTAATACAAACAGATTATGTAGCCAAATATAGCATGAAGTTGAATGAGGTGATTTAAAAAAAAAACATACACACTGGAGAAGAAAAACATGATCTAGACAGAAACCATCAAAAAGGCAACTTGTCTATCTAGATCTTGTATTTCTATCATCACAAAATATAATCCAATTGGTATTAGTAAATGTGCCATTAATAGATTAATAAATGTGATGACATTTAAGCTAAATTTTCATTGGTGGATTTTTTTTTTTTTTTTTACTGCCTAATAAGCAATGTAATTACCACAGTCATTTAAAGTCTTGTAATTTAAAATAGACAAAAAATATGAAGAAAATAATAATAATGGTAACCTTATACACATACTAGTAATATAAATTTGTAAACTTTTCCATATATTCTTTACATTTTTAAAATAATTTATTTCATTTTTGTTGTTGAGAATATACACAGTGGAACTCATACCAATTCAACACATACCAATTCCTACATGTACAATTCGTGACATTGATTACATTGTACGAGTTGTGCAACCACTCTCACCCCCCCTTTCCAAGTCATTCCTCCCTCAATAACATAAACTCACTATTATTTCCTATCTATCTTTCGAGTTGTTATGGTCGCTTTGATTCCATGTAGATAGATCTTAAAAGAACATAGTGCTCAAGGCAGTCATTCTTTACTAGTTAAGCTAAACTGTTGTTTGGTTTTAAGATGATTTCAAGGAATATTTTGGGTTTAAGGTTTAACATCTTAAAGATTATCTCATGGCAACAGTTTCAGTGGTTTGTTCAGCCTCCTTGGCTACAGAAAATCTGGATTCTGTGAGAACTGAAATTCTGTTCAGCATTTTCTCCCCTGTAATCAGGATTCTTCTAGAGAATCGGCGGCCAAATTGTTCCGTAGTGGTAGTCAGGCACCATCCAGTGAGCCAGTTGTTCATAGAGGCAATTAGCCACACATTTCATTTCCTCCTCCCATTCCTGACTCTGCTTCTTCTGCTGCTCCAAGCAAAGAGAGACCAACTGTTTTACCTTGGATGGCTGCTTGCTAGCTTTGAAGACGCCAGGCACTATGCAATGAAATAGGAATTAGGCCTAAACAGGACATTAGGCCAATTAACTGGGATGTTCAATGAAAACATGACCCTAAACCTTCAAATCAAGTAGCCAAATCCTATGAGGTGTTTGGTTGTACATAAGCAGCCTCAGCACCTACTCTCTTTTTGTTCGTTTGCTTGTTTTTTTAATCAATATTGTAAATATATCTATCACACAACTTTATCAGTTCAACTTTTTACAAGTGTACAACTTATTGAAAGCAATTACATTAATCAGTTTTGCAGTTCTACCTGTAATAAATGTGATTTTTCCATCACTCTAAACCAAAACTCAGTGTTCCATAAGCAATAACCACCCCACTTTTCCCTTTCTCCTGCCCCTGGTAACCAATGAACTTTGGTCTCTATACATTTTCTACATAAGTTTGGTCATACAGTATTTCTCCTTTTGTGATTGTCTTATTTCATTTAGCATAATGTCTTCCAGCTGCATCATCCATATTGCAGCATGTATCAATGCTTCATTTTTTTTTTTTACTGGCTGAGTAGTATTCCATTGTATATATGTACCACATTTTGTTTATCCATTCATTCATTGATAGGCATTAGGTTGTTTCTACGTTTTCACTATTATGAATACTGCTGCAATGAACATGGCCATACAAGTATGTGTTTGTCTCTTCTTTCAAGTCTTTTGTGTATATACCTAGGAATGGAATTACTAGATCATACTGTAGTTCTATTTTTAGTTTTTTGAAGAACTGCCATGCTGTTTTCCATAATGGCTGTATCATTTTGCATTTCCACAAGCAATGGACAAGGGTTCCTAACCCCGGATCCTTGTCAACATTTATTCGATTTTTTTTTTTTTTTTTTAACCTTAGCCATCCTGGTGGGAGTAAAATGGTGTTTCACTGTGGTTTTGATTTGCGTCTCTCTGATGGCTAATGACACTGAGCATCTTTTCATGTGTTTGGTGGATATTTGAATGCCCTCTTTGTTGAAACGTCTATTCAAGTCCCTTGCCCATTTTATGACTGAGTTATTTAACTTTTTGTTTTTAATTTATGTTGTCGAAATTTTATGTATACCTCGGTTATTAAATTTTTACCAGTTATTTGGTTATCAAAGATATTCTTTCAGTTGGTAGCTTAAGTTTTCACTTTTTTGTTGTTGTTGTTAAAGTCTTTTGATGAACAATTTTTTTTTTTTAATTTTTATAAGGTCCCATTTATTTAGCTTAAAAGCTGTTTGTGCTTTTCTTATTATATTGGATGATCTATTGTTAAAAGTGGAAACCCTGGTGGTGTAGTGGTTAAGTGCTACAGCTGCTAACCAAAGGGTCGGCAGTTCGGATCCGCCAGGTGCTCCTTGGGAACTCTATGGGGCAGTTCTACTCGGTCCTATAGGGTCGCTATGAGCCAGAATCGACTTGACGGCACGGGTTTTTTTTTTTTTTTTTTTTTTTTTTGACTTGTTAAAAGCTAGACCCGAGAGCCTTGCTCTTGCAATTTCTCCTAAAAATTTTATGGTTTTAGTTTCCACATTTAGGTCTTCAGTCCATTTTGAATTTGTTTTTGTATATTGTGTGAGGCATTTATCCTGTTTCATTTTCTCTTTTGTTTGTCAGCCTTGCTAAAGGTTTGTCAATTTTGTTGATCTTTTCAAAGAACCAACTTCTGGCTTTGTTGATTCTCTTTATTGTTTCTATGTTTTCAATTTCATTTATTTCTGCCCTGACCTTTGGTATTTATTTTCTTCTGGTAGACATGTGCTTAGTGTGCTCTTTTCTTTCTAGTTTCTCAAGTTGTAGAGTACACTATTTATCTGAGATCTTCTTTTATTATGTGGGTATTTATTGCTATAAATTGTTCTCTGAATACAGACTTTGCTGCATCCTATAAGTTTTGATATGCTGTGCTTTCATTTAACTCTAAGAAATTTGTCATTTCTCTTTTGATTTCTTGCATGACCCATTGGTAGTTTAATAATGCATTCATTAATTTCTGTAAGTTTGTGTATTTTAGAGTTTTTTTTTTTCTTCCTGTTATTGATTTCTATCTTCATCCCGTTGTGGTCAGAGAAAATGCTTTGCATGACTTCAATGTTTTTAAATTTATCAAGACTTCCTTTGTGACCTAACATGTGGTCTACCTTGGCAAAGATTCATGTGTATAAGGTCTTTGTGAGTCAACACTTTTGAAGAATACTGGTCGGTTGTTTTGTAGAACATCTCTTTATTTGAGTTTGTCTAATGTTTTCTCATTATAAGATTGAGGTTATACATTTCTGGCAAGAATACCACAGAAGTGATGCTCTGTACTCCTCAGTTTATCATAATAGAGGGTATATGACTTCAAAATATTAACTGTGATCACTTCGTTAACAAGGTGTCTTCAGGGTGTCAAATATTTAATTTTTTCCCTAAGTAATTCATAACTTACAGAAACCCTGGTGGCATAGTGGTTAAGTCCTAAGGCTGCTAACCAGGAGGTCGGCAGTTTGAATCCACCAGGCAATCCTTGGAAACTCTATGGGGCGGTTCTACTCTTGTCCTATGGGGTCTCTATGAGTAGGAATTGACAAAGGCAGTGGTTTGGTGGGAATTCATAACTTAGAGTTGATACTTTGAGACTATGAAATAGATGGTAGTCATCATTATTGTTGTTATAGTCAGTGCTGAGAAAAATGTGTGCCAAAGGCTCTTGGAAACCAAACCACACAGAGTATGAGGACAAAATTTAGTAAAGAATTTCTAACTAACACCAATAATTCAGGAATATTTACCATGGAAAATATTATGGGTAAGTTAATAAATGATAATATAGGTAGGTAAAACATCAAAATGTTCTAAAATGGTCATTTTGGGTGTTTTTATGTTCAACTATTTTCAAAACAGTATATGTTTTGGTAACAGAACCTATAATGAGAAATAACTATAAACGTGGTTAGCAGAAAGAAAATGGCTAAAATAAAACAAAATTTTTGCAATGGATTTTTTTGGTTGTACAAATGAGTGAATTAAATTTTCATCTTTACATTTTATGTAATTTACAAATATTCTCTGAAAATATGTATTATATTTGTTTTAAGAAAAAAGTGTCCACAATTAAATATTTTACTATTTGTATCACATATAAACCAAAAAAAACACCTATTGCCATCAAGTAGATTCCAACTCATAATGATCTTAAATAACAGAGTAGAACAGCTCCATAGGGTTTTCAAGGAGCGGCTTGTGGATTTGAACTGTCAACCTTTGGTTGGCAGGCAAAACCTTAACCACTGCATGTTTATTGGAGAAACTTTAAAAGAGAGATAAGAAGTCACTGATAACACGACTGCCTAGAGAAACTGCTGTTAACATTTCATTTTGACCCTTTCAAAGTTATAAAGTTATAAAAATAAAAATGGTCCATACTGTACAAATTATTTTTTAACTTGTTTAATACTTAATAAGTCATTATTTAATACTTAATAAATCATTAATACTTAATAAATCATTCTAGATTAAAAACAAACTTATAAATTATCTCTAATGCCTAGATTTTTCTGTGTTGCTGTGATGCTGGAAGCTATGCCACTGGTATTCAGATACCAGCAGGGTCTCCCATAGAGGACAGGTTTCAGCTGAGCTTCCAGACTAAGACAGACTAGAAGAAGAACCCGGCAGTCTACTTCTAAAAATCATTAGCCAGTGAAAACCTTATGAATAGCAGTGGAACACTGCCTGATATAGTGCTGGAAGATGAGCCCCTCAGGTTGGAAGGCACTCAAAAGATGACTGGGGAAGAGCTGCCTCCTCAAAGTCGAGTTGACCTTAATGAACTGGATGGAGTAAAGCTTTCGAGACCTTCATTTGCTGATGTGGCATGACTCAAAATGAGACGAAACAGCCGCAAACAACCATTAATAATTGGAACCTGTAATGTAAGAAGCATGAATCTAGGAAAATTGGAAATCGTCAAAAATGAAATGAAACACATAAACATCAATATCCTAGCAACTAGTGAGCTGAAATGGACTGGTATTGGCCATTTTGAATCGGACAATCATATAGTCTACAATGCTGGGAATGACAACTAGATGTATCCTGAAGTACAACGCTGTCGGTGATAGGATAATGTCCATACACCTATAAGGAAGACCAGTTAATGCAAATATTATTCAAATTTACGCATCAACCACTAGGGCCAAAGATGAAGAAATAGAAGTTTTTATCAGCTGCTTCAGTCTGAAATTGATCGAACATGCAATCAAGATGCATTGATAATTACTGGTGATTGGAACGCAAAAATTGGAAACAAAGAAGAAGGATCAGTAGTTGGAAAATATGGCCTTGGTGACAGAAACGATGCCGGAGATCAAATGATAGAATTTTGCAAGACCAAGGACTCCTTCATTGCAAATACCTTCTTTCACCAACATAAACGGTGACTATAAACATGGACCTCACCAAATGGAACACACAGAAATCAAACTGACTACATCTGTGGAAAGAGATGGTGGAAAAACTCAATATCATCAGTCAGAATAAAGCCAGGGGCCGACTGTGGAACAGATCATCAATTGCTCACACGCAAGTTCAAACTGAAACTGAAGAAAATCAGAGCAAGTCCACGAGAGCCAAAATATAATCTTGAGTATATACGACCTGAATTTAGAGACTATCTGAAGAACAGATCTGACGCATCGAACACTAGTGACTGAAGACCAGATGAGTTGTGGAATGACATCAAGGACATCATCCATGAAGAAAGCAAGAGGTCACTGAAAAGACAGGAAAGAAAGAAAAGACCAAGATGGATGTCAGCGGAGACTCTGAAACTTGCTCTTGAGTATCCAGCACCTAAAGCGAAAGGTAGAACTGATGAAGTAAAAGAACTGAACAGAAGATTTCAAAGGGCCTCTTGAGAATACAAAGTAAAGTATTATAATGACATGTGCAAAGAGCTGGAGATGGAAAACCAAAAGGGAAGAACACGCTCAGCAGTTAGTTCTCAAGCTGAAAGAACTGGAGAAAAAATTCAAGCCTCGAGTTGCAATAGTGAAGGATTTCATGGGGAAAATATTAAATGACGCAGGAAACATCAAAAGAAGATGGAAGGAATACACAGAGTAATTATACCAAAAAGAATTAGTCGGTATTCAACCATTTCAAAAGGTGGCATATGATCAGGAACCGAAGGTAGTGAAGGAAGAAGTCCAAGCTGCTCCGAAGGCATTGGTGAAAAACAAGGCTTCAGGAATTGGTGGAATATCAATTGAGATGTTTCAACAAACAGATGCAGCACTAGAGGTGCTCACTCGTCTATGCTAAGAAAAATGGAAGAAAGCTTCCTGGCAAACTGACTGGAAGAGATCCATATTTATGCCTATTCCCAAGAAAGGTGTTACAACCGAATGTGGAAATTATAGAACAATATCATTAATATCACACACAAGCAAAATTTTGCTGAAGATCATTCAAAAACAGCTGCAGCAGTATATCAACAGGGAACTGCCAGAAATTCAGGCCGGTTTCAGAAGAGGACGTGGAACTGGGGATATCATTGCTGATGTCAGATGGATCCTGGCTGAAAGCAGAGAATACCAGAAGGATGTTTACCTGTGTTTTACTGACTATGCAAAGGCATTCGACTTTGTGGATCATAACAAATTATAGATAACATTGCAGAGAATGGGAATTCCAGAACACTTAAGTGTGCCCATGAGGAACCTTTACATAGATCAAGAGGCAGTTGTTCGGACAGAACAAGGGGATACTGCATGGTTTAAAGTCAGGAAATGTGTGCGTCAGGGTTGTATTCTTTCACCATACCTATTTAATCTGTATGCTGAGCAAATAATACAAGAAGCTGGGCTGTATGAAGAAGAACAGGGCATCAGGATTGGAGGAAGACTCATGAACAATCTACATTATGCAGATGACACAACCTTGCTTGCTGAAAGTGAAATGGCCTGAAGCACTTACTAATGAAGATCAAAGACCACAGCCTTCAGTATGGATTACACCTCAACATAAAGAAAACAAAAATCCTCACAACTGGGCCAATGAGCAACATCATGATAAACGGAGAAAAGATTGAAGTTGTCAAGGATTTCATTTTACTTGGATCCACAATCAAGAGCCATGGAAGCAGCAGTCAAGAAATCAAAAGACACATTGCATTGGGCAAAGCTGCTGCAAAGGACCTCTTCAAAGTGTTGAAGAGCAAAGATGCCACCCTGAAGACTAAAGTGCGCCTGACCCAAGCCATGGTATTTTCAATCACATCATATGCATGCGAAAGCTGGACAATGAATAAGGAAAACCAAAGAAGAGTTGATGCCTTTGAATTGTGGTGTTGGCAAAGAATATTGAATATACAATGGACTGCCAAAAGAACGAACAAATCTGTCTTGGAAGAAGTGTGGCCAGAATCTCCTTAGAGGCATGGATGGCAAAACTGTGTTTTACATACTTTGGACATGTTGTCTGGAGGGATCAGTCCAAGGAGAAGGACATTATGCTTGGCAGAGTACAGGGTCAGCGGAAAAGAGGAACACCCTCAACGAGGTGGATTGACACAGTGGCTGCAACAATGAGCTCAAGCATAACAATGATTTTAAGGATGATGCAGGACCGGGCAGTGTTTCATTTTGTTGTGCATAGGATCGCTATGAGTTGGAACTGACTCGACAGCACTTAACAACAACAACAACAATGCCTACATGCAGTTCTTTCCTATAATTGTTACATAATTGGTAACTAGTCAGTTATTTTTGCATGTTCAAGTTGTTTCCATCGTTAATATTATACATGCATGCAAAAAGAACTCTAAAAGTAGTATGTTTAAATGAATGGATTGGACAGTTTGTAGCAAGGTAATGATATTAGGCAAAACACATGCCTTGGTTGTTAGTGAGAATCACTACTACTGCTTGTTAGAAATATCCTAACCAGCAATATCATACTCTAAGAGAATGTTGAATTGCTTTCTTTTGGGATAACCTTAAGTTAAATCATGGTAGCTGTCACAGTACTCCACTCTTTGTCACATTAAAACTATTGTAAATGTAGTTAATAATCCCTCACAGATCAAGCGTTAACATATTATCTCCCTGAGAACCAAATGTTCAAATCCAAGGAAATGTCTTTATAGGTTTCTAACCAGTTGCCATCAAGTTGATTCCAACTCATGGTGATCTCATGTGTGTCAGAGTAGAACTATGGTCCAAGAAGTTTTCTATGGCTGATTTTTCCAAAGTAGATTGCCTGTGGGTGGACTCGGCCCTTTCGGTTTCAAGCTGAATGTGCCTTGAGCTACTGAATTGTCTCATAACTGTATTCATTTCTCTTAAGAGCAAGTCTTGGATGATCTCCAAAAATATTGAGTTGGGATTCATTTGTACGTATATGAAATATTTTTTTTAATTACATAAAATCTTGAAACGTATTTATGCAATAATTTTAGTTCACCTTTCTTCTTCCATTCTTGAATATTATTTCTCTTTCTTCTTAAAGCACTTTTACCATAGGAACTCTTGATTAAAATTTCCCATATTTTTCCTTTAATATTCTGTAACAAATACTTCTGAAACATAAGAGTTTCTTTTTTTTTTCATGTTTACATATTTTTATGATTTCCACACTGTCTTAGGCTGGGTTCTGTAGAGAAGCAAAACCAGTAGAGAGATTTATACCAGGCAAATGGCTCACATGCTTGTAGAGGCTGGAAAGTCCCAAACGTGCAGGTCAGGATAGAGGCTTCTACTAATTCACATAGCCGCAGGGGCTTGCAAACCCAAGACCAGCGGGTTTTTGTGCACAGGCTATGAAGATGAATCCCAAGATTAACAGACAAGACCACAGGTAAGCTGCTAGCTCAAATCCCAAGAACTGGAAGCCAGATGAACAGCAGCCAGCCGCAAGATCCAGAACCATCAAAAGTCCACGAGCATAGCCAGAATGTCCACTTACATTCCATGCAGGTCACATACCCAAGGAAATTCCTTTTCAATTGACTGCCTACTTATGGCAGATCCCATCATGTAGGTGATCACATTATATCGAATCTCATCATGAAAGTGATCACAACATCATATGACTGCCAAACACTGAGAATCATGGACCAGGCAAGCTGACATATAACCTTAACCATCACACACACTCACAAAAAGACATCTTTGGCTCTATATGTTGTACCAATAACTAATCTGTTCCATTACCATTGCATCAATTCCAACTCATAGTGACCCTAAAGGGCAGAGTAGAACTGTCCTTTGGGGTTTCCAGGCAGCGGCTGGTTGATTTGAACCAATGACCTTCTGGTTAGCAGCCAATGCTTAACCACTACACCAGCAGGGCTCCATCAATAACTAAATTTGAATGAGTTATTAAAACCTTTTTTTATTGAATGATATACTGCACTTCACGCAGTTATTAGGAAATTAAAAGTCATGTGGAACAGGTATATGTGGAAACACACCCTCTTCTGACCAGGGTGAGGTCAGACAGGCTTCTCAGGGGTGACAAAATGTGTATGCATGTCAAGTGAGAATCTCCCAGCCTTCTGAGATATAACCTGGCAATTTATGCTCTGTGTCTAGACTAAAATATTTTAGGAAACCTGACTAGTGTTGGACTCATCTTTAAAAATTTTCCAGTACCCAAATTTCTTTCAGAATTTAACAATCAGGACTTTAGTTCTGAGTCCATAGATGTCTCCAAAATTGCAATTACTATTGTTAAAGAAGATCCTTACAAGACAGAGGAAACCCTGTTGGCACAGTGGTTAAGAGTTTGACTGCTAACGAAAAGGTCAGCAGTTCAAATCCAAGAGGTGCTCCTTGAAAACCCTATGGGGGCAGTTCTACTTTGCCCTATAGGGTTGCTATGAGTCGGAATTGACTCGACAGCAATGGGTTTGGGTTTTTTCTTTGTTTGTTTGTTTTACCAGACAGGTGAAGAGTACACAGTATTTAGTTTACTTGTTTACTCTTGGGCTGTGGGTGCATCCTTTCCTAAGTGCAGCTTTGCACAACGCTCACATACCTACCCATGAGTCAAAACTTTTCTCTTGCCCAAAGTTCTACGGAGGGCTGCCTTGACTTCCTTGTTCCGCAAACTGTAGATGATGGGGTTGAGCATGGATGTCACCACTGTATAGAAAAGAGCTAGGAGTTTGTCCACTCCTGGTGAATGACTAGCTTTGGGCCTCAGGTAGGTGACTGATGCTGAGCCATAGAATAGTGTTACTACCAGTAGGTGGGAAGAACAGGTGGAAAGAGCTTTATGGCGGCCTTCAGGTGAACGCATGACCAGCACGGCAGCTAGAATTCTGCCATAGGAAGCAATGATCAATAAAAATGGGCTGGAAATGCAAAGGCTGACCACAACAAAGACTGCAGCCTCATTATGGGATATATCTCCACAAGCAAGTGCCAGGATAGGTGGGAGGTCACAGAAGAAGTGGTCTATCTCACAGGGACCACAGAAGTCCAAGGAAAAAATATAGTTGGTCTGGCCCAGACCGACCAAGAATCCCACCCCCCAAGAAACCATTGCCAAATGGGCACACACCCCACGACTCATTTGTGCTGCATAGTGGAGTGGGGAGCATATGGCCATATAGCGGTCAAAAGCCATGGCTGCCAAAAGGCAGCATTCAGTGATACCAAATAATATAAAGAAAAACATCTGTGTGGCACAACCCTCCCAAGAGATCCCTCGAGCTTCACTCACAAGACTCTGCAGCATCTTGGGTATGACAGAGCAAGTGTAGCCAATCTCCAAGAGGGACAAGTTGGCCAGAAAGAAGTACATGGGAGTGTGGAGGACTGGGTTGGTCCAGATGGCGAGGACTATGAGGGCATTCCCTGTCAGTGATGCTAAGAACATGAGTAGGATGAGGGTAAACAGGAGGAAACACTCTTCAGTGACCTCAGAGAATTTGGCAAATGCAAAGCGTTTGACAGACATGATGTTGTCCTGCCACAAGGAGCAATTGAGGTTCATGACCTGGAAAAGAAAAAGGCAAAGCCATCAGAAGAATACCTTCAGATGAGGGAGACAAATTGTTATTTTACTTTTGTAGACCTCTGGTAAGTCAGAGAGATAATATGGTCCACAATTCCTTACCAGCAATTCTAAAATTCAAATGTTTTGAAATTACACTGATCATCATAGAGTCTCAAATCCTAATCCTGTTCTATCCTCACTTTCTCAGCTGATGTGTCCAAAATATACTTAGCCACCAAAGCATAAAATGAAAAAAAAGAAGATTCCAGGCCAATTCTCTCTTCATCCTCTCCTTTAATTAATCATGAAATGCTACAAAATAAATGTCTTCAGATATCTCTTTTATCTATCCACGTCTCCTCATTTCTGTTAACACTGACTCTATTTCTTTCTTCACTCATTCATTCAACAAGTATTTATTGAGCATGGGGTATTTGGTATTTACTGCTTTCTGTCCTGAAATTCAGCAATGAATCAAAACCAGCATCTCTCCCATCATGGAGCTTATATTTTAGTGAAGGAAAGCAGACGTTAAATGATCACTTAAAAAAAAAAAAATCAGTACAATGCATAGAATTAAAACCAGGGTATGGGCTGGAAACTGACCAATTTAGATTGTGTGGTCCAAGAGGACTCTTAATGGTGAGAACCATGAGCAGAGGTGTGAATGACAAGGAGGGTCAGCATGTGAAGACCATATTACAGCCACTCATATCATATCTATACTGAACTACTGAGAAAATTTCATCACTCTAACTAATTTCATTACCTTCAATATTTCTCATCTGTCATCCTTTATTACAATGTTCTTTACTAAATGAAAATTATGATTGTATGCAGTTAAAGTTCAAATTTCCTTTTTTTATAAAATAAAATAAATCTTTCAATTTTTCAGATGTTTTATAAAACAAATTTTATACTTAAGCCAGCCTTGAAAATAAGCACAAAATTTACCGGTTCCCATTTTTTTACCCACAACAACTCGAACACCCACTCAGTGCATAGCACTATTCTAGGCGCAAGTGAGAGACCCTTAACTTAGAGAGATAAACTCAGTTTCTGGAATTGTATTCTCTCTTTTTCCTGAGAGTAAGTCAAATTGTCAGTGTTTACTGCCGACCTGCTCTAAACCCACTTCTGGCTCATGAAAAAGTTAATTGCTGGTCAGTTTAAGCTGTAATGAACCCAGCTCCTGCTTTCCTCAATATAAGAAAGCAGAATTTCATAGTAGTAAAAAAAATAAATAAAAAATAAACCACTTTCCATACAAATGTAGTTTCTGTTTCTCATAAGTATTATAAAATCTTAATTTGAGCTTTTCTATAAGTTTTCTTCCTCCAATATTGCCTTTTCTTGTACTAGGCAAACCAAATATCTTTTTACGCTGATTTTCCTTTCCTAAGAAAAGTCCTATATCTTGGAGACAAGCCATTTCCAGGACTAGTGATAAAAATTAAAAAAAAAAAAAAAAAAACTTTAAAAGTGAATCACTATTATTACCTTGATGAAGTCAAAAACTAAAAGCCAGTTGGCAGTAATGTAGCTATCCCAAAAACCTAAGTTTAAAAAAATTTAAAAACTGTTTATTTTGTAAGAATGCACCCATAGTCCAAAATAACTGTTTTACTTTTTTGAAAAAAAAAAAAAAAAAACACAAAATCTTTCAATTCAGCCTAATACGATGACATCAAGAAAATATTCCACATTATTAAACCTGTGTTAAAAAAGTTCAGATTCTAAAGCATTCCTAAGGCATGGTGTTCTGGAAGAGAAGTGTGTTTCTGCTGGTGGTGTGTTCTATATGAAGTGTCCCTAACTGGTTCCAAATGACCTCCGACAGGCATGCTCCTCCTGATGGTGTGGGACTGTGAGAGCAGAGTCAGACAGAGGCCCCCAGAGCTGCATGGAACTCTGTGAGATGTTGTACCAGCTGCTGAAACTGGGACCTCTCTCTGCATCTAAGACCGAACAACAGGCCGTCACGGCAAATAGTTGAAGACAGTTGATTGAGTGAGGTATTTGGTAGCCGTCTTTTGGGTATGCAGCCATTTCAAAGGGGTCGATGTCTACATATGGCATCTGGCCCAGTGTCATGAGCTCCCACAGCGTCACTCCGAAGGCCCACACATCGCTAGCGCTGGAGAACTGATTATCAACTAGACTTTCAAGAGCCAGTTGCCAAACTGGCCAGTTTTCATTGTCCCCCAGTCAATGATAGTCCATGAGGAACAAGTCTCTGGAGAGGGCATTGTCTATGACCTTAACTTGAAATGTATCATTAGTGACACAGTTCTTAGCAGCCAGGTCTTCGTAGATGACTTCCCTTCTGGCCAGATAGCTCATTCCACAGGCAATCTGAATGGCCAGGTTACCAGGTCTTGCTGAGAAATTGCCTGAGAATTATTGGCCTCTCTAATTTGCACAACTGTAAGAACAATTTAGGATTCTCCCAATTCATGTGAGGCGATATCACCATGGGCTTTTCTCCTTCTTCTATACACACATGGGTAACAGGAAGATTTCTGTGATGAAGGCCTCATAGCTTACAACTTTCAGTAAGCATCACTGTCACCTGAATTTCAGGAGCTTGATCTTTAAGTGTTTTCATAAATGTTTGTTTTTCTTTATTTGGATCTTTTTCATCCATTAAAATCTCATGGAAAATAAGTCCAAAAATGCCTTGTCAGAGTACACGTTTTGGGGTTATCCTTTCCCTGGATATTGCTATATCCTTCATTTTGGCTTTGGCCTCCAAAAGAGTGACACTTCTCAGGTCCTTCTTCTCTATCCACAAGGTAGGATAACCTGAGGAGTTGGTGATGGGAGTTGCATTGTTGGGCGTGTGGGCTCTCAGATACTGAGTTCTCTGGGTAGATGGCTGAGACAGCCCTTGGGAACTACTGCTGGCACTGATGCTGTCATCCAGTTCAATCCTTTTGACACAATGAAGGTGCAGAACAGCTGATATTATTGCTACAAGAAACATTACCGCACAGCAACCCCCCACACTGATATAAAACACATGTGTAGAAGTAGTTGGAGCCGCAGGTACAGGATCATAAGTAGTTCTGCTAGTGCTTTTGTCCAAGGCTGAAGTTTTTACTTCTTCAAATTCTGATAAGTACGCAGAACTTCCCCCTGAACAGAAATGTTGACCTGGGCATGTCCATAGCTGCAAAATTGTCTACTTGAAATCCCAGCTTAAATTCAACCTTGGACTTTGCCTGCCAAGTGAAGTGCATGAAAGTTTGTCTCACTGGGTGCTAACAGGTTAAAGGAGAGAGCATAATGACTAATAAGGTCTTCTCTCACATAATAAACTTCTGCATCAACCGATCAGCTGGAGGACCTCAACCTTGTTCAGGTGGAGGCTCACATTGGGCCCTGTGGTGGCAGGCGGCAGCGCTTGGGACCGCGGGGCAGGAGAGGCAGCGTGGGCAGCAACGGAAGCAGCTCTAGGAGGTGCAGCAGCCGCCGCGGCTGGGCCCTCAGGCCGCGGGTCCCCGGGAGGCGTCCCCAGCCTGTCGTCCCTGGCCTCCGCCGCCTCTGAGAAGTGTTGGCCACCCGCTGCGCCGCTGCTACCCACCTCCTGCCCCGAGCCCGAACCTCAAGCCCCTCAGAGCCCCGAGCCAGGGGCGGCCGCCCAGCTCATCCCACCGCTGCCCCCTGGCAGATGGCCCCCACTACAACCGCCGTAGCGCGCAGCCGCCGGCGCCTCCGGTCAGCATCTTCCAAGGAGGGGCAAGTTCAAATTTCTTAATGTGATTCATAAAAAAATCTTTGAATCAGGTCACTAATTAAGGATAGAATTTTGTATTTCACCACTCTCCCAAATGGATCCCACGTTACAGTCATAGCAAAGTACTAGCATCTTTTAGTACACGCCTTTCTCACACTTATTTCCTTTACTTTGTGGTCATTTTCCCATGGGAGGCTTCAAATTTGCTTCCCTGATTGTCCACCTAGTGAACTGCATATCTGTGTTCAAGTTCAAGAATAGTTTTGTCTGCCCTTTGAAACCCTTCCTGACGCTGGCCCTTCCTGCCCCATGCTAGTCAGTTACACACCCTATTCACTGTGTTCTCACTCCTATGGGAGTCCCTGGGTGGTGCAAACTGTTAAGCTCTTGGATACTTACTGAAAGGTTGGTGATTCAAACCAGCCCAGAGTGCCTTGAAAGAAGGGTCCGGTGGTTGGAAAGATCACAGCCTTGAGAGAACTATGGTTTGCAGTTCTTCTCTGCAACACATGAAGTCGTCATCAATGTGATTTGGCTTGATGGCAAAGTTTTTGTTTGTCACTGTCATGATAACACTTAATCTACTCTGACAGCAATTACTTTTTCATTTCTTTCTTGGGAGTATCTCAGACACAGGATGCAGAAATAACATTATATCCACCACCCTTAGCGAGAAGTTAAAATGCTAAGCTTCACTCTGGCTACCTGCATATTTTGCATTTTGTTAATATTCTATTTTCTGAAATCAATTAAGTTAAATCCAGTCCTTCTCAAATATCAGATATACAGTAAAACCTAAGAAAGCAGGAACCTTTGTAAGGTGGAAACCTGTCAGAAAAGAAAAACAAAAATATTTTCCACTAATAGAGAGCTATAGAAAATGTAGAACAGCTCCCTGTCAAAATCAGAAAGCTTGTGAGACCTGGAAAAACAAGTCAGTCCAGTCAAATTCTGGTTTTCACAGGTTTCTCCTGATCCAATGATTGTCACTTCCTGGCAAAAGATTTCCTGTTCTTTCTGTGGGAGTACTGCAGTTTGCATTGTTCTGTTTGAAATGTTATCAACCAGAAATTAAAACTACATTTGCTCTGAAAAAAGCAGAAGAATGAGGAGATTTGTCTTCCAACGTTCTGGACTCTGTCAGTTAGCATTACTTTATAACCTGAGGTCAAGTTATCAAACACTGGTTAAAAAAAACTATCGCCACCAAGTCGATTCCTACTTATAGGAGAGAGTAGAGCTGAACCATAGGGTTTTCAAGGAACAGCTGGTGGATTCAAACTGCCTACCTTTTGGCTAGCAGCCAAGCTCTTAGCCCTGCATCACCAGGGTTTCACATTATCAGATGGTGCCTGGCAAAACCCAAAATTGTTGACTCCTTGGGTAAATCATCAATCAAAATTTTTCATCAATTTCATATATGCTGACTCGAATATGCATACAGGTCTGGAACTTTTGTATTTGCACATCGTGTAAAAACCATGTCACATATCCCCATCTATGTATTTGTTGTTATTTTTAGGTGCCTTCCAGTCTGGTTCTGACACATAGTGACCCTCTAAGACAGAGTAGAACTGGCCCAGAGGGTTTCCAAGGAGCAGCTGGTGGATTTGAACAGCTGACCTTTTGATTAGCAGGCATAGCTCTCCATAGCTCTTAACCACTGTGCCACCAGTCCTCTATGTATTTAGCAGTGTTAAATTACCTGTTTTTAGGCTCTGCCCTTCATTTAATCCTTTAGAAATTTAGAAGATTCTGATTTAACCATGCAGCAACTGTCATGTAATTAGCGGATTTGATTTTCATTGCCATCAGCACCCACATTTTTACGAGAACTAATTTTTACCTTTAAATTTTTTATAATTTTAAAATTGTAACTTTTTCCAGGATAACAGTTTTTTAATCAATACATTTCAGTGGTGATTAAACAGTTCACTAAACAGTTATCCTACAACTAGCAGCAAAGAAGGCATAGTGGTAATTTATGTTAAATTATTATAATAAAGGGAACTCAGAATAGATGAAAAGATATTCCAAAATTAGGCAGAAAAACAAGTGGTAGAAATGGGATATAAAATACTTTTCCTGACTTTCATTCTTTATACTACATTAACTATACATTTGAAGTGAATATATGTAAAGGAAAAGCATTAAATTTGAGAATCCAAATTACCGTGAATAAACAAATGCACTAAGTGAATTCTCCAAAACTTAGGTACAAAATGTACATGTTTTATAGACACACACACCTGTACACCTGACACACACACACACACACACACACACACACACAATCATATGCATGCTGAATAGCATAGTAGTTAAGAGTTTCTGAAGATGTTCTATCTGGGTTCAAATCCAAGTACAGTCACCTAATTGCTGGGGCAAATTTAACATTTATTTAAACTATCTGTTCTTCACTTTGCCTGTTTATAAAAGAAGTGAAAATAGTACCTTCGTCATGTGGTTTCTATGAGGATTCAGTGAACTAATTCCCATAAGTACTTAGAAAGTGACTAAGTACTTGACAAGTACTGGATATGGCAGTGTCTTTATACCTGTGTTAGAAGCCCTGGAGGCACAGTGGTTAAGTGGTTGCCCAAAACATTGCCAGTTCAAACTTACCAGTGGCTCTGCAGAAGAAAGAGGTGGTGATGTGGTTCAGTAAAGATGACAGCCTTGGAGATCTTATGAGGCAGTATTACTCTGTTCTGCAAGGTGGCTATGAGCCAGAATGGTTTTTATAGCAATGGGTTTGGTTTTTGCTTTTATACATGTGTACACATCTCAATTTGATATTCCATCAATTCCTGGAGCCTTGTTTTGGCCAGTGCCTTCAGAGCAGCTTGGACTTCTCCCTTCAGTACTATCAGTTCCTGATCATATGCCACCTTTTGAAACAGTTGAACATCAACTAATTCTTTTCGGGATAAAGACTCTGTGTATCCCTTGCATCTTCTTTTGATGCTTCCTGCGTTGTTTAATATTTTCCCCATGGAATCTTTCACTATTGCAACTCAAGGCTTGAATTTTTTCTTCAGTTCTTTCAGCTTGAGAAATGCCGAGCATGTTCTTCCCTTTTGGTTTTCCATCTCCAGATCTTTGCACATGTCATTACAATACTTTGTATCTCAAACCACTCTTTGAAATCTTCTTTTAAGTTCTTTTACTTCATCAATTTTTCCTTTTGCTTTAGCTGCTCAACGTTCGAGAATACCAATTGAGATGTTTCAACAAACAGATACAGCACTGGAGGTGCTCACTCATCTATGCCAAGAAATATGGAAGACAGCTTCCTGGCAAACTGACAGGAAGAGATCCATATTTATGCCTATTCCCAAGAAAGCCGATCCACCAAATGTGGAAATTATAGAATACTATCATTAATTTATCATTAATATCACACACAAGCAAAATTTTGCTGAAGATCATTCAAAAACAGCTGCAGCAGTATATTGACAGCAACTGCCAGAAATTCAGAATTTTCCTGAAGATCATTCAAAAACAGCTGCAGCAGTATATTGACAGCAACTGCCAGACGTGGAGCCAAGGATATTATTGCTGATGTCAGATGGATCCTGGCTGAAAGCAGAGAATACCAGAAGGATGTTTACCTGTGTTTTATTGACTATGCAAAGGCATTTGACTGTGTGGATCATAACAAACTATGGATAACGTTGCAAAAAATGGGAATTCCAGAACACTTAATTGTGCCCATGAGGAACTTTTACATAGATCAAGAGGCAGTTGTTCATACAGAACAAGGGGATACTGTTTGGTTTAAAGTCAGGAAAGGTGTGTGTCAGGGTTGTATTCTTTCACCATATCTATTCAATCTGTATGCTGAGCAAATAATCAGAGAAGCTGGACAATACGAAGAAGAAAGGGGCATCAGGATTGGAGGAAGATTCATTAACAACCCACGTTATGCAGATGACACAACCTTGCTTGCTGAAAGTGAAGAGGATCTGAAGCACTTACTAATGAAGATCAAAGACCACAGCCTCCAGCATGGATTGCACCTCAACATAAAGAAAACAAAAATCCTCACAGCTAGACCAATGAGCAACATCATGATAAATGGGGAAAAGGTTGAAGTTGTGAAGGATTTCATTTTACTTGGATCCACAATCAAGAGCCATGGAAGCAGCAGTCAAGAAATCAAAAGGCGCATTGCATTGGGTAAACCTGCTGCAAAGGACATCTTCAAAGTGTTGAAGAGCAAAGTTGTGACCTTGAAGACTAAGGTGTGCCTGACCCAAGCCATGGTATTTTGAATTGCATCATATGCATGCGAAAGCTGGACAATGAATAAGGAAGACCGAAGAAGAATTGACACCTTTGAATTGTGGTGTTGGCGAAGAATATTGAATATACCATGGACTGCCAAAAGAATGAAGAAATCTGTCTTAGAAGTATAGCCAGAATGCTCCTTAGAGGCAAGGATGGCGAAACTGCATTTTACATACTGTGGACATGTTGTCAGGAGGGATTAGTCCCTGGAGAAGGACGTCATTCTTGGCAGAGTACAGGGTCAGCGGAAAAGGGGAAGACCCTTAACTAAGTGGACTGGCACAGTGGCTGCAACAATGAGCTCAAGCATAACAACGATTTTAAGGATGGCTCAGGGCCGGGCAGTGTTTTGTTCTGTTGTTCATAGGGTCACTATGAATCAGAGCTGACGCGACGTCACCTAACAATAACAACATGGGGACACATAAGTGTACGCGTATTCTCACAATAATTTATCCTCATATATTTAACCTCTTTTGGGTAATTTTACATCATAATCCCCAATCATTCCTCATATTCATCATCTTTATCTCATTTTATGATTTTCTATTCACCTGCTAACATAGAGAGAGGAAAAGCAAAAAGAATAGACATACACCTACATTACTTAAGTACATTCATTGGTAAAAATGCCACCTGAAAATCTGTCCTAGCTAAAGAAAATTGTTATAGATAGTTATAGATATAGATAATTTTTACAGACAATTTTAATCTACTAATTTGAGAATTAACTGAGCTATGTGAAAGACTCAAAAAGTAAAGGATGGAGAACAGGTGGAATGATTCAAGACATGGTTAAATATGAAATAGCAATTCTGTATGAACCTCAATACAGATGACTATTAGAAAAAATTGTGCACATTAAGGAGTCTATTAGAATGTTTTTACACTTATCCTAAAAGCACTTAGCAAATGTTCCTGGCATTATAATTAATTTTAATATTTATGTTTCCCATTTAACAATACTATTCAGTCAAAACCGAAGGAACGAAAGACTTACTTTTTATTACTCAAAAGATTTTCTTAAATACTCTGACTCAATAACAGTTTATTGGACAGCAAACCCTGGATTTGGTGAGGTTGTCATTCCATTTATCAGCTAAATTTACAAATACATATCTTACTTGTTATACCTGCCCACCTTTGGAAGGAACTACAACATCCTTAGAGGTATTGCTGGAGGGAGGTAAGGATGAGGGAGGTAAGAGTCAGAGGATGTCTGACCCTTTCCTAACTAGTGACATCATGAATACCCTTGTCCCATCTAAACTGTAGAAGGAAAATGCAAATGTCTATGTTGAGGACAGGTGTCAGGGGGTGCTGGGAAATGGGAGGGACTTCCTGGTAAATGGCTGACTGCACAAAAACCAGTGTATGCTATTAATCATTTGATATTCTTAGGACTCATAGGATGAGCAAAAAAAAAAAAATTAATCTCATGATAAGTATATTTTAAAACTTCACAGAGTTCAGAAACAACAACTGAAAAATAGGGTAGTGAAGGTCTGTGAATGCTTCTAAATATTTAATATGTCAAAGAATGGTAG
This sequence comes from Loxodonta africana, assembly GCF_030014295.1. Classification (NCBI taxonomy): domain Eukaryota; kingdom Metazoa; phylum Chordata; class Mammalia; order Proboscidea; family Elephantidae; genus Loxodonta; species Loxodonta africana. The sequence goes on along the minus strand of NC_087342.1, from coordinate 86,750,698 downwards.
GCTGTCTAGAAATATTAAATCATGTAAAAATAAATTATATGATTCACTAGAGATCAGAACACAAACAAATGTAGTAAAAGTCTCTTCCTCTCTGTGTCTTGGACTAATACTGAACCATGTACAGCTTTTTTTTTTTTTTTTAATTATGCTTTCTATTGTTTTTTTTGTATTCCCTCATCTGTTGGCCTTAGATTGGGGAGCTTGATGTCCACGTAATGAAAGACAGCTTTGTGTATATACTATGAATGTTTATTTTCATCACTGCAGGTGATGAAAGGCAGGTATCAGAAGTCTTCAGAAAGGGTAGCACTGCTGTCTAACACCTGACAGATTTTTTGGACTCAGGTTTTCTAACCCATCATTTCTTTGTAAAGAAAGAATAGTGAAGCCTTTCTTATCTTGTTGAATCGTTTTGAGTCACAAATGCAAACACTGTACAGGAAAACCATGAATAAAAAGTAAGGAATGGCCCTTAAAATGTAGTTTAGCCAAGACAAAAGCTCATGCCCTTTTAAAGGTTTGCATGAATGAACTCACAGAACACTGCATGGACTATTCCCTGTTATTATCAATCTATATAATAATCTATATTAAAAGTTAGTAATCAAGTCATTCTAAGAGGCACTGTGATATATACTGAAGGTACAGTTTTCATTCTCCATGATTAATTATCATATCTTATAGATTCCTATTCAATGTTATAAAACATTTAGTGGCCACTGAATACTGGCAAAGTTCTGAAAGTTTAAATATTGAAATGGACTTTCAATGATAGGTGGATGTAAGAAAAAAAACAGTAGGGAAATAACATATTTTTGACAGTTCGATGGCTCGACTTCACATACCACCTATTTCAGCCAAAACGTCTGAGACCAAAATACTCTATATGGTTCTGCTTTGGAAATAATTCAACACAAGTGATTCATTTTGGGAGCTCCTCATAATTAGAAATGTTCCTTGACTTGTTCAGTTCCTTATTCATTTGTATTTTCATAGTGAGGCATTTCTTTCTTTCCTATTAGCCAAAGAAACATGTGATACACTGTTAGACATTGAATATTAAACTCTTAGTACAGTGCCTAACATACAAGAAACACCATAAATGTTAATGTTTGTTATTTGTAACCACTATTTCTAAAATGTCTTAATAGTAGATATAATTTAAGTAAATTGGTTATTACACAGTATAGAGATGATTGCCTATTAATTTCTAGTTTTCCCCATAGGACCAAATGTACAGCTAAATGATACCTTAACAACCTAGAACAAAATATCTTATCATATAGATCATCATGTACAGGGCAATCTCGGTATTTCTATTCCTCAAAAATAGAAGGTATATCGATTACCTATGAAATAATTTAGAACAACTTACAGCAATGTTATGGAAAAGATAGTAAGAGGTTGGGTGAATTGCTCTACTCTTTAGAGAAGGAGAGAGTAACTGATTAAAATAATGGTCAGAACTGAAACCTGCTTTGGGGATCACTTCCATTGTCACACTTTAATCTGTCATCTTCCATAGCCAGTCTTTACTTAAGACATCAGTTATGTCACATACCTTGAATCGCAACGTTTCAGGGGGAAAAAAGTACATGGTTATAGCTTCTGGTGAATCATTCTCTGATTTTCTCTACACCCTTCCCTTATAGCCAACATTCAGAAGATATAAATCGACCCCATCCTCACCTCTAACACTGTGCACTTGAAATCCTTTGTTGTAGTCAGGGACCACGGCTGATCACAAGAAGATTGTGTGTATCATGGGAGAGTATCACAGCCCTCCCTGCAATGTGCTCAGCTCCACACAAAAACAAAATTAAAATTATACAAGGCTGCACTGATTATGTGATGATATATTATATTTGAGCCTTTCTTCTTCCTGGAAAACAATGGGATGTGACTATATTTCAATATCTTCTTTGTTTTGAACCCTTACCTTGCTCCTCCTATACCCCTGGAGACTTTTATTTTCTTCTCATTGTCAGGAAGCAGTTTGAATCTGTCTCTTAGGAATTGTCATGGAGAGGTCTGTCCCTAACTATTTGTAGGTAAATTTTGGAAGGAAAAGAAGTAAAGATGAAATGGCAGATTAATCAACAGTTAAATGAATGATCTGTATTTCTGGAAACTGCAGTCACAGACTATGTGCATAGTACAATGTGAATTTCAGTGACACATATTTTTACAACCAATTCTTTGACCACTCTAAAATGTTAATATAAAATATTCAAATTTTAATTTTTGTCTTAATCAACCAGAATTGCTATCAAAAATAGGTAGAATAATTTTATGTCATATTATAGTGATGCAGTCAATATTTCTCTTAATATTATAATCAATTAAAATTAATAAATCTCAGTACTCTCCTGGTTACACATGAGTTTCACAAAGTACCCACTTGTTTGTATCAAAAATAAGCACAAGAAAATGGAAAGCCAAAGGTACAGTCTATGGTAGTGAAAGAACAGAGCAGGGTACTGAATGTTTATTATTTAAAAGATGTAAAGACAGTATATATCTGGAGGCAGAGCCATGATGGTGGAATAGTCAGGCCCTTCCTGCTGTCCTCTTACAACAAAGACCCAAATAAACAAGTGAATCAATTATATATGAAAATCTAGGAGCTCTAATCATCAAAAAACAAAGCTGAGGATTCAAACCGAGTGGCAGGGGAAAGGAGAGACAGTTCAGAAGCAGTGAAAAAGTGCCACTCATGAGGTTGCCAGCACCCTGCTGGTTGCATCAGCTAGCATACATGGGCTGACACGAGCAGTATCTTTCAGAAGTGTTTCACCGCTTCAGGAGAAGCCACACAGCCAAGAGTCTGCACAAGCCTCTAGAGCCCGGGGGAAGCAACACTGGACCTGGGAAAGCTAAGTGCTGCATCTAACCTACCATGCAATATCAAAATAAACCCTCCCCCTCTGGGAGTTTCATAGCAGAGAAGTGCCTTTTTCCTTTCGCCCACCCCAAACCCTGCTCTGCTCCAACACCAGCCTAATAGCATTCAAAAAATGCCACACACTTAAGCCAAAACTCAGGCTTAACTTCATCCAAACCAATCTTTCAGGTTTAAAAAAATTGCTACAGCCCTAAGCCAGTAACTCAGAACATGCACAGCCCCTTAGCCTAGGCACAGGCATAAGGGGTCCATGGACTTGTAGTGCCCTTCACTCCTGCCTAGACCTTCAACACCCCAGGCTCTCATTAGCATAAAACAATAAGGAACATACCTCAAGCCTATTCTCAAATGTAGCAGTCAAGGGATAATTGCAGATTTGTGGCATTTGACACCATCCTGCCAATTAAGCGGGGACTTTACCCACCCACATCAGAGGCCTGAGGGCTGGTGGCATCACTCACTCAATCTAGCCACCAAGGACCACCCAAAAAAAAAAAAAAACCCACTGCTGTCGAGTCAATTCTGACTCATAGCGATGCTATAGGACAGAGTAGAACTGCCACATAGAGTTTCCAAGGCCACCAAGGCCACCAAGGACAGGGGTCTGAAAATAAGTGGTGCCTCCCAGTCCCTACAACTAACAGCACTGGATGTCCAAGGTCTGGCTGCAAAACCCATCCCCCACCTGCTCCAGGGACAGGGACATGCCCTCCACCCAGGTACTCAGGGGCAGCCATAAGCCCCCTGTCTTGCTCAGCACGTAGCCCCTTACTGAAGCAATATACCTGTGCTTGTTCCAAACACCCCTATACAACCCTGTTCGTCTAGGACTGTAGATGAGAGTCTCGACCACGCACATGGCAGCTAGTGACCTGGATACTTGAAACACATCTGCACAAGAAAAGTGAAAGACTCCTGTGCTCACACACCTTGTAGCTGATCTAACCACATATCGATAGGATGTGAGAGCTTCAAAGACATAAATAACCAAAGTGGCTCACACGCCCAGCCTATTTGAGCATATTAAAACAAAACAAAACAAGAAGCTAGGATATAGTAAACACACATAGAATAAATAAATATAATAACTTATTGATGGTTCAGAGAAAACAGTCAATATTAAATCACATAAAGACGGCTCCAGCAAGTGATTGAAATAAAGAACTAAGAAACCTTTGAGAAGAAGAGAAGGTTTTGGAATTATCAGATTAAAACTCAAGAGATTAATATATATTCAGGCAGCTAACAGATACATGAGAAAATACTCTCAATCATTAGCCATTAGAGAAATACAAATTAAAACTACCATGAGATTCCATCTCACTCCAACAAGGCTGGCATTAATCCAAAAAACACAAAATAATAAATGTTGGAGAGGCTGCGGAGAGATTGGAACTCTTATACACTGCTGGTGGGAATGTAAAATGGTACAACCACTTTGGAAATCTATCTGGCATTTTCTTAAACAGTTAGAAATAGAACTACCATACAACCCAGAAATCCCACTCCTCGGAATATACCCTAGAGATAAGAGAGCCTTCACACAAACAGATATATGCACACCCATGTTTATTGCAGCTCTGTTTACAATAGCAAAAAGCTGGAAGCAACCAAGGTGTCCATCAACGGATGAATGGTTAAATAAATTGTGGTATATTCACACAATGGAATACTAAGCATCAATAAAGAACAGTGATGAATCTGTGAAACATTTCATAACATGGAGGAACCTGGAACATTATGCTGAGTGAAATTAGTCAGAGGCAAAAGGACAAATATTGTATAAGACCACTATTATAAGAGCTTGAGAAATAGTATAAACTGAGAAGAACACATACTTTTGTGGTTATGGGGGGGGAGGGTTATTTACTGATTAGTTAGTAGATAAGAACTACTTTAGGTGAAGGAAAGGACAATACTCAATACACGGAAGGTCAGCTCAACTGGACTGGACCAAAAGCAAAGAAGTGTCCGGGATAAACTGAATGTTTCTTAGGTCAGCGGAGCAAGGGCGGGGGTTTGGGGACTATGGCTTAAGGGGACTTCTAAGTCAATTGGCAAAATAATTCTATTAAGAAAACATTCTGCACCCCACTTTGAAGTGTTGCATCTGGGGTCTTAAATGCTAACAAGGGCCATCTAAGATGCATCAATTGGTCTTAACCCACCTGGATCAAAGGAGAATGAAGATCACCAAGGTCACACAATAACTATGAGCCCAAGAGACAGAAAGGGCCGCATGAACCAGAGACTTACATCATCCTGAGACCAGAAAAACTAGATGGTGCCCAGCCACAACCAATGACCGCCCTGTCAGTGAGCACAGCAGAGAACCTCTGAGGGAGCAGGAGAACAGTGGGATGCAGACCCCAAATTCTCATAAAAAGACCAGACTTAATGGTCTGACTGAGACTGGAAGAATCCAAGCAGTCACGGTCCCCAAACCTTCTGTTGGCCCAGGACAGGAACCATTCCCAAAGACAACTCATCAGACATGGAAGGGACTGGACAATGGGTTGGAGAGAGATGTTGATGAAGAGCGAGCTACTTGTGTCAGGTGGACACTTGAGACTGTGTTGGCATCTCCTGTCTGGAGGGGAGATAGGAGGGTGGAGAGGGTTGTTGTTAGAAACTGGCAAAATGGTCATGAAAGGAGAGACTGGAAGGAGGGAGCAGGCTGACTCATTGGGGGAGAGTAAGTGGGAGTATGGAGTAAGGTGTATATAAGCTTATATGTGACAGACTGACTTGATTTGTCAACTTTCACTTAAAGCACAATAAAAATTATTTTAAATACAAGATTAATATACAGAGCTCTTCAAGAAATCAGGCAAAAATCATACCAAGTCAAAAACACACAGACAAAGCAATGGAGGAATTCAGGAAAACAATACAAGAACAGAAGTACGAATTTAGTAGGCTGCTAGAAAACATAGGGAGACAGGAACTAGAAATCAAAAACATTAACAATGAAATTTCAGAATTACACAACTCAATGAAATATCATAGGAGAAGAACTGAAGCAACGGAAGTCAGAATTAGTGAAATTGAAGATAAATCCCCTGACATCAATTTATCTGAGGAAAAATCAGATAAAAGAATTTCAAAAAAATGTACAAGCTAAGAATTATGCAGGACACTATTAAGAGGAAAACACTATGAGTGACTGGAGTACCAAAACGGGAGCACGAGAGGAGGATAACAGAAAATATAGGGAGATTTGTTGAAGATTTGCTGTCAGAAAACTTCTCTGATATCATGAAAGATGAGACGATATCTTTCCAAGAAGCTCTATTAACACCATACGGGCATATCCAAAAGAAAGTCACCAAGACATAATCTAACTTGCCAAAACTGAAGATAAAGATAGACTCTTGGGAGTGGCTAAGGATAAATTAAAAGTCATCTGAAAAGGAAAATCAATAAGGCTAAGCTCTGACTACCCAGCAGACACCATCCAGGCAAGAAGTCAATGGGATGACATGTATAAAGACTTGAAGGTAAAAAAAAATTACAAAAATGTTATATTTGAAACAACTGCCTGTGAAATATGTTGGCAATTCTAGAGCATTTCCAGATAAACAGAAGTTAAGAGAACTTATTAAAACCAAACCAAAATTACAAGAAATATTAAATAGAGGCCTCCAGTTAGAGAGCCAACAATATCAGACAACAACCCAAGACTAGAGGTGGAGCCAAGATGGCAGATAGAGGTGGAGCCAAGATGGCAGAATAGGCAGACACTTCCGGTGAGCCCCCTTACAACAAAGACCTGAAAAAACAGGCGAAACAAGTATATTTATGACAAGATGGGAGACCTGAACATCAAAGGCAAGGTTAGAAAATGAATAAGGGGCAGGGGAAGAAAGAGACAGTTCAGAAGCAGAGAGGAGTTACCGAACCTGAATTGCTAGGAGCCCTCAGGCACCATTCCCAGAAGTGGATGCGGCAGGCTGGTACTAGCATTCGGCAGTGATTTCCTCAGGGAGAAGCAGCCAGCCACACAGCCTACTCATACCTCTGGAATCAGAGAAGAACTGCACTCTTGGCAAAAGTTAAGTATTTGTGTACATTTTGCTGCACCCTCTGCCCCAAGATGGCATCAGTGGCTGTTGATTTCCCTGGGCCTAGAGCCATCCTTCTGGCCGTGGAGAAGGAATAAATTCATATTTGGAGGAAAAGATAATTTGCCAACTGCATTAACCAGGGGAGCATCAGACAAAAGAGGCTGCTGTCCAGGCATAAAATGTCCGTGGACTTTGAGTGCCTTTCCCGCCCTGCGTGGACCTGTGTGGGCCTATTTCAGTAGAATAGGCCCTGTTGGCAGACTACAACTGCTTCAACTGTGTGGTGGACAGGTGGGTGTTTGATGTTTGACACTGCTTTATTAAACAGGGTCCTCACCTACTCACATATGGGACCTAAGGATTGGTAGCTCCACTCAGGTCACTCAGCCACCTATGACAGGGCTGCAAGGATAACAGGTACCTCCCAGTCCTTACAACCAAAAACATTGGCTCCCATGGTCCGTCTGCAGAACCTACCCTCCTGTACGCCCTGGGGAACAGGGACTCGCTTTTGTCAGAGACACTTAGGGGATGATTCTCAGCCCCCTGGCTTATTCATCCCACGACCCCCTGCTGCAACCAGGTACAGGTACCTACACCAATCACCCCTGCTCCTCTAAGACTGTAGGACAGAGCCTATACCACACACTTGATGATCAGCTACCTGGACACCTGAGCTGATTTCATACAAGAAAAGTGAATGGACTTCTAGACTGGTATACACGATAACATCTCTAGCAACCTGGGGTCAGGACGTCAGAGCTCCAAAGGCAAAAATAATCAAGCTAGCTCACTCAAGCTACTCATTCAGGGATATCAAAACAAAACAAAGCAAGAGACTATGACACAGTAAGGAAACATAAAATAAACTAATACAACAACTTACAGATGGCTTGGAGACAAGAGTCAATATCAAGTCATATAAAGAAATGACCATGATTAACTCAAGAAGCTCTCAAAACAAAGAATCAAGGGATCTTCTTGATGAAAGTGGCTTCCTGGAATTACTGGAGGCAGAATACAAAAGACTAGCATACAGAACACTTCAAGACATTAGGAAGGAAATCAGGGAATATGCAGAACAAGCCAAGGAACACACAGATAAAGCAGCTGAAGAAATTAAAAAGGTTATTCAAGAACATAATGAAAAATTTAATACGCTGGAAAAATCCATAGGCAGACAGCAATCAGAAGTTCAGAAGATTAGCAATAAAATCACAGAAGTAGACAACTCAACAGAAAATCAGAGGAGTAAAATTGAGCAAGTGGAAGGCAGAATTTGTGAACTTGAAGATAAAGCAATTGGCACCAATATATTAGAAGAAAAATCAGACAAAAGAATTTAAAAAAATGAAGAACCATAAGAATCATGTGAGACTCTATCAAGAGAAATAACCTACGAGTGATTGGAGTACCAGAACAGGGAGGACTAACAGAAAATACAGACAGAATTGTTGAAGATTTGTTGGCAGAAAACTTCCCTGTTATTGTGAAAGATGAGAAGATATCTGTCCAAGATGCTCATTGAACTCCACATAAGGTAGATTTTAAAAGAAAGTCACCAAGACATTTTATAATCAAACTTGCCAAAACCAAATATAAAGAGAGAATTTTAAGAGCAACTAGGGATAAACGAAAACTCACCTACAAAGGAAAGCCAATAAGAATAAGCTCGGACTACTCAGCAGAAACCATGAAGGCAAGAAGGCAATGAGATGACCTGTATAAAGCATTGAAGGAAAAAAATTTTTCAGCCAAGAATCATATATCCAGCAAAACTGTGTCTCAAATATGAGGGTGAAATTAGGGTATTTCCACATAAACAAAACTTTAGGGAATTTGTAAAAACCAAAACAAAACTACAAGAAATACTAAAGGGAGTTCTTTGGTTAGAAAATCAATAATATCAGGTATCAACCCAAGACTAGAACACTGGGCAGAGCAATCAGATGACAACCCAGACAGGGAAATCACAAAAACAAATCAAGATTAAAAAATACACAAAACAAGGAAACAGCGAAGTTATTATGTAAAAGAAGGCAACATTAAAACGATAAAGAGGGACTGAAAAATGAAGTCATAGATCTTTTATATGGAGAGGAAGGCAAGGTAATACAAAGAAATAAACGATAGGTTTAAATTTAGAAAAATAAGGGTAATTAATAAAGGTAACCACAAAGGAGTCAAACTATCCTACACATCAAAATAAAATACAAGAAAAAAATAGAGACTCAGCAGAAACAAAATCAACAACAGTGAATATGAGGATAAGACAATACATAAAGATAATCTACTCAACACATAAAATTAAGTGGGAAGAAGAAACTGTCAACAACACACAAAAAGGACATCAAAATGATAGCACTAAATTCATACCTATCCATAACTGCATTGAATGTGAATGGACTAAATGCACGAATAAAAAGACAGAGAGTGTCAGAATGGACTAATAAACATGAACCGTCCATATGCTGCCTACAAGAGACAGCATTAGACTCAGAGACACAAACAAACTAAAACTCAAAGGATGGAAAAAAATATATCAAGCAAACAACAATCAAAAAAGAGCAGGAGTGGCAATATTAATTTCTGACAAAATACACTTTAAAGTTAAATCCATCATAAAGGAGGATAAGGAAGGACACTATATAATGATTAAAGAGATGATATACCAAGAGGTTAAAACCATATTAAATATTTATGCACCCAGTGACAAGGCTGCAAGATACATAAGAGAAACTCTAGCAGCATTGAAAAGTGAGATAGAGAGCTCCACAATAATAGTAGGAGACTTCAACACACCACTTTTGCTGAAGCACAGGACATGCAGGAAGAAGGTCCATAAAGACAAAGAACATCTAAATGTCACAATCAACCAACCTGACCTCATAGATATATACAGAACATTCCACCCAACAGCAACCAAGTATACTTTCTTTTCTAGTGCACATGGAACATTCTCTAGAATAGAGCACGTTATTAGGTTATAAAGCAAGCCTTTGCAGAACCCAAAACATTGAAATATTGCAAAGTATCTTCTCTGACCATAAGGCCATAAAAGTAGAAATCAATAACAGAAAAAGCAGGGAAAATAAATCAAAAACTTGGAAACTGAACAATACTCTGCTCAAAAAAGACTGGATTCTAGACAATATTAAGGATGGAATAAAGAAATTCATAGAATCCAATGAGAATGAAAACACTTCCTATCAGAACCTTTGGGATGCAACGAAAGCAGTGCTCAGAGGTCAATTTATATCAATTAACACACACATCCAAAAAGAAGAAAGGGCCAAAATCAAAGAATTATCCCTACAACTCTAACAAACACAAAGAGAGCAGCAAAAGAAACCCCCAAGCATCAGTAGAAAACAAACAATAAAAATTAGAGCAGAACTAAATGAAATAGAAAACAAAAACAATTGGAAGAATTAACAAGAACAAAAGCTGGTTCTCTGAAAAAATCAACAAATTTGATAAACCACTGGTAAAACTGACAAAAGAAAAACAGGAGAGGAAGCAAATAACACAAACAAGAAATGAGATGGGTGATATTACAACAAATCCAACTGAATTTAAAAGAATCATATCAGATTACTATGAAAAATTATACTCTAACAAATTTGAAAACCTAGAAGAAATGGATGAATTCCTAGAAACACACTACCTACCTAAACACAAGCAGAGGTAGAACAACTAAATAGACCCACAACCAAAGAAGGGGTTGAAAAGGTAATCAAAAAACTCCGAACAAAAAGAAGCCCTGGACCAGATGGCTTCACTGCAGAGTTCTACCAAATTTTCAGAAAAGAATCAATACTGCTACTACTAAAGGTCTTTCAGAGCATAGAAAAGGACGGAATACTCCCAAACTCATTCTATGAAGACACCTTATTCCTGATACCAAAACCAGATAGAGATACCACACACACAAAAAAAGAAAATTACAGACCTATATCTCTCTTGAACTTAGATGCAAAATCCTCAACAAAATTCTAGCCAATAGAATTTAACAACATATCAAAAAAAGGATTCACCAAGACCAAGTGAGATTCATACCAGGTACGCAGGGATGGTTCAACATTAGAAAAACAATTAATGTAATCAATCATACAAATAAAACAAAAGATAAGAATCAAATGATTTGATCAATTGATGAAGAAAAGACACTTGACAAAGTTCAACACCCATTCACGATAAAAACTCTCAGCAAAAGAGGAGTAGAAAGAAAATTCCTCAACATAATAAAGGGCATTTATACAAAGTCAGGAGCCAACATCATCCTAAATGGAGAGAGTTTAAAAGAATTCCCCTTGAATCAGGAATCAGACAAAGATGCCCTTTATCACAACTCTTGTTCAACATTGTGCTGGAGGTCCTAGTCAGAGCAATTAGGCTACATCAAGAAATAAAGAGCATCCAGATTGGCAAGGAAGAAGTAAAAGTATCCCTATTTGCAGATGAGATGATCTTATACACCGAAAACCTTAAGGAATCCTCAAGAAAACTACTGACACTAAAAGAAGAGTTCAGCAGAGGGTCAGGATATAAAATAAACATACCAAAATCAGTTGGATTCCTCTACAACAACAAAAAGAACACGGAAGAGGAAACCACCAAATCAATACCATTTACAGTAGCCCGCAAGAAGGTAAAATATTTAGGAATAAATCTTAACAGAGATCTAAAAGACTTATACAAAGAAAACTACAAGACACTACTGCAAGAAACCAAGAGACCTACATAAGTGGAAAAACATACCTTGTTCATGGATAGGAAGACTTAACATTATAAAATGTCTGTTCTACTGAAAGCGATCTGTAGATGTAATGCAATTCCGATCCAAATTCCAATAATATATTTTAATAAGATGGAAAAACAAATCACCAATTTCATATGGAAGAGAAAGAGGACCCGGATAACCAAAGCATTACTGAAAAAGAAGAACAAAGTTGGACCTCACTCTACCTGATTTTAAAACCTATTATATCACCACAGTAGGCAAAACAGCCTGGTACTGGCACAACAACAGATACATAGACCAACAGAACAGAAATGAGAATCCAGACATAAATCCAACCACATATGAGCAGTTGTTATTTGACAAAGTCCTCGAAACAGTTAAATGGGGGACAAGATAAATAGTTAAATAGGGACAATGATAGGAGCCCTAATACATGGCATAAACAGTATACAAAACAGTATTAACAACGCAGAGGAAAAACCAGATAACTGGGAGCTCCTAAAAATCAAACATATATGCTCATCCAAAGACTTCACCAAAAGAGTAAAAAGATTACCTACAGACTGGGAAAAAGTTTCTAGCTATGACATTTCTGATCAGCACCTGATCTCTAAAATCTACATGATACTGCAAAAACTCAACTACAAAAAGACAAGCCAATTAAAAACTGGGCAAAAGATATGAATGGACACTTCACTAAAGAAGACATTCAGGTAGCTAACAGATACATGAGGAAATGCTCACAATCTTTAGCCATTAGAGGAATGCAAATCAAAACTACAAATGAGACTCCATCTCACTCCAACAAGGCTGTCATTAATCCAAAAAACACAAAATAATAAATATTAGAGAGGCTGTGGATTGGAACACTTATACACTGCTGGTGGGAATGTAAAATGGTAAAACCACTCTGGAAATCCATTTGGAGCTTCCTTAAAAAGCTAGAAATAGTACTACCATATGATCCAGCAGTTCCACTGCTTGGAATATACCCTAGAGAAATAAGAGCTTTTATATGAACAGCTATATGCACACCCGTGTTCACTGCAACACTGTTTACAATATTAAAAAGATAGAAGTAACTAAGGTGCCCATCAATGGATGAATGGATAAATACATGGTATATTTACACAATGGAATACTATGCATTGATAAAGAACAGTGATGAATCTGTGAAACATTTTGTAACATGGAGGAATTGGGAAGGCATTATGCTAAGTGAAATTAGTCAGTTGCCAAAGGGCAAGATATTGTATAAGACCACTGTCATAGGAACTCAAGAAATTGTTTAAACAGAGAAGAAAATATTCTTTGATGGTTATGAGAGGGGGGAGGGAGGGAGGGAGGGTGGGAGATGGTATCTGCTAATTAGATAGTAGATAAGAAGTACTTTAGGTAAAGGGAAAGACAACACGCAATACAGGGAAGGTCATCACAACTGGGCTAAATCAAAAACAAAGCAGTTTCCTGAATAAGCTGAATGCTTCAAAAGCCAGCATAGCAGGGGCAGGGGTTTGGGGACCATGGTCTCAGGGGACATCAAAGTCAATTGGCATAATAAAATCTATTAAGAATACATTCTGCATCCCACTTTGGAGAGTGGCGTCTGGGGTCTTAAATGGTAGCAAGTGGCCATCTAAGAAGCATCAATTGGTCTCAACCCACCTGGAGCAAAGGAGAATGAAGAACACCAAGGACACAAGGCGATTACGAGACCAAGAGACAGAAAGGGCCGCATAAACCAGAGACTACATCAGCCTGAGACTAGAAGAACTAGATGGTGCCTATCTACAACCGATGACTGCCCTGACAGGGAACACAACAGAGAACCCCTGAGGGAGCAGGAGAGCAGTGGGATGCAGACCCCAAATTCTTGTAAAAAGACCAGACTTAATGGTCTGACTGAGACTGGAAGGACCTTGGTGGTCATGGCCCCCAGGCCTTCTGTTGTCCCAGGACAGGTACCATTCCCAAAGCCATCTCTTCAGACAGGGATTGGACTGGACAATGGGATGGAGAGGTATGCTGGCGAGGTGTGAGCTTCTTGGATCAGGTGGACGTTTGAGACTATGTTGGCATCTCCTGCCTGGAAGGGAGATGAGAGGGTAGAGGTGGTTAGAAGTTGGCAAAATGGACACAAAAACAGAGTGGAGGGAGGAAGCGGGCTGTCTCATTAGTGTGAGAGCAATTGGGAGTATGTAGCGTGGTATATATAAGTTTTTGTGTGAGAGGCTGATTTGATTTGTAAACTTTCATTTAAAGCACAACAAAAATTTAAAAAAAAAAAGGAAAAAGACGAGTATAAAAATATATGTGTTGGGTCCAAAACCCAAAACCAAACATTTTGCTATCAAGTCAATGTTGCATAGTGGGAGACAAACAAAATTAGAAATTCGCTTGAGAGAAATTGATCCTGAAGGTGAGGACTGGGGATGTGTACAGAGACAGAAAGAGAGAGAGAAAAGACAAACGTGTCTGACCTCAGGAGGAAAATAAAATTATGAAGAAATTTCTTTGAGAAGTGCTGAAAGATTCGGAGACATAACCAATACAAGAACTCATTAATAATTAATGACTTCTTCATTATTCCAAATGTTTAATTTTTTTTTGCAAATCTGCCTCCTTCTTCCTCAAGAACATATTGTAAAACTAGAAGTAAAAGGAAAAAAAAAGGAAGGTAGAAAGAATAACTTCTTTATAACTATTCTACCTTTGTTGAAAAGGAGCCCTGGTTGTGCTGTGTTTAAACACAGCGCTGATGGAAAGGTCGAGGAATTAGAAACCACCAGGTGCTCCTAGGGAAAAAGATGTGCTCATCTGGTTCTGTAAAGATTACAGCCTTGTATACCCTATGTTGCAGTTCTACTCTGTACTATAAGGTCAATATGAGTCAGAATCATATCGATGGCAATGTGTATCAGCAGTCAATAGTAAATGTAGCTCATAAGGAATATACATTTTTATTTTTAATAAAATAATATTATTGCCATACCCTATGCTGACAAATGTATTTACAAATACCACGATGAGATGAAATATGAGATACATTATCATGTTGTTTTATTTAATAAATAATCTAAAAAAATACCACTATGAGATGAAATATGAGATACATTATCATGTTGTTTTATTTAATAAATAATCTAAAAAAAATAAAAACCTTTGCCAATGAGTGGCTTCTGACTCACAGCAATCCTATAGGACAGAGTAGAACTGCCACATAGGGTTTCCAAGGAGAAACTGGTGAATTCAAACAGGTGACCTTTTTGTAGAAGCTGAGATATTAACTTAATAAATACCATCTACATATTGAATAAAAAAAATTACAAAATTTTTCTTATATCGTAAAAATGAGCTATTGGATATTTTATTTTTATATTAATTAAAGTTGCTAAAGCTTTTCAAAATTTTATTCTTTGATGGATTTCATTGCATTTTTGTTTGGGATGTAATCTATATTTTCCTTTACATAACTTCATATTATAGAGGAGCAGAATAACAAGTCCGTTAGATTGCCTTACACAAAGTTGCTAATTAATTTTTTTTTTAATTCTTTGACTTGCTATTTTATTCTCTTAACAGTGTCTTTCACAGAGGAAAGGTTTATAATTTTGATAAAATCCATTATCAATTTTGGTTATCCATCATGTTCTTGATGTTATATCTAAAACTTGTTGCTTAATTCAAAGTTACACATTTCTCCTAGTTTCTCTTCTTGAATCATTATATTTTTACATATCATTTTGCATGCAAAACCTGGACAACGAGTAAGGAAGACCAAACAGGAATTGATACCTTTGAATTATGATGTTGGCAAGAAAGACAAACAAACCTGTCTTGGAAGAAATATAGACAGAGAGCTCCTTTGAAGTGAGGATGGTGAGACTTGTCACATACTTTGAATGTGTTATCAGGAGTGACCAGTCCCTGGAAAATGACATCATGCTTGCTAAAGGAGAAGGTCAGTGTGCTAGGCCGTGTTCTCTAGAGAAGCAAAACCAGTAAATTGTATAAATAAATATATATATAGAGAGAGATTTATATCAAGGAAACAGCTCATACAATTGTAGAAGCCAGAACATTCCAAGTCCATGGATCAGAATAGAGGATTCTCCTGATTCACGTAGCTTCAGGAGCTGGCAAACCCAAGATCGGTAGGTTGGAGAGCAGGGCTCTCGTTCACAGGCTGTGAAGATCAAGGAATCTCAAGGTCGAAAGGTAAGCTGCTAGCTCAAGTCCCAGGAACTGGCAGTCAGAGGAACAGGAGACAGCTGCAGGATTCCGAGCAGGAAAGGCCAGAACATCCGCTTGTATTCAGATGCAGACCACACATTCAAAGAAACTCCCTTTCAACTGATTGCCTACTCATAGAAGATCCCATCATGGGGTGATCACATATAAACACTGAGAATCATGGCCTAACCAAGTTGACACATAATCTTATCCATCACAGTCAGCAAAAAGAGGAAGACCTTCAGCGAGATGCATTGACACAGTGGCTACAACAATAAGCTCAAACGTAACAACAATTGTGAGGATGATGCAGGACCAGTCAGTGTTTCGTTCTGTTGTACGTAGGGTCACTATGAGTGGGAACTGACAGGATAGCACCTAATAACACATATCATTTAGATATGTTTTCCATTTAGAGTAGTTTTATGTATAAAGTGCAGAGTGTGAGTTCATATTAATTTTTTCATTCATTCTGATTTCTCCCTTTTTTTCCTGTATTAATGACAAATTGCCTAACATTTTTAACAACAAGAATTGTGAGGATGGCACAGGACTGGGCAGTGTTTCCTTCTGTTCTACATAGGGTCACTATGAGTTGAAACCGACTTGATGGCACCTAGCAACAAAAACAATTTTGGGGGCACAGTCCTCATTGTGAATGCAGAGAATATAGGTGTGACAAGAAATAATATCCTTACCTTCATTAATTTTTTTTAAATTAATTTTTATTAAGCTTCAAGTGAACATTTACCATTCCAATCAGTCTGTCACATGTAGGTTTACATACATCTTACTCTCTTCTCCCACTTGCTCTCCCCCTATTGAGTCAGCCCTTACAGTCTCTCGTTTCGTGCCAATTTTGCCATCTTCCCTCTCTCTCTATCTTCCCATCCCCCCTCCAGTCAAGAGTTGCCAACACACTCTCCAGTGTCCACCTGATTTAATTAGCTCTCTCTTCATCGGCAATTCTCTCCCCCCACTGACCAGTCCTTTTCATGCCTGATGATTTGTCTTTGGGAATGGTTCCTGTCCTGTGTCATCAGAAGTTCTGGGGAGCATCGTCTCTGGGATTCCTCTAGTCTCAATCATACCATTAGGTATGTTCTTTTCATGAGAATTTGGGGTCTGTATCCCATTGGTCTCCTGCTCCCTCGAGAGTTGTCTGTTGTGTTCTCTGACAGGGCAGACATCGATTGTGGCCGGACACCAATTAGTTCTTCTGGTCTCAGGATAATGTAGGTCTCTGGTTCATGTGGCCCTTTCTGTCTCTTGGGTTCTTAGTTGTCGTGTGACCTTGGTGTTCTTCCTTTGCCTTTGCTCCAGGTGGGTTGAGACCAACTGATGTATCTTAGATGGCCGCTTGTTCGCATTTAGGACCCCAGGCGCCACAATTCAAAGTGGGATGCAGAATGTTTTCATAATAGAATTATTTTGCCCATTGACTTAGAAGTCCCCTCAAACCAAGTTCCCCAGACCCCAGCCCCTGCTCTGCTGACCTTTGAAGCTTTCATTTTATCCCGGAAACCTCTTTGCTTTTAGTCCAGTCCAATTAGGCTGACCTTCCTTGTATTGAGTGTTGTCTTTCCCTTCACCCAAAGCAGTTCTTATCTACAGATTGATCAATAAAAAGCCCTCTCCCTCCCTCCCTCCCTCCCTTCTTTGTAACCACAAAAGTATGTATTCTTCTCCGTTTTTTCTATTTCTCAAGATCTTATAATAGTGGTCTTATACAATATTTGTCCTTTTGCCTCTGACTCATTTCGCTCAGCATAATGCCTTCCAGATTCCTCCATGTTATGAAATGTTTCAGAGATTCATCACTGTTCTTTATCGATGCGTAGTATTCCATTGTGTGAATATACCACAATTTATTTACCCATTCATCCGTTGACGGACATCTTGGTTGCTTCCAGCTTTTTGCTATTGTAAACAGAGCTGCAATAAACATGGGTGTGCATATATCTGTTTGTGTGAAGGCTCTTGTATCTCTAGGGTATATTCCGAGGAGTGGGATTTCTGGGTTGTATGGTAGTTCTATTTCTAACTGTTTACGATAACGCCAGATGGATTTCCAAAGTGGTTGTACCATTTTACATTCCCACCAGCAGTGTATGAGAGTTCCAATCTCTCCGCAGCCTCTCCAACATTTATTATTTTGTGTTTTTTGGATTAATGCCAGTCTAGTTGGTGTCAGATGGAATCTCATCGTAGTTTTAATTTGCATTTCTCTAATGGCTAATGATCGGGAGCATTTTCTCATGTATCTGTTGGCTGCCTGAATATCTTCTTTAGTGAAATATGTGTTCATCTCCTTTGCCCACTTCTTGATTGGGTTGTTTGTCTTTTTGTGGTTGAGTTTTGACAGAATCATGTAGATTTTAGAGATCAGGCGCTGGTCGGAGATGTCATAGCTGAATATTCTTTCCCAGTCTGTAGGTGATCTTTTTACTCTTTTGGTGAAGTCTTTAGATGAGCATAGGTGTTTGATTTTTAGGAGCTCCCAGTTATCTGGTTTCTCTTCATCATTTTTGGTAATGTTTTGTATTCTGTTTATGCCTTGTATTAGGGCTCCTAGGGTTGATCCTATTTTTTTTTTTCCGTGATCTTTACCGTTTTAGCCTTTATGTTTAGGTCTTTGATCCACTTGGAGTTAGTTTTTGTGCATGGTGTGAGGTATGGGTCCTGTTTCATTCTTTTGCAAATGGATATTCAGTTATGCCAGCACCATTTGTTAAAAAGGCTATCATTTCCCCAATTGACTGACACTGGTCCTTTGTCAAATATCAGCTGCTCATACGTGGATGGATTTATATCTGGGTTCTCAATTCTGTTCCATTGGTCTATGTGCCTGTTGTTGTACCAATACCAGGCTGTTTTGACTACTGTAGCTGTATAATAGGTTCTGAAATCAGGTAGAGTGAGGCCTCCCACTTTCTTCTTCTTTTTCAGTAATGTTTTGCTTATCCGGGGGTTCTTTCCCTTCCATATGAAATTAGTGATTTTTTTCTCTATCCCCTTAAAGTATGACATTGGTATTTGGATTGGAAGTGCATTATATGTATAGATGGCTTTTGGTAGAATAGACATTTTTACTATGTTAAGTCTTCCTATCCATGAGCAGGGTATGTTCTTCCACTTAAGTATGTCCTTTTGAATTTCTTGTAGCAGAGTTTTATAGTTTTCTTTGTATAGGTCTTTTACATCCTTGGTAAGATTTATTCCTAAGTATTTTATCTTCTTGGGGGCTACTGTGAATGGTATTGATTTGGTGATTTCCTCTTCGGTATTCTTTTTGTTGATGTAGAGGAATCCAAGTGATTTTTGTATGTTTATTTTATATCCTGAGACACTTCCAAACTCTTCTATTAGTTTCAGTAGTTTTCTGGAGGATTCCTTAGGGTTTTCCATGTATACGATCATGTCATCTGCAAATAGTGATAGCTTTACTTCCTCTTTACCGATCTGGATACCTTTTATTTCTTTGTCTAGCCTAATTGCCCTGGCTAGGACTTCAAGAACGATGTTGAATAAGAGCGGTGATAAAGGGCATCCTTGTCTGGTTCCCGTTCTCAAGGGAAATGCTTTCAGGTTCTCTCCATTTAGAGTGATATTGACTGTTGGCTTTGCATAGATGCCCTTTATTATGTTGAGGAATTTTCCTTCAGTTCCTATTTTGGTAAGAGTTTTTATGATAAATGGGTGTTGAACTTTGTCAAATGCCTTTTCTGCATCTATTGATAAGATCATGTGGTTTTTATCTTCTGTTTTATTTATGTGATGGATTACATTAATGGTTTTTCTGATATTAAACCAGCCTTGCATACCTGGTATAAATCCCACTTGATCAGGGTGAATTATTTTTTTGATGTGTTGTTGGATTCTATTGGCTAGAATTTTGTTGAGGATTTTTGCATCTATGTTCATGAGGGATAATATAGGTCTAAAATTTTCTTTTTTTGTAATGTCTTTACCTGGTTTTGGTATCAGGGAGATGGTAGCTTCATAGAATGAGTTGGGTAGTATTCTGTCTTTTTCTATGCTTTGAAATACCTTCAATAGTAATGGTGTTGTCTTCTCTGAAGGTTTGGTAGAACTCTGCAGTGTAGCCATCTGGGCCAGGACTTTTTTTTGTTGGAAGTTTTTTGATTACCGTTTCAATCTCTTTTTTTTGTTATGGGTCTATTTAGTTGTTCTACTTCTGAATGTGTTAGTTTAGGTAGTAGTATTGTTCCAAGAATTTATCCATTTCTTCTAGGTTTTCAAATTTGTTAGAGTACAATTTTACGTAGTAATCTGAAATGATTCTTTTAATTTCATTTGGTTCTGTTGTGATGTGGTCCTTCTCGTTTCTTATTCGGGTTATTTGTTTCCTTTCCTGTTTTTCTTTAGTCAGTCTAGCCAACAGTTTATCAATTTTGTTAATTTTTTCAAAGAACCAGCTTTTGGCTTTGTTAATTCTTTCAATTATTTTTCTGTTCTCTAATTCATTTACTTCAGCTCTAATTTTTATTATTTGTTTTCTTCTGGTGCCTGATGGATCCTTTTGTTGCTCACTTTCTATTTGTTCAAGTTGTCGGGGCAGTTCTCTGATTTTGGTTCTTTCTTCATTTTGTATGTGTGCATTTATCGATCTAAATTGGCCTCTGAGCACTGCTTTTGCTGTGTCCCAGAGGTTTTGATAGGAAGTATTTTCTTTCTCGTTGCTTTCTATGAATTTCCTTTTTCCCTCCTTGATGTCTTCTATAACCCAGTCTTTTTTCAGGAGGGTATTGTTCATTTTCCAAGTATTTGATTTCTTTTCCCTAGTTTTTCTGTTATTGATTTTATTGCCTTGTGGTCTGAGAAGATGCTTTGTAATATTTCGATGTTTTGGATTCTGCAGAGATTTGTTTTATGACCTAATATGTGGTCTATTCTAGAGAATGTTCCATGGGCACTAGAAAAAAAAGTATATTTTGCAGCAGTTGGGTGGAGAGTTCTATATAAGTCAATGAGGTCAAGTTGGTTGATTGTTGTAAGTAGGTCTTCTGTGTCTCTATTGAGCTTCTTACTGGATGTCCTGTCCTTCTCCGAAAGTGGTGTGTTGAAATCTTCTACTATAAATGTGGAGGTGTCTATCTCACTTTTCAATTCTGTTAAAATTTGATTTATGTATCTTGCAGCCCTGTCATTGGGTGCGTAAATATTTAATATGGTTATGTCTTCCTGATCAAGTGTCCCTTTTATCATTATATAGTGTCCTTTTTTATCTTTTGTGGTGGATTTAAGTCTAAAGTCTATTTTGTCAGAAATTAATATTGCTACTCCTCTTCTTTTTTGCTTATTGTTTGCTTGATATATTTTTTCCATCCTTTGAGTTTTTGTTTGTTTGTGTCTCTAAGTCTAAGGTGTGTCTCTTGTAGGCAGCATATAGATGGATTGTGTTTCTTTATCCAGTCCGTGACTCTCTGTCTCTTTATTGGTGCATTTAGTCCATTTACATTCAGCGTAATTATAGATAAATAAGTTTTTAATGCTGTTATTTTGATGCCTTTTCATGTGTGTTGTTGGCCATTTCATTTTTCCACATGCTTTTTTGTGCAGAGACGTTTTTCTTAGTAGCTTGTGAGATCCTCATTTTCATAATGTTTAACTTTGTGTTTGTTGAGACGTTACGTTTTTCTTGGCTTTTTTCTTGAGTTATGGAATTGATATTCCTTTTTGTGGTTACCTTTTTATTTACCCCTATTTTTCTAATTAAAAACCTAACTTGTATCCTTCTATATCGCTTTGTATCCCTCTCCATCTGGCAGTTCAATGCCTCCTATATTTAGTCCCTCTTTTTGATTATTGTGATCGTTTATTGATTTCCATGATTTCCTGTTATGTGTATTATTTTGTTTATTTATTTATTTTTTAGAATTAGTCTTAATTTGTTTGGTTTTGTGCTTTCCCTATTTGAGTTGCGTTGATATCAGGACGTTCTGTTTTGTGACCTTGTATTGTGCTGGTACCTGATATTATTGGTCATCTGACCAATCTCCTTTAGCATTTCTTGTAGCCTTGGTTTGGTTTTTGCAAATTCTCTAAACTTGTGTTTATCTGTAAACATCTTAATTTCTCCTTCATATTTCAGAGAGAGTTTTGCTGGATATATGATCCTTGGTTGGCAGTTCTTCTCGTTCCGTGCTCTGTATACGTCGTCCCATTCCCTTCTTGCCTGCATGGTTTCTGCTGAGTAGTCTGAACTTATTCTTATTGATTCTCCCTTGAAGGAGACCTTTCTTTTCTCCCTGGCTGCTTTTAAAATTTTCTGTTTGTCTTTGGTTTTGGCAAGTTTGATGATAATATGTCTTGGTGTTTTTCTTTTTGGATCAATCTTAAATGGGGTTCGATGAGCATCTTGGATAGATATCCTTTCGTCTTTCATGATGTCAGGGAAGTTTTGTGTCAGGAGTTCTTCAACTATTTTCTCTGTGTTTTCTGTCCCCCCTCCCTGTTCTGGGACTCCAATCACTCGCAAGTTATCCTTCCTGATAGAGTCCCACATGATTCTTAGGGTTTCTTCATTTTTTTAAATTCTTTTATCTGATTTTTTTTCAGCTATGTTGGTGTTAATTCCTTGGTCCTCCAGATGTCCCAGTCTACATTCTAATTGCTCGAGTCTGCTCCTCTGACTTTCTATTGTGTTGTCAAATTCTGTAATTTTATTGTTAATCTTTTGGATTTCTACATGCTGTCTCTCTATGGATTTTTGCAACTTATTAATTTTTCCACTATGTTCTTGAATAATCTTTTTGAGTTCTTCAACAGTTTTATCAGTGTGTTCCTTGGCTTTTTCTGCATTTATCCTAATTTCATTTGTGATATCTTTAAGCATTCTGTAAATTAGTTTTTTATATTCTGTATCTGATAATTCCAGGATTGTATCTTCATTTGGGAAGGATTTTGATTCTTTTGTTTGGGGGGTTGGAGAAGCTGTCATGGTCTGTTTCTTTACGTGGTTTGATATGGACTGCTGTCTCCGAGCCATCACTGGGAAACTAGATTTTCCAGGTAATCAGCTAATTAAAAAATGCCGTCAGATCCCTATCTGAATTCTCCCTCTGGCTCCGGGTATTCGGTTGTTAATGGAGCCGCCTGGGGAGGGTGGGGGAGGGATCAGAGAGCTGGGAGTTTAGCACCACAGAATATAGAGCTGAACACCGCGTTCACACTCTGCCCCCGTCCACCAAAATCCGGGCGGGACGGCTTCCTGGCTAGGACACTGCTTTCCCTGCTCGGAGACCAGTCACTTCCTCCCGGGGACTTCTTCCTCCGGTGCGCGGCCCTGCTCGCGCGCACTGGGTGGGCGTCTCCCGCACGAACAGGTGGGCCCACCCCCAGGGTCTATTCAGGAGAATATAATTGGACCCTGCGCTCGCGCCCTGCCCGCATGCACGCCCAAATCCCAGCAGGACGGCTCACCCGCTGGGATGCTGCTTTCCCCGGTCCGAGACCAGTCACTTCCGGCGATTTCTCCCTCCGGTGCGCCGCGCCACACACGCGATCTGGGTGGGCGTCACCTGCACGACCAGGTGGGCCCACCCCCAGGTCAATTCAGGGGAATATAATTGGACCCCGCCCTCATGCCCCACCAGCGGGCGTGCCCAAATCCCAGCGGTATGGCTCCCCGTCTGGGATGCTGTTTTCCCTGCTCTGAGACCAGTCACTTCCGGGGATTTCTCCCTCCGGTTCGCCACGCCACACGCTCAGACTGGGTGGGCATCCTCCTGCACGAACGTGTGGGCCCCGCCCCAGGGTCGTTTTAGGGAAATATAGCTGACCTCCCCCCCCCTTGCGCCCAGCCCGCTTCCTGCCAAACTCCCGGCGGGATGGGTCCCCAGCTGGGACGCTGTTCTCCCCACTCCAATATCAGTCACTACCTCCCAGGGTGCTTCTCCCTCCGGCTGTGCCACTACGCCGCCCGCGCCAACCAGCTAGACTTCCTCCCAGGATGGGTTCAGAGGGGAAGGGCTGGGCCCCCCGTCTGTGCTGTCTGCCCCCCTGGGCTCTGCCCCAGATCGGGCTCCGAAGGTCACCTGCCTGGTACGCTGGCTCCTAGTTCTGAAAATGGTCGCTGTCTGCCCGTATTTGTTCATTTTCCATCTCTAAGTCTGTGCTTGCTGTTCAGAGTTCATAGATTGTTATGTATGTAATCGATTCCCTTGTTTTTCTGAGTCTGTGCTGCAAGAGGGATCCGCGGCAGCGTCCACCTAGTCCGCCATCTTGGCCCCGCCTCCTGTTTTTTTTTTTAAGGTTACATGAACTAGAACATTACAGTAAAATTTTTATATTAATTAAAGTTGCTAAAGCTTTTCAAAATTTTATCCTTTGATGGATTTCATTGAATTTTTGTTTGAGATGTAATCTATATTTTCCTTTATATAACTTCATATTATAGAGAAGCAGAATAACAAGTCCATTAGATTGCGTTACACAATGTTGCTAATTAATTTTGTAGCTCTTCCATGGCATAGGTCACTGCTGATCTTCTACTGAAGGAGATGGAGATTAAAAAAACATAAAGCATGTTTTGGAAATTTGATTAAAATAATAAGTACTGCATTTTTGCTTATGACAATCAGACAACCTTTCTTAGCAAGTAGAATTTAAATAGAGAAATAAAGGATGAATAGGAGTTAAACAGTAAACACGATGAGGTTCAAGGTAAGGAGATTATTTTAGGCTGAAAAAATAACATACGAAGGCTTAATGCTGAAAAGCCATTGAGAAGAAGAGGAAAATGTGGCGTCATAGGATTATTTTGTAATAGTAGGCAAGCAAGGGAAGGAAGAGGAATGTTTAAATTATGCTAAAGATTTGGATTTATCCAAAGGGTGTTCTAAACAGGCCAAATGGCAACAGAGCTGAGGAGGGAGAGGTAAATGACATGTTGTTTGTATTAAAAACAAAAAACAAAAAACTTTGGCTTCAAATTGCAGAATGGATTGGCAAGGAATAGGTTGATACATGGAAACTGGTTTGAGAGCTGTTGCAATGCTCTAAGAAGTTTGTTTTGGCGGAGGCAGGGAAGATTTATATTCTTAGACTCTAGAAATACTTAGGAGTTAGGATCAACAGGACATGATGATTGACTAGCTGTGGAGAGTGACAAGGAAGAGTCAATAATGGGTTACAGGTTTATTTCTTAAACAATTAGGTGTCCATTACAGAGATAGGAAACATGAAAGCTGAAAAAAATCTTTCATAGAGAAGATAATAGATTTACATATCTCTACATTTATGATTCTTAAAAAATTTGAATAGATAAGCTACATGTGATTCAATCACGCTAATTGACTATCATACAACTTCTCCCTAGTGATCCACTTGGATATATCCATGATGTCATAATTGGAGACCATCATTACTTTTCCTAACAAAAAAATTCTTCACTACACAGTTTTCTATCACTTATATCCATTATCTCATAACTATCCGAGCTAAATTTGAATGTGATGATGAAATTTTTGCACATTTCATGCAGGTTAACCAATCTATCCAAGCAGGAGACACGGTATCCAGTAATCAGAAATACATGCTTTCCCACCCCCCACCTTTCCTCCCTTTACATGGCCTCTGCAGCTTTCCAATGGTCCAAGCTTGCTCAGGTGGAGAGACACCAGTTCACTGCCACAAAGGTCTGTGCTGCCCCCACTGGCAGGGTCCGTTAGCGTCATTTTCTTGTTCATTTGTTTTTTGTATGCATTTTTGTTTGTGTTTTGATTATTTATTTTTTGGGGCTTTCTTTTTTGTTGCTTCTCTCTCTTTCTCTCACTTCCTTCCTTTCATTCTCCTGCCCAGCCACCAGGAGAAAGGAAATAATAAAGATCAAAGCAGAAATAATTGAAATAGAGAATAGAAAAACAATAGAGAGAATCGACAAAACCAAGAGTTGGTTCTTTGAAAGGATCAAAAAAATTGGTAAACCTTTGGCCAAACTGACAAAAGAAAAACAGGAAAGGATGAAATAACTCAAAAAAGAGATGAAGTTGGGGACATTACAACAGACTGAACTGGAATAAAAAGTACTCTAGGAGAGTACTATGAAAAACTATACTTCAACAAATATGAAAACCTAGACAAAAATGAAAAATTTCTAGAAACATACTACCTGCCTAAACTAACACAAACTAAGATTAAAAAAACCTGAACAGACCCATAAGGAGAGAAGAGATTGGAAAGGTAGTAACAACAACAAAAAACCCTGGCCCAGATGGCTTCACTGGAGATTTCTACCAAACATTCAGAGAGGAGCATGCACCAGTACTACTTAAACTATTTCAGAACATAGGAGAGGTAAGGATACTTCCAAATTCATTCCATTAAGCCAGCATAACCTGGTACCAAAACTAGGAAAACACATCACAAAAAAAAAAAAAAAAGGAAGAAAATTACACACCAATATCTCTCGGGAATATAGATGCAAAAATTCTCAACAAAATTCTAGCCAGTAGAATTCACCATAATTAAAAAAAAAAAAAAATTTCCTCAATAGAGTGGGTTTCATAGCAGGTATGCAAGGATGGTTCAACATTAGAAAATCAATCAATGTAGTCCACCACATAAACAGAAGAAAAAAAATCACACGATCATCTCAATCAATGCAGAAAAAGCATTCCTGATAAAAACTCTCAATAAAATAGGTATAGATTTGAAATTCCTCCACATAATAAACAGCATCCAAAATAAAAAAAAAAAAAATCAAAAGCCAACATCATTCTTAACAGACAGAAGCTGAATATTCCCTCTGAGAACAGGAAGAAGAGAAGGATGTCCTTTATCACCACTCCTATTTAACATTCTGATGGAAGTCCTAGCTAGAGCAATACAGCAATATAAAGACGTAAACGACTCCAAACTGGAAAGGAATAAGGAAAACTACCCTTATTTGCAGATGATGTACTATACATAGAGAACTCAAAGGACTGCACAAGGAAACTAATGGAATTAATAGAAAGGTTCAGCACACTAGCAGAATACAGGATAAACAAAAATCATTTGGATTCCTATACAACAATAAAGAGAACTATGAAAAGGAAATCAGGAAAGCAATAATAGCCCCTAAAGAAATAAAATACTTAGGATTAAATCTAACCAGGCATGTAAAAGACCTATACAAAGGAAACTACAAAATATTACTGCAAGAAACCAAACGAGACCTACATACATGGAAAAACGTACCATGCTCATGAATGAGTACGGAGACTCAACATTGTGAAAATGTCAATTCTACCCAAAACAATGTACAAATACAATGTAATCCCGATCCAACAGCATTCTTTAAGGAGATGGGAAATCTAATCATTAACTTTACATGGAAAGGAGAGAATCCCTAGATAAGTAAAGCATAATTGAAGAAGAAGAATAAAGTAGGAGGACTTCCAATACCGGACTTTAGAACCTACTATACAGCTACAGTAGTCAAAACGGCCTGGTACTGCTACACACGACAGGCACATTGCCCAATGGAAAAGAATCTAGATGTAAGTCCATCTACCCTCAATTACCTGATCTATGACAAAGGCCCAAAGTCCATTCTATGTGGAAGACAGTCTTTATAACAAATGGTATTGGCAAAACAGGATGTCCATCTGTAAAGATAGAAAACAGAACCCATACCTCACACCATACACAAAAAACTAATTCAAAATGGATCAAAGACCTAAATATAAAACCAAAAACTATAAAGGTCATAGAAGAAAAGACAGGATCAATACCAGAGACCCTAATACATGGCATAAATAGCATATAGACCATAACTAACAATATACAAACACCAGAAGACAAACTAGATAACTGGAATCTTCTAAAAATTAAATATTTATCCTCATCAAAAGGTTTGACCAAAAGAGTAAAAAAAAAGAAGTTACAGACTGGGAAAAAATGTCTGACTATGGCAAAATCTACAAAGGTCTAATCTCTAAAATCTATAGACACTTCACCAAAGAAGACATTCAGACAGCTAACAGACCCATGAGGACATGTTCTAGATCACTAGCCATTACAGAAATGCAAATCAAAACTTCAATGAGATACCATCTCACATGAACATTACTGGCACAAATCAAAACAAGAGAAAATAACAAACGTTGGAGAGGCTGTTGGGAGCTTGGAACTCTTATGCACTTCTGGTGCGAATGTAAAATGGTACAATCATTTGGAAAAAGATATGGCACTTCCTTAAAAAGCTAGGTATAGAAATACCGTATGATCCAGCAATCCCACTCCTAGGAATATATCCTAGAGAACTAAGAGCCATCACAGGTATAGACAGATGCACACCCATGTTCACTGCAGCCTTATTCACAGTATCAATAAAATAGAAACAGCCTAAGTGCCCATCAACAGATGAGTGGATAAACAAACTATGGTACATACACACAATGGAATACTACACAACAATAAGGAACAATTATGAATGTGCAAAACGTCTCCTAATATGGATGAATCTGGAAGGGATTATGTAGACTGTAATAAGTCAATCACAAAAGGACAAATACTGTATGAGACCACTATTATAAAAACTTGTGAAAAGGTTTACACAAGGAAAGAAACAATCTTTGATGGTTACTAGGGTGGGAGAAAAGGATGGAAAGGCAAAAACACTAACTAGACAATCAATGGGTGATAACTTTGGTGAACGGTAATACTGGAGACATCAATACAACTTGACCAGGCAAGGTCATGGACTTCACAGACACGTTCAGACTCCCTGAGGGACTGAATTGCTGGGCTGAGGCCTGGGAACCATGGTCTCTGTGGACATCCTGGTCAATTCACATAACATAGCTAATAAAGAAAATGTTCTACATCTTACCTTGGTGAGGTAGCATATGGGGTCTTAAAAGCTTGTGAGTAGCCATCTAAGATACTCCACTGCTGTCACCCCTTCGGGAGCAAGGGACAATGAAGAAAGCCAAAGACTAACGGGAAGATTAGTCCAAAGGACTAATGGGCCACAACTACCACAGCCCCCACCAGAATGAGTCAAGCACAACCAGGTGGTGCCCAGCTACCACCACCAACTGCTCTGACAGGGATCACAATAGATGATCCCAGAAATAGGCTGGAGAAAATGTAGAACAAAATTCTAACTCACAAAAAAAGACCAGACTTTCTGGTCTGACAGAGACTAGAGAAACCCCAAGAGTATGGCCCCTGGATACTCCTTTAACTCAGTACTGAAGTTACTCCTGAGGTTCACCCTTCAGCCAAAGATTAGACAGGCCCATAAAACAAAATGAGACTAAATGGGCATAACAGCTCAGGCACAGGGATGAGAAATGAGGAGGGGACAGGAAAGCTGGTAATGTGAAACTCCAGGTCCAGATGGGGAGAGTGTTGACATGTCGTGGGGATTGCAACTAATGTCACTAAGCAGTATGTGTATTAATGTTTTTAATGAGAAACTAATTTTCCCTGTATACATTCATGTAAAGTACAAAAAAAAAAAAAAGTTAAACAGAAGAAAAAAAATAATCCTGTCTTTCAAGACCACTGTCACTCTATGGACTTTAAAAAGTCTAGTTTGAATCACAAAGCTGGGCAAAAACTTCTTTTAGCCAACATCAACCCCTTTCTCTGCTGGAGTAGTAAGCTTCCCCCTCATTATTTGGTAGAAAGGCTGGGTAGAAAAGGGTGAGAGGATGAATTCCAGAGAAGGGAAAGTGCATTATTATTCCATGACTATGTAGATGAAAGATGTTAATGAGGGTGAGGGAAAGTTCAAAACACAGAGAGCCAGAGTGTCAAATAGCAAGTTCATGGGTACGTTATAACTGGACATTCATAACAGGAGTTGGGTTAGGGAAGAAAACCCCAAATATTTATATCTTTTTCACTTCTGTGTTAGTACGGTATACGTATATGATGAATTAAACTAAACAGAATTATTCATTTGTGGCGGGGGAACTTCATGAGTTAACATTATCCAAATTCAGCTATATCTGTTCAGTCTGTTATTCAATGGGCATTTTGCAATGTATAAATATAAGAGAAAAGGGTAAATTTAAAATGGTATTTGGTTACAAGTTTTTTGTCTTCTCTATTTAATTCAGAGATTGCCCAGGGATGTGAAATTAGATATTAATTAAATCAAGTAATTTAAACTTCCAAATTTAAAGATCTTAGACTTACCAGTTAAGCTGAAACACTAAACCCATACAATTTGAAGCATTAAATAATAATCATCCACACAGTGGATGATTTTATGGGTGAGGAACCCACCCTCATTGAAATTGCCTGTGTGGGCGTGGACTTCCTGGAAAATGAGCTCTCCATAAATACTGTCCTATGTGTGGTTATACTGCTGGGACTTATTTTGGCCTTCTATGGTACTGAAGGAAGAAGTTAAAGCTACACTGATGGCACTGGCAAAAAAACAAGGCCCTAGGAATTGACTGAATGCCAACTGACATGTTTCAATAAACAGGTGCAGTGCTGGAAGTGCTTACTTTCTATGCCAAGAAATTTGAAAGATAGCTACCTGGTCAACTGACTGGAAGAGATTCGTATTTATGCCTACTCCCAAGAAAGGTGATCCAACCAAATAATGAAATTATCGAATAATATCATTAATATCACATACAAGTAAAATTTTGTTGAAGATCATTCAAAAGCTGATGCAACAGTATATAGATAGGAAGCTGCCAGTAATTCAAGCCAGATTTACAAGAGAACCTGGAACCAGGGATACCATAGCTGATGTCAGATGGATTCTGGCTGAAAGCAGAGAATACCAGAAAGATGTTTACCTGTGTTTTATTGACTATGCAAAGGCATTCAACTGTGTGGATCATAATAAATAACGAATAACATTGTGAAGAATGGGAAATCGAGAGCACTTAATTGTGCTCCTGAGGAGACTCTGTGTAGATTAAGAGGCAGTCATTCAAACAGAACAAGAGGATACTTTATGCTTTTAAGTCAGGAAGTGTGTGTGTCAGGGTTTTATCCTTTCTTCATACCTATTCAATCTGTATACTGAGTAAATAATCAGAGAAACTTGACTATATAAAGAAGAATGGGGCATCAGATTGGAGGAAGACTCATTAACAACCTGCGTTATGCAGATGACACAACCTTGCTTGCTCAAAGTGAAGAGGATATGAAGCACATACTGAAGAAGATCAAAGTTGCCAGCCTTCAGTATGGATTACACCCCAAATAAAGAAAACAAAAACCCTTACAATTGGGCCAATAAGCAACATTATGATAAATGGAGAAGAGACTGAAGTTGTCAAGGACTTCTTTTTACTTGAATTCACAATCAACACCCATGGAAGCAGCAGTCAAGAAATTAAATGATGCCTTGCATTGGGCAAATCTGCTGCAAAAGATCTCTTTAAAGTGTAAAAAAGAAAAGACATCATGTTGAAGACTAAGGTGCACCTGACCCAAGCCATGGTGTTTTCAATATCCTCATATGCATGTAAAAGCTGGATGATAAATAAGGAAGACTGAAAAAGCATTGACACCTTTGAATTGTGGTGTTGGTGAAGAATATTGAATATAACATGGACTGCAAAAAAAAAAAAAAAAAACGAACAAATCTATCTTGGAAGAAGTACAACCAGAATATTCCTTAGAAGCAAGGATGACGAGACTACATCCCACATACTTTGGAGGTGTTATCAGGAGGGATCAGTCCCTAGAGAAGGCCATCATGCTTGGTAAAGTAGAGGGTCAGCAAAAAAGAGGAAGATCCTCAACAAGATGGATTCACACAGTGGGTGCAACAATGATTCAAGCATAACAACGAGTGTGAGGATGGCCCATGCAGTGTTCCGTTCTATTGTACACAGGGTCACTATGAGTCAGAATCGGCTCAATGGCACCTAACAACAACACGGCTGCATTGTGAGGAGTGTGGTGAGGATAAAATCAGTTTAAGGCTAATTAAAGCATTTGGGACCTATGGGTCTCATATGGTTGTTACAGTTTTGTTCTCTGGGACTAAAATTTCTGTCTACATACAATACCTACAATGCTAGTACACACAGCACACAGAAGCACAGTAAATTCTTTACCCTCTTCTATATTACAATGACTCCCTCACTGAATTCTTTGATCTACACTTTGAGAAACAAAGAGGTTAAGTGAGCTCTGAAAAGGCTGCTGGTAAGAGACCAAAGTTAGGGAGAAGTGGGAGATATAGTCATGCAATTCCTTATATGTTGTGAACTTTTAGGTACATCTCATCATGGTTTCTCCTCTCGTTTAGGAGGAGTGCAGCTAAATCACCTAAATAAAAGTTGGTGTGAAATATCCTTTTAATGACATTCTGAAGTTACCTATTCTAAATCCTTCTCACCCTCCTTTCCAGAAATGGTATGTGTCTCTTTTTTGGCTACTTTGTAAATATTCTATGAAAAAATAAATGTAGGTATAGAACCAAAAATCTAATTCATTGCCATTGAGTCGATTCCAACCACAGAGGAAGACCCCAAGAACAATGTGCCATGAGCCTGAATGTTTCCCTTTATGTATCCCTCATCAGAATAGAATAGCTCTCAATCTCTTTTGGTTGGCACTTTAGCTGTATACCTGAATTCCTAGCTAAACAAACAAGCACAAGTTTAACTCTCATCGTTAATCCTGAATATTTAAATTTGATGAAAGTGAATTGTAAAAACAATAAAAAATATCTGTATTTGTCATTTGCATGGTATTTTTACTGATATTATAATTTGATTAAATATACAAAAATTGTTTTCACATTGAATATAAAATTGTTATCTGTTCTAGTAATACACTTAACAATTTTGGTAATTTTTGAATTTAAAGATATTGGCCTTGTTTTCTATATCTTCAAAATATTTATTTATAGAAGTTATCAAGATTTCTGTTGGCTTTATTACTAGGTGCTGCTTAGGCATATTTGTTGCATGTTACTTTTTATAATTTTTTTTGAGGGGTAAAGAAATGAAAGCTTTAACAGGAATTGTCACTAGGAATAATTTTAATACAAATAAATAAATGTAGCCAAATACAGCATGAAGTTGAACGAGATGGTTTCAAAAAAATTAAAAGCATATAAACATTGGAGAAGAAAAGCATGATCTAGTCAGAAAGCCATCTAAAATGTCACTTATCTATCTAGATTTTGTGTTTCTCTGTTCACAAAATATAATCCAATTAGCATTAATAAATGTGTCACTAATAGATTAATAAATGTGATCACATTTACATCAAATTTTCACTGGTGGATTAGGGAAGGCTAACGCCTAATAAGCAATGTAATTACCTGAGTCATTTAAAATTGCGTAATTTAAAACAAACAAAAGTATAAAGAAAATGATAAAATGGTAACCTTACATCCATAGTAAGAATATAAATTTTTAATGCTTTTCATGTTTTTTTACATTTTTAAAATAATTTTATTTTTGTTGTTGAATATACACAGTGGAACACATACCAATTCAACGATTCCTACATGCACAATTCAGTAACATTGATTACATTTTATGAGTTGTGCAACCCCTCTCACCCTCCTTTCCAAGTTGTTTGTCCCCCAATAACATAAACTCAGTATTATTTCCTTTCTATCTTTTGAGTGGTTGTGGTCAATTTGATCCCACATAGATAGATCTTAAAAGAGCACAATGCTCAAGACAGTCATTCTTTACTAGTTAAGCCAAACTATTGTTTGATTTTAAGATGATTTCAGGGACTATTTTGGGTTTAACGTTTAACATTTTAAAAATTATCTCATGACAATAGTTTCAGCAATTCATTTAGCCTCCTTGGCTCCAGAAAATCTGGATTCCATGAGAATTGCATTTCTGTTCTACATTTTCTTCCCTTTGATCTCGATTCTTCTAGAGACCCTGTGACAAAAATATTTAGTAGTGGTAGGCAGTCACCATCCAGTTCTGGCCTTGTGGCAGTGGAGACAGTTGTTCATGGAGGCAATTAGTCACACATTCCATTTCCTCCTCCTATTCCTGACTCTCCTTCTTCTTCTGTTGCTCCAGACAAATAGAGACCAACTGTTGTACCTTGGATGCCTGCTTGCAAGCTTTTAAGACCACAGGCACTATGCAACAAAATAGGAGGTATTAGGCCTAATCACATTAGGCCACTTAATATGGACGCTCTATGAAAACATGACCCTAAACCCCGAAACCATGGAGCCAAATCCCATGAGGTGTTTGGTTGTACATAAGCAGCTTCAGCAGCTACTCTTTTTGTGTCTGTTTGTTTGTTGTCAATATTGTAAATATATGTATCACACGACTTTTGCCAATTCAACTTTTTACAAATGTACAATGTATTGAAAGTAAATACATTAATTAGTTGTTTGATTTTACCCTTAATCAATGTAATTTTTCCATCACTCTTAACCAAATGTCAGTTTTCCATAAGCAATAACTTCCCCACTTTTCCCTTCTTCCTGCCCCTGGTAACCACTAATCAACTTTGAACTCTATACATTTCCTATATAAGTTAGGTCATACAATACTTGTCTTTTTGTGATTGTCTTATTTCACTCAACATAATGTCTTCAAGCTCTATCCATATTGTAACATGCATCAAGGCTTCATTTTTCTCACTGGCTGAGTGGTATTCCATTATATGTATGTACCACATTTTGTTTATCCACTCATCCATTGATAGCATTAGGTTGTTTCTACTTTTTCACTATTGTGAATAGTGCTGAAATGAACACGGGCGTACAAGTACGTGTTTGAGTCTTTTCTTTCAAGTCTTTCGTGTATATAACTAGGAATGGATTTACTAGGTTATATGCTGTTGTCGTTGCTGTTAGGTGCCATTGAGTTGGTTCCAACTCAAAACGACCCTATGTATCACAGAACGAAACACTGCCCAATCCTGCTCCATGCTCACAATTGTTGTTATGCTTGAGCCCATTGTTTCAGCCACTGTGTCAATCCATCTCATTGAGGGTCATCCTCTTTTCCACTGACACTGTACTTTGCCAAGCATAATGTCCTTCTCCAGGGACTGATCCCTTCTGACGACAAGTCCAAAATATGTAAGCCATAGTCTCACTGTCCTTGTTTCTGAGAAGTATTCTGATTGTACTTCTTCCAAGACAGGCTTGTTCGTTCTTTTAGCAGTCATTTTTTTTATAGTATATTCAATATTCTTCACCAAAACCACAATTCAAAGGCAACAAATCTTATTCAGTCTTCCTTACCCTTTGTCTAGCTTCGCATACATACAAAAAAACATACAAAGCGACTGAAAAAACCATGGCTTGGGTCAGATAAACCTTAGTCTTCGAGGTGACATCTTTGCTTTTCAAACTTTAAGGAGGTCTTTTGCAGCAGATTTGCCCATTGCAACGTGTCCTTTGATTTCTTGACACTGCTTCCATGGGTGTTGAGTGTGGACCAAGTAAAATGAAATTCTTGACAACTTCAATCTTGTCTCCATTTACCGTGATGTTACTTATTGGTCTAGTTGAGAGGATTCTGTTTTCTTTATGCTAAAGTGTAATCCATACTGAAGGCTGTGGTCTTAGATCTTCATTAGTAAGTGCTTCAAGTCCTCTTCACTTTCAGCAAGCAAGCTTGTGTCATCTGCATAGCGAAATGCAGGCTGTTAATGAGTCTTTCTCCAATCCTGAGAATACAATCCAATCTTTTTCATATGGTCCAACTTTTTTTTCATTTGCTGCTGTGGCACGACTCAAAATGAAAAGAAAAAGCTGCAAACATCCATTAATAATCAGAACGTGGAATGTATGAATGAACCTAGGAAAATTGGAAATCATCAAAAATGAAATGGAATGCATAAATACCACTATCCTAGGCATTAGGGAGCTGAAATGGGCAGTACTAGCCATTTTGAATCAAATAATCATATGGTGTACTATGCCAGGAATGACACCTTGAAGAGGAATGGCTTTGAATTCATCCTTGAAAAGAACACTTCAAGATCTATCCTGAAGTACAACACTGTCAGTGAGAAGATACTATCCATACACCTACAAAGATGAACAGTTAATATGACTATTATTCACATTGATGAATCAACCACTGAGGCCAAAGATGAAGAAATTGAAGATTTTTCCCAGCTTCTGCAGTCTGAAATTGATGGAACATGCAATCAGGACACATTGATAATTACTGGTGATTGGAATGCAAAAGTTGGAAACAAAGAAGGATGGGTAGTAGGAAAATATGGCCTTGGTAATAGAAACATTGCTGGAGATTGCATGATAGAGTTTTGCAAGACCGATGATTTCTTCATTGCAAATGTCTTTTTTTCACCAACATAAATGGCAACTATATGTGTAGAATTTGCCAGATGGAACACACAGGAATCAAATCAACTATTGTTTTTCTCTTCTCAATTTCATTTATTTCTGCCCTGATCGTTGTTATTCATTTTCTTTTGGTAAATATAGGCTTAGTTTGCTCTTCTCTCTCTAGTTCCTCAAGTTGTAGAGTTACGCTGTTTATTTAAGATCTTTTTTTTTATACATGCATTTATTACTATGTTTCCCTCTGAATACTGCCTTTGCTGTTCTGGTATGTTGTGGTTTCATTTTCATTTGACCCTAAGAAATTTGTGATTTCTCTTTTGATGTCTTCCTTGACCCACTGGTGGTTTAATAATGTGTTGTTTAATTTCCATAGGTTTGTGCATTTTATAGTTTTTTTTTTTTTTTTGTCTGTTATCGATTTCTAGCTTCATTTCACTGTGGTGAGAGACAACACTCTGCATGATTCCAATCTTCTTAAATTTGTCAAGACTTCCTTTGTGACCTAAAATGTGGTCTATCTTGGCAAAGATCCATGTGCATGGGGTCTTTGTGAGTCAACGCTTTTGAAGAATATTTGTCAGTTGTTTTGTAGAACATCTCTTTATTTGAGTTTGTCTGAAATTTTCTCATTATAGGATTGAGGTTATACATTTTTGGCAAGAATACTGCAGAAGGGATGCTCTGTACTTCTCAGTTTATCATAACAGAGGGTATATGACATCAGTATATTAACTGTGATCACTTTGTTAACATGGTGTCTTCAAGGTATCAAATATTTAATTTTTTCCCTTAGTAATTAATAACAGGGTTGGTACATTGAGATCATGAAAAAAATGGTAGTTGTTACCATTGTTGTTATAGTTGGTGCTGAGAAGAATGTGCATCAAAGGTTCTTGGAGACCAAATGACACACAGTATAATGATCAAAGTTAGAAAAGAATTTCTAACTATCACCAATAATTTGAGAATATTTAATATGGAAAATGTTAAGGGTAAGTTAATAAATGGTAATATAGATATGTAAAACATTAAAATGTTCATTTTGGGTGTTTTTATGTTCAATTGTTTTCAAAACAGTATACGTTTTGGCAACACAATCTATAATAAGAAATAACTATA
Source organism: Loxodonta africana (assembly GCF_030014295.1). Taxonomy (NCBI): domain Eukaryota; kingdom Metazoa; phylum Chordata; class Mammalia; order Proboscidea; family Elephantidae; genus Loxodonta; species Loxodonta africana. The sequence continues at coordinate 86,713,370 of NC_087342.1, read as the reverse complement.
AACATGGTTAGCAGAAAGAAAATGGCTAAAATAAAATAATCAAACATTTGCAATGGATGTTGCTCGGTTGTACAAATTTAAATCAATTAAATTTTAACCTTTATACTTTGTGTAATTTACAAATATTCTCTGAAAATATGTATTATATTCATTTTAAGGAAAAAGTGTCCACAATTAAATGTTTTACTATTTGTATCACATAGAAATCAAAAAACTCATTGCCATCGGTCAATTCTGAATCACAGTGATCCTATAGGATGGAGTAGAATAGCTCCATAGGGTTTCCAAGGATCAGCTGGTGGATTTGAACTGTCAGCCTTTTGGTTGGCAGGCAAAAGCTTAACAACTGCTTGTTTATCAGAGAAACTTTAGAACAGAAATAAGAAGTCACTGATAACATGACTGCCTAGAGAAACTACTGTTAACATTTCTTTTGGATCCTTTCAAGGTTATTTATAAATCTCTTAAAAAAATAAAAATGGTTCATAGCCTACAAATCATTTTTTAACTTCTTTTAATACTTAATAAATTATTCATGTTTTCTAGATTAATAAAAATACTTCTAAATTATCTCTAATGCCTACATATAATTCTTGCCTGTAATTGTTGCATAATTGTTAACCAGTCATTTTTGCATGTTTAAGTTGCTTCCATTGTTAATATCGTGCATGCATGCAAATAGAACTCTAATAGTATTATGTTCAAATGAATGAATTGGACAGTTTGTAGCAAGGTAGTAATATTAGGCAAAACACATGCCTTGGTCCTTAGTGAACATCGCTACTGTTGCCTGTTAGAAATATCCTAACTAGAAATATCACACTCTGAGAGAACATTGGATTACTTTCTTTTGGGACAACCTTAAGCTAAATCATGGTAGCAGTCACAGTACTCCCGTCTTTGTCGCATTATAACTATTGTATGTGTAGTTAATAATCCTTCACATATCAAGTGTTAACACAGTATCTCCCTGAGAACCAGATGTTCAAATCCAAGGAAATGTCTTTATAGGTTCTTAATCAGTTGCCATCAAGCCAGTTCCAACTCATGGTGACCCCATATGTGTCATGGTAGAATTAAGCTCCAGAAGTTTTCTATAGCTGATTTTTCCAAAGTAGATTGTCAGGCCTTTCTTCCAAGTTGCCTCTGGGTGGATGCGGTCCTTTGAGTTCAAAGCTGAATGTATTAGCCATTTGCACAACCCAGGGACTCCATATAGCTACTTACAGCCATTGAATTGTCTTATAACTATATTCATTTCTCTTAAGGGCAAGTCTTTGGATAATATCCAGAAATACAGAGTTGGGATTCATTTGTACATATGTAATATTTTTTTTTAATTACATAAAAACTTGAGAAATATTTTAGTTCAGTTTTCTTCTCCCAACCTTGAATATTAATACTATTTCTCCTTCTTCTTAAAGCATTTTCAACATAGGAACTTTTGATCGAAATTTCTCAAACTTCTCCTTTAATATTTTGTAACAAATACTTCTGAAACATAAGAGTTTGCTTTATTTTTTTCATGTTTACATATTTTTATAATTTATCCTATCACTGACAGTGTTGTACTTCAGGATAGATCTTGAAACATTCTTTTTGACAATGAATTCAACACCATTCCTCTTTGAGTTGTCATTCCCAGCACTGTAGACTATACGATTGTCTAATTCAAAAAGGCCATTACCAGTCCATTTCAGCTCATTAATGCCTAGGATATCGACGTTTATGTGTTCCATTTCATTTTTGATGATTTCCTATTTTCCTAGATTCATACTTTGTACATTCCAGGTTCCGATTATTCATGGATGTTTGCAGCTGTTTCTTCTCATTTTGAGGCAAGCTGCCTCAGCAAATGAAGGTCCTGAATTCTTTACTCCATCCATGTCATTCAGGTCAACTCTACTTTGAGGAGGCAGCTCTTCCCCAGTCATCTTTTGAGTGCTTTCCAACCTGGGGGGTCTCACCTTCCAGCACTATATCAGACAATGTTCCGCTGTTATTCATAAGGTTTTCACTGGCTAATGCTTTTCAGAAGTAGACTTCCAGGTCCTTCTTCCTAGTCTGTTTTAGTCTGGAAGCTCAGCTGAAACCTGTCCTCCATGGGTGACCCTGCTGGTACCTGAATACTGGTGGCATAGCTTCCAACATCACAGCAACATGTAAGCCCCCACAGTATGACAAGCTGACAGACAAGTGGGGGTTAACACAACTATTATTCAAATTTACCCACCAACTACTAGGACCAAAGATGAAGAAATAGAAGATTTTTATCAGCTGCAGCAGTCTGAAGTTGATCAAACAAGCAATCAAGATGCATTGATAATTACTGGCGATTGGAATGTGAAAATTGGAAACAAAGAAGAAGGATCAGTAGTTGAAAAATATGGCCTTGGTGATACAAACAATGCCGGATATCGAACGAAAGAATTTTGCAAGACCAATGATTTCTTCATTTCAAATACCTTCTTTCACCAACATTAACGGTGACTATTTTTTTTTTTTTTATGGACCTAGCCAGATGGAACACACAGAAATCAAATTGACTACGTCTGTGGAAAGGGATGATGGAAAAACTCAATATCTTCAGTCAGAACAAGGCCAGGGGTCAACTGAGGAACAGACCATCAATTATTCATATGCAAGTTCAAGCTGAAACTGAAGAAAATCAGAGCAAGTCCACGAGAGCCAAAATATGACCTTGAGTATATCCCACCTGAATTTAAAGACCATCTGAAGAATAGATTTGATGCATTGAACACTAGTGACAAAGACCAGACAAGTTGTGGAATGACATCAAGGACATCCTACATGAAGAAAGCTAGAGGTCACTGAAAAGACAGGAAAGAAAGAAAAGACCAAGATGGATATCAGAGGAGACTCTGAAACTTGGTCTCAAACGTCGAGCATCTAAAGCAAAAGGAAGAACTGGTGAAGTAAAAGAACAGAAGATTTCAAAGGGTGGCTCAAGAAGAAAAAAAAAAGTATTATAATGACATGTGCAAAGAGCTGGAAATGGAAAACCAAAAGGGAAGAACACGCTCGGTGTTTCTCAAGCAGAACGAACTGAAGAAAAAATTCAAGCCTCGAGTTGCAATAGTGAAGGATTCCATGGGGAAAATATTAAACGATGCAGGAAGCATCAAAAGAAGATGGAAGGAATACACAGAGTCATTATGCCAAGAAGAATTAGTCAATGTTCAACCATTTCAAGAGGTGGCACATGGTCAGGAACTGATAGTACTAAAGGAAGAAGTCCAAGCTGCTTTGAAGGCATTGGCAAAAAACAAGGCTTCAGGAATTGATGGAATATCAATTGAGATGTTTCAGAAAACATGCAGCACTGGAGGCACTCACTCGTCTATGCCAAGAAATATGGAAGACAGTTTCCTGGACAACTGACTGGAAAAGAGCCATATTTATGCTTATTTCCAAGAAACGTGATCCAACCAAATGTGGAAATTATAGAACAATATCATTAATATCACACACAAGCAAAATTTTGCTGAAGATCATTCAAAAACGGCTGCAGCAGTATATCAACAGGGAACTGCCAGAATTTCAGGCCAGTTTTAGAAGAGGACGTGGAACTAGGGATATCATTGCTGATGTCAGATGGATCCTGGCTGAAAACAGAGAATACCAGAAGGATGTTTACCTGTGTTTTACTGACTATGCAAAGGCATTCGACTGTGTGGATCATAATAAATTATGGACAACATTGCAAAGAATAGGAATTCCAGAACACTTAATCGTGCTCATGAGGAACCTTTACATAGATCAAGAGGCAGTTGTTTGGACAGAACAAGGGGACACTGATTGGTTTAAAGTCAGGAAAGGTGTGCGTCAGGGTTGTATTCTTTCACCATACCTATTCAATCTGTATACTGAGCAAATGATCAGAGAAGCTGGACTATATGAAGAAGAATGGGGCATCAGGATTGGAGGAAGATTCATTAACAGCCTGTGTTATGCAGATGACACAACCTTGCTTTCAGAAAGTGAAGAGGACTTGAAACACTTACTAATGAAGCTCAAAGACCACAGCCTTCAGTATGGATTGCACTACAACATAAAGAAAACAAAAATCCTCACAACTGGACCAATGAGCAACAGGATGATAAACAGAAAAGTTGATGTTGTCAAGGATTTCTTTTTACATGAATCCACAATCAACAGCCATGGAAGCAGGAGTCAAGAAATCAAAAGACGCATTGCACTGGGTAAATCTGCTGCAAAGGACCTCTTCAAAGTGTTGAAGAGCAAAGATGTCACCCTGAAGACTAACATGTGCCTGACCCAAGCCATGGAAGACTGAAGAAGAATTGATGCCTTTGAGTTGTGGTATTGGCGAAGAATATTGAATATACCATGGACTGCCAAAAGAATGAACAAATCTGTCTTGGAAGAAGTACAGCCAGAACGCTCCTTAGAGGCAAGGATGGTGAGACTGCGTCTTACATACTTTGGACATGTTGTCAGGAGGGATCAGTCCCTGGAGAAGGACATCATGCTTGGCAGAGTACAGGGTCAGCGGAAAAGAGGAAGACCCTCAACGAGGTGGATTGACACAGTGGCTGCAACAATGAGCTCAAGCATAACAACGATTTTAAGGATGGCTCCGGACTGGTAGTATTTTGTTCTGTTGTGCATAGGGCCACTATGAGTCGGAACTGACTCAATGGCACCTAACAACAACAACAATATTTTTATGGTTTCCACAGTGTCTTAGGCTGGGTTCTCTAGAGAAGCAAAATGAGTAAAGTGTAGAAGTATATACAGAGAGAGATTTATACCAGGGAAATGGCTCGCATGCTTGCAGAGGCTGCAACATCCCAAATCTGTAAGCCAGGATAGAGGCTTCTCCTGATTCATGTAGCCAAAAGGGTTGGCAAACCCAAGATCAGCAGGTCAGTGAGCAGGGCTCTTGTTCACAGGCTATGAAGATCAATGACTCCCAATACGTACAGGCAACGCCACAGGTAAACTGCTGGTGCAAGTCCAAAGAACTGCAAGTCAGACAAACAGGAGCCAGCTGCAAGATCCAGAACAAGCAAAAGCCTATGAGCACAACCAGATTGTCCACTTATATTCCATGAAGGTCACATGCCCAAGGAAACTTCCTTTCGCCTGACTGCCTAGTCACAACAGATCCCATCGTGGAGGTGGTCACATTATACAAAATCTCATCATAGAATTAATCAGATCATATGACTGCCAAAATACTGAGAATCATGGCCCAGCCAAGTTGACACACAACCTTAACCATCACACACACTCACAAAAAGACATCTTTGGCATTATATGATGTACCAATAACTAATTCATTCCATTACGGTTGCACTGATTCCAATTCATAGTGATCCTAAAGGGCAGAGTAGAACTGTTCCATGGAGTTTCCAGGGAGCAGCTGGTGGATTTGAACAGATGACCTTTTGGTTAGCAACCAATGCTTAACCACCACACACCAGAGCTCCATCAATAACTAAAGTTGAACAAGTTCTTAAAACCTTTTTTATATTGAATGATATAGTGCACTTCGTGCAGTTATTAGGAAATTAAAAGTCATGTGGGACAAATATATGAGGACACATGCCCTCTTGTGACCAGGGTGAGGTCAGACAGGCTCTTCAGGGGTGACAAAATGCTAAGCCTGTTGAGTGAGAATCTGCCAGCCTTCCGAGATACCACCTAGCAATTTATACTCTGTGCCGAGACAAAAATGTTTTAGGAAACCTGGCTAGTGCTGGACTCACCTTTAAAAAATTTCCAGTATTCAAATTCCTTTCAGAATTTAACAATGAAGACTTTAGTTCTGAGTACGTAGATGGCCCCAAAATTACAGTTACTGTTACTAAAGAAGCTCCTTACAAGACAGGGGAAACCCGTAGTGGCCAAGAGTTTGGCTGCTAACCAAAAGGTCATCAGTTCAAATCCACCAACCCAGTGGGGCAGCTTTACTCTGTCCTATAGAGTCACTATGAGTCGAAATTGACTTGACAGCAACAGGTTTGGGTTTTTTGGTTGTTGTTGTTTACTTTTTCCTGGGCTGTGTGTGGAACCTTTCCAAAGAGCAGATTTTCACGATTCTCACACACTAACCCATGAGTCAAAACTTTTTTCTTCCCAGAGTTCTCCGGAGGGCTGCCTTGACTTCCTTGTTCCTTAAACTATAGATGATGGGGTTGAGCACGGATGTCACCACTGTATAGAAAAGGGCTAGGAGTTTGTCCACTCCTGGTGAATGGCTAGCTTTGGGCCTCAGGTAGGTAACAGATCCTGAACCATAGAATAGTGTTACTACCAGCAGGTGGGAAGAACAGGTAGAAAGAGCTTTATGGCGCCCTTCAGGTGATGGCATGACCAGCACGGCAGCTAGAATTCTGCCATAGGAAGCAATGATCAGTAAAAATGGGCTGGAAATACAAAGGCTGGCCACAACAAAGAATGCAGCCTCATTGTGGGATGTATCCCCACAAGCAAGTGCCAGGATAGGAGGGAGGTCACAAAAGAAGTGTTCTATCTCACAGGGACCACAGAAGTCCAAGGAGAAAATATAGTTGGTCTGGCCCAGACCGACCAAGAATCCCACCCCCCAAGAAACCACTGCCAAATGGGCACACACCCGGTGACTCATTCGTGCTGCATAGTGGAGTGGAGAGCATATGGCCATATAGCGGTCAAAAGCCATGGCTGCCAAAAGGCAGCATTCACTGATACCAAATAATATAAAGAAAAACATCTGTGTGGCACAGCATTCCCAGGAGATCCCTCGAGCCTCACTCACAAGACTCTGCAGCATCTTGGGTATGACAGAACAGGTGTAGCCAATCTCCAAGAGGGACAAGTTGGCCAGGAAGAAGTACATGGGCGTGTGGAGGACTGGGTTGGTCCAGATGGCGAGGGCTATGAGGGCATTCCCTGTCAGTGATGCTAAGAACATGAGTAGGATGAGGGTAAACAGGAGGAAACACTCTTCAGTGACCTCAGAGAATTTGGCAAATGCAAAGCGTTTGACAGACATGATGTTGTCCTGCCACAAGGAGCAATTGAGGTTCATGACCTGGAAAATAAAAGGCAAAGTGATCAGAAGGGTACCTTCAGATGAGGGAGACAAATTGTTATATTGCTTTTAAAGAGCTCTGCTAAGTCAGAGAGGTAATATGGTCCACAATTCCTTGCCAGCAATTCTAAAATTCAGAAGTTTTGAAATTATACTCATCCTCATATACTTTCAAACCCAAATCCTTTTGTATGCTCACTTTCTCAGCAGATGTGTCCAAAATACACTTTGTCACCTAAGCATAAAATGAAAAATAGAAGATTCCAGATCAATTCTTTCTTCATCCTCTCCTTTAATTAGTCATGAGATATTACAAAATACGTGTCTTCATATAACTCTTGTATCTACCCATGTCTCCTCATTTCTATTAAAACTGACTCTATTTCTTTTCTTCATTCATCCATTCAACAAGTATTTATTCAGCACAGGGTACATGGCAGTTACTGCTTTTCCTCCTGGAATTCAGCAATGAATCAAAATCAGCGTTTCTCCACACATTTTAGTGAAGGCAAGCAGAAATTAAATGATCATTTAACATATAGAAAATTAGTACAATGCATAGAATTAAAACCAGGGTATGTGCTGAAAAGTGACCAATTTTGGTTGAGGGGTCCAAGAGGGCACTTAATGATAAGATCCATGAGCTGAGAAGTGGATGACAAGGAGGGGCAGCCATGTGAAGTCTGTATTACAGCCGCTCATATCTTGTCTATACCGAACTACTGAGAAAATTCCATCACTATGGCTAATTTCTTTACTTTTTCAATATTTCTCATCTGTCATCCTTTCTCTAGCACAATGTTCTTTAGTAAATGAAAATTATGATTATGTGCAGTTAAAGTTCATTTTTTTGTAATATAAAACAAGTTCTTTAATTTTTCAAGTGTTTTATAAAAAAAATTTTATACTTAAGCCAGCTCTGAAAAGAAGCACAAAATTTACCAGTTTACATTTTTTTACCCGTTAACAACTCAAGCACCCACTCTTTGTAGCACTATTTCTACGTGCAAGTAAGGGACTCTTAACCTTATAGACATGAATTCACTTTCTGGAACTGTAGTATCATCACCTCCGGCCACGAGCCCTAAACTCCGAGCCTCTCACAGACCCGAGCAGGGGGTTGGCAGCCCAGCTCATGCCGCCGCCAGCCGGTGGCAGCTGGCCGCCCATTCAAACTGCCATAGTGCGCCGCAGCTGCAGCCTCCCGAGGGCATCGTCCTTTGCGGGGCAAGTTTAAATTTCTTAATGTGATTCATAAAAAAAAAAAAACTCTTTAATCAGATCACTAATTATGGATAGACTCTTCTATCTCACCCCTTACCCAAATGGATCCCACATTACAGTCCTATCAAACTACTTGCGTCTTTTATTACATGCCTTGCTCACACTGAATTCCTTGTCTTTGTGGTCATTTTCCCTGGTAGACATCAAATTTGCTCCCCTGATTTCCACCTAGTGAACTGCATGTCTATGTTCAAGTTCAAGTATAGTTTTGTCTGCTCATTGGAAATTCTTCCTGACTCTAGTCCTTCCTGCCCCACACAAGCCAGTTCACACCCTGCTCGCAGTGTTCTTACTACTATAGGAGTCCCTGGGTGGTGCAAACCCTTAAGTGCTTGGATACTTACTGAAAGGTTGGTGGTTCAAACCGAACCAGAGGTGTCTTGAAAGAAAGGTCTAGTGGTTTGCTTCGGAAAGGGCACAGCCTTGAGAAATCTATGGTCTGCAGTTCTTCTCTGCAACACATGAAGTCGTCATCAGTGTGATTTGGCTTGATGGCAAAGTTTTTGTTTGTCACTGCAAGGATAACATTCTACTCTGACAGCAATTACTTGTTCATTTTTTTCTGGGAGTATCTCAGGCCTAGGATGCAAGGATAACATTATATTCATCACACTTAGCAATTAATAAGTCCTCATGTAATGAAAAAAAAAAAGTTATGATGCTAAACTTTACTCTGGCTACCTGTATATTTTGCCTTTTGTTAATATTCTATTTTTTGAAGTCAATTTAGTTAAATCCAATCCTCCTCAAATATCACATATACAGTAAAACCTTTGAAAGCTGGAACCTTTGTAAGGTGGAAACCTGCCAGAGAAGGAAAACTAAAATATTTTCCACTAATAGAGAGTGATAGAAAATGTAAGACAGCTTCCCATTGAAGTCAGAAAACTTGCGAGACCTAGAAAAGCAAACCAGTCCGGTCAAATTCTTCTTCTCACAGGTTTCACAGTAAAGCATTTATTTTTCTCCCAATCCAATGATTGTCAGTTCCTGACAAAAGATTCCCTGTTCTTTCTGTGGAAGTACTGCAGTTTGCATTATTCTATTTGAAATGTCATCAACCAGAAATTAAAACTACATTTGCTCTGAAAAAAGCAGAAGAATGAGGAGATTTGACTTCCAACGTTCTGGACTCTGTCAGTTAGCATTACTTGATAACCTGAGGTCAAGTTATCAAACACTGGTTAAAAAAACTGTTGCCATCAAGTCTATTCTGACTCATAGTGACCCCACAGGACAGAGTAGACATGCCCGATAGGGTTTTCAAGAAGCCACTGGTGGATTCAAACTGCCCACCTTTTGGCTAGCAGCCAAGCGCTTAATCATTGCTCCACCAGGGTTCCATGTTATTAGATAGTGCCTGGCAAAACCCAAAATTGTTGACTCCTTGGGTAAATCATCAGTCAAAATCTTTCATCAATTTCATATATGGTAACTCAAATCTATATCCAGGTCTGGAACTTTTATATTTGCACAAGGTATTAATTAGTCCATCGTGTAGAAACCATATCACATATCTCCATCTATGTATTTGTAGCTGTTGTTAGGTACCTTCCAGTCTGGTTCTGACTCATAGCAACCCTCTAAGACAGAGTGGAACTGGCCCATGGGGTTTCCAATGAGCAGCTGGTGGATTTGAACAGCTGACCTTTTGATTAGCAGGCATAGCTCTCCATAGCTCTTAACCACTGTGCCACCAGGGCTCTGTGTATTTAAAGCAGTGTTAAATTACCTGTTTTTAGGCTCTGCCCATCATTTAACCCTTTAGAAATTGAGGAGGTTTTGATTTAACCATGAAGCAACTGTCATGTAACTCACAGATTGGATCGTCATTGCCATCAGCACCCATGTTTCTACAACAACTAATTTTTACATTTAAATATTTTTTAATTTTGAAATTATAACTTTTTCTGAGACAACAGTTCTCTAATCAATACATTTTAGTGGCGATTAAACAGTTCACTAAATATGTATTCCACAACTAGCAGCAAAGAAGGCATAGTGGTAATTTATATTATATATATTTTTTTTTTATAGCAAAGAGTATATTATAGCAAAGAGGACTCAGAATAGATGAAAAGATATTCCAGAATTAGGCAGAAAAGTGACAAGTGGTAGAAATGGGATATAAAATACTTTTCCTGACTTTCATTGTTTATGCCACATTAACTATACATTTGAAGTGAGTGTATATAAAGGAAAAGCATTCAACCTGAGAATCCAAATTACTATGAATAAACAAATGCACTAAGTGAATTCTCCAAAACATATGTACAAAATGTATACGTTTTATATACACACACACCTGTACACCCAAGACACACACACACAAACAATCATATGCATGCTGAATAGCATAGTAATTAAGAGTTTCTAGAGATGTGCTATCTGGGTTCGAATCCAAGTATAGTCACCCAATTGCTGGGTCAAATTTAACACTTATTTAAACTATCTGTTCTTCACTTTACTTGTTTATAAAAGAAGTGAGAACAGTACCTTCTTCACGTGGTTTCTATGAGAATTAAGTGAACTAATTCCCGTAAGTCCTTAGAAAATGACTATGTACTTTTCTAAGTGTTAGGTATGGCAGTGCCTTTATACATGTGTGAGGAGCCCTGGTGCAACAGTGGTTAAGTGATTGCCTGAAAAGTTGGCAGTTCGAACTTACCAGCTGGTCTGCAGAAGAAAGAGGTGGCGATGTGGTTCAGTAAAGATGACAGCCTTGGAAACCTTATGAGGCAGTTCTACTCTGTTCTACAGGGTGGCTATGAGTCAGAATTGTTCTAACAGCAATGGGTTTGTTTTTGCTTTTATGCATGTCTATGCATATGTATACATGTATTGTCACTATAATTTATCCTCATATACATAACCTCTTAGTGAATTTTACATCATAATCCCCAATCATTCCTCTTATTGATCATCTTCATATCATTTTATGATTTTCTATTCATCTGCTAACATAGAGAAAGGAAAAGCAGATAGACAAAAACATACATTACTTACATTCATTCCAAAAAATGCCACCTGAATGCTCTGTCCTCAAACCCAAAAAATCAAACCCAGTGCTGTTGAGTCGATTCTGACTGTCCTAGCTAAAGAAAATTGTGTGTTATAGATAATTTTAATCTACTAATTTGAGAATTAGCTGAGCTGTAGTAAAGGATAGAGAACAAGTAGACTGATTCGAGACATGGTTAAATAAGAAATAACAATTCTGCACTAACCTCAATACATATGACTATTAGAAAATTTTTTGCACATTAAGGAGTCTCTTAGAACATTTTTACAATTATAGTAAAGCACTTAACAAATGTTTCTGACATTATAATTAATTTTAATATTTATATTTCCCATGTAACAACACAATTCAGTTAAGGCCGAGGCAACCAAAAACTATGCCTTACTTTTTTATTACTCAAAATATTTTTCCTAAATGCTCTGACTCAAAAACAGTTTATTCTGTTGCATAGAAAACCCAGGATTTGGTGAGTTTCTCTTTCCATTTGTCAGCTAAATTTACAAATACATACCTTACCTGTTATACCTTTCTGCCTTTGAGAGGAACTATAACTTCCTTAGAGATACTGATGAACAGAGGTAAGGAGGAGACCTCCAGGGAGAAAAAGAGAATGTCTAACCTTTTCCTAACTAGTGATATCATGAATACCTTTGTTCCACTTTAACTGTAGAAGGAAAATGCAAATGTCTATGTTGAGGACAAGGGTCGGGGATGTTGGGAAATGGGAGGGACTTACTGGTAAATGGCTCACTGCACAAAAACCAATGCATGCTAGTAATCGTTTGATATTTCTAGGACTCACAGGATGAGTAAAAAAAATTAATCTCATGATAAGTACATTTTAAAACTTCACAGAGTTCAGAAACAACAACTGAAAAATAGGGTAGTGAAGGCTTGCGAATGCTTCTAAATGTTTAAAATGTCAAAGAATGGTAGTCTGTCTAGAAATACTCAACCATGTAAAAATAATTTACACAAAAAAAAGTGCCAATTTTTTTTTTGTATTAATTTATACAACTCATAGAAATCAGAACAGCTTTCTATTTTTTTTTTTTTTTTTTGTATTCCCTCATCTGTTGGCCTTAGTTTGGGGAGCTTGATGTCCACGTAGTGAAAGGCACCTTTGTGTATATACTATGAATGTTTATTTTCATCTTTGCCCATGGAAAGACAGTAAGATGCTCAAGGCAGTTATCAGGAGTCTGCAGAAAGGGTAGAGCTGCTGTCTAACACCTGATAGATTTTTTGGACTCAGGTTTTCTAACCCATCATTTCTTTGTAAAGAAAGAATAGTGAAACCTTTCTTATCTTGTTAAATCGTTTTGAGTCACAAATGCAAACACTGTACAGGAAAACCATGAATAAAAAGTAAGGTATGGCCCTTAAAATGTAGTTTAGCCGAGACAAAACCTCGTGCCCTTTTAAAGCTTCACATGAATGAACTTACAGAACACTGCATGGAATATTCCCTGTTATTATCAATCTATATAACAATCTATATTAAAAGTTAGTAATCAAGTCATTCTAAGAGGCACTGTGATATATACTGAAGATAGAGTTTTCATTCTCCATGATTAATGATCGTATCTTATAGATTCCTATTCAATGTTATAAAACATTAAGTGGCCACTGAATACTGTCAAAGTTCTGAAAGTTTAAATATTGAAATGGACTTTAAATGATAGGTAGATGTAAGAAAAAAAAAAAGTAGGGAAATAACGTATTTTTCATAGCTCGATGGCTTGACTTCACATACCACCTATTTCAGCCAAAACATCTGAGACCAAAATACTCTATATGATTCTGCTTTGGAAATAATCCAACACAAGCGATTCGTTTTGGGAGTTCCTCATAATTAGAAATGTTCCTTGACTTGTTCAGTTCCTTATTCACTTGTATTTTCATGAGACATTTCTTTGTTTCCTATCAGCTAAAGAAGCATGTGATGCACTATTAGACATTGAATATTAAACTCTTAGTACAGTGCCTAACATACAAGAAACACCAAAGATGTTAATATTTGTTATTTTGTAACCACTATGTCTAAAATGTCTTAATAGTAGATACAATTTAAGTAAATTGGTCATTACACAGTATAGAGATGATTGCCCTTTAATTTCTACAGTTTTCCCCATAGGAACAAATGTTCAGCTAAACAATACCTTTACAACTTGGAATGAAGTATCTTATCATATAGATCGCCATGTACAGTGCAATCTAAGTATTTCTCTTCCTCCAAAATATTAGGTATATCAATTACCTATGAAGTAATTTAGAACAACTTACAACAGTGTTATGAAAGTAAGACATCGAGTGAATTCCTCTACTCTTCAGAGAAGGAGAGAATAACTGATTAAAATAATGGTCAGAACTGAAATCTGCTTTGGGAATCACTTCCATTGTCATATTTTAATCTGCCATCTTCCACAATCACTCTTTACTTAAGACATCAGCTATGTCACATACCTTGAATCATAACATTTCAGGGGAAAAAAAAGTACATAGTTATATCTTCTGGTGAGACGCTTTCTGATTTTCTCTATACCCTCCCCTTATAGCCAACATCAGAAGATACAAACCTGTCCCATCCTCACCTCTAACACTGCACACTTGAAACCCTTTGTTGTAGTCAGGTACCATGGCTGATCACAGGAAGATTGTGTGCATCATGGAAGAGCATCACGTCCCTTCCTGCAATGTCCTCAGCTCCACACAAAAACAAAATTAAAATTATACAAGGCTGTGCTGATTATGTGGTGATGTATTATATTTGTGCTGATTATGTGATATATTATATTTGAGACTTCCTTCTTCCTGGAAAACAATGGGATGTGACTATGTTATATTTCAATTATCTTCTTTGTTTTGAACCCTTATCTTGGTCCGCCTATACCCCTGGAGAGTTTTATTTTCTTTTCATTGTCAGGAAGCAGTTTGATTTTGTCTCTCAGGAATTGTCATGGAGAGGCCTGTCGCTATCTATTTGTAGGTAAATGCTAACATTTAAGAAGGAAGAGAAGATGAAACGGCAGATAAATCAACAGTTAAATGAATGATCTGAGTTTCTGGAAACTGCACTCACAGACTATGTGCATAGTACAATGTGAATTTCAGTGAAATGTATTATTACAACCAATTCTTTGACCACTCTAAAATGTTAATATAAAATATTCAAATTTTAATTTTTGTCGGAATCAACCAGAATAGTTATCAAAAATAGCTATAATAATTTTATGTCATATTATGGCAATGCAGTCAATATTCCTCCTTGTATTATAACCAATCAAAATTAATAAATCCCAATACTCTCTTGGGATTTATTAATCATGTGTAATCTCTTACACTGATTTTCACAAAGTACCCACTTGTTTGTATCAAAAGTAAGCACAAGAAAATGGAAACCCAAAGGTGCATATCAGGGTAGTGAAAGAACAGAGCAAGGTATTGAATGCTTATTATTTAAAAGATATAGAGTATGTATCTAGAGGCAGGGCCAAGATGTCAGAATAGTTGGGCCCTTCCTGCTGTCCTCTTACAAATAAACAAGTGAATCAACTATATATGAAAATCTAGGAGCTCTGATCATCAAAGACAAAGCTGAGGAGTCAGACTGAGTGGCAGGGGGAAGGAGAGACAGTTCAGAAGCAGTGAAAAAGCACCACTCACGATGTTGCCAGCACCCTGCAGGCTAGGTTGGCAAGTGTACATGGGCTGAAGTGAGCAGTATCCTTTAGGGGGTGTTTCACCATGTGGGGAGAGGACATGCAGTGGAGAGTCTGCACAACCCTCTAGGGTCCAGGGGAAGAGGTGCCGGACCTGTGAAAGTTAAATGCAAGCAACTAACCTATCATGCAGGATCAAAATAAACCCTCCTACTCCTGGAGTTTCACAGCAGAGAAGTGTCTTTTTTCTTTTCACCCACCCACACCCGTGTCTGATCCAACACCAGTCTGGCACGATTCAACAAATGCCATACCTCTTAAGCCAGAATTCAGGGTTAACTCCATCCAAACCAGTCTCGCAGCTTTAAATAAAAACCACAGCCCCTAAATTGGGAACTCAAACCATGTACTGCCCCTTTGTCTAGGCACAGGCATAAGGGATCCATGGACTTGTAGTGCCCTTCACCCCTGCCTAGACCTGTGTGGGCTGATTCAACACCTCAGGCCCTCATTAGCATAAAACAATAGGTCATGCACCTAAAGCCTATTTTCAAATGAAGCAGTTAAGAGAGAGTTACAGATTTGTGACATTTGACACTACCCTGCCAATTAAGCAGGGTCCTTAACCACCCACATCAGGGGCCTGAGGGCTGGCAGTATCACCTGCTCAATCTAACCACCAAGGACAGGGGTCTGAAAATAAATGGTGCCTCCCTGTCCCTACAGCCAACACCATTGGATATCCAAGGGCTGGCTGCAAAACCCATCCCCCACATGCTCTAGGGGACAGTGACATGCCTTCCACCCAGGCACTTGGGGACAGCCATAAGCCCCCTATCTTGCTCAACACATAGCCCCCTACTGCAGCCAGATACCTGTGCTTGCTCCAAACACCCCAATGCAGCCTTGCCTGTCTAGGACTGTAAGTGAGAGTCTGTACCACACACATGGTGACTTGGTACCTGGACGCCTGAAACACATCTGCACAAGAAAAATGAACAGACTCCTGTGCTCACATACCTCGTAGCTGCTCTAACCACATGTTGATAGGATGTGAGAGCTTCAGAGACAGCAATAACCAAAGTGGCTTACATGCTCATCCTATTTGAGCACATTAAAAGAAAATAAAAGGCTAAGATATAGTAAACACACATAGAATAAATAAATATAATAACTTTGATGGCTCAGAGACACCAGTCAATATCAAATCACATAAAGATGGTCCCAGCAAGTGATCGAAATAAAGAACTAAGAAACCTTCCAGAAGAAGAGAAGGTTTTGGAATTACCAGATTAAAATTTAAAAGATTAATATATAGAGCTCTTCAAGAGATCAGGCAAATCTCCGACAAAGTCAAGGAACACTCAGACAAAACAAAGGAGGAATTCAGGAAAACAATGTAAAAACAGAAGGACAAATTTATCAGGCTGCTAGAAAACAGGGAGACAACAGCTAGAAATTGAAAATATTAACAATGAAATTTCAGAATTAGACAACTCAATAGAATGTCATAGGAGCAGAATTGAGGCAATGGAAGTCAGAATTAGTGAGACTGAAGATATATCCCTTTACACCAATAGATTTGAGGAATAATCAGATACAAGGATTGCAAAATATGTAGAAACACTAAGAATTGTAGGGGACACTATCAAGAGGAAAACTCTATGAGTGACTGGAGTACCAGAACAGGAGTAGGCGGGAGGGGGAGGATAACAGAAAATACAGAGAGATTTGTTGAAGATTTGCTGGCAGAAAATTTCTCTGATATCATGAAATATGAGAAGATATCTGTCCAAGAAGCTCAATGAACACCAAACAGGATATATCCTAAAAGAAAGTCACCAAGACATAATCAAACTTGCCAAAACCAAATATAAAGGTAGAATCTTGAGAGCAGCTAAGGAGAAATGAAAGTCATCTACAAAGGAAAACCAATAAGACTAAGCTCTGACTACTCAGCAGAAAACATGCAGTCAAGAAGGCAATGGGATGGCATATATAAAGCCTTGAAGGAAAAAAAAAAAATGCTAGATTTATATATTCGGCCAAAATGCCCCTGAAATATGTTGAGAATATTAAGGCATTTCCAAATAAACAAAAGTTAAGGGAATTCGTAAAAACCAAACCAAAATTACAAAAAATATTAAACAAAGTCCTCCAGTTAGAGAACCAACAATATGAGACAACAACCCAAGACTAGAACACAGGACAGAACAACCAGATATCAACCCAGATAGGGAGGAAGCAAAAATAAGCCAAAGCTTCCTCTCTCTAACTGGAGGACTGTATTTAATATTTCCTGTAATTTTGGTTTGGTTTTTACAAATTCTATGAAACCAGCATAACGCTGATACCAAAGCCAGGTAAAGACACCACAAAAAAGACAATTACAGACCAATATCCCTCATGAACATAGATGCAAAAAAACCTCAACAACATTCTAACCAACATACATATCAACAGCATATCAAAAAAACAATTCATTATGACCAGGGATGGTTCAACATTAGAAAACAATCAACATAATCCATCACATAAATAAAACAAAAGACAAGAACCACATGGTCTTATCAATTGATGCAGAAAAGGCAGTTGACAAAGTCCAGCACCCATTCATGATAAAAACTCTCAGCAAAATAGGAATAGAATGAAATTCCTCAACATAAAATGGGCATTTATAGAAAGGCAACAGCCAACATCACCCTAAACAGAGAGAGCCTGAAAGCATTCCCTGTGAGAACGGGAACCAGACAAGCATGCCCTTTATCACCACTCTTATTCAACACTGAGATAGAGGTACTAGCCAGAGCAATAAGGCAAGAAAAAGAAATTAAGGGCATCCAAACTGGCAAAGAAGAAGTAAATATTTACTTTATCTTTTCACAGATGATATGATTTTATACTCAGAAAACCCCAAAGAATCCACAAGAAAACTATAGGAAGTAGTAGAAGATTTCAGCCAAGTATCAGGATACAAGATAAAAATACAAAAAATCAGTTAGGATCCTCTACAACAACATAGAGAACTTTGAAAAGAAAATCACCAAATCAATACCATTTACAATAGCCCCCAAGAAGATAAACATAAACCCATTGCCGTCGAGTCGATTCTGACTCACAGTGATCCTATAGCACCAAGTAGAACTGCCCCATGTGGTTTCCAAACAGTGCCTTGTGGACTCAAACTGCCAACCTCTTGGTTAGCAGCCAGATCTCTTAACCACTTTACCACCAGGATTTTCCATCAGCCATTAGAAAAATGCAAATCAAAACTACAATAAGATACCACCTCACCCCAACAAGGCTGGCACTAATAAAAAAAAAACACAAAAGAATAACTGTCGGAGAGGTTATGGAGAGACTGGAACACTGACGCTTTGCTGGTGGGAATGTAAAATGGTCCAACCACTTTGGAAAATGATTTGGTGCTTCCTTAAAAAGCTAGAAATGAAAGTACCATACAATCCAGCAATCCCACTGTTTGAGCTGTCACACAAATAGACATATGCACACCCATGTTCATTTCAGAATTGTTCACTATAGCAAAAAGATGGAAATAACCTAGGTATCCATCAACAGATGAACAAATAAACAAATTATGTTATATACACATAATAGAATACTATGCAACAATAAAGAACAATGATGAATCCTTGAAACATCTCACAACATGGGTGAATCTGGAGGACGTTAGCTGAAATTAGTCACAAAAGGACAAATATTGTATGAGACCACTATTATAAGAACTCAAGAAAAGGTTGAAACATAGAAAAAAGTGTTCTTTGATGATTATGAGGGTGGGGAAGGAGGGGAGAGGAATTCACTAACTAGATTATACGCAAGGATCATCTTCGTTGAAGGGAACAACAACACGCAATACAGGGGAAGTTAGCAAAACTGGACCAAAGCAAAAGCTAAGAAGTTTCCTGAACACATCCAGACACTTTAGGTATAGAGTAGCTGGAGCTGGGGCTTGGAGACCATAGCTTCAGGGGACATCTAGGTCAATTGCCATAACAAAGTTTGTTAAAAAAATGTTCTGCATTCCACTTTGGTGAGTGGCGTCTGGGGTCTTAAAAGCTTTCGAGCAGCCATCTAAGATGCATCAAATTGCCCCAACCCACTTGGAGCCAAGGAGAATAAAGAACACCAAAGACACAAGGAAAATGTCTAGCCCAAGAGGCTAAAGGTCCACATAAGCCAGAGACCCCATCAGCCTGAGATCAGAATGACTAGATGGTGCCTGGCTACCACCAATGACCTCCCTGCCAGGGAACACAACAGAGAGAGTCCCACAATGAGTGGGAGAAAATTGTGAAGCAGCACTCAAATGCACGTAAAAATACCAGACCAACGGTCAGACAGAGACTGGAGGCACTCCCAAAACTATGGCCTTCGAATGCTCTGTTAACCCAGAACTAAAATCATTCCGAAGACCCACTCTTGAGACAAAGATTAGACAGAATTATAAAACAAAAGATAATACATGTGAGGAGTGTGCTTCTTACTTCAATCAGACACACAAGACCAAATGGGCTGCTCCTGTCTGGAGGCAGGATGAGAAGGCAGATAGGGACAGGAATTCAGGAACTGGTTAAATGGACACAGGTATCCTGGGGTTGGATAGGAGAAGTGTGCTGTCACATTGTGGGGATCGCAACTGATGTCATAAAACAATATGTGTATATATTTTTGTATGAGAAATTAATTTGAACTGTAAACTTTCACCTAAAGCACAATTAAAAAAAAAAGATATAAAGAAAGCGACAAGGTACTGAACATTTATTATTTAAATGATATAAAGACATGACAGGAAAAGAAAGGAAGAGAAAAATATCATTCAGATAGAAAATACATCTGATTGCAGTCTTCTTAAATAAGATAGGCATGGTTGTCCTTTTTGGAATTCCACATAAAGAATTTATTCTTCCCCCCTTATATGTTCTGGTTTATAGTTTTTTTTTTAGTGCTCCTGCATTAGAACCTGATTGCTTGGATGTGACTAAAATGTAGTTCTTACATTCATCATTCTCTGCATTAGATACAGAGCCAGGAGGATATTGATCAGATTTATGGGAATTGGACCAGACAATTAATTATCTTCTTGAACATTCTCCACCTTCTTAGTACAAAATACTGAATTTATTTAGTGTGGCAAAAGCTAAAGAATGTATTTCTCAGCTGCCCTTGTAGGTAGGTGCATCTTACAATTAATTCTGGCCAAAGAGATATAGATTGAAGTAGGTTGGGATATCCAGGAGGTCCTCTTAACTGAAGAGGAGTACCTTATTTAGACCCTTCTCCAACCACCCTGCTACCCTGGAATTCAATGTGATGAGAAAAGCTCTAGTTTACAGCTTTCATAATAAGGACATGCCAAAGCCAAAGGAATGCTGGAGCAGAAGTATAGAAGCAGACTAGATTCCTGACAAATTTGTGGATGTCAGCCTTCTTTATATAAGAGATATAAATTTCCATGTTTTTAAAAGGCATTGGTATTTGAGAAACTTTCATTATATGCACCAGAACATAATCCTTACAGAATCGGGAGTAACCTGTCAAGCGTGTGGCTCAATTAAATTGAGAAAACTGCTGGGATTATGCATACTTTCTGTCCTTAACACAGAAATTACATCTCCCCATCCATCAGCACCAGGGAGCAAACATGCTTGTCAGCACTTTCTAAGACAAGTATATAAAATATATCATCCTTGCTCAAGGGTTAATGCGGCAGCATTCATCCATCTAAGTATATAAAAAAGAAAACTACTGTAGAGTCCATTCCAACTCATAGTGACCCTATAGGACAGAGTAAAACCGTCCCATAGAGTTTCTAAGGAAGGTCTAGTGGATTTGAACAGCCAACCTTTTGAACAGCAGTTGTAGCATTTAACCACTATGCCACCAGGGTTTCCGTACCTTTGGCAGTCCACGGTATATTCAATATTCTTCGCCAACACCATAATTCAAAGGCATTGAATCTTCTTCTGTCTTCCTTATTCATTGTCCAGCTTTCACATGCATATGAGGTGATTGAATACATCTTGGCTTGGGTCAGGAGCACCTTATTCCTCAAAGTGACATCACGGTTTGTATAGAACTGGTTATCCAAATCAATGAAATTCAGTGCCTTGAATCCCTCTTCATATGTTACTATAAAAAATTATGCTGGGCTTTTAATAAGATATTATTAGCAAGAATTTTTTTTGAATACTCAAAATACTGGATGACAAATTTATCTGTTGGATGGATTGTCAGTGGAGAAAAAAAAAATTAACAGAAAAGAAATGAGATGAAGAAAGAGAATAAAATAAAATCTTAATGGAAATTCACTGTCATGATCAAGGATACTGAGCAAAGATTTTGAGAGAAACATACATATCTCCAATGTCAAATGTCATTTTATTGATCCATGGCATCTTGAAAGGAAGCTGTGTTCTTTCAGAAGTCATCTGCTTTGGGAGACCCTTTTAAT
This sequence comes from Loxodonta africana, assembly GCF_030014295.1. Classification (NCBI taxonomy): domain Eukaryota; kingdom Metazoa; phylum Chordata; class Mammalia; order Proboscidea; family Elephantidae; genus Loxodonta; species Loxodonta africana. The sequence continues at coordinate 86,691,864 of NC_087342.1, read as the reverse complement.
GAGCTTCAAGGTCAGATTTCCACTGAGATCAGAGATACAGATTGCAGGATCTTAAATATGTTTATAACTGGAAACGTGTTCATGTGTCTCGGAACTTAAGAACCGTATTTCTATGGATGGAGAAAATAGTCTATCTGTAGTTACCAAAGGCCAGAGGAGGGGGCGCAGGGAATGGGGAGTTAGGATGAGGTATTGAATTTCTGTTTGGGGTGATGTAAAAGCTTTGGAAAATGGATTTGTTTGCACAACATATTGAGTGTGATGAATGTCACTGAATCGTTCACTTAAAAATTGTTAAAATGGCAAGCATTTTATTATATATGTTTTACCACAATAATTTTTTAAATTAAATGAATGAAAAAATAACCATATTTTTAAATAACAGTATCTGAAATTATCTTTTTCCGGTGTGATTCCAAGGCTGATTTTTGTTTAAAAATACTTTAGTAAATTTAGTTTCTCAATACAATATCGTGTAGCGATGTGTCAGGTGATGTTCTTTTTGACACTGGAGCTTGCATCCATTATGAATATTTATTTGTACATGATATTAATCCGAAAAAGGCAAGATTAGAATTTACCAAGATGAAGTCTGTGGGAGGAGAAGTCAGGACAAATCTCACCGATCTCTATCTTTCTTTCTTTTTTTGATTTGTGCTTTAGATGAAGGTTTACAGAGCAAATTAGTTTCTCATTAAACAATTAACACACATGTTGTTTTGTGACATTAGTTGCCAACACTCTCCCCTTCTCAGCCTTGGGCTCCCCATTATCAGCTTTCCTGTCCCGTCCTGTCTTCTAGTCCTTGCCCCTGGGGTGGTGTGCCCATTTAGTCTTGTTTTGTTTTATGGGCCTGTCTAATTTTGGCTGAAGTGTAAACCTCGGGAGTGACTTCAGTGAGTTAAAAGGGTGTCTTGGGGCCATACTCTCAGGGCTTCTTCAGTCTCTGTCAGACTGATAAGTCTGGTCTTTTTTTTTTGTAAGTTAAAATTTTGTTCTACTTTTTTCTCCAGCTCTGTCCAGGACCCTCTATTGCGATCCCTCTCAGAGCAGTCAGTGAGGGTATTCAGGCACCATCTGGTTACATTGGACTCAGTCTGTTGGAGGCTATGATAGTTGTGGTTCATTAGCGCCTTGGACTAATCTTTCACTTGTGTCTTTGTTTTTCTTCATTCTCCCTTGCTCCAGATGCAGCGAGATTGGTGGAGTATCTTGGATAGCCTCTCACAAGCTTTTAAGACTTAAGGTGCTACTCACCAAAGTAGGATATTGAACACTGTCTTTATTAGCTGTGTTATGCCAGTTGAGCTAGATGTCCCCCGAGACTGTGGTTCCCAGGCCTCAGCCCAGTAATTTGGTCCCTCAGAGAGCTTGGATGTGTCTGTGAAATTTTCATGACTTTGCCTTGGTCAAGTTGTGCTGTCTTACCCTTCACCAAAGTTTCCACATATCTATTGTCTAGTAAGTGTTTTTCCCTCCCCATCCCATCCTCCCTTGTAAGCATCAAAGATAGTTTCTTTTTTGTGTAAACCTTTTCATGAGTTCTTATAACAGTGGTCTCATACAGTATTTGCCCTTTCGTGATTGACTTATTGTACTCAGCATAATGCCCTTCAGATTCATCTGTGTCATGAGACGTTTTGCAGATTCATCATTGTTCTTTATTGTTACGTAGTATTCCATTGTGTGTATGTACTAAAGTTTATTTATTCATTCATCTGTTGACGAGCACTTAGGTTGTTTCCATATTTTTTGCTAATGTGAATAATGCTGCGATGAACATGGGTTTTCATATGTTTATTCGTGTGACAGCTCTTATTTCTTTAGGATTTTTTCCTAGAAGTGGGATTGCTGAATCATATGGTATTTCTATTTCTAGCTTTTTAAGGAAGGGCCATATCATTTTCCAAAATGGTTGTACCATTTTACATTCCCACCAGCAGTGCCTAAGGGTTCCAACCTCCCTGCAGCCTCTCCAATATTTGTCATTTTCTGTTTTTTTTTTTTTTATTATTATTTGTGCCAGTAATTTTGGGGTGAGATGGTAACTCATTGTAGTTTTGATTTGGATTTCCCTAATGGCTAGTGGCTCTTGACCATTTCCTGGTTTGTTAGTTGCGTGAATGTCTCCTTTGGTGAAGTGTCCATTCATATATCTTTTACACATTTTTTACTTGGATTGTTTGTCGCTTTGTGGCAGAGGTGTTGGCTTTTCCCATAGATTTTAAAGATTAGAACTTTGTCAAATATGTCATAGACAAACATTTTTTTCCAAGTCTATAGATTCTCTTTTTACTCTTTTGGTGAATTTAGATCCCAGTTATCAAACTTATTTTCCAGTTTTCGTGTATTGATAGTTATGGTTTGTACTCTATTTATGCCATGTATTGGAGCCACTAGCATTGACCCTATTTTTTCTTCAACAAACCTTATAGTTTTTGATTTTATATTTACATCTTTCATCTATTTTGAATTAGTTTTTGTGTATGATATGAGGCATGGGTCCCGTTTCAATTTTTTTACAGAGGGATATCCAGTTTTGCCAGTGTCATTTGTTAAAAAGACTGTCTTTTTCCCATTTAGTGGACTTTGGGGCTTTGTTGAAGATCAGGTGACTGTAGGTGAATGGATTTACATATGGATTTCAGTTGTGTTCCATTGTTCAATTTGTCTGTCATTGTACCAGTCAGTACCAGGCTCTTTTGACTACCATAGCTGTATAGTAAGTTCTGCGGTCAGGTAGTGCAAGTCCTCCTACTTTATTTTTCTTCCTCATTAGTGTTTAACTTATCCAGGGCCCCTTTCCTTTCCATATAAAGTTAATGATCAGTTTTTCCATCATGTTAAAGAATGCTGTTGGTATTTGGATCAGGATTGCATTGCATTTGTTGACTGCTTTGTGTAGAACTGACATTTTCACAATGTTGAGTCTACCTATCCATGAGCATGGTATGTTTTTCCATTTATGTAGGTCTCATTCGGTTTCTTGCAGTAGCGTTTTGTAACTTTCTTTGTATAGGTCTTTTATGTCCCTAGTTAGATTTATTTCTAAGGTTTTTTTTTTTTTTTTTAGGGGCTATTATAAAATGGATTGCTTTCTTGATTTCCTTTTCATAGTTCTCTTTATTCGTGTATAGGAATCCATCAGATTTTTGTATGTTTATCTTTTATCCAGCACTACTGTGCTGAATCTTTCTATTAGTTCCAGTAGTTTTCTTGTAGAGTCCTTTGGGTTCTCTATGTATAGTATCATACAGTCCACAAAAAGGGATAATTTTACTTCTTCATTAACAATTTGGATGCCCTTTATTTCTTTTTCTTACCCAGTTGGTCTAGGTAGGACTTCCAGAACAATATTAAATGGGAGTGATGATAACAGGCTTCCTTGTCTTGTTCCTGTTCTCAGGGGTGAATGTTTTCAGCCTCTCTCCATTGAGAATGATGTTGGCTGTTGGTTTTGTGTAGATACCCTTTATTATATTGAGGAATTTCCCTCCTATTCTTATTTTATTGAGAGTTTTTATTAGGAATGGGTGTTGGACTTTATTGAAAACCTTTTCTGTGTCTATTGAGATGGTCATGTGATTTTTTTCTTTTGTTTCATTTATGTGGTAGATTCAATTGGTTGATTTTCTAATGTTAAACACTCCTTTCATGCCCTGTACAAATTCCACTTTGTTAGCATGTATTTTTTTTTAATATGATGTGCAATTCTATCAGCTAGAATTTTGTTGAGAGCTTTTGCATCTATATTCCTGAGAGATATTGGTCTGTAATATTCTTTTTTTTTTTTTTGTGATGCGGCTGCCTGGTTTTGGTATCAGGGTTATGGTAGCTTCATGGAATGAATTTGGAAATATTCCTTCCTTTTCTATGTTCTGAAACATTAAACCCATCAAATTTGAACCTTTAACTAATTAATTCATTTTGAATAAAAACATTACCTTTGATAATTTAGATTATTCGAACCCATAATTTTATAATCTTAAACAAAGTGATGATATATTAGTTCAATATATAATCTTAAACAAAGTGATGATTATTAGTTCAATAAAAGTAATAGGAGATATTAGAAAGTTCAATTATCTATACTTTTTTATTTTAATAAAAGATACCTAAGGTTACATGAACTTTTTTTTTTTTCTTTTTAATTAATTTTTATTAAGCTTCAAGTGAACATTTACCATTCCAATCAGTCTGTCACATGTAGGTTACATACATCATACTCCCTTCTCCCACTTGCTCTCCCCCTATTGAGTCAGCCCTTTCAGTCTCTCGTTTCGTGACAATTTTGCCATCTTCCCTCTCTCTCTATCTTCCCATCCCCCCTCCACTCAAGAGTTGCCAACACACTCTCCAGTGTCCACCTAATTTAATTGACTCACACTTCATCAGCATCTCTCTCCCCCTCGCTGACCAGTCCTTTTCATGCCTGATGAGTTGTCTTCGGGGATGGTTCCTCTCCTGTGCCAACAGAAGGTCTGGGGAGCATTGTCTCTGGGATTCCTCTAGTCATATTCATATCATTAGGTATGGTCTTTTTATGAGAATTTGGGGTCTGTATCCCATTGGCCTCCTGCTCCCTCAGGAGTTGTCTGTTGTGCTCCCTAGCAGGGCAGATTTCGATTGTGGCCGGGCACCAACTAGTTCTTCTGGTCTCAGGATAATGTAGGTCACTGGTTCATGTGGCCCTTTCTGTCTCTCGGGTTCTTAGTTGTCGTGTGGCCTTGGTGTTCTTCCTTTGCCTTTGCTCCAGGTGGGTTGAAACCAATCGATGTATCTTAGATGGCCGCTTGTTGGCATTTAGGACCCCAGGTGCCACAATTCAAAGTGGGATGCAGAATGTTTTCATAATAGAATTATTTTGCCCGTTGACTTAGAAGTCTCCTCAAACCATGTTCCCCAGACCCCAGCCCCTGCTCCGCTGACCCTTGAAGCTTTCATTTTATCCCGGAAACCTCTTTGCTTTTAGTCCAGTCCAATTAGGCTGACCTTCCTTGTATTGAGTGTTGTCTTTCCCTTCACCCAAAGCAGTTCTTATCTACTGATTGATCAATAAAAAACCCTCTCCCACCCTCCCTCCCTCCCCCCCTCGTAACCACAAAAGTATGTGTTCTTCTCAGGTTTACTATTTCTCAAGATCTTATAATAGTGGTCTTATACAATATTTGTCCTTTTGCCTCTGACTAATTTCGATCAGCATAATGCCTTCCAGGTTCCTCCACGTTATGAAATGTTTCAGAGATTCCTCACTGTTCTTTATCGATGCGTAGTATTCCATTGTGTGAATATACCACAATTTATTTACCCATTCATCTGTTGACGGACACCTTGGTTGCTTCCAGCTTTTTGCTATTGTAAACAGAGCTGCAATAAACATGAGTGTGCATATATCTGTTTGTGTGAAGGCTCTTGTATCTCTAGGGTATATTCCGAGGAGTGGGATTTCTGGGTTGTATGGTAGTTCTATTTCTAACTGTTTAAGATAACGCCAGATAGATTTCCAAAGCGGTTGTACCATTTTACATTCCCACCAGCAGTCTATAAGAGTTCCAATCTCCCCGCAGCCTCTCCAACATTTATTATTTTGTGTTTTTTGGATTAATGCCAGCCTTGCTGGTGTGAGATGGAATCTCATTGTAGTTTTAATTTGCATTTCTCTAATGGCTAATGATCGGGAGCATTTTCTCATGTATCTGTTGGCTGCCTGAATATCTTATTTAGTGAAATGTGTGTTCATATCCTTTGCCCACTTCTTGATTGGGTTGCTTGTCTTTTTGTGGTTGAGTTTTGACAGAATCATGTGGATTTTAGAGATCAGGCGCTGGTCGGAGATGTCATAGCTGAATATTCTTTCCCAGTCTGTAGGTGGTCTTTTTACTCTTTTGGCGAAGTCTTTAGATGGGCATAGGTGTTTGATTTTTAGGAGCTCCCAGTTATCGGGTTTCTCTTCATCATTTTTGGCAATGTTTTGTATTCTGTTTATGCCCTGTATTAGGGCTACTAGGGTTGTCCCAATTTTTTCTTCCAGGATCTTCATCGTTTTAGTCTTTATGTTTAGGTCTTTGATCCACTTGGAGTTAGTTTTTGTGCATGGTGTGAGGTATGGGTCCTGTTTCATTCTTTTGCAAATGGATATCCAGTTATGCCAGCACCATTTGTTAAAAAGACTATCTTTTCCCCAATTGACTGACACTGGGCCTTTGTCAAATATCAGCTGCTCATACGTGGATGAATTTATATCTGGGTTCTCAATTCTGTTCCATTGGTCTATGTGCCTGTTGTTGTACCAATACCAGGCTGTTTTGACTACTGTGGCTGTATAATAGGTTCTGAAATCAGGTAGAGTGAGGCCTCCCACTTTCTTCTTCTTTTTCAGTAATGCTTTGCTTATCCGGGGCTTCTTTCCCTTCCATATGAAATTAGTGATTTGTTTCTCTATCCCCTTAAAATATGACATTGGTATTTGGATTGGAAGTGCGTTATATGTATAGATGGCTTTTGGTAGAATAGACATTTTTACTATGTTAAGTCTTCCTATCCATGAGCAGGGTATGTTCTTCCACTTAAGTATGTCCTTTTGAATTTCTTGTAGCAGAGTTTTATAGTTTTCTTTGTATAGGTCTTTTACATCCTTGGTAAGATTTATTCCTAAGTATTTTATCTTCTTGGGGGCTACTGTGAATGGTATTGATTTGGTTATTTCCTCTTTGGTGTTCTTTTTGTTGATGTAGAGGAATCCAAGTGATTTTTGTATGTTTATTTTATAACCTGAGACTCTTCCAAACTCTTCTATTAGTTTCAGTAGTTTTCTGGAGGATTCCTTAGGGTTTTCCATGTATACGATCATGTCATCTGCAAATAGTGATAGCTTTACTTCCTCCTTGCCAATCTGGATACCCTTTATTTCTTTGTCTAGCCTAATTGCCCTGGCTAGGACTTCAAGTACGATGTTGAAGAAGAGTGGTGATAAAGGGCATCCTTGTCTGGTTCCCGTTCTCAGGGGAAATGCTTTCAGGGTCTCTCCATTTAGAGTGATATTGACTGTTGGCTTTGCATAGATGCCCTTTATTATGTTGGGGAATTTTCCTTCAATTCCTATTTTGGTAAGAGTTTTTATCATTAATGGGTGTTGAACTTTGTCAAATGCCTTTTCTGCATCTATTGATAAGATCATGTGGTTTTTATCTTCTGTTTTATTTATGTGATGGATTACGTTAATGGTTTTTCTGATATTAAACCAGCCTTGCATACCTGGTATAAATCCCACTTGATCAGGGTGAATTATTTTTTTGATGTGTTGTTGGATTCTATTGGCTAGAATTTTTTTTTTTAATAACTTTTATTAAGCTTCAAGTGAACGTTTACAAATCCAATCAGTCTGTTACATATAAGTTTACATACATCTCACTCCCTACTCCCACTTGCTCTCCCCCTCTTGAGTCAGCCCTTTCAGTCTCTCCTTTCTTGACAATTTTGCCGGCTTCCCTCTCTCTCTACCCTCCCATCCCCGCTCCAGACAAGAGTTGCCAACCCACTCTCAAGTGTCCACCTGATATAATTAGCTCACTCTTCATCAGCATCTCTCTCCCACCTGCTGACCAGTCCCTTTCATGTCTAATGAGTTGTCTTCGGGGATGGTTCCTGTCCTGTGCCAACAGAAGGTCTGGGGAGCATGGCCGCCGGGATTCCTCTAGTCTCAGTCAGACCATTAAGTTTGGTCTTTTTATGAGAATTTGGGGTGTGTATCCCACTGATCTCCTGCTCCCTCAGGGGTCCTCTGCTGTGCTCCCTGTCAGGGCAGTCATCGATTGTGGCCAGGCACCAACTAGTTCTTCTGGTCTCAGGATGATGTAGGTCTCTGGTTCATGTGGCCCTTTCTGTCTCTTGGGCTCTTAGTTATCGTGTGACCTTGGTGTTCTTCATTTTCCTTTGCTCCAGGTGGGTTGAGACCAATTGATGCATCTTAGATGGCCCCTTATTAGCATTTAAGACCCCAGACGCCACATTTCAAAGTGGGATGCAGAATGATTTCATAATAGAATTATTTTGCCAATTGACTTAGAAGTCCCGCAAACCAAGTTCCCCAGACCCCCGCACTTGCTCCCCTGACCTTTGAAGCATTCATTTTATCCCGGAAACTTCTTTGCTTTTGGTCCAGTCCAATTGAGCTGACCTTCCATGTATTGAGTGTTGTCTTTCCCTTCACCTAAAGCAGTTCTTATCTACTGATTAATCAATAAAAAACCCTCTCCCACCCTCCCTCCCTCCCCCCCTCGTAACCACAAAAGTATGTGTTCTTCTCAGGTTTACTATTTCTCAAGATCTTATAATAGTGGTCTTATACAATATTTGTCCTTTTGCCTCTGACTAATTTCGATCAGCATAATGCCTTCCAGGTTCCTCCACGTTATGAAATGTTTCAGAGATTCCTCACTGTTCTTTATCGATGCGTAGTATTCCATTGTGTGAATATACCACAATTTATTTACCCATTCATCTGTTGACGGACACCTTGGTTGCTTCCAGCTTTTTGCTATTGTAAACAGAGCTGCAATAAACATGAGTGTGCATATATCTGTTTGTGTGAAGGCTCTTGTATCTCTAGGGTATATTCCGAGGAGTGGGATTTCTGGGTTGTATGGTAGTTCTATTTCTAACTGTTTAAGATAACGCCAGATAGATTTCCAAAGCGGTTGTACCATTTTACATTCCCACCAGCAGTCTATAAGAGTTCCAATCTCCCCGCAGCCTCTCCAACATTTATTATTTTGTGTTTTTTGGATTAATGCCAGCCTTGCTGGTGTGAGATGGAATCTCATTGTAGTTTTAATTTGCATTTCTCTAATGGCTAATGATCGGGAGCATTTTCTCATGTATCTGTTGGCTGCCTGAATATCTTATTTAGTGAAATGTGTGTTCATATCCTTTGCCCACTTCTTGATTGGGTTGCTTGTCTTTTTGTGGTTGAGTTTTGACAGAATCATGTGGATTTTAGAGATCAGGCGCTGGTCGGAGATGTCATAGCTGAATATTCTTTCCCAGTCTGTAGGTGGTCTTTTTACTCTTTTGGCGAAGTCTTTAGATGGGCATAGGTGTTTGATTTTTAGGAGCTCCCAGTTATCGGGTTTCTCTTCATCATTTTTGGCAATGTTTTGTATTCTGTTTATGCCCTGTATTAGGGCTACTAGGGTTGTCCCAATTTTTTCTTCCAGGATCTTCATCGTTTTAGTCTTTATGTTTAGGTCTTTGATCCACTTGGAGTTAGTTTTTGTGCATGGTGTGAGGTATGGGTCCTGTTTCATTTTTTTGCAAAGGGATATCCAGTTATGCCAGCACCATTTGTTAAAAAGGCTATCTTTTCCCCAGTTAATTGACACTGGGCCTTTGTCAAATATCAGCTGCTCATACGTGGATGGATCTATGTCTGGGTTCTCAATTCTGTTCCATTGGTCTATGTGTCTGTTGTTGTACCAATACCAGGCTGTTTTGACTACTGTGGCTGTATAATATGTTCTGAAGTCAGGTAAGGTGAGGCCTCCCACTTTCTTCTTCTTTTTCAGTAATGCTTTGCTTATCCGGGGCTTCTTTCCCTTCCATATGAAATTGGTGATTTGTTTCTCTATCCCCTTAAAATATGACATTGGTATTTGGATTGGAAGTGCGTTATATGTATAGATGGCTTTTGGTAGAATAGACATTTTTACTATGTTAAGTCTTCCTATCCATGAGCAGGGTATGTTTTTCCACTTAAGTATGTGCTTTTGAATTTCTTGTAGTAGAGCTTTGTAGTTTTCTTTGTATAGGGCTTTTACATCCTTGGTAAGATTTATTCCTAAGTATCTTATCTTCTTGGGGGCTACTGTGAATGGTATTGATTTGGTTATTTCCTCTTCGGTGTTCTTTTTGTTGATGTAGAGGAATCCAAGTGATTTTTGTATGTTTATTTTATAACCTGAGACTCTGCCAAACTCTTCTATTAGTTTCAGTAGTTTTCTGGAGGATTCCTTAGGGTTTTCTGTGTATATAATCATGTCATCTGCAAACAGTGACAACTTTACTTCTTCCTTGCCAATCCAGATACCTTTTATTTCTTTGTCTAGCCTAATTGCCCTGGCTAAGACTTCCAACACGATGTTGAATAAGAGCGGTGATAAAGGGCATCCTTGTCTGGTTCCCGTTCTCCAGGGAAATGCTTTCAGGTTCTCTCCATTTAGAGTGATATTGGCTGTTGGCTTTGCATAGGTGCCCTTTATTATGTTGAGGAATTTTCCTTCAATTCCTATTTTGGTAAGAGTTTTTATCATAAATGGGTGTTGGACTTTGTCAAATGCCTTTTCTGCATCAATTGATAAGATCATGTGGTTTTTGTCTTTTGTTTTATTTATGTGATGGATTACATTAATGGCTTTTCTGATATTAAACCAGCCTTGCATACCTGGTATAAATCCCACTTGATCAGGGTGAATTATTTTTTTGATGTGTTGTTGGATTCTATTGGCTAGAATTTTGTTGAGGATTTTTGCATCAATGTTCATGAGGGATATAGGTCTATAATTTTCTTTTTTTGTAATGTCTTTACCTGGTTTTGGTATCAGGGAGATGGTGGCTTCATAGAATGAGTTGGGTAGTATTCCGTCATTTTCTATGCTTTGGAATACCTTTAGTAGTAGTGGTGTTAACTCTTCTCTGAAAGTTTGGTAGAACTCTGCAGTGAAGCCATCCAGGCCAGGGCTTTTTTTTGTTGGGAGTTTTCTGATTACCGTTTCAATCTCTTTTTTTGTTATGGGTCTATTTAGTTGTTCTACTTCTGAATGTGTTAGTTTAGGTAGGTAGTGTTTTTCCAGGAATTCATCCATTTCTTCTAGGTTTTCAAATTTGTTAGAGTACAATTTTTCATAATAATCTGAAATGATTCTTTTAATTTCATTTGGTTCCGTTGTGATGTGGTCCTTCTCATTTCTTATTCGGGTTATTTGTTTCCTTTCCTGTATTTCTTTAGTCAGTCTAGCCAATGGTTTATCAATTTTGTTAATTTTTTCAAAGAACCAGCTTTTGGCTTTGTTAATTCTTTGAATTGTTTTTCTGTTCTCTAATTCATTTAGTTCAGCTCTAATTTGTATTATTTGTTTTCTTCTGGTGCCTGATGGATTCTTTTGTCGCTCACTTTCTATTTGTTCAAGTTGTAGGGACAGTTCTCTGCTTTTGGCTCTTTCTTCTTTTTGTATGTGTGCATTTATCGATATAAATTGGCCTCTGAGCACTGCTTTTGCTGTGTCCCAGAGGTTTTGATAGGAAGTATTTTCATTCTCGTTGCTTTCTATGAATTTCCTTATTCCCTCCTTGATGTCTTCTATAACCCAGTCTTTTTTCAGGAGGGTATTGTTCATTTTCCAAGTATTTGATTTCTTTTCCCTAGTTTTTCTGTTATTGATCTCTAGTTTTATTGCCTTGTGGTCTGAGAAGATGCTTTGTAATATTTTGATGTTTTGGACTCTGCAAACGTTTGTTTTATAACCTAATATGTGGTCTATTCTAGAGAATGTTCCAAGTGCGCTAGAAAAAAAAGTATATTTTGCAGCAGTTGGGTGGAGAGTTCTGTATAAGTCAATGAGGTCAAGTTGGTTGATTGTTGTAATTAGATCTTCCGTGTCTCTGTTGAGCTTCTTACTGGATGTCCTGTCCTTCTCCGAAAGTGGTGTGTTGAAGTCTCCTACTATAATTGTGGAGGTATCTATCTCGCTTTTCAATTCTGTTAAAATTTGATTTATGTGTCTTGCAACCCTGTCATTGGGTGCATAAATATTTAATATGGTTATGTCTTCCTGATCAATTGTCCCTTTTATCATTATATAGTGTCCTTCTTTATCCTTTGTGGTGGATTTAAGTCTAAAGTCTATTTTGTCAGAAATTAATATTGCTACTCCTCTTCTTTTTTGCTTATTGTTTGCTTGATATACTTTTTTCCATCCTTTGAGTTTTAGTTTGTTTGTGTCTCTAAGTCAAAGGTGTGTCTCTTGTAGGCAGCATATAGATGGATCTTGTTTCTTTATCCAGTCTGTGACTCTCTGTCTCTTTATTGGTGCATTTAGTCCATTTACATTCAGGGTAATTATAGATAAATAAGTTTTTAGTGCTGTCATTTTGATGCCTTTTTATGTGTGTTGTTGACAATTTCATTTTTCCACATACTTTTTTGTGCTGAGGCGTTTTTCTTAGTAAATTGTGAGATCCTCATTTTCATAGTGTTTGGCTTTATGTTAGTTGAGTCGTTACGTTTTTCTTGGTTTTTATCTTGAGTTATAGAGTTGTTATACCTTTTTGTGGTTACCTTATTATTTACCCCTATTTTTCTAATTAAAAACCTAACTTGTATTGTTCTATATCACCTTGTATCACTCTCCATATGGCAGTTCAATGTCTCCTGTATTTAGTCCCTCTTTTTGATTATTGTGATCTTTTACCTATTGACTTCCATGATTCCCTGTTATGTGTATTTTTATTATTTTTTTTAATTAATCTTAATTTGTTTGTTTTTGTGATTTCCCTATTTGAGTTGATATCAGGATGTTCTGTTTTGTGACCTTGTGTTGTGCTGATATCTGATATTATTGGTTCTCTGACCAAACAATATCCTTTAGTATTTCTTGTAGCTTTGGTTTGGTTTTTGCAAATTCTCTAAACTTGTGTTTGTCTGTAAATATCTGAATTTCGCCTTCATATTTCAGAGAGAGTTTTGCTGGATATATGATCCTTGGCTGGCAGTTTTTCTCCTTCAGTGTTCTGTATATGTCGTCCCATTCCCTTCTTGCCTGCATGGTTTCTGCTGAGTAGTCAGAACATATTCTTATTGATTCTCCCTTGAAGGAAACCTTTCTTTTCTCCCTGGCTGCTTTTAAAATTTTCTGTTTATCTTTGGTTTTGGTGACTTTGATGATAATATGTCTTGGTGTTTTTCTTTTTGTATCAATCTTAAATGGGGTTCGATGAGCATCTTGGATAGCTATCCTTTCGTCTTTCATGATGTCAGGGAAGTTTTGTGTCAGGAGTTCTTCAACTATTTTCTCTGTGTTTTCTGTCCCCCCTCCCTGTTCTGGGACTCCAATCACCCGCAGGTTATCCTTCTTGATAGAGTCCCACATGATTCTTAGGGTTTCTTCATTTTTTTTAATTCTTTTATCCGATTTTTTTTCAGCTATGTTGGTGTTAATTCCCTGGTCCTCCAGATGTCCCAGTCTGCATTCTAATTGCTCGAGTCTGCTCCTCTGACTTCCTAGTGCGTTGTCTAATTCTGTTATTTTATTGTTAATCTTTTGGATTTCTACATGTTGTCTCTCTATGGATTCTTGCAACTTATTAATTTTTCCACTATGTTCTTGAATAATCTTTTTGAGTTCTTCAACAGTTTTATCAGTGTGTTCCTTGGGTTTTTCTGCAGTTATCCTAATTTCATTTGTGATATCATTAAGCATTCTGTAAATTAGTTTTTTTATATTCTGTATCTGATAATTCCAAGATTGTATCTTCATTTGGGAAAGATTTTGATTCTTTTGTTTGGGGGGTTGGAGAAGCTGTCACGGTCTGCTTCTTTAAGTGGTTTGATATGGATTGTTGTCTCCGCGCCATCACTGGGAAACTAGTTTTTCCAGAAAATCCGCTGCGTCCAGTCCAAATCCCTGCGGGACAGTTCCCCGGCTCGGATGCTGCTCTTTCTGCTCCAAGACCAGTCACTGCCTCCTGGGGACTTCTCCTACCGGCTGCGTCCCACGCCGCCCGTGGAACCGGCTGGTCCCCCTCCCGGGGTTAGTTCAGGAGGGTGGAGCAGGTCTCTGTGCTTGTGCCGTACCTGACTGGTACGCTGGCTCCAGGCTCTGGAAACAATCGCTGCTTCCCCGTATTAGTTCGTTCTCCGTCTCTAAATCTGTGTTTGTTGTTCAGGGTTCATAGATTGTTATGTATGTGATCGATTCAGTTGTTTTTCCATGTCTTTGTTGTAAGAGGGATCCGAGGTAGCGTCTGCCTAGTCCGCCATCTTGGCTCCGCCCCCCCGATAGGGTTTTCAAAGAGCAGCTGGTGCATTCAAACTGCCCACCTTTTGGCTAGAGGCCAAGCTCTTAATCACTGTGCTACCAGGGCTCCATGTTATCAGATAGTGTCCGGCAAAACCCAAAATTTTGACTCCTTGGGTAAATCATCAATCATAATCTTTCATCATTTTCATATACGGTAAATGGAAATTGAATCTACATCCAGGTCTCAAACTTTTATATTTGTTCAAGGTTTTAGTCCATCCTGTGGAAACCCTTGGGGCATAGTGGCTAAGAGCTACAGGTGTTAAGGAAAAGATTGGCAATTGGAATCCACCAGGTGCTCCCTGGAAACTCTATGGGGTAGTTCTACTCTGTCTTGTAGGGTCGCTTTGAGTTGGAATCAACTTGATGGCAACGGGTTTGTTTTTGGGGGGGTTATAGAAACCATATCACATATCTCTATCTGTATATTTGTTGTTAGGTGCCTTCGAGTCAGTTTTGACTCACAGCCACAGAGTAGAATTACCCCATAGGGTTTCTACGGAGCAGCTGGTGGATTTGAACGGCCGACCTTTTGGTTAGCAGCCATAGCTCGCCATAGCTCTTTACCACTGCGCCACCAGGGCTATATGTATTTAGCAGTGTTAAATTACCTGCTTTTAGGCTCTGCCCATCATTTAATCCTTTAGAAATTTAGGAGATTCTGATTTAACCATGCAGCAACTGTCATGCAATTCATGGATTTGATCTTCATTGCCATCAACACCCACGTTTCTACAATAACTAGTTTTTACCCAAAATTTTTTTAATTTTAAAAATTATAACTTTTTCCAAGATAACAATTCTTTAATCAATACATTTTAGTGGTGATTAAACAGTTTACTAAACAATTATTCCACAACTAGCAGCAAAGAAAGCATAGTGGTAATTTATGTTATGTATAACAAGGGGACTCACAAGAGATGAGAAGATATTCCAAAATTAGGCAGAAAAGTAGCAAGTGGTAGAAATGGGATATAAAATACTTCTCCTGACTTTCACTGTTTATACTACATTAACTATACATTTGAAGTGAGTATATGTAAAGGAAAAGCATGCTTTTTGAGAATCCAAATTACTATGAATAATAAATGCACTAACTAGGTGGATTCTCTAAAACATATGTAGTAAAATATGTTTTACGTACACACGTATCTGTACACCTAAGACAGACACACACAATCATATGCATGCTGAATAGCATAGTAGTTAAGAGTTTCTGGAGATGCACTATCTGGGTTCAAATCCAAGTACGCTCATCTAATTGCAGGGTCAAATCTAACATTTAACTAAACTACCTGTTCTTCACTTTGCCTGTTTATAAAGAAGTGAAAATAGTACCTTTTTCACATGGTTTCTACGAGGATTAAGTGAACTAATTCCCATAAGTACTTAGAAAATGACTAAGTATTAGATATGGCAGTGCCTTTATACATGTGTGAGGAGCCCTGGTGGCACAGTGGTTAAATGGTTGACTGAAAGGTTGGCTGTTTGAACTCACCAGCTGATTTGCAGAAGAAAGAGGTGGTGATGTGGTTCAGAAAAGATGACAGCCTTGGAAACCTTACGAGGCAGTTCTACAGGGTGGCTATGATACGGAGTTGTTTTAACAGCAATGGGTTTGGTTTTATACATGTGTACACATATGTGTACAGGTATTGTCACAATAATTTATCCTCATATATGTATATAAACTGTCTTATGGGATTTATACCTTAACCCTCAATTATTCCTCTTATTCATCATGTTTATCTCATTTTATGATTTTCTGTTCACCTGCCAACATAGAGAGATAAAAAGCAAATGTACGTACATATACATACATGCCTTCACAAAAATGGTATCTGAATGTTTTGCCCAGGGTAAAGATAATTGTGTGTTATAGATCACTGTAATCTACGAATCTGAGGATTAACTGAGCTACACGAAAGTCTCAAAAAGTAAAGGATGGAGAACAGGTGGACTGATTCAAGACATGGTTAAATATGAAATAGCAATTCTGTATGAACCTCAATACAGATGACTATTAGAAAATTTTCTTACATATTGGGGAGTCTATTAGAATGATTTGCACTTATATTAAAGCAGGTAACAAATGTTTCTGGCATTATAAATAATTTTAATATTTATACTTCCCATGTAGCAACACTTCAGTTAAGACTGATGCAACCAAAGACCATGGCTTACTTTTTTATTACCCCCAAAATTTTTTTAAACACCCTGACTCAATAACAGTTAATTCTGTTGCATAGAAAGCCCTGGATGTGGTGAGGTTGTCAATCCATTTGTCAGTTAAATTTACAAATATCTATCTTACTTGCTATAACTTCCTGCCTTTGGGAGATACTGCAACTTCATTAGAGATACTGATGGAGGGCGGTAAGGGGGAGAACCCAAGGAGGAAAAGAGAATGTCTGACCCTTTCCTAACTAGTGACATCATAAATACCCTTGTCCCACTTAAACTGCAGGAAGGAAATTCAAATGTCTATGTTGAGGACAGGGGTGAGGGGTTGTTGGGGAATGGGAGGGAGTTACTGGTGAATGGCTGACTGCACAAAGACCAATATCTGTTATTAATCATTTGATATTTCCTATTAATCATGGGATGAGTAAAAAAAAAACAAAAAACTCATGATAAGTACATTTTGAAAACTTCCCAGAGTTCAGAAGCATCAACTGAAAAACAGTATCAAAGGTCTGTGAATCTTTCTAAATATTGAAAATGTCAAAGAATGGTAGTCTGTCTAAAAAAATACTAAATCATGTAAAAATAATTTATAAGACTCACTAGAAATGAGAACACAAACAAATGTAGTAAAAGTCTCTTCCTTTCTGTATCTCGAACTATTACTGAACCATGTAAAGCTGATTCATTTTTTAATTATACTTTCTATTATTTTTAGTATTCCTTCACCTGTTAGCCTTAGTTTGGGGAGCTTGATGTCCATGTGATAAAACGCAGCTTTGTGTACATATTATGAGTGTTTATTTTCATCACTGCCCATGGAAAGACAGTAGGGTGCTCAAGGCAGGTATCAGGGGTCTGCAGAAAGAAGAGTGCTGTTGTCTCTCACCTGGTACGTTTTTTTGACTTAGGCTTTCTGACCCATTATTTCCTTGTAAAGAAAGAATAATGAAGCCTTTCTTATTTTTCTTGTTAAATTGTTTTCAGTCACAACGCAAACATTGTACAGGTAAACCATGAATAAAAATTAAGGAATGGCCATTAAAAAGTAGTTTAGCAGAGTCAAAATCTCCTGCCCTTTTAAAGCTTCACGTGAACGAACTTATAGAAGGTTGCATGTAATATTCTATATCAATTTATATAATATTCTATATTAAAAGTCATTAATCAAAACATTCTAAGAGGCATTCTGATATAATCTGAAGATAAAGACGTTTCATGCCCCATGATTAATTAAAATATAGATTCCTATTGAATGTTATAAAACATTAAGTGTCCACTGAATGTTGGCAAAGTTCTGAAAATTTAAAATATGCGGTTAGCTTTCAGCGACAGCTGGGTGTAAGAAAAAAAAAAAGTAGAGCAAGGAAATAACATAGTTTTAACAACTCGATGGCTTGACTTCACATGTCACCTTGCTCAGCCACAACATCTGAGACCAGCACACTTTATATGGTTCTGCTTTAGAAATAATCCAACAGAAGTGATTCATTTTAGGTGCTCCTTGTAATTAGAAATTTTCCTTGACTTGTTCCATTCCTTAGTCATTTGTATTTTCATAGTGAGACATTTCTTTGTTTCCTGTCAACCAAAGAAACATGTGATACACTATTAGACATTGAATATTAAACACTTAGTACAGTTCCTAACATACAAGGAACACGATAAATACTAATGTTTGTTGTTATGTAATCACTATTTCTAAAATGCTTTAATGGAAAAAAAAACTTTTTTTTTTTATACTTTAAAGAAAATTGGTCATTACACAGTATAGAGATGATTACCCATTACTTTCCAAAATTTTCCCATAGGACCTAAAAAAAATAATAATATTCAGCTAAATGATACCTTAACAACCCAGAAGAAACTGTCTTATCAAACACATCATTATGTACAGAGCAATCTAGGTACTTCTATTCCTCCAAAATAAGAAGTATATCAGTTACCTATGAAATAATTAATTTAGAACAACTTACAGCAATGTTATGAAAGAGACGGTAGGAGGTTGAGTGAATTGCTCTCCTCTTTGAATTTTTTTTTTTTTTTTTTTGGAGAAGGAGAGAATAATTGATTAAAATAATGCTCAGAACTGAAATCTGCTTTGGATATCACTGTCCATTGTCACAGTGTAATCTGCCATCTTCCACAACCACTCTTTCTTAAGACATCAGCTATGTCACATACCTTGAATCATAACATTTAAGGGGAAAATAGTGGACAGTTACAGCTTCTGGTGAGGCACTCCTAATTTTCTCTGCACCCTCTTTTTATAGCCAACATTCAGAAGATACAAATCTGCCCTATCCTCACCTCTAAGACTGTGCACTTGAAACCCTTTGTTGTAGTCAGGGACCGTGGCTGATCACAGGAAGATTGTGTGTCTCATGGAAGAGCATCACGTCCTTCACTGCAATGCCTTCAGCTCCACACAAAAAAAAAACAGAAGCATACAAGGCTGTACTGATTATGTGGTGATGTATTTGAGCCTTCCCTCTTCAAGAAAAACAGTGGGATGTGACTATATTTCAATTATCCTTGTTCTGAACCCTTATCTTTCTCCTCCTACCCCCCTGGAGATTTTTATTTTCTTCTCATTAGAGAATGTCAGGAAACAATTTGATTCTGTCTCTCAGGAATTGTCATGGACATGTCTGTCCCTAACAATTTGTAGGTAAATGCTAACATTTAGGAAGGAAAATAATAAAGGTGAAACAGCAGATTAATCAATAGTTAAATATAATGAATGATCTGTATTTCTGGAAACTGCTTTCACAGACTATGTACACAGCACAGCAAGAATTTGAGTGAAATGTATTATTCCAACAATTCTTTGACTGTTCTAAACTACTAATATAAAATATTCAAATTTTAACTTCTGTCTGAATCAATCAGAATAGTTATCAAAAATAGCTATAAAAATTTTATGTCCTTTAATATGGATGCAGTCAGTATTTCTCCTAATATTACAAATTAAAATTAATAAATCCTAATAATCTCTATTTACACGAGTTTCACAAAGAACCTACTCATTTCAATCAAAAGTAAGCACAAGAAAATATAAAGTCAAAGACATATATTAGGATAGTGAAAGAACAGAGCATGGTACTGCATGCTTA
The DNA here is from genome assembly GCF_030014295.1 of Loxodonta africana. Classification (NCBI taxonomy): domain Eukaryota; kingdom Metazoa; phylum Chordata; class Mammalia; order Proboscidea; family Elephantidae; genus Loxodonta; species Loxodonta africana. The sequence goes on along the minus strand of NC_087342.1, from coordinate 86,672,492 downwards.
TTTTTTAATAGATATAAGCAAAGCGGGCAAGGTACTGAACATCTATTATTTAAATGATATGAAGAAAAAAGAGGAAAAGCAGAGAAGCAAAAAGCATCTTTCAGACAGAAATACCTCTTACTGCAGTCTTCTTAAATGAGATAGACATGAATGACCTCTTGGGAATTCCACATAAAGAATTTATTATCCCAACCTTATATATTCTGGCTTATGCTTTTTGCTTATCCAAACTGATTGCTTGGATATGACTAAAATTTAGTTCTCACATTTGTCATTTTCTCAATTAGATATAGAGCAAGGGAGATTTTGATTAGATATATGGAAATTGGACCAGACAATTCGTTATCTTCTTGAACATTCTCCACGTCCTTAGTAACAAAACACTGAGTTTATTTAGTGTGGCAAATGCACTCAGCTAAAGAACCTATTTTCAGCTTCCTTTTGAGCCAGGTGCATCCTACAACTAATTCTTGCCAATGAGATGTAGTTTGAAGTAGGTTGGGATATCCAGGAGGTCCCCTTAAGTGAAGAGGAATAGCTTATTTGGACCCTCCTCCATCCACCCTGCTGCTCTGGAATTCAGTGTGATGATAGAAGCTCTAGTTTACAGCTTTCACAAACGCCAAAGCCAAGGAATGTTGGAGCAGAAGGATGGGAGCAACCTAGATTCTTGACAGATTTGTGGACACTAGCCTCCTTTAAAAAAAAAAAGGAGATATAAACTTCCCTTTTAAAAAGGCCTTGGTATTTGGGAAATTTTCATTATATGCACCAGAACCTAATCCTTACAAAATCAGTAGTACCCTGTCAAGCATGGGGCTCAATTATATCGAGAAAGCTGCTGGGGTTATGCATACTTTCTATCCTTGACACAGAAGTTACCTCTCCCCACCCATCAGCACCAAGGAGCAAATATGCTTGTTAGGGCTTTCCGAGACAAGTACGTAAATTATATCCAACTTGCTCATGGGCTAATGCAGAGGCATTCATCTATCTAAATATAGGTATAAGTTAGTGCAAGTATTAGTTGACATACTATTAAAAAATTAATCTAAGTACTGAGGGAATGCTAAGGAAAGGGGTCAGCAGCAGATTCAGCTAACAAGGGAAATTTTTGTTGAATGGAGAGAGGCTTGAAAGTCCCAGGACAAGAGAAGAAAATAAAGGTAAGTTTTGGTCAACTTTAGTTAACCAAGTAGGGTATTTATATTATTGATGATTTAATCTGTTAGTTGGGCTATGTTGTTGCTGTTGTTGTGTGCCCTTGAGTCAATTCTGACTCAATCAGATATAAATTAAAGATCAAGCATTTTTATATTGGAACTTACAGTTTGGGTGTTGTCGTTGTTAGGTACCATCGAGTTCGTTCTGACTCATAGCGGCCCTATGTACAACAGAACAAAACACTACCTGGTCCTGTGCCATCCTCACAATGGTTGCTATGTTTGAGCCCATTATTGCAGCCACTCTGTCAATCTATCTCGTCAAGGATCTTCCTCTTTTTCACTGTCTATTTTACCAAGAATGAAGTCCTTCTCCAGGGACTGACTACTACTGATAATATGTCCAAAGTATAAGACAGTCTTGCCATCCTTCCTCTTAAGGAGCATTCTGGCTGTACTTCCTCCAAGAGAGATTTGTTCATTCTTCTGACAGTTCATGGTATATTCAATATTTTTTTCCAATGCCATAATTCCAAAGCCACTTTTTTCTTTAATCTCCCTTATTAACTGTCCAGCTTTCACATACATATGAGGTGATTGAAGATACCATTGCCTGGGTCAGTTGCACATTGTTCCTCTAAATATCATCACAGTTTGGATAGAACTCCTTATACACATCAGTGAAATTCAGAGTCCTGGACCCCTCTTGATATGTTATTATGCTGGGCTTTTAATAAGATATTATTAAACAAGAATTTTGTTTCGAATACTCAAAAAGAATGAGTAACAAATTTAACTGTTGAACTGATTGTCAGTGGATGAAAAAACAAAAAACTTTAATATAAGAGGAAAGAAAGACAAAAAAAATCTAAATCCAAATGGAAATTCATTGTGATGATTAAGGATACTCAAACAAAGATTTTGAGAGAATCCTAAGTATCCCCAATGTCAAATGTCATTCACTGATCCATGGAGTCTTGAAAGGAGGCTGTGTTCTTTTGGAAGTCACCTGCTTTGGGAAAGCCTTTTAGTGAGCTCCAATGTCAGATTTCGTTTCATGTTAGATATCCAGATTATAGGGTCCTAAATGTGTTTATAATTGGATATATTTGCCCATGTGTCTCAGAACTTAAGACCCATATTTATATGCACACAATCAAAACAGTTTTTGTAATTAACAAGGGACAGAGAGAGGGGGAAATGGGGAGTTATGAAGAGGCATTAAGTTTCTGTTCGGTGTGATGAAAAAAATTTGGAAAATGGATAGTGACTGTTGTTGCACAACATGGCGAGTGTGATGAATGTCGGTGAATCATTCATTTACAATGGTTAAAATGGAAAGCATTTTGTTATATATATTTTACCACGATAATTTTTAATTTAAAAAAGAACCACATTTGTAAATAATAGTGCCTGAAATTGTCTTTTCCAGTGTGGTTTTAGGGCTGATTTTTGTTTAAAAATACTTTAGTGTATTTGGTCTCTCAATTCCATATCATGTACAGATATATCAGATGATGTTCTTTTTGAAGTTGTAGTTACTCTTGGTATAAAATATCTTAGGCTTTTTCTCTAGAGAAGCAAAAGCAATGAAGTACATGTATACATATGCATATCTCCCAGGCAATGTCACTTTGTAGTACTGTGGAGGCTAACAAAGAGCTGTGATGCTGGAAGCTATGCTACTAGTATTCCAATACCAGCAGGGTCATCCATGGTGGACAGGTTTCAGCTGAGCTTCCAGACTAAGACAGACTAGGAAGAAGGACCTGAAAAGAATTAGCCATTGAAACCTGTATGAATAACAGAGGAACTTTGTCTGATATAGTGCCGATAGATGAGCCCATCAGGTTGGAAGACACCAAAAGACGACTAGGGAAGAGTTGCCGCCTCAAAGTAGAGCCCACCTTAATGACGCAGATGGAGTCAACTTCTGGAACCTTCATTTGCTGATATGGCACAACTCAAAATGAGAAGGAATAGCTGCAGACATCTATTAATAGTATGAACATAGAATGTGCAAAATATGAATCTAGGAAAAATGGAATTGTCAAAAATGAAATGGAATGCATAAACATTGATATCCCAGGCATTAGCGAGCCATTTTGAATTAAACAATCATATGGTCTACCATGCCAGGAATGACAACTTGAAGGGGAATGGCATTGCAATCATCATCAAAAGGACATTTGAAGATCTATCCTGAAGTACAGTTCTGTCAGTGATAGGATAATATCCATACACCTACAAGGAAGACCAGTTAATGTGAATATTATTCAAATTTAAACACCAATCACAAAGGACAAAGATGAAGAAATTGAAGATTTTTACCAATGTCTGCAGTCTGAAATTAATCATGCATGCAATCAGGGTGCAATGATAATTACTGGTGATTGGAATACAAAATTAGAAACAAAGAAGGATCAGTAGTTAGAAAATATGGCCTTGTAGTAGAAATGATACCAGAGATCACATGATAGAATTTTGAAGATCAAAAACTTCTTTATTGCAAATACCTTTTTTCAACAACATAAACAGTGATGACACACATGGACCTCGCCAGGTGGAATACACAGGAATCAAATCTCCTGCATCTGTGGGAAGAGACAATGGAAAAGCTCAATATCATCAGTCAGAGCAAGGCCAGGGGCCTACTGTAGAACAGACTATCAATTATTCATATGCAAGTTCAAGTTGAAGGTGAAGAGAATTACAAGTCCACAAGAGCCAAAGTACAACCTCAAATATATACCATCTGAATATAAAGACCTTCTCGAGAATAGATTTGCTACTGTGAACACTAAAGACCAAAGACCAGACGAGTTGTGGAAGGACATCATACATGAAGAAAGCATGAGGTCACTAAAAAGACAGGAAAGAAGAGTACTGGAAGGCAACTTCACAGAGCTCCCAGCAGGAGACAGAGAGCCTGGTAACCAAAGATACATGCTTTCCCACCCCCCAGCCTTCCTCCCTCTACATGGGCCATGGTTGCTTGACCAGGGAGATACTAATTCACAGCTGCTCCCACCAGCTGGCCCCTCAGGCCCCATTTTCTTGCTTTTTTGTTGTTGTTGTTGTTGTTGATTTTATTTTATTTTTGGCTTTCTTTGTTTCTTCCCTCTCTCTCCCCACCTCCTTTCCTTTCTGCCACCCAGGTAGCCCCATAAGCCATCCCTTCCTGTTCTTGATGGGCTGTGATTTTTTGATTTGTTCTTTTTTGTTGTTGTTTTCTTTGTTTATTGTTTGTTTTTTTGATATTTTGGGGGGGCTTTTTTGTTGTTGATTCTCTTTCTCTCCCTTCCTTCCTTTCCTTTCTCCCACTCAGATAGCCGCATGTACCCTCCTCTCCCCTTCTTGATGGCCTGTGATTTTTTTGGTTTGTTTGCTTTGTTCTTTTTTTTGTTTCGTTTTTATTTGCTTCTCTTTTGATACCATTTTTTGGGCTTTTTTGTTGCTTCTCTCTCTTCCTTCCTTCCTTTTCTTTCTCCTGCCCAGGTAGCCCCATGTGCCATCCCCTCTCCTTCTTGATAGATTGTGATTTTTGGGGTCTGCGTACTTTGTTCTTTCTCTCTCTCTGTCATGTATTAAACTGTGTCCCCCCAAAATATGTATATCAATTTGGCTAGGCCATGACTTCCGGTATTGTGGGATTCTCCACCATTTTTTTATCTGATGTGAATTTCCTATGTGTTGTAAGTCCTGCCTGTATGACATTAATGAGGGGGGATAGGTAACAGTTATGTTAATGAGGCAGGACTCAATCTGCCAGATTGAATTGCATCTTGAGCAAATTTCTTTTAGAATATGAGAGAAGCGAGTAGAGAAACAGGGGGCCTCATACCACCAAAAAAGCAGTGCCAGAGCAGAGCATATCCTTTGGACCCAGGTTTCCTGTGTGGAGAAGCTCCTAATCCATGGGAAGATAGATGAGAAGGACCTTCTCCAGAGCCAACAGAGAGAGAATTCCTCCCCTGGAGCTGACTCCCTGAATTTGGACTTTTAGCCTACTTTATTGTTAGGAAATAAATTTCTCTTTGTTAAAGGCACCCACTTGTGATATTTCTGTTATAGCAGCACTAGTTAACTAAGACAGTCTCCTTTGTTTCCCTTCTCCTGCCCACTCATTCCTGCACCCCCACCTGCGCTGGAGGGATTGTGCTGCACAGCTTGTTTGGGGAGTCACTGCGAATAGCCTCCTTGGGTCTGCACTGCCATCACCAACCAGCTCCCTCAGTACCTTGTATTCATTTATTTATTGTTTTCCTTGGAAACTCTATGGGGCAGTTCTACTCTGTCCTATAGGGTTGCTATGAGTCGGAATCAACTCGACAAAACTGGGTTTGGTTTTATTTATTGTTTTGTTGTTGTTATTGTTTCTTCACTCTCTTTCCCTTCCTTCCTTTCCTTTTTCCATTCCACCCAGCCCTGTGTATTGCCTCCAGCTTCTTGGCAGGCTGTGATTTACCTCTCGGCTGGAAAGCCTCTGGTGCATGGCCTTCCACGGTCTGTACCACCCCCAGAGGCAGACTCCCTCAGCACCATGGTTTTATTTTTCTTTATGTTTCCTTTTCATCTTTTCCTTCTCACTCCCACCAAGGCCCTGCCTGCCTCCTCCACTTCCCAACTGGTTGTGCTGTGCCACATGGTGAAAGAGAAATCAGCTAGACACCACTCCAATTCTGCCTCTGCCCCCAGTGGCTGGCTACCCCATCACCATATTTTTTTTTTGTTGTTGTTGGTTGGTGGTGTTTTTATTTTTTTGTTATTTTTAATTTATTGATTTATTTTTATTTGTTCATTTGATTGTTGGTTCTTTCTCTTTCCCCTCTTTCCCTTCTACTGCCCACCTTGCCCTGTGTGCCACCCACAACAGAAAACCCCTGAGGGAGCAGGAGAGCAGTGGTATGAAGACCCCAAATTCTTATAAAAAGACCAGACTTAAAGGTCATGGCTCCCAGACCTTCTGTTGGCCCAGGGCAGGAACCATTCCCAAAGCCAACTCTTCAGACAGGGATTGGACTGGACAATGGGATGGAGAGGGATGCTAGCGAGGAGTGAGCTTCTTGGATCAGGTGGACACTTGAGACTATGTTGGCATCTCCTGTCTGGAGGGGAGATGAGAGAGTAGAGGGGGTTAGAAGAAGGCGAAATGGACATGAAAAGAGAGAGTGGAGGGAGGGAGTTGGCTGTCGCATTAGGGGGAGAGCAATCTGGAGTATGTAGCAAGGTGTATATGGATTTTTGTGTGAGAGACTGACTTGATTTGCAAACTTTCACTTAAAGCACAATAAAAATTTAAAAAAAGGAAAAAATAACTCATTGAAATATGAGGGAAAAAAGTTGATTTACTTCATGCTTCAGTGGCTTAGTGTTCTGTCTGATTTTTGAAGGATTTAGCACTGTGACTCAGGGAACCATAGAGGAGAGGGCAAAGCCTACCCAGAACCTTACCTTAATTAGTTTGTTCATTCATTTCATTCATTCATTTAATGTTTATTGAATTCTTATTTTGTATCACAGACATGTATGTGAGTTGTGGATGCATTCATGAAAGTTGTGTTGCCGATTTATAAATATCGATTTTAAATGTTAGATGGTCATTTGACATATAAAAAGAATTACACAAAATTCAAAAAAAATTAGAATAGCTCTCAGTCTCTTTTGACTGGCACTTTAGCTCTAGAGCTGAATTCTGAGATAAATATGCAAACACAAGTTTGTCTCATCATTAATCCTGAATATTTAAATATGACCAAAGTAAATAAATTCATATACTAATAATAAAAAATTCTTTGTCATCTGTACAGTATTTTTACTGATATTATGATTTGACAAAATATATAAAATTTTTTAATATTGAATATAAAATTGCTATCTGTTCTAGTAACATACTTAACAATTCTGGTAATGTTCTAAATCTAAAGATATTAGCCTTGTTTTCTATATGTTCAGAATAGTTATTTATTTACCGAATGTTAGCAAGATTTCTATTGACTTGATTATTGGACACTACTTAGTGATGTTTTTTGCATGTCGCTCTTTACTTTTTTTTTTGGTAAAAAGTAAAGACTTTAACAGAGATTGTCACTAGGGAATCATTTTAATACAAATAAATAGATGTAGTCAAACATAGTGGGACGTTGAGTGGGGTGGTCTGAAAACAAACAAAATACACTCATTGGAGAAAAAAACATGATCTAGTCAGAAAGCCATCTAAAAGGTAACTTGTCTATCTAGACCTTGTGTTTCTTTGTTCACAAAATATAATCCAGTTAGAGTTAATAAATGTGTTGTTAGTAGATTAATAAATGAGATCACACTTAAGTTAAATTTTCATTAGTGGATTAGAGAAGCCTAATGCCTAGTAGGAAACCCTGTTGGCATAGTGGTGAAGAGCTATGGCTGCTAACCAAAAGATCGGCCATTCAAATCCACCTGGTGCTGCTTGGAAACCGTATGGGGCAGTTCTACTCTGGCCTATAGGGTCATTATGAGTCGGAATTGACTGGACCGCAACTGGTTTTTGGTTTTTAATGTCTAAAAATCAATAAAATTACCTGAGTCATTTAAAATATTATAATTTCAAACAGACCAAAAAAAAAAAATAATAATGATAACAATGGTAACCTTATACATACCCATACTAAGTATCGATTTTGATATTTTCCATATATTCTTTACATTTTTTAAATAATTTATTTTAATTTTTTTATTGTTGAGAATATACACATCGGCACATATACCCACTCAACAATTCCTACATGCACAATTCAGCGACACTGATTACATCTGTGGATTGGGCAACCACTCTCATCCTCCTTTTCTGAGTTGTCCCTCCCACAATAACATAAATTCGCTATTATTTCCCATCTAATCTTTCAAATTGTTGTTGTCAGTTTGATCCCATATAGATAGATCTTAAAAGAGCACAATGCTCAAGGCAGACATTCTTTACTACTTAAGGTAAACTACTGTTTGGCTTTAAGAAGGCTTCAGGGAATATTTTTAGTTTAAGGTTTAGCACTTTAAAGATTATCTTACAGCAATAACTTTAGCAGTTCATTCAGCCTCCTTGGCTCCAGAAACTCTGGATTCTACAAGAATTGAAATTCTGGTCTACATTTTCCCTATTTTCATAAGGATTCTTCTGTAAAAGCTGTAATCAAAATGTTCAATAGTGGTAGCCAGGCATCATCCAGTTCTTCTGGTCTTATGGCAATGGAGGCAGTTGTTCCTGGAGGCAATTAGCCACACATTCCATTTCCTCCTCCTATTCCTGACTCTCACTCTCCTTCTTCTGTTGCTCTAGACAAATAGACACCAACTGCTATACCGTGGATAGCTGCTTGCCATTAAGACCCCAGGCACTACACAACAAACTTGGAGGTATTAGGACTAAACATGATATTAGGCCAATTAACTGGGATGTTCTATGAAAACATGACCCTAAACCTCCAAACCAGGGAACCAAATCCCATGAGGTATTGGTTGTACATAAGCATTCTTGGCAGTTATGCCTTGTTTTGTTTGTTTTTTTGTCAAAGTTATAAATATATTTATCACACAACTTTTGCCAATTGAACTTTTTACACGTGTACAACTTATGGAAAACAATTACATTGATCAGTTGTGCAAATCTACTCTTAATCAGTGTGATTTTTCCATCACTCTAAACCAAATCTCATTTGCTGCTGAGGAATGTTTCAAAATGAGAAGAAAAAGCTACAAACATCCATTAATAATAGGAAAGTCGAAAGTACGAAGTATGAACCTAGGAAAATTGGAAATCATAAAATGAAATGGAACTCACAAACATTGATATCCTAGGTATTAGTTAGCTAAAAAGGACTGATATAGACCATTTTGAATCAGGAAATTATATGGTCTGCTATGTCAGGAATGACAATTTGAAGAATGGTGTTGCATTCATCATCAGAAAGAACATTTCAAGATCTATCCTGAAGTACAACGCTGTCCGTGATGAGATAATATCCACACACTTACAAGTAAGACTAGTTAATATGACTATTATCCAAATTTAAGCACCAAAAACTAAGGCTGAAAATGAAGAAATTGAAGATTCTTGCCAACTTCTGGAGTCTGAAATTCATTGAATATGCAATCAGTATGCATAGATAATTACTGGTGATTGGAATGCAAAATTTGGAAACAAACAAGTGTTGATAGTTGGAAATAATGGCCTTGGTAACAGAAATGATGCCAGAGATTGCATGGTAGAATTTTGCAAAAAGTACTTTTTGATAACATAAATGGTGACCATACTTGTGGACCTTACCAGATGAAAAACATCTCTGGAAAGAGATGATGAAAACACCAATATCATCAGTCAGAATAAGGCCAGGGGCCAACTGTGGAACAGACCACCAATTGTTCATATGCAAGTTCAAGTTGAAGTTGAAGAAAATTAGAATGAGTCCATGAGAGCCAAATACAAACTTGAGTACATACCACTGAATTTAGAGACCATCTCAGGAATAGATTTGATGTGTTGCACAGTAATGACCAAAGACCAGATGAGTTGTGGAATGACATCAAGGACAGCATATGAAGAAACAAGAGGTCATTAAAAAGACATAAAAGAAAGAAAAGACCAAAATGGTGCAATGACCTGGAGTTAGAAAACCAAAAGGGAAGAATACACTTGGCATTTTTCAAGCCAAAAAAATTCAAGCCTCTAGTTGCTGTATTGAAGAATTCTATGAGGCAAATTTATTAAATGATGCAGGAAGCATCAGAAGAAGATGGAATGAATACACAGAGTCACTATACCAAAAAGAATTGGTTGACTTTCAGCCATTTCAGGAGGCAGCATATGATCAGGAACCAATGGTACTGAAGGAAGAAGTCCAAACTGCCCTCAAGGCACTAGAGAAAAACAAGGCTCCAAGAACAGCTACCTGGCCAACCAACTGGAAGAGATCTATACTTATGCCTATTCCAAAGAAAGGTGATCCAACCAAATACAGAGGTTATTGAACAATATCATTAACATCACCGTGCAAGTAAAATTTTGCTGAAGATCATTCAAAAGTGACTGCAGCAGTACATCAAAAGGGAATTGCCAAAAGTTCAAGCTGGATTCAGAAGAGGGTGTGGAAATAGGGATATGATGGCTGATGTCATATGGATCCTGACTGAAAGCAGAGAATACCAGAAAGATGTTTACCTGTGTTTTTTGACTATGCAAAGGCCTTCGACTGTGTGGATCATAAAAATTTATGGATAACACTGCAAAGAATGGGAATTCCAGAACACTTAATTGTGCTCATGAGGATCCTGTACATACCTCAAGAGGCAGTTGTTCCAACAGGACAAGGGGACACTGTGTGGTTTACAGTCAGGAAAGGTGTGCATCAGGGCTCCATAAGCAATAATTACCCTCTTTCCCCCTTACTCCTGACCCTGGTAACCACTGTTGTATGTATATAACACATTTTGTTTATCCACTCATTCATTGACGGGCATTAGGTTGTTTATACTTTCTCACTATTGTGAATAGTGCCTCAATGAACATTGATGTACAAGTGTGTTTGAGTCTCTTCTTTCAAGTGTTTTGTGTACATACCTAGGAAGGAATTGCTAGCTCCTATGATAGTTCTGGAAACCCTGATGGCATAGTGGGTAAGAGGTACGGCTTCTAACCAAAAGGTCAGCAGTTTGAATCCACCAGGTGATCCTCAGAAAATTTATGGGGCAGTTCTACTGTGTTCTACACGGTTACTATGAGTCAAAATGGACTCAACAGCAACAGGTTTTTTTTTTGTTGTTGTTATTATAGTTCTATTTTTGGTTTTTTTGAGGAAATGCCACACTGTTTTCCACAACAGCTGTATCATTTTGCATTCCCACAAGCAATGGGTAAGGTTTCCAGTTTCTCCACATCTTTGCCAACATTTGTTACTTTCTTCTCTTCTTCTTTTTTATCTTAGCCACCTGTCTTAGTCATCTAGTGCTGCTATAACAGAAATACTACAAGTTGATGACTTTAACAAACAGAAATTCATTCTCTCACAGTCTAGTAGGCTGCAAGTTCAAATTCAAGGTGTCAGCTCCAGGGGAAAGCTTTCTCTGTCTTTGGGCTCTGGGGGCAGATCCTTGTCATCTATCTTCCCCTGGTCTAGGAGCTTCTCTGCTCAGGAACCCCAGGTCCAAAGGACACCATCTGCACTGCTTTCTTGGTGGGAGGAGATTCCCATGTTCCGCTGGTCACTTCTCTCTTTTATATCTCAAAAGAGATTGGCTCAAAACACATCTAGTCTTGTATATTGAGACCTCCTCATTAACATAACTGCCACTAATCCCATCTCATCAACATTATAGAGCATTTACAACACATAGGAAAATTACATCAGATGACAAAATGGTGGACCATCACACAATACTGGGAATCTTGGCCTAGCCAAATTGATACACATATTTTTTGGTGACAAAATTCAATCCATGACACCTTTTTAGTTGGAGTGAAATGGTATTTCGTTGTCGTTTTGATTTGCATCTCTCTGATGACTAATGACACTGAGCATCTTTTCATGCGTTTGGTGGACATTCGAACGTCCTCTTTGGTGAAATGTCTATTCAAGTTCCTTACTCATTTTATGATTGAGTTATTTATCTTTTTGTTGTTAACTTCAGGTGTCAAAGTTTATATACACCTTTGTTATTAGATTCTTATCAGTTCTATGGTTTCCAAAGATGTTGTTACAGTCAGCAGCTTTATTAAAGTCTTTTGATGAACAAATGTTTTTAATTTCTATACCAAAACCAAAAACCAAACCCATTGCCGTCGAGTCGATTCCAACTGATAGCGACCCTATAGGACAGAGTAGAACTGCCCCATAGAGTTTCCAAGGAGCACCTGGCAGATTCGGACTGCTGACCTTTTGGTTAGTAGCTGTAGCACTTAACCACTATGCCACCAGGGTTTCCAGATTTCAGTAAGGTCCTTCTTATTTAGCGTAAAAGCTGTTTGTGCTTTTATCAGATAATCTATTGTTAAAAGCTAGGTCCAACAATATTGCTTCTGCAATTTTTTCTAGAAATTTTATGGTTTTTGTTTTCACATTTAGGTCTTCAATCCATTTTGAATTTTTTTTGTATATTGTGTGTGGTATGTATCCTGTTTCATTTTTCTACACATGGAAGTTCAGTTTTCCCAACACCATTAATTGAAGAGATCTTCTTTCCCATCAAATGTATGTAGCACCCTTGACAAAAATCAGTTGACCATAGATGTGTGGGTTTATTTCCAGACTCTCAATTCTATGCCATATATGTGTCTATTGTTCTACCACTATGCTGCTATTTTAATTACTACTTTAGCTGTCTAATATGTACTGAAGCTGTTTAATATGGAGCTGTCTAATATATTTTAAACCCTACTTGTTCCTCTCTTTCAACATCGCTTTAGCTTGTTGGGGCCCCTTGCTAGTCCAAGTAAAATTAAGGGTTGGTTTTTCCATTTCTTTAAAGGAAGCTGCTGGAATTTTGATCGGAGTTTTATTGAATCTATAGATTGCTTTTTGAAGTATTGACATCTTAAAAATATTAAGTCCTCCAATCCATGGACATAAAACATCTTTCCAGTTATTTTTCTTTAATCTATTTTAGCTGTGTCTTATGATTTTAATTGTATAAGTCTATCATATCCCTGATTAAAATTATTCCTAGCTATTTATTTTCTTAGATGCTTTTATAAATGGATTCATTTCCCTAATTTCCCTTTCAGATTTATCATTATTGCTGTAGAGAAACCCAACTGATTTTTGTTTGTTGACCTTGAAATTAGGAACAAGACAAGGGTGCCTGTTCTCACCACTTCTATTCTGTATTGTATTTGAAGTCCTAGTCAGAGCAATAAGACAAGAAAAAGAAATAAAAATTATCAAGGTTGGAAAAGCAGCAAAATTCTCTATTTGTGGATCATAAGATCCTATACATAGAAAATCTCAAAAAAATTGCAAAAAAATTCCATTGTTAATAGAGGAATTTAGCAAAGTTTCAGGGTACAAGGATGGATTCTGTTTACTTCTATTTGGTTGAGGATGTTTGCATCTATATTCTTAAGTAATGTTGGCCCTTAGTTTTCTTTTCTTGGGATGTCTTTGTCTGGTTTTGTTATCAGGTTATATTTGCTTCATAGAATGAATTAGGAAGTATTCCTCCCTTCTCCATCTTTTAGATGAATTTAAACAGAATTGGAATCAATTCTTCTCTAAATATTGGGTAGAATTCCCAAGTGAATCCATATGGTCCAGCCCTTCTTGTTGTTGTTGGGAGGTTTTTGATCACTGATTCAATCTCTTCACTTGTTACAGGTGTGTTGAGGTTTTTTTATTTCCTCTTGAGTCAGTTTGGGTAGGTTGTGTGCTTCTAAGAATTTGTCCATTTCACGTAGATTTTTTTAAAAAAAATTATTGTGCTTAAAGTGAAAGTTTACCTATCAAGTCAATTTCTCATATAAAAATTTATAAACACCTTGCTATAGACTATTAATTGCTTTCCTCTTAATGAGACAGCACACTACTTCCCTCTACTCTCTCTTTTTGTGTCCATTCAGCCAGCTTCTGATCCCCTCTACCGTCTCATCTCTCCTTCAGACAGGAGATGCCAACATAGTCTCATGTGTCTGCTTGATCCAAGAAACTCATTCTTCCCAGTATTTTTGTCTCTCCCATAGTCCAGCCCAATCCCTGCCTGAAGAGTTGGCTTTGGGAATGGTTCCTCTCTTGGGCTAACAGAAGGTCTGGGGACCATGAACTCTGGAGTCCTTCTAGTCTCAGTCAGACCATTAAGTCTGGTATTTTTAAGAGAATTTGAGATCTGTATCCCACTGCTCTCCTACTCTCTCAGGGGTTCTCTGTTGTGTTCTCTGTCAAAGCAGTCATCGGTTGTAGCCAGGCACCATCTAGTTTTTCCGGTCTCAGGCTAATGTAGTCTCTGCTTTATGTGGCCCTTTCTGCCTTTTGGGCTCATAATTACCTTGTCTCTTTGGTGTTCTTTATTCTCCTTTGCTCCAGGTGGGTTGAGACCGATTGATGCATCTTAGATGGCTACTTGCTAGCGTTTAAGACCCCAGATGCCACTCTCCAAAGTGGGATGCACAGTGTTTTCTTCATAGATTTTATTATCCTAATGGACTTAGGTGTCCCCTGAAAACATGATTCCCAAACCCCTTACCCTGCTACACTGGCCTTCGGAGTACAGTTAATTCAGGAAACTTCTTTGCTTTTGGTTTAGTCCAGTTGTGCTGACCTCTCCTGTATTGTGTGTTGTCTTTCCCTTCATCTAAAATAGTTCTTATCTATTATCTAATTAGTGAAAACCCTTTCCCTCCCTCCATCTCTCCCCTCTCTCGTAACCGTCAAAGAATATTCTCTTCTTTGTTTAAACCGTTTCTCGAGTTCTTATAATAGTGGTCTTGTACAATAGTTGTTCTTTTCCAACTGACTAATTGCACTCAGCATAATGACTTTCAGATTTCTCCATGTTATGAAATGTTTCATGGATTCATCATTGTTCTTCATCAATGCGTATACTCCATTTTGTGAATATACCACAATTTATTTATCCATTCTTCCTTTGATGGGTACCTTGGTTGCTTCCATCTTTTTGCTATTGTAAACAGTGCTGCAGTGAACATGGGTGTGCATATATCTGTTCTTGTAAAGGCTCTTATTTCTCTAGGATATAGTCCAAGGAGTGGGATTGCTGGATCATATGGTAATTCTATTTCTAGTTTTTTAAGGAAGTGCCAAATCAATTTCCAAACTGGTTGTACCATTTGACATTCCCCAAAAAAGTGTAAAACTGTTCCAGTCTCTCCACAACCTCTCCAATGTTTATAATTTTGTGTTTTATGGATTAATGCCACCCTTGTTGCAGGGAGATGGAATCTCATTGTAGTTTTGATTTGCATTTCTCTAATGGCTAATGATGGTGAACATTTCCTCATGTATCTGTTAGCTACCTGAATGTCTTCATTACTGAAGTGTCTGTTCATATCCTTTGCCCATTTTTTAACTGGGTTGTCTTTTTGTAGTTGAGTTTTTGCAGTATCATGTAGATTTTAGAGATCAGGTGCTGATTGGAAATGTCATAGCTAAAAACTTTTTCCCAGTCTGGATAATCTTTTTACTCTTTTGGTGAAGTCTTTGGATGAACATGTGTTTGGTTTTTCGGAGCTCCCAGCTATCTAGTTTCTCTCCTGAATTGTTAGTAATGTTTTGTATACTGCTTATGCCAGAGTTTTCCCTATTTTTTCTTCCATGATCTTTATCATTTTAGAATTTATGTTTAGGCCTTTGATCTATTTTGAGTTAGTTTTTTTAGCGTGGTGTGAGGTATGGGTCTTGTTTCATTTTTTTGTAGATGGGTATCTAGTTAGGCCAGCATCATTTGTTAAAAAGACTGTCTTTTCTCCAATTAACTGACTTTGGGCCTTTGTCAAATATCAGCTGCTCATATGTGGATGGATTTATGTCTGGGTTCTCAATCCTGTTCCATTGGTCTATGTGTCTGTTGTACCAATACCAGGCTGTTTTGCCTACTGTGGCAGTTATAATCAGTTCTAAAATCAGGTAGAGTGAGGCTTCCCAGTTTGTTCTCCTTTTTCAGTAATGCTTTACTTATCCGGGGCCTCTTTTCCTTCCGTATGAAGTTGGTGATTTGTTTCTTCATCTCATTAAAAAGTGTCGTTGCAATTTGGATCAGAATTGCATTGTATCTATAGATTGCTTTTGGTAGAATAGACGTTTTTACAATGTTAAGTCTTCCTATCCATGAGCAATGTATGTTTTTCCACTTATGTAGGTCTCTTTTGGTTTCTTGCAGTAGCGTCTTATAGTTTCTATGTATAGGTCTTTTACATCTCTGGTAAGATTTATTCCTAAGTATTTTATCTTCCTGGGGGCTACTCTAAATGGTATTGATTTGGTGCTTTCCTATTCAATGTTCTTTTTATTTGTGTAGAGGCATCCAACTATTTTTTGTACGTTTATCTTGTATCCTGATAACTCTGTTGAGCTCTTCTATTAGTTTCAGTAGTTTTTTTGAGGATTCTTTAGGGTTTTCTGTGTATAAGATCATGTCATCTGCAAATAAAGATACTTTTACATCTTCCTTACCCATCTGGATGCCCTTTATCTTTATCTAGCCTAAGTGCTCTGGCTAGGACCTCCAGCACAATGTTGAATAAAGGTGGTGATGAAGGTCATCCTTGCCTGTTCCTGATCTCAAGGGGAATGCTTTCAAACTCTCTCCATTTAGGATGATGTTGGCTGTTGGCTTTGTATAAACGCCCTTTGTTATGTTGAAGAATTTTCCTTCTATTCCTTTTTTGCTGAGAGTTTTCGTCATGAATGGGTGTTGAACTTTGTCAAATACCTTTTCTGCATCAATTGATAAAATCGTGAGGTTCTTGCCTTTTGTTGTATTTATATGATGGATTCCATTAATTATTTTTCTAATGTTGAACCATCCCTGCATACCTGGTATGAATCCCACTTGGTCCTGGTGGATGATTTTTTTTGATATGTTGATTAATTCTATTGGCTAGAATTTTTTTGAAGATTTTTGCATCTGTGTTCATGAGGGATATAGGCCTGTAATTTTCTTTTTTTGTGGTGTCTTTACCAAGGTAAAAAAAAAAAAAATTTTTTTTTTTCTTTTTTTACCTGGTATTGGTGTCATGGAAATGCTGGCTTCACAGAATGAGTATGGGAGTATTGCATCCTTTTCTATGATCTGAAATACCTTTAGTAGTAGTGGTGTTAACTCTTCTCTGAAAGTTTGGTAGAACTCTGTGGTGAAGTCTTGCGGGCCAGAGCCTATTTTTCTTGGGAGTTTTTTTATTACCTTTTCAATCTCTTTCTTTGTTATTGGTCTATTTGGTTGTTCCACCTCTGTTTGTGTTAGTTTAGGTAGGTAGTGTGTTTCTAGGAATTCATCCATTTTTTCTAGATTTTCAAATGTTAGAGTACGATTTTTCGTAGTAATCTGGTATGATTCTATTTTCAGTTGGGCTGGTTGTAATATCACCCATCTCATTTCTTTTTCGGGTTTTTTGCTCCTTGTCCTGTTTTTCTTTTGCCAGTTTGTCCAAAAGTTTATCAATTATGTTAATTTTTTCAAAGAACCAGCTTTTGGTCTTGCTAATTCTTTCAATTGTTTTTCTCTTTTCTATTTCATTTAATTCTGCTCTAATTTTTATTATTTCCTTTCTTCTAGTGCCTGAAAGTTTCTTTTGTTGCTCTCTTTGTATTTGTTCAAGTTGTAGGGATAATACTTTGATTTTGGCCCCTTCTTTTTGTATGTGTGCATTTATTGATATAAATTGACCTCTGAACACTGCTTTTGCTTACCCCAAAGGTTCTGATAGGAAGTGTTTTCATTCTCATTGGATTCTCTGAATTTCTTTATTCCATCCTTAATGTCTCCTACAACCCAGTCTTTACTGAGCAGGGTATTTTATTGTTCACTTTCTAAGTGTTTGATCTCTTTTACCTGCTTTTTTCTGTTATGGATTTCTACTTTTATGGCCTTATGGTCAGAGAAGAAGCTTTGGAATATTTTGATGTTTTGGATTCTGCTAAGGTCTGCTTTATGACCTAATACGTGGTTTATTCTAGACAACTTTCCATGTGCACTAGAAGTGGGTGAAGTGTTCTGTATATGTCTATAAGGTCAAGTTGGTTGATTGTGGCATTTAGATCTTCGACGGCTTTATTGAGCTTCTTTCTGAATGTTTTGTCCTTCACCAAAAGTGGTGTGTTGAAGTCTCCTACTATAATTCTGGAGCTGTTTCACTTTTCAATGCTCTTAGAGTGTGTTTTACATATCTTGCAGCCCTGCCTGTCATTGGGTGTATAAATATTTAATGAGGTTATATCCTCCTGGTATATTGTCTCTTTAATCTTTATATAGTGAACTTCCTTATCCTTTGTGGTGGATTGTACTTTAAAGTCTGTTTTGTCAGAAATTAATATTGCCACTCTTGCTCTTTTTGATTGTTGTTTCCTTGTTATTTTTTTCCTCCTTAGAGTTTTAGTTTGTTTGTGTCTCTAAGTCTAAGGCGTGTCTCTTGTAGACAGCATATAGGCGGATCTTTTTTTTATCCATTCTGCCACTCTCTCTCTTTATTGGTCCATTTAGTCCATTTACATTCAGCATAATAAAGTGATGTCATTTTGATGTCTTTTTCTGTGTGTTGTTAACACTTTCTTTTTCCCATTTAATTTTTGTGCTGAGTAGTTTATCTTTATACGTTGTCTTTCCTCTTATTCGTTGTTGTTGATTTTGTTTCTACTGAGTCTCTATGTTTTTCTCGTATTTTATTTTGATGAGTACGATTGTTAGTTTCCTTTGTGGTTACCTTAATATTTACCTCTATTTTTTATTATTTCTTTATAGTCTTGTCTTCCACTCCATTTGAAAGATCTTTGACTACATTTCTTAGTCCCTCTTTATTATTTTAATGTTGTCTTCTTTTACATAATAACATCGTTGTTCCCCTGTTTTGAGCATATTTTGGTCTTGATTTATTTTTGTGATTTCCCTGTCTGGGTTGACATCTGATTGCTCTGTGCACTGTTCTCATCTTGTGTTGGCACCTGATATTATTGTTTTCTAACCGAAGAACTCCCTTTAGTATTTCCTGTAGTTTTGGTTTGGTTTTTATGAATTCCCTAAAGTTCTGTTTATCTGGAAATGTCCTACTTTCACCTTCATATTTGAGAGACAGTTTTGCTGCATATATGATTCTTGGCTCACAATTTTTTTCCTTCAAAGCTGTATATAAGTCATCCCATTGCTTTCTTGTCTGTGTGATTTGTGCCTATCAGTCCAAGTTTATTCTTACTGACTTTCCTTTGTAGGTGACTTTTTGTTTATCCCTAGCTGCTCTTAAAATTCTCTCTTTATCTTTGGTTTGGCAAGTTTGATTGTAATATGTCTTGGTTACTTTCTTTTAAAATCTACCTTACTGGAGTTCAATGACAATCTTGGGTAGATATCTTCTCATCTTTCACGATATCAGGGAAGTTTTCTGCCAACATATCTTCGACAATTCTCTCTGTATTTTCTGTTATCCCTCCCTGCTCTGGTACTCCAATCACTCTTAGGTTGTTTCTCTTGATAGAATCCAACATAAGTCTTAAAGTTTCTTCATTTTTTTAAATTCTTTTATCTGATTTTTCTTCAAATATGTTGATGCCAAGTGCTTTACTTCAAGGCCACTAATTCTGCCTTCCACTTGCTCGATTCTGCTTCTCTGACTTTCTTTAAGTTGTCTACTTCTGCAATTTTATTGTTAATCTTCTGAATTTCTGATTGCTGTCTCTCTATGGATTCTTGCAGCTTATTAAATTTTTCCTTATGTTCTTGAATAACCTTTTAATTTCTTCAACTGCTTTATCTGTGTGTTCCTTGGCTTGTTCTGCATATTGCCTGATCTCCTTCCTGATGTCTTGAAGAGTTCTGTATATTAATCTTTTGTAATCTGCATCAGGTAATTCCAGGAAGGCACCTTCATCCAGAAGATCCTTTGGTTCTCTGTTTTAAGAGCTGTTGAAGTGATCATGGTCTGTTTCTTTATGTGGTTTGGTATTGACTGTTGTCTCCAAGCCATCTATAAGATATTGTATAATTTTTTTTTTTTTTTAATGTTCGCTTACTGTATCCTAGCTTCTTGCTTTGTTTTGTTTTGATTTGCCCAAATGGGTTGCTTGAGTGAGCTAGTTTGATTATTTTCACCTTTGGAGCTCTGACATCCTGTCACTAGATGGCTAAAGCTGTTATCAGCTATACGAGCTTATGAATCCATTCACTTTTCTTGTGTAGATTTAGCTCATGTGTCCAGGTAGCCGGTCATCAAATGTGTGGTGCAGTGTGTGTCTCACATTCTTAGAGGGGCAGAGCTGTTTGGTGTAGGCATCAGTATCTGGTTGTAGTAGGGAATCATGCTCTGAACAAGGCAGGGAGCTGAGAACTGAGTGTCTGTGAGGAAAGCACCTGCTTGTTCCCTAGAGCTTACAGGTGGGTGAATTCTGCAGACAGACCATGCACACTCAATGCTTTTGGTTGTAAGGGCTGGGAGCTACCAGTTATCCTTGGACCCCTGTCATGGGTGGCTGGGTGACCTGAATAGAGCCATCAGTCCTTAGTCCCCTGATGTGGGTAGGTGAGGACTCTGTTTAATAGGCAAAATGGAGTCAAACTTCAAACAGCCACCTCTCTACCATACAGCTTAAACTGTTGCAGTCTGCCAGCAAGGGCCTATTCTGAAATAGGCTCAGACAGGTCCACGCAGAGGGGGAAGGTATTCAAAGTCCACAGACCACTTACACCTGGACAGGAGCTGCTTCTGTCCTGAGCTCTTCCTGTTAGTGGAGTTTGCAAATTATCTTTTATTTCTGAGGTGAATTTATTCCTTCTCCAAGGCAGGGAGCATGGCTCAGGGCACTCAAATTGGCCTATCTCAGGCCCGGGGAAATCAACAGCCACTGAAGGCAGCTTGGAGCTGGTGAAGCAATAAAATATATGCACGTATTCAGTTTTTGCTGAGAGTGCTGTTCTTCTCTGGTTCCGGAGGTGTGAGTAGGCTGTGCGGCTGACTGCATCTCTCTGAGAAAACTGCGGCCAAATGCTACCACCAGCCTGCTGCAGCAGCTCCAGGGAGTGGTGCCTGAGGGATCCCAGTGATTCAACTCCAGCAACTCCTCTCTGCTTCTGAATAACCTCTTTCTCCCCCTGCCACTCAGTCCATTTCCTAACTTTGCCTTTGATGTTCCGGGCTCCTAACTTGTCATAAATATGAATGTTTCACTTGATTTTTCAGGTCTTTATTGTAAGAGGGATCTCCAGAAGCATCTGGTTATTCTGCCATCTTGGCCCTGCATCCAGATTATCTCATTTTTTTGTCACGCAGTTGTTCATACTATTAAGTCATAATTCTCTTTATTTCTATTGGGTCAATTGTAGTGTCTCCTCTTTCATTTCTAATTTTGTTTATTTGCATCTTCTCTTTTTTTATTGGAATTTCTATAGGTTTTTCAATTGTATTGATCTTTTCAAAGAATCTATTCCTGGTTTTGTTGATTCTCTCTATTTTTCTGTTTCTGATTTCATTTATTTCTGCCCTAATCTTTGCTATTTCTTTTCTTCTGGTAGGTTTAGGCTTAATTTGCTCTTCTCTTTTTAGTTCCTCAAGTTGTACAGTTAAGCTGTTTATTTGAGGTCTTCTTTTTTAATGTAAGCATTTATTGCTATAATTTTCCATTTGAGTACTGCCTTTGTTGTATCTCATAAGGTTTGGTATGTTGTGCTTTCATTTTCATTTCACTCTAAGAAATTTGTGATTTCTCGTTTCCTTTCCTCCTTGGCCCACTGGTAGTTTAATAATGTGTTGTTTAATTTCCATAGGTTTGCATATTTTAGAGTTTTTTTTCTGTTATTGATTTCTGGCTTCACTTCATTGTGGTCAAAGAAAATACTTTGCATGATTTCAATCTTCTTAAATTATCGAGACTTCCTTTGTGACCTAATATGTGGTCTATCTAGGCAAGATCCATGTGCATCGTGTCCCTGTGTCAACATTTTTGAAGAATACTGTTCAGTCTTTTTGTAGAACACCTCTTTATCTGAGTTTGTCTAATGTTTTCTCATTGTAAGTTTGAGGTTATACATTTTTGGCAAGAATATCACAGAAGTGATGTTCTGTCCTTCTCAGTTTGTCATAACAGAGGGTATATGACATCAATGTGTCAACTGTGATCACTTGGTTAAGAAGTGTCTTCAGGGTGTCAAGTTATTTAATTTTTTTCCTTAGTAATTAGTAAATAATTTAGGGTTGGTTCTTTGAGACTATGAATGATAATATAGATACATAAAACATTAAAATGTTCTAAAATGTACATTTTGGGTGTTTTTACATTCAACTATTTTCAAAATAATATCTTTTTTGGTAACACAATCTGTAGTGAGAAATAACTATAAATGTGGTGAGCAGAAAGAAAATGGTAAAGTAAAATAAATCGATTATTTCCAATGGATGTCAGTTGGTTATACAAATTTATTTATTCTTTATGTATTTTACAAGTAATCTCCAAAATATGCATTATATTCATTTTAAGGAAAAAATGTCCACAATTAGGTATTTTACCATTTGTAATTTTTTTTTTTATCACACATAAACCAAAAAATCCATTGCCTCTGAGTCAATTTTGACACATAGTGACCCTATAGGGCAGAATAGAACTGCTCCATAGAGTTTCCAAGGAGCAGCTGGTAGATTTGAACTGCTGACATTTTGGTTAACAGCCAAATGCTTAACCACTGCATATTTATTGTCGATACCTTAGAAGCAGAGATAAGAATTCACTGACAACATATCTGCCTGGAGAAATTACTGCTAATATTTCATTTAGATCCTTTCAAAGTTATTTATAAACTTCTTAAAAAATAAAAATGGTTCATACTCTACAAATTTTTAACTTAATTTAATACTTAATAAATAGTTCATGTATTAATAGATTTATACAGATACTTATAAATTATCATCTCTAATGCCTACAATAATTCTTGCTTATACTGTAACATAATTGTTAACCAGTCAGATATTTTTGTATGTTTAAGTTGTTTCCATTGTTAATATTCTATATGCCTGTAAATAGAACTCTGAAAGTATTACTTTCAAATGAATAAATTGGACTGTTTGTAGCAAGGTAGTGATATTAGGCAAAACACATGCCTTGGTCATTAGTGAGCATCACTACTGTCACCTGTTAGAAATATCCTAACTAGAAATATCACACTCTAAGCGAAGATTGAATTGCTTTCTTTGGGGATAGCCTTAAGTTAAATCATGGCAGTAGTCACAGTACTCTACTCTGTCATATTTTAGATCTATTGTATGTGTAGTTAATAATCTTCCACAGACCACGTGTTAACACAGTATCTCTCTGAGAACCAGGTGTTCAAATCCAAGGCAATGCCTTTATAGGTCCCTAAGCAGTTGGAAACCCTGGTGGCATAGTGGTTAAGTGCTACAGCTGCTAACCAAAAGGTCGGTAGTTTGAATCTGCCAGGCACTTCTTGGAAACTCTGCAGGGCAGTTCTACTCTGTCCTATAGGGTTGCTATGAGGTGGAATTAACTCAACGGCAGTGGGTTCTTTTTTTAAGCAGTTGCCATCAAGTTGATGCCAACTCATTTTGAACCCATGTGTGCCAGAGTAGAACTATGCTCTGAGAAGTTTTTTATGCCTGATGTTTCCAATGTAGATCACCAGGTGTTTCTTCCAGGGTGCCTCTGGGTGTACCCAAACCTCCACCCGTTAAGGTCCAAGCTGAATGTGTTAGCTATTTGTACTACCCAGACACTCCTTATAGGTACTTATACTTACTGAACTGCCTTGTAACCATGTTCATTTCTCTTAGGAACAAGTCTTTGGATGATCTCCAAATATATTCATTTGGGATTCATTTGTACATATATAATATTTTTTAATTACATAAAATTTTGAAAATTATTTATGTATTTTAGTCCAGTTTTCTTCTTCCATCCTTGAATATTAATATTATTTATCTTTCTTAAAACACTTTCACCATAGTAACTCTTGATTAAAATTCCCTACATTTTTCCTTTAATATTCTGTAACAAATACTTCTAAAACATAAGTTTGCTTTTTTTTGCATGCTTTTGTGGTTTCCATACTCACAAAAAGACATTTTTGACTCTATATGATGTACTAATACCTTACCCATTCTACTACTGTCAAGTCGATTCTGATTCACAGCAAACCTAAAGAAGACATTACAACTGCCCCATACAGCTTCCAAGGAGTGGCTGGTAAACTCAAACCACTGACTTTTTGGTTAGCAACTGAATGCTTAAACACTGTGCCATCAGGACAAAACCAATAACTAAAGATGAGGAAACAACTAGAACCATTTTTTATTGAAAGATATAGTGCACTTAATGCAGTTATTAGGAAACTGAAAGTAATGTGGGATAGATACAGGGGTAAACATGTCCTCTTGTCACCAGGTCAAAGTCAGAAGGGTCCCTCAGGGGTAAGACAATGCCTATAGTGTCCAGTGATAATCTTCCAACCTTCTGAGATATAACTTGGTAATTTATGCTCTGCACCTAGAATAAAATATTTTGGGAAGCCTGACTAGTGTTAAACTCATGTTTAAAATTTTCCAGTATTGAACTTCCTTTCAGAATTAAACAATCAGAACTTTAGTTATGAGTACAGAGATGTCTCCAAAATTACAATTACTGTTATTAAAGAAGTTCCTTACAAGACAGGTAAAAGAGTGCACAGTATTTTGTTACCTTATTTATTTACTCTTGGGTTGTGTGTGCATCCTTTCTGAAGAGCAGATTTGCATGATCCTCACATACCTATCAACGAGTCAAAACCTTTTTCTTGCCCAGAGTTCTCTGGAGAGCGGCCTTGACTTCCTTGTTCCGTAAACTGTAGATGATGGGGTTAAGCATAGATGTCACCACTGTATAGAAAAGGGCTAGGAGTTTGTCCACTCCTGGTGAATGGCTAGCTTTAGGTCTTAGGTAGGTAACGGACCCTGAGCCATAGAATAGTGTTACTACCAGTAGGTGGGAAGAACAGGTGGAAAGGGCTTTATGGCGGCCTTCAGATGAAGGCATGACCAGCACGGCAGCAAGAATTCTGCCGTAGGAAGCAATGATCAGTAAAAATGGGCTGGAAATGCAAAGGGTGGCCACAACAAAGACTGCAGCCTCATTATGGGATGTATCCCCACAAGCAAGTGCCAGGATAGGTGGGAGGTCACAGAAGAAGTGGTCTATCTCACAGGGACCACAGAAGTCCAAGGAGAAAATATAGTAGGTCTGGCCCAGGCTGACCATGCATCCCACCCCCCAAGAAACCACTGCCAAATGGGCACACACCCCACGGCTCATTCGTGTTGCATAGTGGAGTGGGGAACATATGGCCATGTAGCGATCGAAGGCCATGGCTGCCAAAAGCCAGCATTCGCTGATACCAAATAACGAAAAGTAAAACATCTGTGTGGCACAACCCTCCCGAGAGATCCCTCGAGCATCACTTATCAGATTTTGCAGCATCTTGGGTATGACAGAGCAAGTGTAGCCAATCTCCAAGAGGGACAAATTGGCCAGAAAGAAGTACATGGGCGTGTGGAGGACTGGGTTGGTCCAGATGGTGAGGGCTATGAGGGCATTTCCTGTCAGTGATACTAAGAACATGAGTAGGATGAGGGAAAACAGGAGCAAACATTGTTCAGTGACCCCAGAGAATTTAGTAAATGCAAAGCATTTGACAGTCATGGTGTTGTCCTGCCACAAGGAGCAATTGAGGTTCATGACCTGGAAAAGAGAAAGACAAAGTCATCAGGAGGATACCTTCAGATGAGGGAGGCAAATTGTTATATTACTTTTAAAGAGCTCTGATCAGTCAGAGAGTCAATAAGATTCACAATTCCTTACCAGCAATTTTAAAATTCAGAAGTTCTGAAATTGCACCCATCCTCATGCAGTTTCAAACCCAATCCTCTTCTGTCCTCACTATCTCAGTACATATGTCCAAAACATACTTAGTCACAAAAGCATAAAATGAAAAAAAAAAAAGAAAGAAAGAAATGATTCTAGGCCAATTCTCACTTCATCCCCTCCTTAAATCAATCATGAAATACTACAAAATAAGTGTCTTCTGATATCTCTCATATCTATCCCTGTTTTGACACTGATTTTATTTCTTTCTTCACTCATTCATTCAACAGGTATTTATTGGGCACAGGCTGTTTGGCAGTTACTGCTTTCCATCCTGGAATTCAGCAATGAGCCAAAATCAACATCTCTCCTGACATGGAGCTTACATTTTAGTGAAGGAAAACAGAAATTAAATCATCATTTAATAAATAAAAAAGTGTTGCAATGCATAGAATTTAAAGTAGGGTACGTGCTAAATGACTGAGTGGTCCAATAGGGCTCTTAATGATGAGACCCATGAGCTGAAAAATGAACGACAAGGAGGGGCACCCATGTGAAGACTGTGTTACAGACACTCATATCATGTTTGTACGGAACTACTGAGAAAATTTCATCACTATAACTAATTTCTTTACCTTCAATATTTCTCGTCTTCCATCCTTTCTCTGAGAGTGTTCTTTACTAATTGAAAATTATGATTATCTGCAGTTGAAGTTCAAATTTCTTGATGTGATTATAAAAAAATCTCTGAATCAGGTCACTAATTAGGGATAGAAATTTTTATTTCACCCCTTACCCAAATGGATCCCATGTTACACTCATAGCAAACTACTTGCATCTTTTCTTACATGTCTTGCTCATACTTATTCCTTTTCTTTGTGGTCATTTGCCCATGGGGGCTTGAAATTTCCTTCCCTGATTGTCCACCTAGTGAACTGCATATCTACATTCAAGTTCAAGCATAGTTTCATCTGCTCTTTTGAAACCCTTCCTGATTCTGGCCCTTCCTGCCCCCATGCTAGTCAATTACACATACTGTTCAGTGTGTTTTTATCATGGATGTGGGTGTCCCTGGGTGGTGCAAATGGTTAAGCACTTGGATACTTACTGAAAAATTGGTGGTTCAAACTCACTCAGAGGTGCATGGAAAGAAAGATCTGGTGATTTGCTTCAGAAAGGTCACAGCCTTGTGAACCTGTGGAGTGTGGTTCTACTCTGCAACACATGGAGTCATCATGAGTCTTAATCAGCTTGATGATCATGTTTTTTTGTTTTGTTTTATTTTTCATCACTGACAGGATACCACTTACACTACTCTGATACCATTTACTTACTCATATCATTCTGCAAGTATCTCAGTACCAGGATGCAGGAATAGCATACATCTACCACCCTTAACAATTAATAAGGTCTCATGTAATGAAAAAAAAAAATTCCAATGCTAAGCTTTACTCTGGCTACCTGTATGTCCTCTGCCTTTTGGTGATATTCTGTTCTCTGAAGCCAATTAAGTTAAATCCAAATATTACAAATACTGTAAAACCTGTGAAAGTTGGAACCTGTATAAGGTGGAAACCTCTCAGAGACGGAAAACTAAAATATCTTCCACTAATAGAGAGTGATAGAAAGTGGTAAGACTGCAGCCTGTCAAAGGCAGAAAACTTGTGAGCCTTGGAACAATAAGGCAGTTCCATCGAATTCCGGCTTTCACAGGTTTCACTGTATAACATTTATTTTTTTCTGAATCCATTGATTGTCAATTCCCGACAAAATGTTCCCGGTTTTTCTGTGGGAGAACTGCAGCTTGCATTGCTATTTTTGAAATGTCATCAACCAGAAATTGAAACAATGTTTGTTCTGAAAAGCAATGACTAGCAATGTTCTGTCCTCTACCTGTTCATTAACATAACCTGATAACATGAGGTCCTGTTATTAAATACCAATTAAAAAAACTTTTGCCTTCAAGTCAATTCTGACTCATAGCAACCCTATAGGACAGAGTGAAACAGCCCCATAGGGTTTTTAAGGAGCAGCATGGTGGTTCCAAGTGCCAACGTTTAGACTGGCAGCAAAGCTCTTAACCACTGTGCCACCAGGGCTCCATGTTATCACATATTGTCTGGCAAAACCCAACATTGTTGACTCCTTGAGCAAATCTGGGTTTGAGCAAATCATCAGTCAAAATATTTCACCAATTTCATACATATTACCTTGAATCTACATCCAGGCCTTGAACTTTGATATTCGTGCAAAGTCCATCCTGTAGAAACCATATCAAAGATCCTCAACTATGTATTTAAAAACCAAAACCAAACCCATTGCTGTCCAGTCAATTTTGACCACAGTGACCCTATAGGACAGAGTAGAACTGCCCCATAGGGTTTTCAAGGAGTGGCTAGTGAATGTGATCCACCAACCATTTGATTAGCAGCCGAACACTTAACCACTGTGCCACCAGGGCTCCCATCAATGTATTTAGCAGTGTTAAATTGCCTGTTTTAGGCTCTGACTAGCATTTAATCCTTTTGAAATTTAGTTGATTCTCATTTAATCATGCAACAATTGTCATATAATTTACAGATTTGATCTTCATTGCCATCAGCACCATATTTCTACAATAACTTTTACCTTTAAAATCTTTTTCCAAGAGATCAGCTCTTCAGTCAATATGTTTTAGCGGTGATTAAACAGTTTCCTAAACAATTATCCCACTCAGCAGCAAAGAAGACGTCGTGGAAATTTATGTTATGTATAATAAACATGTTCCTTGACTTGTTCAGTTCCTTATTCACCTGTATTTTCATAGTGAGACATTTCTTTGTTTCCTGTCACCCAAAGAAAACATGTGATACACTCTTAATACAGTGTCTAACATACAAGAAACATGATAAATTTTAATATTTGTTATTATATAATCATTTTTTTCTAAAATGTTTTAATAGTAGATACAACAACTTAAGTAAAGTGGTCACTAAATGCTACAGAGATGATTCTCATTACTTTCCACACTTTCCCCCTTAGGACTTAATATTCAGCTAAATGATGCCTTAATAAAACCCAGAAGAAACTGTCTTATCACCTGGATCATCAGGTACAGGGCAATCTAGGTATTTCTAGTCCTCGAAAATAAGAGGCATAGCAATTCCCTAAGAAATAATTAATTTAGAACAACTTACAGCAATTTTATGAACAAGATACTAGGAGGTAGTGTGAATTTATTCTTCGGAGAAGGAGAGAGTTAATGATTACAATAATGCTTAGATCTGAAATCTGCTTTGGGTATTGCTGCCCATTGTGACACTTTACTCTGCCATCTTCCACAACCACTCTTTCCTAAGACATCAGCTATGTCGCCTACCTTGAATCATAATATTTGAGGGGAAAAAAAGTGGATGATTATAGCTTCTGGCGAGACACTCCCTGATTTTCTCTGCATCTTCTCCTTATAGCCAATGTTCAGAAGATACCAACCTGCTCCATCCTCATTTCTAAGACTGTGCACTTGAAACCCTTTGTTGTAGCCAGGGACTATGGCTGATCACTGGAAGATTGTGTATCTCATGAGAGAACATCGTGTCCCTGCAATGCCCTCAGCTCCACACAAACAAACAAAAGTATACACGGCTGTGCTGATTACATAAGGCTATATTTGAACCTTCTTTCTTCCTGAAAAATAATGGGATGTGACTATGTTATATTTCAATTATTCTCCTTGTTCTGAACCCTTATCTTGCTCCTCCTACCCCTCTGGAGACTTCTATCTTCTCACTGGAAAATGTTAGGAAGCAGTTTGATTCTGTCTCTCAGGAATTGTCATGGACATGTCTGTCCCTAACAATTTGTAGGTACAATTTTAGGAAGGAAAATAATAAAGGTGAAACAGCAGATTAATCAATAGTTAAATATAATGAATGATCTGTATTTCTGGAAACTGCTTTCATAGATTGTGTGCATAATACAGTAGAGTTTGAGTGAAATGTATTATTCCAACAATTTTTTGACTGCTCTAAACTATTAATATAAAATATTCAAATTTTGACTTTTGTCAGAATCAATCAGAATAGTTATCAAAAATAGCTATGAAAATTTATGTCATATAATATGTATGCAGTCAATATTTCCCCTAATATTACAACAAATTAAAATTAATAAATCCTAATAGTCTCTCTTTACACATGAGTTTCACAAAGAACCTACTCGTTTCAGTCAAAGGTAAACAGAAGAAAATATAAAGTCAAAGACATATATTAGGGTAGTGAAAGAACAGAGCTTGGTATTGAATGTTTATTATTTAATAAATGTAAACAAAGGGGGCAAGGCAGGAAAATTAGAAAAGAGAAAAGCATCATTCAGATAGAAAATACCTCTGATTGCAGTCTTCTTAAAGGAGATAGACATGGGTGTCCTCTTTGAAGTTCCACATAAAGAGTTTATTACCCCAATCTTATATGTTCTGGTTTATACTTTTTTTTTTTAGTGCTCCTAAATTAGAACCTAGTTGCTTGGATGTGACTAAAATGTAATTCTTGCATTTGTCATTTTCTCAATTAGGTATACAGCAAGGGAGATTTTGATTAGATTTGTGGGAATTGGACCAGACAATTGGTTAACATTGTCCACCTCATTAGTAATAAAATACTGAATTTACTTAGTGTGGCAAATGCACTCAGTTAAAGAACATATTTCTATCTCCCTTTTTTTTGGAGCCAGGTGCACCCTACAACTAATTCTTGCCAATGAGATGTAGATTAAAGTAGGTTGAAATACTCAGGAGGTCTCCTTAAGTGAAGAGGAATACTTTATTTGGATCCTCCTCCATCCACCCTGATGTTCTGGAATTCAGTGTGGTGATAGAAGCTCTAGTTTACAGATTTCACAATAAGGACAAAATCCAAAGCCAAGGGATGTTGGAGCAGACGGATAGAAGCAGCCTAGATCCTGGACAAATTTGTGGACACTACCTTTCTTTATATAAGAGCAATAAACTTCCCTTTTAAAAAGGTGTTGGTATCTGGGACGTTTTTGTTATATGCACCAGAACTTATCCCTTACAGAGGCAGTAGTAACCTCTCAAGTCTGTGACTCAGTTATACTGAGAAAACTGCTGGGATTATGCATACTTTCTATCCTTGACACAAAAGTTACCTCTCCCCACCCTTCAGCACCAAGGAGCTTGTTAGAGCCAAGACAAATACGTAAATTATATCCAACTTGCTCATGGGCTAATGCAGAGGCATTCATCTATCTAAGTAGAGGTATAAGTTAATGCAACTGTTAGTTGATATACTATTACAAAATTAATCTAAGCACCGAGAGAATGCTAAGGAAAGGGTCAGCAGCAAATTGAATTAATAAGGGAAATTTTCTTTGAATGGAGAAAGGCTTGAAAGTCCCAGGATAAGAGAAGAAAATAAAGGTAAGTTTTGATCAACTTTAGTTAACCAAGTATGGTATTTACATTATTGATGATTTAATCTGTTATTTGGGCCATGCTGTTGTTGTGTGCTGTTGAGTCAATTCTGAATCAGTCAAGATCAAACATTTTTATATTGGAATTTGCAGTTTGGATGTTGTTGCTGTTGTTAGGTGCCATTGAGTTGGTTCTGACTCATAGTGACTGTATGTATAGCAGAACAAAAAGTACCTGGTCCTGCACCATCCTCACAATAGTTGCTAAGTTTGAGCCCATTATTGCAGGCACTGCATCAATCTATCTCATCAAGGGTCTTCCTCTTTTTCACTGACCATCTACCTTACCAAGCATGATGTCCTTCTTCATGAAATGGCCACTCCTGATAATATGTCCAAAGTACATGATGCTAAGTCTCAGCACCCTCCTTCCTAAGGAGTATTCTGGCTATACGTCTTCCAAGAGAGATTTGTTCATTCTTCTGGAAGTTCACAGTATATTCAATATTTTTTGCCAACACCATAATTCAGATGGGATGTTTCTTCTTTGTCTTTCCTTATTAATTGTCCAGAGAAGAGCTTACATCAGTACAAAGTATTTCAGAACATAGAAAAGGAAGGGATAGTTCCAAATTCATTCTATGAAGCCAGCAAAACCCTGGTACCAAAACCAGGTAAAGACACCACAAAAAAAGAAAATTACAGACCAATATTTCTCATAAATATGATACAAAAATTCTCAACAAAATTCTAGTCAATAGAATTCAGCATCATTAAAAAAAAAAAAAAAACACCATGACCAAGTGGGATTCATATCAGGTATGCAAGAATGATTGAACTTTAGATAAATCAATCAACATAATTTACCACATTAAAAAAAAATCACATGATCATCTCAGTTGACACAGGAAAGGCATTCAACAAAGCCCAACACCTATTTCTGATAAAAACTCTCAAAACAGGTATCGTAGGGAAATTCCTGAACATAATAAATAACACCTTTACAAAACCAACATCCAAAATCATATAGAGAGGTTCAAAACATTCCCCTTGAGAAGAGGAACAAGACAATGACGCCCTTTATCGCCAATCCTATTTAACATTGTGCTTGAAATCCTCCCTACAACAATAAGGCAAGAAAAAGAAATAAAGGGCATCCAAACTGGTAAGGAAGAAGTAAAAACTATCCCCATCTGCAGGTACTATGACAGTATACACAGAAAACCTGAAAGATTCCACAAGAAAACTACTGGAACTAATAGAAAGATTCAGCAGATTAGCAGGATACAAAATAAATATACAAAAGTCATTTGGAATCCTATACACCAATAAAGACAACTATGAAAAAGAAATCAGGAAAACAACATCTGTTATAATAACCCCTAAAAAAAATAAAATACTTAGGAATAAATCTAACCAGGGATGCAAAAGACCTCCACAAAGAAAACTACAAAACACTACTGCAAGAAAACAAGAGACCTACATAAACTGAAATGTATACCATGCTCATAGATAAGTAGACTTAATATTGTGAAAATGTCAATTCTACCCAAAGCAATCTACAAATACAGTGCAATCTGGATCCAAAACCAACAGCATACTGTAAAGAGATGGAAAAGCTAATCAATAACTTTATATGAAAAGGGAAGAGGCCCTGGATAAGTAAAGCAGTATTGAAGAAGAAGAATAAAGTCAAAGGACTCCCAGTGTATGACCTCAGAACCTACTACACAGATAAGGTAGTCAAAACTGCCTGGTACTGGTACAATGACAGACGTATTGACCAGAAGAACAGAATTGAGATTCCAGATGTAAATCCATCCACCTACAGTCACCTGATCTTCAACAAAGGTCTGAAGTCCATCAAATGTGGAAAAGAGAATCTTTTTAACAAATGGTGCTGGCAAAACTGGATGTCCACCTGCAAAAAAAAAATGAAACAGGACCCACACCTCACACCATACACAAAAACTAATTCAAAATGGATCAAAAACCTAAATATAAAACCAAAGACTATAAATTTTGTAGAAGAAAAAATAGGGTCAGTGCTAGAGGCCCTAATACATGGCATAAACAGGACAAATCCATAACCAACAGTACCCAAACACCAGCAGATAAGCAAAGTAACTGGAATCTTCTAAAAATTAATCATTTATGCTCATCAAAAGACTTTACGTAAAGAGTAAAAAGAGAACCTACAGACTGGGAAAAATTTTTGGTTATGACAAAGTTCTAATCTCTGAAATCTACAGAAAAATCCAAAAGACAAATAATCCAAAATAAAAATGGGAAAAGTATATGAACAGGCATTTCACCAAAGAAGACATTCAAGTGGCTAACAGGTACATGAGGAAATGCTCATGATTACTAGACATCAGAGAAATGCAAATCAAAACAACAATGAGATACCATCTCACATCGACATTACTCACATGAATCAAAAAACAGAAAATAACAAATGTTAGGGAGGCTACAGGGAGATTGGAACTTTTAAGCACTGCTGATGGGAAAGTAAAATGGTAGAACCATTCTGGAAAACAATTTGGTACTTCCTCAAAAAGCTAGAAATAGAAATCCCACTCCTAGGAATATATCCTAGAGCAATACAAGTTCTCACATGAATAGACATCTGCACGCCCAATTCATTGCAGCATTGTTCACAATAGCAAAAAGATGGAAACAGCCCAGGTGTCCGTTATTAGATGAATGGATAAACAAACTATCGTATATGCACACAATGGAATATTACCCGACGATAAAGAACAATCATGAATCTGTGAAGGATGTCATACATGGATGAACGTGGAGGGCATTATGCTGAGTGAAATAAGTCAATCACTAAAGGACAAAGATTGTATAAGACTACTACAATACAAAATCATGAAAAGATTTAAATGCAAAAACAAAAAAAGCTTGATGGTTACCAGGGAGGGGATGGTAGGGAAAGAAAAACAAATAGACAAAAGATAGTGGTATTTTTGGTGAAGGGTAAAACAGTACACACTACTGTGGAAACTAGCACAACTTGTCCAAGGTAAGGTCATAGAAGCTCCACGTTGTTGTTAGGTGTCCTCAAGTCAGTTCTGTCTCATAGCAACCACATGTACAACAGAACCAAACAATCCCAGTCCTGCATCTTCCTCACAATTATTGTTTCACTTGATCCCAGTGTTGCAGTCACTATGTTGATGCATCTCTTTGAGGGTCTTCTTTTTTGGTGGCCCTCTACTTCATCAAGCAGGATGTCCTTCTCCTGGGACTGATCCCTCCTGATAACAAGTTCAAAGTATGTGAGACAAAGTCTCTTCATCTTTGCCTCTAAGGAGCATTCTGGCTGTACTTTTTCCAAGATAGATTTGTTCATTCTTCTGTCAGTACATGGTATATTCAATATTCTATGCCAACACTATAATTCAAAGGCATCAATTCTTTTTCAGTCTTCCTTATTTATTTTTCAGCCTTTACATGCATATGAAGTGACTGAAAACATCATGGCTTAGGTCAGGTCCACCTTAGACTTCAAGGTGATATCTTTGCTTTTTAACACTTGAAAGAGGTCTTTTGCAACAGATTTGCCAAGTGCAATGGGCTGTTTGATCTCTTGACTGCTCCTTCCATGGGTATTGATTGTGCATCCAAGTAAAATGAAATCCTTGACAACTTCAATCTTTTCTCTGTTAATCTGTTTAAAGGACACAATCCTGACCCACACCTTTCCTACTTTAAACCATGCAGTGAAGTAAAATTTTGTTGAAGACCATTCAAAAGTGGCTGCAGTGATACATCAATCGGGAACTGCCAGAAATGCAAAAGGGATTCAGAAGAGGACGTGGAACCAGGGATATCATTGCTGATGTCATATGGATCCTGGCTGAAAGCAGAGAATACCAGAAAGATGTTTACCAGTTTTATTGACTATGCAAATGCATTCGACTGTGTGCATCATAATAAATAATGGATCACATTTTGAAGAATGGGAATCCCAGAACACTTAATTGTGTTCGTGAGGACATGTACATAGATAAAGAGGCAGGCCTTAGAGCAGAACAAGGGAATACTGCATGGTGTGAAGTCAGGAAAGGTGTGTGTCAGGTTTGTATCCTTTCACCATATTTATTCAATCTGTATGCTGAGCAAATAATCCAAGAAACTGGCCTATATGAAGAAGAACAGGGCATCTGGATTGGAGAAAGACTCATTAACAACCTGCAAAATGCAGACAGCACAACCTTGCTTGCTGAAAGTGAAGAGGACTTGAAGCACTTACTGATGAAGATCAAAGAACACAGCCTTCAGTATGGATTACATACACCTCAACACAAAGAAAAAATCTCACAACTGGACCAATAAGCAACATCATGATAAACAGAGAAAAGATTGAAGTTGTCAAAAATTTCATTTTACTTGGTTTCACAATTAACTCCCATGGAAACAACAGTCAAGAAATCAAACAATGCATTGCGTTGGGGAAAACTGCTGCAAAAGACCTCTTTAAAGTGTCAAGAAACAAAGATGTCACTTTGAAGACTAAAGTGGACCTGACCCAAGCCATGGTGTTTTCAATCGCCTCACATGTACTTGAAAGCTGGACAATGAATAAGGAAGACAGAACTGAGCCTTTTGAATTATGATGTTGGTGAAGATTACTGAGTATACCATGAACTGCCAAAAAAAATGAACTAATCTGTCTTGGAAGTAAGGATGAGGAGGCTATGTTTCACATACTTTAGAGATGTTATAAGGAGGGATCAGTCTGTGGAGAAGGACATCATGTTTGGTAAAATAGAGGGTCATCGAAAAAGAGGAAGGCCCTTGATAGATGAATTGACGCAGTGGCTGTAACAATGTGCTCAAGCATGGCAACGATTGTGAGGATGGTGCAGGACTGGGCAGTGTTTCATTCTGTTGTGCCTTGGGTCACTACGAGTAGGAACATACTCAATGACACCTAAAAATGACAGCAAATAAATGTAATTATTTTAACATTCTTTATTTTATAACCTAAGGGGGATAATCTTTGTGGTTACTTGATGACCACCCAGGAAACCTCAGAGATAGTTTAGATGTAAAAGACATCTTACCATTTTTGATAGAGAAAATCTGCTATTACATTAAAATATGAGACCAAGTGTCAAAAGAGAATAAAAATTTTATAGCCTTATTTGGGAGTGAAAATGTTTAACAAACACAACAGCAAGTAAATGTGACAAACTAGGTGAAAAGAATTTAAATGAACCTAGTAACAACTGATTTTGTTCAAATGATTTAAATTGTTTTAAAGGCGCAAAACATAAAGAGCTAACATTTGAAATTCTAGATGTTTTACCACTTGCAGAAAAGAGCCCTGGTGGCCTGGGGTTTAGGGCTTGGTTGGTAACCGGATGGTTGGCAATACAAACACACTAGCCACTGGGGGGCGGGGGAAGAATATGGGAGGTCTGTTTCTGTAAAGATTTACAGCCTTGTAAACTGTATGGGACAGTTTCTGGGTTTCTGTAAAGATTTACAGCCTTGTTAACTGTATGGGACAGTTCTCTGTCCTATAGGGTTGATATGAGTTGGAATCAACTCAATGACAATGGATTATCACTTAAGAATTTTTTTTTAAGTAATCCTCATGTATCTTTATGTTGTTGTTGTTGCTAGGTGCTGTCGAGTTGGTTCCAACTCATAGTGACCCTATGCACAACAGAACGAAACACTGCCCAGTCCTGCGCCATCCTTACAATCGTTGTTATGCTTGATCCCATTGTTGCAGCCACTGTGTCAATCCACCTCATTGAGGGTCTTCCTCTTTTCTGCTGACCCCCTGTACTTTGCCAAGTATGATGTCCTTCTCCAGAAACTGATCACTCCTGACATGTCCAAAGTATGTAAGGCCCAGTTTCGTCATCCTTGCTTCAAAGGAGCATTCTGGTTGTGCTTCTTCCAAGACAGATATATTCATTCTTCTGGCAGTCCATGGTATACTCAATATTCTTCACCAACATCACAATTCAAAGGCATCAATTCTTCTTTGGTCTTCTTTATTCATTGTCTAGCTTTCACATGTATATGATGTGATTAAAATACCACGACTTGGGCCAGGCGCAGCTTAGTCTTCAGTGTGACATCTTTGCTCTTCAACACTTTGAAGAGGTCCTTTGCAGCAGATTTACCCAAAGCAATGCCTCTTTTGATTTCTTGACTGCTGCTTCCATGGCTGTTGATTGTGGATCCAAGTAAAATGAAATCCTTGACAATTTCAATCTTTTCTCCGTGTATTTTATCATGATGTTGCTCATTGGTCCAGTTGTGAGGATTTTTGTTTTCTTCATGTTGAGGTGCAATCCATACTGAAGGCTGTGGTCTTTGATCTTCATTAGTAAGTGCTCCAAGTCCTCTTCACTTTCAGAAAGCAAGGTTGTGTCATCTGCATAACGCAGGTTATTAATGAGTCTGCCTCCAATCCTGATGACCCATTCTTCATATAGTCCAGCTTCTCAGATTATTTGCTCAACATACAGATTGAATAGGTATGGCGAAAGGATACAACCCTGGTGCACACCTTTCTTGACTTTAAACCAATCAGAATCCCCTTGTTCTGTCCGAACAACTGCCTCTTGATCTATGTAAAGGTTCCTCATGAGCACAATTAAGTGTTCTAGAATTCCCATTCTTCTCAATGTTATCCGTAATTTGTTATGATCCACACAGTCGAATGCCTTTGCATAGTCAATAAAACACAGGTAAACATCCTTCTGGTATTCTCTGTTTTCAGCCAGGATCCATCTGACATCAGCAATGACATCCCTGGTTCCACATCCTCTTCTGAAACCAGCCTGAATTTCTGGCAGTTCCCTGTTGATATACTGCTGCAGCCATTTTTGAATGATATTCAGCAAAATTTTTCTTGTGTGTGATATTAATGATATTGTTCTATAATTTCCACATTCGATTGGATCACCTGTCCTGGAAATAGGCATAAATATGGATCTCTTCCAGTCAGTTGTCCAGGAAGTTGTCCTCCATATTTCTTGGCATAGACGAGTGAGCATCTCCAGTGCTACAACTGTTTGGTGAAACATCTCAGTTGATATTCCATGAATTCCTGGAGCCTTGTTTTTCGCCAGTGCCTTAAGAGCAGCTTGGACTTCCTCCTTCAGTACCATCGGTTCCTGATCGTATGCTACCTCTTGAAATGGTTGAACATCGACTAATTCTTTTTGGTATAATGACTCTGTGCGTTCCTTCCATCTTCTTTTGATGCTTCCTGC
Source organism: Loxodonta africana (assembly GCF_030014295.1). Taxonomy (NCBI): domain Eukaryota; kingdom Metazoa; phylum Chordata; class Mammalia; order Proboscidea; family Elephantidae; genus Loxodonta; species Loxodonta africana. The sequence goes on along the minus strand of NC_087342.1, from coordinate 86,634,149 downwards.
GTCATTTAATATTTCCCCTGTAGAATCCTTCACTACTGCAACCCGAGGCTTGAACTTTTTCTTCAGTTCTTTCATGGCTGAGGTCAGATGGATCCTGGCTGAAAGCAGAGAATATTAGAAAGATGTTTACCTTTTCTTTTTTTTCAGCTATGCAAAGGCCTTCAACTGTGTGGATCATAACAAGTTATGGATAACATTGTGAAAGATGGGAATACCAGGACACTTATTAGTGCTCATAAGGATCCTGTACATAGCACAAGAGGCAGTTGTTCAAACAGAACAAGGGCACACTGCATGGTTTACAGTTGGGAAAAATGTGCATCAGGGCTCCATAAGCAATAACTATCCCCTTTTCCCCTTCCTCCTGCAACTGTTAACCGCCTTTGTATGTATACAACACATTTTGCTTATCCACTCATCCACTGATGCTCATTAGGTTGTTTCTACTTTCTCACTATTGTGAATAGTACAGCAATGAACATGGGCGTACAAGTATGTGTTTGAGTTTCTTCCTTCAAGTCTTTTGTGTATACACCTAGGAATGGAATTGATAACTCGTATTTATAGTAGATCTTTCTTTTTATAGTAGATCAAGTGAAACAATAATTGTGAGGAAGATGCAGGACTGGGATTGTTTGCTTCTGTTGTACATATGGTTGCTATGAGACAGAACAGACTTGAGGACACCCAACAACAACGTGGGGCTTCTGTGACCTTGCCTTGAACAAGCTGTGCTTGTTTCCACAGTAGTGTGTACTGTTTTACCCTTCACCAAAAATACCACTATCTTTTGTCTATTTGTTTTTCTCTCCCTACCATCCCCTCCCTAGTAACCATCAAGCTTTTTTTGTTTTTGCATTTAAATCTTTTCATGATTTTGTATTGTAGTAGTCTTATACAATCTTTGTCCTTTAGTGATTGACTTATTTCACTCAGCATAATGCCTTCCACATTCATCCATGCGTGAGATCCTTCTCAGATTCATGATTGTTCTTTATCGTTGTGTAATATTCAATCCACTATGATTTTTTTTTTGTATATTGTGTGTGGTATGTATCCTGTTTCATTTTTCTGCATGTGGAAATCCAGTTTTCCCAACACCATTGATTGAAGAGATCTTCTTTCCCCATCAAATGTATGTAGTGCCCCTGCCAAAAATCAGTTGACCAAAGATGTGTGGGTTTATTTCTGGACTCTTGATTCTATGTCATCTATGTGTCTATTGTTCTACCACTACATCACTGTTTTAATTACTACTGTAGCTATGTAATATGTACTGTAGCTCTTTAATATGTAGCTGTCTAATATTTTTTAAGCCCTACTTTGTTCCTCTCTTTCAACATCGCTTTGGCTTACTTGGGCCTCTTGCTAGTCCATGTAAAATTAAGGACTGGTTTTTCCATTTCTTTAAAGAAAGCTGTTGGAATTTTGATCAGGATTGTATTGAATTTATAGATTGTTTTGGGAAGTATTGGCATCTTAACATCATTAAGTCTGCCAATCCACAGACACAAAATATCTTTCCATTTATTTCTCTTTAATCTCTTATAGCTGAGTCTTATGATTTTCATTGTATAAGTCTTTCACATTCCTGAATAAAATTATTCCTAGCTATTTTATTTTCTTAGAATCTTTTATAAATGGATTCATTTCCCTAATTTCCCTTTCAGATTTATCATTGTTGCTGTAGAGAAACCCAACTGATTTTTGTTTGTTGACCTTGAAATTAGGAATAAGACAAGGGTGTCTGCTCTCACCACTTCTATTCAATATAGTATTGGAAGTCCTAGTCAGAGCAATAAGACAAGAAAAAGAAATAAAAGCTATCAAGTTTGGAAAAGCAGCAAAATTATCTCTGTTCATGGATCATATTATCCTATACATAGAAAATCCCAAAGAATCTGCAAAAAATTTCCGTGGCTAATAGAGGAATTTAACAAAGTTTCAGGGCACAAGGATGGATTCTCTTCACTAGTATTTGGTTGAGGATGTTTGCATCTATATTCATAAGTGATACTAACCCTTAGTTTTCTTTTCTTGGAGTGTCTTTTTCTGGTTTTGTTATCAGGGTTATATTTGCTTCATAGAATGAATTAGGAAGTATTCTCCCCTTCTCCATCTTTTAGAAGAATTTGAACAGGATTGGTGTCAAGTCTGTAAATATTTGGTAGAATTCCCCAGTGAATCCATATGGCCCAGGACTTTTAGTTGTTGTTGTTGGGAGGTTTTTGATGACTGATTCAATCTCTTGTTACAAGTCTGTTGAGATTTTTTATTTCCTCTTGAGTCAGTTTGAGTAGGTTGTTTGCTTCCAAGGATTTGTCCATTTTATATGGGTTATCTCATTTTTTGCCATGTAGTTGTTCATACTATTCTGTCATAATTCTCTTTATTTCTATTGGGTCAATTGTAGCGTCTCCTCCTGGCATTTCTTATTTTGGTAATTTTCATCTTCTCTCTCTCTCTCTTTTTTTTCTTTTATCAGAATTTCTATAGGTTTTTCAGTTGTATTGATCTTTTCAAAGAACCAACTTCCAGTTTTGTTGATCCTATTTTTCTGTTTTCGATTTCATTTATTTCTGCCCTGATCTTTGCTATTTCTTTCCTCCTGGTAGGCTTAGACTTAATTTGCTCTTCTCTTTTTAGTTCCTCAAGTTGTAGATTTAGGCTGTTTATTTGAGATCTTCTTTTTTTAGGTAGGCATTTATTGCTATACGTTTCCCTGTGAGTACTGCCTTCATTGCATACCATAAATTTTGGTGTATTGTGCTTTCATTTTCATTTAACTCTAAGAAATTTGTGTTTCCACTTTTGATTTATTCCTTGAACCACTGGTGGTTTAATAATGTGTTGTTCAATTCCCATAGGCTTGCATATTTTAGAGTTTTTTTTTTTCTGTCATTGGATTCTATCCTCATTGCATTGTAGTTGAAGAAAATACTTTGCATGATTTCAATCTTCTTAAATTTATTGAGACTTCCTTTGTGACCTAACACATGGTCTATCTTGGCAAAGATCCATGTGCATCATGTCTTTGTGAGTCAACATTTTCGAAGAATGCTGGTCAGTTGTTTTCTAGAACACATCTCTATTTGAGTTTGTCTAATATTTTCTCACTATAAGATTGAGGTTATACATTTTTGGCAAGTATATAACAGAAATGATGTTCTGTCCATCTCAGTTTATCATAACAGAGGGTATATGACATCAATATATTAACTGTGATCACTTTGTTTAGAAGGTTCCTTCAGGGTGTCAAATTATTTATTTTTTTTTCCTTAGTAATTAGTATATAACTTAGGGTTGATTCTTTGAGACTATGAATGATAATATAGATATGTAAAATATTAAAATGTTCTAAAACATACATTTTGGGTGTTTTTACATTCAACTACTTTCAAAATAATATGTTTTGGTAACACAATCTCTAATGAGAAATAACTGTAAATGTGGTCAGCAGAAAAAAAATGGTAAAATAAAATAAATGAAATATTTCTTATGGATGTTATTGGTTGTACAAATATAAATAAATTACATTTTAATCTTTATTCTTTATGTATTTTACAAACAGTGTCCAAAAATATATATTTGTTTTAAGAAAAAAAGTCCACAATTAAATATTTTACTATTTGTATCACACATAAACCAAAAAACCCATTGCCACTGAGTCAATTTCGACTCATAGCAACCCTATAAGACAGAGTAAAACTGCTCCATAGGGTTTCCAAAGAGCAGCTGGTGGATTTGAACTGCTGACATTTTGGTTAGCAGCCAAATGCTTAACCACTGCAAGCTTATTGTAGATACCTTAGAAACAGACATAAGAATTCACTAATAACATATCTGCCTAGAGAAATTACTATTAACATGTCCTTTAGATCCTTTCAAAGTTATTTATAAATTTTTCTAAAGATAAAAATGGTTCATACTCTACAAATTATTTTTAACTTGCTTTAATACTTAATAAATTGTTCATGTATTAATAGATTTATACAGATACTTAAAAATTATCTTCTCTAATGCCTACATGAGCCAGCCAGGAGTCGAACCTAGAATCTTCTGATCTGTAGTCAGACATGTTATCCATTGTGCCAGATTCATCACTGTTCTTTATCGATGCATAGTATTCCACTACATTGCTGTTGAACTCACCTTTAAAATTTTTCAATATCCAACTTCCTTTCAGAATTCAACAATCAGAACTTTAGTTATGAGTACAGGGATGTTTCCAGAATTATAATTACTGTTATTAAAGAAGTTCCTTACAAGACAGGTGAAAGAGTGCACAGTATTTTGTTACCTTATTTGTTTACTCTTGGGCTGTGTGCACATGCTTTCTCCAAAGAGCAGATTTGTATGGTCCTCACATACCTATCCATGAGTCAAAACATTTTTCTTGCCCAGAATTCTTCTGAGGGCTGCCTTGACTTCCTTGTTCCGTAAACTATAGATGATGGGGTTGAGCATAGATGTCACCACTGTATAGAAAAGGGCTAGGAGTTTGTCCACTCCTGGTGAATGGCTAGCTTTAGGTCTTAGGTAGGTAACGGACCCTGAGCCATAGAATAGTGTTACTACCAGTAGGTGGGAAGAACAGGTGGAAAGAGCTTTACGGCGGCCTTCAGATGAAGGCATGACCAGCACGGCAGCAAGAATTCTGCCATAGGAAGCAATGATCAGTAAAAATGGGCTGGAAATGCAAAGGGTGGCCACAACAAAGACTGCAGCCTCATTATGGGATGTATCCCCACAAGCAAGTGCCAGGATGGGTGGGAGGTCACAGAAGAAGTGGTCTATCTCACAGGGACCACAGAAGTCCAAGGAGAAAATATAATTGGTCTGGCCCAGGCTGACCATGCATCCCACCCCCCAAGAAACCACTGCCAAATGGGCACACACCCCACGACTCATTCGTACTGGATAGTGGAGTGGGGAGCATATGGCCATATAGCGGTCAAAAGCCATGGCTGCCAAAAGGCAGCATTCACTGATACCAAATAATGTAAAGAAAAACATCTGTGTGGCACAACCCTCCCGAGAGATCGCTCGAGCTTCACTCACAAGACTCTGCAGCATCTTGGGTATGACAGAACAGGTGTAGCCAATCTCCAAGAGAGACAAATTGGCCAGGAAGAAGTACATGGGAGTGTGGAGGACTGGGCTGGTCCAGATGGTGAGGGCTATGAGGGCATTTCCTGTCAGTGATACTAAGAACATGAGTAGGATGAGGGAAAACAGGAGCAAACATTGTTCAGTGACCCCAGAGAATTTAGCAAATGCAAAACGTTTGACAGTCATGACGTTGTCCCGCCACAAGGAGCAATTGAGGTTCATGACCTGGAAAACAGAAAGGCAAAGTCATCAAGAGGATACCTTCAGATGAGGGAGGCAAATTGTTATATTACTTTTAAAGAGCTCTTGTAAGTCAGAGAGTCAAAGAGATTCACAATTCCTTACCAGCAATTTTAAAATTCAGAAGTTCTGAAACTGCACCCATCCTCATGCAGTTTCAAACCCAATCCTCTTCTGTCCTCACTACCTCACCACGTGTCCAAAACACACTTAGCCACAAAAGCATAAAATGAAAAAAAAAAAAAAAGCGAGAGAGAAAAGATTCTAGGCCAATTCTCTCTTCGACCCCTCTTTAAATCTATCATGAAATACTATGAGATAAGTGTCTTCTAATCTCTCTCATATCTATCCCTGTGTTGACACTAACTTTATTTCTTTCTTTACTCATTCATTCAAGAGGTGTTTATTGGACACAGACTATTTGGCAGTTACTGCTTTCTGTCCTGGAATTCAGCAAGGAACCAAAATCAACATCTTTCCCCACATAGAGCTTATACAGTAGTGAAGGAAACCAGGAATTAAATCATCATTTAGTGAATAAAAAATTGGTGCACTGCATAGAATTTAAAGCAGGGTATATGCTGGAGACTGACCAATTTAGACTCAGTGGTCCAATAGGGATCTTAATGATAAGACCCATGAGCTGAATGTGAATGACAAGAAGGGGCAGCCGTGTGAAGACTGTTACAGACACTCATATGTCTATGCTGAACTTCTGAGAAAATTTCATCATTATAACTGATTTCTTTACCTTCAATATTTCTCGTCTTCCATCCTTTCTCTGAGAGTGTTCTTTACTAAATGAAAATTATGATTATCTGCAGTCGAAGTTCAAATTTCTTGATGTGATTCATAAAAAAATCTCTGAATCGGGTCATTAATTAGGGTTAGAAAGTTTTATTTCACCCCTCACCCAAATGGATCCCATGTTACACTCATAGCAAACTACTTGCATCTTTTCTTACATATCTTGCTCTTACTTATCTCCTTTTCTTTGTGGTCATTTGCCCATGGGGACTTGAAATTTCCTTCCCTGGTTGTCCACCTAGTGAGCTGCATATCTACATTCAAGTTCAAGCATGGTTTCATCTGCTCTTTTGAAACCCTTCCTGATTCTGGCCCTTCCTGCCCCCATGCTAGTCAATTACACATACTGTTCAGTGTGTTCTTATCACTGCTCTGGGAGCCCTTGGGTGGTGCACATGGTTAAGCGCTTAGATACTTACTGAAGAATTGGTGGTTCAAACTCACTCAGAGGTGCATGGAAAGAAAGATCTGGTGATTTGCTTCAGAAAGGTCACAGCCTTGTGAACCTATGGGGTGTAGTTCTACTCTGCAACACATGGAGTCATCATGAGTCTGAATCAGCTTGATGGCTATATTTGTGTTTGTTTTATTTTTCGTCACTGACAGGATACCACTTACACTACTCTGATACCATTTACTTGCTCATATCATTCTGCAAGTATATCAGTACCAGGATGCAGGAATAGCATACATCTACCACCCTTAACAATTAATAAGGCCTCATGTAATGAAAAAAAAAAAGTTCCAATGCTAAGCTTTACTCTGGCTACCTGTATATTCTTCTGCCTTTTGGTGATATTCTGTTCCCTAAAGTCAATTAAGTTAAATCCAAATATCACAAATACTGTAAAACCTGTGAAAGCTGGAACCTGTGTAAGGTAGAAACCTGTCAGAGAAGGAAAACTAAAATATTTTCCACTAACAGAGAGCAACAGAAAGTGGCAAGACTGCAGCCTGTCAAAGGCAGAAAGCTTACGAGCCCTGGAACAACAAGGCAGTCCCATCGAATTCCGGCTTTCACAGGTTTCACTGTATAACATTTATTTCTCTCCGAATCCAATGACTGTCAGTTCCTGACAAAACGTTCTCTGTTCTTTCTGTGGGAGGTCTGCAGCTTGCATTGTTTTGTTTGAAATGTCATCAACCAGAAATTAAAACTATGTTTGCTCTGAAAAGAGCAGATGAATGAAGGGATTTGACTAGTAATGTTCTGGCCTCTATCTGACCATTATCATAACCTGATAACCTGAGGTCATGTTATTGGATACCGATTTAAAAAAAAAAAAACTTTTGCCTTCAAGTCAATTCTGACTCATAGCAACCCTATAGGACAGAATGGAACAGCCCCATAGGGTTTTCAAGGAGCAAAACCAAAAAAACCCAAACCCACTGCCATCCAGTCAATTCTGACTCATAGCGACCCTGGTGGCATAGTGGTTAAGTGCTACGGCTGCTAGCCAAGAGGTCGGCAGTTCAAATCAACCAGGTTTTCCTTGGAAACTTTATGGGGCAGTTCTACTCCGTCCTATAGCGTCGCTATGAGCTATGAATTCAAGGAGCAGTTGGTGGATTTGAAGTGCTGACCTTTAGACAAGCAGCCAAGCTTTTAACCACTGTGCCAGCAGGGCTCCACGTGATCACATAGTGTCTGGCAAAACCCAACATTGTTGACTTCTTGGGCAAATCAAAATCTTTCATCGATTTCATATATATTATATTGAATCTACATCCAGGCCTTGAACTTTCATATTTCTACAAGGTTTTAGTCCATCCTGTAGAAACCATACCAAATATCCTCAACTATGTATTTAAAGACCAAAACCCAACCTTTTGCTGTGGAGTCGATTTCGACTCATAGTGACCCTATAGGACAGAGCAGAACTGCCCCATGGGGTTTTCAAGGAGCGGCAGGTGAATGTGAACAGCCATCCATTTGATTAGCAGCCAAACACTTAACCACTGTGCCACCAGGGCTCCCATCCATGTGTGTTAAACTGCCTGTTTTAGGCTCTGCCTCACATTTAATCCTTTTGAAATTTAGTTCATTCTGACTTAAGCATGCAGCAATTGTCATTGAATTCACAGATTTGATCTTCATTGCCATTAGTACCCGCGTTTCTAAAATAACTAATTTTTGCCTTTAAAATTTTTTTAATTAAAAAAAAATAGCTTTTTCCAAGATAACTCTTCTACAATCAATATGTTTTAGTGGTGATTAAACAGTTCACTAAACAACTATCCAACTAACCAGCAAAGAAGGTGTAGCAGTAATTTACGTTATATGTAATAAAAATGTTTCTTGACTTGTTCACTTTATTCACCAGTATTTTCATAGTGATTCATTTGATACACTATTATACATTGAATATTATACACTTAGTATAGTGTCTAACATACAGGAAACATAATAAATGTTAATATTTGTTATTATGTAATCACTTTTTCTAAAATTTTTAACAGTAGTTACATTTTAAATAAAGTGGTCATTAAACACTATACAGATGATTACTTGTTACTTTCTACAGTTTCCCCCTTAGGACTTAATATTCAGCTAAATATAAATATAACCCAGGAGAAACTGTCTTATTACCTAGATCATCAGGAACAGGGCAATCCAGGTATTTCTAGTCTTCCAAAATAAAGGGCATATCAATTTCCTATTAAATAATTAATTTAGAACAACTTACAGCAATTTTATGAAAGAGATACTGGGAGATTGAGTGAATTGCTCTACTCTTTTTTTTTTGTCAGAAAAGGAAAGAATTCCTGATTACAATAATGTTCAGACCTGAAATCTGCTTTGGATGTCTCTGTACATTGTCACACTTTAATCTGCCATCTTCCACAACCACTCTTTCTTAAGACATCACCTATGTCACATACCTGGAATCATAATATTTCAAGGGAAAAAAAGTGGATGGTTATAGCTTCTGGTGAGGCACTCCCTGATTTTCTCTGCATCCTCTCCTTACAGCCAACCTTCAGAAGATACAAATCTGCCCCATCCTCACCTCTAAGGCTGTGCACTTGAAACCCTTTGTTGTAGTCAGGAACCATGGCTGATCACAGGAAGATTGTGTGTCTCATGAGAGAACATCACATCCCCCCCACAATGCCCTCAGCTCCACATACAAAAAAACAGAAGTATACAAGGTAGTGCTAATTACATGATGATGTATTTGAAGCTTCCTTCTTCCCGAAAAATAATGGAATGTGACTATATTTCAATTATCCTCCTTGTTCTGAACACTTATCTTGCTCCTCTTATCCCCCTGGAGACATCTGTCTTCTTCTCATTGGAAAATGTAAGGAAGCAGTTTGATTCTGCCTCTCAGGAATTGCCATGGACAGGTCTGTCCCTAACTATTCGTAGGTAAATGCTAACATTTAGGAAGGAAAAGAAGTAAAAGTGAAATGTCAGATAAATCAACAGTTAGATATAATGAATGATCTGTATTTCTGGAAACTGTTTTTATGTAATGTGTACACAGTACAATATGAGTTCAAGTGAAATGTATTATTGCAACAATTCTTTGATTACTGTGAACTGCTAATATAAAATATTCAAATTTTAATTTTTGTCTGTATCAACAAGAATAGTTATCAAAAATAGGTATAAAAATTTTATGTCATATATTAATGCAGTCACTATTTCTACTAATATTATAACAAATTAAAATTTACATATCTTAATAGTCTCTATTTACACAAGTTTCACAAAGAAACTACTTATTTCTATTAAAAGTAAACATAAGAAAATGTAAAACCAAAGGCATAAATTAGGATAGTAAAACAACAGAGCAAGGTACTGAATGCTTATTATTTAAAAGGTATAAGAAAAGGGGGCAAGGTACTGAACATCTATTATTTAAATGATATAAAGACACAGCAGGAAAAGAAAAGCATCGTTCAGACAGAACATACCTCTGATTCCAGTCTTCTTAAATGAAACAAACATGAATGTCCTTTTTGGAATTCCACATAAAAAAAATTATTATCCTTACCTTATATACTCTGGTTTATACTTTTTGGTTTTAGTGCTTCTGAATTAGAACCTTATTGTTCGGATATGACTAAAATGTAGTTCTTACATTTATAATTCTCTGAATTAGATATAGAGCCAGGACTGTTTTGATCAGATTTATGGGGATTGGACCAGATAATTAGTTATCTTCTTCAACATTCTCTACCTCCTTAGTAAGAAAATACTGATTTTATTTAGTGTGGCAAGTGCACTCAACTAAATAACATATTTCTCAGCTTCCCTTGCAGCTAGGTGCATCCTAAACCAATTCTAACCAATGAGATGTAGATTGAAGTAGGATGGGATATCCAGAAGATCTCCTTAAGTGAAGAGGAATAGCTTATTTGGACCCTTCTCCAGCCACCCAGTTACCCTGGAATTCAATATGATGATAGAACATCTAGCTTACGGTTTTCACAGAAAGGACAAATGTTAAAGCCAAGGGATATTGGAGCAGAAGGACAGAAGCAGCCTAGATTCCTGACAAATTTGTAGATATTAGCATTCTATATATAAGAAATATAAACTTCCATTTTAAAAAGGCATTGGTATTTGGGAAATTTCCATTATATGCCCCAGAACCTAATCTTTACAGAATCAGGAGTAACCTCTCAAGCATGTGGCTCAATTACATTGAGAAAGCTGTTGGGATTAGGCACACTTTCTATCCTTGACACAGAAGTTGCCTCTATTCATCCATCAGCACCAAAGAGCAAACATGTTATTAAGGTTTTCTATGACAAGTACATAAAATATATCATCCTTGCTCAAGGGCTAATGCAGAGGCATTCATCTATTTAAGTATAGGTATAAGTCAATGCAACTATTAGTTGATACTACTAAATAATTAACCTAAGGACTGAGAGAATGCCAAGGAAAGGGGTCAGTAGCAAATTGAATTATTAAGGCAATTTTTGTTGAATGGAGAGAGAATTGAAAGTCCCAGGATAAGAGAGAAAAATAAAGGCAAGTTTTGATCAATTTTAGTTAACCAAAGAGAATATTTATACTATTAATTGATTATTTCATCTGTTATTTTTGGTCATGTTGTTGTGTGCTATTGAGACAATTCTGACTCATAGTCATATATAAAATTAAAGATCAAACATTTTTATATTGGAACTTATAGTTTGGATTTTGTTGTTGTTAGGTGCTGTCGAGTTGGTTCTGACTCATAGTGACCCTATGTACAACAGAACGATATACTGTCTGGTCCTGCACCATCCACATAATCTTTACCAAGCACAATGTCCTTCTCCAGGGGCTGGTCCCTCCTGATAACATGTTCAAAGTATGTCAGATGAAGTCTCACCATCCTCCCTTCTAAGGAGCATTCTGGCAGTACTTCTTCTAAGACAGATTTGTTCATTCTTCTGGCAGTCCATGGTATATTCAATATTCTTTGCCTACATCATAATTCAAAAGCATCAATTTTTTTTATCTTCCTTATTCATTGTCCTGCTTTCACATGCATATGAGGTGATTGAAAATACCATGGCTTGTGTCACGTGCACCGTAGACCTCAAAATAACATCACAGCTTGGATAGCATTCCTTATACAAATTGGCTAAATTCAGGGTCTTAGACCCCTCTTGATATGTTGCCGTGCTAGGCTTTTAATAAGATATTGTTAACCAAGAATTTTGTTTTGAATACGCAAAAAGACTGGATAGCAAATTGAACTGTTGGACTGATTGTCAGTAGAGAAAAAAGTAAAAACAAAAGTTTAAAGTAAAAGGAAAGAAGAGAAAAAAATAAAATCTAAATCCAAATGGAATTTCATTGTCATGATCAAGGATACTGAACCAAAGGTTTTGAAAGAACCCTTCATATCTCCAGTGTCAAATGTCTTTTTATTGATTCATGGTGTCTTGAAAGGAAGATGTGTTCTTTCAGAAGTCACCTGTTTTGGGAAATCCTTTTAGTAAGCCTCAGTGTCAGATTTCCATTGGGTTTAGGTATCCAGATTGTAGGATCTTAAATATGTTTATAATTGGATGTTTTTGTCCACGTGTCTCGGAACTTAAGAACCATATTTGTATGCATAGAAACAAAAATGTATTAGTAGTTACCAAGGGCCAGAGGGAGGGGAAAATGGGGAGTGTTAAGAAGCACTGAATTTTTGTTTGGGGTAATGAAAACTTTTGGAAAATGGATAGTGATTTTGGTTGCACAACACAGTGAATGTGATGAATGTCACTGAATCAATCACTTAAAAATAGTTAAAATGGCAAATATTTTGCTATATATATTTTACCACAATAATTTTTTAATTAAAAAACAAATTAAAGAAGAACCATATTTGTAAATAATAGTACCTGAAATTGTCTTTTCCAGTGTGATTTCGAAGCTGAATTTTGTTTAAAAATTCAGTTGACCATAGATGTGTGGGTTTATTTCTGGACTCCCAATTCTATGCAATCTGTCTATTGTTTTACCACTATACTCCTGTTTTAATTACTGCTGTAGCTGTCTAATATGTTTTAAAATCAGGAAGTGTGAGTCCTCCTACTTTGTTTCTCTCTTTCAACATTGCTTCAGCTTACCAGGGCCTCTTGCTAGTCCATATAAAATTGAGGATTGGTTTTTCCATTTCTTTAAAGAAAGCTGTTGGAATTTTGATGAGGATTGCATTGAATCTATAGATTTTGGTACTATTGGCATCTTAACAGTACTAAGTCTTCTAATCCATGAACACAAAACATCTTTCCATTTTTTAATTTCTTCTTTAATTTCTTTCAGTTTTGTCTTATAATTTTCATTGTATGTCTTTCATATCCCTGAATGAATTCATTCCTAGGTATTTTATTTTCTTAGATGCTTTCGTAAATGGGCCTGTTTCCCTAATTTCCCTTTCATATTTCTTATTGCTGGTGTATGGAATCCCAGCTGATTTTTGTTTGTTCAGCTTGAAATTGGGAATAAGACAAGGGTGTCTGCCCCCATCACTTCTATTCAATATTGTATTTGAAGTCCTAGCCAGAGCAATAAGACAAGAAAAAGAAATAAAAGGTATCCAGGTTGGAAAAGCAGTAAAATTATATCTCTTTGTGGATGATATAAGCCTGTGTATAGAAAACCTCAATCTGAAAAAATCTTCCAGGGCTAACAGGGGAATTCAGCAAAGTACAAGGTTGAATTCCGTTCGCTAGTATTTTGTTGAGGATATTTGCATCTATATTCATAAGTAATATTGGCCCTTTGTTTTCTTTTCTTGGGGTGTCTTTGGTTTGCTTCATAGAATAAATTAGGAAGTATTTCTCCTTCTCTTTTAGAAGTTTAAACAAGATCAATATCAATTCTTCTCTAAATGTTTGGTAGAATTTCCCAGTGAAGCAACATGGTTTAGGACTTTTTTGTTGGGAGGTTTTTGATCACTGATTCAACCTCTTCACTTTTTATGGGTCTCTTAAGATTTTCTATTTCTTCTGGAGTCAGTTTGGGTAGGTTATGTGCTTCTAAGAAATTTTCCATTTTATCTAGATCATCCAGTTTGTTGCCATACCATAGTTCATAATATTCTGTCATAATTCTTTTTATTTCTATTGGGTCAATTGTAGTTTCTCCTCTTTCATTTCCTATTTTGTTTATTTGCTTCTTTTCTGTCTTTTAAAAGAACCAACTTCTGGCTTTGTTGATTCTCTATTGTCTTTCTGGTTTTGATTTCATTGATTTCAGCTCTGATTTTTGTTATTAGTTTTATTCTGGTAGATTTAGGCTTAGGTTGCTCTTCTCTTACTAGTTCTTCAAGTTGTAGAGTTAGGCGGTTTATTTCAGACCTTCTTTTTTTATGTAGGCATTTATCATAATAAGTTTTCCTCTGAGTACAGCCTTTCTGTATCCCATAAATTTTGGTATGTTGTGTTTTCATTTTCATTTGACTCTAAGAAATTTATGATTTCTCTCTTGACCCACTGGTAGTTCATAGTACGTTGTTTAATTTCCATATGTTTGTGTATTTTATGGGTTTTTTTTTTTTTTTTTCCTTCCTGTTGTTGATTTCTAGCTTCACTCCATTGTGGTCAGAGAAAATATTTTGTTTGATTTCAATCCCTTTGAATTTATTGAGGCTTCCTTTGTAAGCTAACCATTGTAAGACTGAGGTTATACATTTTTGGCAAAAATACCAGAGAAGTGATTTTCTGTCTTCTCAGTGTATCATAGCAGAGGGTATATGACATCAATATAACAGTGATCACTTTGTTAAGAAGGTATCTTTAGAGTGTCAAATATTTAATTTTTTTTCTTTATAACTTAGGGTAGGTGCTTTGAGGCTATGAAATAAGTGGTAGTCATCATCCTTGTTGTTATAGTGGGCGCTGAGAAAAATGTGAACCAAAGACTCTTTGAAATGAAATAACACAGAGTATGAGGATCAAAGTTAGTAAAGAATTTTTAACTATCACCAATAATTCAGAAATATTTAATACAGAAAATAAGTGTAAGTTAATAAATGATGATATAGACAAGTAAAATATTAAACATTAAAATGTTCTGAAATGTTCATTTTGGGTGTTTTTATGTTCAACTGTTTTCAAAACACTGTGATTTGGTAGTATAATCTATTATGAGAAATAACTCTAAATGTGATTAGTGGAAAGAAAATGGCTAAAATAAAATAAATCAAATATTTGCAATGGCTGTTCTTTGGTTGTACAAATATAAAAAAAAATTAATCATTATGATTTATGCATTTTATAAATTTCTCTGAAAATACGTATTATTTTTGTTTTAAGGAAAAATTGTCCACAATTGGATTTTTTGCTGTTTGTATCACACATAAACTACATGTTTATTGTAGAAACTTTAGAAGCAGAGATATCATGATAACATGACTGCCTAGAGAAGCTACTGTTAACACTTCATTTTGAGCCTATCAAACTTATTTATAAACTTCTTATAAAAATAAAAATGGTTCATACTCTACAAGTCATTTTTAACTTGCCTTGATACATGATAAATTGTTCATACTTTTCTATGTTAATAAAAAATACTTACAAATTATCATCTCTAATGCCTATATATAATTCTCGTCTATTATTGTAGCATAATTGCTAACCAGTCAGTTACTTTTGAATGTTTGTTTCCATTGTTAATATTATACATGCGTGTAAATAGAATTCTAAAAGTATCAATATTTAAATGAATGAATTGAACAGTTTGTGGTAAAGTAGGGATATTAGGCAAAACGCATGCCTTGGTCATTAGTGAGTATCACTACTATTACCTGATGGAAATATTCTAACTAGAAATACTCTGAAAGCTGAAAGACTGAATCATTTTCTTTTATGATAACCTTAAGTTATATCATGGTAGCAGTCACAGTACTCCACTGTTTGTCACATTATAACTGTTGTATGTATAGTTAATAATGCCTCACAGATCAAGAGTTAACATAGTATCTCCCTGAGGACCAGATGGTCAAATCCAAGGCAATGCCTTTATAGGTTCCTATCCAGTTGCCATCAACTTGATTCCAACTCAGATTGAACCCATGTGTGTCAGAGTAGAACTACGCTCCAAGGAGATTTCTATGGCTGATTTTTCCAAAGTGGATCTCCAGGCCTTTCTTCCACGGTGCCTCTGGGTGGACTTGAACCTCCACCCTTTCAGTTAGAAGCTGAATGTGTCAGCCATTTTTACCACCCAGGGACTCCTTATAGGTACCTAGAGTTACTGAATTGTCTAGCAATCATATTCATTTCTTTAAGAGCAAGTCTTTGAATGATCTCCAGATATATTGAGTTGGGATTCCTTTGTCCATATACAATACTTTTTAATCATGTAAAATCTTGAAAATGTTTATGTAATTATTTTAGTTCAGTTTTCTTCTTCCATCCTTGAATATTGATATTATTTCTCTTCCTTCTTAAAATAGTTTGTCAGGGATTGAATTTCGTCCCTCTCCAAAATATCTGTCAACTTTGCTAGGCCATGATTCTCACTATTGTGTTTGTCCACCATTTTGTCATCTGATGTTATTTTCCTATGTGTTATAAACCTATTTCTATGATGCTAATGATGGGGTTATCAGCTGTTATGTTAATGAGCCAGGACTCACTCTACAAGATTAAGTTGGATTTTGAGTCAATCTCTTTTGAGATATAAAAGACAGAAGCAAGTAGAGAGACATGGGGACCTTATACCGTCAAGAAACAAGAGTCAGGAAAATAGTGTTCCCTTTGGACCTGGGGTCCCTGCGCTGAGAAACTCCTTAACAGTGGAAGATTGATGACAAGGACCTTCTCCCAGAGCTGACAGAGAGAGAAAGCCTTCGCCTGGATGTGGAGCCCTGACTTTGGACTTCTAGAGTCCTAGACTATGCAAGAATAAACTGCTATTTGTTAAAGCCATCCACTTGTGGTATTTCTGTTATAGCAGCACTAGATGACTAAGATACACTTTCACCATAGGAACTCTTGATGAAATTTTCCCATATTTTTATTTTTCCTTTAATATTCTGTAACAAGTACTTCTGAAACAGAAACATAAGAGTTTGCTTTTTTTTTTTTTTTTGGCATGTTTGTTTTTATGGGTACCATACTCACAAAAAGGCATCTTTGCCTCCAACTAATATACCGATAACACCCATTCCAATGCCATCGAGTCAATTCTGACTCACAGCCTCCCTATAGCACAGAGTAGAATTGCTCCACAGGGTTTCCAAACAGCAGCTGGAGGATTTGAGTGGCTGCACTTTTGTTTAGCAGCTGAATGCTTAACCACTGCACCACCATGTCTTCACCAATACCTAAAAGCTGAACAAATCATTGAAGCCTTTTGTTATTCAAAGATAATAATGCACTTCACGCAGTTATTAAGGAATTAAAAGTCTTGTGGGAAAGATATATGTGGAAACATTCCCTCTCGTGGCTAAGGGAGAAGCCATATGGGCCCTTCAGTGGTGAGAAAATGTCTGAGTGTTGAGTTAGAATTTGCCAGCCTTCTGAGATATAACTTGGCAATTTATACTCTGCACCTAGACAAAAATATTTTGGAAAACCTGACTAGTGTTGAACTCATCTTTTAAAATTTTCCAGTTTCCAACTTCCTTTCAGAATTTAATGATCAGGACTTTACTTGTGAGTACAGAGATGTCTCCAAAATTACAATTACTGTTATTAAAGAAGCTCCTTCCCAGGCAGGTAGAAGAGTGCACATTATTTTGTTAATTTGTTTACTCTTGGGTTGTGTGTGCACACTTTACAAAGAGCAAATTTGCACAGTTCTCACATACCTACCCATGAGTCAAAACTTTTTTCTTCCCAGAATTCTCCAGAGGGCTGCCTTGACTTCCTTGTTCCGTAAACTGTAGATGATGGGGTTGAGCGTGGATGTCACCACTGTATAGAAAAGGGATAGGATTTTGTCCATTCCTGGTGAATGGCTAGTTTTGGGTCTAAGGTAGGTGACTGATGCTGAGCCATAGAATAGTGTTACTACCAATAGGTGGGAAGAACAGGTGGAAAGAGCTTTATGGCGGCCTTCAGGTGATGACATGACCCGCACAGCACCTAAAATTCTGCCGTAGGAAACAACGATCAGTAAAAATGGGCTGGAAATGCAAAGGATGGCCACAACAAAAACTGCAGCCTCATTATGGGATGTATCCCCACAAGCAAGTGCCAGGATGGGAGGGAGATCACAGAAGAAGTGGTCTATCTCACAGGGACCACAGAAGTCCAAGGAGAAAATATAGTTGGTCTGCCCCAGGCTGACCATGCATCCCACCCCCCAAGAAACCATTGCCAAATGGGCACACACCCCACGACTCATTCGTACTGGATAGTGGAGTGGGGAGCATATGGCCATATAGCGGTCAAAAGCCATGGCTGCCAAAAGGCAGCATTCACTGATACCAAATAATGTAAAGAAAAACATCTGTGTGGCACAGCCCTCCCAGGAGATCCCTCGAGCCTCACTCACAAGACTCTGCAGCATCTTGGGTATGACAGAACAGGTGTAGCCAACCTCCAAGAGGGACAAGTTGGCCAGGAAAAAGTACATAGGAGTGTGGAGGACTGGGCTGGTCCAGATAGCAAGGGCTATGAGAGCATTTCCTGTTAATGATGCTAAGAACATGAGTAAGATGAAGGTAAACAGGAGGAAACACTCTTCAGTGACCTCAGAGAATTTGGCAAATGCAAAGCATTTGACAGATATGCCATTACCCTGCCACAAGGAGCAGTTGAGGTTCATGAACTGGAAAAGAGAAAGGGAAATTCATTAGAACAATACCTTCGGATCAGGTGGCAAATTGTTATATTATTTTTAAAGAGCTCTGGTAAGTCAGAAAGGCAATAAAGTCCTTACCTAAAAAAAAAAAAAAGTAAAATTCAAAAGTTCTGAAATGATACTCACCCTCATACAGTTTCAAACCCCATATCTCAGCACATGTGTCCAAAATATACTTAGTTGCCCAAGCATAAAATCAAAAAAAGATTTCAGGCTAATTTTCTCTTCATCCCCTCCTCTAATCAACCTTGAAATACTATGAAATAAATGTCTTCTGATATCTCTCATATCTATCCATGTCTCCCCGTTTCTGTTGACACTGACTTTACTTTCTTCTTCACTCCTTCATTCAACAGGTGTTTATTGAGCACAGGCTATTTGGCAGTTACTGCTTTCTGTCCTGGAATTCAGCAACGAAAAAAATCAACTTCTCTTCCCACGTGGAGCTTATATTTAATGAAGGAAGGCAGAAATTAAATAATTATTTAATAAATACATAATTGGCACAATTCACAGAATTAAAACCAGGGCATGTGCTGGAAACTGACCAGTTTAGGTTGAGTGGTCCAAGAGGGCTCTTAACGGTGAGAACCATGAGCTGAGATGTAAATGAAAAAGAGGGGCAGCCATGTGAAGTCTGCATTATAGCCACTCATACCATATCTATAGTGAACTACTGAGAAAATTTCATCACTGTAACTAATTTCTTTACATTCAGTATTTCTCATCTGTCCTCCTTTCTCTATCAGAGTGTTCTTTATTGAAAGAAAATTATGATTGTAAAGTTCATATTTCTTAATGTGATTCATAAAAAAATCTCTGAATGAGGTCACCAATTATGGATAGAACCTTTTATCTCATCTCTTGCCCAAACTGATCTCATATTACAGTCATATCAAATTACTTGCATCTTTTACAAGAGAAAGATTAATCCAAAGGAATAATGGACCAAAACTACCAGAGCCTCCACCAGACTGAGTCTGGTACAACTAGATGGTACCCGGCTACCACTACTTACTGCTCTGACAAGAATCACAATAGAGGGTCCTGAACAGAGACGGAGAAAAACGTAGAACAAAATTCTAATTCACAAAAAAAAGGCCAGACTTACTGGCCTGACAGAGAGTAGGGAAACCCAAGAGTACGGCCCCCAGACACCCTTTTAGCCCAGTAACAATGTCACTTCTAAGGTTCACCCTTCAGCGAAAGATTAGAGAGGCCCATAAAACAAAATGAGACTAAAGGGTCATACCAACCCATGGGAAAGGACTAGAAGACAGGCGGGGACAGGAAAGCTGGTGATAGGGAACCCAAGGTTGAGAAGGAAGACCGTTGTCATGTCGAGGGGTTGTTAACCAATGTCATAAAACAATATGTGTAAAAAAAAAAACTGTTTAATGAGAAACTAGTTTGTAAAAAATAATTCAAACTTCACTTCTGTAGAATAAGTGCTTCTCTAGTTGACTCTATTATATGCCTATTATAATAGGCAATTATATTAAATTAATATAATGAATTAATATGTTTAATAAAAAACATAGACTAGGGCATCTATGTACTTTGCCAGCTTGAAGCAGATAGCTGAGGAAAGTTATCTGATTTGGAAATCCATCCAAAATGATCTAAATGTACAAAAAAAAAGAGGGAGGAGGTGAGGGACTTGAATCACCTGAAAGAAATTTAAACTTAACTAGAGCTATTTTAGGTAAAAACTACACACTATGAATAAAAAGTTTAATCAGTTAAAAAAAAATTATATCTTTTAGTATATGCCTTGCTTACACATATTTCCTTTTCTTCGTGGTCATTTGCCCACGGGGGCTTGAAATTTGCTCCCCTGATTGTCCACCTAGTAAACTGCATATCTGTGTTTAAGCTCAAGCATAGTTTTGTCTGCTCTTTGGAAACCCTTCCTGATTCTGGCCCTTCCTGCCCTGGTGCTAGTCAGTTACATACCCTGTCCACTGTGTTCTTGTCATTGCTATGGGAGTCCCTCAGTGGTGTAAACGGTTAAGTACTTGGATACTGACTGAAAATTTGGTGTTTCAAACTCACTCAGAGGTGCCTTGAAAGAAAGGCCTGGTGACTGGCTTATGAAAGATTACAGCCTTGAAAACCTATGGAGCGCAGCTCTACTCTGCAACACTTGGAGTGGTCATGAGTCTGAAATAGGCATGATGGCAATTTTTTTTTTTTTTTTTGGTCACTGCCCAGATACCACTTATGCTATTCTGATACCAATTACTTTCTCACTTCTTTCTGGGAGTATCTCAGACCCAGGATGCAGGAATAATATTACATCCACCACCCTTAGCAGTTAATAAGGTCTTATGTAATGAGAAAAAAAAGTTCTAATGTTAAGATTTACTCGTGTTACCTATATATTTTCCTTTTAGTGACATTCTATATTCTGAAGTCAATTAAATTAAATCCAATCCCCCTCAAATATTACAAATACAGTAAAACCTATGAAATCTGAAACTATATAAGGTGGAAAGCTTTCAGAGAAAGGAAAACTAAAACATTTTCCACTAATAGCGATAGAAAGTGGTAAGATTGCAGCCTGTCAAAGGCAGAAAACTTCCAAGCCCTGGAAAAACAAGGTGGCCCTGTCAAGTTCTGGCTCTCATAGGTTTCATGTGTAACATTTATTTTTCTTCCAATCCAATGATTGGCAATTCCTGACAAAAGATTCCCTGTTCTTTCTGTGGGAGTACTGCAGTTCGCATTGTTCTATTTGAAATGTCATCAGCCAGAAGTTAAAACTATGTTTGCTCTGAAAAGAACACAGGAATGAGGAGGTTTGACTTCCTATATTCTGGACTCTATCTGTCCATTAGCATAACCTGATAACTTGAGGTCACGTTATTAGACACCAGTTAAAGAAACCATTGCCATTAAGTCAATTCGGACCCTATAGGATGGAGTAGAACTGCCCCATAAGGTTTCCAAGGAACAGCTGGTGGATTCAAACTGCTGGCAGCCAAGCTCTTAACCACTGTGCAACTAGGGATCCATGTTACCAGGTAGTGTCTGGCAAAACCCAACATTGTTGCCTCCTTGGGCAAACTGTCAATCAAAATCTTTTATCATTTTCGTATATGTTACCTTAAATTTATATCCAGGTCTTAAACTTTTATATTTGTACAAGGTTTTAATCCATCTTGTAGAAAGTATGTTGCATGTCCTCATCCACTTATTTAGCAGTGTTAAATTACCTGTTTTTAGGCTCTGCCCACCATGTAATCCCTTGGAAACTTAGAAGATTCTGATTTAACCATGCAGCAAAAAATTGGCATGCAATTCACAGATTTGATCTTCATTGCCACCAGCACCCATGTTTCTACAATAACTAATTTCTACCTTTAAAAAAATTTTAATTGAAAAAAATAACTTCTTCCAAGATAACAATTCTTTAGTCAATACATTTTGGTGCGATTAAACAGTTCACTGAAAAATTATCCCACAACTAGCAGCAAAGAAGGCATAGTGGCAATTTATGTTATATATAAGAAAGGGGACTCAGAATAGATGAAGTGATGAAGGAGAAACTGGTAGAAATGGGATATATAACTCCTTCTCTGACTTTCATTGTTTATATTACATTAACTATACATTTGAAGTGAGCATATGTAAAGCAAAAGTATGCTTTTTGAGAATCCAAATTATTATGAATAAACAAAAGCACGAGGTGCATTCATCAAAATATATGTACAGAATGTACATGTTTTATATACACACACACACACACCTGTACACCCAAGACAGACACAGGCCATCGTACGCAGGCTAAATAACATAGTAGTTAAGAATTTCTGGAGATTTCTTTGTTCAAATTCAAGCACAGTCATCTAATTGCTGGATCAAATTTAACATTTATTTATCTGTTAAATCTTTTCTTCACTTTGTCTGTTTATGAAAGAAGTGAAAATAGTACCTTCTCGTGGTTTCTATGAGGATTATGTGAGCCAATTCTCACAAGCACTTGGAAAGTGACTAAGTACTCAACAAGTGTTAGATATGGCAGTGCCCTTATACGTGTGTGAGGATCCCTGGTGGCGCAGTGGTTGAGTGGCTGACTGCTAATCAAAATGTTGGCAGTTTGACCTCACCAGTTGCCCTATGGAAGAAACAGGTGGCTGTGTGTTTCAGTAAAAATTACAGCCTTGGAAACCCTATGGAGCAGTTATACTCTGTCCTAAAAGGTGGCTATGAGTTGGAATTGATTTAAAGGGAATGAGTTTGGTTTTATAAATGTGTACACATACGTGTACATGTATTGTCACAATAAATTTATACTCATATATATATAACCTCTTCAGGAATTTTACATCATAATCCCCAATCAGTCTTCTTATTCATCATCTTTATCGCATTTTATATTTTTCTACTCATCTGCTAACATGGAGAGAGGAAAAGCCAAAAGAACAGACATATACACACATTACTTAGACACATTCATTCATAAAAATGCTATCTGAATATTTTGTCCAGGGTAAAGACAGTTGCATGTTACAGATAATTTTAATCTACTAATTTGACAATTAACTGAGCTATGCAAAAGTCCCAAAAAGTTACGAATGGAGAATAGTGGGCTGATTCAAGACATGATTAGATATGAAATAGCAGTTCTGTATGAACCTCAATACATATGGCTATCAGAAAAATTTCTTACACATTGAGAAGTCTATTAGAATGCTTTCACACTTATGTTAAAGCACTTAACAAATTTTTCTGGTATTGTAATTCATTTTATATTTGTATTTCCCATGTAGCAACACTATTCAGTTAAGGCTGAGGCAACCAAAGACAATGGCTTACTTATCTTTTTTTATTACCCAAAAGATGTTTTTAAATACCCTGACTCAGTAATGGCTTACTCTGTTGCATAGAAAGCTCTGGATGTGGAGAGGCTGTCATTCCACCTGTCAAATTAACAAATATGCATTTTACTTATTATATCTTCCTGTCTTTGGGAGGTACTACCATATCTTTAAAGATACGGATGGGGTAATGGAAGACCAAACCCAGAAAAAAGAGAATATCTGTCCCTTTCCTAACTAGTGACATCATGAATATCCTTGTCTCACATTTAAACTGTAGAAGAAAAATGTAAATGTCTATGTTGAGGTCAGGGGTCAGGGGATACTGGGGAATGGGAGGGAGTTACTGGTGAATGGCTAGCTGCACAAAAACCATAGGAGTGAAAAACATTAATCTCATGATAAGTACGTTTTAAAACCTCACAGAACTCAGGAGCAACAAGTGAAAGATAGGATAGTGAAGGTCTGTGAATGCTTCTAAATATTTAAAATGAAGAAGAATGGTAGTCTGTCTGGAAATACCAAATCTTGTAAAAAGAAATTTATAAGACTCACTAGAGTGGAAAACACAAACAAATGTAATGAAATTCTCTTCCTCTCTGTCACTTGGACTATCACTGAACCATGTAAAGCTTTTTGTTGTTGTTGTTCTTTAATTATGTTTTCTATTGTTTTTAGTATTCCCTCACCTGTTGGGCCTTAGTTTGGGGAGCTTGATATCCATGTAGTAAAAGTCAGCTTTATGTACATACTATGAGTGTTTATTTTCATCACTGCCCATGGAAAGACAGTAAGATGCTCAAGGCAGTTATCAAGGGTCTGCAGAAAGGAGAGTGCTGCTGTCTCTCACCTGATACATATTCTGGACTTAGGCTTTCTGATCCATCATTTCCTTGTAAAGAAAGAATAATGAAGCTTTTCTTATCTTGCTTTTTTTTTGAATCACAAATGCAAACACTGTACAGGAAAACCATGAATAAAAAGTAAGGAATGACCGTTAATATTTAGTTCAGGAGAGGCAAAACCTCCTGCCCTTTTAAACCTTCACATGAATAAGCTCATAGAACACTGCGTGGAATATTCCCTGTTGTTATCAATCTATATAATAAGCTATGTTAAAAGCCAGTAATCAAGCCACTCTAATAGGCACTGTGATATAACCTGAAGTGACAGAAGTTTCATGCCCCATGATTAATTATCATATCTTATAGATTCCTAGTCAATGTTATAAAACATTAAGTGGCCACTTAACACTGGCAAAGTTCTGAAAGTTTAAATATTGAGATGGACTTTCAGTCATAGGTAGATGTGAGAAAAAAACAGAGAAGGGAAGTAAAATAGATTTAATAGCTTGATGGCTTGACTTCACACACCACCTTACTCAACCACAAGATCTAAGACCAGCACACTCTATATGGTTCTGCTTTGGAAATAATCCAACACAAGTGATTCATTTTGGGAGCTCCTCGTTAGACATGTTCCTTGACTGATTCACTTCCTTATTTATCTGTATACTCACAGCGAGACATTTCTTTATTTCCTATCAGCCAAGGATAACATGCGATGTGCTATTAGACATTGAATATTAAACACTTAGTACAATGCCTAACACACAAGAAACAAGATAAATGTTAATATGTATTACATAGTCATTATCTCTAAAATTTTTTTTTTAATTTTATTGTGCTTTAAGTGAAAGTAAAAAAAATATGAAACGCTTCACAAATTTGCGTCTCATCCTTGTGCTGGGGCCATGCTAATTTTCTCTGTATCGTTCCAATTTTAGTATATGTGGTGCCAAACCAAGCACTAAAATATTTTAATAGTAGATATACTTTAAGTAAATTGGTCATCAAAACGTATAGAGATGATTACCCATTACTTTCCACAAATTCTCCCATACCAAAACCAAACCAACCCCTTTGCCATCAGGTAGATTCCCACCTACAGCAACTCTCTTTGAGAAGAACTGACCCACAGGATTTGCAAGGAGCGGCTGGTGGATTTGAACTGCCAGACTTTTGGTTAGTATAACTTTCCACAATTTCCCCCCGTAGGACCTAATATTCAGCTAAATGGTACCTTAACACAACCCAGAAGAAACAGTCTTATCACCTAAATCATCATGTACAGGGCAGTCTAGGTATTTATAGTCCTTCAAAAATAAATTACCTATGAAATAATTAATTTAGAACAACTTACAGCAATGTTATGAAAGAGATATAGGGAGGTTGAGTAAATTGCCATACTCTCTGGAGAAGGAGATAATAACTGATTAAAATAATGATCAGAACTGAAATCTGTTTTGGATATTGCTGTCCCTTGTCACACTTTAATCTGCCATCTTCTACAACCGCTTTTTTCTTAAGACATCAGCTTTGTCGTATACCTTGAACCATGACATCTGAGGGGAAAAAAGTGAATGGTTATAGCTTCTGGTGAGGCACCCCCTGGTTTTCTCTATAACCTCCTCTTTTACTGAACATTCAGAAGGTACAAATCTGCCCCATCCTTACCTCTAAGACTGTGCACTTGAAACCCTTTGTTGTAGTCAGAGACCATGGATGACCACAGGTAGAGTATATATCTCATGGGAGAGCATCTCATCCCTCCCTGGAATGCCCTCAGCTCCACACACAAAAAAAGAAGTATACAAGCCTGTGCTGATTATGTGATGATATATTTCAGCCTTTCTTCTTCCTGAAAAACAGTGGGATGTGACTAAGTTATATTTTAATTATCCCTCTTGTTCTGAACCCTTATCATGCCCCTCCTACCCCCCCCTCTCCAGAGACTTATATTTTCTTCTCATTGGAGAATGTCAGGAAGCAGTTTGATTCTGTCCCTCAGGAATTGTCATGGACAGGTCTGTCCCTAAGCCTTTGTAGGTAAATACTAACATTTTAGGAAGGAAAATAATAAAGGTGAAATAGCAGATTAGTCAACAATTAAATATAATGAATGATCTGTATTTCACAGACTATGTACACAGTACCAGATGAAGTCAACTGAAATGTATTATTACAACAAATTCTCTGACCACTCTAAATTGCTAATATAAAATATTCAAATTTTAATTTTTGCCTGAATCAACCAGAATGGTTATCAAAAATACCTATAAAAATTTTGTCACACTATATTGATGAGGTCAATATTTCTCCTAATATTATAACCAATTAAAATTGTTAAATCCTAATACTCTCCTAGTTACACATGAGTTTCACAAAGTACCTACTTGTTTCTATCAAAAGTAAGCATGAGAAAATGGAAAGCCAAGATATATATTTGGGTAGTGAAAGAATAAAGCAAGGTACTGAATGCTTATTATTTAAAAGATATAAAGAAAAGGTGGCAAGGTACTGAACATCTATTATTTAAATGATACAAAGACAAAGCAGGAAAAAGTAAGGAAGATAAAAGCATCATTCAGACAGAAAACACCTTTGATTGCAGTGACACAGAAGTTACCTCTCCCCATCCATCAGCACCAAGGAGCAAACATGCTTTCCAGGCTTTCAACAGATACATAAAATATATCGTCTTTGCTCAAAGACTATTGAGGAGGTATTCATCTAAGTATGGATATAAGTTAACGCAAGTATTAGTTGGTACACTATTAAATAATTAACCTAAAAACCAAGAGAAAGCTAAGGAAAATGGTCAGTAGCAAACTGAATTAAGAAGGAAAATTTTTGTTGAAAGGACAGAGGAATGAAAGTCTCTGGATAAGAGAGGAAAATAAAGGCAAGTTTTGATCAACTTCAGCTAACCAAGTAGGATATTATATTATTAATTGATTATTTCATCTGTTATTTGGGTCACGTTGTTTTTGTGTGTCATCGAGTCAATTCTGACTCATAATCAGATATAAATTAAAGATCAAATATTTTTATATTGGAACTTATACTTTGGATGTTGCTGTTGTTATGTGCCGTTGAGTCGGTCCCAACTCATAGTGACCCTTTGTATTCCGTATACAACAGAATGAAACACTGCCCCGTCCTGCATCATCCTCACAATCCTTGCTAGTTTGAGCCCATTGTTTGTAGCTACTGTGTCAGTCCATCTTGTCAAGGGTCTTCCTCTTTTTCACTGACTTTCTCCTTATCAAGCATGATGTCCTTCTCCAGAGACTGGTTTCTCCTAATAACATGTCCAAAGAATGTGGAATGAAGTTTTGCCATCCTTCCTTCTAAGGAATATTCTGTCTCTACTTCTTTCAAAACAGATTTGTTAATTTATGTGGCAGTCCATTGTATATTCAATATTCTTTGGTAACACAATTATTCAAAGGTGTCAATTCTTCTTCGGTCTTCCCTATTCATTGTCCAGCTTTTGCACACATAGGAGGCAATTGAAAAAACCATGACTTGGTCAGGTGCACCTTAGACTTCAAAGTGACATCATGGTTTGGATAGAACTCCTTAAACAAATCAGTGAAATTCAATGTCATGGACCCCTCTTGTTATGTTTCTATGCTGGGCTTTTAATAAGGCACTATTAACCAAGAATTTTGTTTTGAATACTTGAAAAGGCTGAATAACAAATTTAATTGTTGAACCAATTGTCAGCGTAGAAAAAAAAGTATAACATAAGAGGAAAGAAATAAGAGAAGAAGAAAGAAAAAAAAATAAAACCTAAATCCAAATAGAAGTTCGTCATCGTGATCAAGGACACTGAACCAAAGGTTTTGAGAGAAACCTACATATCACGAATGTCAGATGTCATTTTATTAATCCCTGGAGTCTGAAAGGAAGCTGTGTTCTCTCAGAAGTCACCTGTATGGGAAAGCCTTTTTAGTGAGCCTCAATGTCAGATTTCCACTGAGATTAGATATCCAGATGGTAGGATCCTAAATGTGTTTATAATTGGAAACATGTGTTGATGTGTCTGGGAACTTAAGAACATATTTGTATGCAGAGACAAAGTGTACTAGTAGTTACCAAGGGCCAGAGAGTAAGTGGGGAGTTATTAAGAGGCACTGAACTTCTGTTTGGTGTGATGGAAAACTTTTGGAAAATGGGTAGTGATTTTCTTGTACAACTTGGTGTATGTGGTGTCACTGAATTGTTCACTTAAAAATGGTTTCAGTGGCAAACATTCTGTTATATATATTTTACCACAATAATTTTTTAAATTGAAAAATGAATAAAAAAAAAAACGTATTTGTAAATAATAGTACCTGAAATTATCTTTTCCAGTGTGGTTTCAAGGCTGATTTTTGCTTTAAAATTCCTTAGTATATTTAGTCTCTCAGTTCAATATCATGTAGAGATATATCAGGTGATGTTCTTATTGAATCAGTAGTTTGCATCTGTTATGAATATTAACACTTACATAATCTTAGTTATCTGAGAATATCTGGCAAGATTAGAATGTACCAAGACGGAATCTGGGAGAGGAGAATCAGGACAAATCTCATGGATCTTTCAGTAACAATTTTATAGGTTGAAAGTTTATGAGGATTTAAATGCACACATCACATCATCATAACCATGAGGCCTGGAACAAAACCGCAGACCAGAGAAGTCTAAGATCTCTTGGAAAGTTAGACAATTTTGATTTTAAGACATCATTAGCTAATATCATCTTTTTCGAGCTTTGAGGATATGTTTCTTTTTAACGAAAGTCTTTCCTTTAGTGTATTTTAAAGTATTTTACTTAGAAACTAGGTTTTTTGTTATTATAAAGTATTGAAGTTTTTCTTGGGTAGGAAAAATCCATAAGCTTTTAAACAAGTAAAATTTATTTTTAAATGTTTGAATCACTCCAGAGAGGGGGGTTTGATATTTGCTGTAGCTCTACCATTTTTTTCAGTTTAAGCTAATTGCAGATAAAATGAGGTTAATAACTCATTGACTGAACTGGATAAGAATATTCCACCAATATTTTTATATCGTTTGGTGGTGGTTTCACGAGTAAAAAGTCTAGAGATGATTCTGAGCAGCTCCAAGCTGCATGTGACACTTTGAGATAGTGTTAAGCTTTTCTTTTTGGGAGAAAAGTTTGTTGAATTTAAATAAATTATTTCTAGTTTGAAACCAGATTAAACACTGTCATTAAAGGATTAATGGAAGAAAGAGTATTAAGACTGCTGTTTATAAAACAGCCAGGGTATTTAATTTACTATAAAACCAAACCCTTCGCCATTAAGTTAATTCCAACTCATGGTGACCCCATGTGTTACAGAGTAGAACGCCTCCATAGGATTTTCTTGCTTGTAAACTTTATGGAAGCAGATTGCCAGGCCTTTCTTCCACTGCACTGCTGAGTGGGTTTGAACTGTCAACCTTTAAGATACTAGTCAAGCGCAAACTATTTGTACCATCCGGAGACCTTGATTTAGTACAGGCTTTAAAATTTTTTTTTTTAATATTAATAACAAAGTTTTCTTTTACAGTTGGACTGTCACCAATAAGCTTTGTTTTAAAATTTTTAATCAAGGCCTCTGAAGAAAACAAAAAAACTCCCTTATATTCATAGTATTCACAGCATGTAGAAATCATGAATAAGCTCTAAAGCACTTGTACTATCGTATGAATACTAGCTCTTAAGCTTCTAGCAAGGTAACCTCAGAGCTTTTGTGTAGAATGAGCTATTAGTGACACAAAATATTTAGAAGTTAGATCATAGTTGTGAAATACATACCTTAATGATCAGAATTATCATCAAGTTTGGACATCAGTCAAATTAGCAGTTGTCAAGTTTAGAGCTATTAGACAGTTATAAGATTTGTCTTTATTATGTAAGAAAGACAAAAATATAGGTATTTTAGGTGCTAATATACTAATACCAAACAAATGTAATTATTTTAGCATTCTTTATTTTATAACATGAGGGGTATAATCTTTGTGGTTGCTTGATGGCCATCTAGGAAGCCTCAGAAATAATTTAAATATAAAAGACATTTAACATTTTTGACAAAGAAAACATGTTATTACATTAAGATATGAGACTAAGTGTCTAAAGAGAAGAAAATGCTTACAATCTTATTCGGGAGTGAAAATGCTTAACATAAACACAATAACAAGTAACAGTGACAAATGAGGTGAAAAGATTTTAAATGAATACAGTAACAATTGATTTTGTTTAAATGATTTCAATTATTTTAAAGGCACAAAATATAAACAGTCAACTTTTTAAAACTCTGAATGTTTTATCACTTGCAGAAAGAAGCCCTAGTTGTTAAGCACTAGGCTGCTAACCGAAAGATTGGAGGTTCAAGCCCACTAGCCACTCAGGGAGAAAGATGGGCAGTCCAGTTCTGTAAAGATTTATAGCCTTGTAAGTTGTTAAAGATTTCATTTTACTGGCATCCACACTCAAAGCTCATGGAAGCAGTAGTCAAGAAATAAAATGAGGACAATGCATTGCATTGGGCAAATCTG